>NC_044976.1:54518779-55781581 GCF_008728515.1 Papio anubis | reverse complement strand
CATATATATAAAGAATATATATAAATATTTATTTATATATATTTATTTATATATAAATATATTTATAAAGAAGAATATATATTCCGTACTTCAAAATAAAAATATATATTCTTATATATGTTCTTTATATGCACAAAGTATATATTCATACATATATATTTTCTTTATATATATATAAAGTCTATGATAGCATATGTGGATGACTTATGGACAATAATATTAAAAACTCCAGTGCCCATTTCTCAAGCCAAGAAATAGAATGTCTTGAGACTCTGGAAGCTACCTAAGGCCTTTCCTTCATAGCATCCTGGTACCCCTTCCCCAGGTAACTTCTAACCTGAATTTTGGGTTAATTATTTCCTTAAGGTCTTTCTATGTATATCCCTAAACAATTTACTATTTCTTTTCATTTTGCCTGATTTTGAACTTTATATAAGTGGAATCACATTGTAACTTCTTCTTGTGACTTTATCATTGTATTTTCAAGATTTCTTGATATTGATGTGTACAGATATAGTTTATTATTTTTCACTACTGTGTAGTATTCCCTTCTAAGAGTGTATGTATTTATTTTCTAATCTAGTAATAGAGGATGTTTGGCTAATATCCATTTTTTTTTGCTATTATGGAATATATTGCTACAAATATTCTTCTATCCCTTATTATAGGTAAGCTGAATATGTTAATATATGCTAAATATAGTTTTCAGTTTATCTTTCTAAAGTGAAAAGGTCTTTATAGATCATTGAGTCTGATATCTTTCCTCTGCCTGGGTGCAGAGCAGCGTGATTCCTCAGGTGTCACAGCTAGTAAATGGCAATGTGGGGCTAGTAGCCCAGGTCTCTTGTTTCAGTATGGCTCATCTCTGTGACTAGACCACATGTCTGACAGTGTTTTGTTTAATTTTAAATGACTTCTCTTGCTATTGATATTCCTAATTTTGGAATTCCTAATTTTCCTAATATATAAATAATACTCTCTTAGAAATATGTTTGCATTTATTGTTGAGATCATTTTGCCCCCATCCCCAATGTTGGGACAGTGCTGGCTTCTCTTGGGCCCTGTCCCATTAATGCCAGCCCTAGGCATACCCCGTGGCCATGAACCTGTGATAAGCTTCTACCCCTTCAGCAGTGAGAGCCTCTGAGACATGTTTCAACCAGGGAAAAAATCAAAATAGACCCAAAATGGCCAAGGGGGAAAACTGCTGAGGAAAGAAATCTGAATCCTTACAAGGCACTTTCTTAGGAAATATCCCTTTACTATAAATAGGAATGGATATTCAATTTTAGGTCCCTTTAAAAAAACTCTCTAGGACTGAAATTAGATTTGAGGCTGATGGAATGAATATAGTATGGGGTGATTCTGTGCTGTGCTGGGACATGTCTGAAAGTTCTGAGCAGCTGGTGCAGTGGAACAGCTGAGCCACAAACAAATATCAGCTGATTTTAGCACTTCTTATTTCTAGACGTCCTGGTTTGTTAGCTCCAGCACTTGGTTCCCTGTATGCTCTCTTCATGAGGCCTCTCAGCATTTCTCCCTGCCTTCCAGTGACTGTACAGTTTTGGATACATTACTCCCCTTTCTGGCTCTCAATTTCCTGTATCCTACAATGAGAGGAGTCCCTAATATTTATTAAGAACTTAGAATGTGCCAGATGCCTTCCATATATCATCTCATTTAGTTTTCACAACAACACTGTGAGGTGAGAACTATTATTATCACCATTTTACAATAAGGAAATTGAGTGTAGGAAATTGAGGCACAGTTGGCCCACCTGCTCCCCATGTAATGGGATTTGGAAATGTGTTCTGGGAGAGATCTGTTCCGGCCTCTGCCCCCATGCTCTGCAGTTGGGAACGATTCCCTCACTCACACGCCTCTCGCTCGTCTCTCAGCTCTAGAACCACAGAGGAGAATGTAGCTAGGATTCCAAATTCTTGCCATGCAGTCGTCTGTAGAGCATGTCTGTGGTTTCTGTCACTATGAAAGGGGTCTGTAATCCCCAAAAGTTTAAGAACCACCAACTTAGGTGTTAAAGTCACTAAAGCAATAAACCAACACAACCAACCATTTGAAGACCAAGACATAGATCCATTTGCTTATGAAGAAATACACTTTCCAAGGCTTTGATGGGTTTCTTTTTAGTGATCTGACCAAATATTTTGGAGTTGCGAAATTACAGTGGAAATTCATTGTAAGGAATTCACCTAAGAAATGAAAAGTAGTAATAATCTATCTTTTGAGTTGTACTATATTTAGTCCAAATATTTCATCTCTTTGTCTTTTCACAGAAAGGTTTCAAGGGAATTGAAAACAGCTCTGCTTATTACTTATTCAAAGATAGTGACGAAGTGCTAACAGTAAAGAATAAAGGATGTTGTATGTGTAGTGCATGCATGTGTGTGTGTGCTTGTGTGTGTATATTTTGGGTGGGTGTCTTAATCTATTAGGGCTGCTATAACAAAATACCATAAACTGAGTAGCTAATAAACAGCTTAAGTCCAGGATCCAGGTGCTGACAGATTAGGTGTCTGGTGAGGGCCTGCTGTCTAGTTTAAAGATAGTGCCTTCAAGTTGCTTCCTTCTGCGGTGGAAGGGGCAAGGCAGCTCTCTGAGGCCTGTTTTATAAGGGGACTAATCCCACTCACTAGGACTCACCTCTCATGACCTAATCACCTCAAGAAGACCCCACCTCCCTAATACTATCACTTTGGCAATTAGGTTTCAATATATGAACTTTAAAACATTCCAACCATAGCAATGTGTAATCAGTTTATAGTTAAACATGAAAGAAATTGGTGTTTTATAGCTGGTGTCACCGAGAAGGTATAGGAATAATACCCCTAAGTAAATTGCAGCAAGTTTAGATTTATTGAATAATAATAGTAATAAATACTAATAATAATTTACATTTTTTTGAGCACATGTTGTGTGTTAGTCTCTCTTTTAAGGAATCCACATGGCTTAATCTAATTATTGTAATTGCTATTCAAAGTAGGTAGTATTTCTTTGTTATTTATAGATGAGAAAATTGAGGTTCAGATAGGTTCAGGACTTGCCCAACGTAAGGATGAGAGCCAGTCTGGAGTATATTCAGTTAAATCTGATGGCAGGTATCTCATATGGAATGAATTAATATATTCATGCTTCGACATGTCCTTCTGTATAATTGTTTAACTCTGAGACTTTTACCTCTTCCTCGAAGGTCTAAGGTGAAGGAATCCAAAATTGATTAAATGCCTAAGATGGGACAAGTGTTATTAATTCTTCAGTACTATCTTATACATATATTTATAATGATACTCTTCTGATTGTTGTATCATTACCTGTTTGTCTTCCTCTTAGACCATGAGCTATTCATTTATCTCTGTATTGGTGATTTTTGCTGTGGTAGAAACAAAATATCCCAGAATTTCAATAGTTGTGCAGGTTGGATGCAGTACTGTTTAGCTCTCTTCCAAAAGTTTGCTCATGCCAGAAATCCAGTCTCTGGGAACAGCCCCATCTGGGCTATGTGATTCTCATGTCAGAGGGCAGAAATGCCAAAGTCTCTACTGAATGACATATGTATACAGTTTCTGCTCGGTTTTGTGTACATTATGTCTACTCATATTTCACTGGCCAAAAAAAAAAGTCACATGGCAAACCCAACAATGGAGCACAGAATATTCTCCATCTACCTTAGGTATTGGCAGTGACATGGCATAGGGTGCAGATGAACAATTCTTTTATTGGAAGGACACAGATATTGGGAACCATAATACAGTATGTTACCATCTGGTTGTTCCTAGAACTGCATTTTTATATGAGGAAACTGAAGTGTAGAGATGTTACATACATATGGGGTCATATTTATGTGATCTGAACTAGTTATCTGATTCCATGTCCATGTTCTTTCTCATTTTCAGCTTCATCTCTTTCTGCTCTAAAACAGGTACACTGTCTTCTTGGGACATGCTGAGTTTTATGTCATTCATCCAGACAATGAGTACATTTATGTATTTGTGACTCAGTATATGACGTTACATTTGTAATTGCATTTTCTTCTTTCAATACTACTTAATGCTCCTGTTTTTTTTGTTTTTTGTTTGTTTGTTTGTTTGTTTTTTCCTGAATGCTTAGGTCATTTGAAAGCATTACTTGTTTTTCTTAGGCTAGGATGGATGCCATTTCTCAGTGTTCTGTGGTGTCCTCTGTTCCCTCACAGTGCTTATCTCTCTGCATTTTAATTGCGTATTAAAGGGGGGTCTCTCTCCTAACTAGACTGAACATTTCTGGAAGGCTGCAGGAGGGGCTGCTTTTTACTTATGGGTCCTTACGTAATAGGTGGCATATAAAAGGTATTGTAAATGTGCATTGAAATAATGGATAAACAAAGTTTTCCTCCAGAAAAATGAGACTTGTCATTGGAGGGCCACTGCTCATGTATTTCATAAACAAGTCAAGTCAGTTGGATTTCCATCATTCCAGAACAAAGGGCCTCGGAAATCTGTCCACTGTCACGACTTACATGTGTTCTGTCTACAGATTGTTCTTTCTTTTAAAACTCAGCAATTTTTGTAGAATGTGTTTCCAAAGTGATTTTATCCCTTTATTTTATGGTAGAAAATAGGCTCCAATTATTCTCTTTAATTAAGTGGTTTTATTTTATTAATTGTTTCTAACTTACAGAATTCCCTAGAGACCCTTTACATGTTTCCAGATGAAGGCAGGAAGAAAAGCACATTAATTATACACACAAACTCCTTTTGGCGAATTAAACATGATGCACAGTGAACATGAAATGACTTGCCCTCCTGAGCTATCAATCTTGTCATTAGTGATGGCTCGTATGAGTAGTATTGACATGGGCTTATCCAAATTGGATTCTGCAAAGAGTCATTTTAATTTTGCACAAATGTAAGAAGATAAAGTAGTCTGATGGGCAGTTTGTTTTAACCCCTCCTTTTGACAAGTGGCTGGGGTTTTTCTGTTTGTAATACCACCTAGTACTTTTTGGAGTTTAAAATTTTTTTTTCAAATTTTAATTAACTAATTAGTTTAAAATGGACAGATAACATTGCATGTTTTAATCACGTACAGCATGTTGTTATGAAATGTATACACATTGTGAAATGGTTAAGTCTAGCTAATGAACAAATGCATTACCTTGCATACTTGGTGAGAGTGCATAATATCAACTCTGCATTTTTCAAGAATACAATTTATTGTTATTAACTATAGTCACCTTGCTGTATAGTGGATCTCTTAACATGTATTCCTCCTGTCTAACTGTGATTATGTATAATTTGACCAATATTTCCCCACTCCCAAGCACACCAGTCTCTGGTAGCCATCATTCTATTCTCTACGTCTATGAGATCAACTCTTTTGTATTCCACATGTGAGTGAGGGGATATAGTATTTGTCTTTCTGTGCCTGGCTTATTTCACTGAACACAATGTGCTGCAGGTCGATCCATGTTGTCACAAATGGCAGGATTTCATTCTTTTTTATGGCTGAATAGTATTACATTGTGTGTGTATACCACATTTTCTTTCTTTCTTTATCCTTGATGGACAATTAGGTGTCTCCATATCTTGGCTATTATAAATGTATTGCTATAAACATAGGTGTGTGGATATCTTTTCAACGTACTGATTTCATTTCCTTTGCTTATATACCCAGTGGTGAGATTGCTGGATCATATGGTAGTTCTATTGTTAAGTTTTTGAGGAACCCCCATACTGTTTTCCATAATGGCTGTGCTAATCTACATTGCCATCAACTGTGTACAGGGGTTGCCATTTCTGTATATCCTTGCCAATACTTCTTATTTTTGTTTTTGATAGCAGACATTCTAACAGGAGTGGGGGATATCTCATTGTGGTTTTGATTTGCATTTCACTGATGATTAGTGATAATGAGCATTTTTTCCATATACCTGTTAGCCATTTGTGTATCTTCTTTTGAGAGCTGTTTATTCAGTCTTTTGACAATTTGTTAGTCAGTTTTTCTATTTTTGCTATTGAGTTGTTTGAGTTCCCTGTATATTTTGGATATTAACCTCTTGTCAGATATATAGTTTGTAAATATATTCTTTCATTCTGTGGGTAGTCTCTTCACCCTGTTGATTGGTTTGTTTGCTGTGCAGCAGATTTTTAGTTTGATGTAATCCCATTTGTCGATTTTAACTTTTGTTACCTATGCTTTTGAGATCTTATCCAAAAAGTCCTTGCCAAGTCCAGTGTCATAGAGCTTTTCTTACATATTTTCTTCTAGTAGTTTTGTAGTTTTGATTCTTATATTTAAGTCCTTAATCTGTTTATTTTTGTATATGGTGAGAGGTAAAGCTCTAATTTTATTTTTCTGCATGAGGATATCTGGTTTTCCCAACACTGTTTATTGAAGAGACTGTGTATTCTTGGCTTCTTTGTTGAAAAGAAGTTGGCTATAAATGCATGGATTTATTTCTGAACTCTTTATTCTGTTCTATTGGTTATGTGTCTGTTTTTATGCCAGCATCATGCTGTTTTGGCTACTATAGCTTTGTAGTATATTTTGAAGTCAGGTAGTGTGATGCCTCCAGCTTTGTTCTTTTAACTCAAGATTGTTTTTGCTATTTGGGGTCTTTTGCGGTTCCATAAGAATTTTAAGATTTTTTTTTTCTATTTCTGTGAAGAATGTTTCCAGTAGGGGTTACATTGAATCTGTAGACTGCTTTGGATAGTGTGGTCATTTTAACAACATTTATTCTTCCAATCCTTAAACATGGGATGTCTTTTCATTTATTTGTGTCTTCAATTCATTTAATCACACAAAACAATAAATGTGACACACCACTGTAATAGAATGAAGACAAAAATCTTATGATCATTTCAATAGATGCTCAAAAAATTTGACAAAATTTAACATCTCTTTATGAAAAAAACTCTCAACAAATTAGGTATGGAAGAACTGCACCTCAACACAAGAAAGGCCATAGAAGAAAGACCCATGGCTAATATAATAATAATAATAATAATAATATAATATAATAATAAACAAGGAAAAGTTAAAAGTGTTTCCCCAAAACTTGGAACAAGACAAGGATGCCCACTTTCACCACTTCTGTTCAGCATAGTGCTAGAAGTCCCAGCCAGAGCAATTAGTCAAGGGAAAGAAATAAAAGGCATTCAAATTAAAAAGGAAGAAGTTAAATTATCCATGTTTGCAAATGACATGATTTTATATATATATATATATATATATATAGGAAACCCTAAAGACTCTATCAGAAAACTGTTAGAGCTAATAAACAATTTCAGTAGAGTTGCAGGATACAAAACATATGAAAATCAATAGTGTTTTTCCATGCTAATATGGTTTGCCTGTGTCCCCACCCAAATCTTATCTTGAATTGTAGTTCCTGTAATCCCCATGTATTGGGGGAGGGACCTGGTGGGAGGTAATTGAATCATGGGGACAGTTACTCCCATGCAGTTCTCTCATCATAGTGAGTGAGTTCTTACAAGATCCGATGGTTTTATAAGGGTCTTTTCCCCTTTTGCTTGGCACTTCTCTCTCCTGCCGCCATCTGAGAAGGATGTATTTGCTTCCTCTTTCACCATGATTGTAAGTTTCCTAAGGCCTTCTCAGCCACGCAGAACTGTGAGTCAATTAAACCTCTTTTCTTTGTAAATTACCCACTCTCGGGTGTTTCTTCATAGCAACATGAAAAATTCGCATGCTAATAGTGAACTATCTGAAAAAGAAACCAAGAAAACAATCCCATTTACAATAGCTAAAAAAAAAAAAAAAAAACAAAAAAACTAGGAAGAAGGTGAAGATCTCTACAATGAAAACTATAAATCATTGATAAAAGAAATTGAAGAAACCACTTATATTTTATAGTACTGTAGGGTTCGGAAAGCACCAGACCAGATATTATTTTGTCAAGCCACAGAGCAACCCTGGGAGATAGGTGAGTTTTACAGGTGAAGAAATTGAGGTTCTACAATTAAAGGTTATGCATCAGATCGTACAACCAGGAAGGGACAGAGCCTTTTGAGTTGTCAGTATTTTTTTTTTCACATTTCTCTGAGCAAGAATATGGGTTGAGTATAAGCAAACTCCTTTCCTGTCATTTTCAGTGATCAAATGAGAGGAAATTCTGATTTGTTTATGTTAAATTGTCAATTCAGTAATCACTGTTTGGGCACCTATTATATGCTAGGGTGTATTGGTGATAAAATATAACATGTGTTGAACATGTACTGTGTGCCAGGCATTGTTCTAATGACTTCGCAGGATGAACTTAGTTAATCCATGCTGTGACCCTATAGGGTAGGGTCATTATTGTTTCCAATGTATAGTTGAAGCACAAAGAGATTAAAGTAACTCTCTTAAGGCCACATGGCTTAAAAGTGGCAGATTGGCACATTGCAAGCTGTTAACCACTACCCAGTACTGCTTCTCCAGTGGTGGCTTTCTTCTCTTAAGAAACATGCGGTCTGTTTCAAGAGGCAGTCAATTTCCAAGTAGTATTATAAGTTGCTGTGATAGCTGTAGGATGGTATCAGTCCCCCAAAGAAGTAAGGACACATGGCTTTAGGACATTCATTTGGCCACAGCTGAGCTTTGTTCCTACAAACTGCATCGTTTGAAAAGCACATTATATTTTCAAGACATTTTTCTGTCTGAATGGAGTTTATTGCAATACTTAGAAATATCCTAGGGAGATTATTTATTTTCTGAACTGATGAGAGAGTGTATCAGGTTGTTGGACCAGATTCCATGAGTGAGAGGCCATTTGTTGTGCCCCTGATATGTGCTGGATGACTAAGACCCAGTTCTTGTCCTCAGGAGCTTCCCAAGGAGTGGAAATAAATGTGATATCATCAAAAGCATAAAACAATAGTTGAAGTTTATTGAGGACTTACTATATATGTCTTATCTACAAAGCTTCTCATAACAGTTTACCTCTTCAGACACATTTTATATGACTCCCAATAAAGTATACTTCAGGTCCACGGGTCTGCCTACATTTCCTTGAAAATACCATGAAATACCACGATCTTTTGCCTTTGTGCTTTTGCCTCTGCTGTTTCCTGTGCTGGTGACCCACTCTTCCCATCTAGGAAGCTTTTCTAAACATTGTTCACACTCATGCCCCACCCCCAACTCCACTGTATCCCCATAGCACTAGTGTTTATTTCACACTACATTAAGGTTGTCTCTGTTGGGTGACACTCTACCAGTAGACTGTGATTTTTTCAACCTGGGAATTATTTTCTCTGTAAGTGCTTAATAAATGTGGAAGAAAGGAAGGAAGGAAGGAAGGAAGGAAGGAAGGAAGGAAGGAAGGAAGGAGGGAGGGAGGGAGGGAGGGGGAGGGAGGGAGGGAGGGAGATAAGTAGGTAGGTAAGAATCAAGGATGGAAAAAAAATGTATGCCAGGAAGGAAAGGAATTTAATAAAGAAGGAGAAAAATTAGGAAGAAAAAAGAAGGCTGAAAGGAAAATGGCATGGAAACAACCGGCGGGCAGAAGCAGTGGCGTAAGAGGAAGGAAATAAAACCTGCATGTTTTGACCAAGACTGTATCTTAGTATCATTAACAAGTGTCATGTAAAGAAACGTAGTTGTTACATCCTGGTGTGCCTCTACCTCACTTTAGGAGATCTTCTAAAGTTTCTTTGGGCCAACAAGACACCCGATTTTGGGTGGCCCTTAGGAATTAACTCTGCTGATCTTGGAGAAGACAGGGCTGATGGAGGAATATGCCTGTACACATTTCTCTCATGGCACCCCTTTTCCCAGTAGCATGATAAATCCTGGAAGTCCTGATGGAAGATTTTAATCACAGCTTTCAGTCCTTCAGATCCCAACCATTGACAGTTGATTCACTCCTTTTCATGCCTGCTGCCTCTCTCCAGTTATGGTAGCTCTTATGCATGAGTCTATCATTAGCAGACGAAGCATGATGGATTGCTCAGGGTTCCCTCCATCTATAGAACCTGGAGAGTGCTTCCTTTTGCAGACTCTCAGGACCCATGTGGAACACTGTCATAGTGAAAGAAGAAAGTAGTACAATATTGGATGTGCCTGTTCGCTGTCACTGTTTAGAAAGAGAATGATGCATTGTGGAGAATGTAAGTGTATAGCGTACATCCCAACCCCCCACCCTCAACCCAACAGCAACTGATGTGGAAAATCATTGATCACAATCAGTTCCCCAAGAGTCTGGCAATTTCATTGAAGATGTCATACTCCTTTCAAATCAGAATAGTAAACAATTTCCAAAATTGAATCACAAAAAGAAAAGTCAACTCACATAAAGTCTTTAGATTTTTGAAGTGATCTAAGGTCCGAAAGGATTAGGATTGATCGATTTTTATCTTGGAAGTAGGTTCAAGGCAGCTCTCAAATCTGTGGTCTCTCTGGATATCATGCTAGGAATGTCAGCCAGATACTACTTTATTTTTATTTTTTAATTTGATTCTAGGACCCTGAGTCTGTATGTAATGTTTCAGTGAGCAAAATAGTTATGTTTGGCTCCAGTGAAAGATTGATAGAAGCGATTTTCAGATGTGAAATCAAAACAGAGTGAAAAAATGTCACGTTTAAATAAAATGCAGTACTTGGAGGCATCATGTGGTCTCATAATAAATGAATTCATGGCACAAAGTTGACAGGTTTTGAAGGAGAATTCCTTTCAAAAATTTGAGGTGATTCATTTTTATGATTAACTGCAGTGAAAACAATTACTAGAGAATTTTTAAGTGAAAGGAAAAGAAGCTTTGAGGTGTTTATAGATAACATCCGGCTGCCTTCATTTTTATACTTCGCCTCATGCAAGCGATGAAGTTGTATGTGTGTGAAGTTTGGCTGAAGGCCCTGGGGCTCTGGGGACACTCATCCATCCCAGGCCTCATCTGTTATTCACAGTTTGGAAGGGGGAGAAGCAGGGAGCTGTAGCAAAAGCAGTGAGGAGAAATCCACCAGCTTTAGACCTATACAGACCTGAGTGTGAATAACTCTGTATGACCTCAGGCAGGCTACCTAACTTCCTGGCATCTGCCTTTCTTCTGTTGCTTAAAATTGAGACAAAATGAGATAGAAATGAATGCTGAGCTCTAGCCTGTGACTTTGCACATACTCAGCAAACAACAAAAATTGAAACCGTGGCAAGCACAAATGATATTTGTTTTACCAACATTGATGGGCATTTACTCTGTTGTCTGTTGGAAGCTCTGTGCTTGATGTTGTACAAAGACTTGCCATTCATCTCAAGGATCTCGTAATCCAGAAAGGAGGTGGATGGACTAACAAGGAATGGAAAATCATAGGCAACATAGGATGGAAGAGCCAAATCCTCCTTGAGGACAGAGAGCATATCTCAACCGTGTAATCAGGTCTAGCATAGTGTCTGGGTCATGTGGAGCACTCAGTGAATATCTGCTGAATAAATTGAGTTGAAAAGATAATGAAAGTTGGTGGAAGACAAAACTGAAAAGCTCTATGCATTAGTCAGGTTTCTCTAGGGATACAGAACCAATAGGAGGGGTGTGTGTGTGTGTGTGTGTGTGTGTGTGTATGGAAAAATATATATGAAAAAAAATATATATATATATATGGAAAAATATTTATTATAAGGAATTGGCTCATATGATTACAGAGTCTGGCAAGTCCAAAACCTGCAGCTTAGGCCAGCAGGCTGGAAACTCAGGAGAGCCAACAGTGCAGATGAATTCTAAAGGTGGTCTGTTGGACTGTTCTCTCTTGTTTGATTCTCTCGTGTTTGGGACTGCTGGTCTATTTGTTCTGTTCAGGCCTTCATGTGATTTGAGGAAGCTCACCCACATTATGGAGAGTAATCAACTTTATTCAAAATCTACTGATTCAAATGTCAATCTCATCCAAAAACACCCTCCAAATTGACACCAAAAATTAAATGTCAGACCCTAGGAGAAATTAATTCGAAAAAGATATTTCAGGAGATGTTTCAAATTACTAGAATGTGTGGGTTCAAATCTGACTCCTTCAGTTTCTTTCTGTGTATCTTTAGACCAATTTTTAAATGTCTGTGCCTTGGTTCTTTATCTGTAAAATAGAGGTGATAATAGTACCTATGCCATAGAGTGGTTGTGAAGTCAATACAAGGAATTATAACAAGTGCTCTATAAACTAGAGCTGCTATTATTTGTAGCATTAGAAATATACAAGCTTTTAAGCTCAGGCCAAAATCCATCCAACATTTAAAAAACATGTTTTGGGTAAAAGTAGTTTTAGATTATATGAACAAATTTTCAAGTTGTTGTAAGTACTATTTGTCATCTACTGTACTTAAGTACTTTAGATGCATTTTTCAATTTAATCATTATCAGAAATATGGCATTATTTAGGTATATTCTTTATATTAGGTATATTCTTGTACCCATTTCCAGATGATAAACTGAGGCTTAGAAGGATTAAATGATGCACTCCAAGTCATATAGTGACTCAGCAGCTTAATGGAGTCTCAATCAAAATACTCTTGACTCTTGTTCTGATCCACTTTCCATCTTGTCATGCTTGTGTCTTGTTGGATGGAACACAGTCAGTCAGGTATATGTTTTCTTCCTCCTTTGATTTGGAAATGCAATTATTTTGGGGGTTCACATTTCATGTTTTTCTTTCATGTAAAGGGATTATAGGTATTCATGTTTTGCATTTAGTTTCGATTGTTTCTCTACTTTGCTTCATTTTTCTTTGTGACTATAGCTAGGCCTCCTACAAAATGACAGGTGCAAAACACGCCACATTTTACATGCTAGGTAGTTGGGTAGTTATTTCTGAGCAGGGAGAAATGTGTGGGTGTTTTATCCAAACTCATGGTCAGGAGACTGGGCTGTTTGCAACTGATTGGCCCCATGAAAGTCAATGATGGCCTTAACTGAATTTTACTTGCTTTCACTCACACCAGGGGTCCACCCTGTTCTGGAAAAATCACATGAAAGATGTGTATGCGCACATGCATGCATGCATGTGTGTGTAATGTTCACACACACACACACCCCTATGTGTAGTACCCTTTAGCCCCTTCTCGGCCTACATCTGCAACCAACTTGTTATCTCTATCCTTAATATCACCTTATACAATGACTGTACAGAATTGCTCGCAGCGTTTCTTAGTGGGCTTTAGTGGGCTGTGCTCGTTTATGCCTCTGGAATTGTGAGTTCTTCCTGACTTGAATGTTCAACTCCCCTCCTTTGTTTGCTTGATGAGCTTATATGTGTGTTTCAAAACCTGATACAGCCCTGTGAAGGTTGAAGACCTGCTTTTCCTTCATACCCCCAAATGAGTTCCGTTCTTTTTGGTGTGTCGCCTCTTGGACTTGTGCCTAGTTCTGTTGTTGTCCTTACAATGCTGAAATGTGGTAGATTTATTTCTGAGCAGGGAACCGGTATAGCATAGTGTTTAAAGATCGAGTCTTTGGAGTCTGCAAAACCTAGATTTGAGTTCCAGTTCTGTCACTCCCTAGTTTTTGAAACTTGAACAAGTCACTCAACCTTTTGAACCACAATTTTCTCATTTGTAGACTGCAGATAATAGTGCATCTCTTTATGGCATTAAGGGGATAATGGACATGAAGCAAGTGGCACAGTGCCTAGCCCATGGCCAGTATATAAGAAGTGAGTTGCTGGTGTGACTACCTCAGTGTGTCTCTCTCTTCTGTTTCATTTGAACCCTTTGAGGTCAGGGGCCTTTTCTTATTTATTTCTAAATTTGTAGCTCCTAACACTGGGTGCTTAGTATATCTCTGGTAAATTTTGCATGAGCCAAATATATAGACTCATCTTACAAATGCACAGGCTGTGGTTAGCAAAGTTCACCATAGTCAATCATTAAGCAGACATTCATTTTATCTTAGTGTTTGGGCATGTGACTTGAATAGCTATTTTTCTTTGAAGACACTTGAAGCCAGCTGTTGTGACTTTGTGTGAAGCCAACTGAAATTTGGCATTTACTTCTCTTTCATTCTCAAGCTCTTTGTCCCTTTTGAGTGCCAGTCAGAGGTATGGGCATGCTTTTGATTGGGTCAGCCAGTCAGGAACTTGTAATTATTGCTTCTCTCCCTGAGTAGCACCCTGCAAAATTGATCTAAATACAGAGGGAGCTCATTCCATTCAGCTCTCAAGGCCAAGTGGGAGCAGCATGTGCTTTTCCTGATCTCCTGTCACTAAACTTTTACCATGAACAAGCAAGTATTAGCATATAGTTTGTTACTACACAGCTTTCAACCTACTAGAATGGTCAATTCTTGTTGGTAGATGATAGTGGTAAGTAAAGAAGTAGTAGACAGAGGTGGAATCAAACAGGTAAGTTCTCAAATCCTAGCTCCACCACTTAAAAGCTGGTGGGATCTAAGGCCAATACTTCAAATTCTTTGTACTTCAGTGTCCTCATTTAAAAAAAAAAAAAAAAGAACAAACAATGAGATAAAAATTGTGTCTACTTATAAATCACTTGAAGATGAAATGACTTGATACATATTTAACTTATCACAGAGCTCAGCATGTGGTACATTCTCTCTTAAGGATAGTTGATCAGGGCAACTTTTCAGGATGATGTGCCAGCATGGGCTAGTAGGAAGAACCCTGGGCTGTTGGCAATGTGGCTGTTTGAGAAATCAAATCTATTTATAAATATCTGTGCCAATTGCAATGATTTACTGCTATAGAGATGAAGTAGTTTATGCTTCTCATTTCTTTCCCAGGAATAAATGTGTCTCTATCAGGATGGCCACTTGATGGTGAGTTTCTGCAGACATAATTATTGAGGTAAAGAGGAGGCTACAGTCAGTATTTTAGTCACATAAAAATATATTCTTTGGACAAAGAATATCCTTGGACAAAGTGCTGATGAGTATACTTAGTTTCTGTCCAGATCTTTATTTTGATTTCCCCCGCTAGGAGGGGAAATCCTCACTGTCATGTGTACCTAATGCGAAATTCCTCCACAGATACTGGAATAATGCAGGCTGCTTTCTCCTTGAACGTGCCTACATGGTCGACTGTATGTTAATCATCAGTCCGGAAAGGTGTCATTCAATAGCAGCGCAAATATGATAGTTTGTGCATTCCCGGAAAAGAGATTGTTTTCAAACATTTCAAATCCCTGATGACCTTCATCAGAGAGCTTCCTTTTTTTTTCCTTACCCACTTGGAGAAAAGGTACTACAGCTTTCCATGTTTTATAAATTTGGCTTCAAGTGTAGTGGAGGAAACTTATTGTCTGAAAATTAAAGGTTAAATGTATGATACTCAGTCAGTGTGGGTGCTAATGAGCCTGCCATACACACACCAAAAAATCTCTTCTTACCCAGAATGTGGTGGGCATTTTACAAAAGCAAGGTTAAAGAGAAGTGCTTAGAAATCACTAGCAATGCCTGATGGTTTGGGATGGAAAATATCCTAATTGAAGCATGAAGGAGAGATGAAAGAGAAGAACAAGGAAACAGAAGTGGGCTGTGTTGAATTACTCAGGGTCACGGGATGAGTTATTACAAACAGGATGAAGAAAGCCCCACCTTTTTAGAAAGGCGGGAGCTATTGGGATTACTTGCCTAGGACTTACTTTCAGTGAGGTAAATGAATGTTCAGTGGGCTTTAGAATGAGAGGTGGAAGGATTTTTGTTCCATTGCTAGTCGGGAAGGAAATGGGCTTGAATTTTATGTTTTTTCTTGTTACTTTCCCTACAGATGGCTGGACCCACCTCTTACTTCTATGGGAGGAGCATGGTGTCTGGGCAGAGTTAAAGGCTAGGTCAAAGGCACATAGGGCTTCTTTCTTGGAGAACTTTGGAGTCTTATTGAAGAAATAAAAGAACCAAAACCACGTGTAGAGGGCTAGCCAAGGGAGGCATTTCCAGTGGAGCTAAGTGACATGGCTCAGACTTTGTGTAGTTGATAAGAGTCAGGCAGAAGGCTGCCGGTTAGATACTGAGAAAGTCATGAAGGTTCTCGTAGAGGGGAGAAGAGACATTCTAGTTGGCTTCCTTGAGGGAAAATTGGTTTTCATTCCTGACTCCTGCTAGAGGAGTGAAGTGGGGAGAGTTACTGTACAGATGATATCTAAGTAACTGTGCCTCAGTTATTTCATCTGTACAATGGGGATGATAAATATACTGGGTGCTTTAGAGATTAAATTAAACACAGTTAGCATCTGCTACTGGGCCTAACACTAAATACCAGTTTCTGCTTTTCAGCTACCTTATGAATATTTGGCAACCATTTATTTATGCTCAAGGGTCAGCTTTAACATGAAGATTTTCCTTTGGCTTTCCAAACTCTGATAAAACCACTCTCTCTCCCTTGGCCCTCCATCTATCCTGTTCACAGCTCTGTTTTAGCCGCTGTGAAAATTTAGTGCACTTGCTTTATCAGAGATCTGTCTCCTACAGCAGATAGTGAGCCTCTAGGGGCAGAGACAAGTCTTTGCTCCTCTGTGGATTCCTATCTCTCAGCAACTTACCTGGTGTATAGGAAACACCATAGGTGTATAGGCAAGTTTTGAATATAATTTGTCTCTTTCAGGCGCATGCTGATGTGTTATTCGAGGTAAATTTATATTCCTGTGCTGCTCAAATACCCTTGTTGATAGTTCCAGGTCATGATGATCAAAGAGCCAAATATTCCGTCTAGAAAGGAACCCGGAAAGTTTCAAACTTAGTTCATTTTCTTGAGGTTAGAATTAAAGCAAAGGAGTTTTCTTACAGTTTTAGAGGGGTGATGGAACCCCAAAGCTCATCCCTGAACAGCAGTGTAGTAACCCCCTCATCTTACTTGACATCTCTCGCCTACTGTGCACTTGCTCCTTTTAGCAGTGACTTAGCCACAGTACTGTTGGGAAGACAGATCTGCTGTTTAAAAAAAAAAAGTCTTGAAATACAGCCTAAAACCAAATTAGAATAGGCCTTTGGATTAGCTATGCCATTTTAGTCTTTCATTAGTGCTGATAATTAGCAGAATTTAGGATGGGCATTTAAATTATGGCTTGGACAACAAAACATCTCTAGGAATGAAATTACCATTCAACTTACATTTTCAATGAGATCTTGAAATCACTTAAATATAAATGAGGCTGAAGAGTGCTTTGATGCTGGGGGCTCTGAACTCTGGAACCAAAGTGGATCATTGGAATAATGATAAAAGTCACACTTGTGCCGACCATTATCTCATACATTTGTGCAGCAAATTAGAGTTTACAGAGCTCTTTCATATCAATAGAATCTTAGCAAATTAGAATGGGAAGAGATCATAGAAATCATGTAATACCACCTGTTAATGTTATGGGTGAGAAAAATGAGTTATTTTGCTGCTGGTCACAGCAGGCCTATTTTGCAAGGTAGGCAGGGCGAGTATTATTATTCTTTTTGTTTGTTTGTTTGTTTGTTTTGTTTTGTTTTGTTTGAGATGGAGTCTGGTTCTGTCGCCCAGGCTGGAGTGCAGTGGTGCCATCTCGGCTCACTGCAAGCTCCGCCTCCTGGGTTCACGCCATTCTCCTGCCTCAGCCTCCCGAGTAGCTGGGACTACAGGCGCCCACCACCACGCCTGGCTAATTTTTTGTATTTTTAGTAGAGACGGGGTTTTACCGTGTTAGCCAGGATGGTCTTTATTTTCTGACCTCGTGATCCGCCTGCCTCGGCCTCCCAGAGTGCTGGGATTACAGGTGTGAGCCACCGCGCCCGGCCGGTATTATTATTCTTACTGCATCAAGTGAGGAAGCTGAAGATTGCAGATGAGAAATGTTTGGGCCATTTTGGGCAGTGCACAGCAGCTGCCACTGAATAGCTTTAAGTTCCAATCTCACTCACCTCTTCCGTTTTCTAGCTCTCTGACGGTGGACGGGTTTCTTCTCTCGGTCTCAGGGTTTTCATTTTCAAACGATGATGATAATATCCACGTAAGCCATGTTTCTAAACTGCCTACCAATTCCTGATAAACAACAGTAACTTGACACCTGTTAATTCCTTCTGTTTTGTATGTTGTGCATTTAAATTGCCCTTGATATTGAGGGATTAGAGTACAATGCAAGTGTGAAAAAGAAGCAGTCCGGAGTTTCTTGCATGCGTAAGTTGCATAGGCACCAGCAGTAATTGCAGGGCTATGAAATATGATAACCATCCCAGCTCATAAATGATGGTACATTTTAATCAGATTTTAGATGTTATGAAGGCTCCAAGTAATTACAGTTATTTTTGCCTTAAAATTGAACTGCCGTTATTAAAATGCTTTTATTAAATCTTTTTTTCCTTTGGTGGTTATGAAAGATGGTAGAATTTCTGAGTCAAATAACCGAGCACTAGACATCACATAGATAAAAGTTCTTATGATTTAGGTGTAGGAAGCATCCCAGACTCACTGCTAATGCTGGAGCCTAGAGAGGAAACAGTGGCTTTTCAGTCATCCCTGTTGGTTCTGGCTTATTCCTCATCACCTTTACTCTGAGATGTGCCTCATTTTCCCTTTTTTGACCACCCTTATGTCTGTTTTCTCTAAGGCAGTTATTATTATTTTCATTTCCCGGATGAGAAGTTTCAGGATCAAATATGTTAGTTCATCCCAAACCATTTACCCATGGCGTGCTATTTGCTAGGCACTGTGCCAGGAGAGCAGACGTTCAGTGTGGGCTCGCCTGGCCTGTAGGAAAGGGCAGATCCACGATAGAGGGCAGGTCCCCAAGTTCAGCTCAGCGTTCCCTCTGTTACAATGTGCTGAAACATCGGGAAAGACCTAGGGCCCGTTTCAGAGTCCAAACTGGATTGTTACAAATCCTATTATTATTAATAATGATTATAATCATCCTGAAGATAGGGCTCTAAGATAATACAGATGGTCCAGGAGCATCGACGTAAACAAGACTGTCTGGGTCTCTGCCCTCGGACAGTGCATATCCTATCGGGGTAGCACATGACAGGCATAATAACAACATTTATGTTGACTGGCTTCCGATACGTGGAGGCACCAGGCCAAGGTGTTCGTTGCATGCTGTGAAATCCTCCCAAAGCTTTACGATGACTACAGTGTACCCCATTTTACAGATGATGAAATGAGAGCTTCTGTGGCTTAGGTAACTCACTCTAGGCCATGCAGCTTACAGCTGGGAATCAAGCCCACGTCTGTGTGCCCCAAAGTCTGTGATCTCAGTGAGGCACAGTTGTTCTGGGAGGGAACTCCATCTTAACAGAATTATACACGAGCACAGATCTGTCAGTGCACAGTGCCGTCATGAGCTGCATCTACTGCTTGTGCTTGTTTTTGCTGAAACCTCTATAACCTTCCCCTCGATTCATCAGGGTGACCGTGGGAGCCTTTTCATTTGGGAGGCTGCTGGGAGTCTAAGCTAGCACCATTTGAACTAATTGTGTACAATTTAGCATTCCCCAAGCACTGACAGTCCTCATTCAAACCAAGTGTGAAAGTTTTTAAATTAGCTTTCACAGTTTGATTCACAAGCAGCAAATGCAAAACGGCACAGGATTAATTTTTCCAAGCACCACCACGATGGCATAGCTGAAGGCTATCTTAGCATATTTTCTTTAACAGTAAGAGAAAGAGCTAGGCAGAGAGAGTCTTCTTAGGAGAATGATGTTCTAGAAGAGATCTCAGTGCTCTGGTTACAGAATGAATCAGATGTGCAAATTGCAAAGTGGCAGCATGGAACAGTGTATGCAAAGAGCAAAGACTTTGGAATCTGATCGTCTTGGGTTTGTAACTTGGTTCTGCCATTTACTGGTTGTGTGGGTGGGGACAGGTTAATTATCTTTCTTGAGCCTCAGTTTGCCTTATTGTAAAATGGGGATAATATTATTAAATGTCTGAAAGGTTTCTGGTGAGAATAAAATGATATGCTGTGTGTAATGTGCTTACACAGTGGCTGGCACATCAGTGCATTTCAGTCAGCTGTGCGTAATGTGCTTACACAGTGACTGGCACATCAGTGCATCTCAGTCAATCAGAGCACTTATTAGTATGATCATCCTTGAAGTGCTTTCCTGCAAATAATATTCACTGTCTTAGATAGGGAGTTGTTGCTTATTGCTTTCGTTTCTTTGTTTTTTCCTTAGTAAGCATTTATTGAGCATCCACTGTTTGCCAAGTGCTATGCTGTTGGCAAGTGCACTGGGGATAAAGCAATAACAAAATATGACCCCTTCCATGAAGAAACCTAGCGCAGAGGCAGATACATAAAAACATTCTTATAATACAGCTTAGTAGCTGCAGGGAGCAGAGTGTACAGAGAAGGAACTTTTGAGCTGACTTGGAGGGAATGATAATAGAAGATCTTGTGGAGAAGAGACTCAAAGGATACATAGGAATCGGCCAGGTGAGAAGGGTTAGAAGGAAGTTCTAGGCAGAGGAAAAGGCCTCCCACAAAGGCAAAAAGGTGAGAAGGAAGAAGGTTCATTTTGAGAGCTTCTGAGTTGCTCTGAAAGGTTGCAGCAAACTATGTATAAGCCGGTACTTAACCCTGCCTCAATTTTCTCCCCTGGCATAATAATAGTACCTATCTCAAAGGGCTGTGTTCAGGATGAAATGTGGTAAGTCATGGAATATACTTAGGATAATGCCTGGCACAAGGTACCAGACAATGTTGGCAATTAACGTCACCTAATGTTGAACAGTGTTTGACAGATGGCATCACCTAGGAGCTTCTCAGTACTTTCACTGTGCAGCGTGCTATCTATAGCATCGAAAGGAGTTTCTTGCGTGTAGTATTCCCTGAACCTATTTGACCATTAGATGAGTGGAGAACACTTCTTTTTAGTGAACTGTTAGTAAGAATCTTTTTTCAGGACCTGTGTACTTTTAATGTTTGAGAAATGCTGTGATTACAGCAGACGAGATCAGTTTTTTGTTCTAAAAGGGGTTGAGAGTCTAACAGCTCAAAAGAAAAAAAAAAAGAGGAGAGAGAGAAAAATCAAAAGAGTTTTCTCTTTCTGTTTTTGAAGGGCCCTTTGTTTCATATACACACATACATACACACACATACGCTCCAATCCTGGGTATTTGAATAAAAACCCACATTCAGAGGGCTAGAAACTGAAGGGTTAAAAGGAATTTCCCTTTGCTTATTTAAATTAGTTTCTGATATTCCTGTCTGCTGAATCATTTTATTGACAGGTGTTTATAGGCATAGAGTAGGCAAATGAAAAATGCACAGTGCACGGAAGTGAGTCGTGCGATTTGTTTGCTGAGTGTTAAAACTAAGGTTCGGTGCTGGGTGATCTCCCAGCTTCTTCCCAGCTGTGTGATAGAGAATGAACCCGGCAGGTTGGTCAGATTTGAAGATAGCGAAGAACTAGGGTCCAAATCTCGGTTTGGATATAGGGAACCCTAGATTACACATGGCACAGGGGGGTTAGGAGCATAGACTTTGAGACTGGACTGCCTACCCCAGAACCTGCCCTGCCATTTACCAGCCCTGTAACCTTGATAAGTGATTATTTCTGTGGGCTCCAATGTCCTCATCTGTAAAATGGGAGCAAGGGGCACCTCATGCTGCTGCTCTTAGAACAGCACTTGGGCACAGAAAGGGCTATGTAAGTGCTGGCTCCCAGTCAGAACCCAGCTCATAACACTTCTTGGGCAAATTAATCAGCTTTCTTGAGCCTTCGTTCCCTGGGATAATTGTGCCCGTCATCCACAATTGTTGGAAAGATTAAAAGAGGTAAAGTGAGTGCTCAGTGTGGGACTTGTGCAGGAGGGCCCTTCTTGTAGTTCGGAGACCAGATGCTGGCATCAGATGGTCCTGTTTATCAGCAGTGAAAACTTCTGCACCCGTTGAAACTTTGTACTTCGGCTTCCTCAGAGTACACACACCTAGCCTGGATGGTAGTGAGGAATAAATGACACAGTGTGTGCTTCAACACTTTGAGGCCTGGCACAAGAATGATACTCAATAAATGTTGCCTATTGTTAGACACTGACCTGGGCTAGCCAGATATACCTTGCACACTGCATCCGCCAAAGGAATTGAAGCAAATGTAGATTGTGTCTCCACATAGCCTAGCAAATGGTTACAGTGACTGCGTTTCCACGGTGGCTGCACAAATCAATACAGATGGCTGCCCGATCAATTCAAGTACAGTGTATCTGATAGACAGACTTTATAGGCCATGACACACCAATGCAGAGGTTTTCCCAGGCCGTGCAGCAGAATGGATTTTCACTGTTTTCTCCTCATTAGATCCAGAGTGCATATTTTCCAACACAAAACACATGCAGATTGACGACAGGCTTTTAAACGTAATCAAGAAGAATGAACTTGTGTGCTGGCATTAATTTGTCTTAGTTCTGTATTAGGATTTCCAGAGTTCGGTGATCTGCATTTTTGTTTGGTGTTTTCTCTTTCTGTAGAAGAGTTTAAGTCAACTAAAAGGTGTTACCTCTCCTTCCCACTCAGAAATGAATCAGATGAGGGTAAGCCTGCAGTAATGCCTTCTTTGTAAAACCCCTTCTAGTTGGGGTAACTTGAAGGGCATCGAGATTTTGCTTCTGCTCCCTGGCATCTTCCAAACAGGTTTGAGTGACCAGCATCAGAAATGTTCATTACAGGATGAATCCTTTGAATGAATCCAAGTCATCCTAGACTCTGTAGTCTCTGCTATCTCCACAAACCTCCGGAGCTCTGCCTCCCTGGCGATGACTTGGAAATTAATTAAGTGATGCTTCAGAGTAACATATCTATTGCTTAAATATTAGAACCTTTTGTTGATGCTTAACTTTTCGGTACTGTCATTTTGTCATAACTATATTGTGAGGGCAACTACATGGGGCCGTATATCAATTTTTAAATTCAACCCATATTTCTAATTATAATCCTTGAAGACATTTAATATGGTAGCGTGCACATAGTGTGTGTTCAGCAAATACTGGTTGGATTTTGATTAAAAGGTGACTTTTTAAAATGAGACTGTTAGGACCTTAAACATACCAGCTCAATTAAAGTGTCAGCCTGAAATCATTGGTCTGTAATCACTTCTTATTTCCACTTTACATTCTTAAGTGTACACTTAGAAATAGCAATTTCGTAATAGGAATGTAACAGACTGCTTTGTTAAAGGCTTTGAAAACAGTGTATTAAATGTTTAAAGGAATAAGCCATATTTTTTTCCTAAGTCAGTAAAAAGGAAGTGAGCAGTAACATTATAATAACAGACATGTCCTGAATGGGAACTGTGTGTCAGACTTTGATACGTGCCTTCTTGCATCTGATCTTCATTCGAGAATGAACTATTCCTTATCCCTATTTTACAGAGGAGGGAGCAGAGACTTAAAAAAAGTAAGTAACTTAGCCTTTAGAACTTATAGCTTCTAAATATTTAGAACTTACAAAGTTCTTACACATACATTGCTTCATTTGTTCTTCTCAGTAAACTCACGAAGTAAGTGTTCTTGATAACCTTATAGTTGAGATAACAGAGCCAAGATGACTTGGGGCCCCTGATCCTGTCATGTCAGTGCCATGACTAGTACACAAGACTGTGGTTTTCAAAGACTATAGTTTTTCCATTATCACAATCCTGAACAATGATTGCATGAAGAGTTATGAACTTCATGGGGCTCCAACTTACTGCCCAGTACTAAGGAGAAATAAATACTATGTATGTGTTTCACAACATCCATTTGCTTCTAAAAGGTTATATTTGACATCAGCTTATTTCTACATTTTGAACAGCAACTTGCATAAACATAGCCTTGTATCCTTGGGTTCAGGCTACCAGATAGATATTGAGAATGACCAGTGCAAAAGAAGGTCAAATGTCTATTTTTTTTTTTAATACATATATGCACAGCTACCATCTAAAATGAACCGAGAGTCTCTTTGTCCCTTATTATGTTAAGGATTTAGGTTTTTCAGGTAAAACTCTGTCTTTCCAGGAAGCAGAGAAGGGGAATGGAGAAGGAGGGAAAAGAGAGAATAAGAAAGCATGAGGTTGGGTGCGGTGGCTCACTCCTGTAATCCCAGCACTTTGGCAGGGTGAGGTAGGCAGATTTCTTGAGCCCAGGAGTTCAAGACCAGCCTGGGCAACATGGCGAAACCCCATCTCTACTAAAAATGCAAAAATTAGCCAGGTGTGGTGGTGTGTGCCTGTAGTCCCAGCTACTCTGGAGGCTGAGGTGGGAGAATCACCTAAACCTGGGAAGTTGAGACTGCAGTGAATTGTCATTGTAACACTGCACTCCATCCTGGGAAACCAGAGTGAGACCTTGTCTCATAAAAATAAAAAAAAAGAAGAAGGGGGGTGGGGAAAGAGAGAGGGAGAGAGAAGAGAGAAGAGAGAGACAGAGGAGAGAGAGAGAGGAAGAGAGAGAAAAAAAGAAAGAAGGAGGAAGGAAGGAAGGAGGGAAGGGAGGGGAAGGGAAAGGGAAAGGGAAAGACCTTGGTATCCTGGAACTTTCTAGTGGAGCATAGGCCCCACTGGCCTGTTGCCGAAGAGCAGGGAAGCTCCAGCAGTGGGAGGATGCACTTCATGCTTTCTTCATTCACTCACTGGCACAAATATTCGTAAGTGCTTGCTCTCTCATCAGGCGCTGCTCTTCTAGGTGCTGAAGATACAGCAGTAAACCAATCAGTCTCTGCCATCATGGGATTTATGTTACAGTTGGGAGAATTGCACAATAAGCAAAATAAATGTATAAATTACAAGGTACATTATAAAGTGTTCAGGAAAAAAACATAGGAGAGACATTGAGAGTACAGAGGGTGGGGTTTGTAATTTTAAATAGGGAAATTGGGGAAGGCTTCCCTAAGAAAGTGGCATTTGAGCAAAGGCTCCAAGGAGGCTGCAGGAGTCTTCTCTTGTGATCCCTGGGGCAGAGGGAACAGCAGATGCAAAGGCAGGGGTGAGCCCTGTGTGTTTGAAGGATGGTGAGGAGGCCGGTGTGTCTGGAACAGGGCAAGGGAGACCAAGAGTGGTGGTCAGAGGAATAAAGGGGATCAGGTGGGAAGTTCATACAGAACTTTATCATATCATAAAAGAATCTGGATTCTGTTTTGAAAATAAATTGTAGGAAAGTTCAAGCAGAAGCAGAGACTGCAGTGAGAAGGCTGTTGCAGAAGTCCATGAAAAAGGAGATGGTGGCTTGCAGGAGGGTTTAGCTGTGTGGTTGGTGAGAGGTTAGGATTCTAGGTAGAGACATTCAAGTGCTATTGATATTCAAATGCTTAGGTGCCAGGCACTGAGGCCTAGGACACTGAACAGTTGGAGAATCAGTGTCACTTAAGAGTGAGTGGATAACACACTCTCTGTTTGTGAGGACTACCTAGAGGGGCTGATGTTGAGGATGGAGAGGCAATACTGTGTAGAAGAAGGCTGCCTTTAGAGTTCCAATCCTGCCGTGCCACATGCTGGGAGTAGGACATTGAACAGACTCATTTAGCCTCTGAGTCTATTTCCTTATCTGTAAAATGGGAAAGTGACATCTATTTGGATACTTACAACACATATAAATAACGAATACAGATTGCTTAGGACAATTACTGTAATCAGCAGGGTAGACAGAGAGGTAACATCTGGATTCTCGTAAGGGGCAGAATAATGTTATGGTTAAGAGCCCAGACTCAAAAGCCACACCTCCTGCATGATCATGGACAAATTTTAAGTCCTGTGTGCTTCATTTGTAAAAAGGAAACGGTGATAAGCACCTACCTACTAGAACTGTTGTATAGATTCACTGAGTTGGTATGCAAGCTTGTAGAATGATGCCTGACACACAGGAATCAAAACTCCTTCCTAGCGCTGTTGTGAGTTCCAAAGAAGTTGTTCAGAATCTCCTGATAACATTAGCATACTTGGGCTGCATTATACCGATTTCTAGTGCATTTTTTATTTCAATGTTTTCTGAATCCAAATTTTGCCTAAATTGCCAAACAATGTCAATTAAACCAAATCCTTTTATTTGGTTCTCTGTTTATTCATTCCATGCAATCAGAGTGTCTCTTTAATTTCTTCTTGGATTAGTTGTGTTTACCAACAGCTCTGGAAATACATTCCAGCCTTCAGAAAGAAAACGACAATAGCTATAACAAGGTATTAGAGGTTGTGTAAACTTGTCTTACTTGAAGTTAATGCGAAAAATGTGGAGAAAAAAATAACAAGGGGAAATTTCGAAAATTGGGCAATGATGTTTAACCAAAATGACATGTGCATCTCTGAATGTAAATGCACAACTGTGTTAATGCCGTGCCGGCTGCCTGCCATCCTGAGGTTTTATCACATCATAATGCAGTGATGAGGTACTTCTTTGCTTTTTTAGTTTTTCTGCTTGCAGATGCCAACAATGATTATTTGTAATTTCAGAAATAAAGATGCTCAAAAGCAACATCTGTGGTTCCATATTTTTCTGTGGGATTCAAAATGCATGTCTTATTCCTATTTGTAACCAGGGAATATTTGCAGTCAAACGTAATTCCTGTGTACTTGATTTAGTTCTGGGCCAGATTGACTAAAAGGTTTTAAAATGGTGCCCACGCTTTCGGTATCTACACTATGTGGATTCTCGACCTTTTAATCCTCATTTTCTTTAATACAAATACAAGAGAGTTTATCAGTTGATTCAGATGAGTGGGGGTATGCCATGTAAATTTCAAGGAATTATGCACTAAATTATGGGACCCATTTGGGGGCTTAAATATTATTCTCCACTACACAAAACTGGCATGGATTTTATTTTAACTGAAATGGCACACAGTGGCAGGCAATTATTTTTGTTATTGTATTTCCTATCCTGGCCTGCAGAACCTAAGGACAATGAAAGGGGATGTTCATTTATAATTTGACCTCCTGAATTGTTCTTGAAATGCAATTTAATCCTCATATCAAGCAAAGTCTAGTGCTGTATTTGCCAGTAAAATAGTCATTAGCATTTTTTATTGACAATACAAATTGTGTTTAATCAGGCAGTCAGCATGTTAGCATTTCCAAATGATTGAAGACCCATTTTTGTTCAACTGTGTCCCGTTTTGGGTCAAATGTATTTTGCTGTTTTTAATGATCAGGGCACATGAAGTTGCTCTTTAACACTGTGCCTTTAAAACAAAAATGTCCAGATCCCACATAGCTATATTTTCTTGTCTCCAGAAGAAAGCCAGGAAGCTCTTAAATTCTTAAATTTACACACTTAACAGATGTTAGCCCAGCTTAGAAGAACAATTAGAACATGTTTCTACTAATTTATTTTATTGTTTGAAAGAATCGTGGTGGGGTGGACATAGCTCTGAACCAGAAATCAAAAGGCTACGGTTTGATGATTATTCCCAGAAAGAAATGAAAGGTTAGTTCTCTGGTTTCTAGCTATGGGACACCTCACTTCTCTGGACCTCAGTTTCCTTATTTAAATGGGAAGGACAACAATGTTCTTTAATGTTCTCTAGGATGTTCATGAAGTTTTATCCTGTGAGAGGTATTGTAGAAGCCCAGCTCTACTGTTATTAGCCAGATGACCTTAGGCAGGTTCCCCCATCCCTGCCTCAGTTTCCTCACCTGTATGGTGGAGACAATAATAGTGCTTACTTCACAGGATTGTTGTGAGTAGGAGTTACCATACGTAAAGTTTAAAACAATGCTTACCTTATGGAAAGTGCTGTTTATCTTTGCAATTATATCATCGTCCTTATTCTTAGTAATAGCGCCTTCCTCACAGGGTTGTTGTGTGGACTAAATCAATTTATATTTGTAAAGTACTTACAACAAACCCTAACATGTCGTAAGGTACAAGCGTTTGCTATTGTGATTATTATTAGTTCACTACCATTTATTAAGTGCCCACTGCATATAAGATGTTATATCAGGAATCCTCACAGCCACTTTTGAGGGGAGAGTTACTCACTTCATTTTTCTCTAAGCTTCACATACAGAAAAAGGCTCCAAGTCATTAAGCCACTGTCCCAAAGGAACATGCTGAGTGCACGGCAGAGTCAGGACTTGAACCCAGGGCAGCCTGTCCCCAAAGGGGATGCCCTTTAATGCCTGTGCTTTCTTAGTCCTGTGTTCAGGCCTCAGAGTCCTGAGCTTGGAGTCCACTTTAGATGAGGTCCTCTGTGAGCATTCCAGGCCCTTTCCTGCCACACAGTATGTCACAGCCTTAGGTTCGCCTCCATATTCTTCATGGTGATCTTGCCTGTGCCTTACTTCCCCGCTTACACCCACTGAGACCGCTTGTACTTGGCCTGGTTTCCTTTACAGAGAGAGAATGGGAGCCCAAGGCTGGGGGTTGATTTTGGTTTCCCTTTCCCCCAAATACCTGCTTCAATTGTATCACTTCCTTTACTACCTCCTCCAACCCTTGTCTCTATCCTGTTGTTCCTAACACAATGTGCATTGCCAACATAAGGTGTTAGGGTAATGATGATGACAGTGATGGATTCTAGTTTGATTTGGAGTAGACATTCACTGATAATGGTAAATATCAAATTTGTTTAGATCTGTCCACATAGACACAGATTATAATAATAACAAATATTTATTGAGAGTTTAATATGTGCCAGAGCTGTTCTAAGCGGTTAATACATATTACTTTATTTTATCCTCACAGCAACACTATGCAGTAGGCACTAACACTGTCTGCAATTTACAGATAAATTAGCAGACCATAGTCTGTAGGGAGCTGGAGTGGCTTTGAGAAGAGCAGAACTGGCTGATCCCTGAGAATTTAATTCCACTCATTTCTTCTTATCTGTGTCAGTTGGTTGGTCACACACAATTTGCCTAGCGCTGTGCTATTGCAAGCAATGCAAGCGAGGTGGAGAAATAAGAATAGGAAGGAACAAGCATGTGCGGGGCATTTAATGTGCCCAGCATGGGGCTACATCCTTTATATATGTTATCACATGTCCTTTTGACAGCTACCCTGTAAGAAAAGTGTGCCCATTATCCTGTCGGAGATGAGGATGCTGAGAAACTGAGCCATTAAGTGAGTTGCTTTACCTGACATTGTTACATGGCAAACTGGGATTCGAACCTAGGTGTAAAGCTCAGACTTTTTCTTGGGTTTAATCTCCTTCTCTTTCCTTCCCCTCTAACTTTAGGACTATGGTGGTAAACAAAACGGACAAAGTTCCTGCCTCTAAGAGGCTTACATTACAGCCAGAATCAATCAATAAACAAATAAACAGATGAACAAATTGAGCAGATCATTACAGATGTGCGAGACATCAGTAGGGGAAGTAGGAGAGAATTCCTGGTCTAGGAAGCAAGTCCATTACTAGGGTACTTGGGAATGATCTCTCATTCCCCCTAGGATCTACGAGATGGGGAAGAAACAGCCATGCAAAGAGCAAGGCGAAGAGAGTTTCAGCAGATAAGACAGCAAGTAGACAGAACAGCAAGTAGACAGAACAGATGCCTTGGAGCAGAAGAGGGCGTGGGATGTTTGAAGAACAGAAAGGAGGGCCATGTGGCTGGTGGGAGGCAGACAGGTCAGATCAAACAAGCATTGCAGAACTGGATAAGAAGTCTGGACTTTATTCCAACTTCCATAAAATGAATGAAATTGGCCATGTGACCTTGAACAATCCCTTTCTAGCCTCAGTCTCCGTTTTTTAAATCTATCGGACGTGGGTAAGAAGTCCTGCCTTACGTACATTTCAGAGATTGTTTAAGTATCAAATCTGGAGACTTTCTGGTCACAGAGAAAGATGGCTAATTTAGCTGATACATTTACCTGTGTAAAAGAGAGGAGTCATTGGAAGACTGATTGTAGAAGACAGGAAGCTGAACCTTGGGGTTTCTGAGGGTTAAGTCTCTCACTGATTGGTAGTAGTAATAGTAATAATGATAACTATTCAATAAATGATTACTCTACCAGAAACTAAACTAAACTCTTTAAATGCATTATCACTCTATCCTCAGAACACTTGAAAGGACACAGACACTGTTATTACCTCCATTTGACAGTTGAGAGACTGAGGCATAGTGAGGATGCGTCTCTATATCCATGTGTTTGGTTATGAATAACAGAGAACTCAATGAGTGGCCTGAACAAGCAAGATGTTTATTTTTATTGTATAAAAAAGACTCCCAGCTGGGTGTTGTGGCTTATGCCTATAATCCCTGCATGTTGGGAGGCCAAGGCGGGCTGATCACTTGAGGTCAGGAGTTCAAGACCAACATGGCCAACATGGTGAAACCCTGTCTCTACTAAAAATATAAAAATTAGCCAGATATGGTGGTGTGGGCCTGTAATCCCAGCTACTCAGGAGGCTGAGGCAGGAGAATCAGTTGAACCTGGGAGGCAGAGGTTGTAGTAAGTCGAGATTGCACTAACTCCAGGCCAGGCTGGGCGATAGAGCGAGACTCTGTCTTTAAAAAACAAACAAACAAACAAAAAACTCCTACAGTAAGAACAAGCCAGTGGTGAAAATGCTGCTCAAGAAAGTCATCAAGAACCCAAGATTCCTCTGCCTTTCTGCTACCTCATCTTTAATATGTAGTGTTTGTTCTTTATGAGCTCAAAGTGGCTGCTGTAGCTCCAGTTTTCTCATCTCAATGCCAAGTCAAAAGGAAGTGCAGGAGACAAAAGAAGAAGAGCAATTGTGGGAAGGGTAAAAGACTTTAACTTCTGAGAATTTGTCTTTTAAAGGAAGAAAGCCTTTCTCAGGAATGTTCATCTGTATCTCCTTTGCCTCTAACTGGGACACATGACCAACCCTAGCTAAACAGGAAGGCAAAGGTTAGAGAGAAGTCTCTATAGAAGGCAAAGGTTAGAGAGAAGGGTGTCAGGAGAGATGCTGAGTGAGCCAGGCTACAGAATTTTTCCCACTCACACAACTTGTAAATGGTGAAGCCATGTGTTTTTGACTCCAGTCTTTTTGACTCCAGAAGTCATACTCTTAACCATGGTGCCATACTGCCTCACTATTGGGCAGAGGCTAGAGAATCTTAGACAAGTTTTTAAGCCTCTCTATGCCAATTTTTAAATTTGTAAAATAGGAATAATAAGAGTATTTAATAAGGTTTCCGGGAGGGTAAAACATGAGAGACCTCAGAAAACAATTACCACAGTGTCTCTGGCATACGGTAAGTGCACACCAAATTCATGTTAGCTGTTCTTACTGTTCAATTGTTTTTGTTCTTATTGTTAGCAGACAGTTTCTTTGCTAGCATTTGTGGATACAGAGAGTCAAACAAAATACAATATAGCATTTACTTTTTAGGTGCTTACTTGTTCAGACTTATTCATAATTTACAATGTTAAGTTCAATGATGGAGCAAGGGGCAGCAGTGGTATAGAAAAAGGAGGATCGAGGTACTTTGGTATGAACTGGAAGAGATAGGCAAGGGTGTCAGGGTCAGGGAAGGAAGGGTGGTACTTACAGAGAAATGATGCTGTTTAGATGGCTCTAAAGAGACGAGGCAGTTCACCAGGAAGAGGAGAGGGAAGGGTATTCCTGACAGAGGGAACAATATATGCTAAGCAGGTGTCAAGCTGCCGAGGGTTCACACTGTACTGCCTGCTGGGAGCTGCAAGCATTTCCAACAGTCTGGACAGTAGTGTGGAGCTCCAGACCAGCTAAATAGACATGAGCAAGATTTTCTGAGTGCCTCCTTTATGCCAGGCACTGCATGGGGCACCAGGGACACAATGAGGAGTGACGTACAACCCCTGCTCTCAAGAAGCACATCACATTTACACTGTTTTCTCATTTGCCAGATGGGAAAATGCAAGAATCCTAAATTTTGTTAACCACCTCCTCTATGCTAGATTCGGGGCTTGATGCTTTGTGGACATTGTGTCATTGCACTTCAAGGTCATTATAATTCTCTTCCTCTTGCAGGTGGGGTAACCAAGGCTCAGTAAGATGAAAGGTGTTATCCAAGATTACCCAGCTAGTAAATGATACAGCAAGGATTCAGACCAGGTTTCTCTGACTCCACAACCTGTGTATTCTTCTGCATTTCCAACAGTCTGGACAGTAGTGTGGAGCTCTAGACCAGCTAAATAGGCATGAGCAAGATTTCCTGAGTGCCTCCTTTATGCCAGTCACTGCTTGGAGCCTGGGTACTACACACATATGCACCACCCTAGTGGTAAAATGAAACAATATCTGAGAGCACTTCAGAGTCAAATGCAATATAAACACCAAGTCCCTGGAGTTATTTATTTATTTATTTATTTATTTATTTATGAAGAACAAGGAAAGCCCCTCCTTTACTACCCCAGTAAATCTCCACTAGCTTGTCAATTCCTTCTCAGCCAGGCTGATTAGCTGGAGTGGAGCTGTCCAGGTTGCTTAAGTGAAGGAAGATGACTTGATTGTAGTTCAATGCCTTAGCTGTCACTGAACTGCATTCCTAAATATGATCCTTATTGCCCTGCTAACCCCTCTATAAGCACCACTGCAATGAAAGCATAAAACATTAAAAACATCCCCTGGTTGACTGCTATTGCCTTTTGAATTAACACCGGAAATACTCATTTGAGGGATGTGGTTTAACTCAAGCAATATTTCTTGATGGGTTAATGAATATCGTATGTTATACTTTAGCTTAATACAACATCATCAATTATTTAATTATTTTTATTGATTGACCTCTTCCAGATTATTTGATAATAGATTTTTCACTATTCAGAAGGTTAAATGCTGAGCAGTCAGGAATCTTCATCTGCAGTTCTGAGTGTCTTCTGAGCTGTGATCCAACTTGCAAATAGAGAGGTGTATATGTATCTACGGGTACGTTTTTGTTTTGTGGTTTTTTTTTGTTGTTGTTGTTGTTGGTGTTTTTGGAAGAGACAAATTGCAGACCATCCTGGAACATTCTGGAATTAATGAACATGATGCATAAATAGCCTTGCTAAATCAAGCCATAACAAAGAATTGAACTGCTGATGACACTGCAGAAAGGTTTCAAAGACACAGATGATCAAGCCCACATAATTAGAATTACTGTTTAAATATGCAAAAAATCAGAAAGCCAACACTGGAAAGGGAGAACAGGTTACAAAACTAGCACCAATATGAAATATGAGTAATGGTCAATAAAAGCATATCTACCAATGACTTTGTAACTAAGAACTAGAAAGCAATAAGGGATTGTGTCCATTTAGCTCATGCCATGGGACACAGTATGGAATTCTCAAGGGCTTCTCATGGGTTTTGGAGGGAGGAAGGAGGATGAGGCTGGAAAGCAGGCTGCCTGGGAACCACTCCTCTTGCGGTACTAATTAGTTTTGTGACCTTGGGATTAATTGGCCTGCTAAGCCAAATCCCTTGACCAGGGTTCAGCACTCATTGAGCTGGACTCCAGCTGCTTTGGGGGCCATTGTTGTAGGCTGTGTGAGGATTGTGGAATGAATACAGCATATGAATTATAGAGTTATAGAAATGGGAATGACAGGTATTTTCTAATGCAGGAAGATCAGGCTGGGATTTGTTTCTTGAAGTGTTGTCAACATTAATAATTTTTCCTAAGGTCCTCATTTCATGTCACCATGTTAGCACTGTCTGTTGATTAATACTACTGTGGATAATTTTATTAATAACAAACAGAATTTATCTAGCGACTGGTAATTTGCTAAGTAATGGTCAGATACATGCTTTTATTCCTCACATGCCACATGGGCAGATGTTATTTCAGGCAGGTGCCCAAACTCGAAAGTTTTTTCCCCAGTAATTTAAAGTCAGTGAGAGAAACAGAAATTCTGTCTTGGATGTCAGCTGTGCAAAGTGGTGATATAGAGAAAGGATACATAGTCAAAAGACCTAGAATTGAATCATGGCACTTCCCGTTATTAGTTTTGTGACCTTCTTCAAATCATTTAAACTTTGTGCAGGTCTTACTGTCCATACTTTTAGAATGTGTGAAATAAATGTGACCAAGGAAATGATATGGACACACAGTTTAATAAGGTATATAAAACGTGCTTCCCTACTGCAAAATACAGTGCGTATGTGTGGGGTGTTTCTGTCCTTGGAGGATAAACACCTGTTAGCTAGGAAACCACAGTCTACCTCCAGAGCAGGCATCTCTAATCCATCCTGGCATGCTTTTCTATGAGCTCACGTGCGGTCTCAGGGTTCTTTGAGTACAGCACCCCACGTGGCCATTTACCAGTTGGTCAAATCTGGCAAGCGAGATGAAAACTCATGCCATCTCAACACTGGCACAGAGGTTGGACTCAAGATCTACCGCTAGCTATTCTCCTTAGAGGTAGGCTTTTCTCTTTGCCTCTAATTCCTGTGATCTGACCCAGAAAACTCACAGACCCACCCATCTCTCAGAAGCTAGGTGGATTTGCTTTATGCTACTAGCTAGGTGGCAGCTGCGAGAAATGTCAGCCTGCGGGATGCAGCAGCCATCGTGGGTAGCAAACAACCTGGTAAGGCAAAGGGAGTGTATTTTTAAACCTAATCTACTCAGTAGCATTTGCTCTGTAATGATTAGATTCCTCCCCCAGAACATGACTTGCTGGGGTTCTTAGAGGCCCTAATTTAAAAACTATCACTGAGGATTATTTTTAAACATCATAAAGGTATCTGAGACCTGAATTTCAGGTCAATCATATCTCCATGTTTGTAGGGGTATTTTTTGTTGTTGTTTTTTCAACTTGTAAATCTCTCAAGCTTTTAGGAAAAATAACTCTGGCAAAGGAATTGATTTGGCCACTCAAATCTCAAGGCCACTGTTGAGCTACCCAGCCCATATGACAGGAATCCTTTCCTTCTTGTTTTGGTTAAGCTCCCTGGCAAGCATTGCTTAATATGATTTGTTTTAGCATTTAAATTTCCCCTCTCCTGCCAAGACACAGGAGGTGTTTTGACACATGGTATCATTTTGGTGATCTCTTAACCTCTTTTTATTCCTGATATCTACCATGGCAGAGCTAACCATTTTGGGGCGATTGGTTGCCAGGTTTGGCAGCAGTTCTGAAGAGGCCCCATCTGCAGTCCGGAGGATTGGCAGATTGTTTTCTTGCAGGTCACATAGAGAGGAATTCACACACTCGGGAAAATTATCAACAAACTCTTCCACGAAAGGCACCTGGTGCTGCAGAATGGTGGTGTGTGCAATAAACCTGGTAGAGACTGTTGCACATCTCTCTCTTCTCTGACAGCCCATCTTCCAGCTTATCTCAGCAGTTCTCCCGGTGGGATCCTGGGCCTGTAGTCTCATGTGGTGTTTCTTGTAAAGAGGGCTCTGTGTGTAGGCCAGGCATTGTAGCTCACGCCTGTAATCCCAGTACTTTAGGAGGCTGAGGTAGGAGGATCACATGAGGCCAGGAGTACAAGACCAGCCCGGGCAACATAGTGAGACCCCCCATCTCTACAAAAAAATTTAAAAAAAATTAGGCAAGTGTGGGGTCACATGCCTGTAGTCCCAGATACTCAGGGGGCCGAGGCCAGAGAATCACTTGAGCCTGGGAAGTTGAGGCTGCAGTGAACCAAGATCGTGCCACTGCACTCTAACCCAGGCAACAGACTACAAACCTATCTCAAAAAACAAACAAGCAAACAAACAAAACACTGAATAGCACTGTTGGTTTGTGTACCCCCAGATTCCTGTGTTGAAGCCCTAAGCCCCCAGTGTGATTGTATTTGGAGGCAGGGACATTGGGAGGTGATGAGGATTTGATGAGGTCTTGAGGGTGGTACTCTCATGTTGGGGTTAGTGGCCATATAAGAAAAGAAAGAGAGACTGGAGCTCCCTCTTTACAATGTGAGGATACAGGAAGAAGGTGGCTGTCCACAGCCATGAAAAAGACCCTCACCAGGAACCAAATCTGCTGGTGCCTTGCTCTTGGACTTCTCAGCCTCCAGCTGTTAAGAAATAAATTTCTGTTGTTTAAGCCACCCAGTCTATGGTATTTTGTTATGGCAGCACAAGCAAAGACACAGTCTACTCTGTCTTCATCTTGGAGAATCACAGTGCTGTGTGTGGTCACATTAAAGGCTCTGAGAAATCCTGCAGTGGAGAGGGTGTTTCAGTCACCTGTCCATAGAATCAATTTTCAAAGTACCTCCATAGACTAGTTTTCTGCAAATGTTACTTTGGGAAAAGCTGGATTAAGTCATAGTTTGCGCTTCTTTGCTTCCTGCCATCTTTAGAATTTATGTCTGGGTCAGGCAGAGCACGACCATTTCATCTGATCCAAAGGTTGACTGTTTCTAAGCACATTTCCAGGGATGATTTGAGGGATGTGAACAAGGTGGACTGAGGTTGAATATAAAAGGAAATTATGGGAAGATCTAGAGCAGTCACCTTATGGTGTAGCTTTAAGTATCCCCAAATATTTCATTGCTAGACTGTGAACTCCTTGAGGGCAGGGAGTACCGCCTTTTCGTTGTGTCTATGCCTAGCAAAAGTGTAGAACTCAGAGAAATCCCTAGTAAATGCTTGTTGGATAAATGAAATCATTTGTGGGTGATTTCTTTAATGCTGGAAAGAAGTCAAGCAATTACTTAGTCTAATTCATTTGTGAAACAAGGAAACCAAGATTCAGAGAGAAAGAGTGTCTGTGAGCTCATGAAATGGACCTGAGGTTGCAGATCTGAAAACAAATGATGAGATCCAATCAGTTCTTGATTTCATGAATTGTTCTAGAGAAGGAATGTGTTCTATGTGAGAACGGGAAGGTGAGGGAAGCCAAAAAAATTTCAAACTTCATGGAGTTTGCTCTTTGATCTGGTTTACCTTTAATAATTCACTTAAACAACTCTTGTCACCTATTTACAATGGTTGGCTTGACTCCACAGCTGGAAGAGGAAAAGTGATAAAAAAGACACAGTCTACATCCTTCAGGAGCTCACAGTCTAGTAGATGGTGAAATATGTAAAAACATCAGTTATAATATGTAAACAAGTATAAGCATCCAGTTATAATAATAGCACCTGCTCCGTACCAAGCACCGCATTAGGTACTTTATACACAGTAGTTCATTTAGTCCTCACACCGAAGCACACTTTTATCCCTTTGCTAAGGTGGAGAAACCAAAGTTGAGAAAATTTAAGCGACTTGCCCCAAGTGTTGGGGCTGAGTTTTGACCCCCACTCTGCTTCGCCCTCTGCCCCATTGTGTGAACCATGCTTACCAATGCTGATGACCACTTTTGAGGCTAACTCAGGGGCTAAGAGCCCAGAAAAGGGGGCAGGTGATTTGTTCTGGAGACTCAGAAGTGTGTATGGAGATGTGCCAAGGGAGGTGCTCTTTCTCCCTCTGGTCTATCTGCCTTCTGCCCAAGGCTGGCCTGAAAGGAATTTGGAAGTGAAGTGCAGGGAAGTCAGTCTTCCCAGTGGCCTCCATTGCAAAGTAAAAGCAAAAATCAAAGAAGACTAAAATGCACAGGCTCCAGCATCTACAGGATACATGTGGCTTATTTGGAGGTCAAAACAAACATTCCTTGAGCATCTACTTTGTGCAGGGCATCGAAGGTACAAACAGGATGAAGCCTCCACCCTGACTCTTGAGCAGTTCTCAGGGAAACGGTTGTAACACAGAGTGGCTGGAGCATGAAGGAGGGGAGTCAACTCTTTGTGCTTTGCAGGCGTTGAGGGTAGTGGTGGGGGAGGGCCAGGATGGAGCAGTGTCTTAAAGAAGAAATGGAGAGCGGCTAGGCAGCAGAGACAAGACCAAACTTAGGAGGGGCTTGAGCAAGGTCTGAGAGGTGGAGAAAGAAAGTGGATGTGGGGTGGGGGCTGCTAGTGATGAGACGGGAGGGAGGAGGAAAGGTTGGTGCATCCAACCCTGGAGAACCTTCAGAGCCACCACACTGAGGCTTTGGACAGTTATATATTCCGTTTCTCATCATTCTCCTCTCTACTGCACACTGCTAATTGAATGTTTTTTTATGGACTCCAAGACCCACATCAACACTGTCTACTTTTAATTCCATACAATGGGGAAAAAAATCTCTTGGTTTTATTGACTGCTTCTTTATCTGACTTCACCTAATTGGAAAATAAACAGATAAAATAATACCCTTACTACTGTTGAATAATTCATGTCCTCTTTGTCTTTTGTCATAGGAGAAAGCTTAGCAGGTCTTTCTTAAGTTAGGATATCTGGTAGATGAGAGAAAAATGTGAACGATTAACTGCAAATTGAGTTTAGTGTGAATTTCTGAGAATCCGAGTCCTCCTCTGTAATAAAGTTTAGATTGGTTCACTTAACGGTTCACCTGGCTCTGGTGGAACCCAAATTCAGAACATATGAATGCTATTGACCTGTTAATTTGAAATGTTTTAATCTGCATAAAAATGGATTGTATTAATTGTCTCACATTAACCAGGTCTGATTATAATGTCTGATTGAATTAGGCTGAGTTTTCTGTATCTTAGCTCTTTGCAGTTTCGTTTGCCCCAAACACATGTAGCTTTTTTCTCCTCCATGCCTGTCATCTGAGCAAGTTGGGCTATGTTGCTCTCAGATTAGAGAGAAATCCCACTCACCTTCAGCAAACACAAATACCTATCATCCTCACACTGTCTATACTGCTTGACACCACTCTCGGAAACATTCCTCTTTTCTAATTACCCCTGGTAACATTTCGCCACCCTGATCTCTCTGGTTTATATCATTTTCAAATTCCTGGTAAATAACTTTAACTCCTTACTGGAGACTGTGCTTCAAAATAAATATTGGAATTTAAAATTTATTTTTTAAAGGATGTAATTTTTAATTATTTTATAAATATACACTATTTGTAGTGGGCTGGACATCCTGCTAGATACCACGGGCATACAACATAGTTGAGTTTGATCCTGCCCTCAGGGAGATCCCAGTCTGGTTCTGGTGATATGATTTAAATGTATGAAAAGTTAAATAATGGTGCAAATCAACATTTAAAGTGAAAATTCCTGGTCAATAGTGATTAATGATTGAGTGATGGAATCTGTGGGGAATAAGAAATCCTTAAGGATTTCTGAATGTGCCCTATGTGTTGATTTTGTTTTTTTCCTTCACAATTCTGGATTCTGAGGCTATGCTTGATTCTTTCCTGAGTCAAGAATATTCTTCCGCTCTATAACTCAATAAAATCACCTGTTTTGGGAAGCCTTCCCTGGCCTTCCTCGTCTGATTAAGGTACCCTCTTCTGGGCTCTTTCGGCATCTTAGTCTGTCATAAGCCATCATTGTATTTATCTTGCCATCTACTTGTTTCTTTCAATCAGCTGGAGTGAAGGGCTCAACCAGCAACACACAGGAAGGAAAGACTAGAGAGAGAATTTAGGGAGAATTAGGTGGTATATCCATGCCCTTTCTACTCAACCTGGGGTCCATGGACCAGCAGGTTTAGCATCACCTGGCGAGTAGTTAGAAATACAGAATCTCAGACTTCTTCTGAGACCTACAGAATCAGAAGCTAAACTTTAACAGATCACAAGTCATTCATATATGTATTAACATTCCAGAACCCTTGAGCTGATCTCGCATTAAAAAAACCTGAGGGTCTTTAGAAAGGACTGATGGTTGGGCCCCACCCACAGAGGTTCTGATTTAATTGGTGGGGATGTAGCCAATTAAAAGCTTTCCAGGTGGTGTCGCAGTGCATTCACAGTAGTGAGCCCCCTCCAGGTTAGCATTTTCTAAATGCTGTCCCCTGTCATCAGGCTTATTGTGTGGTACTGTCATCTTCATATAGGTACTCTCTTAAACATTTCTATATTTGTGTATGCTGAGATTTAATAGAGTATCTCTCACTGCATAATTGTGTCATAAAAGTGAATGGAAAAGTAACCTGGGTGGAGGCCTTTAATGATGATTTTGGCAATGACATTGGAGCAAACTTGTTGAAAAAATACCATCGACAGCTTGAATGAAGAATTGAGCAATATAAATGGCAGAAAAATGGTTTAGAAGGTTCTTGGTTGGCCAAAGTCAAAGTCTACGGGTTAAGTCAGGTAAGTGGTGCCCAGATTTCATGGGAATGGAATGAGATGGCGTGGGGGAAGACTTAGCTTGATCTCTTTTAATAGGAAGAGGGAGGTTTGATTCACTTTGAGCCCTAGATAATGCACTAGTGATACTTACTGGGCAGCTAAGAAAATCACAGTATGACTTTAATGCGTTAATGGAAGTGCAATGTTTATTTGTACTGGGCACTGGAATCTGCATCTCCTCTGGGTACCACACTTTGAGGATTTAGTGAGCATTGTGGATAATGTAGATATCATGTCATGGGAGGGAAGTATATTCAATTGAATGCCTGGAGAAAAGAGGATGTGGCTAGTACATGACTGCTTTTTTTCATAAGGGCTGTTTTGTGAAAAGAGAGCAGAATTGTGCTGTGCTGCTCCACAGGACATAGCTAGGGGCCAGGGGGATTCATGGAGGCAGATTTTGGCTCAATATCGGAAAGACTTTGTGCCAGTGAGAGCCATCCAATAATAGAACTGGCTGCCTGGGGAGATGGTGAGAGCGAGCGAGCTCTCTATCTTTGGAAATGTTCTAGCAGAGACTGGATAGCCATCTGTCGTAGGTATTGTGGAAAGAGTCATGCATTTGGTAGATGAGCAAAATTTTGTTGGTGATGATGACAGTAGTAAATGTGACTACCATATACTGAGTGCCTTTGAAGTGCCAGGTATGGTGCTAGGCATGTGAGTATTCATTACTATCTTTCATCCTTTTACAGCCATAATGGAAGTGAGAGCTGTTACTCCCATTTTATAGAAGAAATGGATTCAGGGCTAGGATTTGAACCCTGGGTTTAATGACTCAAAACCCATAATCTTTTAACTGTATCACCTGCTTTTTATGATTCCTTCCATCTCTAAGATTCTGTGATTTCAAGTGTATTCAGATACTGGATTTGAAGTGACTTTTACATGTCCATGTATAAAAAGTCTGATAGAGAGCTGGATGCAAAGGCTTGGGAGTCAAGAGAGTAGTCAGGGTGGCAGATGTAGACTTGAACAGAGTAGTCAGGGTGGCAGATGTAGACTTGAACATCCTCTGCCAAGAGGTGAGAGCTGATGCCACTGGGTTGGTAAGATTCCCAAGGTAGTGACTGCAGAGAGAAGGGGCCGTGGTGGGCTGACTCCTTCCTGTTTAGTGCTGGAAACTCAAAAAGCCATGGGAATAGCTGTGAGTCCTGCTTTCTGAGAAGGAAGGAGTGATCTTAGTGCATATTGGAAGATGGGTTTCTAACCTCAGTAACGTGTGAATACTTCTATACATTTTTTGGATTCTATTTAATAGATTGAGACTTTGCAAAGTCAAGTGCTGAAATTGGAGTCAGTATATTACGGTGGCTAAAGGTAGAGCCTCTGCCTGAGTTGATACCTGGACATTGCTACTCCTTAGCTGTGTGCCCTTTCACACATTACCTTTGTATGCCTTCGTGTCATCATCCGTAAAAGTTATGCATTTGGTTGCACTTTTTAAGCTGTATTAATCTCCTTCCTGACTGTAATAGATAGTATACTATACATAATTGAGGCAGCAAAAAGTAGAAAAGAAGGACTGTGTAGTCAGACTGCCTGGATTTACATTTCGGCTTCATCATTTACAAGCCCTGTGACCTGGGGCAATTAACTTAGTCTCAGTAAGCCTTGGTTTCTTTGGTATAAAGTGGAGATAGTAGTAATAACTACCACATATGGTTTTGTGATTAAATTAAGTTATATGTATAGTGTACTTAGAATAATCCCTAGAGATCTTCAACATAGGAAGCAATCAACAAATGATAATGGTGATATATATATATATATATATATATTTTATAACAAAGAAACTTGCTGTGCCTTGGGGTACTTATTGTAGGGATCGGTGTTGATTATATAATCCCATAATGTGTGAACATGATCTATAGACATGTTTCTGTCTGAACAAGAGATTCATACATTGTAGTATGTGCATGGATAGGTTTATAGAGAATCTTTGATTCTCCTGAAATAGTAGGCGAGACTTGGGGGAATGCCTGTTTATATGGAGAAGATCTATTTTATCATTAATGCTCTATGACCTTACAAAATTCAAGAAGTTAGTGTGCATAATAATCTTGTAGATGTACATGAGGCTGTTAGTGAGCATAAATGAAAAATCTGGCTGCCAGTGTCTATTAGTCAGTTTTCACACTGCTGTAAAGAATACCTGTGACTGGGTGATGTTTAAAGAAAGAAGTTTAATTGACTCACAGTTCTGCATGGCTGGGGAGGCTTCAGGAAACTTACAATCATGGCATAAGGCAAAGGGGAAGCAGGTACCTTCTGGGACCTTGCTGGCACCCCCATAATACAGTCCCCTCCCACCAGGTCCCTCCCTTGACACAATTCGAGATGAGATTTGGGTGGGCATACAGAGCCAAACCCTATCACAGTGACTTAAGGAATAAAGCCATTTTATCTGATGTAACAGAAACTCAGAGGGAGTGGTCCTAAGATGAGTGTGATAGTTCAAAGTTGTTATCAGGGGCTCAAGTTCTTTCCTTCAGCCCTGTGCCATCCTCAGATTAATTGCTTCATGGTCCCAGGATAGCTGCTATAGATCCAAGTATCACACCTTCATAGAATTTCACCGAAAACAGAAAGAAGCCAGGACAGCCAGGATGATAAGAAGAGGTTTCCTTACTTGTCTCCCTTCTTTGATCAGAGGTTATTATTTTTTTCCCAGAAGGAACTCCCACAAAGCAAGACACCCACCTACCCTCTGTTTATTCTTATTTTGCCAGAACTGTATCATATTGCCACTTGCAGCCAGAAGGGAGTCCAAGAAAGCAAGTGTCTGGCTTTTTCAGCATATCTGAGGAAAGTGGGCAAGAAAAGGCAGTGTAAGGGAAAAAGCTTCCTATATGTCAATGCGCTAATGAAAATGTGAGAGCTCATTGCCTTAAGAGAGGTCATACAAAATACCTGAATTGGGGGTGGGGGTGTTTTGTGTTAAGAAACAGACATCCAGAGAAGGACCAAGGGAATTAGGGAGGGCTTCAAGGACCTTGAAGATGCCTTACCCTAAACAGGCGTCTTTCCTTGGTGACTCATGCAGAGGAAGTGGCTGGATTCCAAATATGTGTGTCGAAAAACTGCCACGGAAGAGGCAGCCATTTGTTCATGTTTGCAGCTGCTGACTCTGACCCAAATCTGCCCTCCCCCAATCCTCAGCTGCTGGTACTGATGCATCCTTTTGGGAGCTGGACCATGAGCTCTGCCAGGAAGAAGGTGCCCATCTCAATGGCTCCCCTCTTCAATCTCCAAGCAAGCTGTTTGCAGAGAAGGGGAGCAGCACACACAATAGTAACAGGTTTAGTAATTAGCAGCAGCCCTGGGGCCATGCAACACTTCTGAAAAGACAAGGTGATTCAATAAGATCTTCCACAACCCCTGAGAGTTTCCTAGATGGAAGACAGGTGGGGATCTCCAGTGCTAATAACATGGAGGCCTTTCACCCTCAGTGGTTAGAGGGCACGGGTTAGGAAATGGGGAACAAAAGCAAAACAGGTGGACATGGACTGTGTTTCTGTTGTTGATGGAAGACCATATTTTTATACATGATCTTGGCCAAGTGTGCTACTGTAAAGAGCAGGCAGGGAATCCATAGAACTGTGATGGTACAGTCCTTTCAAAATAAACATGCAAAATGTGAAAACACAACATAACAAGTCCATGTCTTTACCCATCTCTTTTATCCTCAATCCAGAGGCTGAGGAATTTGAGGAAAATTCATTTTTTTTTTTTTGCAAATTAATTGGTAAACAAAAGGTTGAAAGATTAATACTGCATTTACTATATTGAGTCAAAGTGCCCTATGCATATTTTCTCTAACAGAGGGTGGAAGAATCCAATGAGATTAGTGAAGATATTTTTTATCTCCCTTGGGAGGCAAAGGGGAAGCAGGCACCTTCTTTTACAAGGCAGCAGGGAACTAGCGAGTGCCACATAGAGGAGGTAACTTTTGATCTGATTGTCGAAGGCTGAGTAGGAACTTGCCTGGCTTATGGAGGTATATCAAGATGGTGGAGGTGTCAGGTATTCTATCTACTAGAGTATTTTAAGTTGTAGGACAGCATCTAAAGAGCATAAAGTTGTAAAATTCAATGAATATGTGACATTTTGTTTACTTTAGTACTTCTCTCCTTTTCTCCAGAAAGAAACAGCGAATTTTCTTTTTCTGGAGGATCTTCTTTACCAAACCTGAATTGTATGGTTGGTTTGGAACTACCATTCAGTTCCACGCCTTTAGATGCAATCAACTGATCTGGGAGTATGCAAATCATTCTCTCTGGACTAAAGTCTTCCCTGGGATTTTTCTTTTTCTTTTTCTTTTTTTTTTTTTGAGTTGCAGCTGGGAGATTTCAGTCAGTGTCTTGCTGGAGACAAAGTGAGAGATGCTGTGTGTGATTTGTAGATGGCTCTGACCTTGCCATTTGGAAATACTCCTGACTGCAGGAGACAGAAACCCTATTCAAATGAACTTAGATACAAATAGCATTGATTGTAAAATTTACAAACACATAGTCCATGTCTGTCTCTCCTTGCTGGGTTGATCTTTACAAAAGCAGACTAGGCACTTTCAAATGGTGGCACTCAGTATCAACAATGACTTCCATAGCTCACTTATCATTGAGGTTGAGGGAGGGTGGGAGACAGGCAAAACAATAAATAAATAAGAAAATTTCATATTAGACTAGTGTTTCTCAAATGTTGATGTATCTGTAAATCACCTGGGGATCTTCCTAATGTGCAGATTTTGACTCAATAGATCTGGAATGGTACCTGAGACTTCATTTCTAACAAGCTCCCATGTGAGGTGGATGCTGCTGGTTCAAAGACCACTCTTTGAACAACATAGTGTTCAAAGATAATGCTTAAGGATTCAGCAAATATGAAAAGATGGTACAGCATAAGGTTGTATGGGAGTGGGGTAGAAGTGAGCTGTGATTTTCAATAGGATAATTAGGACAGACCCATAGAGGTAATCTTTGAGCATACTTGAAAGAGGTCATTCTATTTACGTGACTAAAAAAAATTGTGTTTTAAGAACACATATTAGTTAACGACTGCTGCATAACAAATTACTCCAGCATGTAGCAGCTTAAAAGAACAAACATTTATAATCCCACAGCTTTGATGCGTCAGTTGAGCTGGGTGCCCTTGCTCAGGACTTCTCACAAGACTGCAATCAAGGCATTGGCCAGAGCTGCTCCCGTCATTGCAAGGCTCACCCGGGATCAATCTGTTTCCAGGCTCACTCAAGGGGCCATTGGTGGACTTCAGTTCCTTGCATGCTGTTGGACTGGGGATCTCAGTTCTTGTTAGGCTATTTGCCGAAGGCTTCCCTCAGTTCTCTGTCATGTGGCCTCCCGATAGGGTGGCTCACAAATACGGCAACTGGCTTCCATCAGAGCAAGCTAATGAGAGGGCAAGAGATGGAGAACAAGATGAAAGTTGGGGTCTTTCTATAACCTAATTTATCAAGTGACATCCCATTACTTTTGCCATATTCCATTTATTTACAAATAAGCATACTTGCTTACAAGGAAGTCACTAAGTCCAGCCCACACTCAGGGAGGAGATTAACAAAGGCATGAATATTACTAGGCAGGGATCACTGGGGGTGTGCCATTTTAAGGTGGCTGCCACTGCACATATTTGCCTGTTACCTCAGAATCTGAGTGTCTATGCCCTTATGTAGGTTGCTGTCACTGGTGGTTTGTTTAGCAAAGAGGATAATGGGAATTTTTTGGCTCCCAGCAGAAACTAGGATTGCCCAAATGGTTCTCACTGAACAACTTTTCTTTGGCCAATCTTCAACTTTTGAGGTAGATCCAAGCTGTTTTTTTTTTTTCTTTTTGAGATATCCAAGCAGAGGCTGGTAGGCCACCTGAGAGCTTGTGGGCAGCTGAGCTCTGACTGACCCCCTGGCCATTTTAGCACTGCCAATAAAATTGCCTGGGGAGCCTGCCAAGGAGACAGATGCTGCTGCTGGAGAAACACCTTCTGTAGCCTGGCATTTGTCCGGTAATTGCTCTCCAAGAGAAAATAAAATCTTCATATGAGGGGGAAGGTGGATGGCGCCTGACTGTCAAGTGTAGAGATGATTTAGAACAAGTGCTGCAAATAAAATGCACAAGATTTTATTACAAAATAAAATGCATTTGTATAGATCTAAGATTTGACTCTTTAGAAATCCACTGACTTAGGAAGTGCTTCTTGTTTTCTAGGCATAGAATAATACACAGTAAATTGGATTATGTGCAAAATGCCTCACCTGTTTTCTCTCTCCTGTTCTGTTTGAAGTCGTATTTCTTTTGCAATAGAGCCACTATTTCCTCTGTCTCATAGATTCATAATGTAGACACAGCACTGGTTTAGGACTGGACAATAGGTTCCGTCACTTATACTAAGAGGGAATTTAAGCTTTTGTCTAAAGTTTTCTGATCTTTAAATTTGGATAGTAATACGTCTATCATAAACTTGTTTTAAAAGTGAATAAAGTTACCCCAGAAAAAGTTCCTTGCCATATTGTAGATACTTAATAAATGGGGTCTCTATAGCTGCTATACCTGTACTTAAAATAACAATGGTGGGAAGAGCTTTATAGTCTTCCAACATAGGAAAATCAAGGCCCAGAAGGTTTAAAGTGTTTCCTAAAGAACGTGTAATAGGCGGCCGGGCGCGGTGGCTCACGCCTGTAATCCCAGCACTTTGGAAGGCTGAGGTGGGTGGATCATGAGGTCAGGAGATCAAGACCATCTTGGCTAACATGGTGAGACCCCGGCTGTACTAAAAGTACAAAATATTAGCCGGGCATGGTGGTGGGCGCCTGTAGTCCCAGCTACTCGGGAGGCTGAGGCAGGAGAATGGCGTGAACCTGGGAGGAAGAGGTTTCAGTGAGCTGAGATCGCGCCACTACACTCTAGCCTGGGCGACAGAGCAATACTCTGTCTCAAAAAAAAAAAAAAGTCATATAATAGGTAAACTTTCCACCATCTATTCACTCCAACCTGGGCGACAGAGGGAGACTCCATCTCAAAAATAAATAAATAAATAGTTGGAAATGATACAGTAACTAGTATGAGGACACAAGTTTGGGTGACCTTGGAAAGCCACTTTAAATAAGTGACATTTGAGTGGAAGCCTATCAGACAAGAAGGAGCCAAGAGAGGAAACAAAACTGCAAAGACCTTGAAGCAGAAAGGACAGAAGGAAGTGGGGTGGTGGGCATTTCTCAGATCAAATAGGATATCGATAGTTATGCCAGGAGGAAATTTGGTTAAACAAATTATAGAATTTCTGGTCATCTGTAAAGTAAGTGCCCTTGACAAAGGGCTTTTCAAAGTTGTTAATATAGTAATGTTTATTATGATATCTCAAGGGATCAGGGACTATTATATTATTGTTTTGAGAACTATTTAAACATGGATCCATTCTCTCTCTTCCTCCCTGCCTCCTTCCCTTCTTCCCATCTGTGTACCTGTTCATCTGTCCTTTTTTTCCATCTGTTCATCCCTTGTGTGTGTGTGTGTGCGCACACGTGTGTGTTTTGTGTTTTTTTTTTTTTCCTGAGACAATGCGTTGCTATGTTGCCCAGGCTGGCCTGGGACTTCTGAGCTCAAGCAATCCTTCTGCCTCAACTTCCCAAGTAGTTGGGACCACAGGTGTGCCACACCAGGCCTGGCTTATCCGTTACTTATTTGTAAAGAGCATCCTTAAGGGATAGAGTGTTCTGTGGTAAACCTTGGTAAATTGCTTAGTGAACATTCATTAGATCCTCTGAGCCTCACAACATCCCTATTGTAAGTAGGGATTGGCATTCCATACTGCAGAAAAGAGAACTGGGGCTTGGAGTGTGAAGGACCTGCCAAGCCTCTGATGGAAGTTGAACCAGGTCAGCAAAGCACATGTGAGACTCCAAGTCAGGTGCTGTTCCCAAAATCCCGGCCACAGCTCCAACTTCAGCTAACAGAGCCTGAGACATTGATTTTTCTAAGTGCTCTGATATTTTGATGTTTTTCAAAAATTAATAACAAGGACAATTTTGATAAAGTTTCCCCTTGGTGGGAATATGTTTCCTTTTAAGTGTGTTGTCAGTATTCAGTATGCGTATCTATTGAGAACAACCACGTCCTCATAGCGATTGGGATATTTTGAGGAGCTGAGTGAATAAATTGCATAGGGAACAAACTCATGTCTCCCCTGCCAAAAGATGCAGAATCCTGTTTTCTTTGAAGAATGGCTGTCTTGGTCCTTTTGGACTGCTATAACAGAATGCCATAGATCGGGTGGTTTGTAAATAACAGAAATTTACTTCTTACAGTCCTGGAGGCTGGAAAGTCCAAGGTCAAGACTCTAGCAGATTCAGCGTCTGTGAGAATTCACTTCCTGGTTCATAGATGGCACCTTCTCACTGTAACCTCACTTGGTGGAAGGGGTGAGGGACTTCTCTGAGGTCTTTCCTGTAAGAGCATAAATCCCATCACCTCCCAGAGGCTTCACCTCCACATTCCATCATCCTGGGGATTAGGTTTCAATGTATAAATTTGTGTGTGTGTGCAGGGAGAGGGGACATAAACATTGTCTATGGAAATGGCTAAATTACATTTTCTGAATAATAAACATAATATATTGTTAACAACCACTGACTGAGCATCTGCTGGAACAGGCATAGTGGGAAGTCAACTTTGTATTAAACTACTCATCCTAACAACATCTTGAGTGGCAGGAGCCATCAATTCCACTTTTCTATTATGGAAACTGTGGCCACACTGGGGCCAACTTACCCCTTCCTCATAGCAGGCACAGTGTCTCGGGCCCCCACTGTATTTTTGAGGTCCCACAAATAGATTTTCACTTCTTTTAAACTCAGAAGAAGGAAATGGACTTTTAGGGTCAAAGATTATGCTTGTCAGCTGGGCGCGGTGGCTCACGCCTGTAATCCCAGCACTTTGGAAGGCCGAGGCGGGCAGATCACAAGGTCAGGAGTTCGAGACCTGCTTGGCCAATATGGTGAAACCCCGTCTCTACTAAAAATACAAAAATTAGCCGGAAGTGGTGGCGGTCGCCTGTAGTCCCAGCTACTCGGGAGGCTGAGGCAGGAGAATCGCTTGAACCCGGGAGGCAGAGGTTGTAACGAGCTGAGATCGGGCCACTGTACTCCAGCCTGGGAGACAGAGTGAGACTCTGTCTCAAAAAACAAAAACAAAAAAAAAAAAAAAGAAAAGAAAAAAAAATTATGCTTGTCATAATACCAACACAGTAATTGAATATAATTTTTTAAAACACATTTTGCAAAGAAAGGATCCTATGAAAGAAAGAAGCAGTACCTAGGCCCTGTGACTGTCATATTGTGGGGACCAGGCTAGGGCTCAGGGAAGTTGCAGCTCATTCAAAGCCGTGCAGGAGAGATGGGCAAAGCACGACCCACACAGACCCAAACCTGTGCTATTTTCCTGCCATACCTTGAGGCCTCATTCTCAATTGACTTTACCCTGCACTCTAGCTTTCAGCCTCAGCATCATTTCCACAGAAACAGTGAGTGCCTAAAAACTGGGGCACTGCATCCTTAATTTTAGCACCCCATCTGCTCCTGGATAACGACAGACAGAAATGCACAAAACCTTCTTTTCAGAGAGCCTCATCCCAGGATTCCTGAGCAAGTGTGCAGGCCCGCCCAGGGCTTCATGAGAGTGAGCGCTGCCCTGACCTTGTTAAAGTGGACAGTTCAGTCCAGCAAAAGCGCCCCTCCCTGTTCCATTAGGCTGAGTGTGGAACTGGCCCCCTGGAACTCAGAGATAATGAGCAAGTGGAGAAACAGGTGGAAAGCAATAGTGCTGGAGTTTGCACACTCCACTGCTGCTCACCAGCCACTGCTGTTCACCAGCCACTGCTGCAAATGAGAACCTTTGGGAAGTTTGGCCTTCATTTCCCTGCACACTGAGAGGTCAGTGTGAATAGGGGCCATTTTACATTCAAGGCACAAGACACTTTCCTCCAGTAAATGGAGTTTTAATAAAGCCTTTGTATGATTCCGGGTATCACAACAACTAAATCAGATCCTGGATGCATTAGCCTGGGCCCTGGTGAGTTTCCCTATGGCATTTCACTTATGATGCGATACTTACTACCTTTGGCTGAGTTTATCATCAGGAAGAGGTTTCTAAATTATCGTAGACAGCATCTGCTTGGATAAAATTATGTGTCCCCTCTTTGAACCTCACTTTCCCCAGTGGTAAAATGAAAGACTTAGGTTATTTCTAAACTCTCATCTAGTTCTGGATTTTATATTTTGAACGACTACTAAGGGAGAGACCCCAAGTTAAGGGCTGGGGTCGTGTTTGGGGGATCACATGAGATTATGGATGGAATAAAAATGTGTAAATCTTATTCACCTTTCTTTTGACAGAGAATAACAACAGTCAGTTATGAAGGAACAACTGTGGACTCAAGGACTTTAGCTACTTCCCCCTCCCTCACCACAATATTAATGTTGCAAGATAAATTAGTAGTAACATTTCAGAGATGAGAAATTTAGGCCCAGGGAGGTTAAGAAACCATAACATTCAGTGCCAGGGATTCAGCTGAAGACTTGACTTCGCCTTGCAGCCTTCATTATTTTTACCATCACCATCGTCATGTTTATTGCCATTGTATTATAGTCACAAGAAAGATGCATTCACATGGACAGCAACACAAACACAGTCAATACCAAGTTATATTGGCTTGAGGTAAGGTGTCCACTGATGACCTTTGCCTGGATATAGATTGCGTAGGAAGTAAAGGGTGTGGGACATTCCGAGTGACAGAGTATCCAGAAAAGTTAACTTTTCCAGATGAGTTAAACTGAATCTTCATTTATTGGGAGCAAGGTTCAGGGCTATAAACATGCTCCCCAACATAACTGAGTTTCTTTCCTCCCCTTCAGACAGGTTGCAACCAAGAAGCTGTGTGTGTGTGTGTGTGTGTGTGTGTGTGTGTGTGTGGTGGTTGGCGGGAGGTGGTGAAAAACAACTCCTGTCACTCTTAAGTCAGCTACACAGAGTTTGATGTCTGATATTTTTTCTTTTTTTCATTTTCACAAAGCTCGACTTTCTGAGCTTGGGGCATTTGATGACTTAAATGACTGCCTCAGTTTCCCAGTGTGCTCAGGCTTCAGGAATCCAAGCTTATCAAGTCTGTGGCAACACCTAGAGAAGGAGGATAAGTTTAATCTTGGCACCCTCAGATTGAGCTTTGTACCCACGTGGGACTGCTCAGCAATTGTGATGAGAGAGTCCACTTTGTTCCATCATCCCACCTAGCCCACTGTGTCATTAGAAGAGCAATAGCCATTACGGGGCCGTGTTGCCCTTCTCACGCTGGGCGACACTTAACAGCTGTCGTTTTCTTGGGTCCGTCACGTGAGCATATTGGAGCAATGGGCTTTTGGAGTCACAAAGACATTTTCAAATCCGAGTTCTGCCGCTTGTCTGTCAATCTGTTTATCATCTATCTATTTTTTTTTAGAGATGGGCTCTTGCTCTGTCACCTAGGCTGGAGTACAGTGGCACTGTCATTGCTCAGCGCAGCCTCAAGTTGCTAGGCTCACACACTCCCCACCTCAGTCTTCCAAGCAGCCAGGATTACAGGAGTAAGCTACCATGCCCATCTCTCTATCTGTATTTTCTTGAGCAAGAACTTTAACTCTCTGCATTTAAGTTTCTTATCTGTGAAAGAAACTATTATGGAAATGAAACTATTAAACCCTTGCAGTTGTTCTGCAGAGGAATGACAGTAGCATTTGAAGCTAGCTCACTACAGTGATGGGAGCAGGGTTAGTGGGATAGATGAAATGAGATTATTATTGTTCTTTTTTCTTTTACAAATGAGGAAAGGGAGCCTCACAAAAGTTTTCCTTGGAGCGATTGGCGAAGCCAGCCCGGAAAACCCTAGCCTTCTGGGCACAATTGCTTACTTCCTGCTAGACTGGGAGCCACTGAGCAGCAAGGACTCTGCCATACTTTCCGTCTCTAGGGCCTGGCTCTGGCATCCACTTTGTTGATCTCATCCTTTACTTCTTTTTCCCTGTCCTCTGTGTCCCATCCTAGCATCTCCACTGTTCTTTGATGAAAGTGCTTGGCTCATTTCTGCCTCAGAGTTTTTTGGGCTTGCTGTTCCCTCTGCCTCAAATGCTCTTCCCCCAGATCTCTGCATGGCACGCACCTTCACCCTCTTAAACATTTTGCTCCAATGTCATCTCAGTGTGGCCTTTGCTAACTACTCATTAAAAAGACTTACTCCTCTCCAGCACTTGGTATAGCCCTCCCATCCTTGTATTTCTTCATAACACTTACCAATACGTGACATATAGTATACTTGATAGACTTGATTGATTTATTGTCCACCACCCTTCACTAGAACATAATCTGTGTCCTCAGAACTGAACAATGTATGGCAAACAGCCCGCAGTCTGTAAATTATACTATGCATTGATTGAAAGAGTAAATAAACGTGTTTGGAGTGGCGGGGGTCTGTGTGTGAATGCCTCCTGCCCTGATGATGTTTGCAGCAGAACACTAAACTGCGTCTCCCCATGTGATTGTTCCTTGCCAAACCCCTTCTCTGGTGATCACTGAAAGTCACTAATTATGATCTCAGCTGTGTACTTTGTCCTTCCTTCTTTGTGGGGTGGCTTTGAGCTCCCATAAGGGCCAGGAGGGCTGTCCGTTCTGGAGCTTTGCTCTGCAGCATGATCAACATGGGTAATGTAGTATTTAACTTTATATTTTTAAATCTCTGAGTAGAGCTCTTTACTAGAAATTAATTTGCCCAGGTTGTTGGGGTTTGTTTGCTTTCAGCTGCTGAGTTATTTCTTCTGTGTCTGAGTTCTTTCTTGCCCGTGCCTGGAGTTCTAGGAAAATGTTTTCTAGAATGCTAGAAAACATTGAGTTTGGTAAGTTATGTTACCTGAGTTTTGGTAAATTATGTTGTGTACAAAGGGCTCCCTCTAAAGTGTGGGCAGAAGTCTTATCATGCTTTAATTCTTTTAAAAGACACTTTTATGCTTTTTGAAATGTTTTAAAACTAACTTATTCTAGGAGCAGAAATCTTATAAAAGTGAATGAAGCTACAAATTGCCTAATAATACAAATCATATGGAAGTATTCTCTCTGACAGATGTTATGAACGATGGGCTCGGTGAACCACAGTGGTGTCAGAAGTGGACTAAAGATCAGGTGACCTAGCTAATTGATCTGTGTAACTTACTCATTGTGTAACTTCAGGCAAAGCATTCGATCTTTCTAAGATATCGTTCTTCAATGTAAAGTGAAGACTCTAGGTCAGGGGTATCCAATCTTTTGGCTTCCCTGAGCCACGTTGGAAAAAGAAGAATATCCTTGGGCCACACATAAAATACACTAATGATAGCTGATGGGCTAAAAAATATCACAAAAAATTTCATAATATTTTAAGAACGTTTATGAATTTGTGTTGGGTCGCATTCAAAGCCATCCTGGGCTACATGTGGCTGGCAGAGTGCTGGTTGGACAAGCTTGCTCTAGGCTGTGGGTCTAGCTGATATCCGAGTTTCTTTTCATCTTTAAAACCCTAGACTAGAAGCCTAAAGCCTTTGATCTTAGCTTGGTTGCCGCCATTTCCTAGTACTGGAGTACATTTCCTAGGTAAGTCAGTTTCCTTCCTGGAGCCTCAGTTGCTCAGTCTTTAAAATGAGCACTGAGATTCCTATTTTGTGTGTTTCTGAGGGTATTGAGAGAATTTCATTTGGACACACAGATGGAAAAGTACTTTTTAGCCATACAGTCTTATTATTATTAGAAGCCATTTCTTATTTTACTGTGATTTTGTGGCCATATGCCAACAGAATGATTGGATAAAAAGTTAGAAGATGAAAAGTCAGTGCATATAGTACTGACGATTTTTAAATTGTGCTTTTAAAACATATTGAGTTTTTGTTTCCTTTTTGAATTTTTTTTTAAATCCCCACTTTACATCTTAAGTTCTTTACTTGAGCTTTGGGAAAGTGTTCATAGCTTTTATAAAATTTTTCAAAGGAGTATTTGATATACCAATTTTTTTCAACCCTGTGATTTTCTGTGGGTGTTTCCCCCTGGAATTCCTGAGAGGAGGAGATCTTTTCATGCTTCTTCTGATCATATATCCATTCCTCCTTGCATGGACATTAACTGGTAATACCCAGAGAATCACAGATGTCAAGAGAATGACTGTTTGCAGGACTAGCTTGCTGCTCTCTGGAAGCTGAAAGCTAATGGGCACCTAATCAAGGCTGGCTCATTTTTTAGGGATAACCCAATTACAAATCTGCATTAACTGACATACTAGTTTGGTTCTTGGAAGCAATTTAGTATTGTTTTATCTTGATTTTGGTCTTTTTATCTCTAAAGAGTACTTCTAATTTAGACTATAAATTTTAATGAGCAAAGGTTGAAGTTCCCTCCGGAGAGGGAAAAAGCATTATTATTCAGGTTAGTGACCCCACAGCTCTCATCAGGTGGCTGGGCAAAGGTGCAGAGATTCAACAGATTGGACAGGAGGTGTAGTCTAGATTCAGCAGATGGGGAGGAGGCCTGGTCTGGGAGGTGTGGTCTAGATTCCTTAGCTAGGGAAAGAAGGTGGTGTAGGAGGTGTGGTCTAGATTGAATTGACAGGGAAGAGAGTGTGGTCTAGATTCAACATACAGGAAAGGAGGTGTGGCCTAGATTCAACAAACAGGAAAGAGGGTGTGGCCTAGATTCAACAGATAGGAAAGGGGGTGTAGTCTATGTTCAACAGACAGGGAAGGGGAGGTGGTCTGGATTCAACAGACAGGGAAAGAGGGTGTAGCCTAGATTCAGCAGACAGGAAAGGAGGTGTGGTCTAGATTCGATAGACAGGAAAGGGAGCGTGGCCTAGATTCAACAGAAAGGGAAAGAGGGTGTGGCCTAGATTCAGCAGATGGAGAAGGAGGTGTGGTCTAGATTCAACAGGTGGGGAAGGAGGTGTGGTCTCACCAGCTGGGGAGGAGTGGGGAAGATTGTAGGCAACTCTCCTACTAGCAACAGGTGCTGCTCTTTCACTATCATTCAGGATGGCAGTATCTGTAATAGGGCTGATCATCTAATTAAGATAGCATAATATAGAGCCAGAATTCAGGTGGTATTTACAAGGTACAGAAAAGATCTTGGACTCAAAAGGCATGGAGTCCACTCCTATGTAGCTGGAAACTGTGGCTTATATCATCTCCAACCACGGTAAAATGAGGACAGCACCATGAAGATGAAATGAAAGCACGAAAGAGAAGGTATTTGGCAAACCGTGACAGTCGTTGTTAGAAAGGAAATGTCAAATGAGTGCACAGACAAAGGGGGACCCAAGGGGGTCCTCCTGAAAAACTGCAAGATCCTTTCCTTTCACTGTTGCTATGTTCTGACGAGGTTTGTTGTCTTCCTGTTAAATGAGAGGTGAGTGTAGAGTGGAGAAAGTGAGTTGTTTGGGCCTCAGGCCTCAACCTCCACTTGAAGCCTACACAAGCTCACCTTTGCTACCCTGCAGAGAAGGCAAAAGGAGTTAATGATGAAATGTCAGAAAGGCACTCGGGGCCTTTTAGAAATTCTCACCAGGTAAGATTGCACTTACATAATATCAAATATACAGAGCTGCCATGGTCATATCATTAATTATTTTATTGTTTTTATTATTACTAATACTTCAAAGAGTCCATTTTTAAAAATATTGTTGGATATGCTTAAGTAAATGACCATAATATTTCTTTTAAAGCTTCGCATAAGAGCAGGCTACCCAGAAGCCTTGTACTTGGCAAGCAGAAATGAACCTGAACTGTTTTCCGAATTTACCAAGTGCTTGCCTGAACAGACAAGGAGCCTGGGGGGATTTCTTGTGGGAGTGATGAGTTGTGAATCCCAATATAAGATGTGTGTAAAAAAAAAAAAAAAAAAGAAAGCCTGTTCTAAGAGAGAAAAGAAGTTTCTGAGTGTTTGGCAAAACAAGGTATTTTTAAACTGAGAAAAAAATAGGATTGTGGGGATTTCAAAGATTTTGTGATTTTATTTATCAGCTAATATACATGTGGAGCTTTCTTGCATCTTATTAGCACAAAGGCAAAGGAAGATGCGAGAGAAATAGAAGACCATCTATGCCTTCAGGTGGCCTTCAGGCTCATTGAGGGACAAGATACAGGTAGATAAGAAATGACTATGAAGGCAGTATGGTTTTATGGAAACGTTGTGACATTTGGAATCAGATACACTTGGGTTCTAGATCTGGATTCACCATAGGAACGGGACCCAGGACTTGATATTTTATCACTTCTGTGCCTCTGTTTCCACCACTTCAAAATGGGAAGAATCATACTTACCTTCCCAGATTGTAAAGAAGTAACGGCATGGGGAATGTGTACACTGCCTAGCACAGAACATGAAGCCTAGTAGGTTCTCATGAAGGTAATTGCTTCCTTTTCTTCATTTCTCCCTTCTGTTTTATGCTCTGTTATAGGAGACACAAAGGCATGCAGTTCCTTGGGAATTTTGAAGAATATAGGCTGTGATAGGAAATTCTTACTGGAGCGGGAGGGCTTCACCTGGGCCTTTAGCTGTCTCCTGCTTGCCCCTCCAGGGGCTCTCTCTGCCCCATTCTCCTGCTCTGGGAAGCTGACCTGTGTGGACTGCATCCATCCCTCTTTCCTCTGTGGGCCTTCTGACCCTTTGGCCACTTATGGGGATTAGCCAGTGCTGGGTCCTAGCAGGAGGCTTAGGAGAGGAAAGGAGAGGTAAGTCTCTGTGTTTTTGATCTCCCTTTCAGCTTCTTTCTCCCTGCTGGCTGGCCTTGGGTTTGCTGCTTCCTGGACTGAAGGTCACTGCTCCTTTTAAGGAACTGTCTCTGCAGGGTTCCCTCCTGGTCTGGTAGCCTTTCCCTTCTCTCATCCCTTCAGGCCTAGCAGAGTAACAGTTCTGCTCTTCTCTCCCTGGGACACTGCACTGTCCTTTGGGGTTTCTCTTCAACCTAGCCCACTCATGTGTAAATAATCTCTTTATTAAGTCTTCAGAAATAATCTTAATGTGAGTGTGTCATCAGTTTCCCGCTGGCACCTCCAAAGGTGAGCTGAGTTTGAATAGGTGAGGAAGTGTGGTATTTGATAACCAAGGTGTGCTCTGGGGTCTGTGACCAACCCGGTCCGCCTATACCTTGTATTTCACTTAGGGATGCTGACCTGAGTTGTGAGTTTGGGGAGATATACCGAACTAGAGCCTGAAGATCAGGCAAAGTGAACATATCAGATTTCACATCATAGGAGAAATAATTTTTTGGTATTAATAATTGTTTCCTAACTCATTTTGAGAAGTATGGATTAAGTAATCAATAGTTATATGGTATAGCAAATAAATATCAGAAACACCTTTCTTTTCATTCCAAAGAGGTATATGCAAATGAAATAGAGGGAAGGGAAGGCAAACAATATGTAATGAACACCTTCTCTAATACCAGGCAATTTGCATATATTACCTTATTTATTCTACTCAGCAACGCTTATGGGTAAGGTACCAATTTCCAAGCCTTCCAGAGGTAGAAAGGGAGGCTCAAAGACTTCAAGAGATTTGCTGAAGGTCACACATCTGGAACTTGGTGGAGCTACAGTTGGAACTCCCAGGGCAAGTCTGTGAGACGGTGATGCTCATGGCTTTTCTTTGCCAGACACCAGATAACGGTGGTATAGTTTGGATCTGTGTCCCTGCCCAGATCTCATGCTGAATTGTAATCTCCAGTGTTGGAGGTGGGGCCTGGTGGGAGGTGACTGGATGCAGGACGGGGGGTGGATTTCTCATGAATTGTCGAGCCCCATCCCTCAATGCTGTCTTCACAATAGTGAGTGAGTTCTCAGGACACTTGATTGTTTAAAAGTATGAGGCACCTCCCCCACCCTCTCTCCTGCTCCTGTTTTTACCACATGAAGTGCCTGCTCCTGTTTTATCTTCCCTTCTGCTATGAGTAAAAACTTTCTGAAGCCTCCCCAGAACCATAAGCCAGATAAACCTCTTTTCTTATAAATTACGGAGCCTCAGGTATTTCTCTATAGCAACAAGAGAATGGACTAAGGGTTCCGATGACAGGTATAGGAGCTTCAGGCTGTTTGTTGCAGGCCCCTACAATGAGGAGGACTATGGCATAGTAAGGCCATGAATAGCAGTAAGGCAGGGGGGAATTTTTCTGGAGCTAGGAATAGCCATAGAGCCTGGCCTCGTGAAGACTGGGTATGACTTTCTCACAGGAAGAATCCTGGGTATCTCTTGGGATTAGGTATTGTGTTGTTCCCGCTGCACAGGATTTTGTTTGCTCCCTGCCATTGGGTGTCTTCAGTTTCTACTTCTACTGAAAATGATCTCTTTCCCCTTTCTAATTATCTATTGTTTCTTTACGTAGTGGCTTCTGCTAGTCCTCACTTCTGCTAACTCACAACTTCTGCAAAGTCTTGGCCTTGCTGCCTCCTGGCTTCTGCCTCTTCATCTGGGCTCTCTACCCGTGGATAGAGTCTGCATTAACAAATTCAAATTCCTGAAAGACAGAATATGCATATCTTTTTATATATCCAACTTGGATGTAGTTCTTTCTGTCAGGCCGAACTATGACTGCTGGTCAGGCAGCAGATTGTCCTTGGGGAGGGATCTGTCCTGGGCCCAGCCAGCTGGGACTTGACTGGGGTGAAAGGCAGAGCAGGGCAGTAACACATACAACTCCTTTGCCATGTGACAGACGACATGTTCACAGGCTCCAGAAGCTAGGGAGGAGGCATCTGTGGGGGTCACCGTTCTGTCTACCACTGTCGGCCCTCCCACCCAGAGATCAGCGTTCATCCTTCATGCAGTATATATCCCCCCAACCCAGGATCTCTCTGGTCTCTTCTGTTCAAAACCTCGAATGTCATCTAAATCTCAGGAGTTTAAAAGCCCCAGTTTTCATTATCTCAGTCATCTACATCAGGTTCCAGTGATTAGGGCTTGGGCATCTTTGGGGAGGGGCATTTCTCTGCTTTCCACCAGCACTTACCACTGTGAGATAAACATTTTATGTGGATTACATCATTTAATACTATAGTCAGATGTGGCATGTATTCAGAGTCATCGCATTTTGCAGTGAACATATTCAGGTTTGTGGGAGTTAAATAACATGCCCAACCCTACCCAAGTGAGAGGGGTCATGCCAAGTTCTCTTAACCTTTATTCCTGTGTTTGCCAAATGTGACTGCATTTTAGAATCACCTGGGAAGCTTTTAAATCTCCTTTTGCCAAGCTGGGTGCAGTGTCATGCACCTGTAGTCCCAGCTACCTGGGACGCTGAGGTGGGAGGATCCCTCAAACCCAGGAGTTGAGACTGCAGTAAGCTATGATTGTACCGCTGCACTGTATCCCACAACAGAGTGAGACTCTGTCTCTAAAACATAAAATTAAAGAAAAAAAAAATCCCAGTGCCCATGTGGCACCTCAAACCAATTAAATAAGAATCCAGGGATGGGCAGCAGCTCCTCAGGTGATTCCAGCTGCAGCTCCCATTCGGGAGCTGCCCACCGTGCTCTTCCTCGTAGGTAGCGGTGTGGTGTGTAAGGAGTGAGGGCAGGTAGGTGGTCAGGGAAGGCTTCCTGTGCAGGGGAGTTTGAGTTTGTCGTGGTTCGCAGGGGGGTTCGCAGGGTGAAACAGTGAGGAAGCTTTTCCATGTTGCTGATTTGCCCATTACTTTCCAAGTGTGATTGCATTTCTACGTTTTTGTGAGATGGTTCCAATAAATACATTCACAAATCGGGAAACAACAACAAAAAGACATCCTTTGTCAGGGCCTCCATTCTCATTTATGGCTTCAGGAAAACACGGTTATCACTGTTGCGTGTGCTTTTTGTCAGGGAGATAATTGTGGAAATTCGGTTGCTTCCCGTCAAGCGCAGATCCTTTTGTGGAGAAAATTTGAGCCATCCATGTATCCATTTTACAGTAATTGAGATTTAGCAAGCTAAAGGAAGATGATAGCCCTTTTTGTCAAAAGAAAGGCAGTAAAAATATGTTTGAGGGGAGCGAGAAGAAAAATAGGTTATCAGTGATGAGAGAAAGCCTGCCACCTGTCTTTCTCTTCCCTCCAGAAGGAGAAGGTGGCATCTATTAGCAGGGACCTTGAGTGGGTCCAGCCGGTAACACTCTTACAGGAGGAATCTGTCATTGGGACCCAGACAGTCACTGAGAGTTGGATGGTTCAAGATGAGTCCCTGCCCAGGGGCACTCGTGAAGCGGAGCAGCTTGGGGACATCTGTTGCACTAGCTAGGCTTGGTACTTAAGGTGTTGGTTCTGTTCTCTTTCTGATTGTCAACTTTGAAGATAATGAAATGCAGCTTGTGGAAGGGAGAGTAAATAATGGTGGTATATATTTTAGGTAAATCAGCAGGTGAAGCTGCCAAATGCGGCATTTGTTTATTTAAAATCCCCTTCACAGGGAGGCCGGTGTTAAATACTTGTCTTTTCTCCCTGCTAGACCCTAGGGAATAGCAATAGTTCACGTTGCTCAAACACTCTGTGGAGGAAACAGGGATGAGCACAGGGCGTTCGGTCTCCAAGAGCAAATAAACACAGTATGCCTGCCTCCCCTCACCTGGCTGGTGTGGAGTCGGGTTAAAATGAGGAATGGTATCGTCGCTATAAAGGCCAATGAGGGAGATGCCCCTTTAGAACCCGTATGTTGGAGAGCAGGTGTGATGAGCACCTGAGTTCAGACCCTGCCCTGGGAGGCTGTAGCTGTGGCCAGCCTTGTTTAATCTCCTTCTGTACCTCCAGCATTTACAGGGTCTGCTTACACAGAGTCAGTGTTTGGGAAGTGTGTGTTGACCTGATTTGATTGACAGAACCTGTGATTTAATGACTATGTTCTGAAGGAGTTGGGTATGTTTGCTTTTTACCTTTTTTTTTTTTTTTGAAGATTCATTTATCTAGGACCTCTTTGGAGAAGAAAATGGAAGCATGTGTGCTTTTAAATTTATTCCCTTCACGCAGCAGTCTTTTGCTTGGCCCTCAGTCCCTGGGTGATTCCTGGACAAGCACCATCTTGCAAGAACATAGTCTGTATCAGTTGCTTCCCTGTTATCCCACTGTGGTGGCCCCTGTCACCTGTGAGTAGTCAATGAATCAATGAGTAATTTTTGAGGTCTTCACCAGTGTATGAATTTTGGAATATGGTACATACCTGTGCTACTATTGATCTGCATATTAAATGAATAAACCTTTATTTATTTTTGTAGCTAAAAATAATCTTACGCATTGTAGAGTTTGATTTTCCCACCCCAGTGGATTTTCTTGGGGCCTCCTTGGGCTGTACACCACTGGGTTTACAGCACCCCTTTCAAGCACCTCGCTAGCAGGATCTGAATTCAGGCCCACTGCACTCTGGCCTCTGTCTCTTTCTGCAGACTTGCCTCTTGTTGCTACCCAGCCATGATGAACTGTTTGAGTTCCCAGGATTGATTATGTCTTCTCTCTGTTTCTTGCTAACATCCACAGCTTTTTTTCTTAAGGTGACTAACATTTACTAGTCTTCCTGAACTCAGTTCAAGGATCTCCTCTTCTCGGAAGTCTACCGTCTGCGTCCCCACTGCTAACTCTGCCTCACTCCACCCTGTAGCATCTCCAGGTTGAGGCAGTGCCTATCCTCTGCATCCCTGAGACTCCTATGATTTCTCTCATACCAACTGTTACCATGCCATGCAATCACTGTCTCTTTTTCCCTCCCTAACAATTTGAGCACCTTGCAGTTGGAATTATATCATCTTTATTTCTTTCTGAGCATCTAGAACAGTAGTCTATCAAAGAATAAGTGTTTAATAACTTCTTGCTCAATGAATCAGTGGATTTGTTTCCTTATTTAAATATTTGTTGCCAGCCAATACAACATGGCAGGCCCTGTGCAGGGGGCTGGTGTGGACGCAAAGGTGTATAGGGCACTTTCCCACTCAGGGTTGGGACAGTTTAAGGCCTGCTGGGCAGACAGAGCCACAGCTGTATGACAGGGTAGAGAAAAAGAGGATGAGAAGGGGAGGTGGGAGAAGAGAATGAGCTGAACGCAAGGCAGGCAGCTGTGACATTTTATATAGCTTTGTGCATTTTGGTCTCCTGTAAGCCCAGTGAGATGAAAAGGTATTCCCATTTTACAGAGGAAGAAATTGAGTCTGAGGCTGGTTACAGAGCTTAAAGGTCTAAATTGACCCAGGCAGTCAATGGCGGAGTTAGGCAGGCTTCCAGCCCAGCCCCTTGGACAGCTTGCTGCTTTAGATTCTGCCAACTGCTGGTCGATATGTTTTTGTAAAATTAGAGGTGAGAATTTTAGAAGGTTGGATGTAACTGGGGTCCCAATTATTGAAAACACTAGCGGAATTATTTTAGGTTTATATACTTGTTTTTTTTCTGATACACTAAGAGTTTATGTAATGAATTTTCATGGTGCTATAAATAGTTAACGAAACTGTGTGATCCATTAGTTAAATGAAATGTTGCTAAGTATGCCATGTTGCTGTCAAATAAATTCCTTTAATATTGCTAAAACCCGGTTCTGGCTTTTGTTAGCTTTGAGTTTGATTACAGAAGCACACTGTCTTCCCTCCCTCTTTGCCTTGCCAGAGATTGACTGATGTCTGAATAACAAGAGTGCTGCCTTCTGGAACATAGCATTTTATTTTTCCAAAAATACTTTCACATAAACCTATGAGATTATTCTATTATTATTCTATTTTACAGATGAGTAAACTGATAAGAAAGATTAGTTTGTTTAATTCTAGATTATACCCTACAAAAGCTAGACCATCAGATACTGTATCGCAAGATCCCCCTTATTTACCTTTCAATTTAGTTAATAAAAAGAAAATATGCCTTGTTCATAAACAACTTAAATGGATTTTGGCCGCATTGTTTGGACCCTATTTAAAATTGTTACTACTTGTATTATGCTGTCAGTGTTAGTTTTATGATCTCAGCATACAGTAAGAGATGTGGCACATTCTTTTTTAGAATTTTATAGAGACATTGCTTATGTTAACATTTGTGATACCACAGTGGCGACTTCATGAAAACTGATAGATAGTTTTCTTTCTCCACTTCTGGTCCAAAGGGGAAAAAAGGTTCTATAGGTTTTGTGAAATTGTAACTGATCTCTTCTCTCTTTGCTTTGGCTTCTAGGAATCTCATAGTCAAACATATAGCCTGTCTTCTACAGCCGTATCAATGTTTTTGATGTCTTATTCTTGTTTCTGCCTTCATCTTCATTTCTAATTTTTTGTGTCCCTTTGCTCCTAATTTTTTTTTTTTTTGAGACGGAGTCTTGCTCTGTCGCCCAGGCTGGAGTGCAGTGGTCGGATCTCAGCTCACTGCAAGCTCCGCCTCCCGGGTTCACGCCATTCTCCTGCCTCAGCCTCCCGAGTAGCTGGGACTACAGGCGCCCGCCACCTCGCCCGGCTAGTTTTTTTGTATTTTTTTAGTAGAGACGGGGTTTCACCGTGTTAGCCAGGATGGTCTCAATCTCCTGACCTCGTGATCCGCCCGTCTCGGCCTCCCAAAGTGCTGGGATTACAGGCTTGAGCCACCGTGCCCAGCCTGTTCCTACTTTCTTATTTGGTTTATCCTATTATAGAAAATGGATTTTATAAGGCTTTCTATAAATTGCCTAAAATTTTATTTTTTTTAATAATGTGGGGTAAATATAACTAACAATGCCACATCATGAAGATGAGCTGTTAGACTAAGATAGTCTCCCATATTTGTGATTTGTTTTTTCCTCTTTCTTGTTACAGTTATGGCAAGAGAGCTTTGACTGGATCCATACCAAGGTTGTAAATCTATCAGTTTTGTGGGCTTCAAAGTTTTAAAGCTAGGAATATGTCCTATCAATGTATTATTTTTCTTGAAAGGTTTGGTAAAGAAGATGATGATTGTACATCTGTTGCAATGATGGTGATCCTTTATTAGCAGAAAGATACAGCATCTCTCAATATATCTGCCAAAAGTTTCTATAACAGTTGTACCTTTCACACCCACAGCAGCTTTATAGAACTGCTGCCATTGGGTTCCTGCAAAGCCTTACGTTTAACTGTTGTCTTGACCCTGCAAAAATCAAATATGCAGCGTGGGGGAATTTTAGGCCTTTTCCAAATTGCCATGGTCAGATCAGATAGCCTTTGACATAAAAAAAAAAAAAAGATTGACAGGTTAATGACATAGTCCCAGGGATGGAGCGGGAGATACATAATCTACAAAAGGGCTACTTAGGCTGAGTAATTAAAGGAACCTGCAGTGGTTCAGGGGGCAGGAGGATGTAAAGTCTGAGTGGACATGGAATACAGTCTAGAGGGGGAGTTTAGAGCTCAGGAAGAAAGGACCCTGTTCCATGCAGCTTTGGTCCGTAGACTTCTGCCAAGTTTGGCAGTCTGGGGAGTTACAGGGGTGGAGGTGGAGTCAGAACTGGCAGCCGTAAACGAATTTTAAACTCAGCTAGCCTTGGGCATTAGAAAGCATGCCATCTAGGAAGCTGGAATGGGTTTGAACTTAGGAGAAAAGTGAGGCCAGAATTGACTTAATTACATACTTCTTTGTGTTAGAGTTTGAGCTAGGCTTGTTTTTCCTTTTTCTTAATTTGGAAATAATCTCACAATTACAGGAAAAAGTATAGGCATAAGAATATGCAAAAAACACCTTATGCCCTTTACTTAGTATCACCCATTGCTGATATTTTATCTTACTTGATTTATCATTTGTGTGTTTTCTCACTGTGCATGTATGTATAAATATATTCACACATATATGCATACACATACATGTATACATGTATATGAAATTTTTTCTGAATCATCTGAATATAAGGTGTACATATCTTGGCCCTTTACTCCTGAATATTTAGTGTGTTTCCTAAAAACAGCTATATTATTTTATATAATCACAGGAAAGTTTTCAAGTTAAATAGATTTACCATTAATGCAATATGTTTACCTAACTTACTATTCATATTCAAGTTTATCAATTGGCTCAATAATTTTGGGGGAGCTAACAGTTCTTTTCTCTCCAGTATAATATCCTGTATAGATACGATATTTAGTTGTTATTTCTGCTTAATTTCTTTTAATCTAAAATATTTCCACAGCTTCTCTTTGTCTTTTATTACATTTTCAATGAATACAGCTCTCCCCTTCCCATTTTTTAAATGCCTAATCTGATTAGATTCCTGGGCAGAAGACTACACAGTACTGCATAGTGATGTTGTGTTCTGCTCAGGGTATCACATGCTGTCCATCTGCCCCTGTTTGTTGAAGTTAATTTTGTTAACAAGGTTTTGTCCAATTTCTCCACTATGTAATTACAAAGTTTCCCTTGGAACTGATACACAGTAAGTGGGAAGACAGTTTAAGACCTGCACATATTCTGCTTCTTATCAAACATTTTTCCCTGGACTTAGCATCTGTTGATGATTCTTGCCTGACCAGTCTTTACTCTGATGGCTCTGATGGCGGCAATATGTTGATTTTATAACTCCAGCAGTCGGTATTTACCAGTCAGCACCTGTTCTGCTATAAGCAAGACAGCCTTCCATTCTTACCCCATTTGTATGTCTGTCTGTCATCAGTATAGATTTGTGGATTTCTATTTTTTCAATGGTTTATTATTTATTACCATCCTTAATTATAGCAGTGTTTAAATAATTCCTAATTAGGCTGGCAAGAACTCTTCATGATGGCTTCTGTGTCCTTTATAAAATTCTCTCATCATTTTTTGTTTGTTTTGAGCACTTAATTTCTGGAATAACAAGATATTTCAGGCTCATTTTGTACCTGCCATGCGCCAGCTCTGAAATAATTCATTTCCCCCAAGAAGCCTTGGTTTCTTTTGCTGGAAAATGATAACAGAATCCAAAATCTAAGTATTAGTTATCTCATTGTTGCTAGAGTATCTTTGCTCCTAGGCCCTCTTAATGGACAGAGATAGGAAATAGTTGCGTATCAACACATACATACATTCATACCTATACATTTATATACAGATGCATGCATACTTTATAAATCCCAAGTTTACTTTGAAACCTACAATTTTCAATCTATCACTTTAGCATTCTTTCCTGCTTTCCTTTCTATGTTTTAACATCCCTTGTCCCATAGGAGAAGCTTGGCTCCCAACAATATCTGTGCATTTATTCCTTTGCTCCATTCTATAGAACATCGAAAATAGTTTCTTCTGCTTTGCTCATAACACTACAGAAAACAAGCCTACTAAAAAGACTTCAGAATTTGTTTGCTGCTGCTCTTGCTTCAACTCTACCCAAGATTGGGTGTGTGCCATCCAATTCTGTGTTTATGTTATTTGATAGTTTTTTCTCCTCCACCTCTTTAGCAAGTGTGCTTACGATGTCCGTTTAACATACAATTGAATTGATTTGCTTCCGTCTACTTTTAGTTTTACGCTCACCCTTACCTTCCCTATTAATTTATTTTTTTTCAGATATGTAGAACATTAATATGCTTCCAAATGTGGGAATTATGCAAAAAGCTGTATCCTGAGAAGTATCACCCTCTGCCATATCCCTTTTACCCTGACACCCAGTCACATCACCACTAAGTGATGAAAAACAACTTGCATGTTATCTGGTTTGTTTATCCTGTGTATCTTTTTGTAAAGATAAAGGTAGCATGCTATAGACTGAGCTAGGCTTTTTAATGCCCAAATCTCATTTATCTTCTAAATCTCACATGCTTGGTGGTGGTGTTCCCATTTTACTGATGAGGAAACTGAGGCTTCTTGTCTGTACTGTTATAAACCTTTGGGCCTTGTTGATAAATGTCCCGTTTTCTATGCTTTATACCTTGGATGAAGCTAAGTAAGACATCAAATCACAAAACATGCCAATAGTGACATAGAGTTTTAATGCATGCAGTTACTGCCACACAAACTCAAAGTCTTGGTTTTGGGAAAACTACATTTTCATCTGTTTTTTAGCACTACGTTATTTTTTAAACTGGAATTTCCAGTGGCCTTAGTGTTATCACACAAGGCTCATATCAGGTTGGGAGGGGTTTTGTTTTGTTTTTCTAATTTGAGTGAAATTCACATGACATAAAATTAACCATTTTAAAGTCGTATTTATTGTAGTCACGATGTTGTGCAACTTTGCCTCCGTCTGGTTCCAGAATATTTTCATCACTCCCAAAGAAGACCCCATACCCATTAAGCAGTTCCTCAGCCTTATGCCCCTCCCGTAGCCCCTGGCAACCACTGATCTGCATTCTGTCTCCAAGGATTTGTCTATTTTGAATATTGCATATAAGTGAAGTCATACAATATGCAACATATTTTGTCTAACTTACTTGGCTTGCTGTTTTCAGGGTTCATCCACATTGCACTGTGTATCAGTGCTATATTTCCTTTATACATTGAGCAATAGTCCATGGTACAAATATTTTGTTTTTCCATTCACCCACTGATGGAAATCTGGGAGGGCTTTGAGGGAAGTTGGAGAGATGAGCGTCTTGTAACTTGCCCTGTGCTGTACTATTTACTAGCTATGTGACTTTGGACAAGCTCCTAAGCTGGCTTGTGCCTCAGTTTCCTCATTTGTTTAATGTAGATAATTATATTGGACTCTTCAAATAGTTGAATGAATTGCATCAAATAATGCCAGAAAAACTTATAGCATAGTACTTGGTAAATAGTGGACCCTCAATAAGTAATAGCTGTTTTATTGTAGGATTATATGAGAAAAGGGGGAAAGAAAGAACACAAATGTGTATTATAGTATGTGTTTAGTGTGTGTTTGTTCTGTTGTAGCTGCTGAAACCTTCATGCTTTGTTTAAAAAAAAAAGGCATATCTGTTTTCTCTGCTTTGTGGTTTGGTGTTTTTGGCCCCCACCCCATCGCTAAACATGAAATTTTACATTTTAGAAGCAGTTCACTAGACAGAATGTCTGTAGTGGAATGTTACATAATTCACATTTAGATTTGAAGAGCTCATTATAAAAAACCTGACACACTTCAGGAATATTAAATTACTGCAGATTGTGTGGAGCAAAGAAATATTATTGAAGCATTTCAAAATTCCAGGCAAGCCTGAATTTAACTGATAGGGTTTCACAGCTTTTACTGGGGAAAATGATTTGAGTTGTCACATGGTTTCTGGCCCTGGAGGACTTTAATCTCCTTAATTACAAAGAAGCGAATTTCCTAAATAATTTGGAGTTACTTCACAGCATTTGCTCAACCTCTGCCTTTTGGAAAATTAAAGGGGATGCCAGGGTCCACACTGTGGTACGTTCTCACAGTACTGTAGCTTATTTAAGTTTTTATTCAGAATGATGGTGGTTTCCTTTCATTATTGATGTAGGGATGTACTTCAGAAATTCACAAGTAATGCTTGTAACACTTGAACATAATCATATTTTGTTGAACAAGCATCTTTGAAGATAGAAATAGGGAGAGATGCTATATTGTGATTTAGAAGGTTGAAGAAGAGAAAATGGCCCAAATCCAATCCAGTTTTATACACTGATTTTAAAAAATTCTTGAAAATGTGTAAGATCCACATATTTCAACTACTTTCTGAATTTATAGATTAGGCATCTACTGTGTCCAAGACCAACTGATACCATTTCCTACAATTCATCCTCAAACAGCAAAAATAACTTGAATCAGTTTCTTCCTTTGTAAAGGGGAGATAATACAGACTTTCGGTCACATACCAGCCACGTGGCCTTGAGCAAGTGGCACAGGAATTTATGTGCCTAATATTTATTAAATGCTTACCAGGAGGCATGCCAGACACTCTTCCAATAGCATTATATGTGTGATCATACTTGATTGCCACAACAGCTCCCCCAGTGGGCACTATTATCCCCAGTGTACAGATGAAGAAACTGAGGCAAAGACCAGGTTGAGTAACTTCTTCAAATCATGTGGCTTGTAAGTGGCTGAAACTGAAGTTGTCCAAAAATCAAATCATAAAATAAGTTGGGAGAGAGTCTCTTTTGCTACAGAGATCAAAACATCTTTCTGCCTGTGATGTCTCTTCGAACTGAACCTTGAGGAGTCAATAGAATGTCAAGGCAGACTTGAGACAAGAGATTCCATAGAAAGATAGCAGCACAAGGAAAAACTGGGAAGATGGGGAAGTACATCACTTCCCTGCTAGATTTGTGCCTCCTTTTACTTTGGTTGTTGATTTCACTCCTCCTTGCTTTTATACATGCTGATCTTTCTGCCTGAAACAACCATTCATTCATTCATTCATTCTACATATAATTATTGAGAAGCTGTTGGTCCTTTCCCTTATTGTCCTTTTGACAGAAACATTGCTCTTCAACATCTCACAGAGTAGGGCTTATCCTCTGAAGCTTTATTGACCCTTCCAAGCAAAGATGAATACTTGCATCTTTCTGCCCTGTATGCCTGGTATTTATATGCCTGTTTTAGTTTTGGTCACATATGTGTGTTGCTGTCCCTTACATGACTGATACCCCTGTTAGATTGAGCTTCTTTGAGAATAGGAACCAACCTTTGACTATGTACTCTTGGCCAGCATGGTTACTTGGTAAATATCTGTTAACATGAATGAGCTAGCATTTGTACCTGGCCCATAGTAGATTCTTAGTAAATACTTGCTGCAGTGAAATGGTAAATATTATTAATAAATTTGATTATGTTTATACATGACCAAATTTTGTGACTATGTCATCTTCCATTGAACGTTGTCTTAGAGATAAGGGGCTGGAAAGGGTGTGGGGGCTGGTGGCAAGGTATAGATGGATGGTATAAAAGTGGCAGGATAAATTCTCATTTTCTGTGTACGGTTTCATGGACCCTGTTTTACAAAGATAACTTTCTGTTTTTCTTAGTTGTAGCCTTAGATTCACTAGATCAAGTACTTTCATTTGGGCCATTTCCTTTTTAAGAAATAGTTAGCTTATATATAAATAAAACAAAACAGATATCTTTGGATTAAGGTGGGAATTTCCTCATATTCAAGCTTTACTATAATTTTACATGGCTTTTATATTAGACTTTCTGGTTAAGATTAACTAGATTGTCATGATTAACAGGTTTGGGTCATTATTCTTTTTGAACTGAAACTGGCATTCGAGGTCAGTCGTTTTCTATTAAACCGTTCTAGATCTGTGGGATGAACTAAGAATTGGCTGCACAATTCGAAGATCCATTTCTAATAGCTTTTTCTTAATACTTTTCAAAAGTGGAAATTGGTGAAATGTTTACTTTTTAATAGAACTCTCATATAACTATCAGATAGTCACAGGAAAAGACTATTATCAAAGAGAATACTGTATATTCGTTTAATTTGAATGAGACCAAGTGAGATACTATATGTGAAGCAGTAGCTAAGGGCATAGTATATAGTAACTATTACCTGTAAGTGAAGTGGTTGTATTATCTTTATTATCATTATTATCTTCCTAGCACAGTGTTTGAGTTTAATAGCACCTGGTATTGTTCAATGCATATTTATTAGAGAATGAATGAATGAAATCTGTGTCTGCCTGTTTCTTTTCTTTTTCTCTGCACATTAAATGCTTGTCTGCTCTTATAGCTGGAGGAAAAGTTGACATAAAATTGGCTTGCTGGAAAGTTTCTCGGCCCCATTTGTCACCTTACCCTTGGAGTCCAGTTGTATGTCAACTCTATGCCCCCTCTGATGCCTGCCAGTGAGGGACAGACCACAGGTCACTTCCATATGATCTGCTTTTGCTGCCAAGGCGCTGATCAAGCTTGGCTGATAGACCGGTGCTCTCTTGTTGGAAATATCTCCATGGGGCTGGCCATACCTTTGCTGTATGTTCTGGTTGGGATCTGATGCTTGAAAATAAGAAACACAGAAAACAGAGTTGGGTTTTGTCCCTCTTATAAATCTAGACTTTTAAAGATCTATTTTGAGTTACCTAGTTTGAGAAGCAGTTTGCCGCTATAAGCCTCTCATTCCCTTTGCTGTATAAACCCTATCAATGCCTTCATGAAACCATGAGAGCAGTTTTTGCATGAAGACCAAGATTTTGTTTGTATATGTTTGCCAATTCACTTTTTTAAAATGTCTGTTTAACTTCGTAACAGTGATGATTCTGAATGTTCTCTTGCCTTGATTTGCAGCACTCAAGAAGAGTGAATGAAATGTGCAGCTCAGAGTGTCATTTCTGAAGGGAGGAGTCTTTCTCTTGGAGAAGAGTCCTCAATGAGCCTGGCCAAGGCCCGGGATCTGTGTGAAGTGGACTAAGGATTAAGTAGGATGTCAACTGAGACAGAACTTCAAGTAGCTGTGAAAACCAGCGCCAAGAAAGACTCCAGAAAGAAAGGTAGGGCTGAATTTGACCTTCTTTTTTTAATGGCTACTCTTCTGCACAGGAATGAGTTTTTAAATCTCTGGAGTGATAGGAAGAAATATCTTTATGATTGCAAATATTTTTAAATAGTCATTTTGTGTGTTTTGTATTCATAATATAATAATGTAATGGTCCATCATTATTCTCCAGATAAAATCCAAAACTTTTCTGCACAGGAATGAGTTTTTAAATCTCTGGAATGATATAATCTCTGGAATGATATAAATAAGTATCTTTATGGTCACATGTATTTTTAAATAGTTATTTTGTGTGTTTCGTATTCATAATATAATAATGTAATGGCTCTTCATTTGTATTCATAATATAATAATGTATATAATATAATAATGTAATGGCTCTTCATTACTCTCCAAACAAAATCCAAACCTTTTCTCATAATATGCAAAGTTTTTCTGCATATGCCTTCTATCCATCCCTCCAGCAACATCTCTGCCTAACCTCCCCACTTCCCCATCCCTGTTTACCCTCCAGACATCCTGTAGTTCATCTTTACCTGTACCAGTGGTTGTCAAACTCTGGCTGAACCAGAATCACTGGGAGGGCTTGTTTAAAGCCTTCATTTCTGAGTCTCATCCCAAAGTGTCAGATTCGGTGTCTAGGGTAGGACGCAAGACTTTCCTTTTAAAACAGCTTCCTAGGTGATGCCAGTCCTGCTGGTCCAGAGACCCTACTTTAAGAACCACTGGACTCTTAATCCAGCCTGAAATCCTTTTTTGTTGCCCTTCGTTGTTGTTGTTGTTGTTGTTTTCTCTGAACTGACTCCTGCTTATTCACTAGGTTTGAGTTTAGGGGAGCCTCCTGGGGGAGCCTTTTCTTACTCCCAAAATTGATATAAATGTTTTTATTTGTTTTGTTTCATTAGTACTTGGTTAGTGTTTCACTTTATTAAAAATGTCCTGCATAAACTCCTTTGGAGCTAGATGTTTTGTTCACATTTTAAGTCTCAGCACTTAGGAAGTGCTTGGCAGAGAGGAGCCAGAGATATCTGGCAATGAAGATTTGCAGGCATAGTGTGATAATAAAGTAATTCTATCACTTTTCATGTTTTCTGGAGAATTTAGCCCCATGGCTTTAGGACCATGTTTTTCAGTAAGCTTCACCCCCTGCCAATTAAATATGAGCAACTTCTTTCTCTGTGTGTGTGTGTTTTCTCCCTGTAGTTTCTGCTCTCTCTCCCTTGTTTTCTCAGCTGCATGGGAGGGGATTAACAGACCTCTCTTTCAGGTCTTGAAATCTGTCAATGTGGGCTTGCAAACCGGGATGCCCTTGACTTCTTTGTATAGACGGTGATTTGTTTGAGACATCACTGTGCCTGCCCAGTTATGTTTTGTGATGGCATTTGTCTGGCACTCTATATGAAGTAGGGGACATAACTGTAATACATATGCAGCTCTTGGACAGCCAGAAGCCCAGGAAGGACTATAAATTTTGCTTTTGATGTTTATTTGAAACACAAATATTTTGGAGGCAGTCTATTTCGTTCCCGAAAAATTAATGTAAACCTGTTTTCTATGCATCATGGTCTAAGAATAATAGAAAGAAAGTAAGTGGGTGAAAGAACATGTCTTGGGAGACTGCTATGTGGGGGAAAAAAAAAAAAAAGAGGTCGCAGAGCCCAGTATGTACTAGAATTTAAATGCTTTTTCAGTGGAAACTGACAAGTTATATTTTTGCCTCAGATTTAACCTTTCCACCAAACCTGCACTCTTGAATGCTTAATGCATTAAAAATGTTATCTTAGTGCATATTTTTTCATTCTTAATTTTAACATGCAAAACCAGAAGCATTCTGCAGAGAGGATTCAGGTTTTCAGGACATTGGCTCAGTTGGGGATTTGGGATAACAGCGTGAAGGTGACCCTTTTAGAACCTCCTCAACTTCATGTCCTAAAAAAACTCTGAAATCAACATAATACGTATGTGAGGAGTGTCCTCCAAGGAGTGGCTAATACCATGGAATTTGGGTAGGCAGAGCTGGATTCAATTTCTGGCTTTACCACTTTCTCACTGTGTGACCTTTGAAAGTATTTAACCTGAGCCTCATTTTCCTCTCCTATAAAATGGGTGTATAATATTACTGACTTCAAAGGCTCACTATGAAGATTAATGAAAATCAGGCAAATAAAATACTTAATATATTACTTGCCATATATTAAATGCTCAACAAAGGTTAGCTGTGATCTTCTTCCTCTTTTTCCTCCCTTTTCCTTTTCTCCTTCTCTTCTCCTCCCTTCCTTGTCATCTTTCTCAATTTCCCTCCTCTCCCCTCTTTTCTCTTTTTCTCTTCCTTTGTCATTCATCTTGTCTTAATTAGCTTGAGTTGCCATAAGAAAATACCATAGACTTGGCAGCTAAAACCACAGAAACATGTTTCTCACAGATCTGGAGGCTAGAAAGTCTAAGATCAAAGTGCCAGCCAGTTTGGTTCCTGGTGAGGGCTCTCTTCCTGGCTTGTAGATGGTCATCTTCTCACCATGTCCTCACATCTGTAATCTCAGCTACTTGGGAGGCTGAGGCAGGAGAATCGCTTGAACCTGGGAGGCAGAGGTTACGGTGAGCCAAGATGGCTTCATTGCCCTCCAGCCTGGGTGACCGAGTAAGACTCAGTCTCAAAAAAAAAAAAAAAATAGAGAGAGAGAGAGAAAATGTGCTGGTAAGCATTAATTCATTTCTTGTTCTTCAGTTTTGATGATGTAATAGTATTTCATTAAACAAATGTTGCTAACTTGGACAAAATTAATACAACTTTAAAAGGAATAAACAGTTTATATACTGATATTGAATCTTGAATATAACCATGTCATTATGCTCTTTTATTACTACTACTTTCGCCAACTATGCTTGGATTTTCTATGGAGACAGCGTATAATCCGCAAATAAATTTCTCATCTATCCTTAAGTACTTATTCTTTTTCTCTCTAATTGGCTGGATCTGTCATTATAATATTTAGTGATAGTAAATGTCCTTATCTTGTTCCTGATTGCTTCTAGATTACATTTAAGTGATGCTTAAGTTTTTACTAAAGATAGTTTTCTGGCCAGGCATGGTGGCTCACGCCTATAGTCTCAGCACTTTGGGAGGCTAAGGTGGGTAGATCGCTTGAGCTTATGAGTTTGAGACCAGCCTGGGCAACATGATGAAACCCTGTCTCTACAAAAAAAAAAAAAAAAAATGCAAAGAATGGCCAAGCATGGTGGTACATGCCTGTAGTCCCAGCTACCTAGGAGGCTAAATTGGGAGGATGGCTTGAGCCTGTGAAGGGCAGCTTGCAGTGGGACACAATCGCACCACTGTTCTCCAGCCTGGGCAATAGAGCCAGACGATGTCTCAAAACAAAACAAAACAAAATAAAACATATTTATTAGTTCCCCTTTATGTATTATTTTCTAGGAAGTATTTTTAAATTCTAAATTTGCATGCTGAATTTTATCATATGCTTTTTCTGTATTTATTTCAATGATTATACATATTTTTCCTCTTATAATTTATACTGTTGTGGATTTAACTGATAGATTTTTAAATCTTCATTTCTGGGGTAAATCTTACTTGGTCGTAATGCTTTTATTTTCTACACCCTGGTGGATTTGATTTGTTAGGTTAAGGAATGTTTTTTTGTATCTGTATTTACCAGCAAGATTTGTTAGGTTAAGGAATGGTTTTTGTATCTATATTTATCAGCAAGATTGGTGTGTAACTTCTTTTCTGGGACAACCCTTGTGTCTGGTATTAGTTAATATTATATTCTCATATAATTATTTTTATCAGTTAATATTATGTCCTCATATAATGATTTTTGGTTGGGATGAAACCCTGAATAATATTTAGGACTATTTCTGGAAAATATTATCTTTTATTTTTTATATTTATTTAACTTTTTAAAAGCTGTATGTGCTTATTGCTGAAATTAGAAAGGACAAACAAAAATAATTACTATTAACAACTGAAGTTACATCCTTAAACTGGCCTTCCAGGATAATATGTGGTTGACATCATACTCTTCATACAATTTCATGTCCTATTTTGTTATTTGATATAAGTGTATTTCCCATATTATTACCTGATATTACAAAATAGAAGTGTTTTTCCCCCCTCTTATTAAGATTTAGATGACTCCAGGGGCAGATATTTTAATTCCTGAAAAAAGAATACCTGACAATTTGGGTCATCTATTGTGGGAAAGAGTGGCATAAAGAAAGTTAAGAGGCCCTTTAGAGTTCTTCACAAGCCTATCACCCTAGTTCTTTAACTCAAGCTGTTGAAACCAAGCCAGACGGTTTCAAATACAAGTCACACAGGGGCATATTTCATCACAAAATGAGTTTCTAGGCAGGCTATTTATGAAATGTAACTAGAGTATTCACAATTCAAATAAGGGATGCAAGTAGTGAAAAATAAAGTTTTTTTTTCCATTTTATTTGTATTGGGTTGTGTCACTGCACATACAGCTTGTCAAATGGTGCCCATTCCAGAAGTGGAATTTGATGGAAGGCCCGAGGAAAATAATGTATATTTTCAGGTTCGTTACCTGCCATCAAAGGAGGACAATCAGTTGACACTATTCTTGTTATTTGTAATCTCTGTATTAGGGCACTCAGTGGAAGATCATGGTAGAGGAATGTGTCCCATGATGAACAGATAGACATTTCTGGGGGCAGTGCCTGGAGTCTTCCAGTCAGTGCCATCTGTCAGCTTAGTGTAGTGGAAAGAGTACTGACTTCGGAGCACAGCAGACCTGGTTTTTAGTTCTAACTCTTCTCTTTATATGCTGTGTAACTAGAGACAGGTTAGTTAGCCTCCTTGAGCCTGGTTTCACTTATCTTTAAAGGGAGGGGTGTGTGTGTGTGTGTGTGTGTGTGTGTGTGTGTGTGTGTGTGAATATTTTCACTTGTCATAGAAAGGTGAGGGGGCTGGGTGCGGTGCTCATGCCTGTAATCCCAGCACTTTAGGAGGCTGAGGTGGGCAGATCACCTGAGGTCAGGAGTTTGAGACCAACCTGGCCAACATGGTAAAACCCTGTCTCTACTAAAAATACAAAAATACAAAATTAGGGCATAGTGGCACTTGCCTGTAATCCCAGCTACTTGAGAGGCTGAAGCAGGAGAATCACTTGAACCTGGGAGGTAGAAGTTGCAGTGAGCCGACAGTGCGCCATTGCACTCCAGCCTGGGCAAAAAGAGTGAAACTCTGTCTCCAAATAAATAAATAAGAAATAAAAGAAAGAAAGAAAGGTGAGGGAGATACTGTGGGTGAGCGCTAGCTTGGGGTCTGCAATGTAGTATGGCTTAGTCAGTGTTAGTGTGTTAGTGCTCTGTCCTTTCTGAAATCACAGTTCACTATTGCCTCCTTATTTTCTAGGGACACCTGGAAATAGTGAAACTTTTTAACTTCCCTTATATTTCATGTTAGTGCTATACCCAGGGATCATCAGTTAACCACAATGACAATGACAAAAAGCTACCTTCATATTTTCTCCCAGGAGAATTTTGACTCCAAGAATCAAGGCTTTAATGGGATTTAGGAGAAGTCAGTGATCACAGGGCAGATGCCTCAGGTTTGAAGTCACATCAAACCAAGTGTGAACCCTCTGTACCTCGCAGCTGTGCTAACTTTTGGAAGTTTCTTGAAAAATTCTAGTTAGTTTGGGTTAAGGAATGGTACATTCAGGGTCATGACTGCTCAACTGGTCATTAGCCCTAGGGAGTAAGTTCCGCTAACATTGGCTTACCACATAGGAGCTTATAAATTGTCATCATATTATCTCATTAGGTCATCAGGATCCTGAGAGATTAATTTTTTAAGAAAACAATCTTTTTATCAGGCTTATTTATCATGGCTTCTATATGCTGCTCTTGTCGTGCATAGGAGGCAGTCTGGGGTCAGTCAAGATACTGGGTATTTGGGTTCATACTTTAAGCCCCCCACTCTTTGGTGGTCTAACTTCAGACAAGTCACCTCTACTTTTTGAGCGTCACTTTTCTCAGCCACCAAATGGATGTAGAGATAATATTTACTTGCCCAATTTTGAAATTTAGTAGGGGCATCAGTAATTAGTTCTTTTGTCCACAAACATTTATATAGCTCCAGCATGAGCCCAGCCTATGCTTGGTCTTCTGAAGAACAGAGAAATGCCTTAGAAGGAGATTCTGACTCTAGTCATCCACGCTGTAGTTAAAGAACTGTGAGCTGGGAGGGTGGGGTAGGGGAGGGGGCCTTCTGATATTTATGTCTCATCCTTCCTGGAAAAAATATTGTGTTTCTTCTTTGCTGCTTTTATTCATTCCCAACCTCTTACTGTTCATAAAATGCGTAAGGTTTACTTTGACTCCAAGTTTATTTTTATTAATTAAAATATTCCATATTTATCATAATGAGGATGATTCTCATTAAAACTCTTTTCATTGCCTTCCTGACTAAAAGCAAGTACATTTTTATTTTAACAAACACAAGTAACACAATACTCTGAAAGTCTGTATACATTAAAACATGAATAACCTCTCCGGAATACACAACTTCTCAGGAAGTTGATATATATAAAAGGTTATAAGAAGTTAATGTTTGGTGGCAGGCCACAGCCCGGTTGTCACAGATGAGGTCTCAAGAGGAGAATGATTTGCCAGTGGTCACTCCCCTGGGCAATGGCAGAGCCAGGGTTGCCACCCAGGAATGGCTCCCTGGCTGGAGCTCCTTCCACTCAGTAGGTCCCAAACAACTGATATTCTTAGGATTCACCTCATTAACCTCTTGGGGTGTTTGCTTCCTCTTCCTTACAGTGAAGACTCCTGAAAAGAGCCCATGTTTTAGAATTAGATAAACTGAAGTTGGAGTCAAGGCTTGGCACCTTTTCTACTTGTCTATCTTGGGCTAGCTACCTAATCTTTTTGGGCCTCAACTTTATCTGTAAAATGGGAATAATAGTAGTTCCTATCTCAGAGTGTTGCAGTAAGGATTTCATGAGTTCACAAGTATAAAAAACCTAGCATTGAAACTCTATACATAGAATCAAGGTTAAGAAATATTCCTTTCCCCTGTGGCCCCCAACTCCCACCATGTCTGAGAGGCAGCACATCTCTAGTGGTATAGGAAATACAGAGAGGTAGAAGGTACCCTTTTCTCCAGAGGAATATGGGATAGTTGGTAAGAAAAAGAAACTGGTCCCTCTTCAAATGGATACTTGCTCCAAGAATAACTGAGGGAATGAATAGGAAATATAAAGGAAAGTGGACCATGTTGTCAAGCTACAAAGATTTATTAGTAGCCATCATGTATGCTTCTTGCATATGAACCATTTTAGATAAATTGTCCCTAATGAGCCTAACTCTTACATCATCCCATTGAATACATAAGAAAATAATGTTTAGAGAGGTCCAGAGACTTGCCGCAGGTCATGGGGCTTGTCTGCCTGAGTTGCCATACACTAGGTCTTACCCGTGCTGACGTCTGTACTGTCTTCCCTGAATGTGTTCTGTGGGTTTGCCTTGTGGCTTGATGCTGGAGAGTTGGAGAATGTGAAAAAATTATAGGGGTTCTACTCTTCTGGGGAGACTGGAGCATAGAAACTGATTAGCTACATCATGTAAATTTATGGTGCTGTTCTGTCTTGACAGGGTTTTGGTGAGCTAATCATTCTATATGAACTCTGTGATTTGTGAGCTTTAGAAATTCAAAACCAAGGATTTAATTATAAGAAAAGATAAATTTGTCTGAACTTGATCAGTAGAGCTCTTGGGCTAAAGGGCTTGGAGGCAGAGAGTCATGTTTTGGGGCCAAGCAGTTTACTTCTTTGTGGTAAGACTGATCGTATGATGTGCTGTGGTGAAAAGAGACTTCTGTATTCTCTGTGGTCACATGGTCATGAATTGATTACAGGACACTTCACTCAGTGTGGCCATTCCCTGAAGACAAACTATTTCAGGTTTAATTGGTGACTTAGTTCAGGACTTTGTTCTAACTGGTTTCCTTGCTAGAAGTCAGGCTTTCTCCAAACTCACCTTCATAGCTTCTTTCCTCTTTGAACTTGTTCTGTAACCGTGGCAGCATACGCCACAGGACAATGCATCAAGTCCTTTGAAATGTGGTTTCTGTCTCCTTTTCTGTCACTCTGCTTGCTCCCACCCTTAGCCACACTACGCTTCAGGTCCCAGGCCTCACCTCTGTGGCTTTTGTGCAGACTGCAATTTCACCTTGGCTAGCTCTCTTACCCTGTGCACTTGCAATTTTTTTTTTGGAAACCAAGTCTCGTTTTGTCACCCAGGCTGGAGTGCAGTGGCATGATCTCCGCTCACCGCAACCTCTGCCTCCCGGGTTCAAGCGATTCTCCTGCCTCAGCCTCCCGAGTAGCTGGGATTACAGGTGCGCGTCACTGCGCCCAGCTAATTTTTTGAATTTTTAGTAGAGACGGGGTTTTACCATATTGACCAGGCTGTTCATGAACTCCTGACCTCAGGTAATCCGCCTGCCTCGGCCTCCCAAAGTGCTAGGATTACAGTCACCTTTTGGTTAACATTGTGAGCTTCCTGACAACCTCAATTAATTAATCACTGATTATCAGTTCATGTGACCCTCTGTGTATCTTTCAAATCCATTCATTCCTTCTCCCCTCACTAGCCCCCACCCCGAAGGTAGTTCAGCCTACCTTCATCTCTCATCTGGGTCATCCTAGCACCCTCCTAAATGGTCTTCAGGTTTTCACTGCTGTCCATCTCCAAGCCATTCTCAGCACTGCTCACTAATGTGGAGATTTAATCAGATCACACTCCTGCATAAAACCCTTCAGTGAGTGGCTCCTCCTGCCCTCAGGAAAAAGTCCACACTGCTTATCATGGCATCAGAGAGGTGCTGTCTGGTCTGACCCCTTCTTATCTGTCCAGGCACATTCCTCACGACTCTTGCCAATCCTACTTCACTGAGTGATCCCACTGAACCAATTTCAGTTCCCTGACCCTACCATGTTGATTTTTTACCCTTGGGGTTTTGTACATGTTTTTTCTTCTCCCAGGAATACATTTTTCTGTATTTGTTTCAAAGCCAACTCCGTGTATTCTTTAGTTTCAAGTTAAAGATTACTTTTCTCGAGAAATGCTTTGGTGACCCATTGCAACCCACCCACATACCCCCCAAGTTGTGGGTCATGACCATCCTGTGTGCTCTCAGCCACTTTGCATTTTCTCCATTGTTTAAATAAGGTTTATCCTCCTCTTTATCACACACTAGGCTGGGAGATCTGTGAGGACAGGGACTGTGTCTGTTTTATTAGCCACTTTACTGCTGCCACTAAGGAGAATGTTGAAAAGTGTAGGTATGGAGCAATATTTATTGAATGAATAAGGGAGTAAATGAATGAACTGATGGCCAAGAAAAATCTCACCTGAGTCCCCTGGATTCTAAGGGGTCTCACAACACCCTGTACTATGGGTAAAGTGTGATAATTTTATCACATTTTTTCTACAATTATTTCTACCATTTTTTCTACAATTATTTTTCTTTTTTCTATGTTATGCCATTAATTATGAGTTCCTCACCGGATATACTTGGCACATGGTAGGTACTCAGTAAATGTTTGTTGAATTAATTGTTATAAAATGTGGGGGAGAATTATTTGCACAAGGAGAAAGAAAATTAAAAAAAAAAATCTCCCCTAAGAGTTGGCTCTTGAGATTCTTATTATGTGGCATTCAAAATTCCTACAATTCAGACAGCTACTTCTCCTTTTGTGATGTGTGTCCAATCATGTCTGGTGCTGTAATTTAGCATGATGTAGGCCATATTGGTAGTAAGAGCTATAAGATTTGCCATATTAGTTCATCCCACTGCTTCATTAAGCTCAGTGTGCTGCCTCTGGCAGTGGCTGGGCCTGAATTTTGATGTTTGGAAGAACAAAGCCCTTCACATTAGCCCTCTGAATCCTTGGTATGCTGTGAGTCTGGTTAAGTATCTGCTCCTTCTCGGAGTTGGAGAATCTTTGTCTTTGTAGATAACCAGTAAATGACCCAGAGGATGGGGTTTTATTATTTGTGTGAGTTTGCTGAGCAGACAGTGTTCCCAGGTGTGCTGAGATTTCAGCAATCTCCTATTGCAACACACCTTCTGGGATGGTCAGAGTACACGTTTGCAAGACTGAGTGTTTCTGCAGTCTATCAAGAGAACACACATAGATCAAAGGCAGAGGAGAGGAGAGAGCAGAGGTGAAGGAGGAATCAATATCTGTTGTTCCTGTGTCCTTGTGTCCATGTTTCTCATTTAAGCTTCAAAACAGCCTTTAGACAAGTATTCTCATTTTGCGTAAGAGGCAACTGAGGCTCAGAGAGGTGCATGGCTTACTTGAGGTCACACAGGTAAAGGGACCCATTTACACACAGATCTTTCTAACCCCAGAGCTTGTCCACGTTCTTAATACTGTACTAAACTACTCTCTACTGAATGATATGTCCTCTTACCAAATACTAAGTTGTGCTTGCACTGAAAGACATCTTCCTACAGGTTCCAATAGTAACGCCTTTAGGTTGAGATGGCCTCAGCAAGAGCAGGGAATGATGGTAAAATATGTTGTATAGTTAGAAAAGAAGTTAAAAAGCCAGGGGAAGCCCCTTCACTTCATATCTCTTGTCTGTGGCTTGCAGAAGGTTGCCATGCACAAGCCTCCACATGATTGAGAAGGAAACATTTTCTAGACATAAAAAGGTAAAGTGAAAATGAACTTGAAGGATTTTGACTATGTATAAATTGAAATGTGCAATCAGCTCTTTGTGTCTGTGGGTTTCACATCTGTGTATTCAACCAACTGTGGATCAAAACCTGAGGCTGTGGAGGGCCAACTGTATATGTTTTCCATCTGAGGTTGTTTATCCATTCATCCATCAGTGGACATTTGGGCTGCCTCCACCTCTTGGCTATTGTGAATGATGCTGGTATGAAATGAGTATACAGATATCTATTCGAGACCCTGCTTTCATTCCTCTTGGGTCTAAAGTCAGCCACCCTCCATATCTGAGGTTCCATACCCATGGATTCAACCAATGTTAGATATAAAATATTAGGCAAAAATACAACAATTAAAAAATAATACAAATTTTTAAATGCAGTATAATAACTATTACATAGCATTTTCTTTGCATTAAGCATTATGAGTAATCTAGAGATGATTTAAAGTATACCGGAGGATTACGTAGGTTGTATGCAAATACTATGCCATTTTATATAAAGAACTTGAATGTCCTTAAATTTTGTTATCTATGGAGATCCTGGAACTAATCTCCATGGATATGGAAGATATAATATTATATTAAAGTAAAACATCATTTCTCTCTCTTAATTTGGAGCGAGCACTGTAAAAGTGAAGACCAGGAAATTTTGCAAATTCCCCAAATCTATGAATAATATCAGCAGCCTAGTTCACCTCCCAGCGGGCATCCCCAAGCTCGAAATAATAATGAGGATGCTGGTGATGAAGGTACCTACTATCTATCAGCAATTACTAAGTATCAGGCAATATACTCAAACCTTTATATGTGTTTTCTAACTCAGATCATTCCTCTGAGGTAGCTGCTTTTTCAAAATTTCAAGTTTACAGATGAGGAAGGTGAGAAGCTGGAAAGGCGACACAAAGTCAGTTCTGTCTCATTCATCAGTACAGCAAATGTTGTGTGTCCCTTCTAGACACCCGGCTCAACCTGAACACATCGCCTTACTCACCCGCTTTGAGCGTGCATGGATTTGCTTCAGCTCTCCTCTCAGCCTGGAAGAAGTTCCTCTCTCTCTTTTTGACCTGCCAGCGTCCACCTGCTCCTCTGAGACACAGCTCAGATAGTACTGCCATGGTGCTTTTCCTTAGCATCCCTCTCCTTTCATGGAATTAAGCCTTGTGATTCTTAGTGTACTGTTTTCACTCCAGATGAAGCTCTTGTTCCTTTCTTCTGTTCATTAGGATTCCACTTTATATCCCTTTCTTCCCTTCTATATTGTGTGTTCAGCTGAGTCTAATTGACAAGGACTGTATCTTTTATATCATCATATCATCCCAAAGCTGGGAGGAAGAGTTATCAGTGGAATGTGGGAAATGATATTACTGATGTGATTACTAAATGCCAGGGAGGGAATACAATAACTTTTAAAATCTTCACAAGAGAATTATGAGTTTGATAATACTCCCATTTTACAGATGAGAAAGCATATTCAGGTAAGTTAAGATTATGTTCAAAGTCACCCATCGTGTAAATAGAAGGACAGGAATTTTAATTTGGATCTAACTGATTCAAAGCACAAGCTCTTTCCACTACACCATGCTGTTTCCCAGCAGAGGCCATCAAATACAACCCCAGGAACCACACTTCCTAGGGGTCTGGTTCCTGTTGTAAAATGGTAGCTACAGATGCAATTTACCTTTATAAAGGATTTATATGTCATCATTGCAGATTCACATTCCTTAAATTTGGGATCATCATCACTTGTGTCTTTCAGCTTTCCCTGGCTGGCAATGCTGCTCTAGGGAGATCTTGCATTCTAATTGTTAAACCAGAGGCAAGACTCACCATGCAGTGACTTGCATTGGAAGAAGCCCAGTAGATGATGAATAGCAGACCTGAATCTTATCATGTATTTCAGGATGATGTACGGGACTGTTGGAAACTGCCTTTGACAAATGTGCACGGGAAGGAGAATTATCTCCAACAATGAAAAATGTTCTTATTATGTGATCCTAAAAAGGATCAGGACCCCTATCATTGGGAAAATGATCATGCCCGTATCCCTTATTAACAGCGATACAGAAGCGTGTGCTAAAGACATTGGATGTCATCCTGAAGCAGTGATGGATAGTCATGAGAGCTGAAATCAGGCTGGACTTATGAAAGGTAGCTTGATGCTTGACAGCAGGTGGGAATCGTGCAACTTGCTAAGGTCTATTTTAGCCCTTGCTTCTTGAGGCTCTGCAAGACTTGTTTCTGCTGTCTTAGCTAGTGCCCGGTGGCTTCTGGTCAGGTTGAGGCTGTGATTAAATAGTGGAAGATATATGATATATATGTTTGTAGGAAATAAAACCATTTCTATAGGGAGAAGACTAATATACAGGCATTTTAAATATTTACTCTCAGTTTATTTTCATATTTTATATGAATAGAGTCATAGAGATTTAGTATCCTGCCCACAGCTAGAAACTAGCAGAGTTAGGATTTAAGCAAGCAGTCTGATTTCAAAATCTATACTTTGTTGACTATAGTAGCTTCTAATAAATACCGTCCTGGTTGGAGTTCAAAATTGTGGAAAATGAAACTGCTGAGTACATATGTGAAGGTACCTGTCACAGACTTTGGCACATCGTAGGCGATCAAGAGATGCTAGTCAAATCAAGAATTGTCAACGTGTTAATTTTGTTAAGGGCTAAGTGATGATTACAGACTTCTTTGAATTCCTTCCTTTCTTCCCTTCTTTTCTTTTCCTTCCTCCCTCTTTCCTTCCACCTTTCTTTCATTCAGTTTTTGAGCATTTTTCAAAACCAGGGAGAGTGCTGGCCACAGAAGATTATGGAGAAGTCCTGAGTTCAAGGAACTTAAAATCTAATATGAAAGACAAACAAATAAGAAATAATTATAGTTTATTATAGTAAGTTGAAATCACTTAGCAGAGACAACCAACTATCCAAGAACTTTTAAATAAACATTCTTGGGGTTCAGATTTATTTGTTTTTTTTAGTTCAATAGATAACTTTGTGAAATATCTCCTGTAATTGAAGACATTGTCTACCTATTGGGTATAAATCCCTACTTGTGAAAAACAAGTCCTACCCTATCCTCCCATGAAAGGAAATCTTGCTGGACAGTAACTTGCTCCTGCTCCTTCTAGAGTAAAAGCTACCTCACATTACAAACATATTTTATTCATTTCATGTTATGCATAGGGCCAGGTGCATAATATGTGTTCACTAAACATTTGTTGAACAGTATTCTGTGTCAAATAGATAATTCATTGACCTTTGGCCTACACTTACCTATAATCAGTAATTTATATTCAAGTAGTTTTTCTTTGATGTTTTGAAGTAATGATTACAGCAGTTTCTCCTCCAGCTCACCAAGTTATAGATTGCAAATAGATTTTGTGTAATTTGCCGATGCTGGTCGATTTTGATGGCTACCTTGAGCACTATGTAGAGGAGTCTGAAATTATGTCCTGGCCTTGAGTGAGAACAGTTAACACTTAGGTATATTTTCTTTCAGTGTTTTTTTCCTGCACACTACTGTGTGCACACAAGCATGCAAACAGATGACATCCTATCTGATCCTTCTATGTATTTAATTCTGTATTAGTTTTTCACAAAACCTCACAATTTAAGCTATTCCCATATGATAAACTTTTTGCAATTATCATTTTGCTAAGTGATCTAATTTTCTTTAGCTTTTTCTCACAAAACCTCTCTCCCAATCCTTCTGTCATTGTTGCCATTTTTATTGGTGCATTCCCAAATTTGTCAAATCTTGCTTAAGCTGTGGTGTTACAGAACTGCTTTTAGCAGTTGATGGTTCATTTCTATTTTGATCCTTGAACGGATACAGTGTTTATCTTCTGTGTTTTGTGGGCAGGGGGTAGATGCTAACTTGTTCTCCTGTAGTGAGAAGAAACTGAGACTTTGGGGTGGGCTCCCCTTTGCGGGCATGTCACCACTAGAGACCACCACTCTAGTGAAGCACTGGAATTAAGATTTGCCAATAGATGGCTGTGAGCTCTAGTGTGTTGTGCTGTTCAAATCTTTTAACCTCAGGTTATCGACTTTAATATGTTGTGCTGGTGTCTTGATTTTTTGGTTCATCTGTTTTAATGTGATGAAATGTAAAAATAGAGCCTCGTTTTGTCCCCTCTCAATGACTTTAGGGGTTTTTAGCTGATAACCAACCCTTCTTCTGTTAAGGATTTGAATTTTAAACAGCTAAAAATACATTTTTCTAATATCTGTCATCAAGTGATTAGTGCAACTATTTAGTTCTGGTCGTCTTTCCTATTCTTGGTAGATTTATTTTCTCTTCTTAGAATTCTACTGCCGCCCTCTCTGTCTGGGAGACTGGAGATGTCATTTAGACATTGCTTATTAGGATTCCATTATTTGTCTCTCCTATACAGTCAGCTAAATCAAAAAGTCAGACAATGTTTTTAAATTGCAAATTTAAATGACAATTTATAGACCAGGTCTACTGGAAATTTTCTGTCCTGGGCATCCATCATTGCTTGTGAGTATATAGTTTTATATTCTCTCTCTCTCTCTTTTTCTCTCTCTCTCCTTTTCTCTTTATCTTCTTGAGAGCACAGCACACATATCCATCAGAAGGATCAGAACTGCTTGCAATCAAACAAAAATGCAATAAAGATCTTGGAAGGAAATTAAGACAAACACCTATCCTAGACCTTGCTTACATATTAGTTCTCTTCCTCCTCCTTTTGCTTCCTTGCTTCTTAAAGAGGAAACTTGCTTCAGTCACTGTTTTTAAAGCAGTTAAGCACATGGCTTAGATTAAAAACAAAACAATTCGACTGGGTGCGGTGGCTCACACATGTAATCCCAGCTCTTTGGGAGACCAAGGCGGGCAGATCACCTGAGGTCAGGAGTTCGAGACCAGGCTGGCCAACATGATGAGACCCCATCTCTACTAAAAATACAAAAAATTAGTCGGGTGTGGTGGTCGCCTGTAGTCCCAGCTACTTTGGATGCTGAGGCAGGAGAATCGCTTGAGCCCAGGAGGTGGAGGTTGCGGTGAGCTGAGATCGTGCATCTGCACTCCAGCCTGGGCGACAGAGCAAAACTCCATCTCAAAAGAAAAAAAAAAAATCACTGAAAGCCTGGAATATGCCAGATACTGTTATTTCAGTTAATCTGCATGAAAAACTAATAACAATATAGTACTATTGTGATAGCTAATATTTATTGAGCACTTACTATGCATTAGACACTGTTCTATGTGTTTTTTTGTCTTAACTCATAAGATACTCATCTGGATTTTTAAAAGAGGAAAGTGAAATTTGTGGGAGGCAACTTGCTTAGGGACCACAGCTGAACAAGTGTGAAGCATCAGCCTCTGACTTAGAACATTGTCTACCACACTAGCCTCTATCTTATTTTCAGTAAGATAATTTGTGGGCTATTTAGTATCTCTGCTTTATAAGAATGACAGGTTGGAAAGCCTTCTCACTATGCCTTGCTGAGTTTTAATTTTTAGCAGATTGGGTTAGAAGAGGGTGGCTTTAAAGCTTGAAATCATCATCTTTTATCGGTCCATTTTCTCTGGGATCAGAGTAGATTGGCAAAGCATTATGATCTTCCATTTCAAAGCTGAAGGATTATCCATCTCGATGGGTGAAATCATCTCTAAAATCCTTCTGAAGCCAAATGCCGAGGTTGGTACGTTTCAGAAAATGCCTGTGGTACCCAATAACTTCAGTGAGGAAAATTAATAGGGTAAAGTTTGCATCTGGAAGGCGTATGCGTAGAAAGTGGACTCGCTGCTGGCACTGGGTCAGACTTTTCATTTCCAGCAGGGCCTTGAAGGTCTTCTTTCTGTTCAGTCTCGACTCACTAGGCTCCAATGTCAACAGTAGATGGGGCAGTCAAGGGCTGGTGAGATTCCAATCAGACACAGGAGGTGAGGACAGGGGAGGAAAAGACGGAGAAAAAATAGGGAGGCAGCTAGGGGTGGCTATGGGAGCCATCAGACCACAATGCATGTTTGACTTGAGTGAAGAAGACAGGGACGGACAGACGGAAGGAAGGAAGGAAGGAAGGAAGGAAGGAAGGAAAGGAAGGAAAGGAAGGCAGGACGGAAGGCAGGCAGGGAAGGAGGGAGGAGGGAGGGAGGCAGACTTGGTGGATGCATCTTAGATGTTGGCGCTGTCCTAAGGCAATTTCAGCAAGGTCTTCATGGAGTCCTTAAGCCAAAGTTGCTCAGCAGAGGAGTTCCCTGTCTCCTGGGAAAGGGCCTGCCTGAGAATCCTGCCCTGCTTTGTCACTGGCTGGGAGTGGCCTATGGGAAACATGTTCCTAAAACATGTTTGCAGACCTGGAGATGGGTGTCTAAATGTAGCAGGTAGAAGACTTTGTCAGTTCCTTTCCCTGTTAGGGGAGATTGGCAAGGTGCATACTCATGACTCCCACATTAAAACAAATGGATACTCAAAATACCCATATATCATAAGTGGCCATGAGATATCCACTCTCACTTCAATTCGCTACCAGTTAGAAACTGACCAGTTATATTGCTTTTCTCATGTCAGCACATGCCACATAGGCAAAGATGGGTTAAAAGGTGGCGCAGGCCGGGCGCGGTGGCTCACGCCTGTAATCGCAGCACTTTGGGAGGCCAAGGCGGGGGGATCACGAGGTCAGGAGATCGAGACCATCCTAGCTAACACGGTGAAACCCCGTGTTACTAAAAATACAAAAAATTAGCCAGGCGTGGTGGTGCGCGCCTGTAGTCCCAGCTGCTTGGAGGCTGAGGCAGGAGAATGGCGGGAACCCGGGAGGCGGAGCTTGCAGTGAGCCGAGATCGCGCCACTGCACTCCAGCTTGGGCGACAAAGCGAGACTCCGTCTCAAAAAAAAAAAATAATAAATAAAATAAAAGGTGCCGCAAATAGAAGTTGAGGTTCCAGAGTCTTTGGTGACTTGGCCCAGAAATTTCCAGAACATTTTGACCTTTCATAGTTTGCAAGGGCTGAAATGGGGGGAACAGAAAGCAGCTATTACATCGATAGCCCAAGAAGGAAGCCCTGGTATTCTTGCCACACATTTCTTATTTCTTCTTATCACAAACAAAGGAGAATGCTCGTCTTGCCACCAGCCTATCCTGACCCCTACTGCCCACCCCACCCCCAACTCACTGTGCTAGGAAAGCTGAAAGTTATATTTCTTGAACACCTTTCTGATGGCCAGCCACGTGAATAGGAGCTTTATTTAAACACACCCTCTGAATACAACAACCAGTGAGGCAGGTATTCTTTAGAATAGAGCCCAGTAATTGCATTACCATCTTCAGAGTTACAAGTTGATCAGTCAGCTCTGCCATTTATTTATTAAGTTATGTGACCTGGAGCAGGTTTCAAATCCTCTAAGCCTCCATTTCCTAACACGTAAGATAGGAGTGATAGGACCCATGTCTCAGAGAGACCAGATGAAATCATGTATGTAAGTGCCTCAGTTTGTTGCATATTTAGTGAAGTGCTAGCTTACTGCTATTGTTACTATGAGAAAACCAAAGCCCAGTCTGCAAGGCTGATTCTTGGGACTGTAAAGTTTGTGAGGAGTGGGATGTGCAATGCTGTGTGTGCGCATCCATCCTGCCTGGCTCTGTGCCAGAGGTGACAATACAGGAGACACCCACTTCAGCTTTCCTGCCTTTTAGGAAGTTACAGCTCAACATTTGAGTGGTCTCCAAGCACGTGGTACTACTTTATGGCTTTAAGGCTGAATGCTCAGTCTTCATATTGGCCTCCTCTGGAATCATGCAGTTGTTTAGCACGTAACCCACTCATGAAAGAAGCAATCTGGAAAGCTGGCTCTCCTGAGGGCTTGGAGCCCCACACTAGAAAATCAAACACCAGCATCTCCCTTCAGGAGTCTCTCCAGAGTTATTTTTCTGCTCTTTTTGGGCGCCTGCTTCATGCTTCCTTCTCCCTGTGTTCAGACTTGCCTTTGTTTGTCACTGTGCTCATGGCCAGCTTCTCCATCCAAGATCCCATCCGCACCTGAGTTACAGGGTTCCCGTTTCAGATTCTAGACAGTGAAAATTCTGTAAAGCTCAGCCCAGCTCTGATGGTGGCCACCTATAGTCTATCCAAGAGTTTGGGACAATCAGTGTGACAGTAGTGGTTACAGCCCACTCTGTGGATGATTGGTAGGAGGGGTGAGACATGTACTGAACAGGTACAACTACCAAACAAAAATCAGCCTAGATGGCACTTCCTCCAGGAAACTTAACTAGACCCAGCCAAACACAGGGAGTCAGGCCCTCCCCTGGGCTACTTGGATACTGACCTCTAGTACAGTAGCTCTCATAGTGTGCTGTACTTGCCTCATCCCTATGTCTGTCTCCCTACCAAACCATGTCCCCTGAGGGAAAGGATGGGAACCGGTTCCTCTTCACCACCCTGTGAAGCCCAGTGCTTCCCAACCTGGAGCCCAATGCCTGTCACAAAGTAGGTTTTCAGTAAGTCTTTACAGGAAGTGAGTTTCATCAGGGAAACAGATACAGAATTGCACCACACAATGAGAAGTACTTCCCAGTGGCAACACAAAACAGTCATCCTGCCAAAACCAGTTGTTTTTCTCTTCAAAGTACAGTAAACACCAGTGAGGACAGAGGCAGAGTTCCAATGCAGCTTTTCACGTACAGTCATGTTCTGTTTCTTTGATCTCAAACTCCTTTAGGTTTTGAATCTTAAAGAGCCTGCTGCAGCTATCCACTTAATAGCCATCCGGCACCCTATGCGTTCATGCCAATTAGCTTGGGAAAGATGAAAACTTGGGGGACTTAATGAGCTGAGCTGGCACCTGTTCACTTAGCACTCCAGCCTGCATCTTTTGAGCTGCTTACACCAACTGGATGGTGTCCACTTTAACCTTTCTGGGGAAAGGCTTACAGAGGCATTTTTGCATTAGTGCCTTCCAACTTTTATATTTTGGGGGACTGACCTAGAGATTATGGAGTGAAAGTCCTTGGAAACTTGGACTCATAGTGTACTCACACTCCCTCACCCATTCCAGTCCCTGCTCATTACAGATAATGATCTGGGTTGTGGAGGTGGCTCAGGTGTGACGTTTCCAACAGGCCCAAGTTTGAATCCTAAACTTGTAGGAGCTGTGTGATAGGGCCAAGTGTAGTGCCTGGCACTAATAGGTACTCAGTGAGTATTGGTGGAGGGAGGCTCACTCAACACAATGTAGTATCACAGATGAGGGTGTCCACTCTATGAAGACACTCCTGTGTTCATTGCAGGGTCACCAGCATGTACATCAGTGTCCAGCACCTAGTTAGTGCTCAGTAAGTATTTGTTGAATGAATGAATGGACAAATGATGAAGCGTATTTAAGAGCTTTATTAGGAAAAAGACCTGGATTTAAACGTTGCTTCTCCCACATCTGAATATGGTGAATATGGGCAATTTACTTCTCTCTCAGACTCTGGTCCTTCATCTGTGATAGGGAAGAAAGACCAATGCCTCTCATGGTTTCGGGCATAACTATGAAGTACTTAGTATGCTGTCTGTCACATCATAAGTATTAAACACATAGGTATTCTTAGGAACTTTTTAATTAATGGAGTAATTTTAAATAAATTGTTTGATACCCACATCTCAGTCTATTAATTTATAAAGTAGCCGGGCGCGGTGGCTCAAGCCTGTAATCCCAGCACTTTGGGAGGCCGAGACGGGTGGATCCCGAGGTCAGGAGATCAAGACCATCCTGGCTAACATGGTGAAACCCGTCTACTAAAAATACAAAACTAGCCCAGGACGGTGGCGAGCCTGTAGTCCCAGCTACTCGGGAGGCTGAGGCAGAAGAGTGGTGAACCCGGGGAGGCAGAGCTTGCAGTGAGCTGAGATCCGACCATTGCACTCCAGCCTGAGGCGTGGAAATGAGACTCCATCTCAAAAAAAAAAAAAAAAAAAAAAATTTATAAAGTAAAAACACTACTGTCTGTTCCACAGGGTTCTTATGGAGAATAATGCAATATGGTATGCAGAGTATTTGAATACCCAGCATGGGTTCAGGGCTCACTAAATGGTGGATGATGTCATCACTATTAGTAGATGACTTGGAAGGCTCAGAGAATAACCACCCATCTCCCAGAGTGGCATGCAGGAGGAAGAGGGCATGTTTGGAGAGGAGCTTGTCTGTAGCTCTGGGATGTGGCAGAAGCTTTTGTGGGCAGACATCCAGTGCTCGGGCTTTCCTTTGCCTTTCACCCTGAAAGAGCTCAGGCTTTTCAAAGGGATCCCAGGCTGTATTGTCAGACGTTCACCTAGCAAGCTGTCCTTTTCAGCAGATCGACTTTTACAATTCTCGTGACCAAATGCCAAGCCTTCTTTGCCCAAAACCTCTTAATCCTTTGATCTTGTCTCAGTCACAGGAAATGATTGTCTGCTACCTCTTGCCATACATGATTTAGGGAGGATTACCAGGCAACAACCTCAGTCTCTCTCCAACCTTCCTCTCCCCCACCTGCCAGTCACTCCCTAAGGTGAAATCCTCATCTCCCTGGTCTCTGGAAAATATTCTCGGGAGAAAAACAGCAAAGCAAGTTGGGGTGAAGTAAAGTGCATCTCAGGGTGAGAGGTTGGAGGGAGTATTCAGAAAGGAGTGGAGGAGGGTATAAATCGGAATATCTTACATTGTTAAGTTAAAGAAAATCTGTACATGGGTTCAGGTAAGCAGAGACGCCCCTGGACTTACCTACGTAGGGCCTATTGAACCACCTGCCTGACCCTCATATTTGTTCTGTGAGTGGCCAAGGAGGGGGGTGACAGCTTCAGGGAGCTCTTACCAAAGAGAGCCACAGAGTATGAATGGCTTGCTTGAGACCACAGGGTAAGCCAGTGGCATCTTTAAGACGGAGTCCCAGCTTCTGATTGGGGTGAATTCTTCTGTCAGCAAGAACAAGGGCTGAGAAGTTAGACGGATCTGGGGTGCTCGTTACTCAGATTCACCCTCCATCCCTGCACGGCAAGGCTTTCTGTATATCCCAGGGAGCTAAAACTCCATTTTGCTGTGGTCTCCTGACAAGGGGATTGGGGGTCGGCTCAACAAATGGGAGGTGCTGGTGGGAGATTGGAGGGTGGGCCAAAGGGAGAAGTCCAGCACTTCTACCTCTCCGCTTCCGGTTGTGGCTCTGACATGGCTGTATTTCCTCTGTGGATCCAGTTCCCGCAGGTGGCTGCCCTCTGTAAAGTATCTCCACCACAGCCCCAGCCACCTTCCAGCGGCCGCATCTGCCTGGCTTGTCACGGCACCTACTTCTGCTGCTGCTCTAATCCCAGGGCTGGTAGCACCTTCCTGCTCTTGCTAATCCTTGGATCGCTTCCACTTTCCCTGACTTTTCAACTTCTCCTCCACCATTGTAAAGGTTCCCTACATTAAATTCTGTGAATAGCTGGCAAGTGCTCAGTTTGCCTGACTGGCCCTTGACAGATCATCTAATTCTAGCTCCGCAAGCTACTTAACCTGTGAAGCCTCTTTATTCACTCATAAAATTGGGATTTTAGAATTAGAGATTATGTATATATGGAACCTAACAGAGGGCTTGGCACATAGAAGGTATTTAATGACTGACAGCTCTTCTTATTTTATTACACGTCATTTAGGAAGAGAGTAAGGTGCTCTCAGGGAAGAAACCGGTTTTTTTTTTTTTTTTTTTAGTTTTCACCTCCTAGCAGGATGTCACACACTTATTAAAGGAAATAAACTTAATAAATGCAGTTATATATCTCACTGGAATGGGTGGGATGAATTGAGAGACTGCCAATATCATTCCAGGACTTTTAAAGGAGGATTCAAAAAGAGTTATCTGGATTTTCCAGTGACATTATATCAATATTTCCACATTGGAAGCCCACTTTAAATGTTAATTGCCATAAGGTTAACAAACAGAAAATATCACGGCAACCTTTGGAAGGTCCTTCTTGCAGCAGCATCATCAGTTTTTTGTTTTCTTTTTCTGTCCCTATTTCTTCCTCTTCCCCAGAGTTATTGTCAAAGCTGAATCCTTGAACAGTTCTCAGTGATCGTGGCTGCACGCTGGGTGCACACCGCCTGTTCCCTGCATCAGAACTCTTGAGGGAGTGGCCAGATGCTCCTTGCTTTGGGGTAGGGAATTGTAAGGTTTCATTAGTCACACTTGCTAAAGTGTAAAACCTCTGGTGGGCTTGTCGAACATGGAGAAATCCCTACATGTAAATATTTATGGATTAGGAATCAAATATTAAATATTTACTTCAGCTTCTTGGAATTATAAATGATTTAATAAACCCTGTGGGGAGTTGGAATGGCTTTGGTTTAGAACCAACTTTTATATTTAATTGTTTTCCCACTCCCAACTCTGTTACAACACAGCAACATGGGGGAGCATGGGATACCCATGGAAAAGACAGAGAGCCCAACTGTCAAGTTGGGGTTTGGTTCTTGTTATTGTCCCTTCTGTGTTGCCCAATATGTGTTTTGGAGTGGGCATTTATCCAATACCGTAAGAGTAAAACCCATGCCCTTAGGTGCTCTGGATCTCAGTCCTACTGTGTAGTGCAATGACCTGCAGCATTTGTCAAAAAACAAAAACAAAAGCACAGGTGCCCCCAAATTCAGAAAGGTAGAACCAGAGGTAGACCCTGGGCAGCTGTGTGTGTCAGGTGCTCGGACTGCGAAGCGCTAGAGGCGTCTTTCTCCGGAGGCTGGCTGTGGGAGGGGTTATGATACCACAGAGAGTATGAAGTCTTCTTTGGCATAAGACAGGTTCAGATCTGAATCTCATAGCTTAGAGAAAACACTTCTTCTCTCAAATTCAGCTTCCTTGTCTTTATGACAGACATTGAAATATCTCTCCGTGTTCATTTCCTGAGGCTGTTGTCACACATTATCACAAACCGAGTGGCTTAAAACAACAGAAATGTACTTTCTCAGCATTCTGGAGGCCAGAAGTCCACAGCACGGTGTGGGCAGGGTCGCACTCACTCCCTGTGGAAGCTCTTTGCTCTCTGCCTCTTCCTGCTCTCGGCAGCCACTGGCATTCCTTGGCTGGTGGTCGCATCTTTTTCTACTCTGCCTTCACGTAGCCTTCTCTTCTATGTGTCTCTTATGAGAATGCTTATTATTGGACTTAAGGCCTACTGAAATAATCAGGGATGATCTTTCTTCGCAAGATTTTTAATTTAATTACACCTGCAGAATTACATCTTTTTTCCAAATTTGTTCACATTCGTAGGATTGGTAGATTAGGACATGACAGCACCTTTTTGGGGCCACCATTTAGCCCACTACAGTATCTAAAGGGCTGACATGGTGTGCCACTGACATCAGTTGAGATTGTTCAGTGCCAATGCCATAAATTTACTTAGAGCAAGTCTACTTTGTGGAATTGTTGTGGATGATGGAATTATATGAATCTACCCATGCATCGGGGGCAGGGTATCACTCATTAAAGAGGAGCTTCTCTTATTATAGTTTACTAAGTGTTTATACATATTGCTCATCATTTCTTTGATCATGTATCCATTCATTCACTATTCATTCATTTCATTAATTGGACAGTCAGTAGCCAAATCCTGAGGATATTAAATATAAAACACCGTTTCTTGAAACACAAACTCATTGTGAGGATAGATAACAAAATTGCTGTAGTCCAGTGTGATAAGCACCTTTATAAAGGTATTTGCAGGGATTAAAGGAATGATAAATGTACCTGGGAGATTGGAGAAGGCTTCACAGGGGAGGTGGCATTGGATCTAGATCATAAAAATTGATTAGAAGTTTATTAAACAAAAGGAATTCATGAGTGAATCATCTGAGACACTCCTTGTATTGAGATGTAAGGAATCATAGTGTTTTGGAGGAATGATGAGAAATTCAGGATACTGGAGCTCAGGGTTCATATAGGGGAGCAGTAGAAATGAGACAGGCATAGGAAACAAAAGCCAGATGTCATTTGCTACTCATGAAGGGAAAATATTATTAATCCTATTTTACTCAGGGAGAAAAATAAATTAATTTGCCCAACATCACATACTTGGTGAGCAGGAAACTTGTGCCCACTTTACTGCCTTCCCTTTTTCTGAGAGCAGTGTGTAAGTATCCCTCAGTGCTGTTCTTCCGTTGTGTGCAGATGACTCTACTTGTTTTTTATTCCCTCTAAATTGGGAGTCCCTTGATTTCAGGAGCTATGCCTTGTGCCTAGCATGGGCCCCTGGCCTGCCTCATGTGTGGCACTCAACAGCCATGGGTAAGTGAATTTTACTGCAGCAGCAATTCTGGCATCAAACAGGAGAGCTGGAGAAATTAGTTCTGAAGTCCTCTCTAACCTCAAACTTCTAGACTGAGTTTGCTTACAGGAGAAGTTGAGATTTTTGTTTGGGGTCAAAATACATAGATACCACCTGGGACCTATTGCTACTTATTTCTCTGGGGGCAGGGGACTAGTTCTACTCCAAGCCTGCTCTCCATCTGTCACATGCTTTTTTATTGGTTTACATGTGTAGATCTATTTATGTTGGCTGTCCACAAGTGCTGCTTTTTCAATAATTCATAGAAACTTTGCACAAAATTAATCTACAATGAGAACTCAAACCTGACTAAAACCAAACCCCTTGCTTGGGAATGTCTTTGTTACTGACGGCGTCTGCTTGAGCTGCTTTTAATGTTTTGTAAGTTCTGAATTCTCCTTTAAGAAGAGCCAGATTGAGGAAATCATTAATCTCTGACAGTTGTGTAGATATAATTAAAGATATATGAATATAAAAATACCTGCTATCTCAAATTACTTCCTAAAAGAACAGGGAGGGGGAAAGAGAGTTCTATTTAAAATGTCAGATACAGACACATTAGGCTGGGTAGTCAAAGCACTGTATGTCTGTCACTCATGAAAACTGACAATTAGGTCCATAAATAGATTTTACAGGCTTCCACACAAGAACGCACATCCTGCACATCTCAGGCGCATAAAAATGAGAAACATGGATGGCGGTGGCTGACTCACCAGAAGAGAGAAGGGTTTGGGAGATGGTGAATGAAATGCTTTGAGAAAATTCACTCTGCCTGGGGGCTGGGTGTGGGGCGCAGGGGAGGAGTGAGCCCACTGGGGTACCAGGAGGGCTGGGCATCCCATCCTGGGGCTGCTGCTCCCTACTCAAGGGACTCTGGCCAGTCTCCTCATCTCCCTGGATCTGTTTTCTAAGCTGCAAAATGAAATTCAGGTAAATTCAAGGTGAAACTTCCACTATTCCTACTTTTAAGGGTTGTTTAAGGGGAGGATTAAATGAGGTTACAATAAAACTCCTTGGAAATAGACAAAGACTACAAATGTAAGCAGTTATTTTTTTCTGAGATTACTATTGTTGTTGATATTGACAGCTGAGATATTTATATATGCACCATGAACAGACAGAGTAGGTGATTAGAAAGCGTCTTAAGACCAAGACATCAGGGAATCAACGAAAAATGCCAGATAGTAAAATTGAACTTTCCATGCCTTTGGTAGTAGGGAATTGAGTCAGGGTGAGTGAGAGCCTGGGAGGGTGGGGGAGATCACAAGACCTACTCTCAACGTTTAGGCTTCATGTTCAGGGGTCCTCATTCTCTAGGGGTTCAACATTGTTTAAGGTACAGGACGTCACTGACCATCAGTTTCCCTTCCCACAAAATGAGGCTTATCATTTTATAATTACCTCCTCGGCAGGATTGATGTGAGATCAAATGAAATCAGGGCTATGTATGCGGAAATTATACCAACGCAGAATTTGTCACTGAAAATATGACCATGATCAGGTTAGAAAGGGATCAGAATACCCATCCTCCATTCTATTGATCATTCACTCATTTATCCACCTTATTCAATGATCGTATGTTGAATTTACTTATTTATTATGTTTCCCATTGAGTATCTGTTTTCCATGATAGACTGTAAGTTCTAACAAGGCAGGAAATTTTTTGTGTGTTTTGTTCATTGAGGTGTCTAAATGCCTAGAAGAATTTTCTGTATTTAGTAGGTGAACAATAAATATTTAGTGAATTAAGTCTATTATGTTTTAGATACTATGATGAGAGGTACAGATACAATGAGATACAGAAAACAAAAAGAGTTCACAGTTTGGGAAGCTGGATTGGGGAGACATATTAATAAATGGATTAATGCAAAAAGTCAAGAGTATAGCATGATATATAGAAGATATTCATACACAAGAGTTGGGAAGCAGAAAAAAGGGTATTCTCCCAGACCAGGAGGGCTCCAGGAGCTCTCAGGGAGCCCACAGTCCTGATATTTACAATTTTCCCCTTGTGGTATAGGGTACAGTGTGGGTTTGGAATGAGGTCTCCTGTGCTTGGGGTCAGACTCTTACCATCAAACAGCTACGACCTTGAGTAAGTCACCTAACTACTTTAAGTCCCAATTTCATCTTTTGAAAAACATTGTCAAGTTTTAATGAGATAACAAGTGTAATGAAAATTATTGGCACAAAAACTGGCTCTGACTAAATGACATCCAGTCCAACCTCTATTCCTTTGCTATTCTCTCCAATCCTGAAGAATTGCGTCTTTTTCAGGTACTTTGCCTTTGAGAGATACAGTTTCTCCTAGTGGCTCATAGCACTCAGGAAGGATAGACAGCGTCCTGATCCTTTACTGCTGTGGCTGCTACCACTACTACTACTTCTCCTAATACCGTGTTCCCACAGCCACCATTGGGACTGTCATCATCTACTGTTAATAAGTGCTTACTAGGTCCAGGTATTTCGTGAAACATTTTATATATGTCATTTCATTTAATCTTCACAACAACTCAGTAAAAAAGTTGTATCTTCTGCTGGGCGCAGTGGCTTGTGCCTGTAATCCCAGCACTTTGGGAGGCTGAGGTGGGCAGATCGCCTGAGGTCAGGAGTTCGAAACCAGCTTGGCCAGCATGGTGAAACCCCATCTCTACTAAAAATACAAAAAGCATATAGCCGGGCATAGTGGCAGGCACCTGTAATCCCAGCTACTCTGGAAGCTGAGGCAAGAGAATGGTTTGAACCCAGGAGGCAGAGGTTGCAGTGAGCCAAGATTGCACCATTGCACTCCAGCCTGGGCAACAGAGCAAGACTCCGTCTCAAAAAAAAAAAAAAAATTATATTTTCTTGTTCCATAGATGATGAAACTTAGACCCAAGGCACTTAACTAACTTGCCTCAGGTCACACTGCTTTTAAGAGACAGTTGCCAGTTGGAGACATTCACGTCCATGAGCTCCTTGAAGGAAGATAGCCCCTTACACCTCAACACCCTTAATGTCTGGCTTGTGTTGGGCTCATGGAATATTTCCTGCCTGGCTGACAACACCAGCCAGGTGCTGTGTTCTGAGATATCTGGGAGGTGGGTTTTCATTTAGTATCCTTAGGGCACGGGGCCCATATTTTCAGCATTGGAGAGTGCTTCCAAAGGACCTTCTCTCTTAGAATCTGGCTGGGAGCAGGATGGTATGCTCCTGCCCGTTGTACTCAGCAGAAGAGGCTCTGGGATGCTCTTGATCACATTTCACTTTATGGGTTCCATACCTTACAAAGGGAAGCATCACACCAGTAGTCAGTCTGGATGCAAATGAGTCTCTTACAAATTCAAATGAATTTCCCACAAAGAACTCTGGGTGGTAAGAGCAGAAAGCAGGTGTAAGTAAAATCACTGACTTTGGGGACTTGTCAGCCAGTTGCAATGCCACACCCTATTGGGTGGCTGGGCTGCAGATAAGGACAAACTGCGGGTTTCAGTGCTCTGTCTTTATCCTTGTGGGTGGCTCTGGGGGAAGCATCTGGGGCAGGAGCACAGGCCTTGGGCCCTGAAATTCCAACTCACAGTATTAACCATGGCACCCAGTGTGGCTAAGAGTTCTCAAAGAGATGCCAAACTTCTCTTTGACTGTTTTGCCTAATGATTGGAGTTGATGTGATTTCAGTTCAGCAGCCCTGTTTCAAATGCAGCCTCTGCCACAGAAAGCTGTGTGACCTTGGGGAAGTCATTTAATCAGCTTCCTTAATGGTACAATGGGACTAACAATGCCCAATGACAAGAGTGGTTCACAGTATTAATAGATTCAAGTTGCCCAACATGTAGCTTTCCAACCCGTGCCAGCTGCATCCTTTTCTTCCCTGCTTGTTTGACAGAATTTCCCCTGCTGACCAGCTGGAAATCCTTCTCTGACCCCTACCTCCCAAATCTTCTTCTCTCCTCCCTCCTCCAACCAGTAAACTCCTTAAAGACAGTAGCTGTGCCTCTTTTATTTTCATTGGCCCAGTGCAGGTACTAGTCAGATGAATGATAAATAATGAATACATCAGTGACGTTCTATGTCCCTGCCTTCCATACATAATAGCAATGACATTTTTCACCACACTGCATCCTGGAAAAGTACTTTTAGTGCTCACCTATTATTATTTAATAGGCATGACAATCTGTTTGGCACATGGTGTCATTATCATTTTACAGGTTGACGTTGACTCAAGTGAAAGTGACTTGTCCAAGGTCACTCTGCTAGCATGTGGCCTGTCTGATACTTCATTCACTAGTCAGCAGATGTGCTGAGTGCTTACTATGTGCCAAGTACTGAGGTGAGGGATGCTTTTGGCATTTCCTCCCTTCTCTGTAGCACTCTATGGAGAAGTAGGGCTGGTTCATGCTGAGACCAACACATATTATCAATTCTAGCTGTTTGGGATACACCAAAATAGACACAGATCACTGACTTCATGGAGCTTACATTCAGTCAGTGGGAGCAGAGAGCAGAGGTAAGCAACACACTTGCTAAATAAGTAAATTATTAAGAACGGTAAGGGGTGAACCATGCTATGGGGGCGAAGTGGAGTGGGGTGAGGAAGAAATTGACCTGAGACCTTTGAAAGGCCTTTTAACCTCTAGCATCTCTGATTGTGAAATAAACATTTCATTGTTGGATGCATAGGGATACTGTATAGGTTTGTCTGATAAAATATGTCAGATGCCCAGAAGATTGATTTTCAGTGAAGAATGGTCAAGAAACACCATGACTGTGTTTCTTGCGGAGGTTGGGGTGGCAGGTGGGGTGACTGCAGGCTCCAAAGGGCTGGGGTTTGCCAGTGTGTAAGAGCAAATCGGGAGTGTGGGAGTGGTCATCATAATGCAGCTAACTATTACTGAGTGCTTGCTACTCTCCAGGTACTGATTTAAGCCCCTTATACATAGTGACTCATTTAATCCACCCAGCTATTATCATTTAATGGGGGAGATAAATTGAGGCACAGAGAGGTTAATAACTTGCCCAAGGCCATAGCAGAAGATGGCAGAACTAGAGTGTGAACGCAGGCTGGTTGTCTTCAGAGTTAGCCCTTTTAACCATGCTTCCATGCTCTGTGGGAGAAACCAACTCCTTCTGACTGAAAGATCTGGCACAGGGAGGCCTGGGAACTGCCCAGGCCCTGCTTGCATGCAGTAATAGGGGAAGGTATATGGTGAAGTCACTCTGAGTGAGAGAAAACCAAGAGCACTGGATGCTGCAAACCTGCTTTGTGACCTTAGGTGAGTCCCCTGACTTCTCTGTACCTCAGTGTCCTTATCTGTACCATGGGGGATTGACTTAGAGGATCCTGTAAAGGCCCTTTTCTGTGCTATGCAGCCTCAGGATCTGTGGGGTTTGCGTCATGTCATTGACTCTTAACAGGCAGTCTAGTTCTCAGGGGTTAAGCTACCAGACTTTGAATTCGAATTGACTCAGGTTTGATCTGTGGCTCTACATTTCACTGCTGGGTGTGGGATCCGGATAAGCACCCTAAGTTGGACAAATGAAGCCTTGGTTTTATCATCCGCTAGAAGGATTTGCCAAGAGATCCCCTCTCACAGGTTATTATGAAGATGAAAGGAAATGATATGAGCGATGAGCTGACTTTACTGCCTGACACACAGTGAATGGGGGCTTTACCCACTCGTAGTATTAGGTGGACTGTGTGGTCACTGAGACTGAATTATGATCACCGTGAAGGAAGCTAGGGACTGTGTCATGCTCTTCTCTCTGTGTCTAAGCACAAAGCACAGCCCTGGTGTATTGTTGCCCTTGGTGAGGATTTGTGGGGTGAAGGGTTTGCATTGCTAAATCTCTACACTAGCGGGGCAGGCTGGTGAGGCTGCTTCTTGGCAGAGTTCTCTGTGTGCCTAGGATTTAATTCAGTGATGTTTATATTGTAGGGTTCTTAAAGTCTTCTAAGGGTAATTTCAGTTGTGAATTAACAATCAGGAACAAACTATTAAATGTGTTAACTTGTGTCCTGCTTTTTAAAAAATCTCTCTTCCTCAGAAAATTAGCAAATAAGAAGAAATAGAGGTTGATGTTAAAAACAACAACAACAATTATCTGGAAAGCTGTGAAAACCTTCTAAGATAGTGCTTGATGTCTTCTAATTTTAATTATTCAGTACCCATGTCAGGGTTGCAGAAGCTCAAGTAATTGGCAGCAATTGGCAGAGGGAAAAGTTCCTCTTAAAACTGATGAATAACCTCTTTATTTCCTGTGGCACACTAGTTTTGCTATGACCCACATAAATTACAAATTGTGCTCCCTTCAACTGTGTGTCCTTTACTCTGTGTTTTGCAGCATGTCACGTAGCTCTGCCTTGGCCTGGGCTGACTAGGAACCAGCAGGGCGTCAAATATTCTGGAACCTGTGCTGCCACTCATTTTTTAAGTCTTTGCACATGTGGTTCGCCCAGTCTTGGAATACTCTTCTTCCTCTCTCAAGACCAGCTCCTACTTGATGGTTAAGACTTAGTTCAGCTACTTTTCATACTAGAATCCTATGCCCTGACCAGTCAGTCAGTCTGAATTACAGAACTGTCCTCCCTACTCTTTTATCATCTTCTGCTTCCCTCACTGTAGGCCTCACCTTACTGTGTCTCAGTCACTTCTTCACTGGTCTTCCTGGTGTCTCAACTGTGAGTCTTCTGAGGACAAGGGCTGTGACTGTGTTCTGTCTCCCCAGCTGGTCTTACTACAGTTTTTTGGCTGAATGACCCAAAGAGGTCAGACAGCAGCCTGGATGCAAAGAGGGAAGGCAGAGACCAAAGGATAGAATGTTGGTACAGGGAGTTGTGACTGTGGTTTATATTTCACAACAGCTAAGTGTGTAACATTAGCCAGATGCCAGTGATCTATGTAGTGTTTCTCTCCAAGGTGCTTAATCAAAACCATCTCATTAATCCTCACAAAAATCTTCCAAGCAGGCATGAAAGTACAGAATTCACTTTTTGTTGCATGAGAAAATAAGACGTCAAAGGTGCTGAACCTGCACCTTCAGAGGTTGATACAGTTAGCTCCCCAGCTCCTGGGGATGTGGGTGCAGAACTCACCCTCCCATTCTCTCCCTGACATCATGCTGACATATTGCTCCCACCCCTACCCCCACCTCCCACCTTCCCACTCCCATCTATTTAAGACTCGATGTGTCACATCCAGGTTCACAGATGATTTTAGAAGTGGAGAGCGAGCAAATCCTGTCGAACAATTTAACCAGATTCAAAAGGATTTGGATCATTTGCGTAATTGGGCTAGCAGATGGTAAATGTAGTTCAAAGTACAAAAATGTAGAATAATTACAAGGGGAGAAAGTAATGCAATTTATGGATGAGGAAAGCGATTTGAGAGAAAAACTCATCGAAATCATGATCTCGATGTGTTACAAGAGAAGGACAAACAGCACAGCTCTGATGAGCAAAAACAGAGTGGCCCTGGTGACTCTCCAGCTGATGGGAATGCAGGGGAGTGGACACCTCTGTCCTCTGGAAGTGAGAAGGGACATGGTTGGGGTGGAAGACGACCCCAGGGAGGATGATGACTGATCAGGCAGAAAAGTGCTCACACTCTCTTGAAAGTCAGGAATTACTGGGTTCACATCTCAGCTGCCTCCTTCTTACTGTGTGACCTTTGCTGAAAATCTCTTTTCCCTGAGCCTCAGTTTCCTCTGCTGTAATATGGGCATACTAATGCCTATGGTCCTTACTGCTTTGAAGAATTTATGAGATCATGGATGTGAGAAATACAAACAACTTGTTATGGAAATCTAGAAAATTCACTTTTCTGAGTATTAATTTTATACCTGCAATGCCAAAAAACCCCAGTGCTTTCAATTATGAAAATTGGAAATGGATTATTTGCTAATGTCACAGTTTGAAAAATTGACCTTTCAAATATTCCCATTCTAATCCCCAGAACCTGTGCATGTTACCTTACATGAGACCTTGCAGGTGTGATTAAACTAAGGCTCTTAAGGTAGGGACATTATCCAGGTAGGCCTTAAATAAATGCAATCACAAGTGTTCTTTTAAGACGATGGCTGAGGGAGATTTGACATAGAGGAGGAAGGTAACGTGACTACAAGGCAGAGAGTGGAATGATGTGGCCACAAGCCAAGGAATGCCTGCAGCCACCAGAGCCTAGAAGAGGCAAGGGGTAGATTCTCTCTCAGAGCCCCCAGAGGGAGTGTGGCCCTCATGATAACTTAACTTTAGCCCAATGAAACTGATTTAAGACTCCTGGCTTCCAAAACCTTGAGAAAATAAATTCTGAATGTTTTAGGCCACCAAGTTTTGGGTAATTTATTATAATCACATAGGAGACAAATACAAATAGAGAAATGACCTGTCAATAAAAGACATAGATCACGTCCAAGTTCTGATACCCTCACCTATCTTGACCTCAATTTCTTCATCTTTAAAGTGGGATAATAATACATTTTCTATATGGATTATTGGGAGGATGTAAAAGAGATAATGCATGCACCTTATCCACCATAGATTCATACAAAGAAAATGCTAGGCATTAAGTTTTTAATCAGGCTGCAGTTAGCATGGCAGAATTTCACGGGTCCTAACAGAGCACACTTTTGGAGACTGGACGTGGCAGTCGGCATTGTGGAAGCAGCTGGCAGTGTCGGAGACATCTAGGCAATTTGTTTGCAGGAGAAACAATCATGGCCACAAAGTACGGGCTCATGCCCAGTTCGTGTCCTTGAGCAGGCCTGGATGCTGGGGAAGGCAATTCAGCAAAGCCCAAGAGTGGAGCCCACGGCCAAGAGGGGTTTATTATTTCAGTTTAGGGAAACAAGGTTTTGGCAAGGAGGTCATCCTGAGGACTCTTGATCCCAGGTCTGATTGCCAGTGAAGGAAACTCACATAGGACTGCTGAGCCCACATCATAGCTTTCTAGAAACAACTTAAATGCCAAGCCTTAAAATTTTGAAACCATGGTATAAATCCTGCTTCAGTCAGACTAGGTCTGGGCACTGGGATGGGTCCAGTCCAGAAACAGTGGCTGCTAGACTGCCAGGGCTTACTGGAGGCTGCTTTAGCCAACAGGCCAGCTAGTCCAGGAAGTCTGAGCTGGACCCCAGAGCCCAGGGTGCTTCTGGAGAAAGTCAAGGCTTTTCCAATGTCAGGAAGAAATAGGCTAGCTGAGCAGCAAATACAAATCTTGATGAAGAAGAAAATTGAGAATACAGAACTGGCAATATTATTTAAGGGTTGCAGTCTAAAGAACAAGGCAAGATAGTGAAAGCAAGCAAAGCATAAGGTCAGAATCTGAAACGATCTGTGATGTCTAGAAAGTTGAATGTCACATGTGTAAGAACAAGCAGTTCCAGGCAGAGGCTGTGGACAAAGTTGGGGCTTGATGGCCCCTTTGTGTATCTGAGTGTGGTGCTGGCTGTGGCACAGGGAAGCCTCTGATGGGTAAATGTGGAAAATGAAGACCAGAGAGGTGGAGCAACTTGCTTAAAGGCATGACATGTGAGAGTCAGAGCTGGACCCCAAACCTTTGTCCTTTGCCAGATCTTTAAACTGATCAAATATGACCTTTTTATGAACCTCAGAGACCCCTTACTCTGGAATTTAGAGAAATTATTTTCCAGATCCTGTCTCTATTCTAATTAGCATCCACAATTTAACAACTTCTGTGATCTCTGATTAGACTTCGAGTTTTTGAGCATCATTTAAGGAAAGAATGTGCAGGGTGTAAGAGAGGATTCAGGAACAAAAAGTAATTAAACATAATAAGCCTTTTGAGATTAGCCATTAATTTGGATGTGAAATGTAAAATTGCCTTTAAAGGAATAAGGAATAATGTCAAGCAATTGTAATATCCAGCATGGGAAGTAACATGCTGATAATGCACAGGTCACGATAACACACATGTCGGTTCCTTGATTTTTGTGGAATTAATGATGTTGGTTTCATTTCACTGCTGATTTAAGATATACATTTAATAAATGGCACATTAAGGCAAGTATATCAAAATTGCATCTAAAGAGCTGAATAGTCAGGAAATGGTAGCCTCTTGAATGCAGTAATTTTAGGATATGTTAGGTTTAATGCTTAATTAGTAGATATTTACAACTGTTTATTTTAATGCCTTCAGATGGCAGTTCAACAGAATTACCAGAAATATTATAAGAGGACCTTGTGAGTATGCTGGGATAATATTCTGGTTTGGTCTGTAGACTCTGAAAGAGTATTCTTAAAGAAAAACCTTGGTTTTTCCTTGTTTGTTTTTTAAACCTGGGTCTCTCTCTGTTGCCCAGGCTAGAGTGCAGTGGTGTGATCTCAGCTCTCTGCAGCCTTGACCTCCTGGCTCAGGTGATTCTCCCACCTCAGCCTCCCAAATAACTGAAATTATAGGTACACATCACCACATCCAGCTAAATTTTTTTGTATTTTTAGTACAGGGTTTTGCCATGATGCCCAGGCTAGTCTCGAACTCCTGGGTTCAAGTGATCTGCCTGCCTCAGCCTCCCAAATTGTTGGCATTACAGTTATGAGCCACCTCACCTGGCCTGTTTTGTTTTTTAACAATACAGAAGAGTTGGATATTAGTTGTCATGCTAGAGGAGGTGCATTGTTTGGAATTCATAGAATATAAAGTATATGATAAAATGAGTTAAGATAATTTCAGACCCAGGTTTGGCTCAAGCTGTATAAACTTGAGAAATGATTGTTATAGAGCCTGCCTCTGACATATTTATTGGTTTCTTGGAGAAGCATTTTGGTTGTCCGCTTTACCTGACACTGTTTTCAGAGGGAAAACTATTCATTCATTCCTTTGTTCATTCTAGTTATTTCATTTATCCATTCATGAGATGTTTATTGAGCACCTACTATTTGTCAGGCACTGTTTGGAATGTTGGGGATTCAACAGTAAAAAGGAAAAAAATAGTAGTCTTTTACCTTCTACGTTATGGACATAAAGAATGTTGTATGCCATTTTTTTTAATGTTTAAGAACTTGACAAGATACATATGATCTAAGTGGAAAAGCAGAATGGAAGTCTGAATTTTCATTTGTGTGTGTTTGTGTGTGTGTGTTTGGAGATGAGTAGAAATATTATTTATTGGAGGGAAATATTCCAAATATTAAATATGTACATCTCTATACCTTTGATTTTTTTTTTAGATTTAGCATGTATTTTGTTTTCATCCTTGTATTTATATTTTTCAAATTTTCCGCAATTAATATTCATTGCTCAGCAAGAAAAGAAAACCCAGACAGTTACTGGTTATATAGTCAACCAACATGATGAGTGGAGTGTTTTTAGGAGGTTAGCCATGGTACATAGACAACTTTGTGTAAAACAGTGATTTATTTGAATTCTTAGTTTATCATCCTGAATTTGCCCTTGTTTTAAAGCCAAGAAATATGCACCAAACAAGAAACCCTCTTGTTTGTTGTATACTTACCTCTAACAAGAGCAATGATTTCTGATGTGATTAAGGCATTTCACACCAGTGAAGGATTATTTTAAAATAGCTGCTTTTGGTAATTGATTATTTGGTGTGTGTTACCCTAATGATGCTGTCTGAAGGATGAAATATCTTTTCTGCATTTTCCAAAGCAGCCTTCAGTCACCCTGGTGACAATGGGTTGTCCTCACTGGCCTTAATTACTCAATGCAGAAGCTCCTGCTTCCGAGCCAGGTAGCTTCACCCACAGTGAGAAAAGCCCAGCTGATGAACCAGCCCAGGAGAGTGTACTGAGGTAGTCATGGAATTTGGAAACCATTAGGAAGCTGGGCGATTTCATTATTCATTCACTTGAAATAATCCTGGGACTGCTTTCAGTGACATGGTTCCTTCAGCAAATAAAGATAAGCCAAATCCCTGGGCACTCAAAGAAGGGGAAGATTCTCTAAATTAATTCCAGGCTCAAATAATTCAGCAGTATTTGTAATATTCTGTGCATAAATTGGCAATTTGCTAGAGAGATCAGGAAATGATAAAGGCTTTCTTTCCCCTCCCCCTACTCATCTTAACAACTGCTGAGGCAGCTGTTGGGATAAAAGAAATGTTTTATCCTTAATAAATGTCCTATCAGGTAATGCACTGATTAAGGAGGTCCAAACATGGCACCCTTCCCCCTTCAATGCAATTATTTTTCATCACAGAGACTAAAATATATGGGGAGTAGAGGATGGTTGTAATATGATTTTTGACACAAGAAAGTTTTATATGAAAAATAGATACACTAACCATATCAAGAAATACAGAAATAAGACAGCTAACTTGCAGGACTTTCTATTTTTCATCTCAAGGGTATTTTAGTTGTTTTATTTTGTGGTAGTTTTGAAAGATAGCTTGTCCTTTACTGATGATACTACATCCTGGGGATCACTAAATCCAAACTTCATTATCTCTGGACTCTCTTTCTTCCTTCCTACCCCGTCTGCTATTGTGTGATTTGGGCCCTTGTTGGGGAATCTTTCGGAGGGTTGGTTCATCATGCCTCTCTCCCTCTGCATTTTGAGCCAACTGCAAATCAGACACAGTAGCCAAATGGAGATAAAAATATCTCTTTTGTGTCTGGCAAAGCTGGGCTGGAGCATGTGACTTAGATCCCTCCCAGGTCTATACCTGGAGTCCTACTTGAGTTAAAATGAGGTGTGTAGAACTAACAGTCACTCAGCCGGTAATGGGAATGAGGACAGTGCTACCCTTCCATCCTCCCATGGCTGCCTCTCTTAATGCACATCCAGGGGCAAAGCTTGCCCTGGTTGGCCTGACCCGAATGTGCCGCCTGTGCTCATGCAGATCCCGAAGCAGAAGAGCTCCACTCCTCCCAGCTGTTCCCAGCCTCAAGGATCAGATGACTCACTCCTCATATGGGACACTGCTGTAGGGTGGAATAAAAGAGCTGATGCCAACTTCCTATTAATTAAAAGAGGGCAAGGGTGTCTCCGTTGTATGGACTGCTGGCCTCTTTCTCCCATCAGACTTGATTTAGCCCATTCATCTGTCTGGGCCTTGGCTGTCTGAAATGCAAAACTGGTCCTGCCACTTTACTGCTTTGTAATCTTTCAGGTTAGCATGATTTTTAAGCCCCTTGTTCTGCCTACCATCTGCCTCCCTTGTTCCATAACTGTACTCCAGCCATCCCAGCTGTTAATAGGGCCTTAAAGGGAGCCTGTTCTCTCCCAGCTCTGAATCTTTGCCTGTAATACGTGCCCCCATTTTCCTGGGTTGGGTGTCCTTCTCAGTGACCAAATCATCTATATTTATTTTACATCTGTTGTATTACTGATCACAGCATATTTGCATTGTTGCTATATTTCTCTGTTAGTCCAACTAGAACAATAGACTTCATATTTGGCACATAGTAGGTACAAATTAACTGTTTGTTGGGTACATAAACTTTTTTTTTTAAGAGAACAATAAACCTTACATTTAATCGGTCTTAAAGGAGATCACCAAACTGATTGTTTTATTTAATTTTCATGGAAATGAACTCAGTGCATTTACAGACTGCTTGAAATAGTCCTGAGGTTTATTGTTATTATCAATGGAATCAAATAGACTCAGGGCCCTCACCTCATCTAGGCTTCTTCAGGGTAAGCTACAAGTTGCTAATGCAGGACTTAGATTGCAGGGACTGGGTTTACCTTAGCTGAAATTTCATCCACCTGCTACAGAATCAAATGGGAGAATATAGGCTGTGGGCAAGATTTGCGCTGATAATTAGTCAGTGATGGATGAAAGATTTTTAAGCACAAGGGAAGGGCAAAATGAATGTATCTTTACACTGGATATAAATGGAATTTCCCCATTCTTAAATCTACTCTTTCAAGTTATAGGAAACTCTTCTTTGAAGTCTTTGATTCACTAATATTGGGGTAACAATGGCTGTGACTTATCCTTAAGGACTTAAAGGAAAAGCAAGACAGCTTGAGGTGTGTTTCACTTTCATCTTGCCCCGTGACTTATGCATCAATTCACAGGCCTGTGGCCTAGGAGGTCTTTATGGGGCGTGTGTGCTGGGGGGCTGCCACGACAGAGGTCATTCCCTATTGGTGCCTCAGCGCACCGTGTGCCCATTCCAAATCCTCTGATCTCATAGAAAGTTCACAGTTTTCTGTTTCCAAAATTATTGTCTCCAAACAAAGAATGAAAACTTCTCCCAGCAGGTTTTGTTTGGTGAAAAAGGGTTTCAGAGAACGGCAAGGAAAAAAAAATTCTTTCTATTTCAATAAGCAAGTTAAAAGGGAAGATTTTTTTTTTTTTTTTTTTTTTTTTTTTTTTTTGCTTTCTGTTGAAACTGAGCTGATAAAAGTCCTGAAGTGAGAAAATCAAGGGGGCAGCAGTTATAAGCCCTGTCTAATGATGTCTCTTTCTGTCTCTTCAAGAGTGTGTTTAAGCTTCTTACTGGCTGTTTCAGTGTACTCGAGGTGATTGGCTATATAATGTGCTAAACCTTTCAATACTTATTTTACAAAATTACTCAGCTCTAGCAGGCTAGACAATTTCATAAGGTTGGTCTCTAAAGGAGACTTATCTGCCTGTAAGATGAAACTGTGTACATCCTCACCAAAAATTCTTAGCATTTCAATAAGTTCTAAGGACACTCATGATTAACAGTAATATCAAGGCAACATAATGACTGGGTTTTCAGAAATAGCCCTGTAGGTTGGCAGCCCCAAAGCCATTCTTCTTGCAGCAAGACCTTTCACTAAAAAAAGTCACATTTACACGGACAGTTAACCATTTAAACTAGCATATTCCAGGGATGGCCATTCACATCGGTCAAATCTGGTAGCATTTCTGGTGGCCTGGAATGACATTTGGACAACTACACACCTCAAGGTATGAAAACCATGTACAATAATACAGGGTTTCTCTATAAATCCAGTGATTCCACATTTTGTTCTTTCAACCAATTAGTGCTGTACTTTCCCACATACACCTCCATGTCCCTCATACCACCACATATATAACCTATGAACTCTGAGATAGGAAGAAGAACATGAGCTTTGATTCCAGAAAGACGTAAGTTCAAATTCTGGCTGTGAAAAATGCCATCTGGATGACACTAGTCAAGTTATGTCTCCATGGTCTCAGATTTCTCATCTATACAACGAGGAGTAAAAGTAGCCCCTCTGAAAAGATGACATGAAAATATGAATATAAATGATTTAGTAATTTATCCAGGTAAAATATTTAAAAATTATATTTACTAAAATAATAAATTAGTGAACAGCTGTTGCCTGGTGAGCAAATCTTAGGTGTGGGCCTAATATTCTATAATGATAGGCAAATATAAATTATGAAAAACTGTGGATTCTTAATAAGAGTATAGGGAAATGAAAAATTTTGGAAAGATTTGCTAGAGTGAATTTATTTTCAATACATTTTGTTGGAAGGCAGTTTTCTGTGCTAGGCAATAGGAACGTCTCTAAAGAAACTAAGTCAGCCCTTAAAGATTTTATAATGTGATAGAGGAAGGAAGATAACTATTATAGCTTTTAATATGTTTGCTGCTCTCTGCCTAGACTATGACCTCCTCGCATAGGTACTCCAGTATTTTACTTTTATATATTTTATTCGTCAATAATTATAACCTGAATACGTACAAAGATACTGAAACATTAGTGACATAAATAATTAGACTACCAAACATAGACAGATTGGTGTACAGCATCCTGCCAGCTGAGGTGAGGAATTAACATTTGTGTTTTCATGCAAAATTCCCACAAACCACATGGTCCATGGCAAGGAATCTGATTAATCTGGCCAAGGGCACTGATCTGGTTTCAGCTCTGCTACTAACTAGTTCTGTGGTCTTGGGCAAGCACTTTTATTTCTTTGGAATTTGGTTTCCTCCTCTGGGGTTGAGCTCAGTATAGCAAAAGTTTGCTGAATTATTTGTGTGCCAGTCCTGAATTCAGACTTTGGGATTTAAAGGTAAATAAGACACAGGGCTTGCCTTCTAAAACCACCTTTTAAGAGGGAAGATAAACCTATATATATTTATGGCAATAAAAATGCAAAAATAAAATTAATGCAAGGAGCACAGAGTAGGATATGTTTTAATCTGAAAACAATAGCTTATCATAGCAACATAATAGAAGAGGAAATATCCGGGCAGAAGTCTGCATGGATTTATAGTTTTCAGATGTACAAAGCTGAATCAGTGAGATTAGGTAGTGAGTGGAAAGAGCACTAGAGCGGTCTAGGGAGAGGACTTGCAAAGGCAGAACAAGTCATGGTGTGTTCCCATCAAAGTGTAAGTAGGACCATAAGGTTGAGGCTGGGTGTGGTGGCTCATGCCTGTAATCTCAGCATTTCAGAAGGCCAAGGCAGGTGGATGGCTTGAGCTCAGGAGTTTGAGACCAACCTGGGCAACATGGTGAAACCCCATCTCTACAAAAAATACAAAAATTAGCTGGGGGTGGTGGCATGCACCTGAAATTCCAGATACTTGCGGTACTAAGGTGGGAGGATTGCTTGAGGCTAGAAGGCTGAGCCTATAGTGAACTCTGTTTATGCCACTGCACTCCAGCCTGGGTGATGGAGTGAGATCTTGTCTCAAAACAAACAAAACAACAACAAAAAACAAACAAAAATGATTGATCACTTTATGAGGTTGGGGGTTTTATTCACTGATAAATGTCCAGCTTCTAGAATAAGACCTGGGCATGATACTCAATAGGATGGAGTAAATAAATTGCCAAAATGCAAAATGTAGATGTTTTTCTCTATACATACAAGATCCACATCAAAATTCAGTTACTGTACTACTTTGACTATTTGTTTTATTACCTTGGCTAGATCATAAGTTCCTCACTGGCAAAAAAAAACACTTGAAAAGCCTTCAGTAGACACTTGACAATTGAATAATTGACTCAAGCCTGAAGCACTGTGTGAAACCTTTATAGATGGTCTCACTTGGCACTGCCCACATCTAGGGATCATGAACTTAATATACCTGTCTTGTTTGAGGGGTAGCAAAAAGCAGGTGGCTTAATTCTGTTAATTATCCTGAGACCTATGATAGTGAATAATTCCGCAACGGCAAGGGACTCAACTGGGTCTCATGAGAAGGAGGAAAAGTGCTAGCGAAAGATTCATTGGAGATTAAATAACATCCCATATACTGTAATGAGGGCCTGAGCAAATGCAGATACCTGTGGTTAGAGAAAATCACAGTTCCTACACAACTAGCACAATTGTGGGCATAGGAGACCTTCCTGCTTCATTATTCTGAGGAATAGCATTATCAGGGAATTTCAAAGATTTGAGCTTCAAAATCAATATGTGCTGAGAATTACACAGCGGGAAATCCAGGAACTGTAATACTTTGAACACTGTTTTTATAGTCAATTTTCAAAAAGTCCATGAATTCAAATTCAAGGACACGTTTTCAGCACCGGCACTTGTTAGCTGATACAGTCATATGTTTGTTCAGTTTTTAAAAATTCGTTTAGAAGCATAGTATATATTTAATGAATATATACTATTGGCTAAACACTGTTCTAACTATGGGGTGGATTTATTGCTATAGATTCTGCCCTGAAGAAGTGTGTAGTTATGTTAGAGTAATTATAGCCACTCTCATAAAAATGTACAGTTGACCCGCCATATCTACAGGTTCGTCATCTACAGATTCTACATTCTCAGGTTCAACCAACCATGGATTGAAAGTATTTTAAAAAACAATAAAAATAACAAAACAACAATAAAGGAATACAGATTTAAAACACAATAAAATAGATTATTTACATTGTATTCATTATTATAAGTAATCTAGAGATGATTTAAAGTATATAGGAGGATGTGCACAGGTTAGATGCAAATACTATGCCATTTTATATCAGGGACTTGAGCATCCTCTTGTTTTGGTATCCACAGGGGTCCTGGAACTAATCCCCCTTAGATACCAAGTGATGACCATTCAGGCAAAATTGAAGTTAATTTATTGCTTATTTGATAGTACTGACTAGGTGAACCAGTTGGAGGATGTCTCTTTTCCAGGCAGTTATTCAGGAACAAAGGCCAAAGGAGGCTCTGCCACTTTCTACAAGTAGCTTCCAAGGTTTTCATGGGGCTGGTCTGCATTCCAGCCAACTAGCAAGGAGAATGGGCATAGAAGAGCATCCATGTAAGTGATCTTTATGGGTCAAGCCTAAAAGTTACACTCATCACTTCTACTTGTATTATGTGGGCTAGAATCAGTCACAAGGCTTTCCTAACAAGAAGGAAGCCTAGAAAATATAGCCTAGTTGTGTACCGCAGAGGAAGAACTGTGCCCCTAGGGGTGTTAGAAACATCCTGCAGTCTCTTCCATAGCAATCTACTATATCAGTTAAGTGAAGTTCAGAATTCATGAAAAGACAAAAGATAGGAGCTTGTATTAGTCTGTTCTCACACTGCTATAAAGAACTATGTGAGACTGGGTGATTTATGAAGAAAACAGGTTTAACTGACTCACAAGTCCACAGACTTAACAGGAAGCATGACTGGGAGGACTCAGGAAACTTACAATCATGGCAGAAGGAGAAGGGAAACAAGCACATCTTACCATGGCAGAGCAGGAGAGAGAGAGAAAGTTAAGGGGGAGATACCACACACTTTTAAACGGTCAAATCTTGTGAAGAACTCACTCACTATCATGAGAACAGCAAGGGTGAAATCTGCCCCCGTGATCTGATCAGCTCCCACCAAGCCCCTCTCCTGACATGTGAGGATTACAATTTGACATGAGATTTGAGTGGGGACACAGAGCCAGAGGATATAATTCTGCCCTGACTCCTCCCAAATCTCATGTCCTTCTCACATTTCAAAACCAATCATGCCTTCCCAACAGTCTCCCAAAGTCATAACTCCAACATTCACTCAGAAGTCTAAGTCCAAAGTCTCATCTGAGACAAGGCAAGTCCTTCCACCTGGGAGTTTGTAAAATCAAAACAAGTCAGTTACTTCCAAGATACAATGGGGGCACAGGCATTTGGTAAATGTTCCCATTCCAAAAGGAAGAAATTGGCTAAAACTAAAGGGCTACAGGCCTCATACAAGTCCAAAACCCAGTATGACAGTCATTAAATCATAAAGGTTCAAAATAATCTCCTTTGACTCCATGTCTCACACCTAGGGCACACTGATTCAAGGAGTGGGCTCCTATGGCCTTGGGCAGCTCTGCCCCTGGGGCTCTGCAGGGTATAGCCCCCAAGGTTGCTTTTATGGGCTGGCATTGAGTGCCTGTGGCTTTTCTAGGTACACATGCAAGCTGTCAGTGGATTTACCATTGTAGGGTCTGGAGGACAGTGTCCCTCCTCTCACAGCTCCACTGGGCATTGTCTCAGTGGGGACTCTGTGGGGTAGGGGGGCTCCAACCCCACTTTTTCCCTCTGCACTAAGTTCTTCATGAGGTCTTTGTCCCTGTAGCAGACTTCTACCTGGACATCCAGGCATTTTTATACATCCTCTGAAATCTATGTGGAGGCTCTCAAACTGTTGCCTTCTGTGCACCTGCAGGCCCAATACCACATGGAAACTGCCAAGGCTTGGGGCTTGCACCCTCTGAAGGAATAGCCCAAGATGTACCTTGGTCCCTTTTAGCCATGGGTGGAACTGGAGCAGCTGGGACATAGGGTGCCATGTCCCAAGGCTGCACAGAACACAGGGCAGTGGGAGGGAGGTTCTTGCCCATGAAACCATTTTTCTCTCTCAGGCCTCTAGGCCTGTAATGGGAGAGGCTGCTGCGAAGATCTCTGAAATACCCTGGAGACATTTTCCCCCATGTCATGGCTATTAATACTTGGCTTCTCATTACGTATGCAAATTATTGCAGATCACTTGAATTTCTTCCCAGAAAATGAGCTTTATTTTCTACCACCTGGTCAGGCTGCAAATTTACCAATTTTTTATGCTCTTCCTCCCTTTTACATATAAGTTCCTATTTCAGACCATCTCTTTCTTCATGCATATGCATATATACTTTTAGAAACATCTGGGTCACCTCTTGAATGCTTTGCTGCTTAGAAATTTCTCCCACCAGAGAGTGTAAATTAGTTCAACCATTGTGGAAGATAGTGTGGCAATTCCTCAAAGATCTAGAACTAGAAATACCATTTGACCCAGTGATTCCATTACTGGATATATACCCAAAGGATTATAAATCATGCTACTTTAAAGACATATGCACACGTATGTTTATTGTGGCACTATTCACAATAGCAAAGACTGGGAACCAACCCAAATGCCCATCAGTGATAGACTGGATTAAGAAAATATGGCACATATACACCATGGAATACTATGCAACCGTAAGAAAAGGATGAGGTCATGTCCTTTGCAGGGACATGGATGAAGCTGGAAACCATCATTCTCAGCAAACTATCACAAGGACAGAAAACCAAATACTGCATGTTCTCACTCATAGGTGGGAATTGAACAATGAGAACACATGGACACAGGAAGGGGAACATCATATACTGGGGCCTTTCAAGGGATGGGGGACTGGGGGAGGCATAGCATTAGGAGAAATACCTAATGTAAATGACGAGTTGATGGGTGCAGCAAGCCAACATGGCACATGTATACCTATGTAATAAACCTACACGTTGTGCACATGTACACCAGCATTTAAAGTATAATTTAAAAAATAGAAATTTCTCCCACCAGGTACCCTAAATCATCTCTCTCAAGTTCAAAGCTCCACAGATTTCTAGGGCGGGGCAAAATGCCACCAGTCTCTTTGCCAAAGAGAGACCTTTACTCCAGTTCCCAATAAGTTCCGCATCTCCACCTGAGACCACCTCAGCCTGGACTTCAGTTCCATATCCCTATCAGTATTTTGTTCAAAACCATTCAACTAGTCTCTGGGGAGTTCCAAACTTTCCCACATTTCCCTGTCTTCTTCTGAGTCCCTCAAACTGTTCCAACCTCTACCCCTTACCCAGTTCCAAAGTCACTTTCACATTTTCAGGTTATCACCTCCTACCAGTCCCCTCCCCTGACATGTGGGGATTACAATTGGACGTGAGATTTTGGTAAGGATACAGAGTTAAGCCATGTCAGAGCACTGTGTGAATGACTACTATATGTTAAGCCCCTTGCTTTATGAGTCTACATAAATTATAACTTTTTTTTCCTCCAGATAATTTTATGAGTTATTTATTATTACCCTCATTTTACAAAAGAAGAAATGGAGACTCAGAGTGTTTCAGACCACTTTTTATGGTGTTTATTTGAAGCCACTTGTAGAAAGTTAAGGGAGGATTTGATGAAGTCCCTGTTTCCCTAATTTGCAGAGTAACTAATACTGTTTGTTTTCATTGGACAAGAGTAACAGTGCAACAAATACTATCCTGCATGTCTCAAGACAGAGTTTTCTACCTCTAATCTTCAGCTGGAGATCATCAGTCCTTGTTCTTGTCTGTTCCTTTGGTGATGCGTAGTTCTCCAATAGAGTTTATTTGGTGATACTTAACTCTAAGGCATGGAGTAAAGACTCATTACTCAATCATTTATGTTCTCGTCTATCCATCTTTCCTTTATCAACACGTTTGCTCCTTTTTTCATTTATTCTTTCTTTCAGTAAATATTTCTATTATTTACTGTGACCATTAAATGTGCCTAACACTGTATTGGGTGTTTGGAGTACAAAGACAGAAAAGTACGGTGCCTTGCCTTTGGCAAGCTCACTGTTTAGTCAGAGAATCGAGCATGGTAAAAGATAAAGGAGATAGTGTAAGGTTTTAAAAAGGGCATGGGACAGAAAATGCAATTAAAATAAAAAAATAAGAGAGACAAATCTGCCAGAGAGTGGTTAAGAGAGGATGCACAGAAAAAGAATAAATAGGTTTTGGGAAATAAAAAGTTTTCCCAGGTTACAGAAACAACAGGTAGAACATACCAGGTAGAGGAAATAACGCAGATAAAGGAAAGGAGGAATGTGAAAGTGGATTATGTTCAAGAATAATTTTTAAAAGAATGATCTAGTGGAAGGTCCCTGGGAGGAACAGCGAGAGATATGGATGAATTAGTTCCAAATGTTTACAAAAGGTACACCCTTGAGGCTGATGTCCTTTTAATTTGCCTCCATGATAACTAGGGCTCCTATGTGGTTGCTGGGGTTGGTCTGTGCCACTGGTACAGTGGAAGTGACCACCAGCGCTGTTTATGTCTCATGATGTAGGCAGTGCCAGGATTCATCTGCCTCCAGTGAACTTCTCTGGAGACCCAAGTGAGGAAAGGAATGATTAAAGAGTAAACTTACAGTGCATTGAAACCTTCCTGGCCTAGCGGGCAAGCATGATGTGTAGAATGGGAGTCCTGGAAGTCAAAAGTGGGATGGATGCAAGAACAGAGAGAGTGAGCAAGAAGATGGGGAGTCCGAGCTGTGGGTTTGAGCATGATTGACTCTCCCCTTCTCATTCTTAGCGCATGCGCACGTACAGACACACGTACATACACACACACGTATCACTTTGGAAGCTATATGGTTAGCTTAGTCAGGAGAAGATAAATGAAACACACAGTTAGGGGGCAAAAAGTACTGGGAAAAGCCACACTCCCATAGGTCTGTGCATGTGAGTGTGTGGGAGAGATGCACCATTAACCACTAATCTTCTATAGATTTTTTTTCAAGTACCTCTCAGCTGCTTTTTTTCATTCACAGTGATTTCAGGGACCACTCACAATTACACCAAGAGAGGCAGCCCTTGAGAATGATTAAAATAAAAATAGTACTAATAAACATGTAAGTATTGATCCATCATGGCTGATCAATCATATCTTTTCCATTTAGCTGGGTAGATAATTAGTGCTGTTAACAGGTTTCGTGGCTTACACATAAACTGGAGTCAGTCAGTCAGGGCAACCTCAGAGTATCCACTTTAGGACCCTCCAGTGCTGGTAGCAACCCATTTCAGGTCAATTCAACAAGTATTTATTGAGTATCTACTAAGTACACAAATTGTGCTGGCACAATAACAATGATCAAAGGATACTGATCTAAAATTGCCTCCTTGAAATTTTTCCAGTCAGTTTATTGCATTTAGAGTAGTGGCTCTGGGGAATGACAAATGGACACTGTCTACAAACAGTTCTCTTTAAATGCGTTTTGAAATGCTTAGCGAGAAAAGGTTTTGGCTCTTTTATAATGAAAAGCAGGTTTAAACGTTGCTTAAAACATGGCCAGTAGATTAAGATCTTTAGCATTTGCTAGTAAATATTTAAGATTCTTAATAGGAAATGACTTCAAAAAATGTTCCAAGAGTTGAGGAAACTCTGTTAGGTACAGAAAAATCCATACATTGTGAAGTTATTGTCAAGGGATTATATGCAGACAAAGGAGTTGTGTGTATGTCGCTGGTATTGTTACCTATCTGTTCATTTATTTTTTTCCTGTTAGTATTTCTGCTTTTACCTTGAGAAGTAAAAAATAAGGAAATCAGAAAGACCCATATGTGCTAATCTACCACACGTTCTGATCACCTCCTTGAGAAATGCAGGCACCCCATGTGTATTTACCTACTCCCCCGTCACCCTTCCCCTCTGGAAAAGTCGCTTTGTCTCTTTTTCTCTTTGCCCAAGGAAAGACCTTTATGACCCCTTACCCCAGAGTTAAAAGATTAAAGGCAGAAGAAAAGCACCTGAAAATGCTTTTGTCACTAAGATGCTCTGAATCTCCAAAAGAAAAAAAAACTATAAAGATGTTTTTAACTCTTAGGAAAACTTCAGGGTAAGTTGAAGATTTTTCTAGGACCTTGGAGTTAGCTTGTAAAATATGCTGTGTTCTCCAACCGTTAACAATTTCAGCCATAAACCTATAAACATTTGCTTGTGATCCCTTTTCATATATAATATGTAGAAAAAGTCTAGTCTAGTTTTTAGTCTAAAACCGCATGGTTGTCATCACTCAGACTCTTCTATGAGATGTTCTAAGTCTTTAATATAAGATTGAGAAATATAAGAATGGGGGAAATGACTTGACTGTGACTGAAGTCACTGACACGCAGTATTCATAAGAGCTATTGGAAACCTGGGCCTTCCTTTAGCTTAGCTGGCATTAGAAGGCAAGGATGTTGATATGTGGATGGGGCCTAGCAGTAGACAATATAAACAATAAGTGTTTGAAGCCCAGCAGGTTAGAGGAATTAACCCCAAGGCTTCCCTTCCATGGAAGATCTCAGCCGAGAGCTCAGAGTAAGGGAGGTGAGGTCCTTACTCCACGGACAAGATCTGGCAAAGGTTAGACTCAGAAGGGCTAGACTCCATATCAGTGGATGGCATTCCCATTCCAGATGAGGAGCAATGTACAACTGCAAACCATGGTGGCAGTGGTACAGTGATATATGCTGGCCAAATGCACTGAAGATTGACAACCAATTATCTGGATGTCCAGACTTGACGCTAAGCCCAACAGATATTGAGTCTATAGCAACATGATCCATTCTAGGCCCTATTTGCTAATGAGGCTGATGGTCTATTTTTTGCCGTGGTTGGTAGGCTTTAGATTTGTTAGAATGAAACCTGGGTGTTTTATACTAAGGTCATAATGTCTCAATTAGAAAGACACTGATAAGGAAGGGACAAACTGAAAAAGGTCATACCAGCATATAGCAGTGCATTTCTCAGTTTTATCTCAGTTCTTCTCCTTCCCTCAATTACACGGTATATTTGTATATTGCCCCTTTTGGCTGTTGTGCAGCAGAGATTAGAAGTGTGTTGACTGATGGGTGACAAGAGAAAAAAGCTAAGCTCAATAATTTAATACAGATTTATTTATTGAGCATCTAATCAGTGCCAAATACCTTACTAAGTACTGGAGATACTCTGATTAATAATAAGACAACCTCTGCCAGATTTCTGCATCTCATCCCTAGTTTTCATTCTTAGCATATCCACCCTGCTGGTGGAAGCATGTATAGTGCAGATACATGCACATGCAACCATTGTCTGTTAGTTCATATAAGCAGATATGCATAGCTAGAAAAATCCCACCAGGAGATGCAAGAAGGGGAGAGGTCTGCATTTATCTTAAATAGGGCCCTTTCCAGAACAAGGGTAAATCCCAGAGGGAAGGTTAACATAATTAACCAAGCATTGATAGTAAGAGTGTTTCTTGCGGTTTAATCACATCAGTTGAATCTGCAATAGTAAGCTCAGTTTAATGACTAAAATTTTAATTTCCATAGCATCATATTCATCCTTCATTTCTCAAGCCCAGCCTCCTCAGCTCATTCTAGCCCATGTTCATCATTCTTGTCTCTTATTCATTAAACCATAGAAATAGAGGCAGTGTTATACAATGTAAGTGATATTGGGCATACAATCAGAAGACCTGAGTTTGAGTTCGGGTGTCTCTAATTATTTGTGACTTTCGTCAAGTTAATATTTTCTGAGTCTTGGTTATCCTCATGTGTAGTGTGGGGATAATAATTCTAGCATTTTAGTATTGGTATGTCTAGTCAGATGATGTATAAAAATTGCTTACTATTTCAGCTATTTTCCCAAACACCTAGCACAGTGCACGACCAGTGTAGATGATCAGTGGAGGTGTGCAAGAAAGCCATTATTTAATGTTTGTTTTATTCATTCCAGTTTGTCTTTTTAAAGTGTATTATTATTTGTTTTCTTAAACTTGAATGTGTGTTTTAAGTGTTGCCCTAATCAGATTCTCATTTCCTTAGGGAAGAGCCTTTTCATTATGTTTATTTTGTCCTCTTCCTTTTCTCTTGCCCCAGGTCTTATCTTGGTACTGGAGGATTTAGGAAATGCTCAGCAAATAGTAATATATTGTTCCTTAATTATTTACTGTCACCAATTAATAAATATGTGTCATCAGTATGCATAAAGACATTACTTCTAAGCTTAGAGTGTTTGGAGGATTGCATTGTGCCCTAGATAAATAAAATTTTAAAATGAATTACAGTTTAATTCAAATAATCAGGGTCAAAAGACAAGTCAGATTCTGGAGAATAAAGGCTATTTCCTTTTTCATCTATGAGTTCCCAGAGAAGGGACTGGTTCGCATCAGAGGCGCTTTAAAAGTTTCTTGCCTGGACGGGCAGATAAATTAATTAGTTAATTGACCAATGACCTGACAGATAGTAAAAGTCTTTGAGAATCAGAAAAGAGAGAATTTATTTGGGGAGTGCAATGTTTTGATTTTTTTTTAAAGAGGAACCTAATTAATTGACCTGGGTTCTTTCAGAATGAAATAATCTTTTGGGTAAATTGAAAGAAAAATAAAGAGGAGACAGTTCTCTAGGCAGGGAAAACAGAAGAGGTGGAACTCTGAAAGTGGAAATGTGTTATTGTTTTGAGGACAGATGGAGAGGCCTCTTGCTGAAACAGTGTGGAATGTGAAAGGCCAGCTATAGGGGTGGAAGATAGGCACATGGGACCACACTCCCCATTGCCTAAGTCAGCTAGATATTGTTTATTTATATATCCATGGTCATATGCCATTTGCCAGGCCCCATTCTAAGCACAGGAGATACCACAGTGAACAAGAGATACATCTTCTTTGCCCACATGAAGCTTACAGTCTAGTGGGGAAGATGAACACTAACCAGTAAAACAAATTAATGACATGATTAGTGTGTACAGCAGTAAGTGCTGGGAAGACAATAATACAGTAATGGGATAAAGGATGACTGTGGCAAATGGTGGACTCTTTTAGATGGATGAGACAGGACAGGCGTTTCTGGAGAGATGACTTCCAAGTGTACATTTGAATGACAACGAGGGGCCTGATAGGTAAAGATCTGGGTGGAAGTCTGTGTGGGCCAAAAGACTGGCTGGGCTCAAGGATCACAAGGGCAATGAGCTTGATGGGCTTGAGCAACAGCAAGAGTGTGTCCTGAACTTCTGTAAAAGACAGTTTCCAAACCAAAACTGGGGACATGAAGTCAAAAGAATTATTTTCTTCTATGATTGGTAAATAGATTTATAGAAAAAAAATCTTATTAGGCCATAAAATATTATATTCGGGACTCACCTTTATAGCTAAGAAAACCATTTCAAGTTAGGGTGTGTGTGTGTGTGTGTGTGTGTGTGTGTGTGTCTGTGTGTACATGCATCTATGCATGTGTATGTGTGTATTATTTTTCCTTCTCTCCTCCTTATTTCCACCCAGTACTCTAGAACTATTTCCCCTCATTGTGTATGGATCATTGTTCACGTGTATTTGTTCCTATAGCTTTGACTGACAGTGAAGTGCAGGTGCCCTGGAGGAAGGGATTAACTAGGGCTTAATCTGAAGCTCCTCTTAGGAAGCAGGAAGGACTTCTGGAGGAGGCTGTGATACCAAGAGGATTGATACCCAGGAAAGAACATAGGTGACCTCATTCATCAAGCTCGTGTTTCATCACAAGACTTTACTGACTTCATCCCTAAAAACTCTCCAATAGAAGTGAGCAAGAGAGTGAATCTTCATCAGACAGACAGATAGCAGCATCTAGGAATAGAGGTTGCTATTGTCTTTGTATGGATGACGTCGTAGGTTCTTTCTGTTCCCTGTATTCTCTGGCTCTTTCTCCTAGGTTGCTATGGCACAGGTGCATGGCTTTGTTTGAAGAAAATCAGAAACTGACCCTGTAAGCCTCTTGCTACATTCCTCTAAGCTGGGGGTTCTCAGGGTATCATTATCACTAGAGGACTTGCCACAAAAGAGTTCTGGCTTCACCCCAGAGTTTCTCATTCAGGTGGTCTCAGGCAGGGCAGAGAATTCTCATTCCTAACACCTTCCGGGGATGCTGATACTGCTGGCCCAAGGACCACACTCAGAACCACTGCTCAAAGCCGCAGCCTTGATTTCCTGGTCTAGGAACACATCTCCTTGTTCTAAAACCCCTTTTGGTTCCTAAAGACCACGGAGCCAAGGCTAACCTCAGCCCGGTATTCAGCACCACTCATCCTGTCAGGCCTGGACTTGTCATGTGTCCCCTGATGCTTGGTTCCCCATTTTCTTGCCCCTACCATTCACCACCAATTTGTCTTTTCTCATTCTTTGCCTGAACTACCTTCCTCTCCATTAATTTTGTGTCCATATCCAACCCACTCTTGAAGAGCTATGTATAATTCATCATCCCTTTGCCCCAAAGCATTTTCCTTACACAGAATAGGTAGCTTTTTAAATAAATCTGGTTTTCAAGTCCAAACTTCTCAGAATCTTTGTATTTTTGAACAATTTGAGTAATCTCTCTGAGCCTTTACTTTCTCTTCTAGAAAGTGGGAATGATGTTTTGAAACTTACAAGGTCATTGATGGGCTCAAACCCATCAGTGCATGAGCAAATGTTTCATAAACCATGAAGTGATATTAAACAGTAGTTAGGTTATTGTGTTTTTGCTTACAGTATTTCTTGTAGTTCAGGATATTAGAAAAATATATAATGAATGCCTTTGCTTAGCTAGTTGGCAGTAGAAAATGGGAGTGACATTCTGAGAGAGAAAGAAAATCTATTTCAGAGCTCTGATACTGAAAGGAAGTAAACAAATTCTTTTGGATGAATGATAAAGGTAGCAGGGATAATTTATTTTCCTATCTGGCTTACCTCCAGGCTATTAAAAAAGTCTAGGAAGTGGCTTGTGTTTAATTGTAAAGCTTCCCTAAGAAAAGATGAATTGCCTCCCCTTGGGGACAGGTTGTCTTTTATCTGGACAGTGCCTGCTTCATCCCAACAAATGTACCTCATGTTAGGTCCCATGCTGGGCATATTCAGCTTATTCAGATAGAAAAGTCCCAGTCCTGCCCTCAGAGATTTCAAATCATGTCAGAATTACTCCTAAATGAAACAATCTCTCTCATCTTTAAAGAGTGGCAGACCAGAGCATTTGCCACTCTTTAGGAGGAGAAAATGGGGACAGAAACCTCTGGGGGAAATTTTAGTTCTGTGCTGTCCAGTACAGCAGCTACAGCAGTAGTAGCACTACTACTATTTAGATGTAAATTTAAATTAAAAATTCGGTTATTCAGTTGTGCTTGCCACATTTTAACTGCTGAAAATTCTCATGTGGCCAGTAGCTACCGTATCAGCACTGAATATTTCCCTCACGATGGAGTCCTATGGGGCAGCCTGGTGACACTACCTCTTCCACATTCTCTAGTAAGACCTAAGGGCCTGGCAGGGCCAGTGACCTCAGTCTCCTACCAGCTCTCTGCCCCTTCAGTTTGACTTGCTCTGCCATGGAATCAGAGTATTGTTTCAGAGTGATGTGAAGATTTCTCATATATCAAGATTTCTCATTCTACATGAAAATCAGTTGTTGGCTTCCTCTGCCCCTGAGAAGATAAGCTCTGTAGCATGATGTAAAAAGCATTGTTGATTTGTTTCTCCTGTGCCGTCCCTGTCCCATGTCCCATTAATGTTACTGCTATACTGAATTCACCATTTTTCAGTCATGCCTTGAAGTTCATTCTTCTGATCCATTGCCTAGAATGTACCCCGCGCCCCCCCCCCCCGCCATTGCCTAGAATGTAACCCCCTCCCTCCTTTTCATGTTCTTTGTGCTTGTCCTTCAAGGCCCCAGTTAAATGTCTACTACAAGTTGGCCCCTTCTTTTCTGTGCTCCTATGACTCTCCTGTAGCACTTTTCAGGTCCGGCTGAAGTGATCTTCATCTTTACATGTTTCTCCTCTTACTCAACTATGAGCTTGTGGCCTTGCACAAGTTTGTGGGTTAGTCACATTTGAATCCCCTGCTTCTGATAAAGGAGGAAGTTGAAAGTTACATGTTAAATAAATGGATCTTGCACCAAGGAATAAATTGATATGCAAGTAATGAATGAATGATGAACAAACTATCTCCCTAGGCCAAATGAGGATTAATGAACTCTGTAAAAGCCTTTGGGTACCCAGTCCAATTCTGTTCTCCTTTTCTTTCTGTAAAACCCTGGGTGATCACTCAGCATCCAGAGCCAAATACCTTTGAACTCAAGATGTTAAACTAGATATCAGGGTTACCACCCTCAAGTATGAGTTAATCATTTTAGGAATAATGTAGGTCAGGAGATAAGGAGACCGCTGCTTTCAATTTCGACAGATGTTGCTAACAGGCTCTGTGTATGCTCCTAATGGAGTGGACCATAAATTCTGAACTATGCAGACCGCAGCAAGGTGGGATGCTCACATTGTGATGAGTCTACATTATTCTTTGAGTTTAATGTTAAGGGGATTAAAATGCAAGCCATTCAATTGTGCTTACTTTAGTAGACGCAACAGATGTGATTCAGCCATGCACAGGGAGCTTGTTTTTTTGTTGTTGTTTTTTTTTTAAGTTTTGAATGGAAAGCATGAGACTAGGGACAGAGACAGATTTAGGTTCAAGCTTTGACTCTGTTCTCACTTAACCAGGAACACTGAGTAAGTTACTTGAACCTTAAGTTGTTTATCTATAAAATTCAAGTAGTAATAATTCTTATCTACCCACCTACCCCCCACCCCATGGATAACGTGATGCTTAACAGAGCTGCTACACAATCATTTAAATCGTAATCACTCCAGGGGAAAAGGAGCTAATATATATCAGGCATCTATGAACCAGACCCTGTGCTAGGCCCATTAGGTACATTATCTCATTTAATCCATATGACAATCTTCAATAGGCAAATGTTGTCATTACTACAAATAGCATCTCTTGTGTGAGACCTATTAGTTTCTGTGTACCTACTATGTATCAGACATAAATTCTCTGAACTAGGTAATAATGTCCCTCATTGTACTTTTGATGATACAGAAGTCTGAGAGGTTAAATCACTTGCCTACAAGTACACAGAGAATAGGTGGCAAAGTGGGAGTCCGACTCAGTATTACAATCGAAATTCAGAGACTCCTCTCACTCACTTTGTTGGACGTAACTCTGTGTTAGGCAAAACTTTCCAAATGGCTCTCAAATGGCGTTTCAACTCTGACCCTTGAAATCTGTGAATATGATGAGTGGTCACGTTATGTTACAGGGCAAAGTTTACCTTAAAATAGGGAGACTATCCAAGTGGTCTTAATCTAATCACATAAGTCCTGCAAAGGAGAAATGTCTCTGTCCGATGATAGAATAGGATGTCAGAGACATTCAAAGCAAGAGAAAGATTCAATGCGCTGTTGCTGGTTTGAAGACGGAGGGAGTCACTTTAGAAAAAATAGGCTGAGACCACAGCACCCAGTCAGCAAGGAGTGGGGACCTCACTCCTACACCCACAAGGAACTGAATTCTGCCAACAGCCTGGATGACCTGAAAAGTGGATTCTTTATCAGAGCCTCCAGGTAAGATCCAGCCTGGCCAATACCTTGATTTTGGCCTAGTGAGACCCTGAGCATAGAACCTTGTTGAGCCTGCCTAGACTTTTGACCTACAGAGCTATGAAACAATAAATGGATGTTAATATACGAAATCTGTGGTGACTGGTTACATGGCAGCAGGAAACTAATACAAATGTTTTATATTAGTTTACATTAGTTATTAATAATAGCACCTACCTGATAGGGTTATTTTATGGAAAAAATGAAAAAAAAAATAACTAAAGCACTCAATACAATTATTGACACCTACAAAATAGTATCTTTTATTTTTGTCGCCATAGTCACTTTATAAATAGGGAAATTAAGGCTCCAAAAGGTTAGATAACATGCCCAAGGCCATAGAACCAGCGAGAGTCAGGGTAGGAATATTCATGAATTCACCTTGGAATTATCTAAAATAGGGATTTTCATGTCCTGACCATAATCATTATGATTCAAATTCTTGGGTAACTATATTTTTTATTGCCCAGGCTGGAGTGCAGTGGCACAATCTCGGCTCACTGCAACCTCCACCTCCTGGGTTCTATTGATTCTCCTGCCTCAGCCTCCGGAGTAGCTGGGATCACAGGCATACGCCACCACGCCCAGCTAATTTTTGTATTTTTCGTAGAGACAGAGTTTCACTATGTTGGTCAGGCTGGTCTTGAGCTCCCAACCTTAGATCATCTGTCCAGCTTGGCCTCCCAAAGTGCTGGGATTACAGTTGTGAGCCACCACACCCGGCCCTCATGAATGCTTTTAAAGTACGCTCCTGTAGTATTACCACACTAGACTGTAAACTACTTAAGTCAGGGACATTCTTAATCATATTTGTACAGGTAGTAGGACATGGTTCTTGTGTATACTCTCTGCATGTTCACTAAATGAAGCAACATTGAACAGTATTCTTTCTGTAATTTTAAAAAATATATCATTCCAATGGATTGCACAACACCATTAACCTTGGAGTGGTTGTTAGTTAATATGGTTTTCTACCTCTCTTCTAAATTGCCCCATTGTGGCAGCTGGCAGTGTGATCCCTACATTCATGATAACTGACAGCTTTCAGTTTATGAATCAGCTCCCAGTGCCCTACCTCCCCACTCACCTCCAAGTGTATAGTTTCTCTTTCCTTTCTCAGTTTGTAGAGGAAGCCATACCACGCACCTGGCAGCAGGTTTAAAATAAGTTTGTTAAGAATAGTAGCAAAGCTTGAAGCTGCATTGCTGAGATGGGTGAATCCTTCCTGAAAGGACAGAGCTGCTGGAGGAAGGCAGATAAAAAGCATTGAATACAAGGAGCATGATGATTCCAAGCTGGATCCCAACTTGGAAGCGCGGCACTTGGTTTTCCTTTTTAGTCTTAGCAGTGGATGCCAGAGTCTTTCTGGTTTTCCTACTCAGCTTTATTTTTTAAAACAGTTTCCCTTTCTCAGGACAGCCTACACAGTTCTACTAATAACATATCATGCAATGAAAACCTTCAAGGAGGGAAAGGAAGGCGACTGAAGTTCCTCATAAGGATCGGCTGCCTGCTGAACATTTTACTGGACATAGTCATGCCAATGACAGTCCCATTCTAAAAAATTTATATGGCTCCTGCTGTCTTTCCAAAGAAATTGTACTACACTGTCAAATTAGTTTCCATTACGTGTGGTGGAGCTGCTGACAATGGAATTGAGGTCTAAAAGTCTCCATTCCCCAGATGCCAGGCCTTTTGAAATGTCTCTGCTTTCATGGTGCCTAATAAATGTCAGCTCACATGTTGCTCTTCAGATGGGCGCCATCTGGTGTATTGGAAAGAGCTTTGGATTGAGAGATGGGAGGGAAATTACCATTTACTAGCTGTTTGACTTCTGGGTCTCAGTTTTCTCCCTAAAACTGGGAAGAATGCATTTAAATAATCTCTAAGATACATTTAGTCTGTTAGAGCTCAAAAGTGTGTTAAAGAATGTAAGTTTCATGAGGCGGGAGGAACCATCTCTCTTGCTCCTTTTTGTATTCCCATTGTTTAGCAGAATATCCTGCAGGTAGTAGTTGCATAGTAAATATGTGTTGAATAAATGACTGATTGAATGAATAAATACATGAATATCTATGAAGCTAATACAGAAATCATCACCATGTATTACTGTCTTTTCTGTCTGTTTCAATGAGGTTTGTGCAAAAAAAAAAAAAAAAAAAAAAAAAAGGCCACTGCCTTTGAAAAGTGGTATGGTGGTACAGGACTAATAACGGGTTTATTGCTCTTGTGCTTGTCAGAGCCCTAGACAATTAGTCTCCTTATTGGTCTTGCATGTCATATAAAAACCTAAAGTACAGGCCAGTCCCTGAATCACATGTCCAGATAGGGCATGGGCAGCAGTGGTCATGAAAGGTGGGAAGAGAGCCTAGAACCCAGAGGCTTACCTCAAGCCTCAGGTTTAAGCTATCAAGAGTTGAAATCTGGGGAGGTCAGCCCAGGCAGAGTAGAGAGGCTGCACAGGTCTCCACAAATGGAGTACAGAGTCACTGAGTCTGACTCTCAGGGGAAGCAGCAAAAAGATAGTGGGCTAGAAATTTGATATCAGAAAAGAGTCTGGATGAGTCAGAAACAGATGTGCTTCACTTCTAGAGTCCCGTGCTTGAAGGTCTTCATCCTAAAAGTACCTATTTGCCTACCCTTTCCCCAAATATACTTCCTCCTCCACATTGGGTGACATAGATTAGTAGAGAGAAAAAAAGGTTTTAGAATTAAAAGAAAGTAAACTTGAAAGCTGATGCCATCACTTACTACTTGTATACTTTTGAAGGATGACTTATCTCTGAATAACAGTTTCTCCATCTTTAATATGCAGTTAATAATAATACCTTCTTCATAGTGTTCTGAGGACTGGACCAGGTGATATATGTAAAGCGCCTAGCTCTGTGTTTGGCATACAGCATGTAATCAGTAAGCACTTGTTTTGTTTTCTCGTTTTCATTCCTACTCGTTCATTAAATATTTGTTGAACACCCAGAGTTTGATAGGCACTGTGCTCGATAGAGGGTGTACAGACATGAAAGAGACAGTCTCATGAAGCTCAGAGTGGAGTGGAAGAAGTAGATATGTAGCAGATGAAAAACCAGTAAGTGACAATACAGTATAGTTATATCTATATTAGAAATATAAATGTATTAAGTATGGATACCCAGAAGAAGAAATTCCCAGTTTTGTCTTGAAGAGTGAGAAGGTATTCAGAGTACTGTAGCTCAAATATTTTGAAGATACTTATGCTGAATCCAATTTTGGGAAAGAATGTTCTCTAATATTTTGTATATGTGGGCTTTGCTTTTAGAATTTTTTTCCTTCCTTTTTTTTTTTTTTTGAGACGGAGTCTCGCTCTGTTGCCCAGGCTGGAGTGCAGTGGCGTGATCTCGGCTCACTGCAAGCTCTGCCTCCTGGATTCACGCCATTCTCCTGCCTCAGCTTCCTGAGTAGCTGGGACTACAGGCGCCCACCACCGCGCCCAGCTAATTTTTTGTATTTTTAGTAGAGATGGTGTTTCACCGTGTTAACCAGGATGGTCTCGATCTCCTGACCTCGTGATCCACCCGCCTTGGCCTCCCAAAGTGCTGGGATTACAGGCGTGAGCCACCGCGTCCAGCCTATAATTTCTTAATTTTACATTTTAGATATAGAAATCAGGACTGCTTGGTTGATGATCTATTGAAAATAGCAACAAGGCTACCTATGTATCAATTGTGTGTGTCAGCTGATGGTAATAATATCTAATATTCATTGCAACTATTAATAATACTAATAATTATTAATTCATCTTCAATATGTGACAAGCATTTTTCTACACATTTTTGTTCATTATCTCAGTTAATCCTCCCCAGATTCTCATAACATAGATACTTGTGTTATCCTCAGTTTACAAACTAGGAAACTGGAATTTGGAGAAGTTAAGTGACTTCACAAAGTTATTAGTTAATAATTTGCAGTAGGGAAATAATAGTTAACAGTAATTTATTATGTATTTCAAAATAGCTATAAGAGAAAAATTGTAATGTTCCCAAAACAAAGGTAAATATTTGAGGTGATATATATTCCAGTTTCCCTGATTTGATCATTACACATTATATACATGTGTCAAAATATCACATGTATCCTCAAAATATGTACAGCTATGACATATCAATAAAAAATACAAAGAAATTCACAAAGCTGTGACATGAACCCTGGTTTGTCTGGCTTCAAAGCTCATGTGTACGTTCTCTTCAGAAGTCTTTTTTTAGTAAAGAGAAATAGCATGTTTGGGTTTGTTAACAGCAAATCCAAAATAGAACATGAGAAATTATGTTTGTTTGTTACTATATAATCACTTAATTTTAGTAATTCTATTTCCTTATCATAATGACTTTTTTGAAAATCTGATAAGTACGTTTGATATCTTGTCATTTAATTCACTTAACATCTTTAGCAGCTGTTTATTATTATTTTTTTTTCTGAAGGGATGGTTGTTGTAATCTTCAGGGAAAATTTTACTTTTTGCACATTGCCAATGTTGAAAGCAAAACAAATAGTTAAAGCAATCTCTGAATGGTAGCTTACACAATTTCAGAGTAGTTGTTAGCTTGCATAAGAAGTCAGAATGAGAGTTAAAGAGCTCAATTTTAACTTGCTGGAGAAATCATCTGTAATCACAAGAAAGACTACTTGGGTGTTCATTGAGTTCAGAACTGAAATTTGAAAGGCTATGCAATCGCCATATATTTTTCATGTGTTCTGAAGGAGAAATATATGCTTCAATAAACAAGTCTTGATTACAAAGACCAAATAAGGAAGGTGAGAGCTCCATTACTCTTCAACAGTAGCCAGTATCTTGCATATTTCCCTAATGTTGATTGGGGAGATGGACTTAGGAAATCATGTCAGAAACCCTCATTTCAGACAGAGGTCAATTGAAAGACTTTTCTTTAACATGAGGTGACCTCACATGGGAAACAGGCAAATTCAACTCTTCCAACAATGAAAGTAACAATGTGTTTCCTTTTGCTTGGAAGCAGAAATATAATTTTGGGACGATTCAAATGGCCATATAGTTCTACAGATGGCCACCAGAATGTTGAAAAAGTCCCACTTGCAAGCCAATAAAATCATTCTGATGTTTTATTGTTGCTTTTTAATTATAAATAATTCAAGCATACAGATGATTATAGAGAATAATATGATAAACATTAGTACATTCACTATCCAGTTTTGGCAAAGCTTGAAATTTTACCTTATTTTCTTCAGATTTTTTTTTCTTTAATAAGTAAAATATTATAGGCCAGGCACAGTAGCTCACGTCTGTAATCCCAGCCTTTTGGGAGGCTGAGGCAGGTAGATTGCTTGAGCCCAGGAGTTTGAGACCAGCCTGAGCAACATGGTAAAATGCCATCTCAACAAAATACAAAACAATTAGCTGGGCATACTGGTGCACAGCTATTGTCCCAGCTACTCTGGAGGCTGAGATGGGAGGATTGCTTGAGCCCAGGGAGGTTGAGGTTGCAATGAGCCTTGATCATATCATTGCACTCTAGCCTGAATGACAGAGTGAGAGCCTGTCTCAAAAAAAAAAAAAAAAAAAAGAATAAGAAGTAAAATATTACAGACACCAGTAAAGTCCTCTGTAGTTCTACTTTTTCTTAAGTGGAAAATGGTATTTTGAGTTTTGTGTTTAACATTTCTTAGAGGGTTTCTAAGAAACTTTTATTGCATATTATATACCTAAAATGAAACATACTTTAGGTGATATGTATTTTGGAGCTTTATCAAAATGGATTCACACTGAACATAGACATATCTTTCTACTTTTTGGATCAACATTGTCTTTGAGATTTATTCATGCTGATATAAGTAGTTCCATTCATGTTGATGTAAGTAGTTTATTCATTCAACTGCTATATAGAATTCTATTAAATGAATATAACTATTTTATCTACCGGGTCTTCGTTTATGAGACTCTAGGCAGTTTACAATATGGGGCTTTTAACAAAAACTATTCTATCCTTTGGCCTCATGTGAGAAGATATTGCAAGGTGAGTATCTAGTAACAGATTGCTGGATCTTACTCTATATATGCATCTTCAGTTTGACCAGATATTGCCAACTTATGTTTTAAAGTGGATTTTCCAATCCACATAGCCCACCAGAAGGGTGTGAGTGCAAAAAGCAATAAGTAAATCATTTAGTATTGTCACACATTTTAGTTTTTGCCAAACTGATGGGTAAAGAATGATTCCTCTTCTCTGTTTTAATTTGCATTTCCCTGAATACATCAGAGGTTAGGTTATTTTCATGTTTATTGGCCATTCAGGTTTTCTCTTCTAAATGTTATCTTTATATCTTTCATTCTATATTTACATTCTTTTTCTTACTGATATGTTTTATTGAGTGCATTCTATGTACGCATATTTTTGGTACCATGATAAATTTTGTCATTGTAAATGAAATAATAGATTCAGTGCAATCCAGGTCAAAATTCGAACATGTGTGGGTGTGTGTGTATATAACTTGACAGATTATAAAATGGATACCAAAGTGCAGGCATCCAAGAATAATGAAGACTATTTCAAAGGAGAACAAAGTTGCAGATATCATATGCCCAGATATTAAGGCTTATTGAGCAGGTACTGTGTTCCAGGCCCTATTATAGGCACTTCAGTCTCTTGTTAGAAGGAAAGGTTAATACGTGGTGAACTGTTTGAAGCATTCCCTTTGATGCTTCAGGAACAAGAACTATGGATGCGTCTATTTCAGGCTACACAGCAGACCATAACTAATGCCTGTAAACTAGCCACTTACCATTAGATATCTTTACTCCTTCCACTCGCCCCTAAGTTATCCCCCTAAGTTATGCCCTCTTGCCTCAGTGCATCAGGAAGATCCTGCCTATTGGCCGGGCACAGTGGCTCATGCCTGTAACCCTAGCACTTTGGGAGGATGAGGCAGGAGGATAGCTTGAGTCTAATTGTTCAAGACCAGCCTGGCAACATGGTGAAACTCCGTCTCTACAAAAAAATACAAAAATTAGCTGATTGTAATAGTGCACACCTGTAGTCCCAGTTATTAGGGAGGCTGAAGTGGAAGGATCGCTTGAGCCTGGGAGCTGGAGGTTGCAGTGAACCGAGATCATGCCACTTCCCACCAGCCCGGGTGACAGAGGGAGGCTCTTTTCTCAACAAAACAAAACCAAACACACACACACACACACACACACACACACACTCTCACACAAAAGAAAAAAGATATCCTGCCTCCAATTCTTTCCCTAGTCCTTCTCTGTTGCTCCTTATCTATTTACTCAGCTTTATTACTCTTTATAGCTTAACACATGGACATTATCTATTTTGTTTTATTGTGTGTCTCTCTCATTAGACTATAAGCTCTGTAATGATAGTCTTTAGTGTTCACTGCTGGATCCCCAGTCCTAGAATAGTGCCAGGCATAGAACAGATTTTCAGACAATGTTTGTTGAATGAATTCACGAATTGAATCTATACTTTTAAAATCTTGTCAGAGTGAAGTGGTATATTTCAATTCCACTAAGGCTTAGGATACAAATGTTTCCTGGATTGATGGATTGATTGATTGATTGAATCATTCTGTCACCCTTGCTGGAGTGCAGTGGTGCGATCACAGCTCATAGCAGCCTTGACCTCCTGGGCTCAAGTGATCCTCCCATCTCAGCCTCCAAGTAGCTGGGACTACAGTCACATGCTACCACACCTGGCTAATTTTTTTTTTTTTTTTTTGGGGGGGGAGATGGTGTCTCACTGTGTTGCCCGGGCTAGTCTTGAAATCCTGGGCTCAAACAGTCCTCCTGCCTCAGCCTCCCAAAGTGCTGGGTTTACAGGCATGAGCCACTGTACCAGGCCCATGTATTGGATTTAAAGAATGAAATGGTTTCTTAGCAGGATGGGTGATAATTTAGAATATGGGCTTTGGATTCAAATGGCATTAGGTTTAAATCTGAAATCATCCTTGTTCCACTGCTGATTACTAATTATCACTTCTTGGTTTTATGACTGTTTACTTAACCTTTCTCAACCTGTTTCCTCACTTCTAAACACTGATATATATATATAACCACTTTCAAGTGACAGGATCTGACTTGCTTTCTGAAGGGCTCACTTTTGTTTTTAGGTTGAGGATCACTTGTGGGAGAGGGAATGCAAAGAGAAAATATAGAAGATGCAAATGGCACAGACCAAAGAGGAAGTGGCAGAGGGCCTGAGAAGCAATCAGATTCTGCCTAGATTTTAAAGATAGAGCCTACGGAGCTTAGCAGGAGTTTGGATTTGGCATATGAGAGAATAGCGATTGAGAATTTCTCCAAGGGCTTGGGGCTGAGAAACTGGGAACGATGGAGTTGCCACTAACTGAAATGAGAAATGTGGAAGGAAGAGAAAATTGGGAGGATGTTAGTTTGGGCATTGAGTCTGACAGATGAATTAGATGCCCAACCATAATTTTCTAGTAGACAGCTCAAAAAAGGAATCTAGAATTCAGGGGAGAGGGCTTTGCTAGGGATAAGCATTTAAGAGATTACATCATATAGATGGTATTAAAGGCCATTAGAATGGATGATGTACTTAAATATTGAGCTTGGGAAGAAAAGAGAAGAACTTTGAGATCTGAGTTTTGGGGTATCTCAACATTTAGATGAAGAGGAACCAATGAAAGAGACTGAGAAGGAGTGGGCAATGAGGGAGAAGAAATCTAGGAGAATGAGAGGCCAAAAGGAGAGGTGTGTCAAGGAGGCAGGAGTGATTGGCTGTGCCTATCGTTGTTGGGAATGTCAGATAAGATGACAACCAGGATGGAACAATATTAGGTGAGATGTAAATATTTTTTACATTATTATTAAAAGTTAATGATGTAGTAGAGCTTGACTCAGCAAACTTCTGAAAAACTATTTTATTAAAAAAAACAAAAACAAAGCCATTACTACCTCCATGTTAATGTCTAAAATGTTGATGCCCCATGCTTTTCATAGAGGGTTGATTTACAGCTGGACGCACTTAAATTAACTATCAATTGGCTTTGCTTTTTAGGAATGTATCTCTATCACTCTGTCTGTATAGTAATACATTGTGATCTTGTACCCTACCCCTTATGACTTTATATTGAATTTATCTGTTGTCATCTCTTACCCTGCACCATTAGCTTCTTGAGAGCAGGAACTGTGGCTGCTACAACACCTCCAAAAAGCTTTATTGAGCAGAACTGAAGTCAGATAGGCCTGGTTGTGATGCATTCTATGTCTTTGGTAGCATGGGTGGGTGATGAAAAGTGGAATTTGTGATTGCCTTCCAATACCAATTCTTCAGCACCATTCTCCGACACTACTGAATTGTATCCTTCAATTCAATTCCATTCAATCTAGTCCAGTTAAGTCCAATCTGATATTACATAGGTTTAGCACAGACCCCACAACTTAAGGATTTAGTTCTACAAGACTGTCCCCACTTCAGACCCCAGTGACAAATCTTGTGTATCACCAAACCACCTGCGCTTCTACCCAGCTGACTAAATTTTTAAGTTCCCATGACCCCACCCTAATTGGAGAATTCCCTGGAATGCCTCACAGAACTCAGGAAAGTGCCCCACTTAGATTATGGTTCTTTTTATCACAAAGGATACAAATGAACAGCCCATGAAAAGATACACAGAGTGGCAAGATCTGGGGTGGGAGGGTCACAGGAGCCTCTTCTGTCCCTAGGTATCTTTGATATGTTAACCATCCAAGAAGCTCCTGGAACCTCATTGTCCTGAGGTTTTTTAATACAAGAGATTTTGTTTGTTTGTTTGTTTTTGTTCTAATGTAGGCCCACTGATTAAATCTTTTGACCACATGATTGAGCTGAATCTCCTCAGAGGTCTGGCGGCCTGGCTGAAAGTCCCAATCCTTTAATCACAGGGTTAGTCTTTCTGGTAACCAGCTCCCATCCTGAAACTCTCTCAGGGCCCTGCCAAGAATCACTTCATTAGCATAACAAAGACATTCCTATCAATGGGGGAATCCCAAGAGATTTGGAAGCTCTATGCCAGGAACCAGGGACAAAAATCAAATTTCTTAAAATTGTGCCACAGTGATCATGTTAAACAGGATGAAGGGAAATAATTGAGCTCCAGACCTTCCCCAAAGGGAGATGCTGTTCAGAGGAACACAGAAACTTTCATATAACTCATCCTGGCATTGACTCAAAGTAGCCTTGGCTGTTGGATGGGGCATGGGAAAGAACAGACTGGTTAGAGAGCAGCATCTTGGCTCAGTCAGGATGGTTCTTCCTCTTGAAGAAAACCTTCTACCAATGCTAAAAGTGGGATAAGAGATAGGCTGATCCTATTCTCTAGACAGAGGGGTTGATGCGATGTATCTGGTGGGCTACAGTCAAGGATGGCCATAATTCCATCAGAACTCAGGTGGTGATCAGGGGAGTCATTGGGTGAGATTAAGGAAAATGAGATTAATTAAGGTCTCAAATCATGGCACACTGTGTCAAGTTCTTTACACATACCGCAACAGTCCTTTGAGGTAGTGATTCAGTTTTCACCCACATATGCTTGTTGAGCCACTGCTCTGTTCCATGCACTGTATTAGGCACTGAGAATAAGCCTGTGAGTAAGCCTGATATGGTGCCTGCCAGTTAAGGAGCTCTTAGTCTACTTGAGGATAATTCCAAACTAGCAGTAGCAGTGTGAAGTTCTAAGTGCAAGGCAAGGTGTTTTGGAAGTGTAACAAAGGAATCAGAGGGGGAGTACCTCACATAAAATCATTTAGATAGTAAAGAGGGGATCCAGGAACTCAGTTTTTTCTGACTCAAAGCCAGTTTTCCCCGTGATATCACATTTTCCAGCTTGCAGAAGCAGGGTGTCAGGAGGGAGGGAGGCTATGTAGTACAGCTCACCATCCCCTGAGGCTATGGCAGCATGACCAGCTCAGGCCCACCCCACTGGTGGGTCATGATTGGCATGTTGACCACCTGAGTTTTGGTGGTGTTTACTGAAGGGTTCCTATGTTGTCTGCCAAGTAGGGCTGCTGTCTGTGAATCCACTAAAGATGTTTCTGATTGGTTCTGCCATACTGCAAGGTGTTCCTACAGCATCTTCCTGCCTCTACCTAGTACCCTTCCAGGAAGCATATCCTTGTTTGGGCTTGGCTTCCATCCACTCTGTTAACAAGAACTGCTATCTCTTTCTACTTAATGATGTGCATAGCTCTGCTAAGCATAGAGACCAGAGACACGGCTCCAGTCTGGTCACTGGTAGCTCAAAGGAGAGGTGGCAGACATGAAATGACAGCAGCATTCTCTCAGTTTCTAAGCCAGCAAGGCAAGTTTTCAACTCTAGAACTCTAGAAGGGAGGACTTGGGCTGCATACCCCTAGACTAAAGTTGTGGACCAAAGCATTCCCATTGCCACACAAAGCACCCTCTTCTTTTAAAAGTGAAATAGATGTGCTATGCTTCTGGAAAGCTCCACTTTCCTGGATGATATTAATTCCCCTCAGTTTCTTGGTCCCTCCCCTCTCCTGGTTTTCTAACAAACAACCACATTGGTCATACATCTGAATAGCACTTGCCATGGGTTTCTGAAGAGCTGAAAGAGGAGAGGCATTTTGGTGGCAAAAGGAAGTTATGGAAGAGCCCTACGTATGTCAGCTGGTGGAGATATTCTGCAGGAGCATTCAGAGAAAGGACAGGAGAAGTGTCAATCTGGTGGAAGGAACTCTGCAGGGCTCCATGGGGAAGCCAGGCAAGGTGCCGTAATGACCGAGGAGGCGTGTGGTGTGGTGCAGCTGTTTCCAGATTCAGTGTATTGCAATTCACTCGTATTAATGATAAAGTATGAACAAGTGCAAATTATTTACTTGGTAAAAGAAAAGTTAAACTGGATGTAGGATTATTCCTATCATAAATCCCATGAAGACATGATTCCTTCATTTCATAAATGGGGGAAATAAGGAATGGAGTTACAACCAACGTGTGCAATTGAGCACAATTATATCTATCCCTATGAGAATGGGTCTCGTAGATGTATATTTTCTCCAGGTGAGTCTGTAGAAAGACCGTATGTGAACCTGTACTGTAGTGAATCAGGTCCACATTCCCTGGCATTGCGAACAAGGCCCAGCCTGGCTCACCCTCTCTTGGTGTATCCATTACCAGAGCTTTCTCCCCATTTCTCCCTAAGCATGCTGGCCACTAAACTGGCAGTGCCCCAACCTACTCAGCTCATCTGCTTCTGGACTGTGTTACTCAAAGCTCCTTCCACCCCCAGCCCCCTGCTCTCTTGGAGTCGTGAGCTCAGCTGAGCCTCCCTGGAAGCTGTCTCAACAGCCATCTCCCTGACTTATTATTGCTCCTGTGTTTCCTCTATAACAACACTTAGGATTTCTATATTGTCCACCACATTAAAGCTCCTTAGGATAGGACCAGAAGTTTCTGTCATTGTATTTCTGTAAATGTATTTTCTGTTCATGTATGTTGAAGGAGCAAGAAAGGAAGGAAAGAAAGACTGAAGGACAGACCATACCCTTGGGTTCCATTGTAGCTTTTCTGTAGCTTGACCTCAAGTAAGTTTCTTCACCTCTTGACCCTTTGTTTCTTCTGCTAGAAAAGGAAAACAAAGGAACAACAACAATAAGAATATTTTTCTCACTGAATTGTTGCAAGGATCTAATGAGAAAACATTTGTAAAGGGCCTAACAGTGCCTAGCCCTTGGAAAGTAGTAAATAAATGCTAGTTTCTGACCAGTTTCTCCTAAATGGTTACTTTGGGCAAAGAAAAATAAAAAAGAACACATGAAAAGAACTAGGGACAATAATCTATAAAGCAAAAAAAAAAAAAAAAAAAGACATTTAACTACTGGCCCTTTTAGGATAGAACATTTTTGTTCTTTAAATATGAAGCAGAGGGTAATGTTGCAGTTAGAAGGCGTCTTGGGGCATTTTGCAATAGGAACAGAAAAGATGTATATTTTTTGTTTACCCTTCTCTGAGAAAATGGACCACAAATAATGTCTGTCCTTCTCAAGGCCAGAGTAGAGTGTGACTGCTGAAAGTACAGACTGGGTGTTCTCATGCTGTTATTCTCAAAGGCCTTACTAGTTCAGGAGGGAAGGACCCAGGAATTACGGTTGCTACAAGTCATGCGTCCAAGCCCCATATGTGCTAGGCAGTTAAATTCCAGAGTATCTTAGTTTTGTGAAAATAGTATTTTGTAACATTTTGTGAAAATAGATTTGGGTAAAAGAAATGTCGCTGTCAGGTGACCTTGAGCATGTCTTATAACTTCTCTAAGGCTCTGTTTCCCTGGTTGTACAATGGATATGCTAATAATACCTGCTCTTAGAAAACTGGTAAAAGGATCACATGTGACAATGGATAGGAAGTCTTCTGTGAAATCTGCATGTTGTACTAATGTTAATTATGGTTATGGTTGTTACCATCCAGGTCTCCATTTCAAACCTCATCCCAACAATCTCTCTTGGGAATTGTTTTACATTGCATGATGAAACGATGCAGCTGAATGATTTTAGCTCAGAGCACACTCTCTATGGGTATATTCCACTAGTGTCCTTGGAAAGATCCTCCTGACTTTCCAGAGAGATTATAGCAAGATGACCACAGGCCAAATGAACCCCTCAAAGGACTTTTGAAACTGCAGAACCTACCATGTCACATTCTTCCCAGTGCTTTGGGGGCCTGAAAAACATAAATTATTACTGACAGCCTTGAGTCAGGGCCAGTACAGTTCACACTGGAGCATTTATTCCTGACATTTATGTGTAGACAACCATTCTAGGCCTTGTGAGATCTTCCCTCAAGAAGCTTGTAGTCTAATGTATTAGTTAGCTACTGCTGTATAACTAATTACCACAGACTTAGTGACTTTAAACAGCACACATTTATTATCTCACAGTTTCCGTGGGTCAGGGGTCTGGGTCCGTCTTAGCAGGGTCCTCTGCTCAGGGGTCTCTCAGTACTGCTCTTCTTTCCAGATTCTGGGCTGTGTTCATTTTGTGGAGCTTGGGCTCCTCTTCCAAGTGCATATGGTTGCTGGCAGAATTTAGTTCTTGTGGTTGCAGGACTGAGGTCCTTGTTTTCTTGCTGACTACCATCCAGGGCTTGAACTGAGCTCCTAGAGGTCCCCAAATTCTCTGCCACAGGGTCCCCTCACACACCTTCTCACAAGGCACCTTCAGCAGGAAAATCTGTCACTGCAGTCTGCTAAAATGGAGTCTTACATAATTTATGTAATCCTGGAGGTGACCATCCATCATTGTTGCTGATTTCTATTAACTACAAGCAAGTGTCAGGTTCCCCTTGCCCTCAAGGGTGTGGCTCGGTGGGATCACCTTAGGGTGGATCTGCCACATATGGTATGCGAGAGGGACTCTAAATAAATAGATTTGAAAGCACCAATTTGCCTAACCGGAACTGGTCTCATTTGAAATGAGAGAAATAAGAGCAATATCATGGCTTCTCATAAAGCCATACTGATTGAGTGGAAAGGCTGTCTTTTCTGAGATTTTCCTTCTGGAGTGTGTGTGTGTGTGTGTGTGTGTGTGTGTGTGTGTGTGTGTGTGTGTGTGTGTTGAACTGCCTCTTTTTAAATGAAATGACTGTGATAGTAGATAATATTTTAAAAACTATTCTTGATTAGTAAAAGATAAAGCTAGCAACCCTATAATGGTCACTGTAAGGTATTTATTTTTAATTTTACCAATTCATGAAAATCCAAACTCTGTAACTACTAAAGTATTGGCTCCCAATCACCATCCACTTTAGAGACAGAGACTATCCTCTATGAATGCAATAGAAAAAGGAAAGTTTAGTGTGGTTTACTTAGAGTATTTACAGATCAAGAATGTTTTTGTCAGTGCGTTTCCCTAGCTTCCAAGGCTTTATCTTCCCCCTGTATAATTCCACACCAGAGCAGGATGTTCTGCTCTGGCTAGATAAGCCCCTCCCCTCACCGTCGCTGGCCGCCTTCATCTTGACAGAGAGAAATAGGTCTAAAGCCCTGCATCCTTTATCGCACCAAAGCTGCTTTATCCAAGCAGCCCTTTCTCATCTATTGCCTACTTTTACACCCAACTCTCTTCAGGACACTTAGTTACTTTTTTTTCTAGTCACTGTGAACACGGAACAGGCTATGGAATGTGCTAAAATATTGATTATGGAAGCATTTATATATGCTCTGTCACCCTGGTTCATGATCATGGCTCATTGCAGCCTAGACCTCCCACGCTCAAGCGATCCTTCCACTTCAGCTTTCCGAGTAGCTGGTGCATCATCACCGCATGTGGCTAATTTTTTTTCTGTTTCTTTTTTAGAGACAGTGTCTCACTGTGTTGCTCAGGTTGGTCTCAAACTCCTGGGCCCAAGTGATCCTCCTACCTCAGCTTCCCAAAGTTCTGGGATTGCAGATGTGAGCCACCAAACCCTGCTCTGGTTATGAAAGCATTTAAGCTTTAGGAAAGAAAAGATAATTCTGTCCAGGATGTTAAACAAAGATTATTTATAAGACATGTTGTTTGAACTGGGCCTTAAGGTGCGATTTTGAGAGGCCAGTATACTGAAGATATTGTGGATAAATGCTTTAAACAAGAGGATAGATAAATGCTTTAAACAAAAACATTCTTGATCTGTAAATAATCTAAGCAAACCACACTAAACTTTCCTTTTTCTATCGCATTCATAGAGCATAGTCTCTGTCTCTAAAGTGGATGATGAGTGGGAGCCAATACTTTAGTAGTTATAGAATTTGGATTTTCATGAATTAGTGAAATTAATGCTTTCCCTCTCCTCAGTGCCTTTGCATGTGCTGTGTCTTCTGCCTTCCACGGCTTTCCCAACCTCGTCTGGTTGGTAGATACCATAGTTGACTTGCAAGGCACAACTCAGACGGCTCTTCAAGGAATTCTTCTCTGCATTCCTACAGCATGGTGTAATGCTGTATTTTGGGACTTGTCACATTTGCATAATTATGGGTCTTCCTCATTAGACTGTGAGTTCCTGAAGGCCACTGATTACTATTTGTGTTTATTTCCTTGGGACCTAGTAGTGTCTGACACCTGTACCCATGTTTGGATGAATGAAAATGAATGAACAGTGATTACGCCCCTACAGCTTGAGTATAAGTATATAGGGAGGTGAAGCTGGTAGTGGGGTGAGGTGGGGGGATTGGTAGGTGTGATCAGATCTTAGAGTTTAAATGCAAGTTCAATAATTTATTCTTCAGATTGAGGGGTCAGTGGATGTCCCTGATTAAGACAGTGTCACCATCAGAACTATGATTTAGGATGAACAGTTTTATCAGGAAAATAAAAATGACTGTTGGCTTGTGCATTCTGTGGCCCTGTGGTTCTAGCCACCTAGACTGGAGGTTTTGCCAAATAACTCTTGAGATTGTGGTCACCTTGCTCAATTTACATGGCCTTTTTGCGTAAAAGATAGGGATGTGTTTCAGTGATATGCTTCTCTTTCTTTCAGGGTATTTATTTGTGTTCATTTTCTTTTTTGGCTTCCTCTAGTTAGAGACTATGATAACACAAATTGGAAGTAGCTCAATGTCATTTTTGGACTGATAAGGACATATCATTCAGGGCCTTCACCTTGCCCAATTCATTCTAGCAAGCTGACTTTCCCTCAGGCCCCATAAGGCTGACCAAGCAATAGTAAAGACCAGACTTTATAATACACTTCGGTGTGGGACTTAAAGAACACATTTTTAATTTAAATATTCTTATCTTCAAAGAGCTTTAAGAAGCTGATGACGATACTAAGCCTTAAATTTTAAGCATTGTGATAGAGATAATAGGTATTTCAGGAGGAAACTAAAAGTGATGCCATCCCTTCTGAAAGATAATTTGTTTTCTTAGGCAGTTCTTTCAATATTGTTATCTGTGCCATCCTGAGAAGACCAGTTTTATAGGTCATGAAACTAAGCAAAATCACCCAGGAGGTAAGGCCCTGCAGGTGATTGGATGGAAAACTCACCATAATATTAGGACATGAAGTCCCTGGATGGCCCAGTAAATAGCTGTTGAATGAATAAAATTTACACAGCCTGAAATTCTACTAGAGTCTCTCTAGAAAGGAAAGGTTTTAGAATGAGGAGAACCTGAATAGAAATCCCAGTCCTGCCTTATGTCAAGTAGCATAGGTCTATGGGCAGTTTCTAGAATCTTGCTGATTCCAAGTTCTGTTGCCTGTAAAAATGAGAATAAAATATCTGGCAAGGTTACCTTGCAAGCAAATTTATTTAAAGGTACCTTTTCAACTACAAAGTGGCATATAAATAAAAGTGATGATTGTAAATATAGTGACTGTGATTATCTGGTACTTTATTATAGGTCTCTCTGAGTATGCCTTTTCTTCTAAACTAGATTACAAACTCCTTAAGGACACAGACCTGGCTTGCCTCCACCCACAGTGACAATCTTATTTAGAGCCAAAACTGGCAATGTGTCATTTGATAAGAACAAGTTTTACTTGTAGGGAAACTAAAGGGAATGTTGGAAAATGACACCATCTTGGATATCCAGGGTACACCTATAACTTTTCCTATACTTTATAGGACCTGGGATAATGCCATAAACTTAATGAGTATCAGTGAAATTATATTTCTTTATTATTATATAAAGTAGTCACTTTAATTGACTACCTGGTGTGCTAAAGGTACCCTGCTGGAAGCCATATGTGCACTTACCCTTAATAGCAGTTCCAGAGAGGCACATTCACTCCACTTTATAGGTGAGGAGGCCGAAAGGATCAGAGAAGATAAGTAACCTTCCCAAGGCTACACAGCTAGTAAACTGAAGGATAAAATCTAAGTCCACATACTAGATTTTTAAAGGCCATTATTCATCACTGAGTAGCAACTTAAGTGGCCCCAACACACCCATGCAAACCACAGTATTAATGTGTAGAAAGCAAAGAGCAAGCCAAAGACATCTATTTCCAGAATTAATTCTGATTAGTTCCTTCCTGTCTGCCAGCTTTGGTCTGATTCATCTGGTCCTCCAATCAGTTGGGACTACTCTTCAGATCCCATTGGGGTCTCCCACGGAGTCCTTTATGCACATGCTGATCTCAAAGAAGAGGCTGTGTCCCCCCAGGCCTTTCCACACACAGCTACTTGTCTGAGCTTGGCCTTGTCCAAATAGCGGCTTTCTGAAATGCATGGACATTCCATAGCACCAGTCTAAATTAATGTCAAAGGAAAAAAGTGGGTAAGAAACCAAGTGCCTGCCTAAGTCTAGTTGGGGAGGAATAAAGGAGATGGAGGGAGGCAATTTTTTACTTTCAATGATCACTGTGTTTCCATTAGAAGTGGGATGACCTTCTAAGAAAGGTTATAGAATCGTTATTAAAGATCGTCAGAGCTGACTAGACACTGGATTAATGGGGATTTGGTAGATTTCTATAAAGGGCGCTTGAACGCAAAATTCACGGCCCAACACAAAGACGTTTGTTCAAACCTCAAAGACTGAGTGCTCAGAAAGTTTCTGGTTGCAGGAAGTTAATACAGGACATCATTCAGGGTGCAGAATTTTCAGGTGAAGCTATCAAGGCTAAGGCTGGCTTTCTTGAGTGGCACTTTTGTTTCCTCTCCCCCGTTGTTCTGAATACGGTGTCAAATAACAGAAATGGTTTGTTTTAGCAGCTCACAGGGAGCAAGTGTTTCTTTTATTAAGCTTCTCCTTGCAGATTCTTCCCTACTTGCCTTTACTCTCTGTCTGGTTTGGAAAACATTGCTTTTTCCCAAAACTTTTCACATCAAACTAATATTATGCATTCATCACAGTGAGGGAAGCTGTGAGATTGCAGCTCAGGATCAAACCCCCAATACAACAATCTCTGTGGGATAACTGGACTCTCACAGGGTGAACTTGAGTCATGAAAGAGCTTTTTGTTAGGTCCTGGGATGTGAATATTCAAGTGATTATTTAGTTCATTGTCTCCCAATCTGGAATCTTACATTTCTCTCGATGCTCAAATTTAATGAATCCTTGAGCAATTTTCACTTTTTTTTTTTTTTTTTTTTGAGATGGAGTCTTGCTCCGTCACCCAGGCTGGAGTGCAGTGGCAGGATCTCAGCTTACTGCAAGCTCCGCCTCCCGGGTTCACACCATTCTCCTGCCTCAGCCTTCCGAGTAGCTGGGACTATAGGTGCCCGCCACCACACCCAGCTAATATTTTTGTATTTTTAGTTAAGACAGGGTTTCACCATGTTAACCAGGATGGTCTTGATCTCCTGACCTTGTGATCTGCCCAAAGTGCTGGGATTACAGGCGCAAGCCACCGTGCCCGGCTTGTTTTGTTTTTCTAAGCTGAAACAGAAATCATGCCCCCTTCCTCTTATGCTAGATAGGGCAACAAAAACAGCAATTTTCTTTGCTTTGGATTGGAATTTATCAACTTGTTGTGACTATTCTGGATGGCTCTTGTTTACACTGGTTTAAAAAAAGCTGAGAAATGAAATTATGATTAAGTAACTGTAGTATGACAGACAAAAATCTCTCTTCTATTAATCTATTTATGATCCCCCTCAAACCAAAGGGTAGTTGAGGGTTGCTGTGATTTGAATGTGTCCCCTCCAAAATTCAGATATTGCCAATGTGATGGTAATAAGAGGTGAGCCTTTAGGAGGTGATTAGACCATGAGGGTTGCTCCTTCATTAAAGAGATTAAAGCCCTTTTAGAAGAAGCTTTACATCGTTCCACTTTTACCTTTCTGCAATGTGAGGACTCAGCAAGAAGGCCCTAACCAGACATCGAATCTGCTGGTCCCTTGATCTTGGACTTCCCAAGACTCCAGAACTGTGAGAAACAAATGTCTATTCTTTATAAATTGTCCTGTCTCAAGTATTTGTTTTAGCAGCACAAAAAGGACTAAGTGTTTTTATTCAGTGACTCCATTGTACTTAATAGATCCCACTGCATTGCAATTACCTTTTGGTATACCTGCTTCCCTGACTACTGAGGGCAAACAGCAAGTCTGACTCATATCTAAGACCCCAGTGCCTAGCATGGGGCTTGCCTAAGTACATGCTTAATGAATCATGGAATTATATAGGGAAAGAAAGCCAGAGAGAGAAAGTGGATTGGGAGAAAGAGATTGGGACAAGAAAATAACAAGCAAGCAAAAGAAAGAGAAAATGGTGAAATATTGAAAAGGTTCCTGGGTTGGTTGAACTACTTCATTTTATGGTAAAGAAACAGGGTCTGAAAGAGGTTACCTGCCTGTAGCGTGATGCAACCCAACCTTTGTTTTGCAGTTGTAATGTTTTCTGCTTCCTCTCCGTAATTCTTTACCTAAGGAGAAAAAGGTGGAGGTAGAAAGAAGATGTGATTATTATGGCAAGCTTCCTCTGGGGCCTGGGTGGAGCCAGCATTTTGTATGACTGTAGTTTGAGATGAACTGTAGGGAAAGTGTTTTTTGGATCGTTATTTTTCTGGATCTGCCCAGGACCCAAAGTCCAGGACTCTGTCCACCCTGACCCTATCTCTAGATCTATACTATCTATTTTGGTGGCCATGAGTGACATGTGGCTGTTGAGTACCAGATATGTGGCTAGATGAAATTGAGATGCGTAGTAAATGCAAAATACATGCAGATTTCAATGCCTTAGTATTGAAAAAAGAAAAAGATTGTCAAAAATCTAAGTAATTGTTTACATTAGTTATATGTTGAAATGCTAATAGTTAAGATAGGTTAGGTTAAAAAAAATACATTAATAGAGTCCCACCCCCCATTTCTTTGTACCTTTTAAAATATGGTTACTAGAACTTTTAAAATTCTATCTGTAGCTTGCCTTTTTTTTTTTTTTTCTTTTTTTTTGGACAGTGCTGCTTTGGATCACCCGGCTAGGCCCTGGGCAGCACAGTCCACCAGGACCTGAACTCGCCTTCCACTCACTGCACCTTCTGCCTCTATTGTCCTCTAGTCCTGTGCACCATAGCAGGCTTCTGTGCAGCTCCCTGCCTGCCACACTTCATTGGCTAGATTCTCAGGCCCTCATTGTTGCCTTTCCTGTACCTTACAGCTCAGCACAGGATGGCAGAAGGGATCTGAGATTGGGGTGACATCCAGCCTTGAGTCCAAACTCTTAACACTGATTAGCTGCTTAAACTTGAGAAAGACAGGGAACCTATTTGAATGTTGGGTTTCCTTTGTTTAAAATGGGGTAATAATAAAAACACTACCTATCTCATAGAAAGCTGTCAAGATGAAAATCAAAATGAGCTAGTGCGTATGAATGTGCTTTGTAAATAATGAAATAAGGCCAGGCACAGTGGCTCACACCTGTAATCCCAGCACTTTGGGAGGCCAAGTCGGGCGGGTTACGAGGTCAGGAGATCGAGACCATCCTGGCTAATGTGGTGAAAACTCGTCTGTATTAAAAATACAAAAAAATTAGCCAGGCGTGGTGGCGGGCGCTACTTGGGAGGCTGAGGCAGGAGAATGGCATGAACCTGGGAGGCGGAGCTTGCATTGAGCTGAGATCATGCCACTGCACTCCAGCCTGGGTGACAGAGTGAGACTCTGTGTCAAAAAAAAAAAAAAAAAAAAAAATCTATACATATATTACTACCAGTAATTATGTTTTAGTTCTTATATCATAATCATTTTTGTCTTTATCCAACCCCTTCTTCTAACCACCTAATCTTGGACCATTTGCTTCTCCTCAGTGAGGATCTGATCATTCGTAAAACAGGGGGATGGGCTAGGTATCCCTTCAGCTCTGTGACTTTATGGCCAGATACAGAATGCTGCCTTGTAGGAAATATAGGTTTAGGAGGCAGACCACTTAGTGTTAAATCTTACTCACTCTTAAAATTATATCATGCATGCATTCTCTGGCTCTGCCTGTGTGGGGGTCTATTGTAGCAACATTTATGGCCACAGTAAAAACAAAATTGCATAAATATATACAGGCAGTCCTCAGTATATTTGGGGGATTTGTTCCAGGATTTCTGTAGATACTGAAATCCACAGATGCCCAAGTCCCTGATATAAAGTGTTGTAGTATTTATACGCAAGTTATGCACACCCTCCCATATTCTTTAAATCATCTCTAGACTACCTGGAATACCTAGTACAATGTAAATACTTTGTAAATAGTTGCTGTACTGTATTTTTATTTGCATTATTGTTATCATTGTTTTGTTTGTTTGTTTGTTTGTTTGTTTGTTTGAGTCTTGCTCTGGCTCCCAGGCTGGAGTGCAGTGGTATGATCTCAGCTCACTGCAAGCTCTGCTTCCCGGGTTCATGCCATTCTCCTGCCTTAGCCTCCCCAGCAGCTGGGACTACAGGTGCCTGCCACCACGCCTGGCTAATTTTTTTGTATTTTTAGTAGAGATGGGGTTTCACCATGTTAGCCAGGATGGTCTCGATCTCCTGACCTCGTGATCCACCCACCTCAGGCTCCCAAAGTGCTGGGATTACAGGCGTGAGCTACCGTGCCTGGCCACCTTTTTTTTTTTTTTTTTTTACTTTTTCTAATGTTTTTGGTCTACATTTGGTTGAATCCTCAGATGTGGTGCCTGTGGTTACAGAGGGCTGACTGTAGACAATAAAATCTTAACTTTGTGTAGCCTTATGGAATTTAGTTTTGACATGTAACATTTTTGATTTGATGTTTCCACAGCACTGAAGTAAGTATATTCATCATGCCAGTTTGCAGGTAAATAAATGGAGACATGAGGGTTGAGTGATGTCTCTTGGGTCACTTATCCATAAGGTGATGATTCAAAGCAAGGATTTGAATGCAGCACCTCTCACTTCCCAGCCCCATACTCTTCCCTATTCATCATGCTATACCTGTGATAGAATGAGAAGAGAAAAAACGTTCTTTGTTAAGTAGTTGCACTCTACTTGTACCACTTTTAACACCATGGCCTCTGTGTGGCAATATCCCTCAAGATGGTCCGTGGGGTCCCACCAGACCGCAGCAGTTTTGTACTTGGGAGGCTACAGCTGTTTTCTCCAAAAGATCTTCACTGAAGAGGCTTAACGAACTCTGAGTGTTTTCATTGACTTTTCTGATCTTCCAACTCAAGTTAAAAGCATCATTTTGCTTCACTGTCAGTCAATTTCACTTTTGTGAGAATTTTAAAGATGTATAAGCCCCTAAGGTGACAGTCCCAGCCTGATGCTGTCACACTGAGCTGTGTCATATTGAATTCTGTCACTGAAGAGAAACAAAATGAAATGCACCCAGGTGTAAAATTCCAGGACTTGTTCATTCTTATCAATACCAGATTAGAATGGCAGAGTCTAATATTTTGAAATTGATATGATGAAGATTGATGTTTTAACTTTAATGGGTTGGTAGTAAAATGTATTATTTGTGTATGGATGTATTCATATACATGCATATACATGCACAGGCAGTGAAAACTATTTCATCTGGCCCTGTTTTTAAATTTTTAAAATACTTTCTATTGGTAACTAAACTCAGTACCTGCTAAAATGTAAACACCCTCTCTTTTGCCTTCCTTTTGAAACCAAATGAATTTGATTGCAACTACATGGCCTTTTTCATCAAATTTAATGATAAGCCTTTGGGTTGAGATGAACTTTTATCTGTGTGTGTGTGTTTAGGTAAATTTTTTATAGTGTTCCTCAAAATGCAGATTATTTTTTGAGACAATAAGTTGATGAATGAGGCCTTTGATATACCACTAATGAGACTCAGCAGTCTAGGAGACATGGCACGTTTATAACATTTACCAAGAAATCACTAAGCCTCAATTTCTGTGCCCTCCAACAACTGGGATATGTAGACCCCTGCTGTCTTTACCTACCAGGACACAGGCTGAAATGTTTTATGTATTATTTTTAAGTTTCATCATTTTTCAGCAGAACATTTTATTTTTAAGAATTATATAACAGAAAAAATCTAAATGACTGTTCTAGCTTATTGTCTTTTGCAAGTGTGCTTTTGGTTATTTTTAAAAATCATAGCAATAGACTGGGCTGGGCACAGTGGCTCACGCCTGTAATCCCGGCACTTTGGGAGATGGAGGCAGGTGGATTACCTGAGGTCGGGAGTTTGAGATCAGCCTGGCTAACATGGTGAAACCCCGTCTCTACTAAATATACAAAAAATTAGCTGGGCGTGGTGGCGCACACCTATAATCCCAGCTACTCCAGAGGCTGAGGCAGGAGAATCCCTTGAACCTGGGAGACGGAGGTTGCAGTGAGCCGGGATCATGCCACTGCACTCCAACCTGGGTGACAGTGAGACTCTGTATCAAAAAAAAAAAAAAAAAAAAAAAATTCATAGCAATAGACATTATTCTCTAAAATATTAATGGAAATGTTATAGCCCCAAACCACCCAATAATGATGGCTCTAGCAACACAATGCTTATTAATATTAATACTGGTGTTAATGAGAGCAGCTCCCATAGGTCAAGATTTTAAGCACTGTTTTAGACATTTTTTCTACCTTCCCATTTAATTGTCATAATAATCCTGTATTATTATCTCAGTTTTATTAATGAAGAAACTGAGGCTTAAACAGGTTAAGTCATTTGGCTAAGTAAGGTCACACAGTTTGTAAGAAGCTAAAATAGGCCGAGGCGGGCGGATCACGAGGTCAGGAGATCGAGACCATCCTGGCTAACATGGTGAAACCCCGTCTCTACTAAAAATACAAAAAACTAGCCGGGCGTGGTGGCGGGCGCCTGTAGTCCCAGCTACTCGGAGGCTGAGGCAGGAGAATGGCCTGAACCTGGGAGGCGGAGCTTGCAGTGAGCCGAGATCGCGCCACTGCACTCCAGCCTGGGTGACACAGCGCGAGACTCCGTCTCAAAAAAAAAAAAAAAAAAAAAAAAAAAGAAGCTAAAATAAGATTTCAATTTAGGTCTTTTTAGTCCAAGCCTTGTGGCTTTTCTGTAATCATATAAATACCTTTACCTATGAAATTTCATTATGTTCCTATTACAGTAGACCAGGTAGGTTAAGAGAGGGACTGGTGTGTGTGTTTTTAAGGGGAGTGGGAGGATACAAGTCTTGCGACCAGAGGAGAGAAACAGTTGAGAACCATTGAATTAAACAATAGGCAGAGGGCGAAGTGTTAGGAACTAGGCATTACGCACATTGGTTTCTCTCACTTTGCAGTTGCTGGTTATCCAGTAACAGTAGACAAAGTTCAAGAGCAGATTAAGGTCAAATAAAGCAGCAAAATGTTAGCTGTCAGATCTGTTCAACTCGGTGATGGGAGATGTGAATTATATTACAGGGTGGTCCTCTTAACTTGAAAAACAAAGGTGTGGAGTAGAATTGAAGCTGGCCACCAGGCATCCATCTTTGCTTGTGATTAGGTAAAGGGCATTATTGACAGCAGCAAGCACAACTGATAGTAGAGGAACAGTGTTTAGTGGAAGCTTTTATCCCTGCAAATACCCAGTTTGCAACGTGAAGAACAGACCTCCCCCAATTCATTTAACTGTCTTTGCAGCAGCAGAAGAGCATATTTTTAAGCAGAAAAATCAGTGTGTTTAAAGCATATGGTTTAGGCTTTCCACACTTTGCTATAAACATAGTAGTGTTCATAAATGCTGTTAGAATGAATAAAAACCCAAGCTAGAGACACTCAGTGCAGTAATGCAACTTCCCTGCAGAATCACCATCCCTCATGGCCCTCCCATCCCCTCAGTTTATTCTTCCATCTATTTCTTAGTTTTTTACTCAATTGCTTGTTCTGTTCAGTAAGCCTCCATTACATATTTACTATGCCAGGCCTTGTGCCAAGTGCTGGACATAGAAAGGTGAATCTGACATGCCATCTGCAGCTCACCTTCTCAAGGAGAAACTAGCAGTTGAACTGTATGCCTCGTAAGTCTCCAGCAACACCTTGTGACACAGTGCATTTGTCCCTGAAGCTTACAATAGAGTCCAAATTCCTTGTGACTTGGCCTGAATTCACTGTCTGTAATTCTCAAGGTTTCTGTTTCACAGTCTTCCATAGGTACAGGTGGCTTTGGAATAAAAATTCTAGATTTGAATCTCAGTCTTGCCATGTCTTTAGCTCTTAACTTTTCTAGGCCTCAGTTTCCTCATCTACAAAATGGGGATGAAAATTAATAAATAAGCATATCAAGTAAACTGGGAGAAAGAAAATGCATTAAAATCACCTGCCACAGTGCCTGGCCCTTAAGTCCATTCAAGTAAGAATGGATACATTATTTTAAAAAACAAGTGCTCAGCACTTACCATGTGCCAGATACTATTTTAGGTTCTTCAACTACAGAGATGGCTGAGGTACAGATAGTTTTAGTGGAATGCTACATATATGCCTAAGGAGACAGCTGCTGAAGAATGAGGAGGAGTAAGCCAGGTGAGGTGGTCTGGAAGGGTGTTGTTCCTAAGGGAAGAGTGTGATCTGTGGTACCTAAACAGGAAACCTCATTTGAAAGGGGAGCAGATGCTCATACCTCACTTTATCCCTTGGTTTCTGTCATTCCAGTGCTAACTGCTCGTAGCTGCATTTCTGGGCTGGATTCCCCAAAACTGAGGAGGGCCACTGCTGATCTGAGCGCAGGTCAGACATTTAAGGTTCTTGACACACCTGGGAGCAGCCCTTGACAGATGACTCTTAGGAATTAGTGTATAAATACCCCAACTCCCTCACCCTTTGGGGATCAAAATTCTGAGGAGTGTGTTTTATGCTGCTTTCCAGTTTCCTGGCATCTGGCTTAATGATGCACCTTTTATGGGCTACTTTCTCTTTATTATATCATTTCCTCACTCCCATGACAGTGTTATTTGCATCTCCCAAGTAAATTACTTGCATTACAATCCTTATTTCAAGGCCTGCTTTAGGCAACTCAAACTAACACAGGAAGTATTTCCCCACCTTGGGTTCCAGGAAGGTCATTGTGCCTATTTCAAGGCGTTTGATCTTCATAGACACTTTTTATGTGAACTGACAAGTCAGCCATCAACTTGTTTTGAACTGAGCCTTTATTAAACTTATAAAAATCAAGCCCTTTCAGATATGAATACATAGACCATCCCAAGACTTGACACCTTGCTGGAAGAAGTTACTATCTAGAGAGGCAGTTGAGTTCTCTTTGAAAGGAAATAAGATATTAATTACAGTAATCTATTCTATCATTTTTATAAATGAACATGAAAGTATTTTCTGCTCTTTCTTTAGGGGAACTCATGAACTGAAGGGTTCAAAGTTTTATCATCTACATTTTCATGATCTCTGGAGCAAATGCTATTTGTTAATAATGAAAATGAGTATGGGCCGGGAGCAGTGGCTCATGCCTGTAATCCCAGGACTTTAGGAGGCCGAGGCAAGTGGATCACTTGAGGTCAGGAGTTCAAGACCAGCCTGGCCAACATTGTGAAACCCTGTCTCTACTAAAAATACAAAAATTAGCCAGGCACAATGGCGCGTGTCTGTAATCCCAGCTACTCGGGAGGCTGAGGCAGGAGAATTGCTTGAACCTGGGAGGCAGAGATTGCAGTGAGCTGAGACTGCCATTGCACTCTAGCAACAAGAATGAAACTCCGTCTTAAAAAAAAAAAAAAAAAAAAGAAGAAGAAGAAGAAGAAAGAAAGAAAACAAAAGTGAATGTGTTTGTCATTTAAGTGCCTGGGATGTGTCACACATCATGTACATGGCATAACACTCACACTCTTGTTTTACACATGAGATGAAAAAGGGGCTAAATCAGGGTTTAACTCCAGGTCTTTCTGACTTCAAAACGCCTGTGTCCTTTTCTGTTTCTACATATTGCCTCTTGATGAAGCCTCTTGCTTAGGACTCAGTTCTAGTTTATAGACACTGGCCAGCAAAAGAACCAAAAGGATCTGGATTTTAACATGTGGTTTCAGAAGCAAGAGAACAGTGTGAAACTCAGACCTAAGCTTCAACTCTGTTTTTGAGCAAAAGAAAGAGCCATGAACCCCAACTTGGCGTAAATGGCACCAATTTGTTCAGTAAGAAGAACAAATGGGAAGAGACAGGGAGGAGGCATGTGCATCCTGAGATTTTAACTTATTTATAAAAGGAAGGTAAAAATAAGCCCAGTGGTGTTAGGTCACTGCCTTTTTAAATAGAATCATAGACTTTCCACATTACAAATCTTAACCAATGAGGTAGTGGGGGCTAGGAATTTGTGGAGCTGGAAATAGAACCTAAATCTTTTGACTGCCAAGTGCAGCCCTGTCTGGTAGAGGGAGAGACCATCTCCTTTCATGCAGCAGGCTGTGGAGGGAGGTTCTCCTTACTAAGCATTCTTTCCTATCCCTCTCCCCCTTTTTCTCCCTGCTTCCCTCCTCTTCTCCTCCAAAGCCTTTCTAACAAGCTCTTAGTTCCCTAAATTACAGAACAAAGCCAGCTTCCTGCTAACCCCTTTGGAATTCAATTACAGACATATTCAAATGTGTTCCCTGCTCCAGCACCCTTAGCACTAAACAGCATATAAGCACTTTTGCAGGGCTTAATGCAAACTTGTTGAAAAATTACATTATTTTTCATTGACTTTAAATTGGACAAATGCTCATTGAAAAGAACAAAGTGAATTGGTATTGGAGAGAGCATTAAAAAGAGATAGAGAAAGAGAAGAGCCAATAAAAACATGTGGTTTCTAAATGTAGATCCACTAATTTCTCTCTGTGGCAGTCATTTGGTCTATACTGTTTGAATGCACTAGGAGACATTGTACATATTAATGAAAATAGGTTTGTTAAGCCCGTTTGCTAGAGATGCAAACCCTAGTAAAAAAACTTCAACTTTGAGATCCGACAGTCTCAGGTCTGCTACTTACTAGCTATGTGATCTTGAGCAAGGAATTTTGCCTCTTTTGAGCATCAGTTTTCTCATCTGTAAGACGAGAGAAATAATACTTAGCCGAGTGTGGTTGTTGTGAAAATTATATGAGATGATGTATTTATGCATCCTACCAAGTCTCTGACACATAGTAGTTGATGAATCACTCTTAGTTCTATTTTCAAGTAAGCAAAGCTGCTGATCTCATAGCCCACATTTTTATAAAAATGTACTTCCCTCCTTGGTAATCGTGATTCTGCTATCTTCTGTCTTCTTGGGACTCTGGTGGCGAGAACCTTTCTGACCCCTTCCTGCCTGCCCCATGGCTAAACTCAGAGAGTAGAGACTTCGCCTATTTGGTCCACTGCTCTAGACTCACTACCATGTGCTCAGTAAGTATTTGAGGTGCGTTTGTGAAAGAAAGAATGAATCAGCCAATTCCTGCTGGGGTAGGACTTTTGGGAAACCATATATCCCGAGATTTTTTGGCTTCCAAGACTCATAGGGACCCTGCCTCTCATTAGATTGGTCTCAGGAATTCTCTCCTTTGTGTTGGGTGCAGATGGGCCTCCCCTTTATGCCTTTGATAACAGGAATGCTGCAATAATAAGAGAACAAACAAAGGATGCCACTGCCTTCAGAGGAGAGCCCTTTTCACTGGAATTCCATTGACACTCTCAAATGGGTGAGCTTTAATTTCCCACAAAACAGCCTTATTTTCCAAAGGTGAGTGGCTCGTCTGAGAAATTGTTTCAATCATCTTTTAGCCCTGTGTTGAAAGTTCTTTAAAATTAATACTGCTATTGGTATTTCGATGGAGGTGGGTGTTGAAGAAGAATTGTCATTTTTCAAAGCCTTCTAGTCCTACTAGTGATCACAAAGAGCTAAAGAATACTTTAGTCAAAGTAAATGACAATAATAAATAGCACTTCAGCCGTAATCACAATTGCTAATTCACCTTATATTTGTTGTTTGCTTGTTATGTGAAATACTTTATGTACATTTTAATCTAATCAGGACAATTCCAACAAAGTCTTTATTGTGATTTCCACCACACATATAAGGAAACTGAGCCTCTGGGAAGCTGAAATGACATCCTTTAAGATCATGCTATTGAATACATGTGCAAATCAGGAATCAAAGCCAGGTGATGCCAAATCTAATCTTCCTTGATATTTCCGATCCAAACTGAGAGCTAACCTGATAGACCAGCTGATGTCAACTCTTAGAGTTTGTCTTGACCAGTCTTTTACCAGTCTTTTTTTTTTTTTTTTTTTTTTCCAATCTAGACCAGTGTTTTTATTTTGTGTTCTATGGAATCTTAGGTCTGTGGAGATGCCTTAGGGTCTGTGTAGGAGTGAGAGATTAGGGGAAAGCCTGAGTAACTGGTTACTATGACCCCCACTCCCATTTCAAAAGAACTGTGCTTTTATCTTTTTTAGATTTGGGGATTTTCAAGTTACCTAAATTGCAAAAGAAAATCAGCTACCAGATATGATTTCATGTGAAATAAAAAATCACCTGGCATTTTTTAAAGAACACTACTCTAGGCCAGGCGCAGTAGCTCACACCTGTAATCCCAGCACTTTGTGAAGCCGAGGTGGGCAGATCACTTGAGGTCAGGAGTTTGAGACCAGCCTGTCTACGTGAGGAAACCTCATCTCTACTAAAAATACAAAAATTAGCCAGACATGGTGGCAGGCGCCTGTAATCCCAGCTACACGGGAGGCTAAGGCAGGAGAATGTCTTGAACCCGGGAGGCAGAGGTTGAAGTACACCGAGATTGCGCCACTGCACTCCAGCCTGGGCAACATAGTAAGACTCTGTCTCAAACAAAACAAAACAAAACGAACAAAAAACACTACACTAAGAAGAGGTTGAGCCACATCAAAGAAGCCTTAGCTCCTTGTCTAGGCCAGTTGTCCAGAACCGATACAGTTTGCATAATGTTCTTCAAGCAAATAGACACCAAGAGACAGAACAGTTGAAAAACACACGGGTATCGGCTTGGGTTGGAATAGAGACAGTGCAGTCCAGTGCAGAGGTCACAAAAGGAATGAACGCTATCATCTGTAAATCACTCATGAACCTGTTCTCCACTGTCAAGCAGGGATGTTACAAGGACCCCCACTGGCCAATTTGTTCACGGTCAGTTTAGTTCAGAGCCTAATCCAGGTGGGCTTTCAGTTAGCTGTCCTTATCACACATGCCATTTTTGAGAGCAGCAGCATGGGTGGGCAGTGACATGGCAGCTAGTCTGTGGGCCACTGGTTCCCACTTACCAAAACACCCCCTACTTTCTGTCTTGGGCACTGAGTCCCTGCTCTGCTCATCCACTGTGTATTAAGCTCACACTTCACTTTCCTTGTCCCCAAGGAGCTTATGGTTCAGTAGGAAGAAATGAAAGTACAAGCAAAAACAAAGCTTAATGGAGAAGCTGAGGAAGCAGAGAGAAATGACAAGTGAGACGGAACTTGAAGGATTAATGGGTTTATCTAGTGGAGAAAGAATGAGGGATCTTTCTGTTAGATTGTCCAAAACTTGGAGGTGTGAAAAATTATGGGGCAATTATCCTGTATGGCTGTGGCTAAGAGAAATGGTGCTGTTTCTTGTGTTCCTGTGTCCCCACTGTTTGCTGTTACTCAATCATCTCTGCCTTATACCCCAATCTGCTGCTGCACATGTCATCTGCCTAACTCAGAATCCAATGAATAAATTTCAACTTAAACCCCCTTTCAGGAATTACTAACATGCATTTATCTGAAGTGACTGTCTGTTCTCCTTTGTTGTACTGGAAAATTTTGGTAAGCTAAAATTGTGCCTGTATGTTTATTACCAGAGAATGAATGAATCATAGAAGACATAGTTGTGAAGGTGGGATAAGTTCAGATACAGGAGCCTTGATTTTGGACTTCATCCTGAGAGCAACAGGACCACTCTGAACTTCCTAAAGAAGGGAAATTACATGATCCTATTTGTACAGAAAAAAGATAATTGGTACCAGTGTGATAACTTAATTACAGGTTTTCAGGGAGGTTGCAATGAAATAATGGATGGATGTGAAAATGCTTTTCTAAACTGTAAAGTGCTGATCCAAATGGAGGGTATAACTACTATATCTTAGTTTTTGAAGCCTACAGTTCAGAATTAGTATTTCAGCGAGTAAATCTTCCCACCTTAACAATTTCTAATTCTAATTCAGCTGGTAATTTAATGGTTAATTCCTCTTTCCGTTTTCTCTTGTTCCAGAGTGAATGCAGGTAAAGGGATCCTAGTTACAGACCTGGCCTCTCTTTGCATTTCAATGGGTTCCCAAGTGGAACTGCCAAATTCCAATGTGCTCTGAAAATGGGCAGGAGACCAACAAAATCTGTCCTCATCAAAAATTCAGAAAAGTAAAATTAAAAATGTAAGGCCGCACATTCAAAGGAATCCAGCGTGACCCCCTTGTATTTTTATGTATGCAAAATGTATTTTTTTGCACCTGCAAGCACAGTCTCTATAAGCCAACTATAGCCTCTCAATTGCCAAGGCTTTTTAAAAAAAAATCTGCCTTTCAAATTCATCCCAGAAACTCAGTACTGAAACAAGGATGAGGTAGACGGCTGCCTGCAACTATTTATAGGAATATTGGGGGAGATAATTGCTATCTTGTGATTTGTTCTGCAATACCTCTGCTTGGCAGAAATATGTATGCCGCACATCAGAAATTGAAGGGAATCCTTAAAGATGGTGAATTACTTGAACTTCTGATGATGGAAGCTTGAATACTTTCCTGTTCCTTTACCTATTTTTTAAATTACGTAGTCTGTGTAAGATGCTATAGAAATTGAAAATTCATGCATACATGCATGCATGCCTTTATTCATTCGTCCTTCATCTAAATTCTTGTAGGATTAAACCTGCTAGGTTTTAGGCTCTGTGCTAGGCTCTGGAGGGTCCACAGAACTGATCCCCGTTCTCCTAGATCTTCTAGTTGAATATGAAAGACATCCAGCTAATGATTATTCAAATAATTAATTACAATTATAAGAGCTTTGGGAGAAAATACTATGTTCCACCAGAACGGAAGCTTCATGAGGGCAGGGTTTTTGTCTGTTTTGTTCATGCCGAATCCACAGTTGTTAGAACAATCTTGGCCTGTGTTTTTGCATGAATTTTGAAATGTAGGGCACACATCAGATGGTAGATAGGGCCCTCACATAATTGATGAAGTCTAGAAAAGTGGACTTTCCCAGGGAAGTGATATTTAAGCTGAGACTAGGAATAAATTGGTTAAGGGTGGGCATGGTAAGTGGTAGGGATAAAGAAACTGTGCACTTCAGACACCAAGAGAAGGCTGGAGTGCTGAAGAAGTGCGCCCTGGGTCTTAAAGGACTGGTTCCTGGGAAGGATTTGGATGTTGATGGATGCCTTCATTCAATAAAGACTGTAGACACCACTTAAGTTTCAGGAGAACATGGTAGTGCAGGGGTTTTTTTCCTATTATACCAATGAATGAATGAATGCTTGCTTACTGCCTACCGTGTGCCAGGAAGAAAGAGGGTGTCATTGATAAAGCCACAAAAACCCTGTACAGGGTGGTCTCATTTAGTGGCTTTGCAGAAGCAGCAGTGGTTCCCGAAGACCCAGACCTTGCTCTCACTTAGCTGTGTGGCCCTGAGAGAGTCACCTAAGCTCTCTGAATTAAATGTATGTAATGCATCAAGCACAGTGGTTATCTCACAGTGAATGCTACCTCAGTTCTCTCATCTGCATTTATTCCTTCAACAAACATTTGCTTGCCTAGTAGATACCTGGCTCTAGGCTAAGTAATAAGGACCCTGTAATGAATTAAGATGCTAAGAAAAACTACTTACCTCATCTCCTCGCTTCAGGTAGCTCCTTTTAATCATCAAGTAAGAATTTTGCATGAAAATGTTTTTTAAATTGGAAAGTACTTTATTAACATGAGTTGTTTTTAACTCCATAAACTTGCCAATTTATTGATCCTCATCTTCAAGCATTTACTTGCAAAATTCCAAGTGAAATCACTGTGGGGCTGGTCAAATACAACTATAAAAATTTTAGTAGCACTTATTTTCATTCTTATTATTACGTTCCAGGCACTGTCCTGAGGGCTTTACATACATTAACTCTTTTAGACCTCACCATACCCCGATGAGGAAACTGACACCCAGAAAGATTAAAACAATCGCCCCGAGTCATAGAGTGGGAAGCAGCAGATTCAGATTTGAACCCTGGCTCTCTGTCTCCACACTACATGCTTGTAACCCCTATATTACATAACACATAGCACCAAGACTGGATTTTTGTTTCTTTGTGAGCTTAATCATTGCTTACTACCCTACTTTCCCTCCCACAGACTAAATTGCATGTTTCTTGCAAGAGAATTGAGACCATGTTGATTTTACCCACCATGACTGGAATAGCACATGGCACATAATATGTGCTCAGTAAATCAATGTTGAGTGAATGTATTCCGGCAGCTTAAGGACACTAATAGATGCAACCAGACTGTCTTCAGGCTAAAGGGCAACAGAACCATATATCTGAAAAGGCTTAAGATGGTAAGGGAGAGACAGGAGTATAGTCACCAGTAATTTCAGACCAGCGAGGGGACAGTATATAGAAAGAGGTAAAGTTCCCTGCCTAAGTTCACTCTGATGATCTAGTTTGAAATAAGGACTTGATTAAATGGAATATTGGTTTGCATCACATAGTTCTCTGAGGCCATGGCGTTGATAGTGATCGTCTTTGAGGGACTGGGATCACTTAGTCCTATACTCATGTACTGCAGCTTGTACAGCTTGGACTCATGTGGCCTTTCCATAGGCTGGACTTCTTAGGACTGCTTGGTACCAGGCTGGATACTTTTCATGTGCATTTATGTTACTTATTCCTTAAAACCATCCTGTTAAGTCCTGATCACTCTCCTTATTTAACAGCCGAGGAAACTTGGACTCAGAGAGGTGAGAATGATTGACTCAAGGTCACAGAGTTGGTCATGGGGTTGCAGTTGGGTCTCGGACTTCTGACTTCAACTCCCATCATCTTCACTTTTCACACTGCTGAATCTTTGGTGGCAACAGTTTTATTCCCCAAGCATCTTCATTGCCCTGTAGACGATCCGTGATTTCCCTGTAGTCAGAATTGTTCTTGTACCAGAAGACTTAGAAGAAATGACCCATGTATAGCCCGCGGTCCTCTTCCTTACTCACGGTTGTCATGCCTATGGTTACATTTCCCCCAGTGTGATAGTTTTCCATCAGAAGACAAGCCAGCTGCCACCTCCCAACAAGCCCTTTAAGTAAAGGTGACAAAGCACTGCTTCTCTCCAGGTGTTTGCACCTCTCTCTGGGACAGGCCCTAGGTGGCCTGTGCCTCTGGGAGAGGCAGTCCTGCTGCGCTTGCTGAAGTCCCTGTGTGGGTTTTTTAAGGTGTCTACTAATTGATCTTCCTTTTAAAAATAAATTATTAATTAGAAATTCTACTTTAATAAGAGAAGGTATTAAAAGCTGCAGGAGCCCTATTCTTTTAATTCAGTTTCCGAGTGGACTCCTTAACAAGGTAACAAAGACACTCACCAGAGCCTTCAGTGTGTGGGGTGGATGTGGACTCACATGCTGTGATGTGAGTCTTTTCCCTTCCCCCAGCCTCAGGTTCTTGTTGGAAAAATTTTAGTCTCTCCTCTATGCAGTTCCCAGAGATTTTTTCTTTAAAAACATGTTCATAAGACCAGTGCCCTGGGGGTGCCCATGGTGCATACCTCTGATTGCAAGCCGCTGACCTTCACAGGCAAGACCTTGACCTTGGGATCTAGGCCTCAACTTATGCTCTTGTCCTATTCCACACTCGACACACTCAGTGCCCCACACTTCCTTCCATTTTCCTAATGTGCTATGCTTTTTCACCTACCGTGTCCTCTTCCTGTCTTGTCTTTCCTTTTTCTCTCCTTTGAAACACCTGATCACCTCATCTACTCCTCCAGAGTCCAGCTTACATGTCACTTCCTCTGGAATCCTTTTTTTACTCTCCCAGGAGAAATTGATGCCTCTCTGTGTGTGTGTGTGTGTGTGTGTGTGTGTGTGTGAGAGAGAGAGAGAGAGAGAAAGAGAGAGACAGAGAGAATGCAGGGAGGGAGGGAGGGAGGGAGGAAGAGAGAAAGTTAAGCCAGAATATGGATGGAGGGGGACATTCCATCTAGAGAGAACAGCAAATGCAAAGGGGAAAGATTTGATGATTGAGGGATTGAGAGAAGGCCAATGTTCTTGGAATATAGTGAGAGTGGTGAGCGATGAGTCTCTAGACTTAGGGCCCTGCGGCTGGGAGCAGGGGGATGCCCAGCATTCTGACTTTTATTCTAAATATTGGAGGAAGATTTTGAGAGGCTTCATTATGTTCTATTTAATTCTCCTGCTCTAGGACTGTGTTTCTCTTCCCCGCTACACTGTGAATTCCTTGACGGCAGCACCATTCCTTTAAGTCTGCATGCCTTGCTCTGTCACAGGGTGGGTGATTTCTAAATGTACAGTGCATAGACACTAGGAAAGGAGGGAGGGAGATGTTAATGAGTTGGTTTTATTTTCAAACCCAAGCCTGCTAGAAGTTGCTTATAACCCTTCTCATTTTTTCCAGCTCATATTTTAATATCCTTCCACCTTATTGGAGGTTTAGCAGAGTTTATGGAAGAAGCATATTTTCATATATTGTAGTTTATGTTTATTATATGTATATATTCTCATTATTTTATGTGCAAAGAATGTTTCTTATGTGGTACTCTTTAGGGAGATAATATGCAAAGAGATCTTCTATTTCATTTTTACTAACACCACTGCAGTTTGCTAAATCATCACCATCAAACCATACTTTAATTTAATCTACTTTATTGCCTTCCAAAGCATTTCCTATGAGCAAGATTACATTCCCTGGGTTTTAAAAATAACTGACTCTAAAACATGCAAGTGAAATTAAACAAATGTTTTGTCTTCTTCAGCCTTTTTTGTGTCTTTGTGTCTGTCTGTCATGTGTGAATAATGGAACTTACTGACTTGGGGTGAGGAGAAGACGAACATATTCAAAGGGTACGTAAAACCACGTGCTCTCCTCAGTAGTCCTTGCATTTGGAATTAGATGAATCCGGCACTAAAATCTAGCTCTACTGCTATTTAACTGTGAGACCTTGGGCAAATTACTTAGTATTTCAAAGCTTCAGTTTCTTCATTTGTAGTATGAGAATAATTGTACCTAGTTCATGTTGTGGCTTTAATTTCAGTTTTTAAAAAGAAAATATATAAAGTGCCTCACACAGTTCTAGTACGTAGCAGGAGCTAAAGAAACCATAGCTGTTGTTAATAGTTAAAATGTTGCATTTCATCATGTGGTTTTGGTCAAGTTATTGAACTTTCCTTTTCTCTATTTTTTTTTTTTTTTTGAGATGAAGTCTCTGTTATCTAGACTGGAGTGCAGTGGTGCTCTTTTACCTCACTGCAACCTCTACTTCCTGGGTTCAAGCAATTCTCGTGCCTCAACCACCCAAGTAGCTGGGATTACAGACACATGCCACCATGCCTGGCTGATTTTGTTTTTTAGTAGAGATGAGGTTTCACCATGTTGGCCAGTCTGGTCCTGACCTCAAGTGATCTGCCTGCCTCAGCCTCCCAAAGTGCTGGGATTACAGACATTAGCCACCACACCTGGCCAAGTTATCGAACTTTCTGTGCCTCTATATCCTCATCTCTAAAGTGGGGATTTTGATGGCAGTCTGCCTAATAGGTTTGCTGTGTGGATCAAATAGACCCACAAAGCGCTTAGGAAGTACCTGACATATGGTAAATCTTCCGGAAACATTGACCTCTATTATGACTAATCTCAGTTATTATCATGTATTGTTGTCCCTTGCTTTCAAACGCCAATTAAAAGTGAATTTTCGAACTACATAGGCTAAGTTTTGAATTGCACAAGCAAAAAGGACTGTATTGGCATCACTGATTCTTCACTTATTGTGATATACCTGCAAGTGAGAAATATTTTTAATTTCTGATTTATGTTAACAATTGACTTTGTTGTGGCAACTGTAATATTCTGGAGTCTCCATTGCCGCTTAGTGTGGTTGACCCCTTTGAAAGGTGCCCAGTGACTCAAGTGACAAAAATTACCTTAATTAAACAGAATTGCCTACACCCATGTTGGGCTAAGACCAAGAATTATTAAAGCCCTTTCTTTAACCAAAGAGTCTCCTTACTATGCGGTCCAGGACTTCAATAAATGGTCAAATCATGTTTGCTAATCTTCCTGGTTTGCCAAGAGCCCACCTGCCTCCCACACTCACTGCCAGGTCATCTCCCGCTACATGATGGACAAGGAAAGAAAAGAGAGATTTGCCAAGAAAGTGCCTTGGCAGCCTCCTGTCCAGCTCTAGGTATTATATTATGGTGAGGATGGCTACACTGAACTAACGTAGATAAAACTGGCTCCACCTTCAACAGAGAGTACTTGCTCATGTGCCAGAAATCCTTTCTTAAAAACAGCTTTATGGAGGTAAAATTGATATGCAATGAATTATGCATATTTAAAGTCTACATTTTGAGACATCTTAACTCAAATGTATGTGTATACCTATCAAACCATTACCACAATCACAGTTACAAAACATCCATCACTTCCAAAACATTCCTTGGCCCTTCTTCATCCCGCCCTCCCTCCCCTTCCTTTTACTCCCCATCCCTATCCCATCCTCACAACACTGACTGCTTTCTGTTGCTTTACATGTTTTCATTCTCCACAGTTTATCTATAAATTCATACGTGTACTATTTTTTTGTCTGGCTTATTTGAGTTTGCGTAATTATCTTTTTAAGGAAAATTTGAAGTCACACTGCCTACCTACAAAGCTGGGCACTTAACTACTTCTAGTAATAGCCACCAATTGTCGAGTTGGTGAGCTACTTATAGGGATTCCATGCATGCATCTCTTTAAATTTGCACAACAATTCTCTTCTTTAATGCCGTTTCATGGCCCAGGAAACTGAAGCTGAGGCATAGTGGCCCAAAGTCACACAATTAGGAGATACTCTAATGAAGGCTGGTCTGACTTAAAGCATGTGTTCTTCCCACCTGGCTAGTGTCTGCAAGCAATTCAGGATCCAGTTAGGAGCCTGACTGATTTTAGAGAGAACTGGGTTCAGCCCAGTAATGAGCAGCACCTCAGTAATGAGAGCTTGCACAAGCTACTTAACTGTTTTCCAGCTTAGCTTTCCTCACTGTAAGATGGGAATATGATGGGAAAAGGCCAGCATATTCTTAAAATAAATAAGAGAGTGCATTTAAGTGCTCAGCCTTGTACATCTGAAGTATTCCATGAAAGTTATGTATCTTTATTGTTAAAGTACTTTGGTTCCTCAGTAAATATATGTTAAGTGAAGGCAGAAAATGTCCTCTTTAGTATTGAACAGACTCCCTGTGTTAAGGAGGGTGAAAGCAACAGAAAGAGGACAAGAAGTCATGTTGAACCTTATATTGCTGTTTTAACCCAGCAGATCATTGCCTGACTTCTACTAGATTCCATGAATGTTTGATGAATATGTGATGGATGGATGAAAGAATAAGAGTGCTGTGTCAACAGTAGCACCAGCATGATTCAGAGAGATAGGGAAGCCCAAATCAGGCAAGAGTATATTGTGCCTACACATCCTACTGAAGGCAGAACTTGGAAACTCATTTTCCATTCATTAATCATTTTCTGTTCATTACCCTAAGACCCAAGACCCAAAGTTATTACACTTTCCGCTATTACTAATTAGCATATATAAAATGGGCACGTGCATGAGAATGAGCCTCTTGTCCCTCCATCTGTCTGTAAGCAAAGCCTCAGGATGCTGTGTTGGTTGCATTCTCATGTCTGATTGCTGTGCCCAGCAATGGCTGTGGCTGTGTTCCATGGTTTCCTAAGGACTGATTGGAGATGCGCTTTGAGGACTGACTGGATATGTGCTTCTCCATGCCTCCCATGGAGCGAGGTTGTCTGCTCGGCACACAACTGTCACTAGCACTCAGGCTAGCGGGTTTCAGATGGTAGGAGAATTTTAATTTGTCACTGAGAGTTGGGGATGTGCAAAGGGGGCTAGCTGAGTGAAAGAATTTTATACACCTCAGGTGTTAATGGATTTTCTTTCTTAACCAAGACTCAGAAAGGGAAAGGACTTTTCCACGTGATATAGCATGTTAGAGGAAGAACTATATCTGGCCCACTTGTTGTGGAACTGCTCTTTTCTTTTGCAGCAATCATCAAACTCTTTTCTTTTATCGCTGTCTTTGAAGCATCGGGAAAAGCATCTAATAATAAAGTATGTAGGACTTATTGAGTGCTTACCACATGCCAAGGGCTGTTCTCAGCACCTTACATGAAATCACTCAGGCCTCACTAAACAGGAGCATCCATTAAAAAGACAGGCAGACTTGTCCCAAACTCGGGTGCGTGGCCAGCTCTGAGAAGCATTTCAACATTTGTTGGCAGACAATTGCAAAAGGAAGATAAAAGAAAAAATCACAATAGAAAGCAGCCTCAATGGTCAGTTACTCTGGGTCGGGGGTTCAGCAATCTCTTCCTTAACAGGCCCTCCAGATGATTCTAATGCACACTCAAGTTTGAGAACCACTGCTCTAAAGTGGCCCTGCTCCTGTTCCCAGATATTGAGCTAGGACAGATACTGATTTGAACACTGTGTCTCAGGCGCCCAGCACTGCCCCGTAACACCAGATTCTGTTCAGTCCTTCCTAGCACAGGGTAACCCTGTGAACTGAGAATCACTATTATACCCATTTTGCAGATAAGGAAATGGAGGCATAGACAGGTTAAGTAACTTGGCTAAGGCCATATCACGAATAACTGCTGGATCCAGGATTTGACCAGAGTCTGGCTTAAGTGACCACATTCTTACACTGCACTGTGGTGTTTCTCGTTCTAATGGAATTTATTCGTGAAAATTTCATTAATTACCTAATTAGTGAAAAGTGGAAATTTGGAAATATTTCTAAGAACCAATAGAAAAAGTTGATTGGTGCTTTAAAAAATACATATGCTATGGATAGAAGACATTATGTAAGTGAAATAAGCCAGGCAGAAAAAGACCAGTGCCGTATGATTCCACTGATATGCGGGATCTAAAGAAGTCAAACTCACAGAGGCAGAGAGCAGAGTGGTGGTTACCAGGGACTGGGGGTGGTGTGGAGAGAGTTGGGGAGATGTTGGTCAGAGGGCACAGAATTCCAGTTAGGCAGGAGGAAGCAGTTCAGGACTTCTCTTTTGTAACATGGTGACTACGGTTCATAACACTGTGTTCTTGGAAATTGCTAAGAGTAGAGTTTAAGTGTTCTCTCCACATGCACAAAAAGATAAATACGTGAGGTAATGCTTATGTTGCTTAGCTTGATTTAGCCATTCCACAATGTATACATATTTCAAAACATCATGTTGTACATTGTGAATATATATAACTTTGATCTGTCAATTAAAATGATTTTAAAAAATTAAAAAAGAAACGTTCTCGAATTAGATTGCAATGATGGTTGTACAACCTTATGAGTATACTAAGAAACACTGAATTGTACACTTTAAAATGGTAAATTTCATGATATGTGATTTAAAACCTCAATTTTAAAAAAATACACATGATAATGAAATTCTGTGATTTTTATTAAGGGAGGTCTGACCTGCCTACCTGGATGTCATCGGTGTTGCTGTGCCTCTTGCTGGAGGAGGATAGGAAGGTACCCAGTGAGAGGCTGCCATGGTGCGGGTAGAGAATACAGAAGGGAGATTGCAGTACTATAGTATGAAAGAAACATGGTCAAATCAGAGTAAGGATGTTGCTGATGGTGATGGTGATGGTGATGGTTATGGTAACAGCAGTTCACCCTTGATTGAACCCTTACAGTGCTCCTTTCACTGTTCTTAATGCTTTCCTTGTGTTAACTCAATTAATCCACTTTCGTGGATGAGTAACCTGAGGCCCAGGAAGGGTGAGTCATTTACCCAAAGGCATACATCTAGTAAGTGGAAGGGCTGGGATCTGAAACCTCATATATAGATGCAGTGTTCATATATTAGCCCCAACACTCTTTTTTTTTTCTTTTGATATGGAGTCTCACTCACTCTGTCACCCAGGCCAGAGTGTAGTGCTGCTATCTCACCTCACTGCAGCTTCTGCTTTGTGGGTTCAAGCGATTCTCTTGCCTCAGCCTCCCAAGTAGCCAGGACTACAGGTGTCCACCACCATGCCTGGCTATTTTTTGTATTGTTAGTAGAGACAGAGTTTTACCATGTTGGCCAGGCTGGTCTCGAACTCCTGACCTCAAGTGATCTGCCAGCCTTGGCCTCCCAAATTGCTGGTATTAAGTCATGAGCCACCATGCCCAGCCTTAGCCACAAGCCTTTTAACCACTGTGCTGCTTGTGTGACCCTAAGATCAGCGATTCTATTTGTGGTATTAGCTCAGGCCATGCTGTTGTTATTACAGTATGGCCCTCCGTTCAATTTCACATCCATCCTATTCTTATCTTCCTCAACCCTGGGAGATGAGTAGGGGTAGGTATTATCATCTACATACTGTGATTAGGATTTCGGGACTCAGTGACCCAGGAAGAGTGAGTCACTACCCCATGAGGATCAAAAGTCTGTCTCCCTACTCCATACCAGTCAGTGATCCAGGCACCATGGTATATGATAAGCTTTTCCAGGTGTGCTCCCACGTTTTGATCAAGATGGAAAATTAATTTTCTACCCTGAGGCACCACTGTTATGGAGGTGTCTGTGGCACAGAACTTTGAGTATAGCCCGTTGAAGAATGAGTTGTAGAACACTGTTAAACTTTCTGTTTGCAAGGAGGGAAAGGGGAGGGGGGATATAGTTGAGCCATCAACAGAGGAGGAGGACATGGTCTTGGAGCTTTGCCTCGACAGAATCTAAGAGGCCATAGTCACGGTGGTCCTCAAGAAATGAGACAGTGGTAAAGGGAAGGCTGGTGATCAGCAACACCTAAGATAGACTGTGTTTGGTGTAATTATTGCTGATTTGTTTTGAGTGTTTAAGTCCATTGATATATCCCCCACAAATTCTACCATCTGAAAATGTGTTACACGCACCCTACTGTGAGATCTCTCAGGTGTGGGCATCTCCGTATCTTAGAGGAAGAACCCTTGGCCAGGAGGATAATAACTTGACAAAATACAAATTACAAAGTAGAGAAGCCATGATGAAGTCCCTAATGAAGAACACCTATTTCCAAGTTCCTTTCTCATTAGCCTGTATTTACCATCACTCATGATTCACACTACTTTTTATTGTTACGGCAGCAAACAACTCACCAAATATATACATGTGCACCATTTCACTTTATGCTGTCATGAATCCTGTGAGGCAGTATAGCTGACATTAATAGCTGGGTGTTTTAGGTAAAGAGACTAAACTTCAGGTAAGTTATGGGACTTTACCTCTGGCGAATAAGTACTTATCTATGGACTTGAAATCTCATCTTTAGATCAGAAGTCCTTTGTACCAAAATCACTTGTAAGTCTGAAGTATTCCTAAATCTGCACTTTAGATGATTAAGTCATTGGAGCCCCTCGGTCAGCAATGCAGCACATCACCCGTTGAGAACCCCAGCAGAATCCAGCTCTGAGTGCATGGAGTTGCCTCTCCGTACTGCCTTGGGGATGATCTCTGAGTGGTGGTGGCGGGATGGGGGATGCTGCATTCCTCTGTGCATTTCATCTTAGATGTCTTTGATGTGGGCAATAAAGACATGTGGAAGTGGTTGACTTGTGCATACTGGGGAAAGGATGTGAATAGCCATTTTCCTGAAGACAGAGTAGACTCTGGAGCCAGCGGGTCTTCCTGAGATTCACCTGAACAGGCTGGAGCTTTTTCTTGAGAAGAAGAAGGGTGGTCTTAAAGTCTTGAAAACCTGGATTCTGATCTTGGCTCTATCCCTCCCTGGCTATGTTCATCTTGACCAGGTCACTTCACCTTTCTGGACCTTAGTTTCCTCATATACAGAATGGGGTTTATAAAGCCTGCTTTCGCTTTTATTAGGAGGATTGAATGAGACCACCCTTATAACGTGGCAACACTTGGCATACATTGGTTACAGCTGATGCTGGCTTCTTCCCTACTTGCCTTTCCTGTGAACCCTCTTTTCTAAGGCAGCGTTCTCAAAGTATGGTCCTCGGACCAGCAGAACAGCCTTACCTGGAAACTGATTAGAAACTCAAATTCTGAAGTCCTCACCCCACACCTACTGAATCAAGAACTCTGGGGATGGGGTTCATCAATCTCTTCCTTAACAAGCCCTCCACGTGATTCTAATGCATACTCAAGTTTGAGAACCACTGCTCTAAAGTAACATCCCTTTGGGCCCTACTGTTGTTCCCAGATATTGAGCTGGGGCAAACATTGATTTGAACACTGTGCCTCAGGAGCCCAGCACTGCCCCATAACACCAAACTCTGTTCAGCCCTGGCATCAGCTGCCGTACACTCCCAGGTATTCTGCAGGAGCTCTTGGGCCATGACAGACCATTATGGTTGTTTTCTGTTGTGTGTTTTTTTCCTTCCTTTTGCAATTGTCTGCCAACAAATGTTGGCTTCTCAGAGCTGGCCATGTACCCGAGTTTGGGGCAAGCCTGCCTGTCTTTTTAATGGATGCGCCTAGTTACCTCCTTGGAAAGCCTGTGACCATCCATCCTGTCCTTTCTCCAGATGGTTGGTCCATAGGCCTAACCATCACCAGTAACAATGTGCTGGCAACTCTGTATCTCTCGGCTTGACATTGTGACCTGCCTGCCCTTTTACTGTCAGAGATGACAGGGGGCTCAGGAAAGCAGGTGGCAAGGGCTTGGGATAATCTATTAGGGTTAGTGATTCCTGCAAAACCATTTGCTCCAGACAAGAAATTTCCTACAAATAACTCTCTGTCTCAACAAGCCAGGGTCTGTTATCCACTAATTATTTTTGGATTAGGGAGGGCTAACAGGACTTGGCCTTGGAAGGTCAGAATAATTTAAGTAGATAACTAGGTTGCTACCTTCCCTGGGGGGAAGAAGGATCTCTAATACCAAGGTTTCCGCAACTTTGATTGAAAGGAAACCATGTGCTTTGGTTTCTCTGATAAATGTTGATAAAAGACTACACTGATATAATTTTCCAAATGTCAGCTATTTTATCTTGCAGTAAAACCACTTGGATGGGGCTCCTGTAACATCAGCCATTAAGTTCTTATGGTGGAAAGTCAGATTGCAAGGGGTAGGAAAAGAGGAAAGAAGAGGAAAGAGAAGGAGGTTATTTTGATCATGGAGACAAAAGGTAGCAAGGGTGTTGGCTAAGGCAATGTCAAGTGGAGTCCAACAGGCCTGAATTGGAATTTCTACTCCCTCCCCTCACCTCTCCTCCAAGCTCTGAGACCTTAAGCAAGTGACTGAACATTTTTGAGACTCTGTTGCTGATTTCTCAACTGCGGAAAAATAACTCTGCCTATAGCATCATTATAAAGATTAAGTGAGAAGAATTTTTAAGATGATCTATTTTAGTAAAGCGCCTGGTACACAGTAAAGATGCAATAAATGTTAGCTCTAACTACTGAAGTAGTGTAGTGAGTTAATGTGGAAAGCGTAGCAAAGAATCAAGTCAGAACCAAGACCCAGGTTTCTTTCTCGAGTCACTGACTGATGGAACAGTTTTTGGTAATGAAAAAAACAAAATGGAAGAAAACCTCAAGACCAGAAAGTGGCAAAGAGGAGCGGTGTAGATTTGCTGGGAAAGCGTTGGGACTTCGACTATTTTTCTGAAGATCATAGATACATACACCGCATCATCTTTGATGACAATAGCAGATAAATGAGATGTGAGAATATCCTAGTGACAGCTTTTGTTTTCTCTGGGTCTTGATGAAACACTCTGAAGTTAGCTGAGAGCCAAATTCTGGTCTTGCTTATTTTCATTAGGTCTCACTTTATTTTCTCAGAATACTTTATTCCCCCCATTGCACCATTTAATTTTTTTTCCTGCCTTTTTCTGTCGATCATACACATTGAACCACTATCATATGTCATGATGACTCAAGATGAAAATTTCCAATTCCAAGTAGAAATCGTCAATTCATTTAAGTGGATAGGTGATCTAAATTAATTGTGAGGTGAATTATCAATGGGACGACTTGCCTGGAGAAGCCTCAGCACTCTGATCAGGCACAGTGCAGGGGCATCCTTCAGAAAGGCCTTGGTAGAAACTGTTTCATTAATCAGTGACTCGAGAAAGAAACCTGGGCCCTTGTCCTAGACTTTATTCTTTGCTTTGCCTGCCATATTAACTCACTACACTACTTCAATAGTTAGAGCTAACATTTGTTGCATCTTTCCTATGTTCAAGGCACTTTACTAGTGCCTGCGTGCATGAGCAGTGGGGAGGGGATTGCTGCATCAAAAGAGGACCTCTCTCTCCTTCTGGGGTGTCTGTCTGTCTCTCTCCCGTCCTCCCTCCTTGCGGGGTCTCTCCTTGTGGGTCTTTGTTGGGGGGTATCTCTCTTTTTGTGGGAGTCTCTCTCTCAGTGATTCAATCAGTGCTGAGACAGACTGGGATTAGCTGAGTGATTGAGATCTTCTTACCTGCATACAAAATACTTTAAGTAGAATCCCAGCTTTACGATTTGTGAGACAAGTCATTGTTGGCAAGTTTCTTAACTTCTTTTTAGCCCTAGTATTAAAGTGTAGATAAGAACATTTATATAAAAGTGTCTTGTATTTTCAAATTCTCACCTTAGAAATGTTGAAGAACAAGAGAGTAAATGCCCGACGACTTTGTCAGCCGCGAGAGAGGTGCAGTGTCAGAGCAGTAGCCACCTGCCCCAGATTTTCAGGCAGTTCTGTATTCAGTTACCTATTCCAGGAGCCCACAGCACATTTACATCTTTGGTATCTACACTTTCCAGAATCATATGCAAATTGCTGTGTAGACTGTGGTACTTTATAGTAAGATACTGTGCTTTTTAATACTGTACCTTGTTACATAGATGATGTGAGGAGATTTATAAAGATGTCTACGTTATAAGAAATGTTAGATAACTCAGATAGAAGCGAGGAAATAGGTAATAGACAAAATCATGCAATAAGATCCTATTGGTTGTTTGGTGTGAGTTATAGATTTGGATCTGAGCTTCCTAGTGGTCGAAAGAAAAAAAGACAACAACACATTTTTAAGATTCAAAGTGTCTATGAAAAACAAATTGGCCTAGGAAATCACAGAAGGTGTGTACTTCATTTGAAGTATGTGTGTGTTTTATAATTTTACGTGCAATATGAAGTTTTAATACTACTTTAAAAAGCAGAAACTTTACCTCCTGGTGTCTTTTAGATCCCATCTTTTTGGGGGTGACAATAGCCATCAAAAATTGACAGTCCTATACAAAATAGAAAGGATTTAGCCTTGAGCTGAGCTTCTAGGAATTTTCAAGACCTCCCCAATTGCCAGTCTGTTATTCAATTACAGAGCATAATTATTCCTTCAGAAATTGACACAGAATAGTTAATTTCCCAGCAACGCATCCTAACACTCCAGGCAAGCCATCACTTGGAATACAAAGTGTCTTATTCTGCTAATGAAACTTTGCTAATTATAAAATTCTTGAAGTGGGTACTGGAAGAAAAATGTTTTGCACACTTTACAAATAATATGCCTCTGTGGGATGAATGCTGACGCGTGCATTTCAGGTTTTGGCTTATTTGGATATTCATAAGAGTCCCTCTTTGCTGATTATGTCAGCACAACCTCTTTATTGAATTATGGATTGGGTATTTAATCAAGGCCTGTGCCTTATTATTAGCCATGTAACATTCCATTGTTTCAGTGGAAAATGGAACGTGTAAAACCTGATTCACATGAAGATCCATTGGCCCACTAATAAATAATGTTTTACAGCACACTCTGCTTTTATATCCCTATAATCCTTATCTGCCAGAGAAGTGAGAATAAATAAGCACACGTCACGCTGATCTATTGGGGACGGTGCTTCTGTCAAAGTGGTGGAGAGCTGGACACGACGTGGGTTTTCATGAGTTGGTTTTTCCCGTATTAATCCTGGACTTGAGAGCTGGGGCTGTTTTTGGAGAAACACAGATATATGTTGGAGAGAATTTATATTCTAATGTAATCCGTCAGTAAAGAGGTTTGATTTAGTTAGTAATTGTAACCACTTGGTTGTACCCTAAACTTACATAGAACACTTAATAAACCATTACCTGGGCCCGACCTGCAGGGACATTGATTCACCTGGTCTGAGTGGCCCCAGGTGGTATTGACATGCAGGCAAGACTGAGGATCACTCATCTCTGCCCTCAGGAGACCAAACAGTTAATGGGCAGTGATTTCGTGGCTGTGAGCTGTGAGTCCCAACTCCACAGGAGGCTTTCTGAGGATAAAAATATTCCATGGTTCTGCTTCTGGAATCTCGTACTCGGGGAGGGAGTCTGTTCCGGCATTGTGGCCGGAAAGATCTCAACTTGGAGTCTTTGAGATACAGCATTCCTGGTACTTCCAAGCTGTAAGACTCTGGAAAACTTACCTCACTCTCTGGAAAAAAAGACCAAAAACAAAAAACCAGAAACATTATTATGAATTTGGAATTTCTTTGTTTTTTGTTTGTTTGTTTGTTTGTTGTTTTTGTTTTTTTTGAGACAGAGTCTCGCTCTGTCGCCCAGGCTGGAGTGCAGTGGCTGGATCTCAGCTCACTGCAAGCTCCGTCTCCCGGGTTTACACCATTCTCCTGCCTCAGCCTCCCGAGTAGCCGGGACTACAGGTGCCCGCCACCTCGCCCAGCTAGTTTTTTTGTATTTTTTGGTAGAGATGGTGTTTCACCGTGTTAGCCAGGATGGTCTCGATCTCCTGACCTTGTGATCCGCCCGTCTCGGCCTCCCAAAGTGCTGGGATTACAGGCTTGAGCTACTGCGCCGGGCCTGAATTTGGAATTTCTTACTTGGGAGACAGCATTGTTAGTTCAGTGTCTGAGTACCACCTTCCGCCTGTGTTAATATTGCTGCGTGTGAGGTGCTACCAAGAGGTTGTTGCTTTTTACCTCTCAAGGCAGTTTGAAGATTTAACGAGGATTATTTCCTAAAGGGCCCTCTATGCGTGAGGTGACCTGTGAGGTTTGTCCCCATTCTTGTGTCTTGGTTCCCTAGGATTCCTGCTTCTCTCTTTTTCTCCCTCCTTCTAACTCTTGAACATCTTGCATTGCCTCTGAGACTCTGTCCCCTAATGCTCCCTTCTCTTTGCCCAGGTATTCAAGCCAGAAGCATGTACACTTAACAATCTGCAAATTATTTCCTCCTCTATTCTTTGCCACCATTACCAACTCGTTGTAACTGGTCTTTAGGCCTCCAGACTTTCTGTTACCTGGTGGCATGGTAAGTTCCAGGAGAGAGAATGCCCAGGGTACTATGGAATAACAAAGGAAGTTCCTAACATAGTAGGGATAGAGGAGTGGTGATGGTAGCATGCAGAATTGCAGAAGACTTCCCTGAAGAAATGCCATCTCAGGGAGTTAGCCTGGCACAGAGAGGGGGAAGCGTGCTTGGAGCAGGGGAGCAGTATGATCAAAGACCCAGGGGTGAGCACGAGGTTAGTGGTCTCAAGAAGATCAGGATGGCAGGATCCTGGGGTGGGATGCAATGCCAGCACAATCTCAGGATGAGAGTCAGTGAGTTTGCGAATGTTGTGATCCCTGTTTATCCATCTCTGTGCCATGGATGCCAGCGGGGTCCATGTGCTCGGTTATATTTGTTGGATTGCTGCACTCCTGGAGTTCAGTGGGTGGCAGCATAACTGGTTGAGTTGGGGAGAAGCCATCCTTGACTAGGCAGTGTTTGAAATGGATCATGAAGAAGTGTGTATGGGACTTTTATGGGCACAGGAGTGAGTGTGTATGTGTGTGTGTATGTTACTGTGTGATGCCAGGCACTGAAAGCACACCCAGGAGCACAGGTTCATGGAGTACATGATCCAGGTGTGATTTGGCAGGACTGGAGCATAAACCGTACATGAGAGAAGAAGACTTCAGAACAGGTGGGGAGAAATGGAAATGTTGTCACCGTGTAAAATCAGCTGGCCCAGCACTGCTTATTTTTGGTAACCTTGCATTCTTCACTGTGAAACCTGTGATTATGAGGGTTTTCCAGGTTAAGGATTTGTGGCTTTATCCTATGGGAAGCCACAGATAAATTTTAAACAGGGGGCAGGGAAGGCATGGGAGTGGCATAATCAGGTATGCACTTCAAGATGACATGCCATCTGCAGAGGGTAGAATGAATCTGGGAAGGGTAAGAATGGATGCAGCATAACCGCTAATCTGTTTTCTCTTCCCTCTAATTAGAAGAATCCTTTTTGTCCTAAATGTATTATACACTTTGACCTGAATCAGATTATTGTAATTTGCTCTGGCCTGAAACACCTGTGGTACACAAAGGACTTTCACACACATTCTTGTGACTTGGATTGGAGGGTACTAGCTTCTTTAGTACTAGGACCCTCCTGTTAACAGGGTGCCTGGATGTGAGGCAGCAGGATTCCTGTGACTCCCTTTACCTCTATTCATAAAGGGCTCTTACTTCTTTTTGGAAAAGTCATGTTGTTGATTTCTTTAATAATGGTAAGAAAAAGCAGAGAGCAGTGGCTTTATAGCTCACCAGTTAGAAAAATTGATCTGTTATTAGCTAAATCCCCGCCCTACCATCAATCTTGTCTACTGATATCCTCTGTGTCCTTTTCTGGCTTGAGCTAATGGTGTCTCCTCCAGAAAACTTCCATGATTCTTCCTTTCCCATCCTTGTCTTCATTCACCCAGCCCTTGGTTGATCTTTTCTTATATTCTTAATTGTGGTGTAGCTGTAATATGATATAGATTACTGCCTATCTCTCCTGGAAATTGTGAGTCCTCTGAGGAGAGGAAGTTTTGTCCTCATTTTAAAAATTACTTTCCCATATAGTGGAGTGCTTGGTGCATAGAAAGTTTATTGTTTCAGGTGAGCTAATGTGTAACTGGCAAGTTATTAGGAACAACCATAGTTTGAAAATATCATCTCGGGATTCCTGCATCCAGTTTCCTCATGGACATCTCCATCAGAATGTGACACGGGACAAAGATCAACATGCCCAGGAGTGGACTCATCAACCCTCCTACCCTCTTTCAAATCACCTCCTTCCTTCTCTGTTTCATAGCCCAGGACATGGTACCACACGCATTTTCTCAACCCATAATCCTGGGAACTGTTGATTCTTTCCTCATTCATTACACACAATATTACTCCTCTGCTTTCATTGTGTGTGTATTTCTCCACTGTTCCCTCTCCATCCCTACAGGATTTCGTATCAGATTAATTGTCTTTACCTCCAGTAGTATCTAAGCCTTTCTCTGCCTTGTGATGTGGTCACCACCGTGAGGTCTGAAAGACTTTTCTAAAATCCAGACCCATTCACGTCACCCTTGTGTTTAGAATGCTTGGCAGTTCCCCGTCAGTTTCAGGCTCTCCATGATCAGGCCCCTCACTCCCTCTTCATTCTCTTCTGTTTGTACTCTGAAATTTTACATTTTATCATCGCAAGTTAAATACCCGCAGTGCTGTCCAAAAGGACGTTCTGTGATGATGGGAATGTTCTATCATCTACGATAGAACATCTATGTATCGGTGCTGTCCAGTGTGGCAGCCACCAGCCGTGCGTGCCTATTGAGCAGTTAAAATGAGGCTGATGTGACTGAAAAATCAATTTTAAATTTTTATTTAATTTTAGTTAATTTAAAATTAAATAGCCATATGTACTAGTGTCTCGCATATTAGACAGCATGGTTCTAGACTCTGGATATACTATTCTGTCATATACCTCTGTACCTGGGCTCAAGGTTCTCTCTCTGAAATGTTCATTTCTGCATTCTTTCCCAAGATAATTTCAGCGGGTCCTATAAGAATCATCTCAACTGTCCCCCTGCCTCCAGAACACCTTTCCTTATCCCGAGACTGGCCTGTGCTCACCTCTACTGTGAAACTAATATACATTTTATAGTTACATTATACTATCTCTTTCCACTGTCTTTTCACTGCTAGTGTCCCCATTAGAAATTGAGGTTCTTTAGGATAGGAGATAAGTCTTTCCTCCTGGTATCCCAAGAATACAGCACAGTTCCTGCCTGGTGTGTAAACAGTAAGGGGCCTTGTATTACAATGTAGAGTGCAGAGGCAGTTCTGGGCTCTAGCCCCCTATCTGCTAGTTCCAGTTCTGCAGCTATAGCCAAATCCACCTGACTGGGCCTCAATATTGTTACCTGCACATGGAGCATTATAATTCCTTCAATGTTCAAGAGATTTATCATGAGCATTACTGATAATATACAGTACCCGAGACACTAGTAATTGATAGCCGCTATTGTTGGGTGTTCTGTAAATGTTTGAGCCTCTATTACTACAATTCCTCAAGTACTTGAGTGCCTGTTAGTGTGTTGAATACTTGACTTGCGGCTGGACGTGGTGGCTCACGCCTGTAATCCCAACACTTTGGGAGACTGAGGTGGGCGGATCACAAGGTCAGAAGATCGAGACCATCCTGGCTAACACGGTGAAACCCCATCTCTACTAAAAATACAAAAAGTTACCCAGGTGTGGTGGCATGCACCTGTAGTCCCAGCTACTCAGGAGGCTGAGGCAGGAGAATCGCTTGAACCCAGGAGGCAGAGGTTGCAGTGAGCCGAGATGGCGCCACTGCACTGCAGCCTGGGGGACAGAGCGAGACTCCATCTCAAAACAAAACAAACAAAACAAAAAACTTGACTTGCAATGCAACATTTACTTTTTATGACAATCCTAATAAGGCAGTTGTGACTATCTCCATTTGATATTTAAAGTTACATTCCACAGCTAGGAAGGGGCTTAGCTGGGATTCAAATCCACATTTGCTTGACTTCAAAGCCCATGCCAGACTTCCTTATTCCTGTTTGCATATACATTTGCACTTAATTTTAGGCAGCAATGCACATATTCAATTAATAAAGCAAATCATAAGGGGAAATAATTTTAACACAGCCAGCAGAATTTCCTTGAGCTAGTTGATTTGGGAGACTGCATATTGCATTCCTTGTACAGTATTTCCATTCCCTGTTTGCAGTTTTTAGGTAAAGAAATAAGGAAACATTTAATCCATTCCTTCAATTAGGTTGTGTAATAGATTGTCATGGGCATTTTCAAGATAAGTGTTCAATGATAGTGTTGTGAAGTGCATTGATCAGTTGCTTCTCAGAAGTCTCATTGATTATCAGGTCTGGGTTAAGCAGACAGGCTGCTAGAATCTTACCTTTGGAGGACTTAAATTTCAGTTTTGAAGGCAGCTCATAGGGCCATCAAGTCAGAGGCCTCACTGTCCTCATTTTTACAGCAGGCCTTGCTTCTGTAGAGACTCTACTGGAACCTGGATTCTGGGACATTTTTATTTACACCACTGGATTCCTTTCCCTACAGCTGCTATTTGTTTTCTGAACATCACTTCTTTTCCCTTCTTCTTTTATCGAATGTCTACTACATGCATAGCACTGGGTTACGTGCTCTGGCATGACAGTGGTCGCTGAGATAGGGCCAGACATTTGGCATTTGAGTAGTGGATAGAGATAAAGATGCCCACACACATGATGGTAGCTGTTAGCTGTGGTGAGTAGCATTTGCCACACGTCGGGACCCTTACATATAGATTTATGTGAGTAACTAGGTTTGGGCATCACCACTATGAGAAAAGAAGGCACCAAGTGCTGTGACCATGCCAATGACAGAGCGAAAGAAAGGTTACTTCTTCTACAGGAGACTGGGGTAGAGGAGAGAGGAGGTGTTAAGAGGAGTTGGTGGCCAGGTGTGGTGGCTCGCGCCTGTAATCCCTGCACTTTGGGAGGCCGAGACAGGCGCATCATGAGGTCAGGAGATCGAGACCATCCTGGCTAACACGGTGAAACCCCATGTCTACTAAAAATACAAAAAATTAGCTGGCCGTGGCAACGGGCGCCTGTAGTTCCAGCTACTTGGGAGGCTGAGGCAGGAGAATGGCGTGAACCCAGGAGGCGGAGCTTACAGTGAGCTGAGATCACTGCACTCCAGCCTGGGGGAAATTCCATCTCAAAAAAAAAAAAAAAGGAGTTGACATCTGAACTCTCAAAAAAAAAAAGGAAAAAAAAAGGAGTTGACATCTGAACTGAGGATATATTTCACTCTCACCACAACCCTTTGCATTAGGCACTAATATCCGCATTTTATAGTTGGGAAAATAAACACAGAGAGATTATGTAACTTTGCCCAAGATCACGCAGCTTATAAGTATTATAGCTAGGACTGGAATCCAGGCATTCTGGCTTCAGAGTCTGCTGACAACCACAGTTATATTGTACCACTCAATTATGGTACAGATTATTACAGTGTGAGATCAGATGGGATAAGTAGTATAGGTGGTTCCCAAACTAGTCAACATCAAATTGAATGCAAGAATGCAAGAAGCTTTTTAACAAATATCACTACAGTAAGTTACCCTAGGCTTGCTGAGTCTGAATTCTTAAGAGAGGGCCCAGAAAATGGTATGATTTCTTTAAAAGTCTCCAAATGATTTCTGTGGGCAGCCAGGTTTGGGCATCACTACCATGGGAAATGAAGGCACCAAATGCTGTGACAGTGCCAATGGAAGAGTGAAAGAAAGGTTATGTCTTCTGCAGGAGAATGGGGCAGAGGACAGAGGAGGTATTAAGAGGAATTGACATTTGAACTGAGTATTAAAATATGACCCTTAGCGAGCCATGCAGAGAATAGGGCCAGCTTTTGTTTTTCCATGGAAGTAAATTTGGATCATATACGGAAGGTTGTGGGTCCCCAGGAGAAGTGTGTGTGTGTGTGTGTGTGTGTGTGTGTGTGTGTGTTTGTTGTGGTGGCTGGGGGGGATCCTTTTATTTGCATTTCAGTGAACGTGTATCTAGGAAGCTAAGTAACATATTTTGTCATTGTTATCTAGGACCAAAGCTGGTAGAAGACTATCTTAGGCCAGATGATTTCAGAGACCCCTTAAAATTACTTCAGAAAATCTTTACCCGCCTATCCACAAGTCTTGAAACCTCTCCATCAGAGCTCTACTTTTTTAGTTTGAGGTCTTTGCTTTCAGCAGAAAAACAGAAAGTCCTGGGTTGCTGACACATGAAAACATTAAACATTAACAATGTGATGAGTGCAGCTGTTTTAACTTTTAGAGCATACACTCCTAGGGACATAGCAGAATTGAGAGGTGGTGTGATGTGAAAACTGTTACTAGCCAAAACAGTCTGCATTAAAACTATTGGAGAAAACCAAGTTAGAAGGTCTTTGGCTGGGGGAAAGGGGAAGGTGCAGTTTAGGGGTCACAGGGCAGACACACTGAGGATCCCCCCTTCCCCTTTTCTGTGTCCTCTCATCTAAGGCTGGCCTTACCATTTCCAGAGCAAGTTTGCAAACGAAGTTGTTCTTAGATTCTGTAGAAAAACAGGAGTGAAGATTTACAGCTTGGTAGGAGGATTCACACTTGAGCCGGGGTGCAAACAGTGTGTGTTAACAAAGGGGCCTCTTGTGGGGTAGTCTTTATTTTTCTTTCCTTTTTTTCCTCCTGGAAAAAACTAGGACAAGAAGAACATAGAAAATGAAGACTAATTCCAAACACCAGAACTAGTTTGTGAAAATTGGCGTGCTATTGTTATCCTCTGGTTCACAGGTTAATATCCTACAGATTGGTGTCCACCATCTGTTCCAATGCTACTCTCGTTTAAATAGTGCTTTTCCTTATGACATGTACAAAAATTTCAGTTCAATAGCTAATCATTGTCTCAGGTGCACAAACATGTTTCTCAGGTGGACAAACATGTTTCTAGTATGTATTTTTTTTAAAAAAGGATTTCACCGTTTCCCTGCTGGTTTTCAAACCAGGTAGGATTGAGGATTCTAGGTGATTTATTTTGATGATTTCAGTAATAAAACCCAAGGGAAAAATTGGTTCATCGTGAATACAGCCACTTTTCATTAAATGCAGCTAAAGGCCCAAGAATGAATCTGAAATGGAGACGAGATCTGCCATTTAAATCAGGGACAGATACACAATTTGCATCTGACATAAATTCTCATCGGGTTGTGTTAAGAATACGGTCTGGCAGGGAATGAAAATTAAATTGACTTCTCACCTATTGTTGTCCCTCCCTGAGCTCTGCTCCTCTAGAAGTCATTAATGGCCACAGGTACAAAGGATGCGACGTAGCCCTTTGGGGTTTCCCCAGTCACGGAGATGTTTAGCAGATTGCTGCTTTAGGCGTTGATCCATCATCACTTCGCTGCAGCACCAGAATCTCGTTTAAATACAAGCAGTGGGGGCCTCTTTGAGTACCACTGCCTGGAAGAGCAGCCCCACATCATTAAATAGGGTGTGTAGACCTCTTTCCTAATCCGCCCCAAACCCCATGTGCCCGTTTGCTGCATGAGTCTGAATATTGAATTTCAAGATTTCTAAATGAGGTTGAAGGTCTGTTTGACATCTGCTGATGACTCCCATGTTGAATTTCCTCAAGTAGTGGGTTCCCTGAGAGTCGCCTTCCCAAATAAATAAATTTTACTTCTCCTTTATGAAAAGCAACCTAAGTGAGTCCATTGCTTTTAGTTAAAACCTTTAAAATATGGCATTTTGCATCTCATTTTCACCTATCTTTTAATCTTCAGGAGGTGGCAATGGGGGTGGGAATTACTATCCCTTTTTTTAAAGCACCTAATAGGTACCACACACTATCTTAGGTGCATTATACATGTGATTGCGTATTTTTTCATTTATTTTATAATACACATAGAAGAATAAGAAATTGAATAAAACATAAATGGTTAACCTCAGGAATAATTATAAAATGAACACACATAAAATACCTACCCACATCAGGACATTGTAACATAACCAGCAGCCTAGATTTTCCCCATGTCTCTTCCCAATCATAATTACTTCTTCCGCTCTAACAGAAACTCTCCTGTCTTTTATAATACTTCCTTGCTTTTCTCTATAGTTTTATCCATAAATAAATTCATAAATAGTTTCACTAACCAGATTTCAAATTTCATGTAAATGCTAGCACAATGTATGTTCTATTATCCTAATTTCCTTTTATACAACTTACATATCTATGAATTATCCACACTGTTCCATATGTTCATAGTTCACTTATATTTATTGTAATTTAGTAACCATTATATAAATATGCTACAATTTTGAAACTCCATTCCATAACATCTGGGTTTGAAGCTCTATGCTATGACCATATTTTTTAACATATATCTTGGTGTACATAAGCTTGCAATTATGGAGGATGGAATTGCTGGGTCAGAGGAAGTGTGTATATTTAGCTTTAAGTAGGGTATCTATATTTTCAGTTTTATTATATATTACCAATTTTCCCAAAGTGATTGTTTCCATTTCTGATCTTACAAACAGTGAGTTAATGTTGGTTCCTACCGTTATCCATACTTGGTACTTTTATATTTTTTTCATCCATGACTGTATCTGCCCCTGTAATACTGTTGTAAGGCAAATAGTCATAGCCCCATTTTACAGATGAGAAAACCATATTCTCAGATTTTTATAAACATGCCATAAAACATACAAAACCTGAAGGAAGGACAAAGGGACAAAGCCAGCAACTGAATAGTCAAGAGACATCAAATATCAAAAGTTTACTTTATGCCTATATTATGATTTTAGAAGAGTATAGACTCTGCGTCTTCCAAAGATCTGATATATCTTGTATTTTATTGCTTTGGAGGTGAAGAACTTTTGGAAAAAAAATTTTAGGAATGGCTTGTACTTTGATCAGAATAGGAAAATAAGGTGAAAAACAAAACCAAAACAAAATAAAAATAAGAATGATGATAATCCTCCACTTACCTTTTATGGAATAGTGATTCTGCCCAGATATTGGACTGAGTAGTTTCCGTAACTTATTACTAGTGTGCTTTTCCATGGCTTTGTGCTTTAGAGTTCTTGAGTGAAATGGGAGAAAAGGCAAAGACTGCTTTGGTTTGCAGAGTCATGGGAGCTTTTATTATGGCTTCTATGCCTGGATGTCTACTGCCTAATTCTACGTGGACGTTATAAATATAGGGGAGGAAAATCATCTTTTTTTCCCCTCTACCCTCCTAGTTTCTCAGGCTGGGCCTGGAAAATTAGCCTGACAAAAGACAGATTAACAAGAGAAAAACAAATATAAGTTTATTAAACTGTTCATCCTACACAAACATGGGAGTACTCAGAGATAACTAACTCAAAAGGGTGGTTAGAACTTGGGTGTATATAACATCTTAAAAAGGACAATAAAATTTTAGAATAGTGACAAGATAAGGGAAAAGGACTGATTACAAATCACAGAGAGTTAAATATATAGGGGAACTAATAGAAGGTAAGAGCTGGTTAATAAAGTCAGCTATGCAGATTCCTTTGAAGCCATCTTAAGGCTGATAAGTTATCTTGGTGATGGACTTCTGTCCCTGCTGGTGGGTGGAGGGGAGGAGACATTTACAAATTTATGTCCCGCTTTTAGGAAAATGTGGGTGGTCTGAGAGCTTTTTTTTTTTTTTGGATCTGCTGCTGCTTCTTTTTTATCTGCTTCTTCCTTTAGCTCAAAATAATCCTTATGCCAAAGTGTCCTTTCTTGGGTGGCATTTTCTGCTATTCTCCATGGACAAAGTTCCTATTAGAAAGATAAACCCCTTCCTCATTCTGCCCCTGTGACCTTATTACTTGGAGATGTTTGCCCCTAGAAGGTCTCTTGTTATCTCCAGGTGAGTTCACTTGCAAATCTTTGCCCATAACCAGAAGGATCCAGATTTTACTAGAACTTTAGCATTCAATGCCTCCCAATGTTAGTGAAGCAAATCAGCCAAATTGTCCTAGTAATAAAGATTTTACATATCATATACCAAGAAAAGAGTATAATAGTCTAAAACAAGATTCAGATTATGGTGGAGGGTTTTTTTGTTTAATATATGATATAGTTTGGCTGTGTCCCCACCCACATCTCATCTTGAATTGTAACTCCCTCAATTCCCATGTGTCATGGGAGGAACCTTGTGGGGGGTAATTCACTTATGGGGGACGGGTCTTTCATGAGCTGTTCTCTTGATAGTGAATGAATCTCGTGAAATCTGATGGTTTTAAAAACGGGGGTTTCCCTGCACAAGCTGTCTTATCTTGTCAGCTGCCATGTGAGATGTGCCTTTCACCTTTCATCATGATTGTGAGGCCTCCCCAGTCACGGGGAACTGTAAGTGCAATACACCTTTTTCATTTGTAAATTGCCCAGTCTTGGGTATGTCTTTATCAGTAGCATGAAAACAGACTAATACCATATAGAAGGATATTCTATAACATTGGTTGATCCTGAAACTAAAATGTCATAAAAGACCACTGAGGGAAGCTGAGAATACCCCCACCCTAATACCCAGCCTCTTGTTTTGACCCTTACAGCAGTGCCATGAAGTACCTCCTATTATGCCACACTATGGATGGTATAACTTTGCTTTAGAAAGGGTCAATAACTTAAAATTACACAGCTATAATATAACAAAGTCTGCATTTGAATCCAGGTCTGTCTATGTGGTTATAAACTGCTGTGCTATAATGCTTTTAACCAGAGAGAAAAATTCAAGCAGGAAAATCCAGTCTACTCAGAATATCAGCCTGGAGGTACTGCCTTTCCTGAGAATGTGGCTTTACTGGGGCTGCCATTTCGATGGGTTTTTAACAAAGCACCCAGTACCTGGTACTCTCTGCATTGTCCAGTAGCATAAGAATTCTATTAGCAGATAGCAAGCACCTGAATCATCTGGAATTTGTACCAGAGGACTGATATCTTTCTGAGAAAGTCTCCAAGTTTGACCATTGTTATCCTATTTTACAGCCCTATTATTTCACAGCAGATATGCCATATAAATGGTTAATATTTTCCTAGTGTTCACCAAGGAGCTACATCCTATAGTTGTAATTTGGATGTAATTTTTTGTGGTTATATAAATATGGCTCTATTTGAAGTGGGTTGAATTAGAAAACTCATGAATAAATTCTTTGACATAATCAGAATTATATGGCAAGGAATTGACCTACTTTGCAGGAAGGCTCCCCCAGAGTTCCTTAGCTGATAGTATGTTAACCCAACAGAGAAATCTTCCTGCTAATAGCACTTATCAGAGAAGATTGGAACCTGTAGTTTGTCAGGTACTCCAAAAAAAAATAATAATTTAAAGTCTGAAATAATAAAAAAAAAATCCTGCCTTTCTTTAAATTTTATTTCAACTGGAAATATAAATGTACATCAAGTTATAGATCTTTTTATCACAAGTTAGCATAAGGACTTTTCTTGACATTGGAATACAGTTTGCTAATTGGAATGCTGCCTCTTGCTAATGAAGTATATACCCACAAAACATATCTTCTTTTATTTCCAGTTTTGATTTCTTTAAAGTGGAATAAGGGTTTTAAAACACTTGGAAAGTAACCAAAATATAGAGTCCTTCTGAGTCCGTGTGCTTTGCTGGGGGAGTCGTGGGGAGTAGCACTTTCTTTTAACAAGTTGGCCTTTTTTAATTATTTTTAAACATTGAACTTCATTTTCATAGAATTAACTTTATTTTTGTACTCATGTTTCACTGACTTACAACATACGTAACTAATTATATACTATCCTAACTGGTACAATTATCATAAACAAATTTGGCAACAGAAGTGTATGAGATACTTGGTAAGCGTCTAACATAGGTTTTTGATTGAAACAGAAATCAAGTAGCCTTCCTGGCATCCCTGTTCGGAGTAGAGCCAGCAACAGATAGTGAGAAAGAAGAGCAGGGGTCAATCCAAAGCACTGATGAGCCTAACAGACCTTCTCTTGTACTTCACCTACAGGGCTGTTCAGAGGATTCAAGGTGGTAAAGTAAAGTGTATAAATAAAGTGACTGGTATTTTGAAAAGTGATGAGTACAAAGCAGGATCTCAGAAAATTATAACTTGATTTTTTTCTTCTTATTTCACCCTGTCAATCTAATCAATACATTATTGTTGGATTGTTATGATTGGTTTAAATCTCTAGTTTTTCTACTAGATTCTGAGCCTGCTGGGAATAAAGGGCATATTATAATCATTTTGTTCCCTTTTTTATATTGCTTAGCACCTAGGAGTCCTTCTGAAAACGCATTTAAATTTATTGCAGTAAAGGGTTGACATAACTTCTAGGGGACAGCAGGACAATCCTGGCAAGAGATCTGTATCTGGTATTGGAATGCCCAGAGCAGGTATTATGGGATGGTTGTAGAGAGGGTGGGGTAAGTCATGAAATACCAATACAGATACCAAGTCGGAAAGGCCAGTGATGGAATACTGACAGGAATTGTGGGGCAAGAAGTTCTAAATCAGACCAGTTTTCTCCAGCCCCCCGCTAGGAATTTCCTTCCTTTTGTTTCCTTCTATCCTGCTTCCAGCTAAGATCAATTTATCAAATTTCATGTAACTGTTTCCTGCCAGGCAAGAGGATGCTTGCAGAAGTAACCAAGCTTAATTCCAATCCAGGGACTTCATAAGGGCAGTGACCATACCTTGTTCCTTTTTAATATAAAAGATAAATTAGAGATTTAATTTGGAAATCCCATTAAATCCCAGACTTTCAAATCAAACAATTAAGAACTCCATAGCCCCCTGCATGGAATGAAATTATTGTAATTCTTCCTTCTTGGTGGAAAAAAATGTACTCTGTAATTGCTGGGAACTCTGTTAATAAGAATCAAATCCTCTTTATCTAAACCGTATCTAAAAGGTGAAATGTTATTTGGGTCCTATGCCAAGGAACAAAAGAAAATGTCTTATATGAAATGTTTGAGAGAAAGACCATTTTTGTTTCTTAATTAAGCTTGCCTTAATTTGACAAAGCTCTCTAGTGCTAGCTGTAGAATGTACAGGTTGAGTATCCTTTATCTAAAATACTTGGGACTAGTGGTGTTTTGGGTTTCAGATGTTTTTGGCTTTTGGAATATTTGCATATACATAGAAGATATTTTGTGATTGGCACCCAAGTCTAAACATGAAATTTATTTATGTTTCATATATAACTTACACACATAGTCTGAGGATATTATACAATATTTTTAATAATTTTATGCACAAAACCAAGTTTTGACTATATTCTGACTATGACCCATCATAGTCAAAATTACACAGTTCAGATGTGGAATTTTCCACTTGTGATGCCATGTTGGTTCTCAAAGAGTTTCGGATTTTGGAGCATTTAGGATTAGGGATACTCAACCTACATTTTTCTCCCTCATCTGCTTCTTGCTCTGACATTTAGACTCTCTTGACCTGGAAGCTGTTTCTGGCTTTAATACCCCCTTCCTTGGTATTCACCCTGCTTTGGGGGTAAGTAGCTGGTACCCAGGGTGTGGCACCTCTGATCACTATACCTGTGACATACAGTCCTGCTTTTGTGATGCGTGGAGCTTCAGAAGAACCTTTATATTATGAAGAACTAATACTTGGGACCAGTTGTCAGTGGCAACAGGTAGATTAGGCACCCAAGCATTTTACTATGGCCTTGATAGCTCAGGTTAGCAGTATGTAGTGGAAAGGGCATGGACTGGGTGATTAAATAAATACAGGCTGAAATGTTAGCTCCATCCTTGCTGTCTATGCATGCTATAACTTGGATGTTTGACCCCTCCAAATCTCCTGTTGAAAGTTGATCCCCAGTGTTGGAGGTGGGGCCTAATGGGAGATGTTTGGGTCATGGGGCAGATTCCTTGAGAATAGCTTCATACTGTTCTTGTGATAACGAGTTCTCATTCTATTAGTTCCCAAGAGAGCTGGTTGTTAAAAACAGCCTGGCACCTCCCTCCCCTGATCCCTTCCTTTCTCTCTCATCATGTGATCTCAGAACACACTGGCCCTCCCTCACCTTCCACCACGTGTAGAAGCAGCTTGAGGCTCTCACCAGAAACAGATGCTGTCTATGCTTCTTGTACAGCCTGCAGAACCATGAGCCAAATAAACCTCTTTTCCTTATAAATGACCCAGCCTCAGACATTTCTTCATAGCAATGCAAATAGACTTAAACAATGCCATTTGGCCAAATCATTTCACCTTACTGAACTTCCACTTCTTCATCACTGAGAAGAGAAACATGGTCTTTCTTCTGAAATTGTTTTGTAGATTAAATGAGCTAACATGGATAAAGCACCTGTGGCATGGGTTACATTGTGCTGCCCCCCACCCCTCATTCATATGTTGAAGTCCTAACTCCCTGTACCTCAGAAAGTGACCTTATTTGGAAATAGAACATTGCAAATGTAATCAGTTAAGACGAGGTCAGTAGGGTGGACCCTAATTTACTATGACTTCACTATGACTGGTGTCCTCATAAATAGGTGAAATCTGGACACACAGACAGACACAAAGGGAGAACATCATGTGAAGATAACAGCAGAGATCAGGATAATATGTCTACAAGCCCAAAGATGCCAAGGTTGCCAGCTACCCATCAGAAGCTAGGGGAGAAGCATGAAACAGTGTCTCTCCCAGTCTTTCGAAGGAACCAAACCTGCCAGCACCTTGATCTTGAACTTCTAGCCTCCAGAACCATGAGACAATACATTTCTGATGTTTTAAGCCACTCAATTTGTGGTTCCTTATTACAGCAGCCCTAGCAAAGTAATACACACCTGTCACTTAATTTTATTTCTTTACCTTTCTTCCACCACATAACTCCTTCTTGTTTCCTTTAAATGTATTCAAATCAGCATACTGCAGGACGTAAACTTCGCAGACAGAAACCTGGATGTGCAACACATCCTATTTCTGACCCTCTAGGGAGAACATAGAAGAGCTGTCCTGTTTTCCTATGATATGTAATATGTATTTTTTAATCCTCTGGGTAGTGCCTGCAATAATCTTCTGTGCACACATCCTGCTGTGGAAGATTTGACAATAAGAACTGCCTCATGAGGCCACCCCGAAAAGGAACAGCAGATATAAACATGTCGCCATTCTTGTCATTTTGAAACAACATTACTTAAAGCGTCCCAGATAGTTGGGAAAAGAGGAGCTCTTTTCTTCTAGGCCTCCTGTTTCTCCTCTAGCAGGGAAAGATCTTTGTAGGTGTTGTGGAGACAGCAGGAGTTATCAAGGAGAACAGGTTTCCTGCAAACATCCTGAGTGATTTGCATTGTATGAAGCGAACACAAACCACCTCACTTAGTCATTCATATTAATTGAGCAGTTTTAAAATTTAAAGAAGTATTCCTTTGGGGTTTGTGATCAAGGCTGCGTCCCAGCGCTTCACTGGAATCTTCTTGAATTTGGCCCTATTTGATACAGCTTTGCTTTCTGTTGATGTTACATGGAAAACCTCCACCTGGCTGGACAATAGCACTAGTATTGCTACGGTCAGCAGCTTTATTGTAAAGAAATTCCAACTCTGGGAACTGGCAGCACTGCATCCACTGACTCTGGGGAGATTCTTCCAGCCGCAGCACAAAATACAGCTTTCTCTTTTCTACCAAGCTGTATTGAACTCTTTGCCTTGATCTGAGGACCTAGGATCTCCGCTCCTTCAAGTGTTCTAGGCAGCAGTGAGGGAGCCAGGACCCTGCAGAGCAAGCCACCTGCAGGCTGCAAAATTCCAGCAGAGACTGGATTTTTGAAGTATCAAAAGCCTCACACCTGTAGGTGATCTCCATGCAGAGACCGAGAGCAAGAGTAGCTAACCCCTGACCCCACCAAAACTCACATCTGTATCAGCCTTTCAGAGAAGAGAATGATCCCTTTTGTTTTCCTAGATGTTTCAGGAATAAAAAGAACATAGGGTGTGCATAGATTTGAGAGAGAAAAGGGACAATGGAGCCATATCAGAGAGCGTGGACGCTGGACTCAGAGACCTGCATTCCAATTCTGCACCTGCCAAGCTTCTAGCTGGGAACCTTCTGAAAGGCCCTGCACCTCCCTGAATCTCAGTTTCTTTATTTGTAAAGCAGGTTAATAGTAAGTACCTGACAGGTCTGCTGCTAGGATTATTTGCAATCGTGTATGTGAATATGCCTACCTGTCACCCTGTTTTCTCTCCCTCCATCTCTTATGTATCACATTTATTAAACAATTATTTATTATGTGCCAAGGACTTTGCAAAGTATATAATGTTCACTAATCACATATTACAAGCAGGCAGTTTTAAAGGAAAAAAATTATTCAGTGATACCTGTGAAGCATGGTAAGGGCTGCGCATGGTGCCTCACACCTGTAATCCCAGCACTTTGGAAGGCCAAGGCAGTTGAATCACTTGAGGTCAGGAGTTTGAGACCAGCCTGACCAACATGTTGAAACCTCGTCTCTACCAAAAATACTAAAAAATTAGCGCGCTGTGGTGTCCTGCACCTGTAATCCCAGCTACTCAGGAGGCTGAGGCAGGAGAATCGCTTGAACCTGGGAGGCGGAGGTGGCAGTGAGCCGAGTTCACACCACTGCAACAGAGTGAGACTCTGTCTCAAAAAAAAAAAAGAAAAAGGCATGATAAGGCAGACTTTATTCAGAATCATTATCACAGATATAAGGACAACTGCAGTGGCGTCTTGCACTTGGGGAGAGAGCTTGGGCTCGCCTTTAAATACAGCATGGGCAAGAGGCAATTTATTGCTAAGGAGCAGGGTAGGGGTCAGTTAATAGAAAATTACTAAGAGGAAACATCAAGGGAAAAGGGGACTCTGACTTAACCGCCTAACAGGATTCTTGCTGAAGACAGGCCAGGGAAGTCAGATACCATCTGGGGATGATGGAGGATAAGGAGCCTGATCAGTTATTGAGGATGGTCAGATATTGAGGATGGGGGTTCTGGCTAAACCGACTTTTGCAGGGTTCTTTTGCTACTATTGGATGTTATGAGGAAGTGCACAGAAGGGTCTAAGAGAAGATTCAGACGCCTGATGCAAGTGTGGCCAAGCAAAGAATGTCAACAGTATCTTGTTAATGGTTAAAAATGACATTTCTTGGGGTCAGATAAATTCCAGTTGGCTATGTAACCTTGGTCAAGTCTCTTTACCTCTTCAAGCCTGGGTTTCCTCATCTATAAGGTAGAGATAACAACAGTGACTATATTATGGGATCACTGAAAGAAGTAAATGAGATGATGCTTGCAAAATATTTAATGCAAATTCTGGCACCTAGTAAGTGTCCTGTAAATATGAGTAAAGATAATAATAAGAGATTGGGTTTCTGTATAACTTCTTAAGGGATACATCTACCTGTTATGGTTGTCAGACAACTCAGTCTGGGACTAGATTTTAGTTGTGTTTAGAAAAATTTGTTTTGTAAATTAGTCAATTTCTATGGTGTAACGTTTGTTTTTCTATTTCAGTTTAATTATTTGTCTTTATTCTATTATTTTTAAATGTTTGTTTATTTATTTATTTATTCATTAGAGGCAGGGTCCCACTCTGTTGCCCAGGCTGGAGTGCAGTGGCATGATTAGAGCTCACTGCAGCCTCAAACTTCTGTACCTAAGTGATCCTCCTGCCTCAGCCTCCGAAGTAGCTGAGACTATGGCACATGCCACCATGACTTGCTAATTTTTTAAATTTTTTGTAGAGATAGAGTCTCGCTGTATTGCCCAGGCTGGTCTCAAACTCCTGTCCTCAAGTGATCCTCTTGCCTTGGCCTCCCAAAGTGCTGAGATTACAGGTGTGAGTCACTGCACCTGGCTGATTTGTCTTTATTTCTTAAGAAATTGTTCAATATGAACTAAAGAGAAAGGGCATTCGTTAAAGCCTGAGAATTGATAGATTGTGAGAGAGAGGGAGATCAAGGGAAAAATAGTATTTGGGGAGGAACTACATTTATTACTTAAGGGAGAACTGGGAGGAAGACAACCAAAAAATCAAGACTAGGGACTGGGAAGGTGACAGGTACAAGGTGACCTGGCAGACAGGATAAGGGGAGCTCTTGTTCTTGACAGAGGAAACAGTACAGAAAAATTCACAGATGTGAAGACATGTGGGATGTACTCTGGGACTTGGGCTTCATTTGGCTGAAGCAAAAAGCATATGCTGGGGAAAAAGGAAGTGAGGATAAAGAAATGAGGTGTCATTCCAACGGGAAAGACTGTGATCTCCACAAGAGCAGGGAATTGATCTATTGGGTTCACCTCCATCTCTCTGTTGCTTGCTAGTAGACGCACAATAACTATGTGATGAAATGTTTTTAAAAATTGGTCACAAGTTTTCATTTTATTGGGTTTGAAGGGAAGTAAGAAACCACTGACATTCCATTTTGAATAATGGAATGACATAAGAATACATTCTCTGAAGAGTAATCTTGTAGTTTTCAATCAGATGGATTGGAGGAAGATAGAATTGTAAACAGGTAGACCAGTAGACCATATGGTTATCTAGGGGAGATATGAGTGTGGTGACTGTTAGAACATTTTAGAAATATTATCTGCAACTTTCAGAATCTCTGCTAGAGGGATTTTAAGGAAAAGAAGAAATCAAAAGTCTCTCCAATGTTTCTACCCTGGACAAAGGGTAGACTGCCTGTGACCTTCATTCGTTGGACAGATGTTACCCACATTATGCTGGGTACTTTGCTGGACACTGAAGATTTAACAATGCTAGAAATTACAACAGGTATGCCAAACCTACAAGTCACTGCACAATATGCTGAGTGCTGTGGCTGATGTTGCCACAAATGAGTTATTAGATTACTGTGACTACACTTTTACTTGGCAGGGTAAGGCTACACAGGGGAGGTGGCAGTGGAACTGAGCCTTGAGTGGGAAAAACTGGTTTGGGTAAAGGAGAAATTGGTAATCTCAGTTCTGGACAGATGAAATCTGGCCGTTGTAAAACATTCAGATATGAGCATTTAGAAGGCAGATTAAAAGGTGGATGTAGAGCTCAGGAAAGGAGCTGGAGGTGAATAGGTGGACTTGGACATCATCTGAGAAAGTGTGAGATTGTCAAGTGAAGAAAGACCCTGGATGTACCACAAGAGAATGCTCCATTAAGGATCTGGAAGAAACAGTGTGCAAAGGATGAGTCAGGAAAGAGAGAGAACCAGGATAGTCACAGAAGCATACGAGGGGTGACTCTTCTAAGAAGGAGGGGGCAGTCAAGTGTCCAGTTGCATGCAGAGACTAAAGAGAGTGAGACGGAAGAAAGAACTATTGGAGTACATAATTCCTTGATGACTTTACCTTCCTGAGAGCATATCCCATGTCATCAACCCTCCATAGTGGTTTTGCTGTGACTGTCTCATTTTTAATGATTATGGAACTGGATTATTTAATTTGTGGACTATCAAGGTGCCTTGGTATTTTTCACTTCTTATTGATAACTTTTCCTAAAAGAGCGGGTGAGAGACTTGTATTCCCAGCCTCAATTTCCCTCGCTTCAAATTCATTCACCAAAATGAATTTATCTGTAATGCAGTTATGACTATGTCATAACGTAATGTTCCTGAACAAAGACATCCTTAATATGAACGGAGAAATCTGAGCTGGCACTCAAATTTCTCCAAAATCTGAGCCCGAACTGCACAGGTGGTGGAGCATGGTGGAGAGAGTATGAACCTTGGAGTCAGACAGGCACATCTGAATGCAGCTCCCCTTCTTCCTGGCTGTCTGACTTGGACAACTCTTGCCTCTCTTTGAGTTTCTTTTCTGCCCATGGGCACCATTCCTGACTCATGATGGGTGCCCAATAATGTGGAATAGTCACTACTGTGCAGAGTTAGATGTAAGCTCTTTTGCAACAGCTTTTCTGGCCTTGAATTTTCCTTTAATCCTAGTTGGGAATGGTCCTCTCATCTCCTCTCGCTCAGGTAAATTGTGCATATTATTTGAGACCTGGCTTCAATACCATCTCTCCCTCAAAACTTTCTCAGACGACCCTGGTTCAAAGTCATCTTTTCTTTCTCCAAACCCCTATGATACTGCTCAGTATAATATATATGCTGGTTATTCCTGGGCTGACCTAGGCCATGACTTCTGTTGTTCTGAACTTGTTTTTCTATCTTGATTTCTTGTTTCAGTTTTCAGAGGTTTATGTATTACTACCCTGACTTGATTGTAAATTCCTTGAGGTTATACAAAGGCCTTATAATTTACTGCACCTATAATTTATATCTCTCTTTTCTTCTTCTTTTGTGTTTTTCAATTCTTTGCAAGACATGGTCTAGTAGGGAAAATACATTATTTGGAGTCAAAGAGAGCTGGATTTGAATTAATTGGCAGCCAAATGAAGGTTGTGTGATATGGAATAAGTTACCTGTTTGCTGTAAGCTTTTTAAATTCCTTATATACAAAATTAAAAAAATAACAATACCTACCTCATAGGGCTATTGATGGCATGAACATAGCATAATTGGTTCTCAATTATGATGTTTATTACCACCTACTTGGGCCTTACTGAGTAAATGTGCAGTAGTGATTATTTCCATTTGTTAGGATTCCTTTAAAAGATGTGTTCTGGAGTCCTTAGCATCCCTTAGTCCTCCACTGAAATGCTGCCTGATTCATGCAGCCAGCCCTGACCCATCCATCAGAATGTCTAACTCTTCCTCAGTGCTTCCTTTGCAAATTGGTGGCACCTCCATTTACATTTCATCTTAACCTGTGTTTCTTCCAGTAGACTGGGAACTTTTTAAAGGAGGAAATTTTATCTTACTTATCTCCACAGGGAGACAAGAGAGGTAGAGTGGAAAGCAAGCAGATGTGGAAACACACATAGCTGGGGTGAATCCTGGATGAATCACATCTCATTGGCTATGTGAACTCTGGGCAAGTTTCTTGATCTCCAAAAGCCTGTTTCCTCCTCTGCATAAATTGAGATCATACTACCTCTTAGGACTGTTGAAATTTGTCTGCGGGCTAAATGAAGAGTAACGTATGTGAACATGTCTATCACTGTATCTGGAACACAGTAGGTGTTTAATGAATGGTAGCCGCAGCTCCTTGCACAATAGCAGTCACATAAAAGCTGCTCACAAAATGTTGACTGAATTAAACTAAATGGGATTTAATACTTATTTCTGTTTTCTATTGATTGCTTTATCCTATTACTGCTCATTATAAAAATTTGTCACATTTTTCTTCCAGGCAATTTTCTGCCATGGTTTAAGAAGTATTAAGATTATGTTTATAGACCATATCGAGCTCTTTGGAAGGGAAGTACTTTTTTGAAATTAGCAAGGCTGTGTAGGTATTCATGCTTTTGTTATCTGATCAAAAAAAACCCTATTTTTTCTTTTGTTTGTGGAAAGGGGACAAAAAGAAGTTGTTTAGGAGATAATTGGCTCTTACATATTAATTAAATGCTAAGCTATGTGGGGGGATGAACTACAGAATGAGGCAATTTGTGATCTGGGGATGAAAGAAGGGGAAAGATCATCCAACTAAAACTTTCTCTTTTTGTGGCTGTATTGCAGGTGGAAAGCTAAGGAGGGAGAATCAGGGGTAAACCAAGAGTCCCTGGGGCAGCCAACTGTGGTGTAACTGTCTCCATCCCTTCCCTTCAGCAAGCACACAGTGACTGTCTCCCTCCCACCAGATATACAGAAACTCATGTCTATTATTAGTGAAAGTTTTCTAGTTGCAAGTAACAAATCAACCTGAGTAGACCTGACTCTAATAGGGGGGCATATCATAAGGAAGCAGAGGTGTCTCCCAGAACCCAAGGAAGGGAATGAGTGAGCAGAGCCTCTGCAAAGATGACCCAGGAATTTGGAATCAGCAAGAACCCCAACAGTGCTTTCTCTCTGTGGTCACTTCTTCTTTCAGAACATCCTTTTTCTTTGCCTTTTCATAAGATTGGCTTCCTCTTAGCCAGGCCAATGGCAGGAAAAGATGACCACTCCAGAATTCCTGATTTACATGTTACGATGCTGGTCACTAAGTGAGATTGACTCCTCTCTCTGCTTGAATACCCAATTCCCCAGGAAAGGGCTGTCCCTAATCAACATAGCTTGGATTAGTGTCACCATCTCCGGGTAAGGTCATGCTGTATAAACATGGTCACTGTGGTTCTATTGCTGGATGGGAGGGTCAGCTGGTGGTTCAATCACTGAGATCTGGAGGGTATCTCAAAAGGTGTCTACCCTTGATGAATGGGACAAGTCCCAGCTCTCATGAAGTCAGTAAGATAGAAGCAATTTTAAAAATAATAAATCAGTTGAGAAATAAACAAATCCCCAAAATTCTGTGGTGCTTTTATATGGTCATATCTGTGCTAAGAAGCAGCCATAGTTTTTCAGCATTGAAATAGTTCAATCTGAAATTTGGCACTAAATGTAAACTGGAAGGAAAGGGACTCATATTTATAGAGTGTCTATCCACCAGACAGGCCAGGCACTTTCCCATCTCCTCATTTCATTCTCAAACATCAAGGTAGAGCTTGTCTATTCCATTTGATAAATGAGGAAATGAAGGTCCCAGAGAATATGACTGCCACGGTTACAGTTCCAGGCACTGAAACTTAATCAAGACAGGACCCAAACTGGCAGAGCAGGCATTTGGAAATCGTTCCCTCTGCTCCTGAATCCTGCATACTCTCCACACAACCAGAATTTGACAGGCCTTCAATGGAACATTAAGGCACCAAATTCTCTTGGCTTTGCCTCCATCACTGACTGGGATGCCTTTGTATTAGTAAGTGACCCTGCCTTCCACTAAGGTGCTCAAGCCAAAACCCAGAGTCACACTTGTTCTTCCCTTTTCCTGTCTCTTCCACAATCTAAACATAATCCCTTTCTGCTCTTCCTCCAGTATATTTTTTGATTCAGCCCATTTCTCATCTAGTGCCATCATCCTTATCTCATCTCTCATCTGGATTATTAGCCCCTGCTTCTACTTCTCCTCTTTCCACAGAGCATTCAGAAAAATCTTTACAAAATGTGAGTGATGCACCTGCATGAGGTACCCCCACCCCCAACACCACAGTGGCTTTCCATTGCACTCAGGACCAAACCTGCCCTCCTTACCTTGCCTTACAAAGCAGCACATGAAGGAGCCCTGCTTCCCTCCTGACTTCCCCCTCTCACCCTCTTTCCCTTGCTTGCTCTGCTGTGATCATACTAGCTCCTTTCTGTTTTATAAACAGGCCAAACACATTCCCTTCTGGCATGACTGCCCTTTTCTTGTTCACATCTCCTTTCAAATGTCATTTCTACAGAAATGCCTTCATGGACCAGCCTGTCTAAATTAATTGTTCCCCACCCTTTCCCAGTCACTCCTTGTTTCATCAAACTGTTTGATCCCCTTCATAACACGTATCCCTATCTGGAATGATCTTGTTCATTATTTATTTATTTCCTCATTATCTTCCTTCCCCTTTCAGATCAGCAGCTCTAGAAGAGCAGGAGCTTCCTCCCTCTGGTTCATGACTGTGCCCTGGGACCTGGGCCGGTACTTGGCACGTAGTGGGCATCCAGCACATGTTGGTGGAATGAATGAATATTAGGCTGACCATGTTAGAAATCCAGGGAGTCAGGGCTCAGGCCTGTGCCCTTGCATTCATTAGGAACCACTGTCGGTTGGGGGCACTTAGTCACTGTCTCTTCCAGCACATTCTCCTTAAACCCTCTATCACAGAGATTTATCTCTGAGTTGAATCAAATGTAATTTATATTGCAGCCTTCTCAGTAAATAATTGATTTGCCCTCTCTGTTGTCTTCATCACAAATACCTCTTTGTACTCTAAAGAAATAATTTAATCAGTCAATAGTATAACACAGCACTCTTGTTTAGAAGGCAGATGGAAGATAAAACATAAGTCTTGTTCACACCAGAATATACCAAGACCAAAATAATCTCCCTTACAAGAAATAGTCTGCAAACAAGTTGCTGGCAGAGATACCCAATTAAATCCCTTAGTTTTTTCCTAATGGAGGTGACCCCGTGGAAGTTGTAGCTGCTACAGAAGAAAGTTTGTGGCCAATTGCAGGTTGCATGTGCAAATAGAAACTCTTGTTCATTTGCGGTTTAATTAACCTCTGTCTAGGTCCAAGAGCAAGCCTTCAAATGCCTAGTGTGAACACACATTGGGTGAGAACTCTAAGTTAGGGGTTCTGCACTGCCTGTGACCTCAGACTCACTGAGTAAATCCAATTCTCCTGCTTCTTCCTTCTTTGCAATTGGTCCCTCAGGCTTCCATGGGCAATGTGTCCATAGCTTACGGGGATTCTTTTGTAATCCAAATTATACAAACACTCTTCCTTTGCCCTTCTGTGCTTCTCCCAAAGCAAGACAATCAGAGAGGTAAATTTTGCATTTGTTTTCACACATTTGTCTATTTTGAGCCCACACTTTTCTGGAGCAGAAGAAGGGAGGGGAAGATGATGAAGCAACAACTCTGATAAGCGTGAAAGGCTCTAAGGAGGCATTCTCACAGGGAAAATGCATCTTTTCATTGCCTTTAGGAAGAATCCTCAATATTGTTTTCCTTATTCTGTTTTCACTGGAAACATCTTAACTGTCCAATTATAGGGAACTGCTTAAATAGTGATACATGATAGGATAGGCTATTGCACAGCCAATAGGAATCATATCACAAAAATATCAATATGGGAAAACATATATAATTTACACTGCCAGATGAAAAAAGCAAGACACAGATTTACAGTGTGAACATATTTTTTGAAGAATGGGTGTTTGCATGTGTATGCTCTTAGGGAAAAGCTTGGAAGAGCATACACTCAAATGCAACCATAAATGTACCTGGGTGGTGTTATGAATGGCTTTCCCCTCCTTCTTCTCTTCTGCACTTTCCAAATGTTAAGTCTTGAGCATGTTTGCCTTTGTAATTGGAAAGTTAAAAAAATAAAAAGCACTTGTTTGAAAGAAGTGAAATACAAAAAGTTTAAAAATACGTTTGTTATTTTTTATTTGGAAAAAAGGTCATATTCACTCCTCATCAGCTTCTAGGACTTTGTCAGTGCCTGGTGTCTGTTATTATGTGCGTTAGCCAAAGGGAAGCAAGTTGTGAACTTTAGAAAGGCAAATTTCACTGCACTTCTTGGTTCCGGTGGTAGCGAGGCTGCCTTTGGATGGGTGATCACCCTGCTTTGTCTTACAGCCCAGCTGCCCAGGATGGCTGGCAAACACGCGACAGTTTCGCTGGGGGACTTTGAGTTGCCTTGGGCAGGAAAGTTGTAGTTCTGGATGTTCTCTTTTGATTAGGCTTAGCCTCCTGGAATCTGATCAATATTAGTTTACATTATCTGAGCACTCGGTGCTACCTCTGAGCACCACTGCCATCATTTTTGGATTATTGCACGAACTTTCTGGCTTGTCTCTCCATATCAAGACTCTTTCAGACTCTCCCTCAAATGCATTGATTTTGTACTGTCTTCGATGGAGTTCCTAGGAAACCAGTGACTGAGACAAAGATTTGCTGTAGGAGGCTACAGCAAATTCCCAATAGGGGAATGTCCTCTGAATCAGCACCGCTGGAGGAGTGAAGACGGTAGGATCTGGCAGAGGGAAGAGTTGAACTGTGATGCAGTTGCAGCAAAGGCCTCAGCTGCTCCCACTATCCCATGGGAGTTGTCCTTCAGGATTGTCTCAAAGTGAGACATGGGGCCTAGGTGTTTATACCCAGCCCCATCTAATCTACCAGTTATTGATTGAATGCAGCTACTGGGAGGAGGGATATAATTGCAGGCAGTTCCGACGATCATCCTGCAAGGTAAGCATTATTTCCTCAATTGCAGTGAGATGAAGTGAGTTGTTCTTGACCAGGAAGCTCCTGAATGGCAACACTAGGTGAGAACTGAGGTTTCTCCTGTTATCTGTCCTTTCTCATTCATTACCCTGGTCCTCTTCACCATTGACTGTAGATCCAGCTTTCCTGCTGTATTTCATGTGCATCATTCAGCCTTGCCTTCATCCATGCAGCACCACAACCAAAATAGGACCCTTTGGTTACAAATGACAGAAACACAAATAAATGTCATGACTGTGGATTCAGATCCAGCCTTTCCCTGTCTCATGCAGTCCTATTTCTTACTCAGTCTCAAGCTTCAGATTCTCTTCCTTTCAGCCTTCTTTTCTTTACATGCATTTCTTTTTTAGCACACCTGCCCCTGCCTTTGCTGTCTCTGTCAACTTGGGCCAGTCTTTACCTCCTGGAGTCTCAATTTCACCAACTATAAGAAGGGATTAATAATGCATGTCATGCCAGGTGGCTGTGAGGAACAAAAGGACAATGAAAAAGAACTTACATATTCTTTAAAGCCTATTTCGTGCCTTGCAGAGTGGCATCAACATAAAATAAATTATTACATACCGAGTGTAATACTTTACTCTTAATGGCAACACATACTAGTTTTTCTCCTGCTTTGCTTCTTGGCCACCAGGAAAAAGACACAAGCCCACTGATAAGAAAATCTAAGAACCAAAAGTTGTCACACCATCCTTAGGCTATCAGTAAGCAAGTGTGTAAAAATAAAGCTGCAGATTTGAAGTCAGACTAGTCATTCCTTGATTTGCCCAGATGAGCAGAACAGGCTACGCTCCTCAAGCCTTCATGGGAGGACATCAGAAAGACTTAGCAACAGATGATTATAGCTGTCTTTACCGTCTTAAAACGAAGAGATTTTTCCTTTTTTTTTTTTTTTTTTTTGGTCTTGCTGCTTCTACCTTGTATGTGAAGATATGATTGGCCATTTTTCTATGATTCTTGGCTTTCTTTGTCTAGAAAAAATGCTGGGAGTCATAGAACTGCTAAGCCTGATGAATAGTACCTGAGACTTTTGGGCCCTGTGACTGAAATTTAAACTTGGTTTTCCAACATTCTAAGACACTACGCATATGTGTGTTGGGGCTGGCGGGCGGGGGGTTGGAAACTCTGGGTACAGAAACAGCAATTTCCCTTCTGATATATATTTATTTATTCAGCAAATATTAAGTACCCATTGTATACCAGTGACTGTTCTTGTTGTATGGGATACACAGAACACAGATTTAAGAAAATGTTAGCCCTCAAGAACTTACAGTCTACCAAGGGGAGATTGTAGGGCCTGGCTTGTTCTTGCTTTAATTTTCCATTGCATGTGGGAACCACCACCAGGGATATAAGCATGCCCTTAACTGATTTGGCATGATCATCTCTTTAGTTTTTTCCTCAGAGAAACTAGAGAATGGTGCTTCAAGACACACTGTTAGGAGATAGTCTAAGGGTTTTTGGAGAGACAGGATGTGGCTGATGATCATATTCTGTTATTAAGAATTTATTAATAATGTCCTACAGTTTTAAAATATATTTTCCAAATACAATAAAAGACCCAGGAGGAAGAAAAAAAACCTGAAATAAATACTAGTAGACCTTTGTCAGAGAAATGCAAAAAGGGCCAACTATCGGAGCAGAAGAATTGGGTTACACATATGGGGCCCTACAAGCATCCTGTCTTATAATTCAGTGGTTCCTGATCTGGCTCTGCCTCAAAATCATTGGCCAAACTTTAAAGTTCAGATTCCTAGGCTCTCAGATGAGAATCTCTGCCTGGTACCATAGCACTTCACTTTCTACAGAAACGTGAAAATGGATTCCAGATGCATTTTATGCAAAGCACTTTTCAGAAGTACCAGAGAACATTTTTAAAGAAAATGTGTGCGTGAGTCATAGGTTGAATATTATTTTAGCTCTTTAATTAGTTTACCTTTTAGCAATAATGACAGCAACCATGTTCATAAAAACACATTTTAACAGCCCCCTAAGTGTGTTTTTCCTCTTGTTCTGCTCACTACCCAGCTCGTTAATTACATAAAATCAGCATTCTCTCCTACACAGCCAGCATACATAATTATTTGTCCATTGCAAATCAACACCTGGATAATTGCAAGATAGAATTCAAAGTAAAATAAGTTATCTGTCTGCTGGGCCCTGAAATTCCCCCACAATCTGTTCTTAAATTGGACGGCCTAACAGACAATAGGGCTCTTTCCGCAATGGAAAGAATGATGTTTGACAGCCAAGGGGGAAAATAAAACAACCTTTTGAAATTTTCTTATCATCAAGATGGATAGCCTCTGATTCCAACAGATATGCAGAAGGAGGGAGAATCTCTCTGTTTTAATAATTTATAAGGTGATCTCCCTATTGCCTTCGGGAAGGAACATCCTGTTCTTAATTGCACCCTTATTCCCAGGCAACAACAACAAAACAATTCCCAAACAGCTGGGACCATTCCTTCTAATGTAGTACAACTTTGCTATGGTTAGCTTTGGGCCACCGATGCTTAATGTAAAATATATTATTTGGGGAAAAAGAAGGCAGTAAATATTTACTGAATGACTGCCATGTGCCAGGCAGTGTGCTAAGAGCATAACATATATTATTCCTATGGTTCTAGTAACTATTCTAGATAACCACACTGTTTTGCATATGAAGAGCCTAACACTCAGAAACTTTAACTTCCTTATACACAGGAAGTAGCATACCGTGATTTAAATGTGATGCCTTCTGACCTCAAAGGGTTAGGCAGCCATGCCCCCCTTAGCAGTGTGGCCTCGCACCAATGACTTCATTTCCCTGTGCCTCCGTTTCCTCCTTCTCTGAATGTGTTGCAGTTCTTTCCTCCAAGGTTGTTGTGAAGTTTAAACAAAACAATTTATGAGAATGGGACAGGCATGCTCATTTTTCAGGTAGCATTCATTCAGCTTTTCACATCTCCTTCCTGATTCTGGCCCCCCATTATGGATCCTATGTTTTTGTTTCCCCAATATTAACATGTTGAAGCTCTAACTCCCAATGTAATAATATTTGCAGGTGTGGTCTTTGGGAGATAATTAGCTTTAGATGATGTCATGAAAGTTGAGTACTCATGATGGGATTAGTGGCTTTGTAAGAAGAGGAAAGGAGGCCAGGGCTTTCTCTTTCTCTCTCTCTCTCTCTCTCTCTCAGTGCATGCACAAAGAGATCTTGTGAGAACACAGTGAGACAGTGGCCATCTGCAAGCCAGGAAGGGGGCCCTCACCAAGAGCCAAATCTTCCAGCACTTGATCTTGGACTCCTCAGCCTCCAGAACTATGAGAAATAAATGTCTGTTGTTTAAGCCATGCAGTCTATGGTATTTTATTATAGTGGTCTGCGCTGATAAGACATCTCCTTAGATGTTTAAGTATCTAATGCACAGAAGTTAATACTCAGCTTGGTATAAGAAATATGTTGGAGCTCACCCCTCCTAGATAGGGAAATCTTGTAACTGTCAAAAGTTAAAAGAATTCACAGCCAAAATGACCACATTAGGGGAAAAAAAATACTTATCTTGGCTGTGCTTACTATAATCTATGATGAGTGGGAGAGATAGAGAACAATCTTGGGTGTGAAATAACTTTTATTTGGCCATTAACGGTCTTTAGAGCGCAGCCTGGAGTGGGAGGCCATTTATGACTCCGGTGGACTCTGTAGGCTCTGCTTCAGTGTCATAAAAAATGCTAATTGCCTTCCTCCTTCACATCCTGACTCCTGACAGAGGCATTTGATTTTGTTGAAGCTTCTGCAAGGTGACTCCCATTCTGGGACCTCAACATTGGCAGTGCCTTCTGCTGCTTCTGCTTCGAGACAGTTGCTTAGGGTACTTCCTGACAGAATCTTTGAGGTCTGTGGAAAATGGGGAATTTACACTGTGCCCAGAAGAACCGGCTGGATTTAAATTCAGAGGAGAGCCATTCCCCTGGTGAGGAGATGATCAGGTTGTGATGAGGTTGAGAAATGCTCTTCTCTAATGGTATAAAGCAAAGCCAATATTAAAATGACTATGGTGTGACATTTACTTTATCCCATTAGGAATTTTATTCCTTGAGGACTAAATGAGTCACACTCATGGACTGTATAAAACAAGATCTGTATGGGAGGGGTTTTTAATAACCCCTTAGATGCCTCCCCCAAGTGATCCTGACTCCTGGAGTCCACTACCCACTTTAGCATAAATAAATTAATTAAATCATTTTCAGTTCCCACCCTGATAGAGCTAAAGTGTAGGGAAGACAGTTGGAGAAGAGGAACTAGCAAGGGCAAAAGGCATGGAGGTACCTAGCCCATAAGGCTGGAGTTAAGGGTGCTGGGGGCAAGAGGGCACAAATGAGGTAAGAGAATAAGAGGGAGGACAGCCTGTGGCAGCTGGGTGGAAGGAGATGACATTTTTCATTTTTGGTCAGGTAGTGCATGATGAGATGACACTTGGGGTGGATCCTCTTGGAAGCAGTGTGAGGCATGGATTAGAGGGTGAAAGTAGAGGCACATCTACTGCGACTCCTGGAAGCCTCCAGACCCTTTTAAGTGATATATTGTACCCCAGCCCTGCTACACATTAAAGACAGCAGCCTACAGAGTTCCCCATGATCCATTATGAAATTCAAAATGGGTGATTCTTAGGGCATCCAAATTGGAATGGAAGTCAAATTATCATTGTTTGCAGATGATATGATCTTATGTGTGGAAAAACCTAACAACTCCACAAAAAAACTATTAGAACTGATAAACAAGTTCAGTAAAGTTGCAGAATACAAAATCAACATGCAAAAATCAGTAGCATTACTATATGCCACTAGTGAACAATCTGAAAAAGAAATAAGGTAATCTAATAAAATGAAATACCTAGGAATTAACCAAAAAAAATGAAAGATCTCTATAATGAAAACTATAAAACACTGATGAAAGAAATTTAAGAGGACACTAAAAATGGAAAAATATTCCATGTTCATGAATTGAAAGAATCAATATTGTTAAAATGTCCATGCTATCCAAAATAGCCTCCAGATTCAATACAATCCCTATCAAAATACCAATAACATTCCTCACAGAAATATAAAAAAATAAAATCCTAAAATTTATATGGAGCCACAAAAAACCCAGAATATCTAAAGCTATCCTAAGCAGGAAAAAAAAAAAAAAAGCCTAGAAGAATCACATGACCTGGCTTCAAATCATACTACAGAGCTATAGTAACCAAAACAGCATGGCACTGGCATAAAAATAGACACATAGACCAATGGAACAGAATAGAGAACCCAGAAACAAATCAACACACCTACAGTAAACTCATTTTCAACAAAGGTGCCAAGAATATACACTTGGGAAAAGACAGTCTCCCTAATAAATGGTGCTGGGAAAACTGGATATCCATATGCAGAGGAATGAAACTAGACCCCTTTTCTTGCCATATATACAGATCAAATCAAAATGGGTAAAGACTTAAATATAAGACCTCAATTGATGAAACTTCTACAAGAAAAACATTGGGAAAAATCTCCAGGAAATGGGTCTGGGCAAAGATTTCTTGGGCAATACAGCACAAGCACAGGTGATGAAAGCAAAAATGGACAAATGGGATCACATCAAGCTAAAAAGCTTCTGCACAGCAAAGGAAACAATCAACAAAGTGAAGACACAATCCGTAGAATGAGAGAAGATATTTGCAAACTACTCACCTGACAAGGGATTAAATACAAGTATAAGGAGCTCAAACAACTCTATAGGAAAAAATCTAGTAAGCTGATCAAAAATTGGACAAAGATTTGAATAGACATTTCTCAAAAGAAGACATTAAAATGGCAAACAGGCATATGAAAAGGTGCTCAATGTCATTGATCATCAGAGAAATGAAAATCAAAACTACAATGAAATATCAACTCACCCCAGTTAAAATAGCTTATATCCAAAAGACAGGCAATAAGAAATGCTGACAAAGATGTGGAAAAAAGGAAACCCTTGTACACTGTTGGTGAGAATGTAAATTAGTCCAACCACTGTGGAGAACAGTTTGGAGGTTCCTCAAAAAACGACAAATAGAGCTACCATATGATCCAGCAATCCCGCTGCTGGGTATATACCCAAAAGAAAGGAAATCAGTATATCAAAGAGATATCTGCACTCTCATATTTGTTGCAGCACTGTTCACAATAACTAATATTTGTAAGCAACCTTATTTGTTGTCCATCAACACATGAATGGATAAAGAAAATGTTACATTTACATAATGGAGTACTATTCCGTCATAAAAAAGGATGAGACTCTTGTCATTTGCAACAACATGGATGGAACTGGAGATCATTAGGTTAAGTGAAATAAACCAGGCACAGAAAGACAAACATTGCATGTTCTCACTTATTTGTGGGATCTAAAAATCAAAACAACAATTGAATTCATAGAGCTGGAGAGTAGAAGGATGGTTACTAGAGGCTGGGAAGGGTAATGAGGGTCTGCAGTGGGGATGGTTAATACTACAAAAAATAGAATAAGATCTACTATTTGATAGCACAACAAGGTGACTATAGTCAATAATAATGTAATCATACATTTTAAAATAACTGAAAGAGCATAATGGATTGTTTGTAACACAAAGGATAAATGCTTGAAAGGATAGATACACCATTCTCCATGATGTGATTAGTATGCATTGCATGCTTGTATCAAAACATGTCGTGTACCCATACATACATATACCTACTATGTACCCACAAAAATTTAAAGAAAAAGAACAAAATGGATGATTCTTAGAAATCCAAATGTCTGATTATGATTGGTAGTTTGCTGTGACTCCCTGAGGATTTTTCAAGTTGTTATTTCTCATTCAGAGAGGTGTGCAAAAAATCTTTGTGAGATGCAGGTCCTCCCCAGGTTATGCAAGATAATCTGCTGGCACATTAGAAAAATGTAAGATGTCTGTTTATGTTTGATTTTAATCCAAAAAGTTCTAAGAAAAAGTAAGCTTTAATAATAATATATGGGCCTGGGTGATGTGGCTCATGCCTGTCATCCCAGCAGTCAGGGAGGCCGAGGCAGGCTGATCACTTGAAGCCAAGAGTTGGAGACCAGCTGGCCAACATGGTGAAACACCGTGTCCACTAAAAATACAAAAATTAGCCAGGTGTGGTGGTGCACACCTGTAATCCCAGTGATTCAGGAGGCCGAGGCATGAGAATCGCTCGAACCCAGGAAGCAGAGATTGCAGTGAGCTAAGATCACACCACTGCATGTCAGTCTGGGTGACAGAGCGAGACTCTGTCTCAAAATAATAATAATATATAGATTATCAGTAGTACATGTATGTAATTTTTACAGAAATATATCTATCTTAGAGTTGTGGGCTCAAAAATGTTTTACTCATAGTGGTATGTGATTATAAAACTGGAGACCTACATTCTGTGGATTTATGAAGACTTGGGTTCAAATCCTAGCTTTAGCACTTACCAACTCAGTTCTGTTCCTAGATTTAACATATGTAGACAATCACCACATAATATTGCTATAACAATAAACTGATATATCCAATGTACATCATACAGTTATAAATATTAGTTATAAATACATTAGTTATAAATATATTAACTAGTCATAAATATCATTGTATACAATTATCACTGAGAGACTTTCAAAACGATCTTTTCCCTATGAACATTCATTGAGCGCCTGGGGAGATTGAACCTCAAGGGCAAGTGACATCACACAGGTGAAGGTACAGTAACAGAGACTACATCTGAATCCAGGCCTCTTTCCTTCCTTCTTTCCGGCCAGTTACTGCTTTTCTTTCAGGGGGCTTGGTTTCCAGGCAACTCTATGATGCTGCGTAACCCCCATATCTCCCTCCTTTGGAATTCGAATCAGTGCTATATTGAAAATTCAATTACTTGAAGAGCCTTGGATTGGATCCCAGATAAAGCATTCCCTCTTAGTTGTTGGCAATTAGTTTGTTTATGAAACCAAGTGAAGCAGGTGTATCAGAGCAGAAATCTTCAAACGTTCAGTGCAGGATTGCTTTCCTCTGAGACAAGTAGGAAAGTGTTAAGGAGGTGGTGCACCCTCTCCTACCGCACTGGCACTCCTGACCTGCCAGAGGCACACTCACCCAAACAGCCACAAATGATACCGAGTAGTATTTCTCACACTTAAGGAGATCCCTCCTAAACATTGAAAAAGATGCCCGGCGCGGTGGCTCACGCCTGTAATGCCAGCGCTTTGGGAGGCCGAGGCAGGCGGATCACTTGAGGTCAGGAGTTCGAGACCAGCCTGGCCAACATGGTGAAACCTCATCTCTACCAAAGATCCAAAAATTAGCCAGGCATGGTGGCAAGCACCTATAACCCCAGCTACTTGGGAGGCTGAGGCAGGAGAATCGCTTGAACCTAGGAGGTGGAGGTTGCAGTGAGCAGAGATCACGCTACTGCACTCCAGCCTGGGTGGCAGAGCGAGACTCAAAAATAAATAAATAAATAAATAATAAACATTAGAAAAGAAATTTTCAGGTTTTTAAGAAACCAGAGTTGAAGTCTATGAAAGTATCTTTGAAATATATTATTACTAATACCTTTTTTTTCTTCACAACTGGTAAAAAACCCCAAATTGAAACTTTGGAAAGTTTTATTCTGAGGACCCCAGTCTAAGAAATATCATCTTACAAGGGATTCTCTACATAAGCAAATTGCTGTTCTCTAGTGATCTTTGAGGATTACTTATATCTGAATCAACTCCATCTACTTGGTCCCTCCCACTGGGGCAGAATCTCACTGGAAGGGATTTAGGAATCTGTTGTTGCTGTTGTGGTTTTTACAGGGGATTCTTCATTACACTTAACTTAGAAAATTACAGCAAAACTCCATTGACTTCCCACTAGGATGTAAGTTCCCTGAGTACAGGGATATTTATATGTTTTGTTCCCTGCAGTATCTGGAGGACCTTAGAACACATATACAGTAGACACTCAATAAATATCAAATAAAGGAATGAATGAATCAGTTAATTGCAGCCTTATACTTCCCTACATGTTGCTATAATGTTCTTTTTAATCTAATCATCACAACAAGCGTGGATCATTAGTAGCTCCTGTGGTCTAAAGAACAACGTTCAAAGGCTTTAACTTGGCTTCTAAGATGCTTCATGATTTGGCTGCCCTTTGAGTGCATCACTCTAGCCATGCCCTCTAGTCCTGTGCTCTGCAAGCACAATTCATTGGCCCCAGCTCACCCCAGACCCATCTAATCAAAATCTGCGAGGTGGTGGGTTTTTTTTTTTTTCTTTTGAGACACAGTTTTCTTATGTTGCCCAGGCTGGTTTCAAACTGCTGGGCTCAAACAATCCTCCCTCCTTGGCCTCTCAAAGTACTGGGATTGCAGGTGCACTCCACCACTCTGGGCTCTGGGGTGGTATTTTTTAAAAATTCCCAAGGTGATTCCAGAAGGTAATTAGGATCACTAAACAGTCTAAGCAAACTACTAACTGTTCTCCAAATATCCTTGTACTTTTTGTTTATCTGGAAATCTTCTCACCTTCTTCTCTACCTCTTGAACCCCTGCTTTTCACAAGGACTTACTCAAATGCCATCTCTCCTCTGTAGCTCTTCTTAATCATCTCCCTACCAAATACAGTTTCTCCACCCCTTAGGAAAACACATTGCTTAACAGAATATGACCAGAGCTGTGAGTGTCATATAGTGCTAAGGGGTGGAGAAATTATATATGATGCCTTTTGAAATGTGGCTTCCTCTGGGCAGGAGAGAGGACACTTTTTGCTCACCCATGTACCACTGGAAGCTAGCAAAGTGCCTAGCATGAAGAACACTAAGGCAGGACAGTGTACAAATGACGATCATATAATTAGGGTAACCACACAGTCTGTTAACCAAACTGGAATACTTTTGAGAGTAATGAGGGATGCTGGTAACAACAGTGTCAGTACAAAAGTTTCTGGGACTGTGGCAGACAAACTGAAAGTATGATCACCCAAATAACAATGACCAACGTTGATTAAGCTCTTACTGTTTGCCAGTCACTCACTGTCTTGTGCGTTATTTGTCATTTCTTTAATACTAGGAGAACCCGTTAGTATCTATACTGAACTGATAAGGACACTGTGGCAGACATGTGAAGGAACTTACCAACGATTATACAACTAAGGAGGTAGATGGGAGAGCTGGGACTTGAACTCAGGTCCTCTGAATCCAGAGCTCATGTTCTAGACCATTAAGGCCTATTGCCTCTCAGTGGGAGAACTGAAGCCTTGGAGTAGGACAGGATGAGATTCTGTTCCAAGCTCAACTTGAAGTAACTTTAGTTACCTCTTGGGCTCCAGTTTCTTCATCCATAAAATAATAACGATGGTGGTTTTCAGTAACCTTGGAAGATTAAATGATACAAGGCATGAGAAGGGCATGTGTACTTGTGAACTACTTGTCTTTAAGAGTAAGACATCTGCCAGTTTATCCATAAGACATCAACTCAAGTAGCTGTGACACAAATAAAAGAGGCTAAATTCTGTAATAGAACACAGAGGTAGGTCACAGGAAGCCCCATAGTCTAATGGTTAAGACCATGAAATTTTACACAAGACCTAGGTTCAAACAGAGGCTCTGGGATTTGAATAGATATTTCTCCAAAGAAGATATGCAAATGAACAATAAACACATGAAAAGATGCTCAACATCATTACTCCTTAGGGAAATGCAAATCAAAGCTGCAGTGAAATATCACTTAACACCTACTAGGATGGTTAAAGTAAAAGAGACAGACAATAACAGATGTTGAGAAGAACATCTGGTAAAGAAACTGGAACTTTATATTTTGCTAGGAGGGTTGTAAAATGGTGCAGACACTTTGGAAAAACAATTTGACAGTTCTCCAAAAAGTTAAACATAGAGTTACCATATGATGCAACAATTCCTTTCCTAGGAATAATTTTAAGAGAATTGAATACAGACAGCCACACAAAAACTTGTATACAAATGTTCATAGAAGCATTATTCATAATAGCTAAAGAATGGAAACAACCCAAAGGTCTATGAGCTAATGTGGTATAACCACACAATTGAATAATATTCAGCAAAAAAAGCATTACTGATACATGCTATAACATGGATGAATCTTGAGAACATGCTGCTAAGTAAAAGAAGTCAAACCCCAAAAAATTGTACATTATAAGATAACAACTATATAAAATGTCTAGAATAGGCAAATCTATAAAGACAGGAAGAGATCAGTGGTTGCTTAGCACCAGAGGGAATGGAAAGATAGGGAGTGACAGCTAATGGGTACGGGGCTTCTTTTTGGGATGACAAAAATGTTCTAAAATTAGATAGCAGTGATGGTTATACAATTCTGTGACTAAACTAAAACCACTGGATTGTATACTTTGAAATGGTGAATTGTACGGTATGTAAGTTATATCTCAATATAACTGTTATTTAAACATTCAAGTTATGCTGTGGACTTTGGGTGTTTGTGTTGTCTTCTGTAAAAGAGGACTCATTGTGGAGCCTAACTCAAGAGCAAATGAGAAGATTAAATGAGAAATTGCACATGAAACCTTTGGCACAGTAACTGTATAAAAACTCAATAATAGTGACCATATGGGTGATTTTCCTTAACGTGTGGTCTTTCTCTTGTCCAGCTTGAAACAGAGGGTCAGTGGTGTTTTCAGCAACATAGGCTGGGATTCATGGTGACCTAAAATGCATGAAGACTGATCCTATTCCTAACACCTTCATATTGTATGTGCCTCAGATAGAATTAAAGCCTTATGGCTGTGATATCTGTTATTTATTTCTTAACTAATATAACTGAGACCTTGCTCAAGATGTGCTCATGAAAAATTACCCTTTTAATGGTGAAGCATTTAATGAGAAACTGGATTATCTACTGCATAAGTGCCCTTCATACAAATTAGCTTGGCCCTAGGTCCTAATCTAAATTGGGCTCCCTACTTTCCTCTAAACGGCCTAATATTTTCTTATTAATCTCTGCCCTTGTTCACCTGCTATGGTTCTGCCGTCTCTTATGAATCTTCTTTCTCGGCAGAGTTCTGTGCCCTGACAAATGTTTCTTAAGGCTGTCTTTGTATCTGACTCATAGACATTTTCTTAGAGATGACTGATGACTGGAATCTGTTCCATTTTCAAGCTGTCTCTCCATCCTTCCATGGAGTTTTAATGCTGCCAATGTATTGACTACCATCAGATTTGGGCCAGGTGAGTTTGGGTACAAGATAAAGATGGGGCTTTATAAGGAAGTTGAGTAGAAAAGAAGCAATTGATCACGGTGGTTAGGCAAACAGACTTGAAAACACAGAACACAAGCAAACCACACACATGGGCTTTCACACGAGACAAATCTAGGTTCAGGTTCTACTCAGTAAATTTGGACAAGTTACACGGCCTCTAACACTTTCAATGTAGAGCCTCATCTATGAAACCTGAATAATTGTACCTACCTCTACAATTACTTTCTGGACTTAACAAGTTGATGCTTATAGTATTTTTTTTTTTTTTTTTTTTTTTTTTTGGTTTTTTTTTTTTGGTTTTTTTTGAGACAGAGTCTCGCTCTATCGCCCAGGCTGGAGTGCAGTGGCCGGATCTCAGCTCACTGTAAGCTCCTCCTCCCGGGTTTACGCCATTCTCCTGCCTCAGCCTCCCGAGTAGCTGGGACTATAGGCGCCCGCCACCTCGCCTGGCTAGTTTTTTTGTATTTTTTAGTAGAGACGTGGTTTCACAAGGTTAGCCAGGATATTCTCGATCTCCTGACCTCGTGATCCGCCCGTCTCGGCCTCCCAAAGTGCTGGGATTACAGGCTTGAGCCACCGCGCCCGGCCGGCATTGTTATTACAGTTAAAGTTTGGGGAAGTCTCAGTGGTGAAAGAGATGTTATTATGCACTGAAATAGTATATGTTGAAGAAGAGAGATGTTTAGCTATGATATAAGGTGTATTATGGCAAATGTCCCATTGTTCTTAGCTCTAGTCTCTACAGAATGCTGAGGCTTAATTATTATATTGATTATAGTTGCTGACTAATCATCCATGTGTTATATTTGCTTTATGGAATATTACTCAAAGGCTTTAATATACAAGGAGTCAGCAGGGGTGTCATGGGAAAAAAAGAAAAAAATCTGGGAGTCAGGACCATAGGTCCAGGCCTGACTGGACAGACATTCCTTCTCTCTGCCTCCCACCCTCCCAGGATTGTGTCTTCTTCTTGCTTCTTTTACTGGGTTTATAATAGTGGTGATACTCACGCTTATAATCCTAGCACTTTGGGAGGCCAAGATGGTGGATTGCTTGAGTCTAGAAGTCCGAGACTGGGTAACATGGCAAAACCCCGTCTCTACAAAAAAAATAGCCAAGTATGACAGCACGTGCCTGTTGTCCCGGCTACTTGGGAGGCTGAAGTAGGAGAGTTGCCTGAGCCTGGGAGGTGGTGGCTGCTGTGAGCTGTGATCGCACCATTGTACTCCAGCCTGGGTGATGAAGTGAGACACTGTTTCCAAAAAAAAAAAAAAAAAAATAGTGGTGACAGCTACCATTTGTAGAAAACTTACCATGTAAATACATGCTTCACACATATTATCTCATTGAAGTTACTGTTCATGCTAATGCTGTAAGGTAGATACTTTATTGTCATCCAACACTTTTTTTTGTTTGTTTTTTGAAATGGTGTCTGGCTCTGTTGCCCAGGCTGGAGTGCAGTGGTGCGATCTTGGCTCACTGCAAGCTCTGCCTCCCGGGTTCACACCATTCTCCTGCCTCAGCCTCCAGAGTAGCTGGGACTACAGGCGCCCACCACCATGCCCGGCTAAGTTTTGTATTTTTAGTAGAGACGGGGTTTCACCGTGTTAGCCGGGATGGTCTTTATCTCCTGACCTCATGATCCGCCCGCCTCGGCCTCCCAAAGTGCTGGGATTACAGGCGTGAGCCACCGCGCCCAGCCCATCCAACACTTTTAAAAAGGGAGGCTCAGACAGTCTAGTTGACTTATGAGAGGGACCCATGATTGGAAACGAGGATGTCTGATTCTAAAGCTTGAACCTTCTTACACACCTAGCGTAATGCAGATACATTTGTATTTGCAGCCAACAAAAACTTAAGCTTCTAAGGGCACAGACGTTGTCTCATTCATCTGTTGCCAGTGAATAGTAGCACTGATACAGAGGAGATGCTCGGTAAGGGATGAATGTATAAATGAATGAAATGAAAGTTGTATTTTGTCATTAGAAATGTACTATATGATGGTTAGTGATTGATGTTGTGCTTTTCCATTTTAAGCATATCTTCTGATAATTCTCAACCCCACAAGATAGAAAGGCCTTAGTTTGCACATCTATAGATAGAGGGAAATAGGCTGAATTATCTCTAATGTCCTCAGCTCTGTGTTTCTGACAGAATGAGGTAAACATGATGAAGGAGAAATCAAGAATTGAAGTTAATGGTATTATAGGAGATGAATAGCAGACAGATAGGACACTCCGGGTTTTAAGAACCAACTGTACAGTGTCCAGACCTCTGACTAGTCAAAGTATGATGAGGTTAGTGATGGGTTTGAGTTCCTATGTATTCATCTTATTTGAGACTATGTTTACTTGGGCAAACTACCTAAACTCTGTGATCTTCAACTTCATCATCTGGAAAATGGAACTGGTTTGCTTGTGAAGAGTGGGGATAAAGTTTATAGAACATCTGGCATGGAGCGCTTCCTCAGTTCAGAGTTAACTTTATTGTCCTCACTTCATGTAGATATGCTTGAGCTCCTGGTTGATATGTCTTAGCAAAATATTATCTTAATAATTATTGAGAGAGCCTGTTGGAAGGGGCAGACACACAATAGCACGTAGCATGGAAGCCTATTTCCCTGCACACATGACTTACCAGAAGAGATGGCATAAAACCATTTTTTTATAATTGTCCTCAGGTCATTACTCTGGAGTTTCACTGTAAAACAGCTTGTGGAATTGGGTGGGAAGAGGGTCTTGGACCCTGGCCAAGCTATTATTGAATGTTGGCAATGCCAGAGACTCGGTGCTAATATTATTCTAACAACAGTTTCAGACATGAACTCTTAGTGGGTGAATATTATCATTTGTTGAATATCTCTTGTTTATCAAACCCTGAATTACATGCTTCACACATGTTATCTGATTTATCATAATACCCTGTTGGGGTGGTTATTTTTAACTTATTTTTCCCTACCTGAGAAAACTGAGTCTCAGAAAGGAGAAGTAATTTGTCTCAGGACTTAAATGGATGGAGTCAGAATGTGCATCTAGGGATACTACTATTCTTTTCTCCTGGGTCCAGTGATTTGACTTTCTGGGAATGTATATGAAACCAGACAGCGGATCTTGGAATTGTGGATACTCAAAGCCACTGGGGTCTGCACAACTACATATTTGAATCTGCTTTTTCTCTTTTTAGGTCAGGATCGCAGTGAAGCCACTTTGATAAAGAGGTTTAAAGGTGAAGGGGTCCGGTACAAAGCCAAATTGATCGGGATTGATGAAGTTTCCGCAGCTCGGGGAGACAAGTTATGTCAGGATTCCATGATGAAACTGAAGGTGCTATGCAAACGTTTTCTTTTAAATACTTTGTGTTGAATGTGAATGAGGAAAAGAATTACCATCATAATCGTAAATAACTTTATTCATTTATTGGTAAATTACTTGGCTCACTGTTGAATCACCATATTTTTTCACTGGGAAGAGATTTCAATCATTCAGCAAATGTTTATTGAGCACCTACTATGTGGAAATATTTTGGTAGGCCCAGTTTTACAATTTTTGAGTGTATCACATTTTATTCCATTTTATTTTCATTTTGCAACTCCTGAAAAAATAAAATTACAAAATTATCACATTTTTTATCCCCCACATTTTATGAATTTTGCCACCTTTTTTATTTTTGAATAAATAATATGTATTTTTGCCATATGGTAAGAGATGTTAAGATAAAAGTTGATTTTATTCATTCTTATCATCTCTACTAATGTACCCCAAACACTTTAAAATAATATCCTTAAAGTAAAATGTAATTATATTTTGGGATTTGGAGATATCATGAAGAGATTTCTGATTTTAAATGTTATAAAGAAGCCTTTTCTCTGAGGAATCGAAGAAAGAAATTAGAATTTTTTTTTTTCTTTTTTTTTTTGAGAAGGAGTCTCGCTCTGTCACCTAGGCTGGAGTGCAGTGGTGCAATCTCAGCTCACTGCAACCTCCGCCCCCCGGGTTCAAGAAATTCTCCTGCCTCAACCTCCTGAGTAGCTGGGATTACAGGCGTACACTACTAGGCCTGGCTAATTTTTGTGTTTTTAGTAGAGATGGGATTTCACCATGTTGGTCAGGCTGGTCTCAAACTCCTGACCTTGTGATCCATCCACCTCGGCCTCCCAAAGTGCTGGGATTACAGACGTGAGCCACTGCGCCCAGCCAGAAATTAGAAATTTTTTTAATATACAAAATAAATTATTAAATTTTATTAAACAGCCTTAAGAGTATACAAAACTAACACTTTTCTCAGATTCTGATGTCCATATATTGTTTCTTTTAAAAAAGTTATAAAACATTGAAAAAAATAAATGATTTAGCAAGAAGTCTACAAATATCATATGTATTTCAAACATATTTAATTTATTTTTCTGATTACAGAGTTCACTTATGTGCATTATGAAATATTTTGAAAATACAGAAAAATATAAGGAAGAAAACTGAAATAATCCACAATCCCACAAAGCCAATCAGTGTCAACATTTTTGTGTATAATTTGCAAGTTCTTTTTGTGGTTTTTCATATATAGTATATGAATTATACACATATATGTAATAAAATTGGAATTATAATTTATACAGTTTCCTGTCCTAGGACTTTTTCTCCTTCATCTAATAGTATATATGAGCGTATATACATATATATATATCTTCAAATAGCCCATGAAGATATAACTTTGTCAATGAAATATTTTCAAATGTAAAAGGAAGAAAAGAAAAAAAAGCTTGTTAGGTGTGTAAAAGTATTAAAACCTGTAAAATGCATAAATGTAAAATGTGATAAAATCTGCATCACCTTTACTTTCATAGATGCTGAGTAAATCACAGTTATTATTTTTGTTTATGCTATACAAATTTTTTAGTAGGTTAGCATACATATCAGATGCTAAGTTTCCCCATAGTATGGCTCTAAGAATCATGAGTTTTTAAACTCTTAATTTTCTACACTGGATATTCATTTATATATCTTCTTTTTATTTGTTAAGCTGTTATATAAACAAACTTTATTTTAATAGTTATGTATTTACTATAAAGTATACTAGAAAAAGGCATAAAAGACATCAAAACCATGATTTTGCAATCACCTTGGAATAAGTTAATGCATCTTTTTTTTTTCAATAATTAAGCAATTTTATACAATTTTACGGTAGTCCGATGATGAGTTTTCTTCTCCCAGGTTCAGAGCTGAGTGATTAATAGACAAGAGTTGGACAGGAAGAATTCCAAACTCCATCTTTCTGCCTGATAAATCCTGGCCTGGAGGATGTGACTTAGATACACAGTCACAGTGAGCATCCTTGAATGAGATGAGCTATTCCACTTGGTTTGCAGGGGTGTTGGACAACTGCAGATCCCCCTGTTTTCCCACCCTCTGCCCTTGCCCAGAGTAGGACCCGTGACTCGTGCATAAGATCAGACGAGAATGCAATCTGTCTATCCGCAGGCAAATTACAAAGAGAGCCCCAGAAGAGATTGATTTTTGTGTGTTCAGCCGCTGCTTCAAACTCTCCAATCAGATAGAGCCACACCTTCCATCCCAAGGGGACCCTAGTCAAAGATGAGGATAAGGGCCAAGATCTTGATTATTGCTGAAGTCCCTCCTCAGTGAATATGAAGTCTGGCAAATGGAGATTTGCTCTAACAAATCTTAATTAAAAGGCATGAAGAAAATGCAGAGATCTGGTTCTCATCCAGAGCCACAAGTCTGCTGAGGAGGAGAAAGGAGCTCATGCTCCCAGCATCTGGGAGATGACCATTCACCAGGTTCAGTCACAGAGCACTTCATTGGCCAGCCGCCTTCTTGGAAACCTGAGGCCTAAGTGGGTGTGAGTCAGGAGTTGGCCTCTGCTCCCTGAACATTCTCACTCAGTATTAACATTAGCCTAAGCTAGCTGGACTAGGCCTAGCAATGGCTGCCAACCGTGTGTGTGTGTGTGTGTGTGTGTGTGTGTGTGTGTGTGTGTCCTGCAGTGAAGTGCTCCATCTGTCACCTCTCATAACCATGAGGTCCCCAAAGCCCTGAGAGTTTGTCCTACTATAACATACTCCTGTCAGCTGTGCTGAACTTTTTGAGGGGTCCTTGATTTCCAGACAGTTGTGTTTCATTATTTGCAGGTTGCTGAGAAGAATGTTGACATTTCAGCTCCCAGTGGTTTTTCTTTAGGAAACACAGAAACATAAATGATCAATTCTCTATTTGGCCATCTGCCCAGGAAAGTCAGAGAGATGTACAAAATGCCTCTTACCCTTGCAAAAAGGCCCACTTACTCACGTTAGGCCATATGAGAAATAAAAAATTCTGTTGCCTTTGCTAGACTCTCTGAAGCTGGTGCATGTTCTTGCATTAGAGAGTTTTCTCTTGGATTGTAGGGGATTGAGAGGGGATTCATATAATGAATATGAGTGACCCATTGCGTGTCTACCAACAGAGCATCATGATCATCATCATCATTATCATTTGTTGACATCGTAATATTTTAATTTACAATCCACAAAGTGTTTTCACATATATTATATCTTTTGATCATATGAGATACGTATTAGCTTCCCTGTTTTGTGAAGAAGAAATCTGAGGGTCAGAGAAGTTAAAGTATTTGCCTCACAGCCTTCATTTAATCTATGATAAAATGAATTCTAACCCAGATACCAAGAGAGCCTGTGTTTGACAAGACACAGTTTTGCCCTTAATTGTATTCTGTTTTGTATTTGCATTTAATTTATTGTAGTTCCCAAACTAGGTCTTAAGCTCCTACCAGTAAGCTACTACCCAGTAGTCACATCACACATCATTAACTTCTAAACTAGTCAGCTTTCAGAAACAAAATGGTGGCAATTAAAGTTAAGGAAAAGGATGAGGTCTCCAAAGACAGTGCCTAGAGAGCTAGGTGCAGAACCTTAAGTATGTCAGTCAGAGTCCTGAAAGAACCAAAATCTACCCTGGAAAGATCAGATGACGGTACTTTAATGAAGGAGCAACTTCCAACGGGTGGGTAAATTTAAGGTAGCAAATGAGGGGTGGTGAGGTACTCAGAATCTAGCAACAGTGGGAAGCTATTGCCACTCCTAGGAAGATATATATTTACTGGAGCACAGGAAGAGCAGAATTGATAAGAAAGTCTGCCTTTCTCACCACACAAAATATAGCTACTACCAGAGATGCAAATGAAGGATGATAAGGGAATGGGGACCAATGCCCTGACCTCTCTCTCCTTCCACCCGCTGATCTCCTGCCTGTGCCTTGCATTGGTGGAACACAACTGGAGCCATGGAGAAGGAAGCTCAGGAGATCAGAGGATGCAGTTCTAGTCTGTAGGAATCAGTCTCTGGGCAAAAACGAGACAGAGAAAGATACTTGTACTCCCCTTTTTAACTGGGAAAAAAATGAAACTTAGAATGAATTTTTTCCCTTTGGTTCATATACCTGGTAACTACCTAGAACTGAGAGTGGAGAATGGAGACTAGGCTTATTACATGGGGCTTTCTGGAATAGCATTCTAAGGTTTTCAGAATTCATGCCTGAAGCCTGCTGCATTTACACATATGCTTTACATGTTCCCTGGAGAGCACAGTCATAACGTTGGGTGCATGTACCGTGCTGTGTGAATGTTCTCAGAGCCCTGTCATGTACATCATACATCTGATTCTCACAGCAACGCCTGGGCTGGACAGGGCAGCCTGTGACTCTTGCTTGTCATGCCTGACCTTTTCTTTATATGTAACTTCCTCCATTGAGATGCTGCTTACTTATGACTCCCTTGAGGATGCCTGTGTCAATCATTTCACACAGTGCCTAGCACGTGGTATTGCTTAATCATATCATATTAGCTCTCGAAAGAATAACTGTTATTTACTGAGCCCTCCCTGCACACTGTGCCAAGTGCAGTAGATGCATAGTTTGCTTAAGTGTCCCCACACTCTTATGAGGTGAGAAATGTGAATATTATTCTCATTTTTGGGTTCCTCTTCACCATTAAGTTTGGAAGCTGTTGGTTCTACCTAGCTATTTTCATAAACTTTTGGACATATCTGTAGCATGCATCATTACATGGTCATTTTTTAAAAACCTGTTTCTCAAAAAGGGGCTCTTAGAGAAGAGAAGATTGTAGTAGAAGGATTCCTACCTTGAGAATCAGAAAGATCGCTGTTTGACTTTCAGTTCTATGACTTATTAGTCTCTTTAGGTTCTAGGAGGTCATTTGATCCCCTGGCCTTATGTTTCCTCATCTGTAAAATGAGGGAGGTAATTCTTACTTCCCAGGATTGTGATATTGACTAAATTATATGATAGGTAAAAGAACCTCTAGCATAGGCATCCAAGAAAATGTTTGACTCTCTGGTTTCCAGATTTCCAGTGGTGACTTACTAGGTCAAGTGGCTAATATCAGGCACAGAGTCCATAACAGGACCTATATCCACATCTTTTGACTCCCTAACCAGAGCTGTCTCCTGAGCTTCTGTTAGTTCTGCGCAGTGGCCATGAATAGTTTTGTGAGGAGATGAGCCCGTCAGTGTCCTGAAGGTACTGTCTTGCAGCAGGCCCACTCTAGACTGAGTGCAGTTTTTCAGAGCTTGACCCAGAGTCCTGTCTCACAAGAAAAACATGCTTGCTAAGATGGGACTTTTCTTTCCCCAAAGATAGCACCTTATGGATTGTCCTTCTCTTTTTCATTTGTCATGTAAAGTCACCATCAGCAGCCCCAAGTGGAAATGCTCCTGGAACATGTATGTTGGCTTTTTCCATCCTTCTTTACCTACAGCCGTGTTCTACCAGTGGAATTCTTTGGTAGCTACTTGATACCAACAAGCAAAGGGGGCCTTAGTATCTAATCAGTACTACTATGTGCCAGGAATTATTGCTTTTTGATATTCCAGGAAATCTGTGAGCTAGGAGCTGTTAGGACTGTTTTGGAGATAGAGACATTGAAACTTCTCTTCCTGACCAAAGGTGTAGCCCTTTCCCCAACCTGTCCTGTGCTCTTCTCACCTAAAGGAAGAAGGAATAAAGCCAGAAGGAGACAGTCTCCTCCCCTTTGACAGCCCTTCCAGTACTTTCCTTTAGGAGGTACATCTTAGTCTATTTGTGCTGCTCTAACAAAATGCCTGAGACTGGGTAATTTATAAAAAACAAATTTATTTTCTCACAGTTCTGATGCTGGGAAGTCTATGATAAAGGGGCCAGCAGGTTGGGCGTCCAGTGAGGACCCTGATCTCTCTGTTCCCAAGATCGTGCCTGTTACTGCATCCTCCAAAGGGGATGCATGCTGTATCCTCAAAACAGAAGGGCAGAAAGGGGAATGAACCCATTCTCTGAAGCCTTTTTATAAGAACCCTAATCCCCTCTATGAGTGTTCTACCCTTATCACTTAATCATCTCCCAGTACTATCACACTGGCAATTAAGATTCAACACATGCATTTGAGGGAACACATTCAGCCCCCAGCAAGGGGCTAATTGTTTTTCTGATTTGTATGTATCCTGAATATCTGAGATTGAAGGTTGGGGTGTGAAGGGATAGTAATATGTATTATTTTAGTCCAAATCCATCCGAGAACACAGATTTAAAAGGCAAGTGAGGGAAAGTCACTTTCCTTCTCTTTGAGTTCCTGCTTTACACTAGGCTGCATTCTCAGCCCTAGGCACAAACCAAATAAAAAAAGTTCCATGCACAGTTGAGCTTTTGTTCTATTAGGCAAAGGCAGACAATCAACGAATGAATTTGTGAAATGTCAGATGGTGGTAACTTCCAGGAGGAAAGTGAAGCAGGGAAAACAAAGGAGATGCAATCTGGCATAAAGGGTATGCTCTGTTGGCTAAGAGGGTCAGAGAAGGTGGCATTAAACAGAAATTAGGAGTTACCCCTGGGATTCCAAAGACGTACTTTGGCCATTTCTGCATGTTCCTTAAAAGCATCCCACAGTAAATTCATGGGAAAACAAGGAGCACACTGAGCAATCTAGAAACCACTGAATGTGGGGAGGGATTGAAGAGACAGAGAACTCTGCTTTGTATGTGAGTTAAGGGTTACTCTAACCTTTTTAGAGAGCAGTCGCTGGAGGAGCAGTCTTATGTCAATATGGAGCAGCTCTGAAGAGCTGAAAGAGGAAGATTGGAAGGGGGTTGTAGGGAGAGAGACTTAAACTCCCTAGAAATAAGACACATGTAAAGGATAATCACTGGTCCCAGCACCAAGTGTTAGGAGAGCTGAGTTGTAGTCTCAGCTCTTTGACCAATTCCCTGTGCCGTCTCAGGATGGTCTACTACCTTTCAATTCATCATTTTTCTCATCTGTCTTTTGAGAAACTTGGATCTATTAGTTTTAAGGTTTTCTGTGCTGCTATACATTCTGCATGTCTGTGAGTCTGCAAGACGTGCTTGAGAATGAATGGGTGATGTATGAAAGAGGGAATTTCCTCCTAGTAGGTGTCTATAAACAGGAACTGGAACACAAACTGTAATGGACATTCATGTATTTTCTAGAAGAAATTCATTTTTATTACATTTCTTCAGTATACCAGGCATTGTGCTAGGTACTTTACGTAAATGTTTATTTAATTCTCTCAACCATGCAAAAAAATGATGTATTTACACTTAAGAAAGTAAAGCTAAGAGGTTAATTTGTCCAAGATTATACAGAACCAGGAGTATGACTTAGATATTCTTATTCCACAGAATGTTTCCAATACCCAAGGTGAAGATAATCAAACATCCTCAAAAGAATGTGCCTTCCTCATACCTCTGGTCATATCTACTGCTCTCTAACACCAACCATTCCCCAAAACTGATGCTGAGAATAGCACATAGTAGTTTTATCTCCTGGAAATATGAAATCAATATTATTTTAGACCTTTCTTCTTCTAAAAACCCAGAACCATAACTGCTGAGAGTTGGGCTTAATCTTGCCATCTTTAGAGGCTGGCAGTAAGCTGGAAGCCTCAAGGCCCCTAATGCATGGTCAGCAACAGCCCCTGAGAGTGTAGATCCCTTGAAAGGTCTTTATCCCCTGAGTTGTACCCTAGTATGGAGCCCATGCTTTCCTGCAACTGGCCAACACAGAATCTAATTTGAAAAGCAAGTGTCTTTATTTTTAACTTGAATCATATCAACTCTAGGCGACTCTGGATAGCACATATTCACTTAGCAATTATTTGCTAAGCACCTCCTGCCCTCCGGGGACTGTCCTAAGCACGAGAGATAAAGCGGTGAACAAAGTAACACCCCAACATTTTGTGAAGCTTACCTTCTCACTGATTCATAGACATATCTTTGGCTTATAAAACGTTTGAGACAGTAAGGAAACAGGTTTTTTTTTTTTTTTTTTTTTTTGATGAATGTGAGAATGAGAGGAACAAGGGTAATGGTAAACACAAAATGTCTTTGGATAAAAATTGCAATCAATAGGCATTTAACTATAGTGATCACATTTTTCCAGCAAAATGGACAGTCTAGCATTTGTTTTTATTTTCTTTCTATTATCTAAAATTGATTCATATGAAAACTTTTTCCAGAATTATAAAAAATAAAATTATATGTAGGAATATACTTAGTGGCTCACCTTTATTTAAAAGGTTAAAACCATATCTAATATAAAACCCACAAAAGACATTAATATGAAAACCATATTGTGTCTGTCTTGGGACCCCCAATTCTGAGCTGAGCATCTAGACACCATTCTATAAAGTTCGATTAGTTAAGTGAGTGAACATTCAAACATTTCTCTATACAATGTGTTAGAAGCACTAGGATGAGCATGACCCTAAAACACCAAGAAGATGTGAGCGCATTGAGTAGAGAAATGTGGAAGTGCGAAAGAAAAGCAGTGTGTATGATTGGTGGCATTGGTTGATGATATCTGACGTGCCTTTGGGACCAGAGAGAATTTTCAAATGAAAACACTAAAGTAAAAACCATGTTCTTCCTGTCAACAGGGCGTTGTTGCTGGCGCTCGTTCCAAAGGAGAACACAAACAGAAAATCTTTTTAACCATCTCCTTTGGAGGAATCAAAATCTTTGATGAGAAGACAGGGGTAAGTAAAGCAATCACATGGCTTTGTGAAATTGAATCCATTGACACATGTGCCCTTAAAAGCCTCTACTCTCTGGGAAGAAATCTAAAACAAGCGTACAAACACATAAAGCAACTGACAAACTTGATCAACTCTGATCATCCATCAAAGCAGGTCTGTATGCTGACTTGGCCACAGTGTGACTGCACTGTGTTTCTTATAGTGTAATGGTGATAAAAGTGTCCCACTATCCTGGTAATCTGATGGGAGATTGATGAGCTTTGAAGATCAATGTGTAATGTGACAGTTTAAGTTAAATTTCTTTGTGTGTTGGCAACTTTAATGACATGCGTCCTAGAGGGAGATACGTGTACATCTTTTGACTCGGTCAAAGCATCCAGACTCTCTTGAGTTTAACCTGGAGCACCTTGCAATTGCTGTAATCAAAAAGAATAAATGGAGTTCTCAATCTTAAAAAAAGAAATCTATCACTGCACGACCAGGAAATTTAAGGGCTGATATATTTGTTGAACCCACCAAAGATGTGGTTTGTGTTTTCATCAACCTTACAGCTGCAATTAACTCCCAGATTCATCCCCAGAGCTCTCCTGACACTGTCAGTCCTGTTCATTGGTGGTAAGAGGAAAATAGAAAAACCTTCTATGATCCGTTTTCCAAGAGAACAAGAGTCAAATAGATGTCTTTTTCCTTATATTTATTCAGTGTTTTACAGCTTATAAAACACCTCCATGTATATCACCTACCATGAACTTCACAAAGGTAATTTATCAAGCACTTCATAAATAATACTTAACCATCTGAGTTACATGACCTTGGTCATTTTGCATTATTATTTTCTCTTCCTTGTTCTGGCTAGTGTGAAGATAACATAAGGGTAGTAAGATGATAGTTTAAATGTAAAAATGGATTTTCTTCAGGAAAAAAAGCTATAGAAAAATTACTCCTGAATAACTAGTAATAGAATGGATATCTGTACACCCCTGATCATAACAGCATTACTTTCAGTAGCCAAAAGGTAGAAGCGACCCATGCCTGTAGATGGATGAATACAAAATGTTGTATATACAGACAGTGAAATTCTATGGAGCTCTCAAATGAAAGAAAATTCTCACATGTGCTACAATGTGTATGAGCCTTGAAGACATTATGCTGAGTGAATTAAGCCAGACACAAAAGACAAATATGGTATGATATCATTTATATGGATTACTTAACATAGTCACAGTCATAAAGACAGAAAGTAGAATGGTGATTGCCAGAGACCAGGGAAAAGAAAAAAATGAAGTGTTATTATTTAGTAGGCATGAGGTTTCAATTTGGGAAGATGGAATCTTTTGGAGATGAATGTGGTGATGGTTGCACAGAAATGTGAATGTATTTAATGCCACTGAACTGCACGCTGAAAAATAGTTAAAATGGTACTTTGTATGTTATGTATTTTACCACAATAAAAAATAGCTAGGTGTAACTCTCATTATGGAGTACCTCCTATATACTAGACGCGTGTTAGTTTACATACATTATTCAGTTTCATTCTCGCAACATTCCTATGAGGTGATACTAATAGCTACTTTATCAAGTATATATTATGTGCCAGGCATTGTGGCAAGCCCTTTATAAGTACCAGGTCATTTAATCCTCACAACAACCCTAGGAGGTAGATGGTACTATTATTCTCATTTTATAGTTGAAGATAGCAAGGACGGAAAAGTTTACATAACTTGCTGGCTGTAAGGGGTGACAGAGGCAGGATTAGAACCTAGGCAGTCTGGCCCCTGAGTCCTTTTGTTTAGCAACGATGCCTATTATCTCTCAAGATAAATCTTTTCTAAGTTCACCCATGTTTTGTATTCTTTTTCTTTTTTAATTAGTTCAGGGGCACATGTGCAGGTTTGTTCTATAGGTAAACTCATGTCACAGGGTTTGTTGTACAGATTATTCTGTCAGCTAGGTACTAAGCCTAGTACCCAATAGTTATTTTTTCTCTTCCTCTCTGTCCTTCAACCCTCCACTCTCAACTAGGCTCCAATGTCTATTGTTCCCGCCTATGTGCCCGTGAGTTCTCATCATTTTGCTCCTGTTTATAAGTGAGAACATGTGGTATTTGGCTTTCTGTTCCTGTATTAGTTTGTTAGGGATAATGGCCTCCAACTCCATCTACATTCCCACAAAAGATGTGGTCTCATTCCTTTTTATGACTGCATAGTACTCCATGGTGTATATGTACAACATTTTCTTTGGTCAGTCAGGTGCAGCCATAAGAGGAGACATTGGAGAGCCTCTGGAAACAAACAAACAAACAAACAGTTTGTTATACTCACAGGTCCTAGAGACTAGAGCACAGCACACCACACAGAGCCACATGGGAAAGACACCAGGGTGGTCAGGAGGCAAAAGACAAGGAGCAGAAGGGGGAGACCTAAGGCCACTCCTTTATCGGGATTGGCAATCCAAGGCAAGGCAGGTCACAGCGAGTGATTGGCTAGTTCGAATCATTTTGTCTGGCTCTAAGCTGTAGGGGTGATCCCCCTCTGCCCCAAGATAGTGGAGGCAGAGGAATATTGCTTTCTGGGGTGTATGAACCAGGCAGAGGAGGGATGACTCTGGATTGGTTAGTTTGCATATCAAAGACATGCTCCTGGCTGGGTCCTTTATTATGTCTAAGAATTGAGAAACAGTCTCTCCCCAGTCAGAAAGATTTCTTAAGATGTCAAAACATCATATACAGACAATTTAAAAATATTTTACAATACAACCCAGCATGTAGGAAGCAGAACTGGGATTTCACCTCAAGTCAACCTGAATAAAAAATCAATGCAATTTTCCTCTGTATTATAGAAGGTGGGCCTATCTGGGGACGCCTTAGTAGAAGGGAGTTTAGGATGAAGGCACAAGCGTTGGTAGTAAAAGGGCTTGAATTCGACAGGATTGCAAGCCTAATATAAGCTTTATCTGCCTTCATAAAAATATAGCTTCAAAACCCTGGGGAGGTGGGTTCTGTGTTCTGTAAAGACCATAGTTTGGAGACCCGTGCTCAGTTCTGAACTCCACATTTTAAATTGGATATAGACAAATGGAAACATATTCTTATGAGGAGGATCCAGGCAACTGGGGACCTGGAAACTACGCTGAACCAAGACTTCTTGACACAGATGTGGCTCATATGATCTTTGGGAACACAGAATATGGTGAACTCTGGGCTTCTAGTCCTCCAGCATTCTTTATGGGAGCCTAGTAATGTGGATCAAGCCCAACTGAGAGATACTTTCACAATGATTTATATGCCCCAATAGGTGATATCATCTCTAGTCTCTTCCATTACCATGACACTTGCTTTGTGTAATCAAAGGGACAAGGACAGAGGTAAAGGGTATCTGGTGTTTTATCTTGTCTGAGGGTCATGTTTTGGGCTTTGCTGTTTTATCACGGACCCCATCATCAAATAGGCTGTGCCCAGATCATTGAAGTCCTAATTACCTTGATTTTAACTAATTAGGGTAGTTTATGTTCTTTACTTTTATCTTCATCCTTACTCAAATGTGGCTAAACTGTCCCCAAAGAAAGATACCACCAAACCTTGTAGCACTATTTTTGATTCTTTAGCTGGACACAAAGAGAACAACAGTAAAATCATTTCCGCCCAAAGCCATTTAGCTTTGTAGAGGACATGTTAGATCCCTAGTGGAGAATTAGGGAGGAAGTAGAGTTGAATGTTTTCTGTCTCACTTAGTCTACCCCAGTTTTGTTAGATTAACATTAGACTTCTGTAGCATCTGGCAATCTTAGCTTGTTAATATGCCTTAACAAAGGTCCTAAAAAATGGTTAAAAGGACTGAATATGTTTCAATCTGAAGTAAAGAAGATAAGGGTCAGGGTACCCCATATTAATAGTTTTTCTTTTTTTGTTTTGTTTTTTGTTGTTGTTGGTTTGTTTGTTTTTGAGATGGAGTCTCACTTTGTCACCCAGGCTGGAGTGCAGTGGTGCGATCTTGGTTCACTGCAACCTCCGCCTCTCAGGTTCAAGTAATTCTCCTACCTCAGCCTCCCAAGTAACTGGGTCTACAGGTGTGCGCTAGCACACCCTGCTAATTTATCTTGTATTTTAGTAAAGACAGGGTTTCACCATGTTGGCCAGGCTGGTCTTGAACTTCGACCTCAGGTGATCCACCTCCCCTTGGCCTCCCAAAAGTGTTCAGATTACAGGTGTGAGCCACCGTGCCTAACATTAACAGTCTTTATATGAATTGTCAAGTAGGAAGAGGAGCTGACTTGCTCTGTGTGACCTCAAGGAATGGAACCAGGACTAATTGATAGAAGTTTTAGGAGGTGGTTTCTGTTTATCAGTAAGAAGGCTTTTCTATCAGTCAGCAGTTAAATGGACTGCCTTTTGTGTGAGAGAGTTCACCGTCGCTGGGGGTATTCAAGCACCAACCATCTGATGAAATATTGTTGAAGAAAGTCAAGTAGAAGATAAAGTGCTGAACAAAGTCACATCTAAGTTGAATCCAGAGACTAATTTTAAGATTATGTTTTCTCTCACAGTCATATCTATTGATGCTTTTTATTTGAAAAACCTCCATTGGAGATTATGAGCAGAACAGTTTACTAAACCTTAGTCATTGCCCAGCAGGGGGCTGACTCAATGTGCAGCATGGGTTGTAAATGAAGGGGTTTTTTTTCCATATCAAAGAAATGGAAAACTGGGTCTTTATCATTTGGAATGACAGTCTTAGTTGTTTATCTCATCTGCAGTTTTTTTGCTCGAGCTTGACTGCACTTTTTTTTAAAACCAAGAAAAGAAACATTTGCGGAACGTGACAATAGCTAAAATCCAAAAGCTGTCAAAAATGTTTTGATCCCAATTAAAGAGACCCTTTGCAGCAATTTACACCCTGTCTTGAATTTCAAAGAACTCCTGATCCTAATCCTTATGTGAGTAAATTTTGTTTTATTATTAGCTTGTTGCAGGGAATAAATCAATAGTGAAAGCTGTTCATACATTTAGATACCTAGATATTGCTAATATATCATGATGTTACTAGGTCTGTAGACCAGATGGATGGATGACAAGGAAGGAGTTATGTCATCTTCATTTTGCAGATAAGGACAGTGAGATTCTGTGAGTGTCCCTGACCTGGCTGTTGACTCAGAAGAGACTTTTCAACTCCAAGACTTTCTAGTGAACCTCACTGACTCTCTTCTCTCTCCAGTCACCATTTCAATCCATATAATTATTATGACTTTATATCATAAAAAATGATACACACTGCAGGACCCTACAAGTAAGTCTGTTTCTTAGGATGAAGGGCAGTGGCCTGCATCAACTTTTCAAGATGTTGCAACATCCTTGTTGCCACAGACACATGTGAATTTTGCTTATTCATTTGAATGAGCCAACACTTACTTAGAGCTATTAGACGCAACAATCTAAGTATGCTACGGCAATTCTGTGAAGTAGATGCTATTATTATCACCATTTTGCAAATGGGAAAGCCAGGGTCCATATAATTTAACTCACACAGCTAACAAATGGCAGAGCTTGGTAGCTTGGTCCAGAATCTCTGATACTAGTGAGGTGTTACTAATAATAGCATACCAAATTTTATAAATGATTTTATAAAATCATTTTATGCTTTGATCTATATTAGAGCAGATTCCCTATTATCTCTGTCTTATTGTCACTGTTACTCACTTTCATTCTTTCCTGAGCTTTCCTGAGTGAAGACAAAAGGGGTGGAGTTACAACTGGGACTGCTTCATCCGTAGTTTGTCTTGGATAGACAGAATGTTGACAGTATAACCCATATATGATTAGGCAGTACAGGTTGAGTATCCCTTATCTGAAATGCTTGGGACCAGAAGTGTTTCAAATTTTAGAGTTTTTCAGATGTTGGAATATTTGTATTATATATACTTAACAGTTGAGCATCCTAAATCCAAAAATCCAAAATCTGAAATGCTCCAGTGAGCATTTCCTTTGAGCATCATGTCAGGTCTCAAAAAGTTTTGGACTTGGGAGAATTTTAGATTTCAAATTTTTGGATATGGGATACTCAACTTATAACATATTAGATGCCTACTCTATGCCATGTACAGCCCTGTTTCCTGAGGATTTGAAGATGAATTGGTCACTCTCCTTGCCCCTGAGATGCGCATAGTTCATTAGTGAACCCAGACTCACAAAGAGAACTAACAGCTGCCAAGATCCTGGGCTACTCCCACCTCCTACCTGCTATGCCTTAGTTATTTTGTGCACATTTGCTGATTCTTAATCACGATGTTATTTCATTTTTTATGTAGTAAGTATTACCGGGCACCAGCTATGTGTGAGTCATTGTGTGATACAGATACAAGTGTGAACAGAGTTGTCCGTGTTCATAGACTGGGGTTTAACTTTGCCAAGAATGTTCCTGAAAAATTTCACTGACTTGGCAGTGGAGGAATGAGTTGGAGAGGACCAGAATAATTAAGTAAGGGAAGAGAAAACAGTATTTCTAAAGGCACAGATATATGGAAGAGAAAGATATATATGTGCATTCACTCAGGAAATAATTATTGGGTACCTGTATAAATACAGAGATAAATAAGGCCTCATCTTTGTGTTGATCACTATTGTCTATCTAGCTAGCACAATGACTCACACATAGCTGGTGCCCGGTAAGACTTACTACGCAAAAACTAAAATGACTTCATGATTAAGAATCAGCAAATGTACACAAAATGACTAAAACGTAACAGGTAGGAGGTGAGAGTGGCCCAGGATTCAATATTGTCCCTCAAAATAGATAGGTAATTGTGTTTTAAATACAGTAACTGCACTTAAATTTCAGGGCTGATTTAATAATTTATTCCTCAGTGAAAACCAGATGTCACCTTATTTGTGCCTCATCAAAAACAAGTCTGTTCTCCTTTCAGTTCAAACTGGATGTTTTGAGCAAGGTTTGGAGAGAGCAAATGAGGTTGAGAAAGGGAAATGTCCCAGGGAAGAAGTTAGGAAAAAGCTGAGGAGGCTGTAGAGCATCACACTGGGACCTGGTGGTCTCTAGGACCCAGAAGTATCTGGGATGTTGCTGTCATCCTGGACAGTGAGACAGTGCACAGGACTCTCACAAGACTGGGGATAAGGGCTAGCCTGTAAACATGACAGTGTGGTTTAGAGCAGGCTTTCATGGATCTGTCTCATTTAACATCCAACAGTTCTTGGAATTTTTTATTATCCCCCTTTTATAGAAGGATCAACTAAGGTACAGGTAGGTTAAATGACTTCATGAAGTTCCACCCTGGTCATTTGACCCCCAGGCTCCACTCTGGTCACCCGAAAGAAATTGAATTCAAATTAGAACTCTTTAATACCCAAGCTTATTTTCTTTCTTTTGTTTCAGAGATTCTCAACTTGATGGTTCTGTGTCTCTAAGGAGTGGTTAGGAAATGTATGTAGGCAGTTTGGTAGTCACAACTTTTTGCAGAGGGGTTGGTAATGCAGAAATTTAATTGTTAAAAGCCAAGGCTGCTAAATAATCTGCAATATTCAGGGCAGACGCATACAGCAAAAGATATTTTCCTATGCTATATGACTTTCTAATGTCTTTCTAGACATTCATGTAGATGAAAAACCTGTTGGTAATTATGTGAATTTAAAAAAGCTAACTCTATTTAGCACATAAACAAAGTATTTTTACCCATATACATAATACTGAATTTTCCAGAAATGCAACTAGACTAAGGGAAAGATGAAATTATTTCTAGTTAACCAAAATTTTGTATCTTTTTACTAATATCTCTCCAATCTCCCCACCCAACCCTCCCTCTGATAACCACCATTCAACTCTCTGCTTTTATGAATTCAGTGTATAAATGAGATCACGTAATATTTGTCTTTCTGTTCCTGGCTTATTTCACTTAATATAATGTCCCCCAGGCTCATCCATGTTCTCCAAATGACAGGATTTTCTTTTTTGTGGCTTGATAGTATTTCATTGCATATATATACCACATTTTCTTTATGTATTTGTTCGCCGATACCACACTTAAGTTGATTCCATTTCTTGTCTATTATGAATAATGCTACAGTGAACATGGGAGTGCAGGTATCTCTTCAATACACTGATTTCATTGCTTTAGATATGTACGCAGTAGTAGGATTTCTGGGTCATACGGTAGTTTAAAGTAGTTTTTCTTAATGTGTGTGTGTCTCTGTTTACTCATCCATAAGATGGAGATAATAAATGTACCTATGTCTTAGGGTTGGTGAAAGATTAATTTAGTCTTCTAAGACTTAGAATAGTGCAGAGTAAAGTAAAAAGCCCAAGGTGTTAAATAATATTACATTATTGGCTATATTGTCCTATCTCTTATACAGTCTTTCTATGTCCTCTAAGCAGAATTAAGAAAGCCTTTTATGATGTCCCTACTTCATCTTCTGCTTACTGTATCCTAGCACATGATCATCTGTGTCATAATGAGTTGACTCACACTCCCATCAGACTACAAGCTCCACACAAGGTACCCTGGCTCATTTATTGTTGTATCGGCAAGGCCTGGCATAGGAGACCCTGGCATATGACAGAGATGCTAACTGGTCATTGAAGGTAAAAGGGAAGACATTCAGGGATCGATAGAATGAAAGAGAGAGAAGGGAGGAACAAGGAAACAATGACTATGTCAGCTTACAATGAAATGCTAATCGTCTGGCCCTGATATTGGAGCCCAAGATGCTATGTACCAAAGATGCTAGTTTTGCCATGTAGACAGTAAAATATCCATGATTCAGAATTATCCAGTCATAGGATGTCAGGGATGGAAGCTCCCTTAGGCATGAACTAACCCACGCATTTGCGAATGAAGAGATCTGAAACCCAAAGAGAAGTGAGCCATGAGATCTCCCTATAAATTATTTGTAAAAGCCTATACTTGAACATTGCTCTGGACAGATTTGAGTCATTTTTTGATGCTCACAAAACAGGAAGCAGGGAGTGTCCTCTTCTTTTTCCTATTTTTTAAATTTTGCCTTTCTTTTCTCTACAATCTCTCCTCTCTAGACCACCCCATACTCTTTGCGTATTACATTCAATGTTCAGGGCTTCCACTGGCCCATGGCTGCCCTAGATCTATTTTAATGTCAAACAGATAGAACCTCGAAGGGGAAAAATTGGGTCTCTGTGTGGTTAGTGTCTTGTTGGATGATATCGGATTTTAATTTATCACAACAAAAAAAATCAATTCGTAGCTCAAAATCAACATATTTTTAGAAATTGGCACTGTCAGGAAGCTGCCTTCATGAGATAATTTATAGGACCAAGTCTGTAATTCATGACAGAGAAAAGGGATGTTCGCAATACCCTGGGAAGTGAGACCACGAATGTTTTCAAGCAGATTTGGTCAACTCAGAAATGTTCTTAATGATTCCTTTTATCAGTCTTGGTCTTTAAAAAGCTATGGTGGTACTATTTTCTAAGCTAGTTGCTTTTACATGCTTGGCCTCATTTAACTGAATCCTCTAAGTGCTCAACTAAGAAGCCACTACTCCCATTAGACAGATGAGAAACTGAGACCCGAGGGGTTAAGCAACTTACACAAAAACAAATATCCAGCACACTGTGGAGCTGGAAACTGATCCCAATATTATATGGTGCTAAGGCCCATGTTCTTTCCAGCTCCAGGCAGTCGCGTCTCACCTCTTCATGGGCATAGTTAGGGCCTCTTGCAAGCAAGTGATCATTCATCTGCTCACCAGGGGAGAAGTCAGACTGCACATAGAGTTGTCAGCATGCAGACAGGCCCTGTGACTGAAGATTTACAGTGACTATTTGGGCCTCTGAAGAGATGTGGGAGGCACTAGTTTCAAAGATTCAGAGCCTAAAATTGCTGGGTGACCTTGGGGATGGCTCATCTGCTTGCGGGCCCCTGTTTCCCCGTCTGAAAACCAAGGGTCATATGACATACTTTTACTTAAAGGGCCAGATGGTAAATACTTTAGGCTCCGAGGGTTATACAGAGTTTAAATAGTGCAACTACTTAATTTTGTCACTGTGGCATCAAAGTCACTGCACACGATATGTAAGCAAATGACTGTGGCTACATTCTAATAAAACTTTATTTGTAAAAATAAAGTCATCTGCTGACTGTGTTCTGGTTGATTATTAAAGATTCTTCTAATTTTCTCATTCTCATCCCATGATGGGCCCATGAGCCCTTTGGCATTAGGGGATGAAGACTAGGTGAAAAGCTATGGTTTTTTATTTCTGGATCCTTTGTTCACTGCTCTTTTGTGGCTGATTTTGGAATGAGTGATGAGTATAGAGTGTTTTGTGTGAACTTTCAAGATAAATATTCATCTTTAAAGAATTGTATTATTTATTTATTTTGATTTTTGATTTTTGACTTTTTTTTGAGACTCTCACTCTTGTCTCCCAGGCTGGAGTGCCATGGCATGATCTCTGCTCGCTGCAACCTCCACCTCCCGGGTTCAAGCGATTGTCATGCCTCAGCCTCCCGTGTAGCTGGGATTACAGGCGCGTCCCACCACGCTGGCTAATTTTTGTATTTTTACCAAAGACAGGGTTTTGCCATGTTGGCCAGTCTGGTCTCGAACTCCTGACCTCAGGTGATCCACCCGCCTTGGCCTCCCAAAGTGCTGGGATTACAGGCGTGAACTACCACGCCCAGAGAGTATTATTTATTGCTACCGTTTGTTGAGTACTGATTGCCAGGCATGGTGCTAAGTACTTCACATAAATTTTTGTCATTGAATTATTACAATACAACTATAAATTACATGTTATTATCCCCATTTTACAGATGAGGTGACTACGACTCAGGAAGGTTAGGTCACTGGAACAAAACTACTCTTAAATTTTCATCTATTTACTCAAAAGCTACTTATTGAGTACCTACTGTGTGCCAGGAAGTGTTCTCCAGGATTTGGCTACATTGGTGAACAAAATGAAGGTCCCCACTTGGTGGAGTTTACATTCTAAAGTGGAGAGACAGAGAGAAAAAATAGACGTACATAAATAAGATAATCTGTTAGAAAATAATCAGTGTTACAGAAAAGGAAAAAAGCGAGGCAAGGTCAGGGCATTTTTCCACTGTACTTTCTTTGTCCTCGTGAAAGGGCCTGTGACATGTGCGCTTTGTAAATCACAAATATTAACGTGCTCTGGGAGCGTCCTGTACCTTTGAGGGTCAACTGAATAATAGAGAAAGACGCTTCTGAAAATTCTCATCCAAATTCCAGAGGCTGTTACACTTGATAAATCAGAGCTGTCCACTTGGGTGTCTCTGCTTTTGTTTAGATGGCTGATTGCTTTATATGGGGTCTACTGCTTATTGTTTTTCTATCTCCCTCATTTGTTTTAAATTTTAATTTAAAACTCATTTTCCATGACTGTGCCGTGGTTATTTAATAGGTGCTTCTATTTTTGTGAAGATACTCCTTAAGGGAGCTGTTTGTATCAAAGTGATGATACTGTAATTAGGCACAGCACTGACATGAGGATTCTTTGTGCACCTCTCAAGTGCTTTGCAGAGATGGCCAGAGGTGGAGAAGCAATCATAGTTCTGGTTACAGTAAAGGAACGTGGTGTCATAGAAAGCAAGGGACTGGGTCAAAGTGAGAAGAAACTAGTGAAATTCATCTTTTAGTGGGGAGAGTTGTGTCTGAGGAAATGCAAGCTTGAACCTGGGGACAGGGTGATGGAGAGGAGCGCAGGGGCTGGGTGACCAGGATGGAGCCTGGGGGCTGGGTGACCAGTGTTGTGGACAAAGGGCTAGATTTGCCATTAGCAGGCTTGAATTTGAAGAGTTACGTAGTTAGAAGTATGCATATTGAACTGCAATGAGGAAAACGACAATGAAAACAATAGTAATGATAATGATTACGCTTACTATTTTGCCAGATCTTGCTGTAAGAGCTTGACATACGTGTCATTTCATACTTGATGAATCACGCAACCTCTTAGTAGCTCAGTGTTCTCCTTTGGACTATGAGAGCATTAATTAGCTAGCCATAACAATTTTGGAAAATAGAGGTATTATCTCTTTTTTTATAGAATATGATGCCAACGTTCAGAGAGGTGCAGGGGCTTACCAAGATGTCTCAGCCAGTGAGGGGTGCCCTGTCTGCTACATTGTTTCATATCGCCCGTGTGCCTGCCAAAACAAAGAAATGGGTATGAGTGTATCCATTCTGTTCCAGATGTTACCTACAACAGAACGCTTCAGTGATTTACTGGCTTCCATTCTGTACTGAAGTTACTAACTATACATACTTAATTTTCGATTCTGGAATTAATAGTGAGGTGAATTTAACACCTTCACATTTTTAGATCCTATACTCAGTCACTACTGTTTTTCTTGGAATTTTCACTGTTTTTCTTTAAAATAAGAATAACCATGCCAAGCTGGTAAAGTCTCTGCATGCTCTTCTATTTGTGATATGAAAGATGGAGGGAATTTTAACAAAGAGAAACAAAAATGCTAGACTATACGTGACTTGAGGGCAGGGTCCATGATTTAGTCATCCTTGTATTTCCTACCTCCTGGCACATGATCAGCTCCCAGTAGGTATTTGTGGAATTGCACTGAATTTTTCATTGTAAAAGTCAAGAAGCCTTTGGTTCACCTCTTTGTCTAGCTATGCCTATAAACCTTTGATTGCTGTGGGTGGCATCTGAACTCTGTAAACTACCATCTCCCTGAGACAGAAAATGGCATCTCCACCACCTCTTCGGGTGGGCTGCAGTGGCACAACCCACTTTGTTCCAGCCATGTCTGTCCTTCTCAGGGTTCCTTCAATTTGTAGATGAGTAGAAGGTTGCATAAAATATATTAAAGCTTGCATATAATGTGTTAAATCTCAACCTTTGGTCTTATTAATGACCTTAATGCATAGGTAACACATTTTTCCCTCATTTTTCTTTCTGTTTACCCATCCATCTAACTTGATTTCTTCCTTTCCCTCATCCTTTTCTCCTACTTTCATGTACCTGTAGTATATACTTGCCTTTTTTATTGCCATATGCATTTTTTCAAAGAGATTGTATAATACCTACTACATATAAGATATACAGTATAACCTGCTATAGAAGAAATATAATATCTTATGCAGATTGACAGGAAAGGAAAGTAGGTACTGTGTGTGGAGCACTACACTAATATTACAGTGTAAGTTCCTGACAGACAGAAACTCTGCCTGATTATCCCTGCAGCATATGAGTCTCACCTCTTTTCTTCATCCTGTGCCCTGCCAGAGGAGGGAGCCCTCCCCAAAGGTGGGAGTCCCTTCAGGGACCTATGGGGTCTGCACCTCCAAAGTTTGATGCCTGTGTACCCTAGGTCCTGGAACATGTATACAGAACATGTGCAAGGATGATCTGAGGGATGAGAGGGAAAAAATTAGCCTAGCAGAGCTGCTGAGATGGTGAGAGATGAACTTGGGCTTGTCGAATCTTCGGTGCTATGGCGACTGTGCTGAGTAAATTATGAACACTGACTCATTCTGTCATCACAATCACACTATGAACTATAGATATTACTAATGCCATTCTTCCACAGAAAGCAATGAACATGAGGCATGAGGCCAGGGTTGTGGGGTGGGAGGGACAGGCATTCTAAGCACTGAGGGCAAAAGCCAGTGACTTTTTGGTTCTGACTTAAGCCTCAAGCCTCACAGTCTGTCTGATGAACACAAAGTCAGATGCAGTATTCAGCCATTTCAGCCCTAGGCAGCTTCTGTATTATGGCTTCCGCCAAACATTTCTATGGTGATCACCCCGATTCTCAGTCCCATCTCCAGGAGCCTCATTCATGTAGCTCAGGGATTTACCTGCCAGATTAGATTTGACTTCTAAAGACTATTTAGAAAATTAGGAGATTGCAAATCTGCAAGAAATTACCAGAGAAATGTGGCCTCAGTATTTAAATTTAAAATGCCAGCACCTCTAAAGACCAAGATCTGAATCCTTAATGATGTCTAAGGGATGTGCAGACATTTTAAAGTTATATATTTAAAATTTTGAAAATAAAGATTTTACTGGCAATTGCCTAAACTCAAGACAGTTATAACCTCACTTTTAAGGAGAAGATAGTTCATCTTCTGTATAAATGGCTCCAGTGAGAGTGTCTGAGACTCTGAGATACTGAGATGCATCATCTCATGACTCTGACTGTGCTGTATGACATATTTACCCATGTGAATAGACACGCATACTCTTTTTCATGTTTATTTCCATGCTGTCAAAGTCTGTGTCTGTATTTTCACTCCTTTATCTGTGTCCTTTGGTACAATCACCCATGCACTTAACAAAAACTTCTTCATCTGATCCAATAATAAAAGGAATCTCTTATGTTTGGGAATCTTTTTTTTTTTTTTTTTTTTTTTGGTAGTTTTCAAAGTACTTTCACTTTTTTCGTACAACTGATCCTCATATTAATCTTACAAGAGGCATATTACACATGCAGTTTTACTGGTGGTAGACCATCTCTGCAAAGCACTTGAGAGGTGCACAAGGAATTGTCATATCAGTGCTGTGCCCAATTAAGCTCAGAGTGCTTAACTGCTGGCCCAAAGTTACACAGTGATAGTTGATGGAGCCTGGTCCTTATGCTTTTTTCTATTTATAAAAGTATCATTTATTTATTGTAGAAAATTTATAAAATACAGAAAAGCTATAAAGAAAGAAGTGCAAATTATATGAAATCTCACCACTTAGACATAAACCCAATCAAGATTTTGTTGTATATACACCACCATTCTTCTTTACATAAAAATAATTTTTTCAAAGTTGAAATTAAACTATACATGCTGCTTTGTAACCTATTTTTTACTTATCCACATTTTTCCAATAATTAAATATTCTTCTACAACAACATTTTCAATCAACATAAAGCATTCTAGCATAGGAGTATACCATAATTTAGTAAACACCATATTGTTAGCCATACAGGTTCTATCTGTGTCTTTGAGCACAGCTTTGTACACTACTGTCATTATTTCCTTCATTGAAATTCCAGGATTACTAGGTCAACATGTGTGGATATTTTTAAGGCTCTTGGTCTTTTTTTGATCAAATTATATTCTAAAAAGTTGTACTGCCAGATGTATGATGCAGTCTGTTTTACCACATATTTGCCAGCATGGAGTAGTGTCATTAAAAAAAAAATTAACTTATTGATATTAAACTTTAGTTTTAATGCCTCTGTCCTAATTTCAGAATCTGCTCATGATGGTCACTATAGGGCAGCAATATAATTGTAAAGTAGGGCGTTTATGCTGATGAGACTAATGGCCCTTTGGCTTTACCTACAAATCTGAATGGTGCCAAAGAATATTGAGAATTGACTGAAGTTGGATTTCTCTTAGGACTTGGCCTATCATTCCCAAGGTGTTAACTGTCTGGACTGCCAATATTCCCGTAGTCATACGTTTTCACTGGCCTATGTTCAGGGTCATATTGTTGATTCTCTATATATGCATAAATGTCACCAAGAGGAGAAAACTTGACAATCTTTATTACTATAATTTAAGATTTCTGATCATTGACTTTCAATCAAAATAAAATATATTTATATATTCTTTTCTTTGCATAAAGCTGTAGTATCTTGGGCAAGTAATTTGACCTCTCTGAGCCTAAGTTTTCTCCATTATGGGATGGAGAAGGGCATGACCCAGGCACTCTTTGGAAGTATTTTGCAAAAATTCAGGGAGAGAGAATGCACATTAAAGTTCTTGGCACTTTATAAAATTCTCCTTGATGATGTATATTATTTTTTTCATAAGAAAAGAATAAAGTTAGCTTTCCACAAATATTTATTAATGAATAAGCTCCCCATTTCTTGTTCTTCATTCTAGAAATTTTGTGTAATTTATGGGGAACAGGTTTATTGAAGAAAGGGAATGTGGCCCAGATTCTGTCCAAATTTAGAGTTAGTGGGATCTGAAATAATGAGATTTTTCTGTAGCCTCTTTCAGGATAGCTCTAGTATTCTCATGGCACTTATCTATTTGGTTTTCCACCTACGGTATCTCTGTTCCTGCAGTCTGGATGAGGTCTTCTAGAGAACTGAAGGCACCTTAAACCTCTTGAGGTTATTTCTCTAACCTCAGAAAATTTTCTGAACTAATGTGCCTTTGCCTTTATTTCTTCTTATGAAAGTATATGAACATGTTTGGGAGAGCTAAGGCTAAATATTCCACAGGGTGTAAAATCCCATCCTTAAAAACCAGAGCTCCCATCAGCACCTTGGAGAAGTCATTTGTTTTTCCGTTGCTGATACTCTCATCTGTAAAAATAACGTTCTTCTATCAAACATTTACCGAGCATCCACTGTGTACCAGGCACTGGGATATGAAGATGAATCAGAGAAACCTCTTGCTCCACAGGCCCCATAATCTAGCAGCCGAGTAAACCACCAATTACACAACAGTGTGATAAGCAACATCTTGGTGTGGCTGCCTCTCTTCAAATTCACACGTGTGCCTCTCTCCTAATGACCTAACAAGCAAAGCACGGGGAATCATTCTCATTAAATGAGCAGATGCTGTTTAATTGATCATACAGGCAATGTTTGCAAAATAGAGGTATAATACAGAGATACTATGTAGAGAAGAAACTCACAGAACTGAAAATATCAGAGGGGCTGTGAAAATGATCTCAGCCTCATGTCTGCCTGACCCCCCACAACCAGAGAAAACCACCTTTTTTTTACCTTAAGTTTTGGGATACATGTGCAGAACATGTAGATTTGTTACATAGGTATACGTGTGCCATAGGGGTTTGCTCCACCTACTGACCCGTCCTCTAAGTTCTCTCCCCTTGCCCACCACCTTCCTAGCCAAATGCAGAAAACTGAAACTGGGCCCCTTCCTTACACCTTATACAAAAATTAACTCAAGATGGATTAAAGATTTAAATGTAAAACCCAAAACCATAAAAACCCTAGAAGAAAACCTAGGCAATACCATTCAGAACATAGGCATGGGCAAAGACTTCATGACGAAAACCACATTCAGTTCTAAAATGTGCCGTGTTTTCTTTTTATTTATTTTTTATTCAGTGAACATTTATTAAGCAGTGTTTCTCAAGTGAAGCATAAATTAGCATTTCCAGTTGGGACAATTCCTTCTTTTGCAAGGCTGCCCCATGCACTGTAGGACATTTAGAATCCCTTCCCCCACTTCCTTGATGCCCTGTGCAGATACCTAAAGACATCTTTCATAGTGACAAGCAGAAGGATACTTTTACATATTTCCAACTCTCTACCTGGTAGGAGAGTGAGGGAGTGAGGGGTCCTGGTCTTGTGTGAGAGATATTGGATAGCAAATATGTTCTTTGCACAACTATGCTTCCTCCTTCTCCTCCTCCTCTTCCTTCTTCTTCTTTTTAAATTTTTCTGCTTAGGACATTCTTCTCCTGTCTCCCCCTACCCACTCGCTCTTTTCCCCTTCCTTTATCTGGCTGACTCCAGTTTATCCTACAGACCTCTCAGCTTAGGCACTATTTCCTCAGGAATTCTTCCCTGATTGACAAACCTAGGTTAGATGTCTCTCTTTTGCCCTTCCACACACCAGCCACTTCTATTATAGTACTTATTAAATGTGCTGTACAAGGTGGAAGCAACCCAAATGCCCATGGATAGATGAGTAAACAAAATGTGCTATACATATACAATGGAATCCTATTCACCTGTAAGAGGGAAAGAAATTCTGACACATGCCTTATTATGGATGAAGCCTGAAGACTCTGCTAAGTGAACCAGTCACAAAAGGGACAAATATTATATGATTCTTCTTACATGAGGTTCCTATGGTAGTCAAACTCATAGAGACAGAAAGTAGAATGATGGTTACCAGGGACTGCAGGGAGGAGGGAATGGGAGTTAGTGTTTAACAGGTGCAGAGTTTCAGTTTGGGAAGATGAAAAAGTTTAATGGATGGATGGTGGTGATGGTTGCACAATAATGTGAATGCACTTAATGCCACTGAACTGTACACTTAAAATGGTAAAAATGGTCAATCTTAGGTATATTTTACTGCAGTAAAAAATGTGTTCTAATTGGGTGTTTAGTGGCAGCATACCTTCCTGTGATTTAAGATTCCTTGAAATCATGAGCACTGGTTTTCACCAGTGTGTTCACAGTACTAAACCCATACCTTATAGATAGAAGGTGCTCACTTAAAACAATTATGTTGAATAAATGACTGAATGTAAAAATGATCTCATTTCATTATATCAGACTAATGTATTTCTTATTTTACAGATAAGGAAATTCAAATTCAGAGATAAGTAGTGACCTTACTGACATCACAGAAGTAGTAGATGTTGAAGTCAGTATTGAAACCCAGGTGTTGTCAACTCCAGTCCAAAAAAATATTCCTTCCATTGGGCTAGCCTTTATTTGTTGTCACTTTCTACACATAGCTGAACTTAGAGAAAGTAGAGGCAGAGAAATTCACCTGAAATGCCATATCTGACATTAAAAATGAATTTAGAAGACTAAAAAGAGGTTGGGAAAGGAAGAAAGAAAAAGAGGCTGATAAAGAACTTTCCCTGGGATATAGTCACTTTTCATTTGCTTTTTGTTTTTTCCAATCTCTTGCCATGTAACCAAAAGAACTGAAAATGGTGAGATTGACTGGGAAGTCAACTGTTTCCCAAGGGCTGTAACAGAATCCCAATCTCTTAGGTAATTTAACCTGGAAGGGGATTTTGCTGTAGGGAACCACCCACATGGTTGGGGATGGACAAGATGATTTACTAGGCCTCTTCCTGCCCTAATTGCTAATCTTCCTTGTGGAAACCCCCTTCTCATGCTGCATTAAAGACTCCATTAATTTGTTTATATATAAATTCAAACTACTTCAGTTCTGTCACACTTCTGAGAGGTTCCCATTCAAGAGTCTTTGGCTTGTACCACCCATTAGGATTTACTGATAAGAAAGATGCATTATACGTTTTATTACCTTGTCTACAGAGCACATGTGACAACTATAAAGTACATTCATGTATAGTATGAATAACTGTCAGGGTAATTGATAAAGTGGTCTGTAATAAAGGTAACTGGAATGGCATTCCTAGAAGCTGAGGTCTCTAAGTGCTCAAGAGGAGGGGGGAAAGACACTAAATAAATCCAGTCTTTCAGAAATTCCCTGGCATTAAAAAAAAAAGTAGCCAACCAGAATCCTTAGGCCTACATTTCACTTTCAAGTGTAATTATTTTATGTTGCAATTCATATCTACTGACACATTGGAATCAACTCAAATAAAGGAATGCCATAAATCTTGCATTGTTTGGATTAAGCAAATGTTGGTGCTGGAAGAAGTCAGGGAGGGAACTGCCCTGTGTGTAAATAGTTTAAGAATCAAATCACTGGAAAAGACGTAGATCCAGTTGAGACAAGTGGTCCACCAGCAGTCTTTCAGCCTCAGTTTAAACATTCAAAGCAGCGATAGCTTAGCACTTATCTTTGTAGGTGAATTATACCTGACCATTATAAGAATATTCATAACAGTAACTGACACTGTCACTTAAGGGCTTCTACTCTATGTCAGGTACCTGTCTATACTGCTGTTTTATCATCATAAATGCGAGGTATTTCTAGCTGCGTTATCTCAAGCATGTTACTTAACTTCTCTGTACCCCAGATTATTCATCAGACAATGGAAACAGTTATAGTGTAAAATCACAGGTGTATTGAGAAGATTAAACAAGGTGACATATGTAAAGTGCCTAGAACAGTGTCTGGCACGCAGTAAGTGATCAGAAAGAATAAACTAACATTGATCATTATTTCCATCTTAGAAATAAGAAAACCAGTCATAGAGAAGTTAAGAAATGTACACAAGGTAGCTGATGAAGGATTTGAACCCGGGTCTTCTAGATTCCAAACTGTAAATTCATTCTACAATTTCTGCCTGTCTGCTACATTCTCTCCATGTTAACTTCATACATTGGTCCTTATTCTTTTTTAGCATAGAAGGCAGGAGCTACATATACATCCCTGTTATTCTCCCAGTCTGTTTTAGGCTGAGGGAGGTGAAGATGGAATAATCTTTCTTGGTGGAATATTTCACCTTAACTGGGATCTGCTAATATATGTTGTGTCTTAATACATATTTGTCTTGTCCAAACATGAATTATATGACCCCTTCAGACTTCCAATCAGTTTTGCAGTATGGCCTATACTTCCTTTTCCTTTCATGAAAATTTGTTGATATTGTTATAGCAGCTCTACACTGTCATTAGAGAGTCTGTTCGAATGATGACTAATCATTGTTGACACCTTGCATGGTTGTATATTTTTCTCCTCCAGCTGTTTTGCAATTAGACTAATCTTGTGAAGTGGATAAAATATCAGAGAAGGAAACAGATCCAAGAGATAGGCCACCTCTATATGCTTATACCTATATGCCTTGTACTGAAAGATATACACCAACTCTTTCTCTGACTACCTGAGTATCCTTGAAAGTAAGTCACAGGGCTGTGTCCTCACTTAAGCCTGGCTGTATTCTCAGCCTTTGGCTCCTGATGCTGCAGGCCAGCTGAACACCAGGTCAGAGTGTTGTGCTGAGGCAATGTCAGAACCAGACTACCATCTCCCTTCCCCACACCCTCTCAAAAATCCCACTGCTTTCATGAGCCTTTTATAACTAGGACCAGAAGGGAAGTGGACTTCAACATTTTGGAAATATTTTCAGTGCGAGAGCACCTGTAAAACTGAGCTTAGAAACCATAACAGCACCTAGACCCAATAAAAGATGAGTGGAGAAGATAACAAGTTCAATACTGGCACCACCTGCGAGCTACATTGTCTTGGCAGGTTTTACTAATGCCCTGGAACTCAGTTTCTTCTTTTGTAAATAATAACATATACCGCACTGCACCGAGGACTTGAACTGTACTATGCATGTCAGAAAGGCCTGGAAAACGGCACAATGCTCTGTTACTGCTAGTTGCCTCGAAAATGAAGAGATGGTGTTATTTGATAATAAAAATAGAAGTTCATAGGAGGGCTCCATAGCTCACCAGCTCTGTGATCTTGGGGACTTAATCAGCCTGAGCCTCACCGTCTTCATCTATAAAATGGGTAGCTTTGTCTTAATTCTCCACACGTGCTTCGCAGAGCGGCTGTGTGGCTCCAATATGATATAAGTGAAAGTGTGTGTTTAAAAGTTGAACTCTACAGCCATCTGCAAATATTAGTCACTATGTTTATTACAGGGATGGCCAGCCAGTAGAGTGTCTCCTTTGTCCTTGCCAATTGAAAAGTGCTTTTTTATATGCAGTACATTTTCCCATGTAAAAAAAAAACCCTACTTTTCACTGCAAGAGCTCCAGCTTTTTCAGCCAAATGACTCTTCTCACCAATTCTGTATCTTAATTGGAGACAGAATTGGAGAGAGAATAGGGAGGAAACAGAAGTCAAAGCCAGGAATCATCCAGCTTTTTCCATGTAGGTACAAATTAGAAGATCTGTGACTGTCTTCGACTCTCATTTTGCTGTCTGCCGGACAATGTTTGCACAGTGCCGGGATGAAGTAACTAAGATCTCTATTCAGGATAAATGCTAGTTCGGCTTTGTACTGAAAGATATATGCCAGGATATAAAAAGAATTCTCTCCATGGTGCTCCTATTAATTCATAGCAGTTATAGAGAGCTGTAAAAAGCCGCCTAATTACTTCTTTCTCCTGCTGTATATTTCAAGGATGGCAGGTATCCTAGTAGATTCAAGGTAAATCTGGTATTAAAGCCATTGGGCTATAATCTTTTTTTCCACCATCTTGTCTGCAAGAGACAATATTGACCCTAAGAACATTTTGTCCTTGGGCTTCCTTTATCATTGTGTGAGTAGGGGAGACACTGAACTGTCCACGTTGCTTCTGCTGGTCTCTGCTTGGCCACTTGTATAATAAAATGAGGACAGTGTATCTTATGGCTGGATATAGATCAGTTTGGAAAACACCAGAAAACACTAGGATAGCTTCTCCCAACCTGCTTGCTTGCTTGCTTGCTTTCTCTCTCTCTCACCCAGGCTGGAGTGCAATGGCGTGATCTCAGCTCACTACAATCTCCACCTCCTGGGTTCAAGTGATTCTCCTGCCTCAGCCTGCTGAGTAGTTGGGATTACAGGCACACACCACTAGGCCCGGCTAATTTTTGTATTTCTGGTAGAGGTAGGGTTTCACCATGTTGGTCAGGCTGGTCTCGAACTCCTGACCTCGTGATCCACCTGCCTTGGCCTCCCAAAGTGCTGGGATTATAGGCATGAGCCACTATGCCAGGCCTCCCAACCTGCTTTCTAAGCAAATCCACGCTAAACTGCTCAGCATGCCAAGATGAGAAGCGTGTCCCCAACAGTTTTTGGACACAGTCTGTAGGGCTTTGGAAAGCCCAGCCACAGAGGTCTCTGCCATGTTCATGATACATGAGACCATAGATGGTAGGAACAGATGGACTGGCAGCCCCACATCACAGGTGAACTATGGAGACAGGAATGACTGCTTTTATGTCACCTTCTTGCTGAACAACTTTCCCCATAGCCTGATGTGGTTACATCATTTGTTTGATAATCAGGCACTTTGAAGAGAGGTTTCAACGCAGTCTAACTTCGATCTCTTCCTTACAAGAACTCTATTCTTTTGAAAAATGCTCCATTCCCTCATTACCCAAAGCACAGCCAGGGCTTCCACAAGTTGGAGTGTATTCACTTTTAAGAAGCTTGCTCAGAGAAGACCCCAGCCCATGTTGCCTTCCTCCTGAGCCTTCCCCCAACTGAAAGCCCTCCTTTTCCTTTCTGAATACCCAGGAAGCCTCTGGCCATGCTTCTAGAACTGTGATATGCAATACAGTAGCCGTTAGCCACGGGTGACTATTTAGATTTAAATTTAAATCAATCACAATAAAATTTAAGAACTCATTTTCTCAGTCACACTGGGCTCATTTCAAGTGTCACATGTAGCTGGTGACTCCTTTATTGGACAGTGCAAATATAGAACATTTCCATGATCACACAAAGCTTTCAGACTGGGCTGTTCTAGAATATGTCTCACTCTGTCCTGTGATGAAAATGCCCACTTCTTACTGAGGACCATCTCTGTGACAACCCCCATGCTAAGTGCTTTGTAATCCCCAAAACATTTCTAAAATTGAGTGTGATTTAATATATAAGAAACCCTGAGGCTTGGTGGTTATAGGTAACTTGTCCGGGACACATAGCTGGTAAGTAGCAGAGCTGGGATTAGGCCCTGGGTCTGCCTGCCCTGAAGCTGGGATTAGGCCCTGGGTCTCTCTGCCCTCTTAGCCACAATGCTACACTCACTGGAGATATCCGAATCCTGCAGTAAATGCAGGTGCCTCCTGTGTTTGTTTCTGTTTAACGTCTTCTGTGAGCCGGTAAGACGGAGATGGAGCTGCAGCATGAGACTGGGCGGGTGCTTGCACTAGGGTGTGTTCAGGATGGTGTTGGCCATGCACTACACACTTTACATGCATTTATCCCGTTTAATTCTCCTAATAACCCCATTATATAGATACTATTATTATCTCTACAGATAGATAAAGAAAAAAAAAAAAAGGACAGCTTACAAAGTTAAGCAACATGGTGATGGTTAAGTGGCAGAGCCTGAAATGGAACCCAGATGGTCTGAATTCAGAAGTCCTTGTCATGACCACCAGGTCTTGCTGCTTCAACTCATCTTACTCTGATTTTAATCTCACTCCAAACAGAAGCGTTCTCAGCTTCTTCTCAATATGGAGGACCTCAGAGAATCCTCTGCTTGCTTTGGGAAAGCAAACAGAGCAAAATATCCAAGTGAAGCGGATGCTTCTGAGTGCGGGAGCTTATGTAGTCCCTGGAGAGCTGGCCTTGGTCAAGCCTCACCCTTTCCTTCATACTGAAGTGCTAATCGATGCAACAAATATACCTGATTGACTTCTTGTCAGAGCCCCATTTTGCAACAATGGACAACATCTTCTGTAATTTGAAAACTGATTACAGAGCTAACTATCCTGGTTTGCTTTTTTTTCTTCTTAACATAAATGGAATTCTCTTTAAGAAAGAGCAGAAGCTTTTCCGGTTGATTCTGATACATTTCCAAGGCGGTTTCTTTGCCAACCCCGTTTTAAGTGAATCTATTAAATTACAGTAACTGAACTTGAAGATACAGCAAAGAAGAAAATAGCATCATCTTCATTCCATTTTCTTTCCTTAAAAATTCTGAGCCTAATAAAAAGGATAAACATTCATAAACAACGTTTGTTCCATTTTCTCATATATCTGTAGTGGTCTATTCACAAATTCTACCTATAACGTTGGTGCATCTGAAATCCTAAATACGAAATGGCTGGGGGAGTAGATGAGAACATAGTGAGTGATCCCTAGTTCTACATTCATGTTTTGACCAGGGAAGGGAATTTAAACAAGGATCACCAAGGCAGGGAGACAAGGTCAGTTTCCATAGAAACTAATTCATACAGTGACTTTGAGGCATCACTAAAAACAGCAGGGAAGGGTTCCATCCTAGAGTTGAACTGTACTCTAAGAGTATGTGCGTTTTGAATTCTTTGGTCATCCTTCTCAAATACTCCTCGGGAGTAGTGGTATTTATGAGTATTTACGAGAAAGATCACATGCTTTGGGATGAGAAAGGTCTGGATTTCAGTCTCTGCTATATATACCTAGTAGTTAAAAGAGTAGACTTTAAAATCAAGCTGTAAAGAAACACTTCCTGGATCTAGAGCCAGAGTTGACAAAACTACAATGGCCTATAGGCCAAATGTAGCATACCACCAGTTTTTGTATGATTGCAAGCTAAGAATAGCGTTTACATTTTTTAATAGTTGAAAAAATCAAAATGAAAATAACATTTCACATTATGCAAAAATTATATGAAGTTCAAATTTCAATGTCCATAAATAAAATTTCATGGTAATACAATCACACTCATCTGTTTCCATATTACCTATGGCTGCTTTTGCACTATAAAGGCAGCATTGAGTTGTTGCCACAGAAGCAGTATGATCCACAAAGCAGAAGATATTTATTGTCTGGTCCTTGACAGAAAAATTCTGCCAACCCCTAATCTAGAATTTTAGAAGTTAAAATTACTTAAGGTCTTTGTACCTCAATTTCCCCATCTGAGAAATAGAGTTAATAATAGTAGCCAAATCCTTAAATAGTAGCCTCAAATTCCTCATCTATAAAATGGAGGTAATAATACCTATTTTACAGGATTTCTAAAAGGATTAGTGGGGTAGCCTATCAGTAACAATAATGGCCAAGTTTTCTTTAGCGCTTAACTGACAAATGTGAAAAGCAAGACATGGAATGTTTAAGTGATTTGCTGAACCCACCCACGTGGTAAGTGACAGAGCTGAGTTATGAAACAGGCCATTCTCAGAGCCTGCAGCTTAGCTCTAAAAACTGTCATCTAACCTCAGTGCCCTTCAGGGAGTGAGTCTGTTCACCCCCCTTTTCATCCCCTTACCCCCACAGTGGTGTGTTCCTCATGCCTGTGTTTGCCACTGTTGCCATTCTATTTAATTTTGTTAGTCCTTCATGTTTCTGCCTCCAGCATTCATTTAGAATTGTATTGTAATTGATTGAATGTGGATTTGTCATCATTTCTAAAATGTGGTTTTCTTGAGCTTGAAAACTGTTTCTTTTCATCTTTTTACTCCCTACTGTCTAGCATGCCACCTGGCCCATTATTAGGGTTGAATTAGCATTTGCCAATTATCTGAATGAACAAATGGGTGAATGAACAAAAAATTGATTTGTTTGTACATCTTCTTACATTCATCCAATTGGGCTTCTTCGGGTGATATTTATTTTAAAACATTTGGTGTATAGCTGACCTGAAAGCGCATGTGCAAAGGAATTGGTACTCATGGGTAGCCTACATTATGACTGGCCCCTTGACTTTACAGGAAACTGGAGAAAAACACATTAGCCTCCTAGTTGAAAGAGACATTTTCAGCTTGCTCTCTACCTGTGCTTGGCAGCTTCATTCATAGTTACTCTTTGAAAATCCAGATGGATTTCTCATGTAGAAGACAGCATAAGGGCCTGCTAGGTCAGGAATTGGACTGCCCCATCTTGGTGATGATTCACCTGCTGGGCTGGAACAGAAGACCACTGTGGAAATTGACAGAGACCACAATAAGCTTCCCTGCATGCACTGACTCAGGAAGGTCTGGCCTGGAGATTCACAGTGGGGGTAACTGCAGCACTTACTCTGAAGTATGTCTTTGACTCTCAGTCTGAACACAGGCCTTTGCAACTATTCTATACTCTTAGTCTCCTAGACTGGAAGCAAACTTCTAGACAGACGTAAAGGAATGCTGAAATAAAACAGGTCATTTTCTTTCCACGTTTGTTTCTTTTTCTCTAAACCCTACAGTAAAAGTATGACAGCAAGAATGTCATAAGGACATCACAGACTTTTATATGTTAGATACTTTTAATAATCCATAGTGTTTAATGGGAATATCGTTATTCTTATTTGGCAGACATTGAAACTGAGGTTTCAAAGGTAGAAGTTATACATGTAGGGTATTTAGAGCCTAGAGCAAAATTTAAGTTTTTGACTCCTGAGCACCTAACCTGACCTCACTACAAATGTATCCTAGATTTGGGGCAGATATTATTTAGTCATTTATCTATACAGCAACTATGTATTGATCACATATAATAAGCACTAAGGATTCAGTACTGAGTGAATAAGACAGGCAAAGTCATGACCCTTATTACTTTCTCTTTTATTGGAAGAGTCAGGCAATAACTATGTAAATAAAATAATTTCAGATAGTGATAAGTACTGTGTAGTTTTTTAAAACTCAGGGTAATGTGATCGGGAGTGACTGGGAGGGATAACAAAATTAGATGAGATGGGACAGGATGGTGTCTGATGAGGGGACACTTAAGCTGAGACTTGAATTCTAGAAGAAAGCATGAATGAAAAGATTAGAGGGAAGGGTGTTGTGGGTGGACAAGTGCTAGCCCATGCTTGTGCACACAGCAGAAATGCTTGTAGGTCAAACAAGAGTTCCTTTCCTGGCTGGAGGGTGTGTCCCAGCCCTGATGTTGTAACAGGGACTGTGTTGTCTGAACTGTGTCATGGCAGATCTGAAAACAGTGTCTGAACAGTAGTACATAGAAGTAGGTTACAGCCAGATCTGACAGTAATAGGCTCTGAATTTCCAAGATGAACCTGAATTTAGAATATTTTGTCCCATTAGAACACTCAATTCTCTTGAACACATGGCCTGTGAGGGCTGGAGAGGGGCTCAGGGTATGGGTGTGTCAACCTTTCCTTCCTCTACTTGACAATTCCATTTCTTCTCATATCCCCCATCCTTCAGGTCTGGCTCAAATGGCTCCTCTCCTGGAGACCTACCCTGGTTACAGCCCAAAGAATTCATCTTCTTTCCCTCACTCCCTTTATCTGCACTCTTCTTTTGTTATTCTAAGCATATTCGTCTCTGTACTATACATATTTCTATTTATTCAATAATATAGGTTATGTTATAATATATATAATTATATATTATGTGTATTTTATGATATTATGTATATATTCTGTTTATATAAGGAGTTAGGCAGGGTCTGGGTTTGAGTCTTAACTTTGTGATGTGTGATTTCAGGCAAGTTGCTCCATCTCTTTAGATCTCAGTTTTGTCATCCATGAGTGGGCACAGCTATCATGCCTGTAGCATAGGGTTATTATAAGGTGAAAATGAAATAATGCCCATGAAGTACTTAGTTTATAGTAAGGAGTCAATAGATGTAAATGATTGCTGTAATAATTATTACTGTATGCCTCACGAAAGATTGTTTACTCTTCTTCATTAGGCTGAGGGTTTGAGAGCAGGAACTGTGTTTCATCAATGTTTATATCTGGATTATCTAGCCCAGTTCCTGGAATGTAAGGTAGTGTTCACTAAATATGTTGAGTGAATCAATGAATTGTTTTTAATAGATGTAACCACTGCAACATTATAGAATTTCAGAACTGAAAGGAACCTTGTTGTCACTGAATGAATTTACCTTCTTAATGTAAACCAAAGGAAACTGAGGCCAACAGATGTTAAAGAGTTAAGCCAAAAGCGACAAACCCCATTCATGGCAGAGCTGAAAATAGTGTCTGGTTGCTCTCAGAACAGCATTGCACATGGAAGTAGGTTACAGCCAGCTCTGAAGGTAGCAGGGCTCCAATTCTCCAAGATGAGCCTGAATTGAGAATATTTCGTCCCATTAGAACACTCACTTCTCTTGAACGTGTGGCCTGGTTTTTGTTTGTAAATGGTGGCAGAGACTGGTCTCGCTCATGTTTTTATTCCTAGCAGAGAGCAGACCCTTGGACAGAACAGATGCTCTATAAGCATGTGATAAATGAACGGACACATGTGACCACTTTACTTATAGCTCATTAACATAAAGTGTTCATGTGCAAACTAATCTCAAGGTTGATCTCGTTATGTGTCCTGTGTCACAAAGCCCCTTTTGTAATCTCAGGCCTTGTCCTATCCCCATGGCCTGTCTAGGGAGGAAAGTGGTAAATTTCTGCCTCCCTGGGAGGTAACATGCATTGATCCAGCCATGATTTAAAGGCTTATGAGCATTCAAATGACACCTGGGGCTATTCATTTCAGAAGCAGAGCAGATTGAGTTTAGAAATCATTTAATGGCCTAAGATTCATGCAATCATTCGACAAATATTTAGGAACTCCTACTATGTGCCTGGTACTTTTCCCTATTCTCATCAGGAATAAGAGAAAAATAATAGTGCCTCCCTCATAGGGCTGCTGTGAGGAGGGTTGGGTGAGCAATGCCTCTGGATCACTGAGCATAAGAGCTGGCACATGATAATTGCTCAAAATATTAGCTAGTATTTACAAACTATGTTCATAAAATTGTGGTAATAATTGCAGTGTTGAGGAAAAAACAAAGCTACTGCCCCATACTTTGAATTCCCACATTGCCATGCTGCTTCTCTTATTTTTTAAAACTCATACTCCAACTTCCATCCATACCAGACTATTGGGAAAAGCCCAACTTTGCTGGAAGAGAGCCATGTTTGTTTTCCAGAGAGTGGAGCTAAAGGAGTCTGCTGGGTGTTCAAGAGGTCACTAAAGGAGTCTGCTGGGTGTTCAAAACAAAGCACTTTCCTTAACAAGCATGAATAAACTAAGGGAGTTTCTTAGAAACTCATGTCATAAATTGGGTGCCAGACACAAGCATGCTGGAACCCCAACATGAACTAGAGGAGAAGAGGACAAAGTCAGGATCAGGGTTCAGAGGTGAGTTGCCCCTGGCTGCTAGTCCTTAGGATGAGAGGTCTGGGGCTTGCTGGGTACCTGCTTCTCTAAAGAGGCCCCCTAGAAGCAGTGGGAGAAAGCCAGAACAGAAGACAAATTTCAATCCATCAGGAAGAGCCAAATTCATATGCCAAATATAAACACCAAATCCAAATGGTCATAGCAGGATAGAAGCCCCAGTTACTAAGCCAAAAACTCAGAGTTAGCTAGAGACGATGTTCAAAGTGACAGTACATCAAAGATGAACTGAGACAAATCTCATGTGGTTGTCAGTACCAGCCTTGGTGCAACCTGGCATGCCAGTGACCAGTCAGGGGGCAGGAGTGGGGATGTGGCAGCCAGTGTACTGAAGCTAGACATGACTCACTGTATTTAGTCTTCCCAGAAACACATTGCAGAAGGTACTATTATCATCTGTCCTTTACAGTTGGAGATACTCACCGTAGGAGGTTCAACAGCTTACCCTACTTCATGAACCCAGCTAGCAGTTGGTGAAGCCAAGAGTCAGAACCAAGCAATCTCACTCCACAGTCTACTCTCTTGACCCTCATACTGGACTTAGGGAGATCATATTCATATTTTGGGCTAAGCACTGGGCTAAACATTGAGAATGCTGTCTTAAGCAAGACGATGCCCTGCCCTCAAGGTGCTTACATTTTAATGAAGGAGATAGGACACTAATAAATAGCTAAAAGAGTAATGAATGGTGGGAAATGTGGAGAACAGTACTGTGGGAATGAGTAGGATGAAGCCAGCCTGGTTATAGGTTTAGGACAGTGATGTGCAGGGTAACATCCCAGGGTGAGAAGGAACTGCTGCATGGAGCAGAGAAAATGTGTTCCAAACAGCTGAGTGCAGGTAGATAAGGCCAGTAATTTGGTAATAAAAACTAGTAATGAAACATTTCTGGGATGCGAGATTGGCTTATAAGAATTCATTTGGATCAGTCATTTCTCCTTACCGAATTTAACAAATAGCTCTCTCTCAGTGAGTCCTTGGAGCAATTTGCTCTGAGGCTGCTAATAGGCTCATTTGGGGATAATATATTGTGCTGGGATATTTTGCGTTTTTACCCTACAGCCTTGGTTTGAGAGGCTGTCAGAAAGTCATTCTTTAAAAGGACCACACATATGAATTCAAAAAGATATAGGAAAAAAGACATAACCAAAGCTAACACTGAATAGCAGGGCCTCAGGGAAGAAACGAGATGGGGTGCAAGACCATCTACCAAGTGCCAGGAATGATGCATCCGTTATTTCATTTAGTCCTCCCACACACTCTGTGAGTTAGGCATCATTATCCCTACTTAGATATGAAACAGAAGTGCACAAGGCTCAGTTGCCTTGTCCAGGGTCACAAAGCTTGGGAAGAAGTAGAGGTTGTCTTCCAAACCAAGACTGTCTAGACCCAAACCTGGGCTGCTCCTGCTTCTTTCTGATTTCATTCAAGCAGTAGGACTATATGCTGTAGTGTTCTTACAAAGGAATTTTGTAAGTTCAAATTGTGAGCCAGCACAGAAAGAATCCTTCAGCTTTCTGGACCTACATTTACTCATTTCTAAGGTCCTTCAGGCTTTAAAATTTATATTCCATGGGCTATTGGTCCTCAGTTCTGGTCTGGGCTGATCCAAGCTTTTCCACAGTTGTTCCTGCAGGACAGCACCTGCCACACTGTGTTCTGAGTGGGGGTATCCTTGTGGCTCCTCCTCTTTAATTCTGGAGTTCCTTGAGTGCTGGTTCTCTCTGTTTCCCTAAAACCTATCACAAGGTCCAGCATATAGTAGACAGCACTCTATATTACTTTGAGATGCTTGATGGGTTTTTTTTTCCTTTTCTTTCTTTCTTTATTTTTTTTTATGAGACAGAGTCTCACTGTGTCACCCAGGCTGGAGTGCAATGGTGTGATCTTGGCTCACCGCAACCTCCGCCTCCCCAGTTCAAGCAATTCTCCTGCCTCAGCCTCCCAAGTAGCTGGGATTACAGGCATCCACCACCATGCCCAGTTAATTTTTGTATTTTTAGTAGAGATGGGGTTTCACCATGTTGGTCAGGCTGGTCTCTAACTCCTGACCTCAGGTGATCCACCTGCCTCAGCCTCTCAAAGTGCTGGGATTACAGGCGTAAGCCACCACGCCTGGTCTGGGTTGATTTTTTTTTAATACTTGGGGAACTCATTTTACGTACTAGGCCTTCATCACCTTTTCTATAAATTGGAGCTATCGACACAATGATGCCTGAAGTTGTTTCCAGCCTCATGATAACCTGACCACCTATCTGTAGATTGAACTTTCCCGGAGACCCTGATAGATGTAGCTATTGCTTCCTCTGTGCTATCTCCTACTTTGTATCTGTTTTTATAATGCGCTTATTTAGCTGGATCTCTCCCTCTATCAATCTGTGAGTCTTGAGGGCAAGCACAGGATATTATTTATCTTAGTTTCCATCAAGTTTAAGATACAGAAAGAGCCTGGGACATGAAGAATGAGTGAATACTATTCCTTTATAACTTCATCAATGTTGTGCCTTTAAATATCCGTACCTTTTCCTACAGTTGAATCAAAGGGAAACCACTTTATATGTCTCAATAATTTTTATAATCTTTGAAGGCCTTGTAATATATGAGTGAAAATTCAAGTTTGTATGATTTCCAGTCCTGCTTGGGCCTCCCTAGACAAAAAAAAACAGAAAGGAAGCAAGCTCCACCCCATCAACTGGATGCCTCTGGGGCTGATCCAGACCCACATACATCAAAGATGGGTTATGCTTGTTGTTTATAAAAGAGCTGTGCACCCCACCAAACTTGGGAAATGACCTAAAATCTGTGACGAAGCATTTAAATTGGGCAAACAGAACACCCGCTCCTCCCACCCCCTATGTAGAGGGGGACTTAATGAGCCTGTGTCTTGTTGAGATTAAAGGAACTAAAAATTCCCCCCAAACATTCAATGCAGAGATAATACTGATGGGGAAGGGGAGGTGTTAGGGGGATAAATGAACAGGAAGAAAGATTTTGAAACATCAAATAAAATAGCAAGAGCTATGTGCCATTTAAGATCTCGTTTCTGTTTTAGAAAAGGTTAGCCCAATGTGATTATTGAAAGGGAGAGAAACTACTAGGAACTGAGGACCTGCTAGGGGCCTCACAAGACATGACAATCCAGCAAAGTAGGTTTTGGTCTTTGCATTTGACAGATTGGGATCCCGAGGCTTACAGAGGTTAAGAGATCTGCTTGGCGTCACCCGAGACAGGAAGCGTCCAAGCCTGGATTCAGACTCAGGGCCCCCAGCTCCAGGTTCATGCTGTTTCCCACAGCCAGTCAAAAAGGACCATCAGTGATAGGATCCAGGTCCACTTTCCTCCAAAGCCCATGTATGCCCTGGAAGGAAACCACATCACTCATAAAATTAGAACGTGAAAATAAAAACGGAAAAGGAAATAAAAAAAGAAAACGTTAAGGAAAATCAAAGTGGCATAGCAAAATCATGCTGGGTTCTGGAGGCTGTCTTTGCAGACTGTTTAATTGGCATTATATTTTGAGGGTTAGATTAGAGGAAGAAGAAAAAGACAGTGTTCAACCTGATTTACATGAAAATGAGAAGAAGGGGAAAAAGTGGGGTATTAAAATGTGTGAGTTGAATCCTTAGATCTCTGCATCGTGAATGGCTCACAGTAGAACTTTTAAATTGGCTACATTGCTTTAATTGAAATACAGAATTGTAATAACACAATGTGACAGGCACCTACTGAGGGGGACTGCGGCTGCTCCCACCTTTCCTTGGAGCAGCAAACAACAGGGGGATGGAAAATACACACCCCCCCCCAACCACACACACACACACACCACACTACTGAAAAGCACTTGAAAGGGCTTTGTTCTCTTCTGGGCTCTTTGAGGTTTGCTTTTTTGAAAAATGCGTTTTTTGTTTCATTTGCTCCGGGATCCAATTAATCCACACCACCCCACCCCCAATCCCAGTATGTTCTTGCCACAGAGGTATTTTGCATCAATTAGGGTGTTTGCTGTTTACTAGATGGAAGGAAAAGAATTTGTAAAATGTTCAGATTTGCCTACAAAGACCCGAAATCTGTTGATGGCCAAGAACCAAACTGATGAGTCAGGTAAAGATCTCACCTGCTGGTCTCCCCTACCCTCACCCTCACCCCTGTGCATGGCTGTGATTATTTTCATGTGTGTACAAGTGTTGGAGTTTACTGCAAGGGTACTTGACCTAGAGATGGCCCCGGGAAAAAGTCTTAGAATTCAAGGACAGATATTATTCAGGCAGGTAGTGAAGCAGCCTAAGACTGGAAGGGGGGCCCCACCTTCTCTCTGACTTGGCATCCCAAAGTCCCAGTCCCCAAATCTTGGCAGAATTCAGACTCTACTTATGACCGTCCCAGATTGCCCACTCCGCAGGCCCCACCCAACTTCTTCTACAGTTCATATATTCATGGTCTCATCATCTCAAGCCTCTCCTCTTCTCATTTCCTAACCTGTCCCTCAACCGAATGCCATGAAGTCCAGGTTGTTTTGGGGCAGCTGTCATCAGCCCTGTCTTATGAGTACACTAGGTGGGCAACACATTCACTCAGTTCTCCCCACATCATCTTTCCCCATAAAGTTCCAGCCTGAAATACACAGTCCCCCTCAAATATATAGCTTTCCCAACCATAGGGCATAGCTTAAAATAACAGGTCATGACTTAAACCGATTTAAGCCCTCCCTGTCCTAATTCCCAGCACACCTTCTCTAAATGTCAACCCACTTTACTATTAAAAATCAGCAAAAGTTAATTGAAATTTTAAAATTGTCTGGTACAGATTATAGCAGTATTCCTTTTTAAACCATCTGTGGTGACGGACAAGTTATTCTCTTTTCCAATTCATCATCAACCAGGACGTGGTCCTACAATGCCTGCTTTGGGCCACTTGTGACTTACCCTGTGAGTGGCCAAGCTCGTCTATGTCCTGTTTAGCGAGGCAGGATTAATTGAGCACACACTTGCATCTTGCAGCACAACCACCATAGAAGTTTCTAAACTGTGGTTTTCATATGTCTCTTGTTACAGATCAGAAACGGTTTGTAGACCAGTACCAGTCTGCAGACCACAGAATGTGTATTCAGGATGTTCTTGCCTTCTCACCCCCATAACCTTCCACTGTCATGTAGAGGAAGAGGCCCAGGACCCTCCAGAGCCTCATGTGTCTGGCAGTACTGTCCTAGTTTGCACAGGCAGACACTTGATCTCCTCACCTACCCGTGATAAATCTGCCATACCTCTCTCTCAGATCTACCTACCTTTCCTTGTCTCAGCTGCCATCATTGTCACCCAAACTCCTATGTCATCACTGTCACCCAAACCCTACCTGGGCTCCCCGCTTAGTCCTTCTGTCCCCATTTCAACTCATTCTGCAGAACCAAGCCACAAGCAATCTCTTTAAAATATACATGGCGCATGTTCATGTTTCTCTTCCACTTAAAGCTTTTTGCTGGCTTCATTTGCTCTTAGGCTAAGATCAAAGTACTTGATGTGGCCTACAGGATGCTGGGGGACCAAGCACCTGTCTGCTTGCCTGGGCTTCTCAAAAGTCCTCTGCCTCCTCCTTTCCCCACACTCCTAGTACACGTAACTACTGTGCTCCTGGGATCTGCTCCAGGTACTTTGCAAAGGGTGATCTCATTTAAACCTCACATCCACAGTAGATGATTAGTCCTGTTTTTAAAACAAGAAAACCAGAGCTCAGAGAGGTTAAGTGTCTTGCCTGGTGTTGAAGGAACAGCCAGTCAGTGAGATCCAGTACAGCCTGAGAGATCCTGGGCCTGAGTCTGCTGCTGCTGCACTGCCTTGTCCAGTATTGCACCTGAGGAGGACACATCTGCAGTGATGTGTAGGGGGTTGGAGGATCTTCCTGTCTGCCCCCTCACCAGAGTGACATCGTCCCTTCCTACACTTCTCTGTGTTGGGTTTTTCTCCACCAGCACCCCCTCCAGCTGACCTTTCTTTCCTTTTAGCATTGCATCTCATTTACTAGATAATGTGCTTCCAGCTGTTAGCACCCAGGGACTCAGTGTTAGCCAGAGCCTGAAGAACAACTAAAAATAGCCCCATTTTGTCCATTTTCTCTAGAAAGGCCTGAGCGTGTGGGTTTCTGAGACCCAGTCATAATTGCAGTGAACTTCAGCTCCTCTGTTTGGGCCCTGCCATTTTGGGGAGAAAGCTACTTTACTCCTTGTCTTGGTCACTTTCAGCTTCCTTGGGCCTGGCATGAGGCAGAAATCTACTGAGCTGACAGTTTTCAGGAGGCCCCAAGTATATTCTGGCCTCTTTAAACATGTGAATATGCATTCGGAAATCCATTTATATGAATAAATGAACTATTCAAGAGATGAAAAACTTTTCTTTTTCTGTTTAAAATAGGAGAAAGAAAATCTCCTGAACTTTGCAACTTCATGATATCCTGTACTTTGTGTCATTGGCCTCCACTGGAAGCAAGAAAAGCAGTGCAAAGAGAGAAAGATAAAAGACTTCTCGATGAAAATAGTTGAAACAGGCACTGACAATGAAAAAAATTCATACGCTGTAATTATAGATTTTTTGTTTGTTTTAAATCTGGGCGCTTAATCTGTGAGCTCAGTTTAATAATAAAATACTAGAATTATGCAGGCAAGTACAAATTTGGTATCATGTCAGTCAATTCCAAACACTATTTACAAAATGGAATCATAATAGTGCATTAATATAATGTAGACAGTAATGTAGCCTCTTTCAGTATAATATCCTTAAAACATGACCACAGGGTGGTTGCTGGAACCCTTCAGAAGAGTTTAAGCTTATCTCAAGCCACCTTAATATCATGCAAGCTTTGTTTGTGAAAGAATGTAGATTGGGTTCTCCCATTAGCAATGTGTGTGGCAATTGTTTGTGATGGCTCAGAGAAAGAGAGAGAGACTGAGACAGAGAAAGAGAGAAGAATGTGCATTTCTGAAGGGAAGATCCTCTGGGGACCTTTTCTTATATACTTGACTCTATTACTCCAAAGATCACACTGCATTGACATTTGATTGTTAACGTGTCTGTTGCCTCACTAGATGGCAAGCTCATTGAGAACAAGGGCCCTTGCTTATTTAGCTCTGAAATAGTAGGTGATGTGGCATAGGGATTTAAAGCACAGGCTCTGGAGCCAGACAGCCTGGATTCAAATCTCAGCTCCACCAACATACTAGCTCAATGGCTTTAGGTAGGTAATTAACTTCTCTATGCCTCAGTGTCCCCATCTGTAAACTAAGTAAATTGCTAGTAATAATGTCTATGCCTGTCTCATAACATTAGAGCTGTTGAGATCAAGTAAGTAGAGCTCTAGAAAGATGCCTGGCACATAGAAAGTGCTTATTGAATGTCAGCTATTTATTCTCACTCCTGTACCCCCAGTGCCTAGCAGAGTGCCTGGTGTAGAGTAGAAGACCAATCAATGTGTGAGGGGTGGAAAGATGAGTGGATGGATGAATAAATAAACAGCATGCCTGTAATCCACAGCATGCATTGCTTATCTGAATCTATAGCTTTCTTTTGATTTCAGTGGCTCTGCCAGAATCCTGGCCTCTCCTTTATTGGAACTTGAGGCTGCCTGGAGATGATTGGATTTGGTTCAGATAGCTATCGGGAGAGACAAAGAGGTTTGCATATCAGGGACTGAAGTTGAGCCTTTGCAAATGTGAAAACTGAGAATTGAGGCAGAAGTCATTATTAACTCACACATTTAACAGGATGTTTGCCTTTCAACAAAGGGTGACTAATTAATGTAACAGTTGATTATGTAGCTCCCTTAATTTGTTACTGGTTTTCAAATACCAAAGTAATTACATCACTAAAAGAGGACAGTTGTTAGAAAGTCAGTCTATAGAAGAGATTCAAAAAGGGTTGCCTCTGTTGGTTCTAAAGTCCTCTTGTGTTTGGGTCTGATTTGGCAGCCATTCACAAGGCCCTGAGTAGATGTCAGACCCAGTACCATGCCAGGGGTAAGAAGGATAGAGTGCCTCCTGTGGTGAGCAGATGTGGATGGGCTGTGGGATCAGACCATCTGGGTTCAAATTCTGACTCTGCTGCTGACCGGTAGTGTTCACAGTGCCCATCTCTGGAAATGGCACCACTCACAGTATCTGTCTCATGGTGATGATGGGAGGATTAACGTGCTTAAACCGTGTCTGGCATATGATAAAGGCTAAAAAATATTTAATATTATTATTATTCATGATTTACCTTCTGCTTTTCTCTCCTGCCTCATGTCCACCATGGATCTTATTTCCCAAGCACACCCACCCCCTGATGACCCCATGCCTACTCATGTGTGCTTCATTTCCCTTCCCCTACCCCCACCTCCACCCCTACCCCAGCTTGGCAAGCTCCCAGTCATCCTTCAAATCTTAGCCTAACTAAATCGTCTTCTTTAAAGCCTCCCCTGCCTCTGCCGCCAGGCAGAATTAGGAACTTCTCCCCCTCTGCCACTTTGCCCCTTAAATATATTGTGTTTCAATGACTTTAACGTATCTTTCTCACATTATAATATCTCTGCAGTCAGCATTTGCCTTATAGTTTATAGTGCCTTTGATTCAGTATAATACAGCATGTCCATTATAGTTCATTCCTCATCAATTATCATTACTTGTGTGTCTTTGCAACCTGAGGATGGAGACTGGGTATTAACCAGTGCCTAGACACAGCAGTCAGTGCTGCTAAACAAATACTAGAATAAGTGAACAAACAATATAGCTAGGTGTCTGATTTTGTTAGGTAGTACAGTCTAATCTCTTTGGATATATACTAATATCTGAAAAATAACAATAACAACAACAGTATAGCCTTTACCATGTGCTACATACCATTCAAAGCACTTATATGTATTAATTCATTTGCTCACTTCGTCTTCATTATAACCTAATGAAGTAGATTCTATTTTTATCTTCATTTTACAGATGGGGAAACTGAGATTCAGAGAGGTTAAGCAATATGCCCAAGATCCTATTGCTAGTGGTGATGGAGCTAGGATTTGAACCCGGGTCATCTGGCTCCAGAGCTGGCAAATCTACCCCTTGATCACTGACCTTTTGTTTGTGAATAGATTTATTTAATACTCTTTAATCAGGCATCCAAAGGCTTTCCTACTCTATCAGCACCATTTGCCTGGACAACCTGTATATACTAGCCAACACTCTCAGTTCTTAGACCCCCAGTTAAGGCAGGTACAGGTCTGCACATCTGGCTCACTTCATTCCTCTGCCTGGAACTTTGTCTGCCTTTTCTTTACCATCAATTCAAATACAGAGCTGACTTTAAAGCCCACTTTAATCCAACCTTCCATGGCACCTTTGGAACCCACTCCACCCCAAAGGGAAGTGCCTTTGCTTCTAACCCACTATCTATAATAACCATTGAAAATTGCATATGTGCTAGTTTATGTATAGATAATGCTCTTGCATCAGAGTTTATATTGCATTGGCTTTTTCTAACCCTGTTTCCACTTTAGATTGCCAACTACTTTGAATTTCCTCAAAACCCTTTGTATTCTAGAACCCTAGAAGTACTAAGGATGAAATAAATAATGTCTTCATCAGTTTATTTCTTCTGAGAAACTACAACTATATTACCTAGCTAACACTATTAACATTTCATTCATTTACTCTTCAACAAACTTTTGTTGAGTACCCGTGATGTTCAACAAACATTTATTGAGTACCCATGATGTTCTAGGAACTGCGCTACTTACTACTACTCCTACAGCTACTGTTACTACTGATAATAGCAGCTGACATTTATCAAGCATTTAGTGTTGCTCAGACATCACGTAAACACAATGCATATGCAGCCTTTCTTTAAATTCCTGCAATCAACCCTATTTTCCTCAGTTTACTGATTATGAAACTGAGGCTTGGAGAGATCAAGTATTTTGTCTTATAAACACCATAAGCACAAGGATTGTGTTTGATTTTCCTCATCTGTGCACCCTCAGGACTCAACAGTTTCTAGCTTTTATGAGGTCCTCAGTAAATATGTATTGACTGAGTAAATGGTGGGACCAGTGAGTTCATTTGTCTATACCCAGAGCTTCCAATGCTACCCATTATGCTACCTTGGCTCTCCCAACCCAGTTTTACAGATGAAGATACTGAGATTCTGACAAATGAATTGTCCTAGTCCATGCAGCTAAGCAATAGCAGAGGTCAGAAAATACCCAGATCTATCTGACTATTCTGGTAAAAAGAATGTTTAGCCTAAGGCAATCTTACTATGTAAACTATCTATAAGGTAGAGTTAGAATGTGTCCTTTTTATTCTTTCTCAAAAATGTCATCCCCAGGGAAATCAAGATTAGGTATATTTGGTGTATAAGTTGAAGAATTGCCCCAATTTTTAAATAATTATTTACATTATTATTTTGGTTATCAAAATGGGCTCCATCATTGCTTCATAGTCTGGTAGAATTAATCCCTAAGTTGTAATCTTTCATTTTTCTTCTCTCATCTTTAAACAAGGAACAAGCCATAATGTATGCATGATAAATCAGAGACTTTTATATGATGCAGTTTGATTTCTGTTTTCCACTGTGGCTTGTAAAATGCTTTCATAGAGTGTTAGAGGTCAAAGGGACAATAGAAAAAGTTAGTTCAGCAATTCACTCCCTCTGCCCTCCAGACACACAAGACTCCAATTAGATAGTAATGGGGGTCCGTGAGCTGTTTTCATTTAGTCTTGAGTTCAAATTCTACCTGAACCCTTATGAGTTGTATGACCTTGGATGAGAATAGTAACCCCTCTGAGTCTAAGTTTCCTTATTTGTAAAATTAGAATTATAATATTGTCTTACAGGGTTGTTATGAAGATTAGATACTATCTAAATAAAAGGCCAACTACACTGGCACCAAGTAGACAGTACATAAATGTAAGATATTATTTTGAAAAGCCTGAGAGAAGCTGTATTTACTTTCAATAAAGTTGTAAAGAATAATCAAAATGAGAATTTTTTTCCCACCTTAGGTTGGAGGTATATCAACTCTATGAAGTCACACTCAACAGCTTATTAAAAAAGAAATAAAGTTCCAATTGGTAGTTAACCATGCCCTTTATCAATAAATGAAAATTATGTAATGATGAATTAATACTTAAAGTAGTTTAGGTGACAGTACTCGAAACCTGGAGCACACAGAAGCATTAGTGCTGCCTTGGCCTGTAGGAGTTCTGTGATCTCCAAGTATGGAAGAGACATTTGCTGCCTGTATCATAGCCATGGCCCTCTGCATTTTCAGCTCCTGCAATTAGCATCCATGCGACTATATCTGATTATAACTTAAGTGACATACACCACTTCCAGGCCAAAGCACATAAGCATTGGATGCCACCCTCCAGCTCCTTCTTCCCTCTGGATAACTGTAAGGCTTTGGGTGCTAATGTGGAAGCATCCATCAGCTCGGGCTCAGTATGACTCTGTGCATAAGTGGCCCTGCCAGCCCAGACTTTACCTGTAGCTTGAATGAAAGATGAATATTTGTCATTGATATATTATGGTTATCTTAGCCTATCTTAATATGTTAAACCACAGGTCTTTCAGGGTAATATACATCAGGTGGTGTTTATAAATTTTAATTTCTGCAACTGAAAAAGTATTGTTCATTCATTCTTTACTCCTTTTATTAATTCATCTATCCATGCATTTATCTGCCTATACAATCAACAAATATTTGTTTAGCAACTACTCATTGCTAGATACTAATCTGGGTACTGAGGATATAATAACAAAAAGTCCCTATTACCCCTGTCTTCTTGAGGCCAGAACCTAGCTGGAGAAACAGAAAAGAAAAATCCGTAATTACAATCCCAGTAAGGGCTATGATCAGTAAGGAGTGTGTTATAGGAGCCCAGAAAAAGTTATCTCAGCTTGAGAGGCTTTTAAGCTGAGCCTTGGTGGATGAATAGGAATTGTATTATTTATTCAATAAATATTTATTGATTAGCTACTATATGCCAAGTAAGTACTCTAGGCACGGTGGATATAGTAGTGAACTATGCAGGCAAGACAGTAAATAAGGACACAAATAAGTGAACAAGTTAATTTCAGAAAGTAATAAATACAATGGAGCCCGTGAAAGAGGGTGACATGATAGGGATTGACTGTGGGGAGTGACTATAGCTTGGGTGGTCGGGGAAGGCACCTGGGAGGAGCTGGCCTATGAGCTGAGTGTGCCAGGGCCCAGTGAGTTCAAGACCCTGAGGAGCCACAGTAGAAAACGAAGCTCCGAGGAAGATGGGGATGCGGAGCAGAAACAGACAGGCTTCGTTTGTATGTCAGATGTGGCTGGTGGGATACTCAATATTTCTTTTGCTGAATTTAATTTTTCTTCAAGTTCCTTTGCTTGAAATGGGGAGTTTAAATATATCTTTTGCGGTGGAGGTATCTATTATTGGACTTGTGAGTTTTTATTTTAGGCATTTCAGAAAGCAGTACTCTGAGAGGAGCCAGGGAAGAATGAGCAGTAAGCTTTTAAGCAAAGGGGTTGAAAATAGGAAATTGGTATGCTTTGTGGATTTTGAAAAAAAACCACCGGCTCTGGAGTGAGAAAGGCTTGGGTGTAAATCCCAACTCCACTACTTTTCCAGCTGGCTGATCTTAAACAAAGGACAACCCCTCTCAGCTTCGATTTCCCTATCAGTTAACTATAGATAATAATAGCAACGATCCAAAAGGCTTATGATGAGGCTCAAAAGAGATGCATCAAAGTTCTTAGCGTGGTGATTGGCAAGAAGAAAACATTTAGTCAACATTATCAGCTATTATTGCTATGACTACTATTATTCTCATCTTTATCCTTATTGTTGTGACCATTGCCCTACTTATTTTGATGGGAAGCATTATTCCTTCTCGTATTTGCAATAACTCTTCTGAGCACTTTTATGTCACTTATTTAACAAATTACATGTAGGCCACTGTCCCTAATACATCAAGTCCCAGATTCTCATCCTGGCATTTGAGGTCTTCTTTTATTTATCTTTAACCAGAGTGGTCCCACCTCACTTCCCACTGTTATTTAACCCTACTCACCTACTTCACACTGCAAAGTTCCCTCCTCACACCTAGCCCCCATACTTTTATTCAAGCTGGTTCCCACTCACCACAGAATGTCCTCTGCCTTGACTGTAATAAAATATGTTGAGTGCTAACACTCTGCCAGCCATCAGGGTGGACACTTTATATACATATATGATGCCGTTAATCCTCACCCCAAAGTAACTGAGCCTTGAAAAGTTGACACTTCTTTGCTTGAAATGGGAAGTTTAAGTATATCTGCCAAACCAAGACAGGTAGGAAGTAGCAGTGGATGATTGGTGATATCTACGCAAAGTTTCCCAGTCCTGCATGATAGGACTTAGAACTTCCTTCTCCAGTTCTCTGATCCAGGGTAAAAGGTCACTGTCTCACTGGACCTCTGTCCATGTTACCAAAGTAGGAAGAGAGAGCCTTCAGGTGAACAAGGGCAAAGGGACAAACCAACAAGGAACTGTAAAGACACAAAGGGCACTTGCCTTACTCAGTGGGCCCCCTTCACTGTGAAAGGATAGCACTGAATTTCTGAATGACATCTGCATCAGATGGAATCCTGTCCTGTGGCCTTGCTGTGCTACGGTAAACTCAATACAGAGTCGCAAGAGTTTTCTTAAAGGCAAGTGAGTCAACCCAGCCTAAAGGAGAGTCTGAATTTTAGTAGATGGGAAAGTTGTAGGTCAGTCTTGAAAAGCAGTAGCCAGAAAAATGGCTTTTCACAGAAAGTCATCAAGAAGTTGAAAGTGAGCAAGTACTGTCTTCCCGAAGCGGCAGGGAAGAGAGAAAAGCCTGGGGTAAACTGCCATTTATAAAACCATGAGATCTCGTGAGAACTCACAATCATGAGAACAGCATGGGGGAAACTGCCCCCATGATCTAGTCACTTCCTACCAGGTCCCTCCCTCAACACATGGGCATTTATGGGGATTACAATTTGAGATGAGATTTGGGTAGGGACACAGCCAAACGATGTCAACCATAATCTTAGAAGGAGCAGGGGCCATGTCTATTTCAGCACTGCACCTCTAGGGTCCAGGGTGCTTGAAACGCAGGAAGTAGTCAATAAATGATTTTGTTGAATGAGCAAATACATATATACAATGGTGAGAACCAATGTCCCCCTAAGGAGTAGGTAGGTTGTCTTTCTAATGGCATGGTTTCCCCAGGAGCTGCACTTTCTTATTCTAGGCCAGGACAGACAGACTTCATTCAGGTCCTTTTCTGCATCTAATCCCATGTGCCAAAGAGAGATGAAATGCAAGAGAGAGCCAATGATACATCTGAAAGAGTCAGACAGGCCTGGATTCAAATCCTCACTCTCCCACTTCTTAACTGGATGGAGTTGGGCCAGTTATGGAGTGCTCTCAACTGTAGGAGAAGATACATATTCAAAAAGGAGCAAAAACCAAAACAAACAAAACCTCACACTTAGGTAACATTTATTAGGTGCCAGGAACTGTTTCAACTGTATTGAATACCATAAGCTATTGAAGCATCACAACGCCATAATGTTGGTACTGTGGTTATCCACCTTTTACAGATGAGCAAACAGAGGCACAGAAAGGGTAAATCTTATGTATACATATGTAACAAACCTGCATGTTGTGCACATGTACTCTAGAACATAAAGTATAATACATAAAAAAAAGGATAAATCTTTACCAAAGGTCACATAGGTGGTAAGTGGCAGGGCCCCCAGGCAGTCTGGTTCCAGTGTCCATGTTCTTAACCTCTGCACTTGCTAGTTCTATCAAGATGATATAGAAAAAGCATGAACTTCTGAATCAGAAGGCATTTAAGGGTGCTGATATCTAATGTGCTGCTTCCTAGATGTGACTTTGGGCTGATTACTTAGCCTCTCTGAGCTGAATAACTTCCTCATTTTATTATAAGGATAACAAAATGAGATAATGAATGAGATAAATAAATTACATAGAGCTTTAAAATCTATAAAGCACTTTGCACATAAAACTACGATGTGGTTGGTAACTGTTAGATTCCAAAGAACCTTGAATGATACAGTGAGATACTTGTCTTATATTCTGTGGGTCTACAGAAGCAATGGGAAGTTTTTTTTTTGTTTGTTTGTTTGTTTGTTTTTTATCAAAACCGGAAAGGCTAGACGGATGGATGTAGAAACAATTTATCAATATTTTAGAACAGCAGTCCCTAATCTTTTTGACACCAGGGACCAGTTTTGTGGAAAACAATTTTTCCACAGACTGGGGTGGGGCGGGGTGAGGGTTGGTTTCAGGATTAAACTGTTCCACCTCAGATCATCAAGCATTAGATTCTCATAAGCAGTGCGCAACCTAGATCTCTGGCACGCAGTTCACAACAGGATCTGCGCTCCTATGAGACTCTAATGCTGCTACTGATCTGATAGGAGGTAGAGCTCAGACGGTACTGCTCACTCACCTCCTGCTGTGCAACCTGGTTTCTAACAGGCCACAGATTGGTACCTGGCTATGGTCTGCGGGTTGGGGACCTCTGTTTTAGAAGACATGCTTCAATTAGAGGACACTTAAAGGAAATGTGTAAGAAGCAATATATTGTCATCTCTTGGATTTGGGAATAGCTAGGAGATAGGAATTCAGATCTAGCCCTGGGAGTTCCATATTCTAGAGGTTTGAACTTGGGCCTGCAACGTCACTTGTTTGAGCCTCAGTGTCTTTCTCTGGCAAATAAGTGATAATAAACCTTTCTCACTGGCTTATAATGAGAATTAAATTTGAACCTATAAGAAAAGCATCAGGCAGGTAGGGGGCGCTTTAGAAACACTGGCTCCCTGTCCCCCAACTGGCTGACACCCTTCATATTCCCCATTGTATTCAAATGATAGGAAATTGCTAGATGCCTACTTTGGGGGATTAATTTCCTGGAGTGGGGAGAAGACATTGAGACTAGACACCCTGCATTTGCATCCTTGTGCTTACCTGCTTGCAGGTGCAACTGGTGAAAGAAACATTCCCTTCAGCAGGGGTCTTTTTTCTGCCGCAATTAAGGGCGCCTCACTAATCCTTCTGCTTCCCAGATGCTCTTGGAGCCAGCTGTATTTTTAGCACATCTCTTTTATAAGCTTCACTCTGAAGACTTCTTGTTATTCATTTCAAAACTTGACAACTCCTATCACTTTGTCCCTCATTGCATTCTGATACACAGAGGAAGAATGCCTTGTAGCAGTTTCAAGCCAAGTTTTGCCTCTGCTCACTTGAGCCCAGAGCTGTGAGGGTTTCTTCTGGCCACATCTCCTTCTTGCCCCATGCTGGGTGTCTGCTGTGTCACAAGGACTCACTCAGTCATGTTCTTATCTGCCTTGTATTAGAAAATATGCAATTATATATTGTGTGTAGGTATAGTCAAGGAGCCCACAAATGCTCCTGTGTGTGCACAAACCAGCAGTCACAGTACAGTTCTGGGACAAGACTGTAAAGCCTGTAGAAATAGAGCAGAGATCAATATTTCTTACATCGAATCATTTACTTAATGATATGTCTTGAATATATGTCCCCATCAAATCTCATATTAAGATGTAATCCCCGGTGTTGGAGGTGGGGCCTGGTGGGAGGTGTTTGGGTCATGGTGGCAGATCCCTCATGGCTTAGTGCTGTCCTTGTGATAGTAAGTAATTTCTTGCAAGATCTGGTTGTTTAAGTATGTGGCAGCTTCCCCATCCTCCACCCCCACCTCACTCTCTCGTGCCCCTGCTCTGGCCATGTGATGTGCCTGTTCCTGCTTCACCTTCCGCCATGAATAAAAGTTCCCTGGCCCATCTCCCTTTTGGATTGCAATAAGGGGTTGCTCTGGAAATTTGCTGAGCAGATGCTGGCACCCTGCTTGGACAGCCTGAAGAACAGTGAGCCAATTACATATCTTTTTGTTATAAATTACGCAGTCTCAGGTATTTCTTTATAGCAATGCAAGAATGGCCTAATACATTCTACAAACACTTATTAAGCATTAACTATGTACTAGGATATCTTCTAGGTAAGGGGATATATTGTACATAAACAGAGAAGTTATTCCCTCATGGGATACACTTTGAATAGTTTGAAATAACAATATAACATTTATTAAGCACTTTCTGTATTCTGGGTACCATGCTAAGCAAGTCACCTGTAATTTCATATAATTCTCATAACAGTTCTATAAGGTGGAACAGTTATTCCCATTATACAGGTGAGAAAGGAAAGTCACAAAAAGGGTAGGTGTTTAGCCCAGGTGTACATTGCTTGTGAGTGAAAGGCCAGCCTTTGACCTTTGGCTCCAGGGACTGTGCCCTTAACCATTGTGCTTCACCGTACCGGTCCTCCAGCCAGACTGCCTCAAATGCCAGGGTGACAATTAGTAAAAGAATGTGTAAGGCACTTAAGTCAGGGCCTGCATCTCAAGCTATAGGTGGAGATGGTTATAGCCTGTGTGGTGTCAAAGATAAACACAGCTGGACATTAGTTAAAGCAGTGAAAAAGATTTTATTCAGTAACAACTGACAGTAGAGAGAAGAGCTGAACTACATTCTGATTTGTGCAGAGGTGACTGGGTGGTTTCAAGGGAGAATGAGAGAGTGGGAAGGGAAATAGTGAGAGCTTGAGTGGAGTCAGGGAAGTAAAAATTCCCAGAAAGCTGGAGGTGGGCACTGGGAGAAGGGGAGGTGGTAGCAGGCTGGTCCATGTGAAACCTGGGTAACTGACGTTTATCAAACTTAGGCTCCTACCCTCCAAAGAGCCTGGAAGATGGGCCCAATCTTCAGATATTGGCTGAAATAAGCAGTAAATTCCTCTAGCAGCCTTGAGTTTTCTTAGACAGGCACTTTAAGGGAGACTAGGGCCATCCTAGGGATGTGGCTTTGATCTGTTAGAAACTCAATGTTAGTGGGGCCAGGCTCACTGGCTCACGCCTGTAATCCCAGCACTTTGGGAAGCTGAGGCAGTTGGATCACCTGAGGTCAGGAGTTCGAGACCAGCCTGACCAACATGATGAAACCCTGTCTCTACTAAAGATATAAAAATTAGCCAGGTGTGGTGGTGCATGCCTGTAATCCCAGCTACTCTGGAGGCTGAGACATGAGAATCACTTGAACCTGGGAGGCAAAGGTTGTAGTGAGCCGAGATTGGGCCATTGCACTCCAGCCTGGGCAATAAGAGAAAAATTCTGTCTCAAAAATCAAAACAACAAAAACAGAAACTCGGTTAGTGTTTATTCACATCTTTCTAGGCCAAGATTGAGGCCTAGTTCAGAAGAGGGCTCAGAGGAGCCAAGTAGAGCTTGGTCAACGAGAGAATCTTTGTCAACAGTGCATCCTACTTTCCATTGCTGGTCTATTATGATCCCTGCACCAGCTCTGCCAAGTAGGCTAACCACTGACATTCTTATATAGATTCGTCGGTGGAAGCCTAGACAGGTTAAAGATGGGTGGATAGATCATGGGTCATTGCAAATCAGAATAGCAAGTCTTCTGAGCAAAGGGAAAGCAGAGAAAAAGAGGCTCAGGGAGCACAGAACAGAGGCAGCTAATCCAACTGGAGATGGAAACCCTTTCAGTAGTGCCAGTGCCAGTCCTTCAGTGGCTCAACCCTGAAACCTCAACAGAGTTTTCAAAATGACATGCACAGGCTTCCACATTTGGGCTTGGGCCCAACTCTCCTTCTGATTGCAGTGAGAGGTTGCTCTGGAAAGTCATACGGAAGGGCCCTACAGGTGACCTCAGACAAACACCCTCTCAACACCCTAGTCTAGAACCCTTCAGAATTTTCTGGAGCTGCCTCCTTCTGCCCTGGCATTTGCACCCACCGCTGTCTGTACCTTACAGTGTACTTTTCTCCCCTTCTCCCTTGGTGACTCCTTATTTCTTGTGAATCAGCCCAAATGTTTTCTCTTCCCGGCAGCCTGCCCCAGTGAGGCTAACTGCCCTGATTACGTGCTCCCCCAGCCCAGGCTCTGCATCTCCATCTCTCTGAGAACTTGCCATACCCTATTGCAGTTGCCCATGCACCTGGCTGTCTCCTGTAGATCATGTGTCCCTGGAGGGTAGGGACTGCTCCTGGTCACATGTGTGTTGTATGCCCTGTGCCTTTGTGGCATGCAACCCACAGCAAGCTTTCAGGGGTTGTTTACTGAAAGGACAATGAATGAAAGATCCAGGTTACGTCGCTCTGTGCCCAGGGTTCTTGCTGGCCCTCTCAGATCCCTCTCAGTCACTTACCTCTGGCAAACACCCAAGCTTACCATGCAGCCTTCAAGGTGGTGCTCTGAAACAGTATCTCGCAAATGGGGACATCAACAGACAGCACAGATATTTGACTTCCACAAAGTCTTACAGTGGAGAAGAAAGTGGCAGAGCCAAGGAATGACCCAGACCCATCCAACACTGACACACATGCTCACTCATCAATTTCACTATAGGGTGTTATAAAGCCTTATGCTATTAGTTAGGAAAATACATCCAGTTGTCTCCAAAAACTGCCAGTGCAGCTAATTAAACAAAGAGACACATTGCCATCACCACTGTCACCACCCCCCCGCCATTCAGGATTTTTGTGTGTTTTGTTTTGTTTGTTTTGTTTTGTTTTGTTTTGTTTTAATAAGACAGAACCCCTGTCACCTGTTACTATAGAACTTTGGCAGGCGGGAATTCTACCACTGAACCACCAATGCAACTATAGAACTTTGAATGAATTTCTGTGGGTCACGGACTGTAGATCAGGAAGCAGGGATTAGGCAGCAAGGGAAGGCAGAATTTATCTTTAGCTCACAAACACTTTGCCAAACTGTCCCCAGACCAGAGAGTCTGCTTCTTTTATAACCCAGAGCAAAAGAACAGTTGCTCAAGTCCAGCTGCAGCCTGGCCAGGGCCCTCAGACCCTCTCCTCAGCAGGGTAAGCCAGGTTCATTTGTAACCATCTGTTCGCCTATGAACCAACCTCCCTGATGCTTCAGCTGAGCATCCCTTGGCACACTGTGTTAGAGAGAGCCCTAGGATATGGCTTCCATCGACGGGCACCCAGCTGGGAGGGACAGCTCAACACACTGTCCTCGAACCTGAAGAAGGACTCTATTTGCAGCATGTGGTAAGGCTTAACTGCAGCAAAGATTAACAGCAGGGTCAATTAGAAAGGAACTCACAATTTCAACCACTCCAGTTTTTTAAACTGGTCTTCAAAATTCTGCATCCCCTGGCCCCTGCCTGTCTTGTCACCTTCAAAGACTGTGACTCACTGCCCAGCATTTTATGGTCTAATAATCTCATACTGATTGCAGTTGCCTATATAACATGCTGTTTTATGGCTCTGCAAGTCTTTGCTATCCTTCTGGATGGAACATCTTGATCCCCACTGCTCCCACACTGACTAATTTTTATCTAGTCAGTTCCTACTAATCTAGTCACTTTAGGCCTCCATGCTTACCCTGGCTATACCTTTACTACTGCATAGGCACAATGTTCACTTATTCACTCCATGAATCATTACTGCACTCTGCCACTCCCACCAAGTGTCATACACTGTGCTAGGAGCTGGGGATGTGATGGTGAGCCAAAACGAACACAGGAGCACTTTCCTGGTCTCTGCAGTCTCGTAGAGGTGGCAGATATTAGCCAGGTAATTATACACTTGAAGGGATCATTACAGACTGTGGTTTGTGTTAGGAAGAAAAGGAATGGTTTCTTTGAAAACAGTAACGAAGACACCTGACCTCCCTTCTCTGCTGTAGAGTGTGAGCTCCTCAAAGGCAAGAGCCTGGCCAGTGCTTTGCATCCCTAGCACCTAGCACAGTGTTCCTGGACCAAGGCAGATGCCCTGTTACTAGAATTGAGTCCTAGGGGCAAATCAGAGCTGGGCCAGTAGCAGGCGGTATTCGACGCAGAATGCCTAGGTATTTGATGCAGACAGCCTAGCTTCTTCACATCTGCCCTCACTTGAACACAGCTGTCTCTAAGTCTGGCACAGAGATGAAAATCTATGCCAGGAAGGAGGGACAAGAAGGCAGACAGCTGGGCAGAGGTTGATGATCACAGCGCTAAGGAGGTGACCTGATGTAATAAAATGGGCATGAAGCTTGGCATCAGATTGGCCATCAGCCTCAGTGCTGAATTTCACCATTGGCTAAACATTAGATAAGTTGCTTAATCCCCCTGAACCTCAGTTTTCTCAGCTCTAACAGGAAAATGGTAGAACTGAGGGTAAGAATGTATTAATCTGTATCAATTTTGCCTGCTAAGACCCTAAGGTAAGTTGAAGGAGATGGCTACAGAATGGTGTTTGGTGCATTTTCACAAAAGGGGGCGATCTGGTGCTAATTTCTTTTACTGACAGTTCATTTTCCAAGGCAACAGCCTAACAAATCATGGGGCCAATTAGTGTAAGAGAAACAATTGATCCTTATACTCAGAGAGCTCAGCCCACCACCTCAGTGGCTTGGTGGTGTATTTGGGGACTGCTGCACAGCACTAAATGGGAAATAATTGGATGGATGCAGCTATAAATTGCATGGCGCTGCACTACACTCTGTGCTTCTGATTTAAGTAGCAAGTTCTGTCAGTAATAAAAAAGGAAAAAGGTTTGTTATTCTGCATTGAAAAGCGGAGCAGAGCTGGAAGGGATCATTCCTGCCCCTTCATTTTACAGACTGGAAAATTAAGGCTCACTGAGGGAGCAGAAATGATACAAAATACGTAGAATTTAATTTCATGTTGGTTTCCTTTAACCCTTGTCTCATCAAATAAACAGTTTATCTTTGCAAACTCCTTAAACAAAGGGAACTGAAGATAGAAATAAGAAGATGGCTGTATTTAGTTTCCAAGGGCTGTTTCTCCAAAGTACCACAAACTGGGCAACTGAAACAACAGAAATGTTTCGTTGTACAGTTTTAGAGCCTGGACATCCCAGATCAAGTTGTCTGCAGGGATTGTTCTTTCTGAGGGCTGTGCAGAAGACTGGTCCATGCCTGTCCCCTAGTTTCTGGTGGTTTGCTGGCAGCCTTTGGCATTTCTTCTGGACATATCACCATGATCTCTGCCATCATCTGTATATGGCCTTCTCTCCATACACATGTCTGTGCCCAGATTTCCTTCTTTTATAAGGACACCATTCATATTGGATCAGTGGGCCGCCCTGTATGATCTCATCTTAAATAAATACTTCTATAATGACTCTGTTTTTAAATAAGGTCACTTTCTGAAGTACTGGATTTTAGGACTTCAGTATATGAATGGGGGTTGGGGGCATAATTCAACACTTAACAATGACAAACAATTTGGATAGCAGAATATTTGAGCTGGAGAGCAACTACCATTTACTAAACAACCTCTGTGCCAGGCGGAACACTAGGAACTTTACCAGCATAATCACATTTAATTTGTACTCCCATTGAATGAACTTACAGATGAGGATACTAAGGTTCAGAGAAGCTAGGTGATTTGTCCAAGTTAACAAAAGTAGCACACATCACATGTGGGTTTCAGATGCTGACCTGTGTCTACTCCAAATCATGTCTTACCTCAGCACCCTCAGAAGTCATTGTTTGTCACGACCACCACCTGCTATCCACTCATTTTATAAATGAAGGCACCAGAACTTGGAATCCCAGTCTTCTCACTCCTAATGCAGCATCCTTTCCACTGGCTGCGTTTTAGTCAATTCACTTTTTTGTAAGTTTCTGTCTAGCGTGCAAGACGTCATTGTGACCAAGGCAGAGGTTAATTTCAGACTGGGTGCAATACAAAAAGTCATTTTCTATTAAATCTAATGACCTCGTTTCTGCAGTGACTTTTGGCAAAACATGCTGTTTCATTTCCATTCAAGCGCACTCATTTACCTACTTTCTATAATAATTTTACACCATGAGCTAAAATGTTAAAATCATTGGTTACATTACTAAACACCCACAATGGTTATTAGGATTCTTCATGCAGAAAGAAACAGAAATAAAAATAAGAATTTTAGAAGAATGAAACTATAGGCCATTAAAGTACATTTGAAACTGTATTCAAGTGCACAGAGGCTGCCTGGGGTCTGGAGCCAGCCATACCTGGCAGCAGTCCAGGGTCTGCCTTATGGGCTATGTGACCTGGGGCAAGTTACTTAACCCTTCTGTGTCTCAGGTACCTCCATAGTAAAGTAGGGAAAATAATAGGCAAGGTTGTTGGGTGAGTGGAAATGAGGATTATATATGTAGAGTACCTAGCACAATGCCTAGCATATAGCAGGAACTCTGCGTAGCAATACCTCCCCTTTTTTAATGTACTGAAAATAAAGTCTGAATTCTTATGCATGTTTGGAGAATCTTCCAAGTTTGGGAATCTGCACCCCGACCCACCCAACCCCTGGCCCGGAAAGTCAGGAGTACAAATTGTTTCCATACTTACTCAGCCTGAACTTTGAAAAATGTTGTTGGTGAAAATAGAAAGGTACTGGCTGATAAAAAGGAACAAGATGATGTCTTTTGCAGGGACATGGATGGAGCTGAAAGCCATTATCCTCAGCAAAGTAACACAGGAACAGAAAACCAAACACCGCATGTTTTCACTTGTAAGTGGGAGCTGAACAATTAGAACACATGGACACAGGGAGGGGAACAACACACACTGGAGCCTGTTGGGGGATCAGAGGGAGGGAGAGTATCAGGATAAATATAGCTATGCATGGGGGCTTAATACCTAGGTGATAGGTTGATAAGTGAGCAAACCACCATGGTACACGTTTACCTATGTAACAAACCTGCATGTCCTGCACATGTATCCGGGAACTTATAATTAAATTAAATTTTAAAAATATGAATAACATAAAACAAAAAAAGAAAGATACTGGCTGACGTGTATTGATGCAGGCCATGGGAATACAAGAAGGAACAAAGGAAACTGGCAACTCTAACATGAAGCACTTCTAAGCACATGTGTCTTCTTAAAGACTCCCTTATGTTTTGGACCAATGGTTGACTGAAGTGGAAGTGATAAAGGTCTTTTGTCTGCAACTGACTTTCAGTTAAGTCATTGAAGTGTTCAGTAGCTTGGTTTCTCCTGTTCTCAGAGAAAGGGAGAGGGAGTGGAGGGAGAGAAAGGAACATGCTAAGATTTAAATTTTTTTCCAACTTATCATGAAAATGCTCAAACAAAAAATGTAAAAGGATAATTCTAAAACTTAACCTTTTGTGGTATTTGCCTTCTCTGATTCTCTCACTAGATAGGTTAAAAGATAATAGATAAATAGATAGCTGGATAATAAATAGTTATATTAGGTGTGCTCATAGCTACTGGGGTTTCATTGCTTCTAGGTCCTTTTGGCAAACAGTGCTAGGAATATGTATTTTCAATCAAGTTTGTATTGATATTTCCAATTCAAATTTAACATTACAGAGTTATTTCTTAAGTTTTTAAAGTATTTGTGTCTCATTTTTCTTTCACTGAAAATCTTGTTTTTTTAATAGCAATGTATTTATGTTTGTGCTTTATCTTAATGTATAACCAAAGACATTTCATGATTATAATTCCAATATTAATTACTACTAACAATAAACCAGGCATACACTTGCATGTCAGTGAAACTTGCTCAAAGCCCAGATCAGCCTCCTACTCCCTGGGCAGGTCACTTCTCTCCGAGCCTGTTGCCTCCTGTCTAAGGTAGCAATAATGATGATTACTATATTGTTCAGAAATCTCTCAGTTGCAAGCAATGGAAAACTCACCTCAAAAAGTCTTAAGTGAGCAACAAAAGGAATTTATTTACATAACTAGAACGAAATTACAGGGTTAAATGAAAATCTAACCTGAGAGAACCCAGGTTCTCAGATGACATCATAAAGCTGGAAACTAACTTTTAGCTCGTTTCTTTTTCTGATGACTTGATTTCCAAGTGTTTCTTTTTCTCATCACCCTTTAGCCACTGCAAGACCATTATCCTGTGAGCTCCAAGGAAGTCCTCATCTGAGGAAACTACTCTTGGTGCTTGAACATTAAATTATGTAGTTATTAGATTGAGAACTTTAACTCAGTTGCCTGGGAGAAAGACCCAAAGTGCAAAGAACCTACCATCTACCAGATGCTCTGCTAGACATGTTAAGTGATCTTCCTTATATCCCTATGAGAAAGGAATCATTCCCATTTTACAGATGAAGAAACTGAGCCTCAGTGAAATAAGGTGACTTGTTCATGGCCACAAAACGATGGAGGAATTCAAATCCTTCTATATATACTACATGCCTTCTGGAAATGGGGAAAGGACAGCACAATATACAAACTCTATGTTTAGTAAAATAAGGAGCTCCCCACTTCCATATATGCACATGTAGTGCCAGCTTTAGAGAGCCAAGACTGCATCCTACTCATCTTACTGTCTCCAGAACCTAGTGTACCTTAGCACCTAAGGGCTTTTGGGGAATGAATGTGAGTTGAATGAGACAGAACAGTTATTCTATCCCGCTACTAACTGTGATTATACGTAGCCACATCCTTGATCACGGGACATAGATTTCAGTTGAACCCCAGTGTTAGGAAACTAACACTGAAGCAAGTTTCCTTATTTAAGGTGTGTGTGTGTTTAACTTCTCTTTAGCAAAATATGCTTCGTTGTCACTTTGGTGATTGCTAATTGATAAAGCACACCTGGCTCCACTTTGCCTGTTAGACAAATTTAAGCCCAACTCACAGGTCTGAAATACCCTCAGCTGGTTAACTAGTGCATCTCCTTATTTTTATGCAAGGAATTCATGCACATCTTTCTAGACTGGTGTGTGTATAACGTATGTTTAGAGAGCTGCTAAGAAGAAGCTGATTTTTTATAGCTGTTGTCTAGTTATAAAAACTTTAAAGAAATTAAAGAAATGTTGAGAACAAAAGAGGACATGAGTATTTACTGAATTCCACCTCCTCATTTTAATTGTTGACAAAACAAAGGCTTAGAGGGGAAAACGGATAGGGAGTCAGTGGAGTTTAGAGAGAGACCTGGACACAGAATCCTGCTGACAGACTCATTCATAATAATGTTTACTGACAAATTTACAGAGACAAAGGAGAATGGCAGTTGCCGGGGACTGGGAGGAGTAGGGAATGGGGAGTTGTTTAATGGTAGCATGGGTTTGGGAAGACAAAAATTTTCTGGAGATGAATGGCAGTGATAGTTGCAGAACAGTGTAGATGTGCTTAATGCCACATTACTGTATACTTAAAAATGGTTCAAATGGTAATGGTAAATTGTATGTTATGTATATTTTACTACAACAGTAAAAGCATAGATGTACAAAACCCTTATCGTATGTCAGGCACTATACTTGATCCTTAGGCTAAGATGATAAGAAAATAAAATGTTGCTGCTGCCTGCCTGGAGCGGCCTCTAGTAGTGGAGACAGACACTGATCAATTCATCCCCGTACATAATGGCAACCTGAGGGGTCTCTCCCACTCCCAGTGGAAAAGTCGAGGAAGTAGAGAGGACTTGTGTCACGGGAACCTGGTCTCTGCTGGAAGGTCAGGGAAACTTGCAAAGAGAAGAGACATCTCTGCTGAGATCTGAATGGGGGAAAGGAGTTGAGCTTTCTAGGTAACTGGAACAGCATATGCAAAAACCTGAGCGTGGTGCATTTGAGAGACTGTAAAACACCAAGGTGGTGGGGAACAAAGGGGCATGTAATGAGTCAGCATGGGGAAGCAGCCAGGTCATACAAGGGGCTTTGCAGGCCCTGGCAAGTATTTTGATCTTTACTCTAAGAGTGATGGGTAGCTTTTGCTGTGTTTTAAGTACTAGAAAGATGTATCAGATTTGCCAGGTTTTCTTAATCTCTTCATCCTGTGGTATTACTGTCAGAGGAGAGGCCAGCATAAGTGGATGAGGAAGGACTGAGGATACTGCAGTAATCCGGACAGGAAATGATAGCTGCGTGACCTGGCATCTGCTGGTAGAGATGGAGAGGAGTAGACAAAGTGAAAGTTATTTGGAAGGTGATATTGACAAGACGGACTTGGTTATGGGGGATAAGAATGAGGGAGACTGAATGGGCTCAAGGAGGGTTAGGTGATGGTGCATGCATTAAATTCGAATACGAAAGAAAAAACCATCTTATGTTTTTCTTTATTAAATAGCATCTTGATTGTAGCAAAAATTAGCATAAATAAGAAGAAAATTACTAGTAATTCCACCACTCAAGAGAGAACTCTTGGTATGTACACATATATGGATGTGTGTACATTTTTTCAAAAACAGGATCATATTGAACATACTATTTTGTAATATGCTTTTTTCACTCAACAGAATGTTGTGATTGTATTGTCACAGCAAAAAATACATAGTTCCACAAGATAATTTTTTCAGTACTGTGTACTATTTCATCTTATAGCAAATGCATTTTCTTCAGCCAGTCAGCTAATGCTCAACATTTTGGACATTTCTAATTTTCACCATACTAACAGCACTGCAGGGAATATTTTGTACTCAAGTTTTTGCCCAGATATCATGTTCTTTCTGGATAAATAAAGAAGAATCATAGACCCAGTGTATGCACATCTTTAAAGCTCTGAAACATACTGCCAAGCAGCCCTGCAGAAAAGTTGCAGCAAATCACACTTCCACCAATAACAACACACCTATAATGGCTGACAGGTACCAACCTTTACAAATGTGCCTTGCACTATTCTGGTCACTTTACATATATTAATTTACTCATCCTCATAACAGCACCATGAGAGAGATACTATTATCATCCTTACGTTACATGTTTCCTCACACTTTGGTCAATACTGGGTATTATCTTTTCTGTATTTTTCATTCTGGTAGGAAAACTGGTATCTCATTTCTATCTATTTTGTATGAATCAATTTAATATTTCCAACAGCATTTTGGGTTCCCATGTCATTCTTTGTATTATACAAAAAGAGAAAAGAAGTCTCAGAAAGTTAAAGTCATGTGTGCAAAGCTACACATCTAGTAAATGGTAGAGCTTGTATTTGAATTGCATTTCTTCTGGCTCCAGAGTCCATATCTTTCCTCCATTATTACACCGCCTCTTCAGCAAGAGACTACGTTATTTGGAAATCTGGTCTTATCCTTGAGTAAAAACTTCTAGATTTCAGGATGCCAACCCAGGGAGCACTTCACTCTGACCCGCTCTATTGAGCGTTTGATGATGGGGTGCCTGGGGGCTGGTGCAGAGGTTGCCTCATTGGCACCACGATGCAGCAAGCACATCCAAAAATATGTTAGAAAAGAGAAAGGCCTTTGTAATGAGCCTGGGCCTCCCTTTGTCTTGTGAGGTTTTAACTACTGTAATTGCTTGTAGTATGAAGTACTGTTTTTTCATGTATCTATTTTTATTCTGTGTCTCTCTGCTTTTCTGTTTTTTTGTTTTGTTGTTAACTCACTTGATTCCTGTTGGGTATTTTTCCTGTGAATAGTATTTCCTTGGGAAAGCATACACTCTTACACACACACACACACACACACACACACACACACACACACACAAATAATATGAAGGCAAAAATAGGGTAGAATTTATTCTTAAAAAAAAAAAAAACTAATGGTAAAATCTTTAGCAGATGACTTTCTAATCCATACTGTATTTAATTGGCTGTATTGAACCATACTACAAATTAAGTCTTCTCTGTAATTTATTCTGTCAGACAGTAACCCTCCAAACAATTTGATACTTCATTTAAACATTGGTAAATGGCTCATGGAAATACAAAGAAAAAAAGATTTAATGATGATCAGATAAGAAATTCTCTGTTCACAGAATGAATCCTATGTGAAATGTTATGAATTAACCTGAGTCATTTATTCATTGAACATGTATTGAACATCCAGCATATGTAGGGCCTATCTTAAGGTGACTTGGTCTTTCTTTCTTTCTTTTCTTCCTCCCCATTCATTCCTTTCATCCTGTACTTCCTTTCTTTCTTCCTCCCTGCCTGCCTTCTGTAGCACTTACTGTTCAGAAGGTGCAGTATTAGGAGAGGGGGTAAGATTAAGAAGAATCAGAGGTGGATCTTTCTCTGAAGGGCCTAACATTCCTGAAGGAGAGAGAGAGAAAACATGTGCATAGATGTTCCCAACAAGGTCCTGTTCTCAGAACCTAGCTGCCTTCACACATTCAGTTCTGTCTAAAATGCCCATTCTTCCTTATTTTCTGGAGATTTCCCGTCTATCCTTGGAGCCTCAATTCAAGGTCACCCCTTTGTCGAGCCTTCTCTGATGCCCTTCCCCCATTCCTGCCCCAAGCCTATGTGACACACTGGGTACACTTTTAATATAAAGCTTGTTGTATTATATTGTGATTGCTAGTTTCTTTGCCTACCTGTTTTATGAGATTGTGAACTCCTTGAAGAAGGGACTGTGTTTTACTCATCTGTGCAGCCATAGCACATAGCAGGAAACCAGCAACATAATAGGCACTCAATAAATACACATGCTGTGTGTAACTGGATGAATGGATAAATGCGAAAGAAGTACAAAGCATCCTGCGTAGGACAAATATAATGCAGTGAGATCTAGGGATGGGAATTATTACTCAGGGAAATGGGGTATCAGGGTAGGTTCCTTGGATGGGCAGTATGTCAGAGCTCTGCCTTCAGTCATAGGTACACTATAGTTCTGTGAGCTGATGAAGCGCAAGCTAGGGCATCTGCAGAGAAAACCATGTGAGTAATAGCACAGAAGTGGGAAAGTACAAAATTCAAAGAGAGAGTAAAGAGCTCCTCCGATTATTTGCAGCACAGGTTACCTGAAGCTCATGCATAGGAAGGTCAGAATGGATTGAGGACATTGATACCTGGATTGTCCTTGGAATTCTTTAGTGATGACTTTTAGACCATGATGGGAAAGAGAGTTCAGGACGGGAGGGATACATGAAGCTGTGGCAGAGAGCTAGGGTGTTACTGAAGGCTCTACTTTTAAGACAAATACCTGCTTTGCTTTTGGCAGTAGTTTAATATTTAGACTAAGTTTTCCCAAGACAATAACTGCTTTCAAAAGGAAATGTGGAAGAGGGGCAACCAACATCTGCCTTTTTTTTCACCCTCTGCCTCCACTCTGGCCGGTATTCTCTGGTTGTTCTCACAGCCACCTCTGGAACTACCTGCAAGGCCCCAGGAACTGACCACAGAAGCACTCCTGGGATGGAGCAGTTGTTATACCCTAGTGGGTATAACAACTAGCAGCCCTTGCTGTCGGTGCCTCCTTGGCCTCAGAGTCCACTCAAGCCATGCTTGAGAAGCCCTTCAGCCCACCGCTGCACTGTGGGAGCCCCTCTCTGGGCTGGACGAGGCCGGAGCTGGCTGCCTCTGCTTGTGGAGGGGTGCGGAGGGAGAGGCGCTGGCCGGAACTGGGGCAGTAAGGGGCTTAACACCTAGGCCAGCAGCTGTGAAGGGTGCGCTGGGTCCCCCAGCACTGCCTGCCCGACCGTGCTGCACTCGCATTCCCGCTGGGCCTCAGCTGCCTCCCCACGGGGCAGGGTTAGGGACCTGCAGCCCACCATGCCCCAGCGCCCCCGCCCCAGTGGGCTTCCACGAGGCTGGAGCCTCCCCAACAGGCGCCGTCCCCTGCTCCGCGGTGCCCGGTCCCATGGACCACCCAAGGGTTGAGGAGTGGGGGCGTGCCGCAGGGGACTGCCAGGCAGTTCCACCCATGGCCCCTGCACAGGATTCACTAGGCAAAGCCAGCTGGGCTCCTGAGTAGGATGGGGACTTGGAGAACTTTTATGTCTAGCTAAAAGATTGTAAATGCACCAATCAGCGCTCCGTGTCTAGCTCAAGGTTTGTAAATGCACCAATCAGCACCCTGTCAAAACGGACCAATCAGCTCTCTGTAAAATGGACCAATCAGCAGAATATGGGTGGGGTCAGAAAAGAGAATGAAAGCAGGCTGCCTCAGCCAGCAGTGGCAACCAGTTCGGGTCCCCTTCCATGCTGTGGAAGCTTTGTTCTTTCGCTCTTTGCAATAAATCTTGCTGCTGCTCACTTTTTGGGTCTGCACTGCCTTTATGAGCTGTAACACTCACCGTGAAGGTCTGCAGCTTCACTGCTGAGGAAGGTGAGACTACGAATCCGCCGGGAGAAATGAACAACTCTGGACCGGAGGAACGAACAACTCCAGACACGGCACGTTGAGAGCTGTAACACTCACTGCAAAGATCTGCAGCTTCACTCCTGAGGCCAGCGAGCCCACGAACCCACCAGAAGGAAGAAACTCTGAACACCTCCGAACATCAGAAGAAACAAACTCAGGACATACCATCTTTAAGAACTGTAACACTCACTGCGAGGGTCCGCAGCTTCATTCTTGAAGTCAGTGAGACAAGAACCCACCAATTCTAGACACACTAGGACCAAAGGCTGCACCTCACCTTGCTGCCTACGGATGCTCAACAGGTGCCAGAGACAGCCAATTCCTGAGAGTAAACTTCAGGGCCATGCTGTCTTGACCTTTTTCTTTGAGAGCCGGGTGGCCGGCCTTTACCCCAAGCCTTCTGATTTATGACCCTCCCTGACTTCGGATACCTGCCTGAATCTAGAACATTCTCAGTTCTCTCCCCTTACCCAGTTCTCTTCTTCCCTTGCCTTCCTTATCCCAACTTATCAAGGGATCATCTTTTTGTTGTTGGTTGAGAGAGCCAAAAGTCTAAGGAAAGGAGACTTTGATTCTATGTAATCGGGTTTCCTTTTTTCAATGCTTTGTTATCCTGAGTAGGAAAAACACCTGGGTTTAGTATTGCTCCTGGCATTTCAATCTCTGACCTTCAGTCCCTTCATGAATAAACTCAGGATTGATGTTTAAGGTTCCAACTGTCTTTGATTGTGCTGATAAAGTCTACTTGAAGACGTGGGGCAATTTTGAGGCTCAGTGAACAAGAATTTTCATGATACACTCTTAAGTTTCTAAAGCGAATGTGATAATGCAATTGTGGGATTAGCAGAATTCTAATGTATTTGTGTTTCTAAGTATCTATGTTACGTCTGCATGGTTAAGGTTGGAGAGAAGGAAGACATATCCCCTCACTGACTCATTTCTGAATGAACGAGACATGTTCAGAGCAATCCTTTTTAACATGTCATAAAATTAACTATGAGAGAGAATAACGTTACAAATATCTTTAAGCACTGCACGCTCGCACACACAGCTACACTTTGCAAGGCAGTATTAGGTATCATCAGGCATTAAAAATGTTTTGATTTTAAAACACTTAATGAGGATTCCCAGATAAATTAAAACATCTCCATCTGCTGTCTTGCCTGGTAGGTGATATTTTACCATTGCACAGTCATCTCCAAATCTAATTCCACCAGGAAGACTTCTAATCGCAGTTTAATTTTAGAGCAATATTCTACTTGGCAATCAATAAGGCACTGTCGTCAAACTTTGATTTAATAGGAAACGTGGATAACATTCTCCACATTGTGCAGAGAGAGAGATACTTTCAGGAAAGGGAGAGAAGAACGTCTTTGTCTCCCACTTTTCCCTGCTGGCTACCATTCTAGCGCACAAAAGCCTGTAAATCAATGCCCCCATGTTGCGCGAATGTAAATCTCATCAATTTTACATCATTAACACCATGAAAAAGCTACCACTCTTTGAGCAATTTTCCTCTGCTAGCTAAATATGTCCTCTTAATAAAACAAAAATTAATGGATCCTAATTATTTTGCTAGCAAATATGTCCTTCTCCGCCAACTTATTTGTGTCAAAAACCATTAGACTCACACATTCGTTTTATTGCCACTGGAGAGACTAGGGTAACTGGGCAGTCATGCCACCATTAAAGCATGATGTCCAGTGGGCAGTGGGCAGGGTGGGCAAGCATGAAGCCAAAGAGAGAGTTCTAAGAGTAGTCAGAAAGGTTAGTGAATAGTCAGACCCTGGAAATTTAAGGTAAGGCAGAAAATTCTACTGCAAAAAATGATTTATGAGGTCAAATGCCTGGAAAGATTGCAACCAGCCAAGAGGTGGACATTTTAGATCAGTGGTCATCTAGGCGGTGACCATCGTGAAAGCCAGAGGCCCACTGTACCAGGAGGCTGATTTTGTAGTGGGGGGTCCTAATGGCTTAAAAGGATTTGGGAAGATAGAATAAGAGCTTAGAGAGTATCTACTCCAGTGGTTCCCAATGTTTTTGTAACTAACTTCTCCTGTGTTAACATTTCTCTCTCCCTCCATGGACTCAGTAATGGGGAAGATTCTGTCTACCAAAAAAACTGCATTTGTAATCATCCATTTTCCTATTTGGACTATTTAAACCATAACTAATTGCCAGTAAGAGAATATACTCAAATATGAGTTAAGGGATATTAGCAACACTTAGCTGATATAATTCCAAATAAATGGCCAGGTGCAGTGGCTTGCACCTGTAATTTTAGTACTTTGGGAGGCCAAGACAGGTGGATCGCTTGAGCCCAGGAGTCTGAGACCAGCCTGGGCAACATGGCGAAACCCCATCTCTACAAAAAAATGAGCTGACTGTGGTGGCATATACCTGTAGTCCCAGCTACCCAGGAGACTGAGGCGAGAGGATCACTTGAACTCGGGAGGTGAAGGTTGCAATGAGCCAAGATTGCACCATTGCACTCCAGGTTGGGTGACAGAGTGAGACCCTGTCTCAAAAGAAAGAAATTCCAAATAAACTTGGCATTTTCATTTGCATGCACATAGAAAAGTATAGACTTATTAGGAGTAATTATAGATTTCTGTTTAGCTTTTGAGATTTTGAAAATTGCATGGGGCCTCTTTTTATTACACTGAATGATCCCTAAGGATCTAGGGCTTTGGGTTATGAGCCATTGATCTGGTACATACCTCCCATTTACTAGAGGGTTAAACTTGAGGTACACAGGGATACACTGGGTACCTTGTGTTTACACAGTAGCTAGAATTCAAGCCTTCTAATACCCAGTATAATGAAAAGGCTCTTTATAAGGACTTTAAACATACCATGAGCACCCAGATGAATATACAAGCCTTTACAGAGTACTGTTGAATGAGGATTGTTTTAAGTAGGTTTAGTATAGGAAAATAACCATAAAGATCACCATTACACTATAGGATGGTGAACATTAGCTGTTGAAGCTCAGATAATGAAGGCACAAAGGTCAACTATAAAAGATTTTCAAATGACTAATTATCAATCTCAGTTTACTTTAGTTCAACAACTATAATCCAGCCATAATGCAAGGTGCTAGGATGACAGGGATAAGGAAGACAGAACCAGGTGGGAAAGACAGACAAGGAATCATGCAAGTATATCAGAGAAGGAAGACCTGTGAGAGTAAGGAAGTCCAGGGACCAACATTGAAGGAATTCATCAGTTCTGTGTCATTAGAAAGTAAAGTTCTACAGAAACACAAATGAGGGTGGAATTATTTCCCCAGGGAGAGAGAAGGCAAGCCTTGTTCAGAGGAAGTTTCACACAGGTGATACTATTTCATATGGCCATTGAAAGAGAAATAGGATGTGGACAAGTGAATAAAAAGAGTTGATGTTGCAGACAGAGAGACCTAGCAATGAAAAGCCTGAGAGATATGCATAGCCCCACCTCTACCCCCAGTGGTGACTTTGGACAAAACAGAGAAGGGCATTTATTCCTCAACATACTCTATCACCATCTGCTGGAAAAGTGCACATCTATAGTTCTATGAGTGTTAACAATACTCCCTGGAGTTGTACAGTGTACATCCTCCACCACAGCACACAGAGTCCCTGAGAATTTAAGTAAATTAAATATCAATCCAAAAGTTGGACTGGGATGTGTCATGAAAACAAGATCAAATAGAAGCCTACCCATTGAACTAAACGCTGGCTCTAGCAAGCTGAATAAAGCCACCATTGCAGATGCTTATTCAGCATATGAACAATCCTGTGTTTCTCTCTGGTCACAGGATTAAGACCGTAGAGAGAAGCCTCCATTTCTCAAGGGCAGGCGTAGCTCTTTTTCTTTCCATCTGGACTAAACAGCTTTTCCAAAGCCCTTCGGGCCTGTTCACACATAGCTGAAACACATTTCTTATTGATCAACAGCTCGAAGGGAAAGTCCCCTGAAATATGTTCTTCATTTTTTTCTCTGATAGGCCCTTCAGCATCATCATGCTGTTCATGAAATATCCTACATTGCAAAGGACATTACAGATCACCGGGCCTTTGGATATGTTTGTGGGAAGGAAGGGAATCACAGATTTGTGGCCATAAAAACAGCCCAGGCGGTGAGTATCCCTATCCAAGAAGGGAGCCTTTCCTTGGAACTCTGGGAGGACAGTCCTGTGACTCCGTTGGTCTTTGAGGGCGCACTCTGAGATATGACCAAGCAATGCATTTCCACTGAAGTTGATGCTCACATTCCCATCTAGAAAAGATAAACAGCCTTGAAGCAAGGAAACATGCTCATACCCATCCAGTTTATTCTTTTTCTTTTTTTTTTACTAATGGGTATTTCCTAATGACTAATTATTTTCCTTTCTGATTAAACTGGATGGAGGCACCGTGTACAAATAAGTTGCCTTGTGTTCATAGCCTCATTTAAAAAGAAAATAAGAGAAAACAAATAGCTGTTTTGCATAAGGCCTACTCTAATTTTATTGTATTCTAAATCACTAATAAATAAAAGCAATGCCTTTTATGCTTATGATTATTATGAATTTGCAAATATAATTAGTTGAAGAAATGAACTTTAGCCTAGATGCAATTTGCTAAACCAGTATAAACAAGGTAGAATTAATTAAGAATGGAATGCTTTCAGATTAATAGAAAAAGGAAGGGCTGTGGGTTGTCGCCGCAAAAACAAAAATTGGTTGCTGCATCTCAGTACCATTCCCTTATGATGTGCCTTACCACCTTTCACTCCAGGCTGAACCTGTTATTCTGGACTTGAGAGATCTCTTTCAACTCATTTATGAATTGAAGCAAAGAGAAGAATTAGAAAAAAAGGCACAAAAGGATAAGCAGTGTGAACAAGCTGTGTACCAGGTATACCTGTGAATTTATCCTTGCGCTGCAGATCGGGCTTCAAATAAACACATGTAAAAACTGACAGTCGGGCCTTCTCTTCCTGCTGCCAAGTAGAAATAAACGAAGATGAAAGATTCCTGTGTAAATTACAGTACCCAAAGCAAGCCATTAGAAATTATCCCTTATTCTCTTAAACTCTAGACATGTTGGATGAAGTGAAATCTCGAATCCAGAGAAAGATTTCAGGGGTGGAGGACCCAAGAAACACAATTGCTTTTGCTATCGTTAACAGTGGGGTGGAGGTGGGGGTGGCTCTAAGGGTTTTGACTTTTCTGTGTTTTTTCTGCCTTGATGACCCACCAGCCTCTTCTGCCCAGAGCTGGTTTCTTTACTCTCCTATAATTTCTGAATGCAGTCTCACATCTCTTTCTTTATGTCCTCTGCTTTTCACCCTCCCTCTCCTTATTCTGCAATAGACAATATTGGAAGAGGATGTTGAAGATCCTGTGTACCAGGTAATTTCTGAAACTAGTTGGGGTTTTAGATTCAAGAGTGACTAGACCTGTGCCAGAGCCATTTTGTCAGAAACCTGAAGAATCCACTGACTGCAAAACCTGGAGAGAGACCAAGATTATTTCTGAGGGCGAGGGCTGCCAGCCCCTCCAGGAGCAAATTTCCATAAAAACTAACAGAAGTTTGGCCGGCATCGGTATCTTGGGATTTGGAGATCCGCTTCTCCCTTCTTGCCTCTGCCTCGGCCCCCTTCACAGTCTGTAGAAGTTTGATCCCAGAGCTGAATGTTTTCAAGAGTCTCTTGAATATTCTGAGTTCATTAGAGAGAATATGAATAATGAGGTGGCTTCTCTGAGTTAAGAACCAGAGGTAGGGGCTGACGTTTTGGTAACATTTCAGCACAGACCCAAAGGATGGTTTCTAAGCTTTAGAAAGGCTATGAGGAGGGCTCTCTGACCCCCGATGGGGCAAGCTGACCCTCCGATTACCTGGCTCATGCCATAAGAACTGTTGGGAGGAAGGAAAGAGTGACCTTAAAGACACTTCTGCCCGTAGCTTTCTCTGGACTCTCTTCAAGATCTGCAGCTCAGTGGTGGGTGGAGAAATGATCTCTCTTGGGGTCAAGTATGTGGTTTGTTCAAACAGAGATGCAGAAAAAAGGGAAAAGACAGCCTCTCCCTCCCCTGTGCTTATTCTCAAGGAGAAAGAGAAGCCCAAAAAAATGACTTTTTGAACACAAAGGAAAATCTTGAACTTACAGTTCTAACTGGGATGCATAGGTGTTCTTTGTGTGTGTGTGTGTCACATACATATTTTATATAAATGCATATTTTCACACAAAAAGCTGGTACTGCTACAATGAAAGTAACATAATATAGATAACTTGAAGTGGAAAAAGTATCTAGTGTACATGGCAAACAAAAGCCAAAGATGCACGTAATGACACGCTCTTGCTTGAGAATACTGAGGGCCAAGGATTTGTATACAATATGAACTTCACCCTCTGGCTCACTGGCTTGCACAGAATGAAGAATAATAGCCTTTTTGAAATGTCTTAGTCCTGTAGAGTCTAAAACATGCATGTGGAAACATTGATTTAACGTATTTTAAAGTGAGAATGTAAAATAAGGTGATATTTATGGGATAAAGGAGTTTGGGGCTTCCGAGCTCTTCAGAGTTTGTTTAGGATTTTGAGCCTTAGGGGAAAAGGGATGCCCCTCAACTGTAACCCATACTTTACAAAGTGTGGGATCCCAGGCATTCCAATGAGATAGCATTCATACTCATCACTACCAACGTATTCAGATATTACTGAGACAAATTGCCATTGAACGAAGAGGTTATATCTCCAGAAAGATCTGCAGAGGCTCAATGCAATCACTGCTGAAATACTGACCAGCAGACCTGTGCAGTTTTCCTTAGGAAAGGCAGGAATGTACAAGGTACATTTTGTTTCAATAATTCAGTTGTGTCTTTAAGGTGTTTTCTCTTGTGCCTGCTTCTTAAATGCTCACTGTGATTTGTATCTTAATTTCCAAATGCTTGTTTTTCCTTTTTTCTTTTTCACCTCTGACCTTTCCTTTCTGGCTGCTCCTGTAATAGTACATTGTGTTTGAGGCTGGACACGAGCCAATCCGTGATCCCGAAACGGAAGAAAACATTTATCAGGTATAAAATTGCTTGCCTCTCTTACCATTGCACCACTACTAGTAAATGCGTAAATACACTGATAGTCTAAAGAACCAAGGGTTCTGTTGGTCATTCCAGGCTTGTTAAGTATCTTTGAGAGAATTGGCTTCTAGTTCCCCAGGAATTTCCCAGTAGTTTTCATGCCTCGTTGTTGATGTTTAATAGCCAGTTAGGTACAGTGTTTCACTTTTGAGTGGATCTTAACTATTTTAAGTAGAAGCAAAAATAAAATGTTCCATTTTACCAAGGTAATACATTGGAGAGCTGGTGTCCGTTGTACAATTAGGATCCCTTATTTCTCAAAAAATTTTGCTCAACAAATTTCTTAAGAAGCCAACTCCACTGCTGAAAATAAAGCACAAATTTAATTTCAAATGCTATGTGAAAACAACATTGAGAATATTAACTGAATGAAAGTACAGCTAAAGGCTTTACCCTTGTTTTTAATTGTGCAAAGAAAACGAAACTTTTTAAACTCATTTAGTTCTCACGAAGATATTATAAACTAGATATTTTAGTTCTGTTTTTATAGGGTGAGACTCAGAGAAGCCGAGTAGCTTTCTCGGGGTTGTACAACTATTTAGAGCCAAGATTCAAACCCAGGCATGGGTGTGAAGGCGAAGCTCTGGCTCCTTCTGCCATGGTCTTCCACCAAAGTGTCTGTGTAATTGCAGCATAGCAGCACATCAAATAGATATGATGACCTGCAACTTTTCACTCATTAGTATTGTAGTCCCAATTTGAAATGGAAACATTATAGGAGAAGAAAACATTTTAATGTATTTAATAAGTGATTTTGATTTTGTTAGTTGTGTGCTCTATTCTGCCTTGGGTTTTTATTACTTATATAATAAAAGTAAAACATTTTCAATTTCTATCAAATGCATAGAATTCTAAATGACTAAAATATAATGTTAGTTCTACCAAAAACTTGGTTTAAAGTTGTCAGCCTTATTGAGTAATAATCTGAGTATTTCTCTCCACTGGATCTCTCTGGATTCCATTCAAATGTGAGGTTGTGCTTTGAGGTTTTGTTGAAAGTCGTGGCTTACCAAGTATCTTTAATAAGAAAAGTTACATTTGTCCTGAGTGTCAGATTTTAAAGTATATACAACCTTACAGTATCTGAATATGAGGAGGAAAAATCCATTAACCAATCATCCTGGGAAGAGAAGGTCCCTTTTGAATAAAAGGAAGCTTTGCAGTATTAGAGGTTTCTGAATCCAGACTTAACTATAGTTGGCAGGGCTCCCGTTGAGCCCTGTGGGACTGTAGTCAGGGCCCAGTGGGGAGGGAGACATCCTAGTGTATTGGAAAGACCTGCTTTAGCTGGTGGAGAGCTGGGTTGTAGTCCAGGCTCTCTTGCCAACTACCTTTGGCTGAGTGGTAGTGGGCAAGGCACTTAGTTTCTCCCTTTATAAAACAGATGAACAGTTTTTCCCTAACTCACAAGCTCATGTGTAGAATGGAAAGAAGAGGTGTCATCATGGGTCACAGAAAGTGGAGTCTGGCTGTGTGGATTCAGTATTTTAGTACAAGTACCAACTCAGCGATTAATTTAATTGTCAAGTATTTTTTTTTTCTCTGGGCTTCAGTTTACTCATCTGTAAAATGAGCAAGTAAAATACAGGGCTGTCTCAGGCAAGACCGTTTTCTGTTTTTTGTGATTACTGCTTTACCATAGGACTTTGATTTTTTTTTTTTTTAAGAGAAGCATGTTGGCTTGTTTTACAGGATAATAAGACTCAGAAATAGTGGAGATGGGAAAATTTGCATGTGCGCATGCACTGATGGTGGGCCAGCTCTGTGAATGGGGTTTAAGTGCAATATCTTATTTCTCACAACAACCCCATGTGGCTTGAATCATTATTCCCACCTTACAGATAAGGAAAGTGAGGCTCACAGAGATAAGGTATCTTGCCCAGGGTCCCAGAGCTAGCAAGAGGTAGAGCCCCCATTGCAGGTCCCTCTGACCTCTGTAAATAAAGAAAGAAATCCTGAGGCTGCTCTCAGCTCAGAATCCCCTGATTCTGAGTTTCACAATTAGATTCTAAATCCCTTTCAAGTCACTATCTAAAAATCACACTTGTTTTAACAGCTCTGACCTCCAGATCTTCCTATCTGTCCATCATTAACAAGAAGCTACCATTTAAAGGAATGAATATTTTATCTCCTTCTATTGGAAAAACCTCTGGTCATTCTCTTCTCCTCCTTTGCCAGTCTGCTGGGGCTCAATTTACTTAATAAGAGATAAACTCTTGGGCCTGAAGATAAGGCTGGGCTTTTAAGGGGCTGCTATTAGGAGCCTCATTCTTTTTTTTTTTTTTTTCCAAGGGCTTGTGAGTGTTCCATAGCTATTTCTCCTGAATTGCAGTGTTTGTTAATACTTCAGCTTGGCCCAGCCAGTGGTCTCAGCTTTTATTCACCTCCTTGTTTTCTGGAGTGAGGCAGACAGTCCTGGAGACCTTTAACTCTTTTGTGAACTTGAGTGGAGAACATAATTTTTGTATCTCAATTTTCTGGGCTATGAAATGGGGATAATATAGTCTCTGCTCCTAGCAGTGATGTGAAAACATAAAACGAGGAGGAGAGCAGTTGGTTCATAGTAGGTTCTGTGTAAACGTGAGTTTCTCCTCCTTCTTTGCGTGTTTTCAGTTTCAGATGCTGTTGAAGATGTCTTATGATCATGTTTTAAGTGAAACAGAATATAACTTGCTCACCACATGTTGTCGGAGGGCCTAGCAGAAATCCTCAAGCTTGCTTCACTTTCCTATTTGTAACTCCAACAAAAGCGACACAGAGGCTTTTGAGTAAATGTAACCTCTTTTTTGGAGATTTTTTGAGTAGTCTTGTTTTCCCAATTATATTAGTAATAATAACTGCCTTTTGCTTTGCATGCCTCAGAAAAAGTTATCGGCTGTATTAAAATTATCAGCCTCCCAATACAAAACATTTTTACACATCACTTAATTTTGATCCTTCCAATAATGGTGACATAGGGAAAACAGCTACAATGACTATCATTTTGAAAATAAGAAAATCAAGTTCCCTCAATTTAGGTGCTGAATACAAAGTCAGAACCTCCGATTCTAAATCTAGTGTTCTTCAATACCTGAACAGGCTTCCTATATAAGCAAGATATCAGCCTTCCACATGGCCATTTTCCAAGTTCATTCATTCAAAAACCGCTGTTAACCATCCAATCCATGTCAAGTATCATTATTTTTAAATGATGATAAGTCACCAGGAAATGTTACCCAACAAAGCCTGGAACTGCCTCTCCATACTATTAATTAACATGCTGCCAAAATAAAAGTAAAAGTGTCTTCTGTATGTATAGTATGTAATGTGCTGTTTTTAGAGTAATTTAACATCTATTCGCTTGTTCATACCAAAAAAAAAAATAAAAGATTATTTATAGAACAAATAAATGACTGGACACATGGAAAATCACATGCATCCGGCACGGGGATGGGATGGTGACCATGGCATGGCCCCCACCCTCAGAAGTTTATAGACAGCCCCCTTAGATGCTCACATTGGGCAGATGGGGCAACTGAAGTTCAGAGAGCAAAGGGACTCTCTGAGTCGCAGCCTGTGGCAGACCCAAGATTTGGAACCACCAGTCTTCTGGTTCCTTTTGGTCTGAAACTTTTATTTCTCTAAAATATTGTGTTACTGAAGCCTTTTGTGTAAACAGAATGGAACAACTAAGCACAGATGACAGCGAGGACCATGCATCTTAGCCCTCATGGACTGAATTCTTGGCGATTAGGCATTTCTTTGTTCACCAATATTTACAGCTGTGGTTACAAGGATAATAAAATATCCCAACCTGCCCTCAGCAAGCTTATAGACCCTGGAACAGTTACAATGTGGTGCAATAACCCTCATGATGAGATAAAGCACACTTTACACTCTATTTCAGTAGTCTGATTACTTTTCCATCTCCCGCAATAAGACAAGGAGCTTTGTTAAATCAGGGGCCGTATCCATCATGTTCACCATCATTGTCCCAGGGAATGCATGATGCATGACACGTAATACATACTTAGCAACTTTTATTTTTTAATGAAAGAATGCATCAGAGGTTACAAGAGTACAGGGGAAGGCTCCAAACAAGGCCTAGAGAATCAGGCAAGGCTGCCAAGAAGATATCCCAGCTGAGATAAATCTTAAAGGACAAACAGGCAGATTGATATCTCACCCATGGGAGAGCCAAGTAGAAAAACGTTTTCAATTATGCACAGTTTGGGTTTATCCATTCCACCGCTTCTTCTCCGTTTGCAGGGATAATTGAGAGGCAGCTGCGGTTCAACTGTGCTAAGTGCCCGTAGTGAGCAGTGAATTACGGGCAACAGAATGTTCTTCATTTTGCTCAGTAAAGGGTGAGCTAGTAAAAACAAAAGTGAGGGCTGGTAATTTATTGGCCCTCATTAACAAGGACTCTGTAGGCATTCTTAGTGGATTTCTTTTAGATGGAGCTCAGTTATCAGGAGCAAAGAAATGACATTCTTCTCTGGCTACTTGCACAGTGAAGCTTGCAAGAGCAACTCTGGAAGTGTACCACCGACACAGCCATGCTCACTCAGTTCTGTTTTCTGCAAGAGTGTACATGAGCTTCTGGGAACATAGGATGTGATGTCAAAGAAAAGGCCCACTTGAAACAGCTGTCTGAATAATGTAGCAGTCAAATGGCAAACTCCCTGGGCTCAAGCTTTTGGCTTCCCCATTCACGGATTGCACTCACAGAGTGAGTTGAATCACACAAACTACTCTGTCCAAGGGCCTCAGGGTCACAGGTGTTCTAGGGCAAATCTCTCTACTGCCAGAGATATTTTTCTCCTCTGCAACATGGGACCCACTGAGTTCTTACCTGACGGACCTGTCTTGAGGATTGCATGAGAATGTGTATAAGACACAAATGTTTAGAATAGCGCCTGGCACATAGGAAGCACCCAGTCCATGTTAGCTCACATTATTAATAATAGATGTCTTGTTTGGCTGCCAGAAAGAGCTGGGTTTGAACCTGGCCACTTACCAACTTTGAAGATTTGGGCAAAGTCCCTAACATCTCTGAGCCTCACTTTCTCCTATTTAAAGTAGAGATGGTAATACCAATTTCTTAGAGTTGTTGCAAAGATTTTAAGTTAAATGAGATGAGAAGTGTCAAAGGGACCTATGGAATAAACTCAAATTCTTACTTCTTATAGAACAATGGTGTAGGTAGCTAGCTCAAGCCTAAAAGATACTTTTCCTTCACTATTCCCCACATTCCTCTATCATACGTTTACCATATGTCTCAGCAGACATTTACTGAGAGGCTACTGGGTGTTAGGCACTATGCCTGCTCTTAAGGAGCTCCCAATATGATGGAAAGAAAGGCATGTTGTCAGACCATTATAAAACCACTGCTGGCTGGGTCCTGCAATGGGAGTGTGAGCTAAGCTGTGACAGTTGCTGGGAAAGGAACAACTAATGAGTGCTTCCAATCTGGAATCTTTCAGTGAAAAACCCTTGGTTGACTCATTTGAAAAGTAGTCAACATATCCACTATTGTTAGTATCATAAGATGTGTTCATATATATTTTTATGATGTGTCAGTAACTAAAGTAATTCTTCTAACACATTTACAATATTATGGTATGTAATAGTGTTGCGTATCTAATATCCGTTTTCTCACTCGGTCCTCAGAATAACCTGAGTAAGAGGCAGAGCTGATAGTAGTGAAGCTCGGAGGAGCTCAGTGACCTGCTCAGGCTGTCACAGTTAGCTCATAACACAGTGAGACCAGATGGATGAGGAAGGGAAGGGAGGAAGATGCAGATTAATGTTAAAAGCCCTCAAGATCTTCTGCATACTAGGCCCACACTTTCCATACCACTTGTGGGCCTTTTTCTTCCATGAAAACCTTCCATAATTATCAGATGGCTTGTGTATGATACCAATAGAAGATGTGCTTTGTGCTAGGATCTTGATATTTGCTATATTTTAAATAGCCTGGATCTCAGACTCAGCATTGAGCAGTTTAAGCTCAGCTACAAACTGTTTCTAATCACTTCGGGAGCAGTATAGCACCTCCCTGGGCCTCATTTTTGTCTAAGGAAATGAGGATTTTTTTTCAGAAGTCACGTGACTTCTAAAGTCTATACAGGTTTCTAGTCTTTGATTCTGCGAGGAGCCCGATAGCAGAGACGACCTATAAACCTTTGTTAAATGATGCCCACTCCCTCTCCCCATCTGATGCTCCTAAGGGAGGGAGACTGGCCTGATACTTTCACAGTTAGAGCAGGTTCCCGTGGGCTTGTCCTGGGGGCCATTCTCAGATACCCTTAACCAGCTTGCAGTTGAAGTCTAGTTGCTTTGTTCTTTGAAATTGGAGTACCAGAGTGTTTTGACTGTGCTGAATTTAATTTTTCCATAGGTTCCCACCAGCCAAAAGAAGGAAGGTGTTTATGATGTGCCAAAAAGTCAACCTGTAAGTGTAAGTACATCTCCTCTCTACTGCCAGATTTCGGCGATCTGGATTCACACTGAGGCTATGTCTACAGCCTGTGGAAGGAGACCCTTCTCTTGGAATGAGTGTCATGGCCCCACGTGTTTCTGCTGGGGACTGCATACTGGGGAATCTTCAGTGGGCCGGAGGAAGGAGACATGAGGCAGAAATGGTAGCGCTGAGGAAAGGGTGCCAATCTGAATGAAGGTCTGGTCCCACGAGTGGGCGTGAGTTGAATCATGCAAACTGCTCTGTTTAAGGGCCTCAAGGTCGTAGGTATTCTAGGGCAAAAGTCTCCAGCCATGGTTTAGAAGAAGTAATTCTTCTAACACATTACAGTATTATGGTATCTAATAGTGTTCTGTATCTAATACCCATTTTCTCATTCGATCCTCAGAATAACCTAAGAGGCAGAGTTGATAGTAGTGAAGCTCAGAGGAGCTCAGTGATCTGCTCAAGTGGAGGATAGTGTTTTTGTTGTTGAAAGAGAGCTGCCCATCTAATTTGAAAGTGGTTGAGAAGTTTCAAAGGGACAGTAGGAGAAGGGCTGGCCAGGAGAAGGGCTGGCAGGAGAAGGGCTGGCCAGGGCCTTTGCGGTATACAAAAGTTCAGCCAGTAGGCGAAAATTTTGGAAAAGGTCATGTGCAGTGGGCTTGTGGAGAACCCAAGAGGCATACCACATTAAGGACAACAAGGTCCAGTGGATCTGGACCCCATGTGTTGGTGGGACTCCTGGGAATCTGGGATAGAACCGTAAATTCCCAGCTCTGTGGTACTGCTCCAAACCACTCAAGTGCCCAGAACTCATATTTAGGACCTCCAACTGGCAGGCAGAAGGCAACTTCTATACATAATTCAGGCAGCTCTGGGGAGCCAGTGAAGGCTCTTGAGGAGGGGGCACATGTGACTTTGCCACAGCCAAGGAACTAGCGTGTTCAGTCACTGTTGACCTCATTCATCTCAACAATGAGTGGACAGAGAAGGTGCTTTAAAGTCAGGTAGATCCTCAACAATGTCAGTTCTGTCCCTGACAGAACTGTTGTGAGGCTAAAATAGTTCTACCTGGAACACTGTTGTCTGTTCTGGACCCCACACTAAGAGAGAGATAAAGACACACCTGCATGTTTAACAATACGATTAACAAGGGGATGTGAAACTGCATTCTATGAGGAGCAGCTGAAGGACACAGAAATGTTTGGCCTGGATAAAAGAATCCATAGATACGAAATGGGACTCCAAAGGCCACTGTATGGAAAAGGGATTACCTTGTTCTGTGTCAGCCAAATCCTGGAACTGAGACTAGTGAGTGGCACTATAAGAAAGTCAATTCCAGTTCAAAGTGAGGCTGACCCTCCCATAGTCAGAGCTGCTCAGGTGCAGACCAGCTGACACCTCAGAGAGTGAGCTCACCATTCCTGGAGCTATGCAAGCAAGCCTTGCAGACCTCTTGTCAGAAAGATTACCAGGGCGATTCACACATTGCATAGGGAGATGGATAGGAGAGCTCTGGAGGTCCTTCCAAACCTGAGATTCTGCATTCTCCAAGTTGGGAGTCTTTCTGGTCCATTCTCATCCTTGCCCGCCCCCTTCTCCCTTTTCCTTTAGTGAAACTTATTTCTGATCAATGTCCATTTCTCTAACCCACTCTTCCAGGATCTTGAAACCACCATCCCCGACCTAAATATGGCTTCTGAAACCTATACGTGTTAGTTTTCATGAAAAAGCATATCCAGATGCAGACCCGTTTTCAAAAACCCAAATCTAGGGACCCTATTCTGTGTTGTGCTGCTCAGGGAAAAAGTAATTTTTCTCCCTAAGGCCTTTGCACCTCATCAGGCCCCCTTGTCACTGAGACATTGGCCTGCTCTTCGTGTTTCAATTTGGTCCATTCCCCATGATACCATTCTCTACAATTCAATTTGTGCCTGAATTGCCACACTTGCCCCTAACAGGTTTAGATATGTAAGGAAACATGCTCCAGTTGCTGCCTTGGTTTTTGTGAATTTATTAATGATTATGGCCACACTGTCTCCATGCTTAATAGTTCCAGAAAAAAAAAAAAAAATCGAAGCTCCTTTGCCTGAGATACACAGGCAGGCTGCCTGCAGGTCCCCTCTCCAGCCTATGTGTCTAGTCTACTTCCTTCTGGTCCAGCCCTACTGAAATCTTTTTGTGTTTGTTTGTTTTACCCCTCCCCACTCTCTCTGCAGCCTTCCCCCAGCATTCCAACTTTACTTCAAACTTTGTGTTCTCAGGGGGACTTTCTGGACTTTCCCTCTGAACAACAGCAGCAGATCACTCCTACCTTTGTGCCTTCATTCCTCTGTCAATAGTATTTCTTCCCTGTTACTTCCTTGAATGTGCTGGGGTCCTTGTATTATCAGATGCAAGCCCATGGCCTGGTATATGAAAGCCAGGTGTAACATAGCTGCTTTAGGAACATTTAATAAATATATGAAGGCTGGGCCTGGTGGCTCAGGCCTGTAATTCCAGCACTTTGGGAGGCAGAGGCAGGCAGATCATGAAGTCAGCCTGGCCAGCATGGTGAAACCCTGTCTCTACTAAAAATACAAAACATTAGCTGGGCATGGTGACGTGTGCCTGTAATCCCAGCTACTCGGGAGGCTGAGGCAGGAAAATTGCCTGAACCCAGGAGGCGGAGGTTGCAGTGAGCCGAGATCACGCTACTGCACCTGGGCGACAGAGTAAAACTCCGTCTCAAATAAAATAAAATAATAAATATTTGAATGACTCTATCTGTAGAAGGAATTTATGAAAATCCCTGGTAGAATTAAGAAAGACCCTGTATTTCTGACTCCAAAATAATCATTAAGGAAATGCACTAGAAATTTTCCGTGCAAAATATCTGGGCTGCCTGAATGGCATGCAGTGGCTCCCAACCCGCCGTTCTCTCAGAGTACTAGAACCAACTGATGGTAATGATGACTTTTCCATGAGCTATTTTCAACATTTTCGAAAGCCTAAGAGAGGTAAGAAGTAAAAACCTCAGGTTATTGTATAGAGACAGGTGGCTGCAGTTGGAATCTGCGCTCCTTCTCTTCCTACCTGTGAGACTTTTGATACATTTCCTTGCCTCAGAGACTCAGTTTTCTTTTTTACCAAAAAAGACGATTGAACGTAATTAGAGGACAGAGTAGTATATGTATTGGAAAGTTGATCCCACTTGCCTAAGCCTCCCAGAGGTGATACCAAATACCACACACCCCTCCCTGCTCTGGGATCTTCCTGCCTTCCAGGCTTCCCAGAGTAGACCTGCCCCTCTGATGAACACACACTCCCTACAGTACCTCTGTACTCTGAAAACCCTTGCCTCTCACTGTTTACTCCTTCACTACCTTTCCCTTAGCCATAAAGACAAATACAAGAGATAACTCAATTAGTGTATGTTAAGCAGCTTCCAGAAAGTCATGAGACTTCCACAAGTTTCCAGTAAGAAGAGAAACTGCCCAGTGGCCTGTTCCACCTGGTTTCATTTTTTTCTAGGTTCCACCTGGTTTCATTTTTCTCAGGTTTAGGTCTGCACAGAGCCTGGTCTTCAGAGTGAGATCTGGGTGTAGTTTTTACCACAGCCACTTCCTGAGAGTCCCTGAGCTGCTTTTTGCATCTCTGATCCTCTATGCTATTATCTACAAAAAGAAAATAATACTACCTTTGCTTTGTTTGGAGGATTAAAGGAGACATGTATGCAAAACCCTTAACAGAAGATGTGAATTACGTAGCATGAGAACATATCCACATATTGCTATTTCAGGCAGTGCTCTAGCAAACACTTCTCACTGAGCCAGGGATTGGCAGCTATTCTAGGGGATTACACACCCTCTCTGGGAAGCCTTCCTTACCCCAAATAGAGTATTCAATCTCTCTGGGCTACCTCTAATACTTCTCTTTGCAATGATCCTAATGGATTGTCATTTTCTTTTAACATATTCATGTGAACCATTGGACTTTGAGTTCCTCGAAAACCTTGGCAGAGATCACATCTCATGCAGCTTTGTAATCTCAGCACCTAGCATGGTGCCTGAAATATACTTCCCATTGAGGACTGTGGTAGTAACCTAAGCTATGAGAGATATCGGGGTTTGAATCCTGGCTTCATTACTGGCTGTGTGACCTTGAGTGCATCCTTTGCTCTATTCAGTCTTTGGCCTTCTCAGCTATATAATGGTGACGTGAAAACCAAATTCACTGAGTTCTGAGAGTTTAGATTAATAACAGTGATTACTCAGTGTGCATTGGCAATTACTAGACACTTACTAAATGTTTTGTTACACTGAACTACTCACCAGGAGTTGTCACTTTTACTCCATACCTCCTTGCATTGCGAGTCCATTGAGGACAGGAATCATATCATTCATGTCCTGATTACACTGAGCATCAGCACAGAGCAGCTGCTCAAGTGGTAAGTGAATGAATAAAAATAAAGGAACAAGTGAATCCCTGTGTAAGGAATGAATGAATAAGTGAATGCCTATAGACTCAAAGCTCATCTATTGTCCATTAAATTCTTTTTCCTTCTGGGGCCAAAGACACTGTGTCAAACTAAGACAGTGTTGATTCTCAAAGAAGCCCTCTTGCCCGGCCCTTCTTCCACTTTGCATTTAACCATTCTTGCCCTGTTCCACCTGCAGCCTCCATAAATATGCGTTGTTTTTTTTTTGTTTGTTTTCATAGCTTGGATCACCAAGCAGACAGGTGGCCTTCTGAACACAAACCCACACACTCACGCACCTGCATTCACTCCCCTCCTACATCAGGAACTCAGCATCAGGCAAAGCCACAATATCTTGCTTCCTTGGCAGGGTTATTTTTGATTTTTGTTTTTTCATCCAACCTAGGGTTTGATTTTTTTCCTTCTAGGGCCCTATGGAAAGTGTTTAAAGTCATTAAAACTCTAAGTTTTCTGAAGAGGGACCTGTAACTTATAAACTATTAGGGACACAATCTGATAGAATTAAGAATCAGTAGGCTGGGCGTGGTGGCTCACACCTATAATCCCAGCACTTTGGGAGGCCAAGGCAGGTGGATCACGAGGTCAGGAGATCGAGAGCATCCTGGCTAACATGGTGAAATCCCATCTCTACTAAAAAATACAAAAAAATTACCCGGGCGTGGTGGCAGGCACCTGTAGTCCCAGCTACTCGGGAGGCTGAGGCAGAAGAATGGCGTGAAACCGGGAGACAGAGCTTGCAGTGAGCCTGGATAGCCCACTGCACTCCAGCCTGGGCAACAGAGCAAGATTCCATCTTAAAAAAAAAAAAAAAAAGAATCAGTACAGTCCTTCTACTCCAAAATCCCTGTAACTATTTGCATGTCACAGAAGGCTGGAGAAAGGATTTGGGCCCAGTGAATCTGCCAGATACTTGTCTAAAAACCACGAAAATTTTTGGATTTTAAGAGCATATCAGTTACATCCCTTGCCGTGTCTTAGATGATATGCAATTAGAGATGGCAGTTACATAGTCCACTTCTCAAACTACATTTAGCTACAGACTTCCTTTGTAAAAATTAAAATTTTATGTGACAATATAATATATAAGAGAGACAGGCAAAAAGAGGAGTCCTATGCACTATCCACAGTCTGTATATGAAATCACTACTGAATTACGATAATCAACTGTTGAAATATAAAATACACTTTCTTCTCTGACCACATTGTTTTGTTTTTTGTTGCCTTCTCTACTTTTGGCTGTTATCTAGGGAGATGCATCATTCCAGCGGACAGCCCATTTAGGAACCTGGCCTCCGAATTTCATGACCCTCATCCCTTGAATCTTTTCACTCAGAACAGCCTTAGTGACCTCAGACCCTCAGGAGCCCCTCCTTTCTCTCACCATGAGCCTCTGTTCATCCTTTTCTTCCGCTCCAGTACTCTCGCTGAACTTTTTCTTGGTTCAACATTCAAAATCCAGTTAAAATGTTATTTTCGGTCTTCAGCTTTCCTTGAGTCCCAAGGGAAATTGCTTTTTTGAATATATTTCTGCTGAACTTTTTTTTTTCTCCTTTGAGACAGAGTCTCACTGTGTTGCCCAGACTAGAGTGCAGTGGCATGATCTTGATTCACTACAGTCTCCACTTCCCAGATTCAAGCGATTTTCCCACCTCAGCTTCCCAAGTAACTGGGATTGCAGGTGTGCACCACTAAGCCTGGCTAATTTTAGTATTTTTAGTGGAGGTGGGGTTTCACCATGTTGGCCAGGCTGGTCTCGGACTCCTGACCTCAGGTGATTCACCTGCCTCAGCCTCCAAAATTGCTGGGATTACAGGTGTGAGCCACCGTGCCCAGCCCACTTCTGCTGAACTTCTAACCACCAATGTGAAATTTGTTTTCTTTTCTTTTTATCTTTTTCTTTTCCCTTTTTTTTTTTTTTTTTTTTTTTTTTTTTTTTTTTGAGACAGGCTGTTACTCTGTCATCCAGGCTGACGTGCAATGTTGCAGTCATAGCTCACTGTATCCTTGAACTCCTGTGCTCAAGTGATCCTCCTGCCTCAGCTTACCCAGTAGCTAGGACTACAGGCATGCACCACCATGCCCGGCAATTTTTTTTTTTTTTTAAAGATGAGAACTTGCTATGTTGCCCACTCTGGTCTTGAATTCCTGGCCTGAAGCAATCCTCCCACCTTGGTCTCCCAAAGCACTGGGATTATAGGCATGAGCCACTCCACTTGGCTTCTAACCACATTTTATTGTGGTTATCATGAAGCAGTATTTTCTAATGGTTCAAAATATGGGCTTTGGCATCAGAACAACTTGGATTTGACTCCCAGCTTTACCATTTTCTAGCTTTGTGAATTTGGGTACTTAAGTTCGTCCCTCCAAGTCTTTATGTCCTCATCTGTAAAATGGAATTAATGTTAGTGCCTACCTTAGAGTTTTTGTGTAAAGACTAAATGTGTAAAGACTAAATGAGCTAAAGTATGTGAATGAGCTCAGTGCAATGAGAATTCAATCGCTGTGGGCTATTATTCAGTTTGTTTCCCGTACTTCTCTGTAAGATCCTAGAGGACAGGATTCACTTCTATCTAGACTGCCTCTAAGGTAACCCCTGAGATTTCCAATCTCTCTGAGATATTGATGTGGACCTTCTCCCCAGAAAAAAAAATAATGTATGCCTGAATAAATTTTTGTAGGACTTAAAGCCAACAGGATCCCTCAATCTCTGTCTTAGAACCTCAGTCAGCAGCTCATCATCACTCTTCCATCAACAGAGATAAATCAGTAACATGGCAAATTGAAAGTTACAGAGCATTCCAGAGTAGAGTCTTAGGGCAAAAGTTAGAATTTTCTGTTTCTTATTGATCTCCTTTACCTCAGTGAATCAACTGATGAGTGCAAAGTTTTGTTTAGTTGAGCTAGGGCCCACGTATAGATGGAAAGCTGGTTCCATCTCTTTACTTTCTTCCTCCTTATTCACTCATTCTTGCCCTAGTTTTAACCCTTCTTGACCTGTTGAACCAGGATGCTCAGCTGTGGTTATCATCCCTTTTTTGGACTTCTTTCTCAAATAACAGATTTGGATGCTTTTCGTTGTGTATTTTAATTTGGACCTGTGATGTCTCTGTCTTTCTAGCAGATTTGTTCTCAAGGTCATGCTATGCTTCTCTCCTGCACCCTTTCCTAGGAATTCTGAGCCAATATAAGGATTAATCCTACCCACTCCTAGAAATATACATTTCATCTACTTTTCTGGTCAAGGCAGCTGGAAGCTTGGCACAGGGGCTAACTTCTCTTGTGACTGTAAACACATAGGTACATTTTTATGTCAGGGTGTCTGAAATCCAACAGCGTAAATGCTTGCTGAGAGGAAACACTAGCTGGCTGGAGAGACACGGAGATTTTAGAAAGGAGGGAATAAATTGAGCAAAGCCTTGAAGGATGAGCAAGATTTGAACAAGCAAAGGAGAAATGGAAGTACCTTCTGGGCGATCACTGAGGCTGCTGAGTCTATGCTTCCTCCACTCAGCAGTGCTCAGAGCTGATTAATTTACCACCAATTTCCATCTCAAGGAGCTGGGAAATACACGTAGTCTTTGTTTCTTCGGGCTGATAATGCTGGACATGTTCTTTAGGCAGATATCCCAACTTTTTTGTGACTGTTAAAAACGCACATTCCTGGCTGGCACGGTGGCTCATGCCTGTAATCCCAGCACTTTGGGAGGCCAAGATGGGCGGATCATGAGGTCAGGAGATTGAGACTATCCTGGCTAACACGGTGAAACCCCGTCTCCACTAAAAATACAAAAAATTAGCCGGGCGTGGTGGCAGGCGCCTGTAGTCCCAGCTATTTGGGAGGCTGAGGCAGGAGAATGGCATGAACCCAGGAGGCAGAGCTTGCAGTAAGCCGAGATCACGCCACTGCACTCCAGCCTAGGTGACAGAGCAAGACTCTGTCTCAAAAAAAAAAAAAAAAAAATCACATTCCTGAGTGGAGAGGAAGATGTCTGCTAAGTGTCCCATTACTGCATTCATTATTTAGTGCTTTTAGCACCCTTTTAGCCATTGAACATGATTCAGGTCCCACAGTGGGACTGCGAATAGAGCATTACATTCCCAGGGCCACTCAAGTGCCTATTTCAGACTCCAGCACACCCTATAACACTGAACTTGGTGGAACTTAACCTTCACAGACCTTCACAGACAACTGTTTCAATGACAGACCTTAACCTTAGTGCAACTTATGTCATTTTCACGTGAGAAATACCACTTTTCTTTTCCCCTCTCTTCATTCCCCCATGTAATATTCTTATGACTGAAAAAGATCTTTTATCCTTCACCTTGTAATTTTCCAGTTTCAAAGCCTTTTATATAGTTGTATGAGGCATAAAAGACTTTCTAATTATCAGTAATAACCAGTCAGTCAATTCTAGCAGAAATTTTTTTGACCTTCAAAAGACTTTCTTAGGCCGGGCATGGTGGCTCATGCCTATAATCCCAACACTTTGGGAGACCAAGGTGGGCGGATCACCTGAGGTCAGGAGGTCAAGACCAGCCTGGCCAACATGACGAAACCCTGTCTCTACAAAAATACAAAAATTAGCCGGGTGTGGTGGCACACTTCTGTAGTCCCAGCTACTCGGGAGTCTGAGGCAGGAGAATCACTTGAACCCAGGAGATGGAGGTTTCAGTGAGCTGAGATCATGCCACTGCACTCCAGCCTGGGCGATAGAGTGATTACTCACTGTTTCTAGAGTTTTTATAATGAGCACCTCATGAGGCCCAGCACTCCCCAGCTAGCTGTGAGCATCTCTCTCCTTTAGACTGAGTTCCAAGCGGACATGCCCATGTCTAAGTCATCCCTGAAACCTCCCTCTGTCTGGCACACTGCTTTCTTCATCCTGGATGTTGAAGAGATGTTTGGGAACCCCAGAGAACAAATCTAATGAAAGCCACTCACCTCTGACGCTTAGAAAGATTCTCATTCTGCCTCCCTGCATCCCATGCTGCAACCACCCTGTCCCCCAGCAATCAGTATTTGGTTGACTTTCCTTGCCTTAGATTTAATTCATTTTCCCTGCTGCACGTGTCGGAAGCTTCAGTCCATTAATGTGAAGAATTGCAAGAATTTTCTGGACAACTGTTCCCTACTCCCCCCGCCCACAACTCCCATCTTTTATGGCAAATAAATTTTCATTCACAATTGCGCAGTTGGTTTTTCCTTTAGTTTGAAATCTGGATCAAGATGTTGGATAATTGGATTAAATCTTGTCTGAACGTTTGTCAGTTTCACTTCCTCATTAAGCACCACATTGTAGAGAAATTATAATTATTGCAATGCAGTTAACATAGATGTCACACAAGAGGAGGTTGTACTGAAGTGAGGGAAGGGAATTTGAATCCATACATTCCCACGAATGAAATACAAGGTTGCCCCTTTTGATGTTTCTTAGATGAGCTTTCTTTTAGCCATACTTAACAAACATTGTCCTGAGATAGAATCCTGAATTTCTAGTCTTAGAGTTAATAGCAACATTAAAAAGAGGTTATTTGGTTTTGCCTCTCCTCCAATGCAAGAATCCCTCAAGAATATTTTTGATAGGTGTGAATGAACATTGCTGATTATTGGGCTTGAGCTCACATACCTACAATGACAGACCTTCATTACTTTTGTAACCCCAGAGCTCCAGTTGCTAGAAACCCTTATTTTATTTGCGTTCCCTTACAATTTCTATTTATTCATTTATTCCTCCATTGGGCAAACATTTACTAAAAACCTGTGCCCTACCAGACAGCATTCTCTTCACTAGGGATATAAAGATAGGCTGCTTAAGAGTTGTCATGGTCTCAAGAAGATAGACCTATAAAAATAATTGTGATTCATGTAATCAAGGGTGTGAGAGGCTGTGTACAAGATGCTATGAGAGCATAGTGTGGGAGCAGTAAACTTTGCCTGAAGGAGTTTAATGAGGTCTTCACGCAGGGTATACAGCTTGAATAGAATCTTAAAAGATGGTGGGAGTTTGTCTCTGGAGAAAGGGTGGAACAGTATTCAGGAAGAAGGAACTGAATGTTTAAAAGCTTGGAAATGTAGAAAAGCCTGTCATATTGCAGTGGCTGATGACTAAGTCTGAGGTGGCAGGACCACAGGATGCCTCCATGGGAGCAGGAGATGAGGATGCCGAGGGAAGCCCCCAGTGAGCACAGGGTCTGAAATGTGGTGCTGAGAAGCTGGGAGCTGTTAGGAAGTCACGGATGCTTTCAGGTGATAGAATGACAACATCAGTGTTGCATTTCTCAGTGTACCTCTGGTGGCCTGTGGCAGGTGGCTTGGCAGATGATACCATTAAGAAGCTAATGGAATTATCTAAGTGTATCCATTCAGAATAGTCAGAAAAACAGAGCCCATGCCAGGTAGTTTCATAGAGAGGATCTAATATGAGGAACTAGTTACAAAGGTGTTAGAAGAGTGGAAAAACCAAACAAAGGACAGCAGAGCAACCCAGATTAGTAATTATCAGTAGTGGCTACTATCCTTAGGGATAGAAGGATGGAGGAGACAGTATTAGCAGAGCCAATAGGCACTGGGACCAGAGAGGGAGTTGCCCAGTGGGGTCCCGGAGCACAGAGAGGGGCTGCCTGGCGGATGCTAAACCCATGCAGGAGACTCAGCCACTGCCACAGATACTGCCAGAGAGAGCTGGGAGAGAACTCACTGCTTCTGCCTTCTACCCACTATCCAAATTCCAACTACTGCCTCCTTGTTGACCAAATCAAAGTGGAAGTGTGTTGGCAAAGGAGCCCGGCAATGCAGTTTATGGCAATCAGTCCCCTGTGTTACAGCACAAACTAGAGGAAGGGCAAGAATGGTCTGAGGGCAAAGAGGTTAAGGGGAAGCATGTGAAGGCTGCTGTGGGTGCAGCCTAGGGGCAGGCATTGCAGGTGAAAGAGCGAGATGAGTTTGAGTGTATGACTGGGGTGAGACAAACACAGAGCCGGAGCTAGCTCTGAGGTGACATGCTTTGCAAGGTCAAGTAACCAGGAGACAGGGACCAAGCACCCTATCTCCTCCCTGTAGGCTCTGTCATTTACATGCATGGGGCTTTACGTGTCTAACTTCTAAGACTGTTTGTACATCAGCCTTTCCACCTGCTGTCTTCAGGTTCTAGCCAAAGACAGCATTACTCCCTTTCATCTTCCTTTCTGTTCTGAGTCCAGGACTCACATTTGGGTTGTCACATTATCACTCTGAATGATATCTGGCTCTTTTTCTTCCGACGTTGAAAAACTGAGCTGTCATTAATGGAGTCAAGCAGAGTTGTAAAAGACTCGCTGTTAAATCTGAAAGTTGTTTTCCGCAAATGCAAATCACGAAAGGGATAAGTGGTCACATATGCAGTTGCCTGCTGTCTTGTTTGCTCAGTTGTGTGTTTTAAAGAAAGCATGTCTGGATAACAGTGATCGCTCCATCTCTCTGCTACAGTGCAGTCCACTGGTCTCCTGGAAGAGTAGCCTTCGCACTTTTCCCAAAATTATTCAAATGAAACATGCCTGATATCCTGCTATATAAACAGATGAAAGAGGAGATATAGTTAAAGCTGACATAGAGCCTCAAAACCTGTTCACCTTGAAGCCCGCCCACCTACTAACTCCGAAAGATAGAAAGCTCTAGAAGGGAAGAGATCCAGAGAGGGTAGTATGAAAACCACTGTCCAGAAGAATCCACTCGTTATTACATGAGTAGGAGAAATGAAGAGGCCAGATGAGGACGCTTTCCAGGTTACTTCCCATCTAAGACTTCATTATTCTATAATTCATGAACACAGATTGGGAGCCCACTCTTTGGGAGGCTATAAAACTACAGAAAGAACATGAAATTTGAAGTTAGTTGGAGCCTATACTTCTCAGCTGTATGATTCTAGGCAAGTTGCTTTATCTTTTGGATTTTTAATGACCAGTTAACAAGATGGAAAGAGCTACTTCCCTGGGTTATTATGTGGATTAAATAAGAAGAGATGTAATTACTATAGTCTTTGATATAGAGTAGGGACTGGTTAATTGATAGGGAACAGGTATTACAGTTAGGAGTATGAGCTTTGCAGCCTGACTATTTGGGCTTGAAAGTTTTATTCCTTACTTACCAGCAGTGGGACCTTGGATGGGTTATTTAAACTTCTTTGTGCCTCAGTGTGTTCATCTGTAAAATGAGGATAATGACTGTGGTAACTACCTCATAGAGTTCTTTTAAGGATTGAGTAAAGTAATGCACATAAGATATTTATAACAGCACCTGGCGTATAGTAAGTGCTCAATCAATAAATGTCAGCCAGAGTTATTATTATGAACTGTTATGTAGACAAAGGGCTATACCAAGTGCTTTCAGAGATATAAGGATGAGCAAGACCTGCCCCAGCAACGAAAATGGTTTTAGTCTACTGGAGGAAGGAAGCCTGGTACATAGAGCATGGGGCTGGAGGGCCTGCAGTTCTCCATGCTCAAGCAATAGTTTCAACAAGATCAAGTGTAACTTGAGAGCCTGGGATGGGTCTGAACCTGCAGGGGCTGCACCATAGCTATGGGGCCATGTCTTAATCCACCTGGGCTGCCATAACAAAAAACCCCAGACCAGGTGGTTTAAACAACAGAAAATTATTTTCTCGAGTTATGGAGCCTGTGAAGTCCAAGATCAAGGTGCTAGCTGACTCCATTCCTGGTGAGAGCTCTCTCCTGGGGTTGTAGACCAACAGCTTCTCACTATGTCCTCATGTGGCCCTTCCTCAGAGTGTGGATCTGGTAGTGAGGGGGTGGGAACAGAGAGAAGAAGAGAGATCTCTTCCCGTTCTTATAAGGCCACTAATTGTATTATGAGGGTACCACCCTTTTAACCTAATCTAGCCCTAATTACCTCCTCAAGGGCCCATCTCCAAATACTATCACATTGGGGGTTAGGGCTTTAACATATGAATTTTGGGAGGGACCCAAACATCCAGTCCTTAACAGATGGGGATAACAAGAAATTGTAACTACCAAATATTGAGAACCTCACCAAGCAATGGACTGTGTTAGGCACTTAATATGCTATTTCGTTATTCTCCCCAACTATTGTTGGGATTAGGTCTCTTCTCTACCATAAAGGATATTGAAGATCAGAGAAGTTAAATAAGTTAGAACAGCTAGAAGAGGCATAACTAAGAATCTAATCCACCTCTCTCTGACCCTACAACCAGGTGACCTAGTTTATCACCCAAACTGGGGCACTCTTGAAAGTGAAAAAGGGTTTGCTATTAACAATTATGTCAGGACAATAGGCGTAAATATCAACTGTCTTAGGCAAACCAGAATTTAAGGTCATCCTACCCAAAGCTGGTGACTGCTCTTCTGGCTGGGTCAAACTGCCTCTGAGACCAGAACATGTGAGATTTCAAACAGAAGACAAGAAGCTTCTATCCTTCTTGTCCCTGAAACTCTTTGTCCATAATGCTACCTGTGCTGAAGCAACAATAGTACTCCCTCCAAGATGCAGGTTCCCTGATGCATGCTTGCTCCTTTGGTAGACATAAATAAGATTACTTGGAGATCTGTTACATGGTGAGAAAATGTGATTCAGGGGTATCTGTTAACTGCTGCTGCTGCTGTGAGTCTGTCATTATTCCTCTAATACAGATCATTAACATTCACGGAACCTTAACTACAGCATCTCTAACGAGCAGAGCTGTAATATACAGTTACCCCATAAATATCCATTGATGCTGGCACTCATTCTCTCTTGGTACAGTAATTCAGCTTTTCTGGATAAATCATCAGGTTGAGGTTCTTTCTTTCTCCTTAACTACCATTATTAGTGGACACAGAAGAATAACGAATAAATTCTAGTGTAAAAAAAAAGGAGCAAGAGCTAAATAAATGATCATGGGGAATAAGAAAATATATATTGGTGACAGTCACAACCCAAAGGATACCAAACTTGTTTTTGCAGTGACTTAGGAAGGAGGCGAGAAACTAACATTTGCTGAGCACTTACTAGGGGCCAGCAAGTATGCTTAGTGCTTGGCAAGCTGTATCTACTTCAGGGATTCCAAAGACTTCATTGCTTAACAATCATTTGTGACACTTTTAAAAACACAACTTCCTTAGCCCCAGTTCGATAGATCTGCTTTTGTAAGGCTTGCATCTATTTATATATAAAGGGAGAGTTACAAAGTTCCCCCAGCTGATTCAGATTCTCAACTAAATTTATCTAGTTTAACTAAGATGACAACTATTATTTATCCATTGTATGGATAAGAAGATTGAGGTTGAGATGCTAAGGAGAGGGAAATAGAGTCTAATTGTGAAGGATAAATCCCTTGCTTCTCTACTTATGCTGAAAGAAATGTCTCCTATTAAGGTGACATTCACTCTTACTTTTTACAACACTGTCTCTCTTCTCTACCTCCCATCTTCCTGCCTATCATAGAAGTTCCATCAGCATATCATTATGTTTCTCTCCATCAGGTTAGCAGTATTGCTGTCCTTATCTCTAGAATTATCCTTTTTTTCACCATTACATGCTGTCAGCCCAATACTCAGGGTTTCCCACCCCACTTTCTTTCTTTTTTTCTCTTTTATTTTTTTGAGATGGAGTCTCGCTCTGTCACCCAGGCTGGAATGCAGTGGTGCGATCTTGGCTCTCTGCAACCTCCACCTCCCAGGTTCAAGTGATTCTCCTTCCTCCGTCTCCCAAGTAGCTGGGATTACAGACATGTGCCACGATGCCCAGCTAATTTTCATGTTTTTAGTAGAGACAGAATTTCTCCATGTTGGCCAAGCTGGTCTCAAACTCCTGACCTCAAGTGATCTGCCTGCCTCGGCCTCCCAAAGTGCTGGGATTACAGGCATGAGCCACCACGCCTAGCCGCCACCCCACTTTCTTATATTTTAAAATTTTATAGCCTTGTCTCTTTGACAGTTTCTATGTTGCTGTTTCCACAGTTGCCTAGGGTGTTGTAGCCTCCTTCCTCCTGCCATTGTTATAGGGGTAGCCCTTATACTATGATCTGGCCATGGTCCGCCAAGAGAGGATTGGGTTGGACTGGAACAGAGCAAGCTCTTAAACTGCCCACCATGGCTGCCCTTTCCAGAACCCTAACCAGCCACCCTAGTCTTAAAATATAGGTCGTCTTACACCTTTTGTTCTCCTCACTATAACATAATGGTTATGGGCACATACTCCAAAGCTAACCCACTTTACGTGAAAATTCTAGTTCGGTCATTTACTAGCTGTATGACCCTGGGCAAGTTAATTAAACCTTCTGTGCCTTGGTTTCCTCCTCTTGGAAACAAGGCAAGTAACAGCACCTCACATTTGTTGCGATAATTAAATGAGTTAATATATGAATGCACATAGAATGGTGTCTGGTTCATACAGAAGAAGTTCCATCTAAGCATTAGCTATAATTACTATTGTCCATAGTGACCTCTGCCTGGCCAAGAAGAGAGGAGGTCTTAATATTACCATGTGACCCATTCCTTCCTCTTAAGTCCAGAGTGTACTTTTTTTGTCTTCTTTGTGGATTTGTCAAAACGAGAAATAATGATCCCAACCACCTGTGACCTGACTAAGGAGATATGGGCTACTTTTAATTAAAAAGATTTTTCATAGAACAGATATAGCAAACGTGTGGGTAAAGACAGTTTCTGCTTTTGGTATCTACGGTAAGATCTCCTTAACTATGCCTTCTTCGTTCCCTAGCTACAAGGCCCTCAGAGATAAGGTGTCCAGCACCAGAACAAGTAGGAAAAGAAGCCTGAGGCCAGAGCACAGATGTCAAACTGACAAACATAGAGTTCCCTTTTCCCTGTAGTATATGCATGAAGTGTCTTTTTTGTTATCATTTTATAGTTTCTTCTATACTGTAAGGTGCCTCCTAGAACCAGTCTCTGGTCACTTATGCATTGCTCTGTTCAAGCATTCATTCCTTCACCCATTTTTCAAATAAGGTCTAGTGTCCACTGTGTGTCAAGCACTGAGCTAGGCACAGGTACAAGTCAAACCAAGTCCCAACCCAGGTCACCTTCCACAGGGAAAGGCTGCCAACAGAAAAGGAAACAGACAAACAGAGTAGTGAGTGCTTGAAACAAAACCAAACAAGGCAATGAACAAGAGCTGGGGCTGCTCCTGCAGTAGGTACAGTCAGAGAAGGTCTCCCTGAGGTGACACCTGGCCCAAGTCTGAATTAGGAGAAAGAACCAACCAGATGAAGAGTGTGCCAGGAACAGAGAAAGGCAAGGGCAAAAGCCTTGAGGCAGGAATGAGCCAGTGACTCATCATGAAGGGAGAACATGGTAGGAAAGGGGGGAATGGTGGAGGTGAGTTCACGACAGGTGGCACCCCAAGTTTGGATGGTTTTGTAGGCAGTGGTGAGGAGGTTGGATTTTATTCCAAGTACAATAAAAGACCTCATCTGATTTTTTTTTTTTTTTTCTTGAGAAGGAGTCTTGCTCTGTCACCCAGGCTGGAGTGCAGTGGCGCAGTCTTGGCTCACTGCAACCTCTGTCTCCTGGGTTCAAGCAATTCTCCTGCCTCAGCCTCCCGAGAAGCTGGGACTACAGGCATGCACTGCCACACCCAGCTAATTTTTGTATTTTTAATAGAGGTGGGGTTTCACCATGTTGGCCAGGCTGGTCTCAAACTGCTGACCTCAGGTGATCCGCCTGCCTCAGCCTCCCAAAGTGCTAGGATTACAGACGTGAGCCACTGTGCCTGACCTCATCTGATGTTTTTTAAAGACCACTTTGACCGCTCTTTGGTAGATGAACTTCAGTGGACAAAAGTGGAAGCAGCACTCTTAGGCAAAAGAGAATGCCACAGAGAAGAGGGAGAGAGGCAGACAGCTTTGGGACATGTTCAGGGATAGAATCAGCATTTCTTCATGAAAGCTTATATGTCAAAGTGTGGGAGGGAGAGGAATCTAAAGTAACTTGTATGCTTGTGACTTAAGCATCTGGGTGTGAGTTGGTGGCCTTTACAGAAACTGGAAGACAAGGAAAGAACAGGTCTGGGGACATCAAAAGTTCTTTGGACATGTTAAGTTTGAGAGGCTGAAAATTATGGGATATAGTAACCCACCAATTGCTAAAATCCAAAAGGGTGCTGATCAGATATTGGCGAGACTTTCAGTAGCAAAGACTATCTCAGATTGCTGACACACTAGAACCACTGATGGGTCTCTCTGGGGAGGAGCTTGAAGGGTCAGTTGAAAATGCCATCCAGATATTAGTAGGGCTAGGAGGGCATCATATCCCTATTCTTATAACTTTTTATGGAACTTCTGCCTAGTATCTCTTTGAAGTTAGAAATGGAGTAATTTACCCTAATTGTAAAGCCCCATTTGGCCACATGGCAGGATAGATGGGACAGCTTTTTTCTGGAGTTCCTAATAACAAATGCCAAATCTCTGTGATTGCGTGTGTGTGTATGTGTGTGTGTGATCATGTGTATGTGTGCATGCATGCACATACATGCCGAGCATTTGAAAACACCATATGGAATACCATGCCCTCCATATAATAAGTCATGCTATCACTAAGTTTCTTTCTGTTCAGTTTTCTATTGTATTATATAAACAAGTTCATCCATTTATTCATTTTGTTTTTTAAAATGTATCAATTCAATATAATTTCCTTCTGTGTGTTGACCACTAGGCCATCTAGGTACTAGAAATTCAAAGATTAATAAGACAGTTTCCCATATGAGAAACTAGAGTCTCTACAAGGCCATAGGCTATAGTAGAAAAGAGGGAAGGTAATAGTCATTGTAACTGGACACGTGTGATGCCAAGGGTGGTTATCTAATCCATCCTGAGGGTCATGGAGGAAGGCTTTGAAGAGCTGACTAGAGCTAACATGTCCTCTAGGGATATGTTATAGTTTTCTTGATGAATAAAGATGGAAATCGTGACCAGACAGAGGTCTTGTGCCAAGGCCTGAGAAGGTAAAGAATATACCTAGAGATGTATTCAGAGGGCATGTGATACTAAGACACACACAAGCTATTTTCAAATTCTACAATCAATCAGAAATAGTTGAGGATAATACTCTTCCAGATATCCTCTGGGCTTCAAACCTTAAGGCTGCCTTCCAAGTCATCTAGTTTTGAATATTGCCTCATTTGATCCTCAGAGCTCTAGGAAGTAGCCATTTCCCTCACTAGTTTCCCTATGAACAAGCCAAGGTTTCCTTTGAGCCTGTTTCCTTGTTATAAAATGTGAGCCAGGTTTCTCTGCTCTGACTTATGATGGTCTCTTCTTAATCTATACAACTGTGAGAGGAACTGTGGTAGAGTGAAAAGGAACTAGACCAGGAGTTGGGAACTTGCTGTGTCATCCCAGATCTGCCACTATTATTACCATGTTTTTGAGAAAGTTGAAGGTGTCTGTTTCTTGATTTGAAATAAATACAGAGATGAGTTGGGTTAGAGATTTCTGTAGTCTCTTCTAATTTTATTCTGCAATTCTGAAATTTTTAAAACAGCTCAAAATCCCATCAAGTAGGTGCTACAAAATTATCATATTCCTAAAGGATACTTTATTGAATTGTTGACTTAATAGAGGATCCAAATAATCAGACACTATTGGAAGTCTTGCTATTTGTCAGGCACATGCTCAACTGTTACCTTATATCTTATCCTAGGTAATCGTCAACTCAGTCTTATGAGATGGATATTTCCCTAATGTTACAACAAAGAAAAATTCAAGGACAGTAATCGAGTCCAATTCCATTCACATAAAAACAGAATTCTTGCTTTGGCTATTCATATGGAGTTGGTTTCAGTCCCGGGAACAGCACAGCCACAGTGAACATGTACATGCTCTATAAAAATGCTCAGCCTGGTACCCTTGTTGTGGCACTTCTCACACTCTGAATTGAATTAGTATTCTCCAGTTTCACTAACTTTGCTGTTACAACTCAGAGAATGGACAGTATCTAAGTGCTCACAGGATAGGCATAGTGCCTGGTTCATAATGGGCATTCAGGAAATGTTTATTCCTTAATTAAATTAATGCCTTGATAATCAAATCCAAGAATGAAGAAGTGAATGAGGAAATGAATTCCTAAGTATGTAAAATCTGCATTCCTCTGGAGAAGAAAAGGAAAAACATTTTGCATGGAACGGCTGTCAGAGCAGCAGGCAAAGCCCTCCTGGCTATTTTTTCCTTTGCTGTGACATCTCTCCATTTGTGATTTCCTCTGATTTGCTCTGCATTCAGCCTGAGCCTCTACTACTCTTGCTTGATTTCAGCTCCCTCCAATATTTCTTGTTACCATTTGGATGCCATCTGGACCGCAGTGGTAACCCCTCCAAGAGAGGCACAGCAGCAAAGAAAGATGACTGACTCTGAGAAGTTCCCCTGCCCTCCTCCCCAAAAGTGTGTTGAATCCTGTCATCCTGCTGATGGGAGCCAATTTCACATTACTGTGATTCTAATTCACTCCCTTTTCAAAGTACTGAACCGGTGCCAAATCTTGTTAGGAGTTTTTGAAAAATCCTTGAGTTTTTGCTAATGTGGAACTAGAATAATAGGATTTTAAAAGAAAAAAGGAGATAGGACGAGACTATTAAAAACAAATAATTGCAAGCTTTTAGAAATGTTTCCCCTTTGGTTTCCGGTTTTCTGTGTATATTTATACCTGTTTGTTCTATCAAAACCATTAAAGTAGCAAAGCCATTTGCAGCCTGATCCTTCCCCTCACAAAAGAGCTAAGGCAAGGGAAGAGGGCATTGAATCCGAAAATCCTCCTTGTCAAATGTCAGATCTTTGAGATGAAGTCATGGATTAGAACCAGGAAGCTTCTACGAGTGTGTAAATTATACAGTCATTCCCAGTGTTTCTAGAGAGCTCTGTGGCTGTGATGGTGTTTTCAGTGTTTCTTCCTAATTTCCATCCCTGGCCCCATCTTGGCTGTCATGATGATGATACAGCACAGAGAACGCTATGTCATCATCTCTGTCTTTATGATGACTGCCCTCTATCCCATGGCAGCAGCGCTTCCACCATCAAATTCCCACTGCTGCTACTGCCACCAGCTCAAAATGTATGCTGACCCCAGCTTCCCCAACCCCACGATGTGGGGTTGGGTGCAATGTGTTTAATAATAAGGATGATAATACTAGTAACCACTAGCATGAATCTTGTCATTACTCTGAGCTGGGTCCTAACTACTAAAGGTTTTGTGTGAATTATCTCACTGATAACACCAACTGTATAATTTCTTGTTTTCTATCTCCTTCATGTGGTAGAAGACTTTGTTTACAGATGCTTAGTAAATCATATCTGTTTAATAAATAGAAGTAAGTGAATGGATGACCAATGATCACAGCCTTATGACAGTCATCTCTGGAACTACCACCATTTCTCCTTAACACTAGTATTATCATTTGTCAGGCATCACAATTGATATCTCCTTTCCTTTATCACTGTTACTGAGGTCAGACTTAATTTAGCTGTTAGTAGCTTATTGCATAATCATCTTCTGCCTGCAGATCGTGCCACCAACCCCAACCTCATGTATATTTTCAGGAAAATATTGAATGGCTTTTACAAAATCTGAGTATCAAAACATGGAGTTACTATCTGAGTTCTAAAATAGGTATAAGGGATGGATAGGAAAAAGAGTGGGAAGGAGAAAGGGGAGGGGGGTGGAATGATGAGGCAGACTCCTAGAACAGTCCAGCCGTGCTGGTTTAAAAACTGGGGGAAGGTCCAAGAGCAGGAGCTGCTTTGACTGAGCATCTGCTCTGTGAAGACCACAGTGCATCTTCAGCCTCTTCTCCAGGTGACTTCATCCCTTCCCTAGACCAATATTGCCCAAATTTTTGCCATGACCTGGCACCTGCCTACCCTCACCAACCAAGCAAATAATTCCATGACTGTTCTTCCTCCTGCCCTCCCTTCCTTCCCTTTCTGTAATTTTCAAAAGGGAAATGACACCTGTTGAGGTTTTACTCTGCCAGTTGCTGTGCTATTTTCATATACATCAGTCTTCTCACTGCTTCCTCTCTGCAAGCCCACATTGTAAGCATTATTATCCTCGTTTTTTGCAGAGGGGGAAACTGAGGCTCAAATGATAAACTTTATTCAAGCAAATGCAAGTGATGGAGCAGCAGTTTGAACTGAAAACTACTGTTGCCCACATCTCTCTTTTCATTCCCACACTTTGCCTCTCCTGAAACCATCACATTTCTCACTTTAAAAGTACTCAGTGTTTTCACTTGCAAGCAAATTAGTTTTCTTGACATTAGATGAAAGTTGAGAAGGCCAGGAATCCAGAGGCAGAGGCTTTAGCCACAGCTACGCCCTGTCATTTGCATTAGCCCATTCAGGTCAGCTTAGCATCCTGAACTTTGTCCACTGGGTTCTGCCTTTCTTGCAATGTCTCAATAAGGTGCCAGCAAAATCCTTGCACCAACATTCCCCATGCTGACCTTCCCCTTGCATATTAAGAAAGAACATTTCAAGAACTAGCTTAATTTTTAAGAAGCTGGATGTAAATATTTTGTTGTTCAAGGATTTGAGGATATATTACACGTGTGAGCACTTCAAGGGAAGATGTAACTTTTATTCTAAGATTGAAGCACTTCCCTTTATCCTCCAACCTTCTGGACAACCTTTGGGATCCTCTCCTGAATTGGAAGCTGAAGAAGGAGAACTATTAGCTGCTAAAGTGAGGCCCAAATTGGAGTAATTAGAGGCAAGTTCTCAATCATTATAAAGACAAAACCTCAAAGCAGCACCAATTTCTCTATTAGATCAAGGCATTGAGTCCAGCAAGACCACCGATCCCCAAAATCTCAGTAGGCCTGGCACATTTAGGCATTAAATGGGATTCCATTTTGTTTCTGTTCTAATGAAACTTCATGGATTTCCCTTTGAAACATGAATCTTCACTTTCTTCTGAAAAACCTCACAAATATCTGGCTTTCACTTAGCGCCAGCAATGAAAGAAAAAAAAAACCTCTTATAGCTAGAAGAAGTCTGCTGTTTTTGCAAACTGAATTTGATTTCATGGTACTGTCTAGACACAGCAAAGAAATCAATTCTCCCATAGAAATCTTCCAGTCAATGCAAATATAGGATATTCTTTAAAAGAATAGAAAATATATAAGCAAGGACTATGTCTAGTATTTGGGAAGCACCCAGTTAACTGGAAGTTTATTTTTTAATATATTTTATCTAGAGTCATGCTGTCCAATACTATAGCCACTAGCCACATGAGGCTATTAAATCAAAAATAATTAAAATGTAATAAAATTTAAAATTTAGTTCATCAGGCATGCTAGCCATATTTGAAGTGCGCATGTATCCACTGACTGCTGTATTGGACAACACAGATAGAGAACTTTCCATCATCCCAAAAAGTTCTACTGGACAGCGCTGGTCTAGAGATCATTTATTAACATTAGAGTTTCTATTCCCCATCTCAAGCCACTTGCCCTTGTTCTTCAATTGCCAAACAGAGCTTTCCCATCTCTCTCTGCCAGGAAATGGGAAAGTGGCTGTTTACTCTTGGGTAAAGGTGATAAAGAGCATAAACTCTTAGATACCCCAGAAGGAATTAGTCTTCATTAGCATGTGTCTTCCTTGTTAAATCATTCATTAGGGAAAGGTAACATGCATTCGGATGCCTGGAATCAGTAGTTGTCCTTAATAGTACCCACCTTAGTGCAGTTACAAATCATTTAAGTTAATCCATTTCTCTTGAGCCTTCTAAATGGAAAATTGATTTTTTTTTTTTCAGTCTTGGTCTGAGCTCTGAGTTTAGATCTAGAAGCCTTGTGTGGTCCTTGTCCCACAACTGTCCACCCCAAGCTACAAAGATGATACAGCATAGCTCTGCTCTGACCTATGAAAACAAGGACCATGTGTTATTCATCCAGGTATCGCCAGTGCCCAGCCAGGACATGGCATGTGGAAAGCACTCAGTGAATGTTCATTGAAGAAATTAATTAATCAATTGCATAATCAATCAAGGCGGCTTCAGTTTTCCTAGGAACCTGCTAATTATTCGTACTGAGAGTGTATTCCCCAGCGTAGTGATTTGCAAATCCGGCTGCACATTAGCATCACCTGGGGAGCTTTTAAAACCCGCCGATGCCAGGGCCCCACCCTAGACCAGTACAATCCAAATCTCTGATGATGTGGCTCTGGCATCAGTAGCTCTGGCATCAGCAGCTGCCCCAAAGGATTACATTGTGCAGACAGGAGTGAGAAGTTTCTGATTTGGAAGCCATAAAAAAGATTTTCTTCCTTTGTGAGATTTTTTTTATCCCAAGTCCCTTATTCACTGTCATTTTTCCTGTAAGAGTAACATGAATCTGGTCTTCCTCGTTGCCTTACTCAGTAATGGAATCATAGTGTCCCCACTGTTTCAAAAAGAGATTATAGGAAGATAACTCCCTGTGGGAACTTTATTTCAATGTTTTAATGAAGATTCGAGCCCGAATCATATTGAAACAACATGAGAAAATGCCTTCTTTTATATTTCCTCACTGGAAGCTTAAGTTGCAAGTAAATTTGATGTCACGTTGAGTTTTTAAAAGAATACAAAACTGTGTACATGCTACGATAGTATGAAAGAAAAATCTGTAAGAAACAAAACAAAAAAGACTTTAATATACATGAATTAAAACTCAAGTGGTAATTGTGGGTAAAACAAGATTTAGCAATTTGGAGAGACTAGGGAGTAGATTAGTTTCTGTCCATAAGAATCACCTGGGAAAAACTGTATTTATTAGCTGGAAGGATCTCCCCACTGGCTGGAGAAGTGCACTGGGTGTCTCCAAAGGTTACCCCAAATAGGTAACTGTAAGAAAGCAGCTCTGAGAAATGACTGAGCCAGAGTTAGAACAGTAAGGTAGCCACAAGGTAAAAAAAGATATGGATGGGATGAAGATGATCAGGCAAGACTGTAGCCAAGAGCAGGGCAAAAGAGAGAAGATGGAGTCAAGAATGGATTGAAGGGTTCAGGAGTAAGGACGGGAGGTCTAGGAAGTGCTGGGCTCTTGGTTGGAGGTGGTTTCTAAAGAGAGGCCATCGGAAAGATTTTCTTCGTTTCTTTTCCCTCTATTTCCAAATATTATATAATAATAGTCTCCTAACATTAAACAATATGTGCTTTGGGGCCAGGCTTGGTGGCTGAGGAAGGCTGAGGTCAGGAGTTCGAGACCAGCCTGGCCAAACTGGCAAAACCTCATCTCTACTAAAAATGCAAAAATCAGCCAGGCGTGGTGGTACCTGCACCTATAATTCCAGCTACTCGGGAGGCCGAGGCAGGAGAATCACTTAAGCCTGGGAGGCAAAGGTTGCAGTGAGCCAATATTGCACCACTGTACTCCAGCCTGCGACAGAGTAAGACCCTGTCTAAAAAAATAATAAAAATAAAAATAAATAAATTGTTCATGTGCATTACTGAAATGAGCCAATAATAGGAGAAGATAATAATAGCTACTAGTCCTTGGGCATCTACTGTGTGCTAAACACCAAACAAGACTTTGCACACATATCTCAATTAAACTGCTCAATAAACTTGCCATGATGTTGTCATTACCCACTCCACTTTAAAGATGAGAAAACTGAGGCTAATCAACTTGTCAAGGGTTACATGGCCAGCGCATCCATGGCCTGACGTGGCCAGGACCCAGTACATATCTGTGTGATTCCAAAAAATGCATTTGTTCATCAGCTCAGACCAAGCTTCAACTGAATTCAAAGAAATCGCCTCATCACACCTCAGCTCCACACCTCACCAAAGGCTACCTCTCCTTTCCCAGGAAGGTGACAACATGCTCATGCTGACACTGGTTATCCTCCCACATTTTCATTATATGGGACATGGTGGGGGTTTTTATGAGCCTCTACCACAGGCTGTTTTTCAAATTTATTTAATTCATCCATCATGCTCTGAAGCCATTTGCTTTTTTATATTGGACAGATGTAATGAGATTTTGGACACTAAAAAATGTTTTTATTAAAAGTTATGACCCAGAGCTAGTTGGTAGGGGCTCTGCCATAAATTGCTAGGAGTGTGTGCATTTATAAAGGATGTAGCGACATAACCTTAACCTTTTAGGCCACACGATAGATTACAGGATCACTTAGACTAATATTGTCTCACCACCTCTCCCCACCTGTGGCCTAATAATAATAATAATAATAATAATAATAATGTCTGTGGTTATTTGATGTGGTGGCTTTTCCTCTCATTGTAGCCATAGTTAAGTCATGTTGAACCATGGGCTGGTGGAAACAGGTGGTTGGTGGTTGACCTGAAGGCCCTGCCTTAGTGGGCCCGGGCACGTTGATTCTTCCACTCTGCTGTGCTCTGCAGACTGTAACTGGGGCTGAAGGAAGCAACAGTCACATGTCCTATAGACAGGGTGAAAGCAAATTCTGACAAAGCACAGTATTATGAGGCTATGGGTGATAGTTTTCTCACTCTTCCATTGCCAAAAGCTCTCCTCAAAACTATTCATGTGTAATAACTCCATTTTAATGTCCATATTAGCAGATTTATATTAATGTTTTACTATTTGGAAATCATCCAAAGAATAATTAACTTATTCGTATAGACCAGAATATGGCCATTAAGATATACATGTATATGATATATTATACATACCTATAATGTGTAATATAAACAATATAATACAAAGTTAACAAAGCAATTAAATGTTGCTCACTGCCAGCTACTTCTAGAACATGCATTCATTTCTGTATTTTTGAGGACTGCTATGTGCCAGACCCTCTACCAGCTGCAGGGGGAGACCCTCTACCAGCTGCTTGAGGAAGCTTACAGTATGATAGGCACAGATAATGTACTGAGGACACTCAGGAGGATTTCAATTCAAAGGATAGAGAAACTCTTCATGGAGGAGGTGGCTTTTGAGCTGGTTTTGGAGAATTTGGGGAGCACTGAGTTTTCAGAGATGAGAGCATTTCTTTTTTTTTTTTTTGAGACGGAGTCCGCTCTGTCTCCCAGGCTGGAGTGCAGTGGCACGATCTTGGCTTACTGCAGTCTCCACCTCCTGGATTCAAGTGATTCTCCTGCCTCATCTTCCCAAGTAGCTGGGATTACAGGCACCCGCCACCACACCCAGCTAATTTTTTGTAGTTTTAGTAGAGACGGGGTTTCACTATGCTGGCCAGGCTGGTCTCGATCTCCTGCCCTCATGATCCACCTGCCTTGGCCTCCCAAAGTGCTGGGATTATAGGCATGAGCCACCGCGCCCGGCCGAAGGGAAGTGCATTTCATGCAGAGAAGACAACATGTATAAAAACACATGAAAACCAGCTGTTCACAGACTGCTCCAAAGAGTAAAGTTTGTCTAAAGCACAAGGTGACATTTTGTTCTTTTAAAAGAAAAATCTCGAATGTAAACAGCATGCTGTTATCCATAGCCACTGCTGATGTCTGTAACTGCAGGGCAATGTCTGTAATTGCAGGAAGATGGAATTTAAGCTTACAAATTTGCCATTGCTGTGTTTCCTAATCAGACCCATGTTTTATCATCTGCTTATGCTAGAAACATATTCCAGGATTTTCACAGACATTGGAAACAGCTCCCCACCTGCTGAGACCATGGAAGTGTGAATCATAGATACTGTCATCATTAAACTCATAAATCCATGTCATTTGTGTGTCATTCACTTCATCCTCATTCATCATCCCTTCCACTTTCAGAACGGCTATTCGTTTGAGGATTTTGAAGAACGGTTTGCTGCAGCCACCCCGGTAAGAATTAGAGCCCTCTCAAATTAACTGTTTCATGTCATGATCTCCACATTCATTTCATGCTCATCAGTCGTGCCTTGTGGTTACAGAACAGAAACCTGCCCACGGACTTTGATGAGATTTTTGAGGCAACAAAGGTAAGGCCTTGAGGTTTTTGTTAAATGAGGTTGTTCTGCTCATACTCATGCATTCCATATTCTCTTCATCCAGCTGGCATGAATGGCAGACTTGCTGCCTTGCTCTGCTCTAGTAGGTACCTATTCAAATGTCCCCAGGATGACTATTGGTGGGCCCTGCCATGAGGTCAAATAGTGAGAGTGTATGTACAGGTGTGTGTGTGTATGTGTGTAAACTAGAGTGTGTGTTGGAGAGGAGATAGCACCCCTTCTTTTCATCCAGCAATACTTTTCAAACCTCTAACATGTCCCAGGCATCCTAATAGATGCTAGAGATGCAGAAAAGTGGCTTTCCTAAAGAAGCTCACAGTGTAACATAGTGCAACATTTCATGGGATAAGCTATGACAGTAGAGCCTCGCCTAGCGTAGTGTAGTATATGTAGTATAACATAATATAGTAGGAATTCAGATACATAAACAGGATGTGCCAAGTACACCACTGGTACTAAAAAACAGGTGAGGTTGCTATTTAGTCAGTATAACCTGGTATAAATATATTGGTTGTAGTCAACATCTGTTCAAATTGATTGATACACAGGCCAATGAATATTGCCACTCCTGAATACAGTATTGGGAAACCTCCAGGACAAAAATCTTCAACCTTGGCAGCACATTAGAATCATTAGGAGAGCTTTCCAAGCTCCAGTGACTAGGTTTTACCTCAAACCAATTCTGAATCTTTTGGTGTGGGAACCAGGCATCAGTAATTTTTCCCCAGGTGATCTTAGTGTGCATCCAAGGTTGAGAACCACTGATCTGGGAGTATCATGGGCAATGGGATAGGGTAGAAATTGAGTTAGGACACCACTTCATAGGAAACAAAACAGGAAGCCTTCTAATTCACGTCCTGAAGAATGTGTGGGAGAAGGAATGAGTGTTCTAGGTAGGAGGAAGAGCACATGTAAGACCCTAAGATGGCCTCTTCTTTCATAACTCTCTGTGCTTCTCTCCTCCTTGATTGTGTCTCTGGGTCTGTCTTTCCATAATACAGCCAGCTTATGACAATAGGAACAGGAATGTGCCTTACCTATCTCTGTAGCCCTTGCTCTTGGTAGCTGATGCATGGTAGGAACTCCCATGTCTGCCCACTGAAGGGTCACAGAACTCCTGATGCCAAAACACAGGGAATGGGTCTGTGAGAAGGTGTTTTCGGGGTCAGCCATAACATCTCAGCCTCCATCAATTGTGCCTTTAGGATTTCTCTCTCGGAAAGGCCTAGGGATCTTGTTGCAGTGATCTAGTTGGAAGGAGCAGCGTACTAATCTTAAACTAGATATTACTGAAAAACCATCACTTGTTCATATCAAAGAATGACTGGGGAGAGAACAGGCCTGATGGAGATACTGGGGAACTACCTCCCCAAACATCGAAGCTACTTTTCCTTCACTGTCCTGTACACCTTACAATATCACTCTTCTTACCCCTGGAAAATGCCCAGGGGCCTAAAAAAGGGGAAAAACTGCCATCTCCAGCTACATCTCTCTTTACCAGGAGACATTTGAAATGCTAGTAATGGAAGGGCCTTACTCTCTGGCGAGTAGACATCTCAAGCTGACATTCCAAATGACCTCAAATGGATGTGCATCCTGGCAGACCTTATAGCAACCCAGATTTCTGGTTAGAGAATGTTGTAGAGCTGGACTTCCACTATTTAGCAAGGCTAACTAAGGTTTGGTAAAGTGATGGATCAATGAACAAGATGCTGGTGGGTGTGTGGGTCAAGTCCATCCCAGCTGCTTTTAGCTGACTGATCAGAGATGAGTCACTTAACCTCAGCCTCAGCTAGCTCATCTGTGAAACATAGTGACAATGGCACCTATGCTGGTGACTTTTCGGGGCTCAGTGAGTGTCAAACATGATGATAATGTATTTGAAAGCATATTGCAAACTATAAAATGTTTTATAAATGTGAATTGTTAGTTTTATTCTCTTGAGGCTTTTAAAATGATTCATTAGAGCAGTATTATCAGATGGAACATGGTTTATTAGCTTACAAATAAAAGGACTGGGGTTAACATGGGGAGGAGGCCTGTGAAAATAGATACTATTTCAGATTCTCGATCACATATGGTTATTAGGATTATTTTTAATTTTATGGCCCAAGAATCCCCTTTTTCTATAAAATTTAATTAACTCAAGGTTCTATTTAAACAGCAAACCAATGGAATGAAATAACAATCTATGTTTTATGCCTCTGCATGTTTTTCTCGTTTAATCCTTGAGTGAAAATCATCTGGCAAAAGGAAAGTCTATATCTCAAGAATGAAGGTTATTTTAAAAGTTGTGCTTAAGGAGAAAATTAGCCAATAAATTCTATTTATGATTTTAGTAAAAGTATGCCGTGAGTTCAACACATTTGAAATGTAAATTGTGTGACTTAATTAATAACTTCATTTAAATATTTTCCGAACACTGAAAATAGTTGTGGGCCATTTTAAAAGCATAGAATTGCAGTCTCAAAGAAGCCCAGAAGCTTCATTTGAATTGATTAAATAAAGTTATTCCTTTTATGAAATCGGAAGAGGGTCTAAAAGACTAGCAGAGTTTAACCAAATAATATAAAATATTGCTAACATGCTAGAGAAGGATTACCAAAGAAGAGCATTTCAAGTCCAGCAAGATTTGAGAAAGGACCTGTGTGCTGTCCACCTCATTCCCCTCTGCTGCTGGGCTGTTACTGTATGAAAGAGAAACAAGATAAGCAAGAATTGATGGAAAAGGCTGTGAAATGTATGAAATTCCCACCACAACCTTGCCCCTGACCACCACACTGGCCTCCTGTCTCCCACTTTCATGTTGGTAACACTGAACTGCTTCCATTACCACCTACGTACTCTGTTCCTGGCCTCTGGCCATTTTTAAGCAGTTTCCTCTGTCTGGATGGTCTCCTCTTTTTGGTCACATGGCTCCTCTCCTTCAGGATTCAGATCCAGGCTATTTCCTTTAGAAAACCGTCTCAAACTTTGCCAAAAGCTGGTTGGGTCTCTATATTATTCTGTTTCCATGCTGCTGATAAAGGCATGCCCAAGACCGGGAAGAAAAAGAGGTTTAATTGGACTCCCAGTTCCACATGTCTGGGGAGAGGCGGAAGGCAAAGGGCACTTCTTACATGGTGGCAGCAAGAGAAAATGAGGAAGATGCAAAACAGAAACCACTGATAAACCTATCAGATCTTATGAGACTTATTCACTATCATAAGAATAGCATGGGAAAGACCAGCCCCCATGATTCAATTAACTCCCCCGGGTCCCTCCCACAGCATGTGGGAATTCTGGAAGATACAATTCAAGTTGAGATTTGGGTAAGGACACAGTCAAACCATACCATTCCACCCCTGGCCCCTCCAAATCTCATGTCCTCACATTTCAAAACCAATCATGCCTTCCCAACAGTCCCCCAAAGTCTTAACTCATTTCAGCATTAACCCAAAAGTCCACAGTCCAAAGTCTCATCTGAGACAAGACAAGTCCCTTCTGCCTATGAACCTGTAAAATCAAAAGCAAGCTAGTTACTTCCTAGATACAATGGTACAGGTATTGAGTAATTACAGCCATTCCAAATGGGAGAAATTGGTCAAAACAAAGGGTTTACAGGGCCCATGCAAGTCTGAAATCCAGCAAGGCAGTCAAATTTTAAAGCTCCAAAATGATCTTGTTTGACTCCAGGCCTCACATCCAGGTCACACTGATGCAAGAGGTGGGTTCCTATGGTCTTCAGCAGCCCCGCCCCTGTGGCTTTGCAAGGTACAGCCTCCCTCCCAGCTGCTTTTTCATGGGCAGGTGTTGAGTGTCTGAGGCTTTTCTGGGCTCATGGTATAAGCTATCAGTGGATTTACCATTCTTGGGTCTGGAGGACAGTGGCCCTCTTCTCACAGCTCCACTAAGCAGAGTCCCAGTAGGACTCCGTATGGAGGCTCTGACGGCACATTTCCCTGCCACACTGCCCTAGCAGGGGTTTTCCTGAGGGCCCTGCCCTTGCAGCAATCTTCTGTCTGGGCATCCAGGCATTTCCATACATCATCTGAGATCTAGGTGGAAGTTTCCAAACTTCAATTCTTGACTTCTGTGCACCTGTAGACTCAACACCATGTGGAAGCTGCCAAGACTTGGGGCTTCTACCATCAGATGCCACAGCCTGAGCTGTACATTGGTCCCTTTCAGCCATAGCTAGAGTGGCTGGGACACAGGGCACCAAGTCCCTAGACTGTACATAGCATAGGGACCCTGGGCCCAGCCCACAAAACCACTTTTTCCTCCTGGGCCTCCAGGCCTGTGTTGGGAGGGGCTGCCATGAAGGTCTCTGACGTGGGCTGGAGACATTTTCCCCATGATTGTCGGAATTAACATTCGGTTCCTTGCTACTTATGCAAATTTCTGCAGCTGGCTTGAATTTCTCCCCAGAAAATGGGTTTTTCTTCTATCACATAGGCTGCAAATTTTTCAAACTTTTATGCTCTGCTTCCCTTAGAAAACTGAATGCCTTTAACAGCACTCAAGTTACCTATTGAATGCTTTGCTGCTTGGAAATTTCTTCCGCCAGATACCCTAAATTATCTCTCTCAAGTTCAAAGTTCCACAAGTCTCTAGGACAGGGGCAACATGCCACCAGTCTCTTTGCTAAAACATAACAAGAGTCACCTTGCTCCGGTTCCCAACAAGTTCCTCATCTCTATCTGAGACCACCTCGGCCTGAATTTTCTTGTCCATATCGCTATCAGCATTTTGGGCAAAGGCATTCGACAAGTCTCTAGGAAGTTCCAAACTTTCTCACATTTTCCTGTCTTCTTCTGAGCCCTTCATATTGTTCCAGCCTCTGCCTGTTACCCAGTTCCAAAGTCACTTCCACATTTCTGGGTATCTTTTCAGCAACACCTCACTCTACTGGTAACAATTTTACTATATTAGTCCATTTTCATGCTGCTGATAAAGACATACCTGAGACTGGGAAGAAAAACAGGTTTAATTGGACTCACAGCTCCACATGGCTGGGGAGGCCTCTGAATCATGGCGGAAGGCAAAAGGCACATCTTACATGGCAGCAGCAAGGGAAAATGAGGAAGAAGCAAAATTGGAAACCCCTGATAAACCCATCAGATCTCGTGAGACTTACTCACTATCGTGAGAACAGAATGGGAAAGACCAGCCCCCATGATTCAATTACCTCCCCTTGGGTCCCTCCCACAACACGTGGGAATTCTGGGAGATACAATTCAAGTTGAGATTTGGGTGGGGCCACAGCCAAACCAGATCAGTTTCCTTCTAGGTAATCCCACAGCACACCATAGAGACCCCTGTTGCTATTTCTGCTGCATTACATGAGATTATCTGCATCTACAGATTGGATGTCCTCCCCTCCAGTCTGTAAACTCCCTGCAGGCTGAGAGTTGGCGTTTCTCATTTTTATGTTCCCAGCACATAGCACAGTGTTCAACATCTAGCAGTTGTTGAAGATTTATCAAAAATTATTGTGCAGTTGGAAACAAAATCAGTCCTTATAGGGCCCTATTGTGTGCCAGGTGCTGTTATTCAATCTGAAAGCTGAAAGGGAAGGAAGAGCTGCAAGTAAGTTAACAAGGCCAAGTTTCTCTCCTTTCAGCAAAAAGAGACTTTTGTGCTCTTTCAACCAGGCTTAACCAAACATCAAAGAAAGTCCTCCTATTAATGTTGTCAATACATCTGCAAAGGCGATATTATCATCTCCATTGCCCAGATGAAGGAACTGTAGCTCTGAGGAGTTGCAGATATTGAAAGTGGTAGAATCCAAATATGCCTCCTGTTGGAGGTAGCTACTATCTGGGGCCAGTGGTCCAGGCAGTAAAGGAATTTATGAAGACATTTGTAGGTAAAGAAAGGTAGATTTATTAGAGAAAGTATGAAAATACATTGCAAGATTGCAATGGGCAGCACAGCAGAGAAGGGGCTGTCTGCAAAGAGGCAGGGGCTGGAGGGAAGTTTTATAGGGTTATGCTGGAGGGGCTACCTGAAAATGAGGTTGTGCCCTTGGGTTGTTTGTGATTAACCATCCCTCAGAACAATTATTCCTTGTTCTTACCCATCTGGGGCCCTGCCTGACCTGGGGCCCCTTTCTCATGTGGTTTATCTTATCAGTACTCCACACCCCCAGGCATGGAGTGTAGGACATTTTCCAGAGCCCAAAGCTCACTCACTTGCCAGTAGGAAAGAACATTCCCTTCCTTGGATGAACCCTAGAGATCCAGCCATGACCTGGTTAGAGCAGTTTGAGTACAGGAGTCCTGTGTGGCAGGGCAGTTGGACTCTTCACATCCCTTCTACTAAGTGGTATGTTTAGGTTCCCCCAATTTGAAGCTATCACTTAAGATCTGAAGATGAGGGAAAAGTGCTTTTTCCTTAGTGGACAGGTTTGTACAAAGCATGTGATTACATACTTGTCATAATTAAGTCAGGCCATAGACTCCCTACAGTCTGTGAATTTGGCAGTGTGTGCAGATTAGTTCTAAGTGTATCTTAAAGAGTTTCTTTAGCTGTTGTGGCTGGCCTTGCTCAGATACTCCCGTGTGATGGATGAGGAGATAGATGATGCAGTGTCTGCAGTGATGGAGTTCCTAGGAGTGATCAATGATGTATACACCGGGTTGTTTTTGATGCCTTTCCTGGTATTAAATGAAATGTTTTCTTTTCCTCCAACCACATTTTTTATCCTAAAGATGGACTCTTTCAGAGAGTACTGTTTGACTGCATTCTCTGTATTCAGCAAATTTAAATCCTGGCCTGGATGACCTTGATATCACATCCCTGAGGCTTAGTTTATCTATTTGTAAAAATGGGGACGACGATTCCTACCTCTCAGGGTGAATGCTATTGGGAGCCCTTACTGACGTGACCATGAAGTCATGTCTGTACTTACACGTGGAAGGCATCTTGTATGTGTGGATACATTCATGAGATAAAAACCAGTGATGGGATTGCGTCCCTGCCTTTATCTCCTAGAAAGAGAGACAGTGCTGGCATATGATGGTAAATAAGTGTGAAGTGATGTTATTACTGCTTATGGGAAGTGATTAATGGGCAGTCTTGACCAAGGCTGGATAAATAGGCAGATGCAAGGAAGCAAGAATTGATTCTGGCTGCATTCAATGTTGCCTTTGGGATCCTGAGGTATGGTAATGACCCACCAGGATTATGGTTTATCTAGAAATGATGAAAAACAGAAATGTGTATCCCCATATCATACTGTGTGTAAAGCAGGACCCAGCACCACCACCTTTCTTTGTAGTTACATGATTACCTTTTTGTCTTTACAGGCTGTGACCCAATTAGAACTTTTTGGGGACATGTCCACACCCCCTGATATAACCTCTCCCCCCGTAAGTATGCATTGCTCTCTGAACCCTGCACCCCTTTCCTTTCTTTCCACATCCTCTCAGTGGCCGGAATATGGGCTTTGAGTGAAAGAGGCCTCTGGTGGATTTCAGCATTGACTCTTTCAAGCTGTGTGACTTGGACAAACTAACTAGTCATTCTGACCCTTAATTTCCTTGGCTATTTAAAAAGGGGAACTATGATATATGCCTCTGTTTTGCGAAATAAACAAGACCATGCATTCAGCAATGACAGGACTTGCCTGGGCACTTGCTGTTCTGCTGGGGTCTGAGAAGAGAGGCCCGAAGGAGATGTGGTTTCTGACTACAAGGAGCACATGGTGTGGTTGGGAATGTAGGCAGGAAACTCGGGACAACACATATGATGAGGCATTTGTCAGCACCTGCCCCAAGCCCAGTACAGTGTAGGTGGCCAGCCCAGTAAAGGAAGGACCTTCTCCCCACACCCTGCTCTGCCCATCCTTCTCTCCTTTCCCTCTTTCTTTCCTCTCTCCCTTCTTTTTGTTTTTTCCCTCCCTTCCAGCCTGCCCTTCAGCTTTGCAGACCATGACCTGGGCACTTGGGCCTCACTGAGCTTCTCAGGAAGCTCTAGACTCCCAGCCACAGCTTCAGCCAGGGTACCTCAGTCAATGCTTACAAAAGGACAGCGATTGCAGGGAGCCCTAATTTGAAAATGAAAAGAAGAAAACAGAATTAAAACCAAAGCAAAATAGAATCCCAGTGCTGGATGCATTCAAAAGCAACTCTGCAGCCACTGCAAAGAAAAGAGCCGAGATGGCCCCTCCAGCCCCTCCCCTGCCCATTCCCTGAGGAGGGCAGAGAGCAGTCAGCCGCAGCTGCACCAGCTGAAGCTGCCGGGAGGGGACAGCTCCTCTGGGCACTGCACAGTTGTGCAAACCGAGGGATGGTGCTATGGTTCATTGGCAAGATGCGCCTCACAGAGAAAAGGCTGTAACCTCACCACTGAGGACAGATGGCACAAGACACTGCTGCCCACTGCTGCCGCCTGGGAATCTAGGCACAGCTGCCCTGCTGCCAACACCTGATGTCCAAGGCAGCCTTGAGGGCGGGGACCGCAGCCTCTGTCCCCAAAGAAGCTGGATGGCTCTAGCAATTCTCATTCTCCCCTTTATCCTGGGCTAAAAGCTTCTTTCTGGGAACTTGGAGTTGCAGAACTGCAGGGCTATGCAGCTAGAAAGGGCTGAAGAGATCTTCTAACCTTATCCCCTTCATTTTACAGATGAGCAAACTGAGTCCCAGAAAGGACATGTGACTCACCCAAGGTCACAAAGGGGGAACAAAAGAACGGCGCTGACTGTTTTTAAAAGTGCTTAACACAGCAGCTCATGGCTGTGTTTCTGGCCCTGAACCCAGGCGCAGTCCAAATGGGTATTTAATAATCCTCAGAACAATGCCATTCGTCCCACAAGCTGCTAGTCTAAAAATGGCCTTGTCTAATTGCCATGATTTCAGATTAATTGCTTGCCCCAGCCTATTCCAAGGGGGAAAAAAAAAAGGATATTACAGCATCAAACAGATTTATACTCTGTAGGCAAAAGCCTGCTATAAATGGGTGTGGACATATACAAAATTATGAGTACTGATGTTTTCATTTCTGTATCCCCCATCTTGCCCACCAGTCCATGCAGCAGACCTTTTTTGAATTCCAGCATGGACTAGGCCCTGTAGAATTTTCAGTGGTGCAAGCATTGTTTCTTGTTGTCTTCTTGAAAATATTTACTTCTTTTTGCAAATGAAGATTGAGAGAAAATCTGGAGTTGGGGGGGTGCACCAGGATACAAGGGTCGGTGCTCCACTTGCTAAATTCTATTTGTTGATTTAGTCAACAACTGCTCATTGGCCGTGTATTAAGTTGCAGCCCCTGAGCTGGGCACACAGTAGGTCTTGAGTGGGTGTATTTCAATTTGAACTGGCCATCTCTAAAGAGTGAATGCCAAATATTATGGAAAATTTGATACCTGAAAACACCCCCCAGAGAGTAGGGGCTCAAACTAAATCATTAGGATACTGGCCGTTATTTGCCAAGCACCTACTATATGCCTATGCGTGGCGCTAAAAATTTAAGTGATGTAAAATAATTTAAACACATAATCTCACTTAATCCTCACAGTAGCTCTGGAGGTATCATTTCCCATTTTGTAGATAAAGTGTATGTAACCAGCACATGGGCTGCAAACCACATAAGTGGCTTGAACTGTGGATCCCTTCCCCTGCCCCTTAATTCCTGCATCTGCTACCTCCCAGCCTTGGTGACTGCTAAGCCAGGTCTCATGTGTCCTCTGCCTCTCTCTGTCTGGCAGACTCCTGCAACTCCAGGTGATGCCTTTATCCCATCTTCATCTCAGACCCTTCCAGCGAGTGCAGATGTGTTTGGTTCTGTACCTTTCAGCACTGCTGCTGTACCCTCAGGTAAGCCCTCTTCCACCAGCTTCCCTTCCTTTGGCCTTCACCCATTGAGAGAGAAAGAGTTTACAGAGCCAGATGCCAAATGATGACAAAACACTGCTATTCTCTCCTGTGACTCTTCAGGTGACACTGAGAAGCTGTTTAGAGAGGGAGATGATGTTGGGGTCCAGAGCTCTGGGATGTTACTGGCCTTGAATTCACTGATGTCTTTCACCCAGAGAGTTCAAGATTCTATGTTACTCAGGTGTGCAGCTTTTCGGAGCATGGCATACGCACAGCTGTGCAATTAGCCCAGGTCCATTTCCACTCTTCCACCTCAGCCAGGAGAGACAGCAATAAGCAGGGGAGGACATGAAGTCAGCTTTCTAGAGACTTCTTGAGACCTGATGGATAGAAGGGATCTGCCTTACTTGGTGCTGACTCAAGGAAGGGGAAGGTCCCCAGACAAAGTGGGGAGCACCCTATGGGATGAGAGCAAACTGCTGTGAGTTGTGAGAATAATGAGACACCTGGTGAGTTAGAAAGTATGTGTTCTGTTTTTCAAATAGTCTTTAAATGTATTTACTACTTTTACAACAAGTTAAAAAATATATATAGATATAGTAGCAGTATTGCAGGTGAGTTACAAATGGATGGAGCCCAGCAATCTTACCTTATTTCCATGGCATGAGGCATTCCATGTGGCCAGGCCACTGTATTTGCAAATAGCCAAAGGTAGTTTAGTTCTGTTTTTCACATACATGGGAGCCTTAAAGGGTTTTGTGGTTTTCTTTAACTACGTATTTGAAATCTGTGGCTTTATCTTTCTTGCCTTTATTCTTATAAATGGCAAATAGAGTTGTTTGAATATTTTAGAATACCAATCTTCTTGCATTTTTTTCCATAATTACTTTTAATTACATACTGTTAGAAGCAAATTCTTGCCACCAAATATAAACTGTGCTTTTATTCAAAGTAAATTAAAAATGCATACTCTGTTCTAAAATAGTTATGGTTATTACTCATGAGCTAAGGGATCATTATGAACTTTTAGAAGCAATAGAGGTTGGTAACCCTTGGATCTAACTTACAGTTTAGACTGCAGGTTGCCTAGAAATGTATTCGATTGTGAAGTTTCCCAGTCTAATCTTGAAAAAGGGATAGTAATGAAGACTAGTTTTCCTTACCTAAAATAGATATTAAAATATCCATGGGACTAGTATAATAGCACATGCCATTTTAAATAAGGGTAAGAGTTTTCTACCACCCTTCTATGCTTGACTTTTGTGTTCAGAGTGCCCATGATTTGTCCTCATTGTTTTGTCTGTAAAGACTGTGCTGGGAAAAATGATGGCCCCAAACTTACCAATTTGCAGGCATGTTCATTTCAAAAATACTCACCAGGTGCCCTCTATGTGCCAGGTCCCATGTAGGTGCTTGGGATGTGCGAGTCAACACAACAGACAGAGAGTCTACCTTTTACTGGGAAGATAGGAAATAACAAAAAAAAATAATTTTCAATAATATATTTAAAAATGAGAAGTGATAGGGACAAAAGAAAATGCAGACCAGAGCATAGGGGCTTTTGAGTGCAGGCAGAGGGCAGGTAAAAGTGGAGCCCCTGTGGTCACAAGGCGCTTTTGCCTAGGTGAAGTGTGACAGGACTAGCAGGGGCAGAAAAGTCTCAAGTAGACATCAGAGTTCAGGGTACTCCAGGCAGAGGAATGACTTGGTCCCCCAAGTCTCCATTCCCTTCTCTATAAATGAGAAGATGGGCCTAGATGTAATTTTATATCTCTTCCAGCCCTAACATTTGATTAAAAACACCCTGAGGACCTGCCTGAGTGTATTAGTCCATTCTCACGCTGCTGATAAAGACATACCTGACACTGGGTAGTTTACAAAGGAAAGAGTTTTAATGGACTCACCATTCCACATGGCTGGGGAGGCCTCACAATCATGGTGGAAGACAAGGGAGGAGCAAAGGAATGTCTTACATGGTGGCAGACAAGAGGGATTGTGTTCAGGGGAACTCCCCTTTATCAAACCATCAGATCTCATGAGACTTATTCACTACCATGAGAACAGTGTGGGGAAAACCACCCCCCATGATTCATTTATCTCCACCTAGGGGAGACGCATGGGGATTATTACAATTCAAGGTGAGATTTGGGTGGGGACACAGCCAAACCATATCACCGGGTCAGTCACAGCACTGCTCTGGGCCCTCTCCCAAACCGGTACCAGATTACGGACTTGGAAGACCTGGGTTTTAGTCTTGCTGCTTAACCAGCCACATTGGAAGCTGTGGACAAGCCACTTCCACATATCCAGATTTCCTTTCTTTAGCTGTTAAAATTTTGATAGATTACCTCCAAGATTTCAACTTTTAGAACACGAGTCTAAAATTAATTTCAATTTGCATGTTTTTGCTTTCTGACTCTAGTTAATATAACAAAACTGGCTTCAGTTGGTATTAAACTATGTGCCCGATTTCTCCCTTAACTGGACATAAAAATTTCTGCAGCTGTTGAATCCCAATCTCCTTGTCACTAGTTGTCCAGCCAGTGATAAGGAGATAGAGAAGTGAACTGGAGTATGTGATACAATGGATAGACTGGCTCCTGGGGGCTTTTGAATCTGATGGGCCAGGTTTGAATCCTGATTCAACCATTTATTTCTAAGCTTTAGACTCCTGGGCAAATTACTTCACCTACCAGAGTCAGAGTTTCTTCATCTTTATAACTGAGTGTAAAATAATACTTACTTTGCAACAATATCATGAGAATTAAATGAATCACTACATTAACTGCAGCTGCAGAAGCTGTATCACTACACACTGAAAACTGCTGGCACATCATCGATATTTAGTGTAGAATATACTGTATCATTATGATTATTCTGATTTCTACAGTAGATGAATATATGTCCTGTTCTACCTATATTTTTTCCTTTTCCTGGAAATTAGTGCCCGTAATAAAGTTTAGGTCTTCAACCTCTTGACTGCTTATAGCAGACAGCAGGAGAATGGGTGGCCTGGAGAATGTACTATGTATGAATACAGGCTCTGCCGCTAGCCAACTGCATCATACTCAGATAAATATCTTCTGAACCTCAGGAAACTTACCCATTTTAATGTGGATGATCATAATTCTACCTCATAGAGTTTTTCTAAGGATTGCATGAGTAAATGCAGGTTGTAAAATATGTACAGCAGTTCCTGGCAGTGCTTCCATCAGTAAGCACTCAACAGATGTTTGCTACATGGTTCTTCGGGAGCCTTGGATCTGCTATTCATACAGTGTGTAGCTGCATCAAATCTTCCCCTCATGGAGTTGCAATTTCTCCTCTACAAATTAAAGAGATAGCAATCACACTCACCCCAGAGGCTTGTGGAAAGGATCAACTTCACAAAAATGTCAGCTCCACAGGGTGAGAATGTTTTTGGTTTTTTTTGATGACTGTTTTGTTCTTTGTTTTGTCTCCACATACTAAAGCAGTGATTGGCACCTAGTAGAGGTAGTTTTGAATGAATGACTCCATCAAGTGAGATACTGTGGATAAGAGATATCATACAAGTTCTGCATAAATGTTGGAGGAGTTCCTTCATTTTTAGTGCTTTTCTTATATTTCAGTCTGCCTTTTTTTTTCTTTTTTCAAATAATGGGGGTATCCCCAGGTGTCAGCATCTGGCTATAAATCACAATTTTCAACACTTTTTAAAAACCTAACTGTAAGGCAGCAAGGCAGGTGTTCCCTTTCACTCCACAGCAAGATTTATGATTGCTCTGAACTTCATGGCATAAACAGATGCTCCTTGGCACCTCCTCCCTCCACTACTGGACATTAATAGTAAACAGTTAACAAGCTGTTAAGTGGCTGCAGTGGCAACCCCCACGTGGCTCCCTGTGTCTAGTGCCACCACTGTCCTGCTGCTGGTGTGTCCCTTCGCTCATGCACAAGATCATGTGGCCAGACAGCCTTAACTCACAGTCCAAGGAGAGCCGGGCTGCAGGGACCCCCTAGGAAAAGTGAGTGGGACCTGCAAGCTCCTAAGCATGATACCCAATTACCCTGTGCTACCTTTTTTTCTTTTGAATATTGTACTTTGGTCTGGAGCAGATGGCATGAAGCCAGAGAGACATGCTAATAGCTCTCTCCAGAAAAGTGTGCACAGCCCATCTGTTAGCTCCTTGTGGGAAAAAAAAACAAAAGATGGGAGGGGAAAAAACCTGCCACCAACAGTAGAATCATCAGAGATCACAGCATTTATGCATTGTGGGTTTAATCAGACACCGGGAAAAATGCAGTGAACGTATTGACTAGGACTTGTTCATCTTTATGTAGGGCCTTTCTCCCGTCCCAAACCATGCTAGGCAGAGTGGAGAGAGAGAGAGAATAAAGAGTTCCTGCCAACAGGTGGTTTCTAGTCTCATCAGGGAAGATAGAATAACCAGGCAATTACAATGCAGTGTGACAAATGTCATGATACAGGTGAGCACAGAGGACTGTGCAAGCCCAGAGAAGGACCAGTGGAGCTGACAGGAGCAAAAAGCCATCCAGCAGAGGTGATAGTGAGCCGAGCCTCCAAGAGCAAATCAGGGTTAGACATGCACAGAAGCAGCGGGATGGCTTTCCAGGCAGATGGGCCAGCAGAGACAAGAGACAGCACGTTGGGTTTTGTTTGCAACTGCTGAAGGGCAAGGTGCAGTGAGGATATGAATTGAAGATAGTGATGAAGAGGTGGAAGGGGCTGACCTCCAAGGACGCATAGCCAAGCTAAGACATGTGAGCCTTATACTAAAGACAGTGAAGTACCATATATGCATTTTAAAACAGTCGTTCCTGGCAACGAGGAGGGTGGAATAAAAGCAAAGCCAAAAATAGGCTTGATGTCAAGAGAGTGAAAACATCCCCTCATTCACCAAAATGGGCAGCAGGTCTTGGGTGATTGAATCCGTGGGTACTTCTCCACCTGCAGACCCAGCACCCCCTTCTTACTACAAATATTTACAATACCTCCTTTCATACCTTGAAATGAATTTCATAGATAAGGTAGTCTAGCTACACAATTTTTCAAAATGAATATAATTCTCTAATATAAGGCAGAAAGGAAAGAGAATTTGTAAGAAAAATGTATGTATTTAAATAAGGAAATACTCAGGCATGAGCACACTAGAAGGCATAACAGTCAGATGTATACACCTATAAGTAGAATCACTATCGAAAGCCACAGCTATAAGTCCAGACTGATACAGAAGTGTCATGTGGCTATACCACCATGAGAAGCGTTTCTGTCAGGGATGTCAGGGACTGCCATTTTCCAAAATAGTCAACACCTTTTGACAGTGTTCCAAACCAAAAATACAGTCTTCCCTCCCACGCACAGTTGTTGAATTCCTGGAAAATTAAATGCATTAAAATCAAGTGCAAAGATAACTTTGAATTCCCGTGTAATTCAAAGTCGATTCTGGGTGCAAATGATCATAAACAGGATGTGGAATAATGCTTTGTCATACGCATTGGTCTCATACATAATGAGATGTCTACTGTCAATGCTTGGGTCTCCTAAATGCCAGTAGTGTAACCCCCTCCACTTGTGACAACCAAAACACGTCCCACCAATTTTCTAGCCACCCCTAGGGGGCAGTAGTACTCCCACTGAGAACCACTGGGCCATATCAAAGTAAATCGGAAAACAAGACAGAGTTGCAGGATTCTTCATCTGTTGGTAGATTTAAGTCACTACATTATCATGCCATGGGTGAGGCAAGCTAAGCAAGCTTCACGTTTGAAGTTTCAGCTCCAGGGCCTCTTCATCCCTCTTGCTTCAGTGCAGTTGGACAAAGTAGTCTTATAAGATATTCTCCATTTTTTTTGTTGACATCCTTGTCTCATTCCGCAGAAGTATTTAACACTGCGAGATTAATCAGCAAGAAGCACAGGTGTCCTGTTGGTGCCTTTCTGGAGCCTCCTGTTAGGGAAGCATGGCATGAGAGGAAACGGGCACCTTGCAAGGAAAATCACCAGGCCTTGAATGTTGGCTCTAGCCTGTATCAGTCAGTTGAAGGCAGGTATATCTGTGACTGGAGTATGGAGTGAGACACCCTGCGTTCCATCTCTCTGGGCTCACAAGAGTCAGTGAGATGACTCATAATGTCATCAATGCCATAACGCCCACCCATTGTCCCTTTGGAAGTTGCTAGGATACTCTGCATCCATTCCTCTTTTTTTTCCTGGTCTCATTACACTGCATCGGTATCTTCCTACTGACAGCCATGGAAAGGCTTGTTTTGAGAGGCCCAGGCAAAACTGGCTTCTCTATTCTCTGCTCTGCCCAGCCTGGGAACTTGTCTCTCAGGCTCAACTGCACATAGAGGTGGCCATTGTGCCCCCTGAGAAGAGTGGGGACCCCTGGAAGCACATGTGAATTTCCTGCAGGCCTGCAGTATCCAAATACAATCAAATAGTAGGCAAGGTCTATTAACTGCAAAGATCGGAAATTGGTCTTGGCCATCTGGGTGAGGCAGTGTGTGGCACAAAGGAAGGAACCCTGGCTTTGGGGGAACAGACAACCTCAGTTTGATCCTGCTCCTACCTCATGCAACCTGTATGACCCTGAGCAAGTTGCTTTTCCTTGAGCACCAATTTCTTCATCCCTAAAATAGAGATAATAATACCTACCCTGCTGGAATTCCGTAAAGACGCAAAACACATACTAGTGTATCTGGCATGTTGTAGGCATTTAATAAGTGGAGCTTGTTGCTGTTACTGCTATGTTACTATTATTATTGTAACAAGTGTCACTTGTGCTCCTGTTAAAATGTATATGTCTTACCTAAAAAGAATAATACAGTGAACAATTATCATGGTAATACACATGAGTACAGGCTATGGAGTTTTGCAGTGTGTAACTTATACTGATGTATGAGGTGCCCCTGAGTGGACAATAACCTTCTTTTTTTTTTTTTTTTTTTTTGAGACAAGTGTCTCACTCTGTTACCCAAGCTGGAGTGCAGTGGTATAATCACAGCTCAGTGCTGCTTCAAACTTTTGGGCTCAAGTGATCCTCCCGCCTCAGCCTCCTGAGTGCTGAGACAATGGGACTCTGAGCATGTGCCACCATTCCTCACTACTTTTTAAAAATTTTTGGTAGAGATGAGGCCTTGCTGTGTTACTAAGTCTGATCTCAAACTCTGAGCCTCAAGCAATCCTCCCACCTGGACCTCCCAAAGTGTTAGGATTATAAGCATAAGCCACCACATCTGGCCCTATTTTTTTAATTCTCTAAAATTGGAATAATAATAATACAGAAATCATGCATAATACCTCTAGCTGCCATTTATTACATGTCTTTTGTATATCAAGCAATGTAATAAGTAACTCTCTAGCCTCTATCTAATCCAAACCATACTAGTAACTAACATTTACTGAATGTTGATCGTGTGTCCGGTACAATACTCCACATTTTAAATATGTACTCTCAATTAATCTTCAAATCAACCTAGCAAGGTAGAAGGTGTTTATACCCATTTTACAAATAAGGTCATAGAGCCTTAGAGAGATTTAAGAACTACTCCCCAAATTACACAGTTAAGAGGTGGCTGTTTGAATTTTAACCTAGGTCTCCAAAACTCCAACATTCAGATTCTTACTCACTTTGCACACTGCCTCAGGCCTGCGAAGGACGGTATTATAACCTGGTTTTACAACAAAGAGTCAGACTCTTAAAGAGCTTACGCAATTGAGAGGGTCCTAAGTGCAGCAGGAAGAGGAGGCAAGGAGAAAACCCAGGACGGCCTGCCTTCCATCCTTCTGCCCTGTCCCTGAGACACACAGCTTCTGAGGCTATGAGACTTTAGAAACTTCTAACTACAGAAATGTGATTATTAGCATTCTAGTTTTTGCTTACAGATCATCTCCTCAGAGAGGCTTTCCCTGACCACTTCTCTAGGATATAGGCTCCATGACAGCAAGGACTTTTGTCTTGTTCATCTTGGCATCCCCGGTCCCTGGCACATAGTCTGGCACTTAGTTGGTGCTTGATACATTTCTGTCAATTACCTGAGTCCATGCATCCTTCTTTCCCAGGACACCTGACTCTTCTTTTTCATTCTCCCAGGTTACGTTGCAATGGGCGCTGTCCTCCCGTCCTTCTGGGGCCAGCAGCCCCTCGTCCAACAGCAGATGGTCATGGGTGCCCAGCCACCAGTCGCTCAGGTGATGCCGGGGGCTCAGCCCATCGCATGGGGCCAGCCGGGTCTCTTCCCTGCCACTCAGCAGCCCTGGCCAACTGTGGCCGGGCAGTTTCCGCCAGCCGCCTTCATGCCCACACAAACTGTTATGCCTTTGCCAGCTGCCATGTTCCAAGGTCCCCTCACCCCCCTTGCCACCGTCCCAGGCACGAGTGACTCCACCAGGTCAAGTCCACAGACCGACAAGCCCAGGCAGAAAATGGGGAAAGAAACGTTTAAGGATTTTCAGATGGCCCAGCCTCCACCCGTGCCCTCCCGCAAACCCGACCAGCCCTCCCTCACCTGTACCTCAGAGGCCTTCTCCAGTTACTTCAACAAAGTCGGGGTGGCACAGGATACAGACGACTGTGATGACTTTGACATCTCCCAGTTGAATTTGACCCCTGTGACTTCTACCACACCATCGACCAACTCACGTGAGTGCCCCTCACTTAAGACATAAAACCCAATGAGAGCCATAACTTATGTCCGGAGGTAGGGTTTCAGGGATCAGATAACTCATCTCGCTTGCATTAATCAGGCTTCTTTGTTTATATTACTATTACTACTATTGCTACTATTACTACTACTATTACTACTAAGAGCTACAAATTTAGGTACCACTGATAACATACAAACCTTCTTCATATGTTCCATGTTTATTTTTAGACTTATAATAATGCTTAATGACAAATTTTGTTAGACCTGTTTGATGGATAATGAAAGTGAGGCTCAAGGTTGAAGACAATAGACAAAGTGGTATTGAACTGAATGTAAGCCTAGTATTTTTCCACCGTATTACTCTGCCTCTTAAGATTTTGTTAGTTTACTCATGCATTCGTTCATTTATTTATGTATAGCCAGCTTATGACACATAGATTTTGGTGTGGTTTCTTGAAATAAAAGTGAATGCAAACTTTAAAAATTTGGGGAACAAGTTTTAAACATTAGAATATAAAATAAGGATCAAGAGAAAACTTAGGGCAGAGATACAGCAGCCGTAAGGTCTTAAATAGCTTTTATAGCTGAAGCCTCATTTTGGCTTAAAGCTTCTGGTAGTTAAAGAGAACAAAAAGATGGTGCTGCAGAAAGTACTGGACTGGAAACCTGGAGATCAGATTTATTACTGACCAGTTTTGTACCTTTGGGCAAGGCACCTTATTTCTATGAGCCTCGGTTTCCTCATCTGTATGAGGGATGGGTTATTAAAAGGATTCAATGGTATATATACTCAAACATTATAGACCTCCCAGAATTTGAAGTATCTTTTATCCTCAGTATTAACACATGTTAAGTGGTTTTGTGCAGTGCTGGACCCCAGTTCTAGTGTTGACTCCTCTACCACAAGCTGTGTCTTTGGGCAAGCGTGTGACTTCTCTGAGACTCAGTTTTATCATTGGTAAAATAAATGAATTGACTTGGATGAGCAGTGTGCATCCTTCTAGTTCCAGCTTTCAGTGAGTCTCCTCCAGCCCACATTTTTTCTGCAAACATCTGGAAAACAGTGACTGTGCAGCCAAATCAGAATCCAGATACACTTGAGCATGTGTACGCTTGTTTGACATAATTCAGGGAAGGTGTTCTGGTGACTCAGCCTGTGCCTTGACACCTGATAAGAGGAAAGAAAAGGTTAATGCTACAGTGAGTTTGGTGGTTTCATTACTGTCACAGGTGATATGGATCACTGCATGGCCAGTACTGTGAACTGTCAAAAAAACCCCACAATGTTAATACAATTAGATTGTGTCATTTCAGCCAGGTTCAGAATGCTATTCTGAAAATGAATGCCCTCGGTGTGTATAAACAACCCACTTGCACTCAGGCCATATGATCTACATAGTGGCGGCATCTCTATTTACACAGACTCACAGGGTTTCAATGAGGAATAATGAATAAAAAACGAAATGTTAAAGAAATGACAGCCATGCATAAATAAGCAAGCATCTTTTTAAAAACAGACATCTCTCTTTCAATGGACTTATGTGCCAGCTACAAATGAAAGAGGAGAGTTTAAGTTCTTTGAGGGCAGGAACTGTCTCCATTACTCCTATACTTCTCATAATGCTAGCTTAGTGCCTGGCACATGAGAGGCATTTGGGAAAGGTTATAGAGAATGAAATAAACTAAATGGAGATCACTTAGCTACTGTTGTGTTTTAGAGCATTGTTGGCAACCTTGGCACTATTGATATGTTGGACCAGATAATTCTTTGTTTCAGAGGCTGTCCCATTATAGGATGTTTAGCAGCCCTGGCCTCTAATCACTCTATGAGAGAAACATATATCCCCTTCCTCTAGTGTCGAGAAAAATGACTCCAAGCATTGCCAGATGTACCCTAGGGATGAAATTGCCCCAGACTGAGAACCACTGCTTTAGAGTATTAGAAGCATCCTATGAAGCCTTCTAAAAATTAAGACACCTATGTAAATAAACTCCTGTTTATGCTTTCCATTTATTTCATTAGGTAAGTCTGAGCAGTATACCTGCCAGAACTGGCAACTCAGCGTGTGTTCTCAACCTTTCGTAAGCAAAAATCCACTTCAAATACAATTCAGGATCTAATTAAACTAATATTTATTAAACATCTACTACCCTTCAGGGTGTTTGCATATAGCTTTAAACCCACTTTCAATATAGTTTGTTCCATAGTCATCTCCTGAAACAACACAGATTTCATTGCAAATTTTTTTTTCAAAAACTTACTGTTTTATTTTGAATGAAATTGGAAAAACCAGTCATTATCTCCTCTGACCCATCAGTATCCCCTTAAGAATGTTTTGGGTAGAGGATTGGTTGGATCAAAAGGGAACCTCCAATAAAAACAGAAAAGCACAGTTGGACTGGATACTGTCAGACAGAGCTCTGTTAAATGCCAGTGCTGCTATTTGATAGCTGTGTTAACCCTCAGCAAGTCAAGTCACCTCACCTCTCTGAGCTGCAATTTCTCCATCTGGGAAACAAAAAAGTTACAGTAACAGCTTGCAGGTATTTGTATTAGGGTGTATAATGGATGGGAAGTGCCTAGCACAGTGTCCAACTCATTGGCACATTATAAATAATAAACGAGGAAATAGCATCATTTTTCTAACTATACAGTCATCAGAGTAAAAAGTATGCACTAAGTTTTACAATCATCATTCACTGTCTGATTCTAAGTTCTATGACATTATGAAAATTCAGCTACTAAATCAAGGCGTGCCACCCACTCACTTGGGTCTTAGCCAGTGACTGGTATTTTCAGTGACAAATTAGAAATTATTAAAAGAAGAGTGGTATCAAATGACGTATTTGTTCTACACCTCTGAAACAAATGAGAGGAGATGTGCGTGGGTCAGTCCAGAAAATGCATATCCTTTGTCCTTAGAGAATCAAGTACCAGCTGTTCAGTTGCCATCGGCTACATCCATTTTCCCAGATCACTGAGACACTTACTGTTTATTCAACGTGTGTTTATTGAATACCTACTATGTGCCAGGATTCAGAATCTGGTTCTACCAGTTGCCACGAGCAAATTAGCAACCTTCACTTTCCTTACCTGTCAAATTAGGATAACCTCTACCTCAAAGAGGTTTTATGAGGATTAGAGATATTGTCTGTAAAATTTCTAACAGTGTTTGACACATGAAAGGCCCTCAGTAAGTGCCCTCTGATGAAACACAGAAAGAAGAAAGCAAACCATAGCCCAGTAGATCTCAGCTTGATTGTGCATCAGAATAACCTTTAGCAGGTTGTTCAAACACAGAGTCTCTGATTCAGTAGATTTGGGGTAGGGTCAGAGAATTTCATTTCTAACAAATCCCCAGATGCTACTGCTGCTGCTCGTCCAAGGACCATCCTTTGAGAACCACTGCCTTACCTATCAGTGTGGACGAGCTCCTTCCTGAAGTCAGACGTGTGAGAGGAAAGATCAATACGTACAGAGAAATAATTCAAATATTCAGCTGATTCCACCGGAAATAGGAAGAGGAATCCTAAGATTTGACTTGAATATAAGCAGATTCCTAAGGTTTCTTTGGGATAAATTGATTGCAGCCAGGCACTTAAGATGTCTCTTTTTCTGTGGTGTCTGTGTAGCTCCAACCCCAGCTCCTAGACAGAGCTCTCCATCCAAATCATCTGCATCCCATGCCAGTGATCCTACCACAGATGACATCTTTGAAGAGGGCTTTGAAAGCCCCAGCAAAAGCGAAGAGCAAGAAGCTGTAAGTGACCAGTTTGTTATTTGTGTTTTTCCTTAAAATTAAGACCTCTGTAACTGAAATGGATAATGCATGAGGAAGCCTACATAGAAAAGAATGCTGGCTCAATCTCATAAGTTCTCAAGGGGTTGCTAAAGGGGCTTTCTTTTGTGTTCAAATGAGTCAGCTGGAAAAGACTGCCTTTTTATTAAATTGTTACTACAAGTCCACATTTGTGGTGTAGCATCCTCTAAATGCCATTGCACCCTCCTTTACAATAACTGATTGTGCTGCATGAAAGTATATCCAGTTGTCTTATATTTTCAATGGTTGAAAAAAGAAAAAAAAAAAGTATTATCTTCTTGTGTTCTAGCCTGATGGATCACAGGCCTCATCCAACAGTGATCCATTTGGTGAGCCCAGTGGGGAGCCCAGTGGTGATAATATAAGTCCACAGGCCGGTAGCTAGATAGCGCAGGTCTGGGTAGGTATCTGTCCTTTTTATCTCCTTTACCCTTAAGCTATCTGCTTTCCCTTTTGGTTGTTCTTCACTTCTGAAGCCACATCCTCAATGTTTGCACCATGTCTCCTTGCCTGAGCTGTATTGCTGATGTTTGCACCATCGCTTCTTCCCTGAACTGTATTCCTGATGTTTGCACTATTTCTCCTTGCCTGAGCTATATTACCAGTGTCTGCACCATGTCCCTTTGCCTGGTGTCTACGTTCTACTTTGCCTTTTCTCATGGATGCATGACCTTTGACATACTCTGGGAGGTAGGGGTAGGGGTGAGAAGTGGGAACTGATCATATTATTTTATTAATAATATGTTCTGCGTAGGTGGTGGTGATAGAGTGAGGCATGGTCCATGCTACTTAGCATGGATTTAGTTTCTGAAAGCATCAACATTTTGAGATGGACACATTCTGCCCACCCTGATAATTTCTCAGTGAGCCATGGTCCAGATGCTTTAATCTTTTAAGCAAAATGTCACTGCATTTGCCTACACTCTGCAGATCTAAAGAGGTCACCAAACACACAGAGAAGCCAGACTAAGAAGCAAAAACAAGCAGTGCTTGAAATAAGATTGATCAAGATGTAAGATCAGAGGCAGCCCTTTTTGTCTAGCCAGAAAGGACCCTGTACCCTGCACCCTTTCTGATGTGAAATTCAAAGCCCAGAGATGTGTACTACTCACTTCTGAGGCTGAGCTGTTTGCACCTGTGCTGCAGCACGTGGATTGCCACCAAATCACTTCAGATTCCATCAGCAGCTACTTTGAAAGAGATGTACTTACATTTACTAGAAGTGGTTTTTGGCACTTGAATTTCAATACATCTGATTTGATCGAAAGAAAGAGGAGCTGATGAAGCAAACCTTCTTAGGAGACAGAAGTACACCTTGTTACCCAGACATGATTTCTAAGGTCACTTCTTGACAAATGTGTTCAATTTTCAGATACTTTCTTAGTTTTCTATAAACACACAGGACTGCAAGGCCATTCCCAAAGGGCTCCTTTTTTAAGTTCTGAACAGCATGATCAAAACCATTAAAATGGTAAACAGTTCTCACCACTCATAAATGGATTCTGAGGCTACTTCAGAATTAGTCTTAGTCCACACGTAAGTTAGACAGTTACTGAAAGCTAATATGGTATTCTGAAAGTGTATTTTGTTAATAGATATTATGATTAAAGAACCTAACACACTATATAGTTTGCCACATTTTGTATCAGTGCAATAGCATATAATTATATGTCATGCCATGCAAAACCACCTAAGATTCACTTAGAAGTTCACTCTTGCAAAGCTACTTTGGGAGTTGGTATATTGAAATCAAAGTCAATGTTTCAGGAAAAAGTTGGGGACTATAGGCAGACTCCTTGGGATGATTCCCTACGAGGTTTTTTACCCCCCTGCCTAAGTTGTATTTCACATGCTCAACCTTGCCTTGAAAAATTCGGTGAATGAACTAGAGGTGACAAGAGCCATTCATCAGGATAACAGCAAACATCATCCTAAAATTGAAGTTCTTCTAGAAAACAAAGATGACTTACACCATTTGCAGATCAATGTATCAAACCCTCATCTTTATGAACCTGTTCAGCTTGAGACAATCCTACAGGCCAAACTGTTTCATGGGGCTTTGGTCTGTTCCACATTTAATGCTCTGTCCAGCACCTCAAGCCACAGCTGAGCTGTAAGTGGACATAGCAGTAGTGTGGGAAGAACTCAGGATTTGGACTTGAGTTTAAATCCTAACTCAGCTACTTAATAGTGGGAAATCTTGGGCAAGAACCAAAATTTATTTTGAGTCTTGGTTTCTTCATCTGCTAGAAGGGGCTTATATTCTCCATAATGGTAACTGAGATAGTTTATGTTGAGTATCTAGCATGGAGACAGACACCGAGTACTTAGCTTAAAATAAAAATCTAGATTCTAGAACAACATTGTTTGAGTTCAGCGTCTGGCTCCACCACTTCCTGGCTATGTGACACTGCTGAGATTTGATAATCATTCTCTATTTTATTTTCTTCATTTGAAAAATAAGGATAAAAATAGTGTCCACCTCATAGGGTTATTGTGTGAACTAAATAAAGTGATGTATGTGAAGCTTTTAGCACTGTGTATAGCACACAGAAAGCACCTGATAGATGCTAGCTGCCATCATCATCACTATCACCATCATCATTATCATCATCACATATATCCAGTTAATGCAGGCTCCCCACTCTCTTGGATTTTATACATTTAGCCTTTATGTATAAGGCCATTGGTTGAGAGGTTTTGCTTTGTACTTTATCTTCAGATAATTAATTTTCAATATATGTCACAACAGCTTTGGAAGGGAAAAAAAAAAAAAGCCTGCTGCTTAGCTCTCTGGCTTGTCCCATCCCGTAATCCAGAATGGCCCTGGTTTGGGCCTCACACAGCTCACTGCCAAAAAATGAGCTGTCTTAGAATCACATGCAAGTCAAAATAAGTACCTCCCAGCTCCAGAGGAGGACTGGACTGTAATCTTCAGTGAAGTAATTTTCTCCCTTTGAAAGCTTAGCCTGGCCACTTCACAGTTATTGAGATTCAAGTGCCAACGGGCAGATGCCAGCTTTGCAGACATAGCCACTATGACACACATGGGGGACGTCTGGGAGAACCATTCTGGGTCCCTCCATCGACAGCAGCACAAGCTACATTTGATCTTTCCATCTCCATCCCATTCTCCCATCCACCCAGCTGAAAATTTACAGATTGCAATTTCTTAGTGCCTTTCCAAACATTTGGAGAAGAGAGACCATGCAGGGTTAGTTATGTCCATGGCTTTATTTTTTTCCCCTCTGCTTTCATATGGTTGGAAAGCAAGAGTCCTATCCCTCTTATCACCCTTGCAACCATTATCACCAGCTGTTTTTTATTAGAAATACCCACACAGTTCTGAGTAAGTAGGGATGACATCTGTTGATAAGCTAACGCCATATCACACCATAGTAAGAGGAAACAGACGGACTCAATCCCCGCAGGTGGAAGCTTCAGGGCCAATCTCAAACAGCAGTTCTGTTTTAGCAATAAAGGAAAATATCTTCAATTACTTCACTTTTTTCCCCTACCCCTCCCATCTGGGAGAATCACGTGTCTTTGAAAGACTGGGTCAACAAGGGCAAAAAGAACCAAAATAATATTATAATGGCTGGTATGGGAATGGCAGGTAATTTATACTTCACTGATGTGTTGCTCGAGCAATTTTAAGGGCAAAATGTTAGCTTTTGAGGAGATGAAAGAAAAATGAAAACATTTATTTGGTTAAATGGCTAAGTAAATAAACTGCCTATCAGACTTTCCCAGCTGTCAAGTCAGAGTAGCATCTGTAACAATGGGGAATTGTTTGGTCTGCCTCCCGTAGTAACAATAGATATTGCCATAAATAATAAGTTGCTGTCATTTTTTAATACTTATCTTTGTAGTGGGAATGCAAGACATATAACATATTACCTGATGGATTTCTAGTGTTCAAGGGAAAGGAAAGCTGAACCTCAGATGCTTTGGGAAGAAGAATCTTAGAGAGAGAGAGCGAGAGAGGAAGAGAGAGAGAGAGAAAAAAAGGAGGAAGGGAGGGAAGGGAAGAAAAGGAAAGAAAAGAAGAAACAAAACACAGAGTCAGGGGCCTTGGGTCTGATTTTTACTTCCAAAGCAGGTGACCTTAGGTAAGCATATATCCTTTCATATGGATAAACACAGATAATTGCAATAGCTCTCTCCCTAAGCGGTCCAAGAATCAAATAAGATCATGAAAATGAAAGTGTTTTATAAGCTTTGAAAGTAAAGTACATGTATTTGGGATTATTATTACCATTTTCTTTTTAAATACAACCAAACAACAGACCCTTAAAATAAAGAACCACAGGCCGGGTGCGGTGGCTCAAGCCTGTAATCCCAGCACTTTGGGAGGCCGAGATAGGTGGATCACGAGGTCAGGAGATCGAGACCATCCTGGCTAACACAGGGAAACCCCGTCTCTACCAAAATAAAAACTAGCCAGGCGAGGTGGCGGTGCCTATCGTCTCCCAGCTACTCGGGAGGCAGGAGAATGGCGAACTGAGGCGGAGCTTGCAGTGAGCTGAGATCCGGCCACTGCACTCCAGCCTGGGCGACAGAGCGAGACTCCGTCTCAAAAAAAAAATAAATAAATAAAAATAAAGAACCACAAAACAACGGAAAATGACCTATTTTATGGACACAGGACTCAATGACAAGTCCAACCTACGTTTTTGGAGGGCACAGTGTCCCACTTCCTCGGACCTTTATGAACATAGAGACTTCCTGTTGAGGTCCTGTAGCTGGAGAGTGATGGCACTGGGTCAGGCAGAAGATGACCAGGGTCTGGCTAAGGGCAGTGTCAGCCAAGACCTCAGGCATAGTGCCAAGAGTTATTTACAAGCTGAAATCAACAGGAGGTTAAGACCGAAGGGACATGGGAGATGAGGAAGAGGATATAAGGTAGTATGACACCCAGGTTCTTGGCATAGGGAGCTACATGGTGCCAGTCACTGTGCTAAGGAACACAAAGCAGCATGTTTGAGCAGAAAGAAGGCAGGTTTACTTTGGGACCAACTGAACTCAAGGTGCCCATGAGACTTCCAAGTAGAAATGCCAGTAGGCTGCTGGATACAACCTCTGGAGGTCAAAAGAGAAATCAAGGCTAGACATGGAGATTTCCATATAGGTTTCGGCCATTGGAGTAGTGAGTGCAAGTAGAATACACTGATCATCTAACCAGAAGTTGCCAAACTCTCTGTAAATATGTGTGCCTTGTGGGCCATATGGTCTCTATTACAGCTACTCTACCATTGTAGCAGGAAAGCAGCAAAAGACGATGCATAAATGAATGGATGTAGCTATGTCCTAATAAGACTTTATTTACAAACATAGGCAGCTGCCAGAATTGGCTAACAGAATTAGATCAGGCTCACTGTTTCTAGAACCACTGCAGAAGGTAATCATGATGCCTTTCACTTACTACTAATAATAAAAAATATTTTAAAATTACTAGTATCACCTAATTTAATCCTCACAGGAACACTCAGGTATTTTTATTATTCCCATTTCACAAATATTACAGGCAAGATAGAGAGTTTAACAACTTGCTAAAATCCAGAGAGTCACATGTAGTAGCACCAGGATTTGAATCTAGACCCAGATTAAATAATTCAAACGCACTCAAACAGAATCAGGACACCTGGGTTTTAATAGCATCACATCAATTTAGATGTATGATGTGAGGCAGATGGCTTCATTTCTGATCTTTGGTTTCCTTTTCTGTAAAACATTCCCCACAGGTCCTTACAGCTCTGACAGTCTAAGACCATCTAACTTGCCCAAAGTTACCCAGCTAGCATGGAACCAATCCCCAAATAAGATGTTCCAGCAGCATCTCTCCCTCAGGCTGTCTCTATTCCTATCTAACAAAGGAGAAGACAGAATCCCTAAAATATGCTGACTTCATTAGGATCCCCAGAGACTAACAGCCCTAGATGCAACCCACTCCCAGTGACCACGAACTTACTCAGAAAAGGCCTTCCTGCTTATGGTAGATAATTGGTGTCAGCAACTTCAGCGTCCTCATCTGTTTTATAACAAGGCCAAAAAAGATGATGTACATGCGTAAAACAGATCATTGATACCCATCATTGTTGTTATTATTGACGGGGAAATAGAATGTTCTTCAGAACATGCACAGTTGCCTCGAAACTCAGGTGGTGCGTCTCTGTATTCACCAAGCAGGTTTCAGCACCCAAGACCCCAGGAACTAGGGCATTCGGCACTGACAATCCCTAAGGGATTATCATCAAATCCATTCGTGTTTTGAAGACTTTTCTACCCTAACAGCTAGACTTTCAGACTCAAAGTGGTCAGAAAGATTTGTTTTTCCTTTTGTTTGAATATAAAGCAAAAGAAGACTGCCAGCATTTAAGATACTTCATGTTAAACGAGCTGACTTGTAACTTCTCACAGTCCCATAAGGTAGATGTTATTCACTCCTCTTTACAGATGAAGGAACTGGGGTCCAGATAGGTGAGATGCTCGCCTAAGTTCATATAGGAAGTTAGGAGGATTTCTGGGGTCATAGATGTTATTCACTCCACTTTACAGATGAAGGAACTGAGGGCCAGTCAGGTGAGATGCTCGCCTAAGTTCGTATAGGAAGTTAGGAAGATTTCTGGGGTCTTTCTGGCTCCCCAAACCCATGCATTCTTCTTGACCCTACACATGGCTTCAGACAGAACTTTGAGTTATTTTAGCCTTTTTCCACTCTGACTACCAATATCTTTTTCATTTGTCAAGCCAAGGAATGTAAAACTCCCACTGAGCTAGTCCTAAGTGTTAGGGCTAAAAGACCATGAGGCTGAATTTGCTGCCTGGGCAGGGTAATGCTGAGGGACTCAAGCTTTGGCTCACCTTCCAGCTTTAGTCTGATCCCCAGCTTGGCTTGGCGCTTTTCTTATCCTAGGCCCCCGGATGGGGCCTAAGTGGGCTCACTCAGCAAGCAGATTGCATGGCACACCGTCGACCTCACATCGGAGACCACCCTTGTCAGCATGCAATGTCTTCGCTCCACTAGTGAGATATCTTGCTTTTGACATACTTTTGTCAAAGGTAGTCAATCTTTCCAAAAACAAATACAAGAAATATTAAATGGGCAGAAAGTAATCAGCACAATTTAGGTAGCTTCCAAGAGCATCTTGTTATAATGTGACCTAGGAAACCATTTGCCCTTATACTTCATGCCAAAGAGCTGGGGCTGGGAGAAGAAAGCAAGGAAACCAGCACAGAAATGGGAGTCCGAACCCTGGGCTGCTCCCTGGCTCTCTACTGTCTCCTGTATGGCTTTGGGAAAGTACCCTTTGTGTCTGGGGCTTCAGTTTCTTCATGCAGAAAAGGAGCTGTGGGCGTGAGGGCCCTTCCAGCTTCAACCTTCTGTGAGAGGGAGCACATGCTAGTGGAGAGGATAGTAGGCTTACAAAGACTTGAGTATGTTTACATGAAACTCCAGAAAAAACAAACCTAGTCTATAGCGATCAAAAGCAGATCAGAGCTGGCACTGAGATAGGGAGTTGACTGAGAAGGCATAAGAGAAGTCTTTAGGGTGAAGAAATGCTCTAGAGCTCACATGGGTGTATTTGTCAAATTCATTAAACTGTACATTTAAAATGGGTACATTTCATTGCACGAAAATTACACCTCACTGAAATTGATTTAAAAATAAGACTAGGTAAAATCGTGGAGATGGAAAGTAGATTAGACTAGGGCTGGGGATTTGGGGAATGAATGGGGAGTTATTGCTTAATGGGTACAGAGTTTCTGTTTGGGATGATGAGTTTTGGAAATGATGCTGATGGTTGCACAACGTTGTGAATGTAATTAATGCTGCCAAATTGTACACTTAAACGTGGTTAAAATGGCAAAGGTTATGTTTATGTTTCACCACAAATCAAAATCTAAAAAAGACAAAAAAAAGCAGTATGTCCCAGCTCTGCTGTGTGCTGGCTGAGTAACTGCACAAGTCACCCAACTGCGGGGAGCCTAGGGTTCTTTGCTGTAAAATGAAGACAAGAGGCCGGGCGCGGTGGCTCACGCCTGTAATCCCAGTACTTTGGGAGGCCGAGATGGGTGGATCATGACGTCAGGAGATCAAGACCATCCTGGCTAACACGGTGAAAGCTCGTCTCTACTAAAAATACAAAAATTAGCCGGTAGTCCCAGCTACACGGGAGGCTGAGGCAGGAGAATGGCATGAACCCAGGAGGCGGAGCTTGCAGTGAGTGGAGATCGCGCCACTGCACTCCAGCCTGGGCGACAGAGTGAGACTCCGTCTCAAAAAAAAAAAAAAATGAAGACAGGAGCACTAAAGGCACGGTCCTGGTGTGTAGCTCAAGTAAGATCATGTGACATTGGAAAGACCATATATAGACTGTAAAAGTTTCTGTAGAGATATACCATTATTACTCCAGTCTGTGAGTCCACTTGGCTGCTGTAGTTGAGCACATAATTCATAGATAGTTAAAGGATGTATGGAGTAGTCTGCAAACGGTGGAAATTTCTGTTACCCACAGGGGCCTGCAGCCAGGTTGTTTGCATTAACTCCACATTCATTCTGCACAATTTCCCTGGGCTGATCCAGCACCATTCTTATATTAATAACTGAGAGCTCATCTGCAATTGCACCTATGTGCTATGAAGGAGAGGCCATTTGAAACGAAACCCACAGGTGATTATTAGGCCTAAAACCATTGTCTATAAAGGGAGGATGAAGCCACACTCCCAGACATAAGGGACCTAATGTTTTTTGGAGTATCTCATATGTTTCAGACTCTGTGCTAGACAATCAACATGCGTTCCCCTTCACAGAGGGGATTTCTAGCCTCATTTTACAGGTGAGGAAACTGGCACCCAAAGACGTTAAGTGCCCTGCACAGAATCCTAGGGCTGCTAAATGCGTGATGGTAAGAAAAAGAACAGCAGCCTCTGACAGTCAGGTGCAGGCCCACCCCCACAGCAAGATCCTGGCATTCTCCTGCTGAGCATCAACGTTTCACATACCATCAGCCTCAGACAAGGCACCTCAGTGACCGCGATAGGTCAAGACAAAATCAAGACCACCAGGTCATCAGGGCTGAACACAGGCAAAAGAATGAACATTGTCAAAACGGGAAAACTGATGAAACATTTCTCTAACCTGGTTTCAGCCTTGCTCTGTTCTTCTTGCCTTCCAGATAAGTATTGTTAGGATAATCACAGAATTACCCCCACATTATGACAGCATCCAATTCAGAGAAAAACCCCACTTTGTTGACCATCCCCCAAATCACTCACCTTAAGACCGAATGTTATCATACATTCTTTCCAATACCCTCTTCCAGAGATGCCTCATTGCTCCTCCCTCTGTGGTGAGGAATAACCCAACATGTTCAACTACAGATATGTCCCTGATGGTCTTTGCAGCAGAGCCTTGTCAGGAGAACACTAAGCTAGGCCTGCATGACTTAGTCTCCTTTGCTTCTGCTCTTTTACTGCACCTTTGAGAAAATAGGGTGTTTCACTTACAGAAAGGGTAGAGGGTGGATTTTGCCTTAACTTTTACTGTATGGTTTCCATCTACTTTGTTATCTAAAAATAAAGATATTAATATGTCAGAATCATATTAAAGTTCACAAGTATTTGCCAACTTCCACTAAGAAAAGAACTGTTCGTTTACTCATTCATATCTTCATTCTTCATGTTGTTAGTGGATGCACCTCCCATGTTCCAAGCTTCATTCAGAATTCGGGATGCTGACATGCAAGGCCCAGTGGAGCTCAGTGTAGAACATGCTAGGAGATGCCATAGTAGGAGTGAAGACAGAGATCTGCACAGGTTCTGAAGTATCCAGGAGCACAGTGGCTCATGTCACCTGCAGCGTCCAGGAAGCCTTGTTATTTCAGTTAGATCTTAAAGTATGAACTTCAGGAACAAAGAAGGCTCCGAAGCCAGAAGGAACTGCCTGAATGAAGTCCCAGAGATGGGAAAATTCCAGCATGGGAGGGTGAACCCCAAGTAGGGTTTGGAAGGTAGGATGTAGGAGAGAGTGGCAGTAGATGAGGGTAGTTGGCAAGGTGGATGTTATGTGCAGTCTTGAGGAGTTTGCCTTTTCCTTTGAGTGACAAGGAGCCAGGAGGGCTGTTCCAGGCAGGAGACTGGCATGGACAAATCCATTTCAGAAAGATATCCTGGAGAAGCATAAAGAAAGATTTTTTTTAACATGATTTACGTGACCTGAAGGTAGAGTTTTGATTTATGGTCTAGAAGGGGTATTTATTATCTCTAATGGACTAAGAGACTAATGGGCCTTGTGTGCCCGGCGAAGGCGCTTTGACCTACCCTGTGGGTGATGGGGAGCCTCTGAAGGATTTGAAGCAGGGCAGAGACGTGGACAAATCTGCCAAAAGAAAACAAACAAACGAAACAAAAACATCAACAGCATGTTATGTTAATGTGTGATTCCATTTAGGCTTTTGGAATTTTGAAAATAGTTCCAAGACCCCGTTATGACCTTGCCAGAGGCCAGGTTGGAAATTTCTGAATCAAATGATTCCTTAGCTCCCCTCTAACTCTGACAGTCTAAGATTCCGTAACAAGGAAGGTAGAGCTATTGCCAAAACGTATAATGCATCACAGTGTCAGACTTTGGGATTATCTGCTGCTTGGGGTTTTCCACACCACTGCTCCCCTTCATTAGTGGGGATAATTGAGAGTTGACTGCAGTCGTTACTGCTGTTGTGATGGGTATTTGAAGCTAAATTCCGGCAAGCAGGAGATGTGTGAATATTTATCTCAGCTGCAGAAAGTTAATGCAGTGTGGCATTAATTACCCTGTCTGAGCCTGCTGTCTTCTTCTGTTTTTAGGTGTCATTTTCAGTTGGATAAATTAGTTTCCAAAATTAGAATAGAGCAAATTGTAGGGTGAGATCAAGGCAGCCTGACTTCTTGGGGCATCCAAAAAGAAGAATGGGCTGAGAACGTCTACCCAGGAAACATTAAGATGCGTCCTTGAAGCCCAGCACAAGCAAAAAAAAAAAAAAAAATGTTTTTCTCCAGTAGTTGTACTTAACTATTTTTGACTCCACCCACTGCACTTATAGAACACAAACATGCAGTAAAGTTACATGTTTAGCCTTACAACAGGTATTTGAAATCGTTCAAGAGACTGGAAAGGAATAGCTTTGGTGTTTAATAAATCATAATCTTACTATAGATCTTGCTACATTTGATTTTGAGAGAATAAAGCCAAATTGGAGTGTATTTAGGACAAAGGGATCAGAACTGTGAGGAAACTAGAAACAGCATTATAGTCATTCAGTAATTCAACAGACTCTCATTGAGGACCTACTGTGCTAGGTTCATATTTGTAAAATGGCAGAAGGAACTGGCAAGTGGTAACCTAGAAGTAGGGCATGGAAGAATGGGCTTCCATACTTTTCTGTCATCAGACATTTGGAAGAAGGATTATACTTATTTACATTTCCAAGGGCAGTAGAAAGTCTATGGGTGGAAGGCATGGAGGGACAAGTTGGCACTTTGTTACACTGCATAATAGGGTGCCTCAAGGAAAGCAGTTCCTTCCCATTGGAAGAATAGAAACATAACAAGTTCTAGAGGAACCAGAAATTGGATCTGATGGCAGGAGTCCTGCAGTCTACTCTTGGCATGGATACTAAGTAACCCTGTGACTCTGAAGAAACAAAAGCCGTCTTCACAGGACTTCAGATTCCTCATCTGTACAATGATGGGCCGGGACAACCTTATCTTCTAGGCCATTCCACTTTACAGTAGAAAGCAAGCAATATGATATGCTACACACGAGAGACAGCACAATGACCTAGAGATCATACAACCTCTCAGAACTTCAGTTTTTGTCTGCAAAGGGAGGACTCAAAAAATAAAAGCCACCCCCAGGACTATAAGGCAGATAAATAAGACATGAGGTGCTTTGTAAACTCAGAAGCACTTACAGATGGAAGGATTGGGGTCTCTCTCTCTCTGTCTCTAATGGTCACTGTTGTAAAAGACTAGAAAAAGCACTGGCCCCTGGACCCTGTTTTCAGTTCTCATGTCTCTGGACTTACTAACTGTGTGACCATGGGCAAATTATTTAACTTCTCTGTACTTAATTTCACCCTTGCAAAAGAGAGAAAGCATCTGCCTTACAAGGCTGTTGTGATGAGATAAAAAGACAGTGTACTTGCAAATACCTAGCATGGTGCCAGACACATGGTAGGGGCTCCCAGAATGCCAATTCATTTTGAAGTTTCAAGAAAATAAGCAAATAATAATAACCTATATGGCATGGCAGGAGACAAGCTAATACATAAAATATGGTAAAATTAGGATTTCCTGGTGTCCATTTAATTCTGGCACAGACCTCCAAGAGTGACAGCATAAAGGTCAATTTTAACAGCAGGTCCTGTGCATGCTTAAAACCACAGTATCCATCAAATCTTCTTGGCCAGTGCACAGTGAGCCATCTCAACATCAGCTGAAGTCTGACGTGGTTTAAATAGGGTGGAACACTGTTTCTTACCTAGGTGTGGATTGCAGGTTTGCTGCATTACATGCTGGTTGAAAATCCCTGTTTGTGCTTCGGGACAGCCCCCTGGGTGTAGGCAAATGATTGGCTAAAGCGGAGGTCTCAGATTGAATGGAAACAAGTCCAGAAGCTTGTAATTAAAAGCCAAAGACACACTTGCTGTTTCTCTTGCTCAACAGTGCACCCAGGCATCACTGTTTGTAGAAGAGTAATTTTAAATAGAATTTCAGGGTTCTCAAGTGGACATTTATGAAACTGTGTTGGCAAAATGTCCACTTGACTCACAGTAATTGTTAGCATTTTCTGAAGATGTATTGCTACTAGGCATTGTGCTAGATACTTTATATGTGCAATCTCTAATTCCCTCAAGAACCCTGTAGGATAAACAGTATTATTCCCATTTTGTGGTTGGAGAAACCAAGACTCAGGATAAGTATCTTGTCCACATGACACAGCTTTTCTAACTCCCTACTATACCATGCTATTTCCCTAACAGGGCAATCAGTTCCAACTTGAATACGAAAGACAGAACTGAGTGCATAGCTATTTTGGATGATAAAAGTGTTGCCAAAATGATATGCACCCTCATCAAATACTCCAAAAATAACCTAAGGTCATCCATCATAAACTGTCACTTTTCTGTTTTAATCCTAAACCCATTTTCCAAAAGCTGTCTCAGAAAATCCATGCAAGTGGAAAGGGCAGGCCTCACTTTGTTCCTTTATCCACAGGAGCCGGAGCCTCTCTACGCGCAGATCAACAGACCTAAGAAATAGCATCGATGCGAGCTCGTGGTGGATGCTCAAGACTGGCATGGACATCAGCATCACGACAGGCTCTCTTGTATTCTTTCACCTCATCCCACAAGAAATTCATGATTGCCCAATGGAACTCGCTCAGAAGAGGGAACTAAACGTTTTTGGCAACCAATGGCAGATATCTATGGCAGCACACACAGAAAAGTATAGAAAGATCCACCCAACATTAAATCACAAATCAAGCAAATGCTTACCCAACAAATATTTGAGCCCTCATAGCTGGGTTTAAGGTGACCCAGTGTGCAAAATTATTAATTCCCTTTTTATTTTTCTACCTGTTGACCACTGTTGAGACACCAAATTTGGAGTGACAGGCATCAGAGGATTACAACAGGGTTGGAACTGACTTCTTTAAGCAAAAGCAAAGGGTCTTCTGTGACCACAATATCATCATCCATATGCCTTTTCACATAGGATGATGTGTTTTTTGTCACTCCATGGGGCCTGGTCTGCCATTTTCCCCCCTTTCCTTTCTTTTCATGTTTGAAAATTAGTAGGTGTACAAATTTTTGTATTGCTTTTGACTTTTTTTAGATATGGGTGAAGAAATCTAACTGGGGAGAAAAAAAGCCTCAGTGAAATGAATTAACTTGAAATTACAAGACAAATAAGTGGTTGATTATTTGTTATGATCAAGAATGTTGCCAAAACAATCCTTTAGCTATTCTGCATCCTGGTGAAGAAAGACAGCTTTCAGTTTGAACCTTCATTCTGTGAGTAGGAAAAGACATCAGATCCCATTGATGAGAAAGATGAAAAAATGCATCTGATTTCTTAAGAAGCTCTAAACTCTTAAGTACAATAAAATGATATTTTTTATTTTTCCGATATCTTGCTGCTGTGATGCTATGCAGACAAGTGTCTTCTCCACGTGCCATTTTCAAAGAAAAGTCATTTGCCAAATAATTCTGGTACAATTCTGGTAATGTGGTTTTGGATCTTAAAAACCAACTTTCTAAAGGAACAATGGTGGCATACATATTCAGAATAACAAACTGATTCCGTGGTCCAAATGGTTCATCTCTATCTCTTTTTGTACATCAGAAAATTCAAATGGGATTTTTATTTTATAACTTGAAAAATAAAAAAAAAACCTTACCATTAAACTCTTTAAATATTTAAGGGAAATGGCTTTAAGGAGTTCTAATGAAAAAAAAATTGTTGTTTTTTTTTTTTTGTAAATATAAATGTTAATGAAAATGCTTTTTAATAATGCCATTACACTGTAGAGAAGGTAGCAGATTGAGTGCAAGGTGTGACAAACTTGATGGATGGGGCTCACTTTCCAGATGTTATTCTGGAGCATATGGTAGGAAGCTGGAGTGCAGGGACCGCTGGCACGAGCAGTTGGCCAATCAGCAGCTAGTGAACGGGAAGGGAGCACGTGACTCCATCATCTAGCCTTTCCACGAGAGTCCCCACCCTCTGTGCAACACAAGAAAAAGACAATTCACATTCTGAAGAATTCAGATTCTGAAACTCTCCCACCTCCCCCCTCCCACCTACCCCATATAAATCACTGGACTGTTTGTACGTGAAACAGAAGAGGCTAAGCTTCCTTTTTTTACACTTATGAGACAAAAAGTGCAGTGTTTGGTTCGTATGTTTAGCACATGATTTTCATAAAGAATCTATATATTTTTGCCCTACAGAGAATTGTTATACAGGTCAAGTGTGTTTTCCTGATGTTCCTATGCAGTTACCGTATGTTGAATTTAGTGTTTTAACACTAAGAAGAAAACTTTAAAGATTCGTGTGATTAATTGGATTTGGGGATAATTATTATTTGGTTTTAAGATTTGAAAAGTAGAATTTCCATTGATATGATTGATTTGAATAGGCCTGTATTTGGTTCTTCATATCAATAGAAACTAAAATGATTTGGGAGATTGATTTGAAAATGATTGTATACTTGTTCACAAAGAGAAAAGTGATACATCAAGGTAATGGTTATCATTTAAAGCCCACATTTTACACTATCAGGTCACAGGAGTCTAATTTTTTTTTCAGTTAGATAAACTGACCAAATGTCTATTCAAGAATATATGTCAATGTCATCCTAATGTGGAAGGTCCGAAGAACCAGAAAAGTGAGAAGGGCCGTTTACCTCCCTCTGTAGCTATCACCTGTTGGTCCACAGAGTTTCTCAAGGAATGAGCAAACATTTTAGATTAGGTAGCCCTTTCACATGAAGGGGAAGATGGGAAAGGTGGAATGACTGTAAGAGTTGGCTTGAGACCAGTTCAATTGTTTTCTGGGGATTTGATAAGATAGGCAGTTCCCATGGGAAATTGCTTAAATTGCTTTGTTGTCTATGATTTGATTCTAAACAAGTGGTGCTATCTTCTCCCTCAATATGGCTGTCTTGAGTTTGTCTTGCAGTATCACACCATTATACCAATTCTTTGAGTTGCTTGTGACACATTCAAAGGGAACTCTGGCTGATGTTGCTGTTTCAGGTATACCATCTGGAGTTAATTTCCTAGCAGAAGGTGAAAGTCCAGGGGACTTGTCCTCCTTCATTGAACATGATTGAAAATATAACTGGCTCTGAACTTCAAGAAGATGCCCAAGTGATGCATTAAAGTGAGGGAAATAAAGTCAAGATTTTTCAACTGCCATCCATATTCTCATTGGCAGCATTCTGATTTTTTTTTTTTTTCCAAGCACTGTTTGGTGAGCCCGGAACCACCGTATCCTGTCCCAGGAATACAGTGAAATTTCCAAGCAAGAGCTGAGGTGCCAATACCAAAAGACCATGGGGAGTCTGCACAGTTCTGGTTAGATCAATAGAAAATCCATGTGTACAACTGTTAATTCCTCATCCTCCACTAGCACTAAATTTGTCACTTTAAATTTTGAAACCAGGGAAACGCCACCTGTCATTTTGTCCCCATTCTCCATAGCTCTTCAATCTTTACATGCCGCAAAACTTTTTTGATAGCTTGTACTCATCCCAGTGTCTCCTGAAACCCCATCATGTAATGTACCGGGCACCTTCTTTTAAACAAATGTTTACTCTGTGGGTTTGGTTCATTTCAATTTCTGCGTTCTGACACATATTTTTTTAATAAAGATGAGAAAGAGAAAATGACTGTTGCAGTACATTTCTAGACCTACTTTAACTTTACCTCAGATGACAGTTTGTTAACATATATGGACACATTATTTTTAACTTTATGTACAATGCATTCAACAGAACAGCAAAATTTTTAGAAATTTTCCATTAATTTCTGTAACACACCATGTAAAACTGTTACAAATAAACATGTTTGAGAACAACACCTTAGCCTGGCTTTATTCTACAAGTTTTCACTGGATATTCAGGCTTGGATTGGAAGAGGAAATTGCTTTGCCTAAGATTCCATCTGACCAAGTGACAGCCTCTGTTTTCCTGGCCCTGGGCTAAAAAGAGCAAGCTTCATTGGGGAGTAAGGTCAATTTGTCAGCCCTCAGTTGAATTCAAGTACTTGCTATGCTTGGAAAAGCAGCCACAGATAGGAAGGAGGATGTTGTCAGGAAAAAAGCAAGCCCTGGGTAGATGTGGTATTTGGACCACATTTAGCGTGGGACTTTTGAAACTGGGAAAGACTCTGGGACTAGCCCTGTGGATTGTGTCTTCCCCTAACACAAAACAAAAAACCAATTAAACTATTGATTGGAAAACGGAGATTAATCTAGAGTTTCAAGAGTTCCCCATTGTTCATTTGAAGGTCATCTGCTTTAAGGGACTCAAGAAGGAAGTATTTATCTTTACATTCCCCTCGAAATCCACACCAAAATAAAAAGGCCTGAAGCTGGATTGTATGTATTGAAGAACAGGAAAAAAATGAATATACGTGGCTGTTGTGTACATATGTATGTATGCGTGCGTGTGTGTGTGTGTGTGTGTGTGTGTGTGTGTGTGATTTTTATTTCCTTTTGTAAGTAAATCAAATAATCAGCCAGATTACAATTAGGTCATTGAGATGCAAAAAAACACCACTGTTTAAAAATGGTTGTGTTAATGACTGCATAAACAAAAGCCCTCAATCTGGCCTTGTTACAAAGAAGGTATTAAACAGATGTTATTGCTAACTTTGAGAAAATGAGAAAATGGGCTTAGATTCTAGCCAAGTAAATTTGGAGTAGACAGAAGAAACAACTTCCATACAGTGAGAAATGCTCAATCTTGGACTGAATTGTTAGACAATGTTGCAGAAGTTTTTGTTTTCATTTTTGTTTTGTTTTGGTTGAAACAGGGTTTCACTCTGTTGCCCAGGCTGGAGTGCAGTGGTGTGATCTTGGTTCATTGCAACCTCTGCCTCCTGGGCCCAAGCAATCCTCTCGCCTCAGCCCTCCAAGTAGCTGGGACTGCAGACACGCACTACCACACCTGGCTAATTTTTGTATTTTTTTTGTAGAGATGGGGTTTCACTGTGCTGCCCAGGCTGGTCTCAAATTCCTGAGATCAAGCAAGCGATCCACAGGCCTCAGACTTCCAAAGTGCTAGAAATACAGGCGAAAGCTACCGCGGCAAACCAGAAGTTTTTCTTAATAAAAGCAGTGACTTGCACATGTTGAATAGCTAGTATGTGCCAGGCAGATGCTAGTTGCTCTATGTTCATTGCCTCAGCTAATTTTCTAAACAACCAGGAAGGGATAGATATTTTCCAATTTATAGATAAAGAAACTGAGATTCAGATAAATTAAGTAACTTCCCTAGCCAGCAAATGGCAGAGTTGAGATTTGAATACTGGGTCTCTTTACTCATACTTGAGTCTAATTTTAAAATAACTGGATATTCACTGTTTGAAATAGTTCTACCTAGGTTTTTTGAAAAACATTGACCTTCTGTGTCTCTTTTCAGACTGCTAGTGGATCTTTGGTAATAAGTTCAATTTCTAAGTTCCTCCCATTCAAAGTAAAAATAAAAATCCATTAGATGTTACTGTCTTACACTGCTCAATACCTAGTTCCATCTTTAACTGGCACCTTTCAAAGCTTCTGTGTCTGGGTGAAAAAGAATAAACTCTTTTACCCAACTCGTTGAAGTTTAGCTGAAACCAAGCACTGGGGATTTACTTTGCCAACATAAATGAATCTTAAAGAAGTGACAAATTAAAAGGTGTCCTATTTAACTGCTAGGTGGATGCCAAAATAAATCAGGCAGACATATCTGCTTTCATTTTGTGCTTGAGAGTAAGCCCTTGTTGTTTTGACAGTAAATGTTTTTTGTTTTACTCAGAATGACAGTCGATAAAACGCCTAGAATAAAAACAGGTTTCGTTGAAATCAACCTTCAAAGCTTTGAAAGCTTTTAAAAGATGTTTAAATTCAAGGGAAATGTGAGCAATGGTGCCTGGAAGATTAAAAAGAGAGAGAGAGTAAACAGATGTAAATGGCTTTCCAGCCATTTAGTGACCAGTCTTGGTATGTATGTGAAAACGGGGATCATCACTGCCACTCTTGTGCTCCTGCTTTGTCCGTGCCACTCATTTTCTAGCTACCGTTTCCAAATCTTTACACGAACCCCAAGAGGAAAAGAATATGCTCTCCATTTCACAGATTAGGAAACGGAAACTCAGATATGTTCCACAACAGCTGTCAATTAACAGAGCCAAAGATCTCACCCAGAGGCTGTCACAGTTCCTGGGGTTGGATTCCCAGCCTCTTTCCTCTATTCCATGGTGTTTCTTTCTGACAGCTTTTCTGCAATGTCAAATTGCTCGTATACCCTCTATAAAATACTTTGAGCCCTTCTGTATTCATTTCCCTGTTGTGTCTATTATATTAGAAAAATCACACCATGTGTTAATCCTGACCGATTTGGTACAGAAATGAATTCTTAACGTAAAATGACTGTAGTTATTTAAAACAAAGGAAAAATCCAGTTTTATTCTCAAGAACAGTAATAGCTCTAACTCAATCCAATGAATATTTAATTTCAAAACAAAACCCTTTCATTCACTTTATCTTCCAAGGTACAGAGATCTGAAGAGGGAGCCTTTTTGAACAGGCTCTCTTTTCACTCTTTGCTGAAGAATATTAATGACTGCCAAGTGGAAAAATGTCTAAATATTCTTGCGAGATGGCAGCCTCTGGTGACTTGGGTCTTTAATCTACTGAACAACCTCTTGCCACTTCTATCACTCACTCTGGGGGGTCACAGCCTGGAGTGGGGAACAAGCAGGAATGGTTGGAGATGGAATAAGCAGGTCTTAGAGCTGGCATACTGTCAACAGTTAAATGCCAGATGCCCTTCATACTGTACATTTAGCAACTCTACCTTACCTCACCTTTGAAGTGGAATGGTGGGGGAGGTGAACCCTGAAGTCTATCTTATTTCAGATTACAGGTCAAAGTCATTCACGTGTAACTCAGGGCCATGAGCTCAGAAATCTAGCAACTTATTTACTAAAGGAAAGCTGTTTCCTCTTACCTGTCTTGTGCCCTTTCAGACCTTCATAGAAGGAACAAGAAAGGTGGTCAGCCATCACACAGCCCATGTTTATCCTTTTAGGATAAAGCAACATAGTGTAGACTAAAAATAAAGGAACCCTAACTCAGCGATTAGCCCCACTTTCATCAGAAGAAACACAAATGATGCAAAAGTCAAGGAGGCAGATAATCATTTTCTTTCTTCCTGGTAGGCTCTAAACTTAAGCAAAACCTGAGAAGCAGGGTATGTAACCAAATTTTCAGCCTGGGCTTATTGTTTGTTGCTTTTCCCATTTCAGTGGAGCACACTGTCTTCACTGGTGAGTCGATACAGAATAGTTTCCAGATAGCAGACCCTGATTTCAGAAAGTCTTTGACTTGCCAGTTGTTTCACCTCAGACACGTCACTTAAGCTCTCTAAAATTTTATTTACTCACCTAAAATTACAGGCTATTATAAAAAATAAATTTGATAATTTCACACCTGGAACATAGTAAACGCTCAATGCACTTTACCTGTTGTTAATATCAGAGAAAGTCTAATCACTATTGTGGATTTTTATATTTAATTCTTTCACTTTCACCTTATCTTTGCCCATCTATTATCCCAGCTCAGTAAGTCTATCAGGTGTGAAGAAGGGCAGTAAGTGATATTATCTCTATTTTACTGTCAAAGAATGGCAAAGAAGTATACATAGCATCCAAATTTTCTTCCCTGGCAAAATTTAAAGCAAAAATGCATTATGGACTTATTCATATAACAAAGAGTTATTAACGATGTGCTATGTGCCAGGTCTTCTGATAAGCACTGGAGATTGAGGATTTTTTTTAATGCATACACGACTGTCTCTGCTTCAAGAAGCTCAGATTCTAGAGGGGAAAATAGGTTAATAGACAAGTAAAATATAGTAGAATTAATGCTGGAATAAAGGATGTGCTAGTACTATGGGAGAGTGCTATATAGAAACATTGATGGTTAAACTGGGTGTTAAGAAGCAATTAGGAGTTTACCATGAGGTGATGGTAGTGGAGGGAAGAGCATTAGCAGAACTTGCAGGGCCAGTGCATCTGAGATGCCTGGAGTGACTGTAAAGGAAGGCAGAAAATAATGCTCATTTAACTGTTGAATAACAGGAAAAAAAACAATTTCTCGATTCAGAGCTCAAATCTAGAATAACAAAACATCAAAAAAGTAATACAAATTATAGCCTAATCTTTTCAATGGATAATCAGAAGTTCCTAAATTTTAAACACAGCTATAAACCATGACTAAATAAAGTTGACTTTCAGAATGTAATTAATAGATCAAGAGAGACTGTCTCATCTTAATGGATGGCGAAAAGGCATCTGATAAAATTCATTATCCTCTTCAAGAAAAAAACTGGAAACTAGAATTATAGTAATATTCCCTTCACATGGTAAAGAACATCTCCCTCAAACCAATAGCCAATATGAAACTTAGCAGTGAAAATTGAGGGTAGCCCCCTTAAAATCAGATGGAGATCAAGGTGGCAGCTATTACCTCTATCATTTAACATTGCTCTGAAATTTGAGGCAATGCAATGCACTAACGCAAGAAAAAGAAATCAAGTGTTTAAAATGAGAACATCATCAGTGTTTGCAGATAGTATTTTCTAACAGAAAATATCTATTAGAAGTAATAAGAACAAATAAGAGAATTACCTAAGGCTGCTACTTTAAAAATAAATATATAAAAATCAGTATTTTTTATATTGCCATAAGTAACCTTTTAGAAAACTTACTGGAAACTTACACAGATTCTATTAATGATAGTAACAAAAGGAGAATACCCACGAATAAATTTAACACTGAAGATGTAAGATCTAGATAAAAAAACAACAACAAAAAAAAAACGAAGCTACAAAGGCTTGTTGAAGGGCATAAAGTAATAGAACAAATTGAAAGAGAAGGTCCAACTCTCTCTAATTTATAACTTACTGCAACAACTATCTCAATGTTATATATCTTCGATCATATATTCATATTCAATCATATTCTAAGTAATATGTGAAAGAAATAAGAATGTGAGATTATTTGAGAAAAATTCAATGTCATGGTCATAAATTTATGCTATCAGATCAGATCTCAAAAATAAGCCCTAAATAATTTAAAGTGTTTGCTTTCACAAATTATTCTGTGATTTATTCTATTTACCTAGTCATGGTTTACAGAATATAAAGTATAGAAATAAACTCAAGAAATTAATGTATGATTGAATATATTCTAATGAGCAGCGATAAAATAGACTATTCAATAAATAGAACTAGGATAACAAAAACTACTAGAAAAGGTTAGATTTCTACCTCATACCATGTAGGTAATTAAATTCCATATAAGTTAAATATTAAATATATGTAAACATGAAAGTGTATGGGAAAATACTAGTGAATATTCATATGGGGTAGAAAGGGTCCTTATAAGTATACCACCAAATGCAGAAAATACATATTTATAAAAATATGGATAAGTTTACCAAAATTTTATATGAAAAAATGAAATTAAAAGGTCATGGGAAATTAGGAAAATATTTATAGCATACATTATAAACAAAGCTTTATTGTTCTAAATGTACATAAAGCTCCTAATAGCTTTATAGAAAAAGTTTATAGCAAAATTACTAAAGAACATGAGCAAACAATTCCTGAAGAAGAAAGGTCCATAAATAATAGCTAGAGACATAAAGCAACTAAATGTTACATCAATAGGAAGGATATTAACTAAATTACTGTACTATGCAGCATTTTTCAAAAAGTGAAAGGAGTCTAAATATGCTTATATTAAACAATGTCGAGACATTTAACAATAGTGTGTGTGGTGAGTTCCCGTTTTTGTTAATAATATAAAAAGTATTGGCCGGGAGTGGTGGCTCACGTCTATAATCCCAGCACTTTGGGAGGCCAAGGTGGGCAGATCACGAGGTCAGGAGATCGAGACCATCCTAGCTAACATGGTGAAACCCTGTCTGTACTAAAAAAATACAAAAAATTAGGCAAGCATGGTGGCGGGCGCCTGTAGTCCCAGCTACTTGGGAGGCTGAGGCAGGAGAATGACGTAACCTGGGAGGTGGAGCTTGCAGTGAGTTGAGATCGCACCACTGCACTCCAGTCTGGGCGACAGAGCGAGACTCTGTCTCAAATAATAATAATAATAATAATGATATAAAAAGTATTAAAAAGTATGCATGTAGGTGTTTATATTTACATAGAAAATTTTCATTACTATATTCAGGAAAGTGCTTATTTATTTAATAAGCATCCATTGAGTGCCTGTTGTGTGCCAGGCATCGTTCTCCACGCTGGGAAAACAAAGCCCTTGCCCTCATGCAGTCATGTTAAGCACATGCTAACTAGAGAGTTCAGCTGCAGAGATGGGGTGTAGGAGCCTGGGGTGGGAGAAAACAAACTTATCATCTATACCTCAGTATGCTATTTGAAATGTTATGTTACTACCTACTTTCTGTTTCCAATATTTTTAATTAGCCCAAAGCATTTTAATGTACAAGTTTTTATAATAAAAAATTCAAGTTAAAACAAGACAACTTTTGCCTATCAGATGACCAATAATTTTAAAAGTGATGATCTATATTGGTAAGGATATGAGGAAAAAGGCACTCAAACAACTTCGAGTGTTTGATTCAAAGATTTTTAAGTCAAATACTTTTAAAAGGACATAATGTTCAACATGACAATTCCATGTATAAGACTGGAATTTAAAACATGGGAATTTCCATGGTAGTGAACAAATATATATTAAGATGTTCTTCACTTTTTATGTATACAATAGAGAAAAACTAGAAATCTAAATTTCAAATAATATAAAACTGGGTAAATATTATATTCATAGAACAGGATGCTATGACTACATGGTCATTGACATACCCCTTGAAGACAGAGACTATGTTCTTATATTTATTTCCCACATCAATCAGTGTAATTTTATGAATGTTTATGAATGCAGCCATTAAAACGTTATAGAACCTATATTTTACCCCATTGTTTCTCAGGCTGTTTTTTAGTAATCATTCAATATAACAAAGTATAAAATCAAGCTGGATGCAGTGGCTCACTCCTGTAATCCCAGCACCTTGAGAGGCTGAGGCAGGCAGATCACATGAGGCCAGGAGTTTAAGACCAGCCTGGCCAACATGATGAAACCCTGTCTCTACTAAAAATACAAAAATTACCCGGGTGTGATGGTGCACGCCTGTAGTCCCGGCTACTCAGGAGGCTGAAGCATGAGGATCTCTTGAACTCGGGAGGCAGGTGTTGCAGTGAGCCAAGATAGTGCCCCTGCACTCCAGCCTGGGTGACAGAGCGAGACCTTGTCTCAAAAAAAAAAAAAAAAAATATATATATATATATATATGTATATATATACACACACACACATAATCATGTATACATTGTGATTCTAATTTGCTTGGGTAAATGCATATATTCACATATATGCATAGAAAAAAAACTGTAAAAATCCAGGTAGTAGGATCACATATGATTTCCATTTTATTCTGTGCACTGAAATTTTTTATTTTGTTTTCCTGTTTCTCTTTTTAATTTAATTTAATTTAATTTTGAGTTCTGGGATACATGTACAATGTTTTCCTGTTTCTCTATACTGAATAGCTATCCCTTTTTTAGTCCAAAAAAGAAAAAAAAGTTGTTTTAAGAAACAACAACACTTTTGTTATTAAGAAAACATAAAAAGACCTGGTTGTAAGGAGAAGGTGGGAAAGAAGAGGCTTGGTGGAAAGGGGAAAATGTGAATAACAGATAGGGATAATTGTGAGCTGCCTAAGGAGTGGACTCCTGGACTAGCCTTGCAGAGGTGAAGAGATACAAGGGGCTTGTCACAGGCTGGAAAGCTATGGCTATGCGGAGGGGACAACTAGGTCTGCCCTTGCCCAGCAAGGAGTCAGGCTGTGATTTTTAGGGGACTTAGGACTGATTTGAAGCAGAACTGCAGCCTAATAAGACAGGGAGATGATTCAGTGCCACAAAGAGAAGGGGTCTGGTCCAAAAAGCTTGTTAGAACCCCAGGTAGACCCATTGGCACCCTGAGGAGGACATCCTACAGCATTGGAGTTGACATCACCTACTGGAATTGAAACATGGTTACTAAGAATGGGCTCTCATGGCCAGGATCCAAAAGGAAGGCTGTGGATCCTTGAGGAGACCTGTTCTGAGTCGAGATGATGAAGCTATCTCCAAACCCTACCTTTAGACCAAAGTGATGAAATGCTATGCAGATGTCATAATAATGGGTAGTATTTGTTGAGCTTTTAATTTGTATTAAACACCATGTGAAATGCTTTACTTAGATTGTCTCAGTTCATCCTCACAACAGCCCTGTAAGGTTTAAACTATTATTGCTCCCATTTTACAAGAATGGCACTGAGGCTTAGAGAGAAAGCTCGCAGGTCAAAGAAGCTGCACTTGGAAGGGCAGAAATTCACACCCAGAGTCTGACTCTATAACTCAGGTTCTTAATCATTACTCTAAGTTGACTCCTTAATTAGGACCAGAACAGAAGTTACTCATTGAACTGGAAGAGGTTGTTTGGTGACAGTGGGCAATGTATGTTGGAGAAAAAAAGAAGAGGATTTGGGATCAAAAACAAAACTGACAAGCACTTAAGCAATTTCTCTCTCTAAGCTTCAAACTACGCTGACAAAGCAGTCAGTGGAAATCTATCAATCCCCTCCTCAAAGGGAGTTTGATCTTTGGACAAGGTTTGAATGATGTACTCTCATCCTTAAATAGGCACAAAGAGACCACCAGAAAAAAACCAAGTACCCTGCACTTTATGCATTCTTCAAAAGAGATGTGAAAACGGGTTGGGGGAGACCAGACCCTTGTGCACCTTACACAGCCAATGAGTTTACTAACTCAGGAGACACACAAAACTCAGCTCTGAAAAACAGAGGCATTTTACAGATCATGGCCATCAGTGATTTGGAGGAGGAAGAAGGCCCAGAGATTCCTACTCCCAATCACTCACAGTCTGCCTTTCTTCTCAAAATTATAGCACCATCACTGCCAACCTCACCTCACCCATGAAAGCCATGCTGTGATCAAAGGAAGCATATCTATGTCAATCTACAAAGCCTATTGTTTATAATTTACAACTTGCAAAGGAAAAACAGCATTCTGTTTATTTAGTATGCACCCTTTATTTTAGTAAATATAAAAATTTTAAAGTTTAGAAAATATAAAATATAGGCCAGGTGCAGTGGCTCATGCCTGTAATCCCAGCACTCTGGAAGACTTGAAGTCAGGAGTTCATGACCGGCCTGGCCAACATGGTGAAACACCATCTCTACTAAAAATACAAAAATTAACCAGGTATGGTGGCACGCACCTATAGCCCCAGCTACTCGGGAGGCTGAGGGAGGAGAATCGCTTGAACCCGGGAGGTGGAGGTTGCAGTGAGCCGAGATCATGCCACTGCACTCTAGCCTGGGCAACAAAGAGCGAAACTCCATCTAAAAAAAAAAAAAGAGAGAAAGAGAAAGAGAGAGAGAGAGAAAGAAAGAAAGAAAGAGAGAGAGAGAGAGAGAGAAAGAGAGAGAGAGAAAGAAAGAAAGAAAGAAAGAAAGAAAGAAAGAAAGAAAGAAAGAAAGAAAGAAAGAAAGAAAGAGAGAAAAGGAAGGAAGGAAGGAAGGAAGGAGAGAAAGAGAGAAAGAAAGAAAGAAGAAAGAGAAAATATAAAATACATTGATATAAAATACAGATATAAAACTTTCATGTCTGCTTCTATGCTTCTAACCTTACTTTGCTAACTTTATTTTTCCATTAGTTTTAAAAAATGTATTTTTAATTACACCATGACCATAAACACATTCTTAATATAATAATATTAACATTACAGAGAAAACTAACTGTTGACCCTGCCATTTTATCCTAGTTTCTTTCCCAGAGACAAACAATTATCCATTCAGTGTGCCCTTCCATATTTTCCTAGGTATTTACATTCACAAACGTTTACTATAGACATACATAGTTTTTGTTTTATAGGTGTTCGCTTTTTAGAGAAATATAAGTAGTATTGTGCAATACATATAACTTGTTTTCCTTCACTGAACCATAGATTTGAAAGATCATCTTTCATGCACACATAGATCAAGATAGATCAACATGTGTGTACATGAAATTTAGGTACAATGTTCCTACAGGAAAGTACAGGGATTCCAGTTCTATCACTTAGTAGCTCTGAGACATTGGGTGAGTTAACTTCTCTGAACTGCCATAGCCTCATCAGTAAAATTGAGATGAGGTTAGCACTGTAATGAGGTATAAATGAGCTAGCAATTGTAAAGTGCCTAGCACATGGTAAATTCCATGTTTGTGTTTGTTAAATATCAATGAAGTGGTGAGATCCAGTGCTGGTGAGGAGCAGAGGGAGATCTGCTCTCATGCCCACCCACCTGATTGCTGGCACTCCTTACACTCCCTTGTGACCCTCTCTAAGAAGTGGCAATGACCACCGATCCCACCTGCATATGCAGAAGCAGGGGCCCAGTAGAGGAGAAGTGACTGGAAATTTGGTTATGGAACAAGTTGCTGTGACCCTCTCCTTTTCTCCCTTCCAAGGCTCTGTCTGGGCCAATACACATGGCTGGGTTCTCAACCTTACCCTTTCTTACTACCCCAAACTCTCTGGGTGTCTCCGGTGGGTGAAGCATCACAGCCTTCTTCCTGTGGAGACAGGCTATCCTCATGGGGCGAGGGACAGAGTATTGCCTGATGTCTGCCGGGTCCCTGCCATCCATGCCTCCTCGCCACTTTTACAGGTGGATTCTGATAATCCCACCTTAGCCATGCTTATCCCTTAGCCTCTCTTCTTCATCCCCACTAGCACTGCAGAACAAGCCTCCTAAGAGGTCGCCTTGTCTTTCCCCTTTGAAATGCATCTTAAGCAGTGTCTGAGAGACACAGCTTTGCTCATCTACTCTGCTCTTCTAAGACCTTCCTTGGCTCCATGTTACCTGTAGAACTGAGCCTGGGTGAGTCTGATATTTCCACCCAGGTGTTCAAATAGACAAGGAGGAATTGAACTACAGTAAGTGGTGAATTTTCTGGAATTCCATCATTAAATTGTACTCTGAGCAGTTACTGGCTCTCCTCCTTAGATGTCTCAGAAGCCTTGATGGGCTTTCATGTCCAAACAGTGAGTTGGAGAGGGGTTTGGGAACACCTCGTAGGTCTCTTCTTCCCCCGCCCTATGTTCAGCTGCCAATAACACTACCCTGTGCAGCTGAGCCAGTTCTGACCACAGAGCTGGTTGTTAGCAATCTTATCCTCCCTAACAGGTGGGATGTGGAGATAGCTTTGTCTTCTCGACTCAGAACAGGCCTCTTCATGGAACCATGGCCTTCCTTTTGGATCCTGAACAAATGAAGAGGCTGGGTGATACATGTAATGCCCTTTTCAATGTTGTAAAATATTCTGAGTCTAGGAATAATAAATGAATCAGTGAATAAATGAATAAAAGCTGTGTTGACAGGGTTATTAACATTCCAATCAGCAAGCTAATATCATAATAGAAGGACATCCCTACACGTGCTAGAGATATCAAAATGAATGAGGACATGGTCCTCTCCTTGAAGGAATGCTCAGGTGGAGGGAGAAGGAAGGACAGACGGCCAAGGAATTACAACACAGTGTCACAAATACCAGCAAATACTATTCTACAGATAGTGCTATGGGGCCAAAGTAAGACATGGCTTCTTTTCTTAGGATAGTCAGGCAAAGTTTCTGATACAGTTTGGATGGTTGTCCCTTCCAAGTCTCGTGTTGAAATGTGATTCCCAATATTGGAGGTAGGGCCTACTGGAAGGTGATTGGATCATGGGAGCGGATCCCTCATGAATGGTTTTGCACTAACCTCCTTGGTGATGAGTGAGTTCTTCCTCAGTTAGTTCACACAAGATCTGGTTGTTGAAAAGTCTGGGGCCTCCCCCGATCAGTCTGTTGCTCGTGCTCTCCGCATGTGATATTCCTGCTTCCCTTCACCTTCCACCATGATTGGAAGCTTCCTGAGGCCCTCATAAGAAGCAGATGCCAGCCCCATGCTTCCTGTACAGCCTACAGAACTATGAGCCTATTACATCTCTTTTCTTTATAAATTACCCAACCTCAGGTATTTCTTTATAGCAACACAAAAGCAGACTGATAAAAGCTTCTCAAAGGAGGAGTGACATTTGAGATGGATCTTGAAAAGATGAACATGAGTTTACCCGATGGAGAATGAGGACCCCAGTAGAAAGTCCATGTGACCCAGGGAACAACATGTACCAAAGTTGCACAAGTCAGGAAATTTAAGGATTTATCAGTGGAGATCCAGGATTTAATCTAGAAGAGTATGCATTTACTCACGGGAAAGGATGGAAGAGGAGAGGAGGGGAGGGGAAGAGAGAGAAAAATATGTCATTTTGCGCTAGGGATCTATTTGTTTCCATCTTACCTGCATTGATGAGCAATACGCAAGTGCTAACAAAGAAGCTGTGAAACAGCTGGTATGGCAATGAGCTTCAATTCCAGAAAGCTGAAGCCATGGAATGTGAGTCCTCAGAAGAAACTTAGAAGTCATCTGAGCTCAAATTTCCTAATATGAACATTTCTTTTTCCTTTTATACACCCCTGCCCTGCTGCCTTTTTCTCCTCCCCCACCCCATTCATCATTCTAGGACTGGAAATGGGATGTGGGAGGGGGCAGGATTTAAGTAGTTTTTGGTTTTCAGCTAAATTTGGGCTGGGAAACACAAATTACAGTGAACACTGTCATTTTAAGGATGAGAAAGCTGGGGTGTGGGTAAAGGAAATGACTTTCTCAAAGCCTCAAGCTGGGAATAAAGCCCCAGTCCTTCTGGTTTTCTGGCTCAAGTCCACAATCTCTAATAACTTCTCCATATGTAAGTTCTCTAAACTATGGTGAGAACATCTGCATGCCTCCATCAGCCTTTCTTAACTCAGGACACAGGTGTAGCCAGCCTGCCTCCAGGGCTGGGAACTGCACTTTTGCATGCCGATTTCCAGATCACTGGCTGGAATCTTGCTCCAGGGAGAAAGACTCAAGGGCATTGCTGCCCAGATGGCTCTTGTACTTCACCCCAAGCATCAACAGAGACTTCCAAGTGTTTATCTCAAGAGCCCTTAGTTTATTGTCATTCACTGGGGCTTTACAAATTAAGGAAAGAAATGAGAGAGAGCAAGCATGCATGCATGTGAGAGAGCAGATTCTAATTGCTCTCCAACAAAGTGAACAGAGAACTGAGGTTTGACATGAAGTCCTGACTCAAACCCTGCCTTTCTCAAATACTTGATATTATTATTATTTTGATTATAATAGCTTTTGTTGATCCTCTCCTAAGTGCCGGGTACTGTGCAGATGGTTTGCCCACATCATCTTTAATCCCTGCAAAATCCCAGAAAGATAGCATCATCCCTGTTTTGTAAATAAATAAATGAGCCGGCCGGGCGCGGTGGCTCAAGCCTGTAATCCCAGCACTTTGGGAGGCCGAGACGGGCGGATCATGAGGTCAGGAGATCGAGACCATCCTGGCTAATACGGTGAAACCCCGTCTCTACTAAAAAATACAAAAAACTAGCCAGGCGAAGTGGCGCGTGCCTGTAGTCCCAGCTACTCGGGAGGCTGAGGCAGGAGAATGGCGTGAACCCGAGAGGAGGAGCTTGCAGTGAGCTGAGATCCGGCCACTGCACTCCAGCCTGGGTGACAGAGCAAGACTCCGTCTCAAAAAAAAAATAAATAAAATAAATAAATAAATAAATAAATAAATAAATGAGCCACAGAGAGCCTAAGTCTTATGTTCAAGGTGATACAGCAACAACCTAACAGTGTCAGAATTTGAGTGCAGATCTCTCTAACTCTGAACCTTATTTTTAAAAGCTGTGTGACCTTGGGCAATGCAGGTTTCTCATCTGTGACACAGCGAATAATAATAAAAATTCATGTTGTGGAAAGACTCCGAGAATAAATAGATCAAAGGAAATAAAATAACTCTTACCTGTCAGGATTGCCATCAGGATCAAACGAGTTGATAAGGAAAAGTGCTTTGTAAACCACAATACACTATCCAAATGTTATCATTATTATTATTTCAAAAAATATGGCTGCACCTATAAAATAAAACAGTGTGTGGCATATATTTATGACAGCATGCCTCAGAAACAATTTCCATTCTGACAGGTTCCCTCCGTATCATGTTATTAAAAGGTTAAGGAAAATGAACAACGGAGGATTAAGATTAGATCTTTCACACATGAAACCACAAAATCAATAGAGCCCCGGTAATCTATCCAGCGATATGAAAAAATAGACCGAGGTGCCCAGAATGATTACTCAGGGAAATGTCAACAGGTATTGACAAGGAACCTGGCAAGGCAGCTGCCATGTAGCCTTGGCCACTGTCTCCTGCACACTAGCGCCCTCCTGGTGACTCATTCTGAGAGCTCAGGAATGGTAAGGGAGCCCGGGAGACGGGCACTTTTCACTCTCTCAAAATTCTGCAGAATTTCTCTTTCTGCAATTGGGTCAGGGCTGCGTGGGAAAAATGATAGCCTAAGCAGCACCATGGAGAGTGTGTGATTACACCTATTTGTGGTCAATATACGGTCCTTTTAAAACCTGCTATTGTTATCCTTATGCTGTGATGGTCATTATCACTGTGGCTGAAAATTATTAAGCATTTTGAAGATGCCAACTATCTTTGTGGATCCCTGTGGGACTGGAGGGCCAAGGCTGCAGTCTCAAAGCTGTGGAGTTCTGCTCAGAGGGTTTCATTTTCCCACTTATCTGGAAAGGGTTTCTTGCAGATCTCAGAGGATGGAAGAATTCTGGTGAATATTCTGGTGAGGGTTTTAGGTCAAAACTCTGAGATATGGCTAAATGTGAGATTAAAGTCTGTCCCTCAAGTACTCTAAGATAAAATGACCTTTTGATTAACCTTCATGGTTGCATGATTATCTACCTGTGTTACCCTCCTCTGGCAGTCCTGGACATGGATGTAGAGTCACAGATGATAATAATGATAGTTATGATAGAAGTAGCACCTTGCACGTATTGAACACCTACCGTGTGTCAAGCACTGTGCAGGAAATTTACGTTTATTGTTCCTAATCCTTATGATCCCCATACAAGAACAATTTTCTCTATAGTGAAGGAACTGAGAATCAGAAAGGTAAAGTAACTTGCCCAAAGTCAGATAGCTAACAAATGACAGAATTGAGATTCAAACTCAGCCCATTACCCCTCCGGTGCCTATACTGCATCCACTTGCAGTGCCTATACTGCATCCAAAAGGAAGGCCATGGTTCCATGAAGAGGCCTGTTCTGAGTTGAGAAGACAAAGCTATCTCCAAACCCCACCTGTTAGGGAGGATAAGATTGCTAACAACCTTCCTCCTGTGGAGGCAGGCTATCCTCATGGGGCGAGGGACAGAGTATTGGTGGCACTGCCTCTCAAAATTACAAACCCCCAAACCATACGCAAGTACTACAACTGGGTCATGACCATTAGGTGGAACGGCCTCCCACCAAAGGATAGCCAACTAACAGAACTCATGGATGGTAGGAGTAACAGGAGAAGGTGCTAACAGGAGCAGAGGCTCAGAGCAGATGCTGGAGCAGACTGGAGAGGCCTGGCTCATTCTAGAGGGCTTGGAAAGTAGCCTGCATGGGAAGGACAAGCCAGCCTCAGAGACATGTAGTGCTTGCAGAACACACTCACAGGCTGTCCTACTCCCAGCCTCTGAGGACACGAGTCATAAGATTTGGAGAGTGTAAGAGTCCCCAGCCACTTACTCTTCAAACATCTGAACACAAATCAGCTTGGCTGCCAGGCTTTTAGGGTCCTTGTGCCCCACTTCTAGTAGCTGGGCTCTGGGCATCGTCTACTTTCCAGACCTTAAGGGAATCCAGGTGACTCTGGATGTGTGGGCACTTAGGCTTGCCCTGCCTCAGCAGCAAGTCTGCCTGGGTCTGAAGTACCTGTGGGCTCCTTCCCACAGGGATTGCTACCATATTGTGTAGGTGAGAACCAGAGACTCAGAAGGGAGACTCCACCTGCCCCAGAACACACACAGATGGTATGCAAGTGTCAAGAATGGGCCAAACCTCATTCTGTAGCATGAATCACAGAATGTTTCCTCCTACTCCATTCAGTCTCATAGAAGAATCTCAAATCTGGGGCTAGGTTTTAGGCATCAGGCAGATCTCTACCTTGGAAAAGGCCACCTCTCTGCCCTCTTCCCACACTTGTTTAAGGAAGTCCTTGAGGTTCAGAGTCAGGGTCCAGACAGGGGTGGCCTGAGAACTGGGATAAACTTCCACATAATGGCATTGGCAACAACCTGGATGAAGTTGGAGGCCATTATTCTAAGTGAAGTAACTCAGGAATGGAAAACCAAATATCCTTATGTTCTCACTTATAAGTGGGAGCTAAGCTACCAGGATGCAAAGGCATAGAATGATATAATGGACTCGCAGGGAAGGGTGAGAGTGGTGAGGGATAAAAGACTAACACATTGGATATAGTGTACACTGCTTGGGTGACAGGTGCACCAAAATCTCAGATATCACCAGTAAAGAAATTATCCATGTAACCAAAAGCCAACTCTTCCCCCAAAACTAATGAAATAAAATTAAAAACTTCCACATAGATGTAGAAGCTGAATAATTATCATAGCTAATGCTTATATAAGGTACTCATCATGTGCCCAGAATTGTTCTAAACATTTTATATATGGTAACCCATTTGATCTTCACAGGAGCCCCATAAGGTGGGCACAATTCACCCTATTTTCCAGACAGGAAAAACGAAGTTAAGAAGCACAGCTAGTAAGGGTGGCAGCCCACTTTTGCACCAGGTGTCAGGGCTGTAGAGCTTGTGCATGTAGCCTTTCTCTCATGTCATCCCTTAAGAAGACAGGAAACTCCTCTATACCTGGCTCACATATAGAGATTCTGGTGTCAGGGGCCTCTGAGGAATAACAGTTGCACATTTTGACAAGTGCAGCTATCCAAACATGTATAGAGTTAATAGACTAGTGCATTCAGGAGAAACAGAAACTTATAAAGTATAACAATATTTTGAAACAAAATCAACACCGCATGTATACTTACAAGACTCCTTAAATGTCTTGTTTCTATATCAAACAACAACAAAAGGGTAATTGGGTTGGTCAGTCAGTGTGTTAGTCTGTTCTCGTGCTGCTAATAAAGACATACCCGAGACTAGGTAATTTATAAAGGGAAGAGGTTTAATGGACTCACAGTTCAGCATGGCTGGAGAGGCCTCACAATCATGGCAGAAGGCAAAGGAGAAGCAAAGACACGTCTTCCATGGCAGCAGGCAAGAGAGCTTATGTGGGGGAATTCCCCTTTATAAATCCATCAGATCTCATGAGATTTACTCACTATCACGAGAAGAGCATGGGAAAGACCTGCACCCATGATTCAATTACCTCCCACTGGATCCCTCCCAAGACATGTGGGAATTATGCGAGCTACAATTCAAGATGGGACTTGGGTGGGAACACAGCCAAACCATATCAGTCAGTATAATTTAGGTGTCCTGTATTCATCCTTGACTTTGACCTGCTGTTTGTGAACCATGTGTAGGTAGCCAGGTTTATGAAGTCAGGCTTTTCCTCTCTAGCGAATTCTGCAAAGTTGGATGCTGACTCCATCTAGACAGAAATAAATCTTCCCTTCTGAAAAAAGGACTCTGGTTGCTAAACTTTTCACATCAATGGATAGATACAGGAGCCCATCGAGTCAATTGTCTGGCTGGAAGGCTGTTTAAGTTGGAAATTATGAAATTAACATCCAGAACATAACCAATGATGATATTAATAGTTACCATTTCCTGTCATGTGTGGCACTGTGCTAAGCACTTTCACAGTCCTGAACAGAAATGCTAAGTAACATAGCCCATGGCCACACATTCAGTAAGTTGTAGAGATAGGCTCTACCAACAGACGTTCTGCCTGAAGAGTCGCCCTCTTAATGTATGTGCAATCCTAGCCTAATTTCATGTGTTTGATTTACCACAGTTAAATCAGTTAAGCAGAAATGTACAACAAACTGTAGAAATGCTAGATTTCAGATTTGGTGTCTTCCTTGGCAAAGGGAATGGCCTCTGGTCAGGCAGGACTGAGTTCTACTTGCTGTGGTTTGCTTGTGAGATCTGGTGATCATCTTTAGAGGGTCCCTGCTCTTCTCTCTCATGCCCCATCTTTGGATTACATCATTTCCCTTCATCGAGGGTCTTAAAATCCTTTGAAGAAAGATCTTGCTCATTGTACCTGCCAATTCTTGAAGTTCATTCTAAGTCTTTTTTATGTCTTTACTGTGTTTTAGAGAAAGGGTCTCACTCTCTCTCCCAGGGTAGAGCACAGTGGCACAATCCTAGCTCACTGCAGCCTCAAACTCCAGGGCTGGAGCAATCCTTCTACCTCAGCCTCCCAAGTAGCTAGGACTACAAGTGTGTGCCACCATACCAGATGGGGTCTTGCACAGGGGTCTTGTCCAGGCTGCTCTCAAACTCTTAGTCTCAAGCAATTCTCCTGCTTTAGCCTCCCAAAGTGCTGGGATTACAGGTGTGCACCACTGTGCCCAGCCTTTCACTGTAAGTCTTAAGTCCTGATCAAAGAATTACTGCACTTGTGAGTCTGGACAGGATGTTTCCCTGTGGTTTGTCGGTACAGTGGCATACATATCTCTCATCAAAAAGTTCCACCTACCTCTGTAAGCCATATTCTCTGTCAGCATTGGCTAAAGGAAGGTACTTGCACATTCTTGGGGAGCAAGGGGCTCTTTGACTAAAACTTGTATTTTTTAAAAAGTCCTTCATTAAGCAATGCCACCTCCTGAATGTGGTAACTGGTCTTCAGAGACTGTTCCCAATGCACTACCCCACCTGTATTGTGTTGCTGTCTCCCAAATTGAGTCTGGGCTGGCCCTGTGACTCATTTTAATCAGCAGAATATGATAGAAGCAAGTCTATGTTAGTTCCAGTCTACAGCCTTAAGATCTGGCAACTTCTGCATTTCTACTCTTGGGAGCCCTGAGATGTCATGTGAGAACTCTAGTTCCACTATTGGAGAGATCCTGTGGAGAAGCCTGCTAGGTGGCCACCTGAAGAGGAGGAGGCCTGAGGAGAAACACAGCCCCGGTCAGGCTGTCCCATCTAACCCTCGGCCATCAAGCTTCTGAGCCGAGTCAACAAACCTGTGAGTGGAGAAACCACTGGGAATCTTCCAGCCCCAGCAGACATCACATGGAACAGAGATGACCCTTCCTGCTTGGCCAGCCTGAATTCTTTAGCTACAGAATTGTGAGTAATGGTAACATAATTAATGTTTTCAGACACTAAGCATTCAGGTAGTTTCTTATGACTGTATCAGATAACAGAAACCCTGACACTATGTAACATCAGTAATTGCATCATAGTTCAAAAGCCTGACTAGTCAATCACTTTGCTCTTCGGCTTGGGGCTTCACAAGCACATGGGAGGTTTCCCAGACTCCCCTTCTACAGTCACCCCACTCGTGTCATCAAGAAAGTACATGGTTCTCTACTTAAAGTTACCCGAGTCATAATTATAGATGTGTTCAATTACTTGGGTTTATTTCCTCCATGAAACTGGAAACTCCATGAAGGCAGGGAGCCAAGAGTGATATTTACTGCTGAATCCTCCACTTAGCACAGGGTCCAGAACACAGTGGACGCTGAACATATATTTTTTGAATGAATAAATGAACTTATGCAGTGTTTGAATTGGTATGAAGTTTGGGCTGGGGGCGGTGGCTCACGCCTGTAATCCTAGCACTTTGGAAGGCTGAAATGGATGGATCACCTGAGGTCAGGAGTTTGAGACCAGCCTGACTAACACAGTGAGACCTTGTCTCTACTAAAATATATATATATAATTACATATATATATAATTACATATATATATGTAAATTAGCTGGGCGAGGTGGCAGGTGCCTGTAATCCCAGCTGCTTGGGAGGCTGAGGCAGGAGAATTGCTGGAACCTGGGAGGCGGAGGTTGCCGTGAACCGAGATTGCACCACTGCACTCCAGCTTGGGTGGCAGAGCGAGACTCCATATCAAAAAAAAGAGAAGAAGTTTGGAGTAGCTGGAGCATAGAGATTGAAAAATTGTTAATTTGCTAGGCTAAACAGTTTGAACTTGATCTTGTAGTGAGCAAATGAACAGCTGTACAGGGTGGCCTAAATTCCACCATTTGCCACCCTTAATCCACAAAATCAATGCAACTACATAATCCATCTAGTTGTTTCAAGTCTCCCAGGGAATTAGTTTCAAGGCACATTGCCAGGTAGAATTCCATTTTTCCTCCGCACACATTTCTAGCATTCCTGGAACTATCTGGAGTAGAAAGTGAGTACCCTTTCAATTATCTGTACTTATATTTAAAAACGCTTGTGAAAATGAGTTGCTCTGAGTTGAGCTGGAGATGCTTCATTGCATATCCCAATGATGTCAATGCCTTATGGCTCATGAGGTCAGTAAAATATTCAAAGATTTTTGGGAACCAAAAAAAGGACTTAATAGAACATATGATATACTGTACCTCCAGTATTAAACATATCATGCCCACACCTGGCCCTAAATAACTAGCACCAAGTCAAATTGTACCTAAAGAGCTCTCTTCAGTCTGCCCCCTTGTATTTGGTGAGCACATCCCAAATGATGGAGACAACATCTGCGAGGTCAGCTCTCCTCTCAGCACTCTGGTGAACGCCTCGCCTTGGAGCACACTGTTGACCTTTTGCATCCACCCGGTTATACATTGCTCATTGTCACCATCAGTGCTGACCAGCAGTTCTTAGTAATACATCCGGTCTGTACTCAGTCCATTTCACCCATATATAGTGCCGCAATACCGCCAGTAGCTGACTAACAGTTCCAGTACATCCTATCCACCAGTCCGCTTCACCTGGTTAAGATTTCATGGTCACCGTCAGTGCTGACCAACAGTTCTTAGTACACATCCTATCTGTATCAGTCCACTTTCTCACCTGGTTATACAGTGCTCATGGCTGGTCACCGTCAGTGCTGACTAACAGTTCTTAGTACACATCCTATCTGTATCAGTCCGTTCTCACCTGCTATAATAGTGTCATGGTCACTGCCGACTAACAGTTCTTAGAGGTATTACGGTCCTTAACTGTAATTTCAGTCCATTTTCATGCTGCCAGATAAAGACATAACTGAGATCAGTAACGTATAAAGAGGTTTAATGAACTTACAGTTCTGTGCTGGGATTCTCAGCAGCCGCGTAAAAAACGTGAAAGGCATAACTCACATGGTGGCAGACAAGAGAAGAGAGCTAAAACCATCAGATCTTGCGAGACTTATTTACTATCACGAGTACAGCATGGAAAAGACCTGCCTCCATCAGCCAATTACCTCCCACCGGGTCTCTCCCATAACACATGGGAATTCAAGATGAGATTTGGATGGGGACACAGCCAAACCATACCACTATCTGTTCCTGAGCTACATGGCTTACACAGTATTCTACATCTAAGCCTCTTTTGCAGCCAGAGAGAAATACTTACCTATAATTTATAAGACCATGCACAATAGAAGAAACAGGGCACCTGTGCATGTCTACAGATAAATAGATATCCTTTCTTTATATACAGAAATACACATAATAAAGGACACAGAATTTCCATATCTATCAACACAGAGAACAAACAAAACCCTAGAATAGATAGTTAGCCTCCTCTGCTAAATAGACACTGCCCTCCTGCCACCACCACATCCATGTCATAGACATCGAACACTTAGAAAGCGATTTTCAACCTGTGACTCCTTTCTAGTGAATGCTTGCCAGTTTTGTGAGGTGGAGAATGAGGATTTGGGGAAGGAGAGTGTATTTGTTTAGGTAATGCTAGCCACTATAACAGAAAAACAGTGACATCTCAGTGGCCTAATACAATAGAAATTTCTTTCTTATTCTTGCATAGTCTAATCAGCAGAGAGTGGGGAAGATTCTGCTCCAGGCAGTCATGCAGGAACCCAGGCTGCCAGAGGTTCTACCCTCTTCAACACTAACTTTCAAGATCACCAGGGGTCTCCACATATAGCTGGCATATGAGGAAAAAACAGAGTGTAGGATTACACACTGGAGGTTTATCACGGGTCAGACATAAAACAGTACATGCCACTTCTCCCTATATTCCATTAACCAGACTGCAGTCACAGGGCTAAGTATAATTGCAAGGTAAGCTGGGGCATGTAGTGTAGCTTAAGAGGAAGGGGATCTGGGCTCTGTACCTGGCAATTCTCTTTGCCACAGGAGGATCATTTTGCTGGCTGTCATTATCTATCTGTTAATTTTTTTCCTTCTTATTTTTCCAATTGGGAATAGAGTCACTTCTTTTTCTCATTCAGGTTTTATTTTCCCCAGATAGCCCTCCAATAACCTTGTTGCCCACTCAGCCAACCCACACTTCTTTCTGGGAAAATTTTGAACCACAGTGGTGATAATACCCATGCAATGGATAATGCATTCCAATACCCATAACCACCTTCGGTGATGTAGTTATCACAGCAGTCAGCTAAGGACTTTTGAAAATCAGGTTCCCCAGGCCACAAGGAAAAATCTACAGTGGAAACAGTAGACGTCAGCATTTCCCAGACACTGATTAAGGTTCTAGAACAATAGGAGGGAGATAGATTCTGTCCTCCAGGATCCAGGGAAGGTAAGCCTGGAAGACAAAGAGCTCACCTGAAGGTGGACAAGCCCATGCTGTAATCCATGGGGCTGTGGGTGATGAAGGGAGAAATGTGTGCTGTATAGGGTGGTGTCACCTGGAACAGCTGCCAGGCTCAGCCCCGGGGACTTAATATACCTTCCTTAGTAGAGAACCATAACCTCGGTCATCATAATTCCAGCTTTGCACAGAGCTGTGCAGTGTACAAAGCCCTTCGCTGTTCACTGAGAGTGTGTTATTTTCTTCCCTCAATATCATAAGACAGGTATTAAGTTTATGCCTTCCTCTGCATCTCTACTCTCTCTTCTGCTACCACTGCCTTACTTCAGGCCTGCATCATTTCTCAGTGGACTCTTAGGACAGCCTCCTAACAGGTCTCTCGGCTCCAATTTGCCTCCCTCTAATCCATTCTCTATACTGTAGCAAGAGTAATCTCTCAAAGAAAGCAGTCCCCTTTCTTCCCCTCCTAACACCCTTCAATAGCTTCTCTCGTAGTTTGGATAAAATCCATGTCATTAGCATGCTCATCAGGCCCTACCTGATATGGCTCCTGCCTGCCTCTCCTGTTTCATTTCTTTCCATTGCTCATGCTGAACTCTGTAGCTACAGCAACACTGAATGGCATATGGTTTCCGCAAACCCAGTGAGCTTCCTCACCTTTGGATCATAACTTTGATGACCCCTCTCTCCATAATGCCGCATGCCCTCCCTTTCATTCGCTAACTTCTCTTTAACCCTTAACTATCACCTCATTCCTGAGAATGCTTTTCCAATGGCCATACACATACTTGGCTGATGCCCGAGCTATGCTGTGCAAACTCTCTCATCGTCACACTGTACTGCTGTGATGTATTGCTGTGCCTGCCTGTCTCACTAAGCTGTGAGCTTTCATAGGGAAAGTCCATTACATACTCATCTTGATACCCAGTCACCTAGCATTGCACCTGGCATCTAGCAGGTGCTCTACAAATGACTGTTGAAGTGTTTTATCAACAAACCTGCATTTTCAACTCAGTAAACTACTGCTTAGAGGGCTTAAGGGGTTTGTCCAGGTTGTAAACTAAGTCACGGGAGAAATGAGATACCTCAGTCTTTCTGAAGCCTCAAATACTTCACACTATGTCACATGATCTTCAAAGGGAGACACATAATTATGTTGGCTGAAAAAGATATCTCTCAAAGAAATGTTTTGTTTTGTTTTACTTCTTTTAAATCTTAAGTCCTTTTAAGAATCTCAGGAAAGTTATGGATTTTTTCCCCCAGAAAAATGTATACACACATCAAATTTTTAATGCAATGTAAGAGTGTGTTAAAAGTATATTGGTCAGAATGGGGTAGGTATTGTTGCAGCAACATATAAACCACCAAATGCCAATGACACAGCACAACAAAAATTGAATTCTAACTCACATGAAGTCCTTTATGGGTCAGCAACGGCTCTCCTCCATCCAGTGACTCAGGGGTTTAGGCTTCCTTCACTGTAAGACAGTGTTCTGTCAACACATGCTTCCAAATCCACAGGACAGAAGACAGAAATGGAGAGGGCACACTGGCTCTTAAGTGGTTCAGCCTGAAAGTGTCACATGTCTGTGATAAATTACCAAATATCCACGAATTCCTTCCAAAATCGTAGGCATGCCCCTTTGCAAAGTGACTCTGCTGTTCCTCCCATCAACCGGTATAAGCTCTGTCTCCAGCTCTTGAATATGGGCTTGGCCATTGCTTCAGCCAAGAAGACAGTAAGAAACCTCAGGCAAGCAGAGGTTTGGAAAGCACTTGTGCACTGGGACTTGTCTTTTCTTGCTGCTTTTTGAAACCGTTAGATCACCCTGAGATCAAGCCTGAGTTAGTCTATTTGGAGTCATGTGGCCCATTTACTTCATCACTTCAGCCAATGGCCAACACTAACTGACAGGCAGAATGAATCATCAGGCAGGTGAGTAAGGCCATCCTGAACCAAGCAGGCTCCTGCTGACCTACCAGTTGGCTGAACCAAGGCAAGGCCGGCACCCTTCTTAGTCTAGGCCTATTTGATGACCCAAGGAATTGTGAGCTGATAAATGATGATTATTTTAAGCTACAATTTTGGGATTATTTGTTATGCAGCAAAAGCTAATACAAAAATAGGTATCAGGAGTGGAGCGCTGCCATAGCAGAAAAGTGAAAAGTGGCATTGACTGTGGAACTGGGTGGAGGCTGGAAAATCAGTTAACAAAAGTTGGAAAAACAACAAACTGTTAGTGGATCCGTAGACTTAGAGTTACAAATTCCTACATATAGTTTAAAGGCCTAGAGACATATGATCAGTTTCAAAGCTCTCGCATGGTCAGAGATGAGATCTATAGCCCTGAGTAAGAGCAGCTAGACCAGAAGAGTGGTATGGTGTGATAACTGTAATAGACTTAAAGCAGTGCTAACACATCCTAAAGGCAAGGGGAAGCTTCAGAATTAGAAAAAGGAGCGTTTAGGAGTCAGAAAAAAAAAAAAAGTGTGTCTAGCCATAGATTTCCTACTAACCAGCTGTGGAGACAGCTGTGAAACCCCGTCTCAGAGGCTTGGAAGATTATACTAAGTTTCTTGGCTTATTGTCAAAATCAAATAAGATGATGTATGGGGAAACTGTTAAATTGCTAAGAACCGTCCCTGAAAAATATGTGTATTATTTTCCCTACAGCCTGAGGCGGCCGTCCACCAGGCCGGATCTCAGGTGAGCTGCACTGAGAAACCACCAGGGGGCGCAATGAGGTTGGAACTCAAGGAGACAGGGGCGCCTGGAGCGGAAGAAGCCCAGGAGAATCTATCGGGAAGGCTTTCTTGAGCAAATGACATTAATATAAAATTTGAATAATGAGTCGTATTTAGCTAAGTGGCACATACTCTGGACAGAGGGAACGGCATGCAAAAATCCTGGAGGTGAGAGAGCACAGGATTCACTCGTGTAACTGTCCTCTCTAAGCCTGCAGGCTCCTCCGTTTGAACATCAGGTTGAGGAGGGCGAAAGTCGAAGGGGAGCCCTGTCTGCTAAGGGTTTGATTTCTCTTAAAGGCAGGCAGATAGGAGACAAGACATGGATCTTTCTTGAAACACAATTTTCTGCTTGTTTACAAATGATTAACCACCACAATCAATTGTGTCAAAGTTCAGGTCAGTTGCATCCTTTGGGACAACGGTGACATGTTGCCTTGTACTTAGGCTTACGACAACTGGAATGCACCCTGGGTGGTCTGACAGAGAACTTGTGTTCTGTGTTTTGGACACAATGTGAGAAGACTACCATCTTCTGTGGCTTTCCCATCCATCCCCTCACTATACTTCCTTATTTGATTCTCCAACCCCAACCCAGCTACTCTGCAGGGAGGCAGGAGGGGGAGGCTTACCATTTCGTACATTCAAACCCAAAACAAACTTATCAAGTAGGCAGTAATGAATTATTATCCCCATTTCACAGATGAGAAAACAGAGTCTTAGAGAAACTCTGTAACTGTGTTTAAGGAAAGCAAATCCAGTCTGTGTTCTTTCCACTAGCCCACCCTCATACCTTGCAAGCTGCCTCTCCCATGTGAGGTTCCTCACCCACATCGCAATAGCAAAAGCAACAGGACCGCCATCCAACACATGGACTCAGCCCTTTATGTGTTGCAGGTTGGTTTTGTAAATGCCAGGTTGGTGCAGTTTGGACTTTAATATGTTGATTCTGGGGAGTCAGGGTTGGTTTTCAGGAAGGTAGGTTGGAGAATCTCAGTCATTTGCATCTTTTGGGATACAAGCAATAACAACAACACATATATATTTAGATAATTATTATCATGTAGTGATTTCTTTTTGCTTTTTCTGTTTTTTTTGTTTGTTTGTTTGTTTTTTTTTTTTTTTTTTTTTTTTTGAGATGCAGTCTCACCCTGTCGCCCAGGCTGGAGTGAAGTGACGTGATCTCGGCTCACTGCAAGCTCCGCCTCCCAGGTTCACGCCATTCTCCTGCCTCAGCCTCCCGAGTAGCTGGGACTACAGGCACCTACCACCACACCCAGCTAATTTCTTTTGTATTTTTAGTAGAGACGGGTTTTCACCATGTTAGCCAGTATGGTCTCGATCTCCTGACGTCGTGGTCCACCCGCCGCGGCCTCCCAAAATGTCATGTAGTTATTTCTATAATGCCTATTTGTTCAACATTTACACATTGGGTATTTGGTCTGACTCTCCCAACTGTGAGTGGTAAGTTGGCATAGTCCTAATTTTACATATGAGGAAACAGAATCAGAGACAGTCAATGAAAATATCAGCTCACTTATAGAGAGAGCACATAGAATGTGCCAGACAATGCGCAACATGTTTTGAATACTTAGATTTATTTAATCTTCACAACAACCCGGTGAGGTTGGAACTATTATTATCCCTGTTTTATAGATGAAGGAACTTAGGCCCAGAGAGGGTTAGTAATTTTCTCTGGCCACACAGCTGGTGAATCACACAGAAGCAATTTGAACTCAGGCAGATGGGCTCTAGAGCCCTACAACCTCTTACTAACTTGCTCAAAATCACGTAACTGGAAAGAGGCAAACATGGAATTCAAACCTTGGCCTGTCTGACTCCAAAGCCTGAATTCTACTAAGTAACAATAGCTTACATATCTGAGCACCCAACATAGGCCTGTTCTAATCATTTCCTTATATTAATTTGTTTAATTCTCACCACTTTGCAAGTAAGGAAAATGAGGCACAGAAGTAAAGCAACTTGCCCATAGTCCAAAGCTATTAGGTTGGTGCAAAAGTAATTGTGGCTTTTGCCATTTAAAGCAATGACAAAAACCGCAATTACTTTTGCACCAATCTGGTCAGTGACAGAGAATGTACTTGAACCCAGGCTGTCTGGACCTAGAGCCCACAGTCCTTGCAGCCTCACTAATAGCCTGTCCACTTAGCAGCTTACCCCAAAGTTATAGAGGAATAAACACCATGCTGCTACAGATTTTTCATCATTCTGGTTGGTTTCCAGAGTGACAGGTAAGTTTTTGGTCTGTGCAAAGTCTGAGTTTCCAGTCACTAGTGGCTGTTTACTTTGCAGAGCTATTTGCTCTTGGGAACAGAAGCTGACAGTGCACTCACAGCACAGACTTGTCATGGGCCTAGCAGCCTCTGTGGCATCTCCTGTCACATTGGGAAAATGAAGAATTCCAGGACATCGGCGTGGAGGGCGCTGGTGGAGCTATTTCTTCTCTGTGCTGCCCTGGGCTGTCTCAGTTTGCCTGGCTCCAGGTAAGTGACAGTTACCAATAATTCGCTGATCAATAATATGACAGGGAAGGTGCAGTCACATGATGCTGACCATCTCTTTGTCGCATGTCTATTGAATGAGGAACGTCTCTTGAGGGAATTTGCATGCATCTGTTAACCTACTATCATCAACCCTCTTCAAATTATTGTGGAACCAAGCGGATGATTTCAACAAAAGTTCCTGTAAGAAACTGACATGTTTAAATGTATTTTGTCATGCTGAGAACAATAGGATATTTGTTCTGTATTCTGAACAAAGCCTCCATGTGATTCTTTATGAAAAAGAAAGTTTGTTACGTACAGAGGAAAAAAGAGCCAATTCATGAGGTGATTTTAATAAATGAGATTGACCCACTCTACCTACTCATCAACCTCAAATCTTCAGATTCTCAGGTTCTTTCCCATCCCCCTCTTACACAAACACTTTCTCTCTCTCTCTCTCCCCCTCCTACAATGTTCCCAGCAGTTAAATGCTAACTGATTTGTTTCATTATTGTTAGTCTCCATTAATAGGGTGCAAAACAAGCTAAAGAGAATGTCTTAGTGGGAGCTCAAACTTGGGCTCCAGTGATAGAAGAGCCAGTGACGTAGCAATCTGGGGACGCTCTGTATGCATGAGAAACCCCTACCATGAGATGCTGACGTGTGCATGTGTCCCCGGCCTCCATGTAAACACTCCTGTGGGAAGAGGGACTGTAATTCCATTCCTTTTACTTAGTCCAAAAATGAGATCTGAACAAACCTTTCACTTGGTGTGAGGAGTACCTCCTACCCATGGGACACAGCCTCTGGTCTCAGTTCTGTTGAGTTGCCATTAGGAACCACAGCATGATGAGCATTCAGTCACTATCCATTGGCCACTCAATAAGTAACAGCTATTAGGATGATCAAGAATCTCCATTTAGCCCAGAGAATAACTAAGCTGCCAAAACCTTCCTTGTGTGTACTGTGTGTACACAGAGAAGCATTCAAGACCCAAGAAAATGTCTCCAGAATGGAGGACTTAAGGGAACTGTAGCAAACCTATCTATAGCACTGTGCCCCTGGGTGGAGATTTCTGTTGGGCTCTGAGGATACAGAGATGAGCCTATGTTCTCACAAAGAATGCCGACATGTGAGCACATGCTGTGTGTACCATTGCAAGAGATGCCACAGGGGCAGCCAGCAAACAAGGAGGGAATGATCAGCTCTGTGGGGCATGGGGCCTGGAAAGGCTTCGAGAAGAGAGAGTGCTAGGACTGAATCTCTACAGGTGAGTGGGTGTTTGCCGAATGGCTAAGGGATTGAAAGGTGTGCCAGGTAGAGGGAGCAGCACAGGCAACTGTGCATGAGTGTGAGAGAGCTGGCTTGCTCCTGAAGCTTCCAGACACTACAGTGGGCCTTGAGCACAGGTCCTGGCAGGGAGTTGAGAAGGATGAGATAGAGTAGGAGTGAGCAGGCATCAGGTCATGGGCAGAGTTAGGGGATGCAGGAGTACCAGCTAAGGAGCGTGAACCGTATCCTCGCCGCAATGCAATGGGAGGACATTGAAGGGTTGAAGCAAAGGAGTGACATGATCAAATTTATATATTAGGAAGTTCACTCTGAGGTAGGGAGTGGAGGGGCAAATGGTTGATTAGGGTGCAGCCTGAAAAATTGTATTTAATCGTCACCACAATGTCATGAGGTGACTGTAATCTCTCCTTCTTACTATGTAGGAGAACAAACTGATCCTCAGTGACAAGAAAAGATTCATGCATGTGTGGTGAGTCTCAAACCCTTACCTGAATCCAGGTATAGTTCTGACATCCACTCGTAATTCCCATGAGGCAGTCTCGAACACATCAGGTATTGGAATTCCATCCATGAAGTAAAAGAATAGTCTTTAGTTCTGGGACAGAAAATGCTGAGACCACCTTCGTATTGGCCAAGAGAGTTTTTTGCTTTTACTTACTCTTGTAATCAAGTCAGACAATGAAATCATAATCACTGTGTCATAAGATCTATCATTTATATATTGCCACTCCGTACCAGCCACTTGGAAACATTAGCTATAATCCTCACAGCTATTCCATGTAAGTGCTACTGTTTACCATTTCACAGAGAGGGAAACAGAAAACATAAGTGTCCCAAGGCTACCCACTTAACAAATAGCTAACTATGGATTCAAATCCAGTTTTGTTCAGGTCTCAGAATCCCTGCACTCTCTCTGCATCCTTCTGCTTCTCACTAATGCGTTGTCCCCTCCCCGCCCCAACCCACCCTCCAACCCCCACATTGTGTATCTGACTTGCTGGCCTCCCGTGCCATTTCTCCATCTCTGGGCCACACATTTGTTGCCTTGAGATGTTGCTTTAAATTTCATGTCTACCACAGCAAACAACAGAGAGAAGAGAAATTGAAAACCTGCCACCCAGAAGCTGCCCCTTCTAGCAAAGAAAAAGGATGCTGTTTGCAAAGGGGATGCAGCTGCTTAACAAATTGTGTGTGACAAGAAAGTTGTTGTGTCAGGGCATTTCTACCGAAAGCCAAAATATATTGACGCACCCCATCTATATAAGCTGATGGCTTGCAATTTACTGCTGACCCAATCCTGCTGTACTGGATGGATCCATCTTTATTTTGATCAGAGACGCCTGTTAGGAAGAGAGTGGGAGACCTGGGCCCGGTGAAATGTGTCCTAATGCTGGCTACAGCATTTTCTGCATCCCCAGGAAAGACACCTCCTTGCCAGTCCTTTAAGTAGAGGGGGCACATGTTCAAGGACCTGAGCAAGGGTGTTTACTGTAGCTCTATTTGCAATCGCAAAACACTGGGAAAATATAAATGTCCCTCAAAAGGAAAAGGAATAAAATAAATGCAATGCATGTCATATAATAGAACATCCAGAAAAAAGAAATGAACTAGATCTCTTTATGAATCAACATGGATAGGCTTCAGAAATGCAATGTCGATTAACAAAAGCAAGTTGTAGAATCGTATGTGTAAGTATGAATAAAGCACACACAAGCAATACTATAGATAGTCTATAGATGTCAAATTATTTAAAAGAGACTGGAAGGAAACACACCAAATTCATGGCAATAGCTCCTCTGGGGGTAAGGTGGGGGGAGCAAAATTGAGACTGCTGTAATATGCAGATGTCAAAATTAAAAATTAAAAAAAAAGACTTGAAGCAAGTGTACCAAAGTATGAACAGTTGCCAATCTGGATGTGAGTACATGGGTGTTTATTATATTATTTCTTGTACTTCTCTCAGCCTGTTTAATTTTTCAATGTTAAAAGCATACAGAGGATTTTTAATGACAGAAGTTTAGTCAGTAGGTCAAAATGTCCATCAGGTTTGTTCCTATAGAAATTCATAGGGGTGAAAGGCTTGTGTTGTTCCCACACACAGAGGCCCTGGTGGAGCCTAGAATTTATGTGGCTCCTCATTAGTCCCAGGAATTAAATGCAATTTAATGCTAGCCTTTCTTTCAGATTTGCATTTTGTAGTACTAATAAACCGCACACATTTCATCCGATGTAATTTACAAACATACTATTTATTCAGCTGATTACTTCATTATATTGCCACCTTCCATAATGAAAGTTGGGTGCAAAAATGAGAGATGTGGTAGATATAACTACTTTTTACCAAGTTCTTTCTGTAAGTGATCATCTTGCCCATTAATAGGCTTTCAAATCTCAGAGAGGAAAATAATTGTGACTCTTAATAGCTAGTGTGTACATTACTTATCCGCTCAGTCTCAACTGTGGCGCTGGAGTTGTCTTGGTTGCTAAAAACACAATGTAACTGTTTTGTAGTTGAAATAGGAAGAGGGTACCCTGCAGAGCTGTCAAATACATACTTAGGAGAAGCTAAATCACAGACAGTATTGTTTTGTCAAACTTGGTCAAATTAGTAGATAAGAACACATTCTGCAGCCCCCCACTGGTGTGCAGCATCCTGCCTCAAGTAACCATTTTAAAGTATCCACCTGTGGTTTCCAGTAGTCTTTGACCTTTCATTAAAGATCCAACTTTACTAGGCAATTGATTTTTGCTGGTCTCTGGGGCGGTCATGGACACGGATTTCACTGTAGTTAATATTATCCTCTTTTTAGGACTTTTGCCAAGTGAGAACATATTGTTAATGACCTTGTCGGGAGTGACATCCTGTGTATATGAGATGGTGAAAACTACGTGATGCTCTTCTCCCTAATGACTCAATCCTGGATATAGGAATGAAAGAGGCCTTACATAGAGGTTGGAAGAGATTGGTGGAGTCACTGCTGGCCCTGTTTCCTTCCAGGCAGCATGGGGCAACGGAAAAAGCCCATATATACTCCAGAGATTAACAGACCTTGGCTCAGATCCTAACACCACTGCATACCAGCTGCATGATGGTGGACGCGTCACTGTCTCTCTGGGCCACTTCACTCATCTGCCCAGGCGGCAGTGCTCCAGAGCTGCCTTCCAGCATTGCTGTGAAAATAGGAGGAGGTAGCATGGGTGATGCTGGGCCACTGAGCACAGCCTTGACATGTCTGTCATAGGTGCTCAGCAAAACCTCTATTTCTTTTGTCTTCCCATCTCCTTTTGTGCCTTGGAAAGGAACACAAATTACAAAGAATCTTACAGTGTAATGCACTCTTTCATTTATAAGAAAAAATAAGAATCATCATACACTCTTCATATTATAGAGGAAGAAACTGAAGGCCCAGGCAAGTTAATTAGCATCCTCATTCATTCACTCATAACCCAATGTGCTCCAGGAAATGAACAAAAAGAATTGCCTTATCTCTGCTGGTGGTGCTGAGGTTTCCAAGAATAACTGTCCTTCACTCACTTCTCCTCTCAAGAACCATCTCTTCCTCTTCCACAGCTTTTCATGGTCAGATCTGTACCTAGCACAAATCTCTTATCCTGAGATCCAAGCCCATATAGGAACTATTTACTAAATGAGTCTCTGTAGGTGTTTCAGGACACCTGGAACTCAGTATGCCCCACCCGAAACTCACGTCTTCCCCATTTATCCATCATTTGCCATCCATTCCACATAAGAAATATCTCATACGTTGGTTCTCCCCATCCTCTCTCCCCAACCATTGCCATGATTCAGGCTTATACCACTCGATGGGACTGCTGCTGCCAGTCTCCTCCTTGTTTCCCTACCACCGGGCTCTCCTGACTCCCACTGGACCTGCACAGCTTCAACCATGGGGCCTGCATGCTGGAAATCCTTGCCCTCTGGATAAAGTCCCATAGAGCTAGGACGTGAGACATGTTTCCCTTTTCCTATTCTGAGATAAACTGTGACTTCCAGAAGTCAGAACCTTGGTCTTATACCTCTAGGTATTCCCTGTAGCACAATACCCTGAATTAGTCCTCAGCAAATATTTCATAGACTCTTAACATGCACAGATACCTTAAAGACAATCTAGTCCAAACCTCTGATTTTCCAGAGGATGAAACAGAGGCCCAGAGATGGGGAGTAAATTGCTTAAGATCATATATCTAGCTGTGGTTGTGTTCCTTGCATAGCTGTAGCATTTTAGAGTTTATAGTGTTTTCCCATGTGCTATCATTTTTAATCCTAAAAATAGCCTTTGTGGCAGGTCTGATTATCCTCGTTATATAGATGAGAAAAGTGAAGCTCATACAGGTTAAAAAACCAGACCACAACCACTCAGCTGCTAATGGACTGTCTTATGATCCAAGTTCAATACTCTTTTGACGAGAGCTAGCCATAATGTTAGGTGCTTACTACATGTTCAATAAATATTTGTTGGATTAATTATCTTGGAATGATAAACTAATAGCCTTGCACAAGTGAGCAAATATATATTTATTGAATGTACAAATAGATGGTTGGATGTATACTTAATTCCCTTCTGATATGTGACTCTCTTCTCTCATGGTGACTTTTAGAGGTGAAAGGCTACATTCCTTTGAGTCAAATGCAGTCAACAAGAGCTTTGCTAAGAGCCGACAGATGCGGAATGTGGATGTTACCCTGATGCCCATTGATTGTGAGCTGTCTAGTTGGTCCTCTTGGACCACATGTGACCCCTGTCAGAAGAAAAGGGTAAGCAACCAGGCCTGGGACAGCTCTAAGCCTCCAGGAGCCTTTGTCCCCAGCAAGATTGGCTGAGCCATTGTTAACAGTGCCTGGCACATAGTTGGCCCTCAATAAATGTCAGCTAACTTAATTAACACATCCTTTCCTTCCATGCTTCCAAGCAGCAATAAGTTCTTTCCTTTGGTTCTCCAGTGTTTTCCAAGCACACCCATCCTTTCTCACTCTACCAGCTTCCTAATTAGACTCTCTGCCTTGAACCTATTCTTTCAATCAATCTTTCACCATGAAACAGGGGAAGCAATCACAGTGTATGTCTGAGTTGTCTTTGCCCACTTGGAAACTATTCACAGTCTACCGATGACACTTAGGATCACGTCCAGGATCATGGTTTTCAAGGATCCCTATGACCTAATCTAGCTTATATCTTCAGCACACTGGACCCTTGTATGACTCTGGCCTTCACTCTCTCTGGGCATTTCTTCATGCTGCTTTCTCAGGTGGGGTGACTTTTCCCACTTCCTTCACTGGCTAACACCTATTCACAATTTGAAACTCTACTCAGGAGCTGCCTCTTTTGAGAAAGCTTTTTGACTCCTCCTCAGCCCTACCTCCAGTTGGATAAAGCAATCTTTTATGAGCTTCAATAGCTCCTTATTAATCTTGTATCCTAGCATTTATCACATCATGCTGCTTATTTTTCACCTTCACTAGACAGTGAACTTGTGAAGGCTGATTCAATTCTGCATCTTCAATGTGTAGACCAATATCTGGCACAGAATAGGTTTTTCATAAATGTGTGGTGTTTGATCTTGTTCTGTTTTCTGATATCTCTATAGGGAAGGGAAGGTTGTTGTTACACTTTCTGTTAAACAGGTAGATAAACAGGAAATCAGAGCAGGTAAGTGGCTTCTTGAGTTCACCTAGTAGTAAATGCAGGCCTCGAACTCAGGCCACTGTCCAGTGTTCCTTGTCTAGGGTTCTACCAGTGAACACACTCAGTTTCTGCAATATCTGTCATTCAACCTCCTTTGTCATAGAAGGGCTGACCCAGGATCCTAGTTCTGAGAACAATAGATATGCCAGAGAAAAGAAAATGGTTGCTATTTCCCCAGATCCTTGGGAAACCAAATCAGCCATGGGCTTAGACTCTAAAGAGGCTGTGGAAGTAGGCCCAGGACAATCACACAGTTAATTGGATCAATGGAGAGAGCCAAGCAGGATCATTCAGTTCCCAAAGTAGGTTTTATTGCTGAAGTTATCAGCATTGATCCAATTATCTGGATAATTGCTTCATCTGCACCATAAACTAGGAAGACTCAGCATGACTCAGCCTGGCAGCCAGAGCTCCTCTCTCAGAAACTGCTGCAGACATTCCCTCAGCTGGTCATCATCCCTGTCTGCAGGGTCACTGGCTGGGGGCTCAGCAAAGCCCCTCAAGTCAGATTGGGTGATGTATTTCCTCCATCACTTCCACACTCCTCGAGCCCGCTTTGCCTTTGGAGCCTGGAGCTTTTTAGTCTTTTTTTTTTTTTTTTCCTCCCGCAGTGTTCTCTGCAAGCCTTGTCCCTGTCCTGACAGGCTCTGCCTTCCAGAAAGAATGACCCTCTGCAAGTACAAAGGGCATGGGTGAATGGTTATCTACATTTCTTTTTTTGGATTTCCAAGGGCCAAGTATAGATGTCATACAAGTAATAACTATGCCTCATTAATGTCATCCTGCAAAGCAGGGGCTGCTATCCTGGCTTGCCTCCTGTGCTCTTTTGTTTACTAAAATCTTGACTGCACCTAACATTTGGAATTCACCCAAATCTGATCACTTTCTTCCTCTGAAGAAGTTTCTCATTGCCCCAGGATAAAATCCTGTAATCACTTTCCCAAGGCCTGGAGGGCCCTGTGTTATCTGCTCTTGTCTATGTCTCCCTGTCACTCTGGCCACTCTCCTACTTGTGCTCTTCTATCCAGCCACGATGAATCTTTTTAATGTTTTGTGGAACACGGGACACCTTCTCTAGTCCTCTCAGCTTTGATCTAGGAATTTCCTCCACCCATATCACTCTTCTGTGCCCCACTCTCACCAGTTCTTCACACCTGCCAGACATTCCTACTCAACCATCAAGTTTCAGCTGAGGTGTCACTTAGTTCTTCCAAAGCCTTCCACTTGGGCTTCTCCTAAGTTTGCATGGGGGACTCCCGATGAGCGTACAGAGCACTCTGCCTCCCCTGTCATGGCACTCATTGCACTGTGCTGCAACTGCCTGGGGCCCAACTCCAGCATCTGTGACCTCCTTGAGAACAGGCTAGGGGATACAATTACCAGTAAAATTGACCAAACAAGCAAGCAACAATAACATCTACCTTTTTCAACACTGGGTGGCTTAATCATTTTGGAATAAATGAATAAGATGGTAGAGATATAGCAATATTGGCTGCTAAAAAGCAATAATAAAGAAAAACAAGTCCAAGAAATCGAATGCCTACTATATATCCAACAACATAATGAAATTATATAATTTAAACTTCACAACTGAACATTTAGATGATTCATGATCCCTATTTTACAGATGGGTAAATTGAGATTCATAAAGATTAAGTAATTTGCCTGATATCACATGACTATAAAGTATCAGAGTCAGTTGTAGCTCCAAAGCCCATGTTTTTGCATTTATAATATACTGATGTCTTCAGGAATAAAGGGGAATACTTGAATCAACCCAGTAGAGTAATTAAGCTGAGAGATAATTTATTTTGTGTTATTGAACTGGCTACATGAGTCCATTTACTAATCTTTGACTCCAGAGTCCATGGAGTCAGCATGGGCTGACTTTCCCACATTCAGCAAATCTTGACTGATCACTGCAGAAGCAGAGATCAAGGCCAAGGTCTCTGCCCTCAGAGAGCTCACAGACTAATTGAAGAAACCATCTGGCAAACAGCCAATCACAACATAGCTCCTTAAGTGTATATAATGAGGGGAGCACAAGGGGCTGGGGGAATGATAATCAGACATTTCAATGCTCTTGTGGAGCCCAAATCCTGGCTCAAGACCCATTTACACAGAGTATCCCTCAGCTCCTGAGATCTGAGGCTCTGCTCTTGGTTCACCTGGCTCCTCTCTACTACAGTACAGGTATGCCTACTTGCTCCGGCCCTCTCAGTTCCATGGGGAACCGTGCAACTTCTCTGACAAGGAAGTTGAAGACTGTGTTACCAACAGACCATGCAGAAGTCAAGTGCGATGTGAAGGCTTTGTATGTGCACAGACAGGTATAAATCAACGTAGGAGTAAGAGGGGAAAACCTGAAATGAGATAATGGTTCTTGATGACCAAGGGACAGGCCATGTCTAGTGATCAAGATCAGGGTCATGGGGCAGCTCAGGAGGCCTCCTTGTCCTACAATCTCTGACCTCCTTTCACATGTATTATGTTATTAAAATCACCTTATAATGTAGGTGCTATGATTATCCTCATTATACACCTTAAAAATCGAGACTTGAAGAGGTTACTTCTTCATATAGCAGGTAAGTGGAAAAGCTTCTATTGGCAATTTGAGAATTCAGATTACATTCATTGACATTAAAGACATAAAAATTATGTGTGCTGGAGTCAGAAATCTTGGGTTGAGTCGTATTTTGACTTTGTGACTAGGAAAAGTCCCTTAACCTTTCTGCATTTTGGCTCTCTCAACTGAAAATTAGGGATGATGTGAATACCTTACAAGTCTGTTATAAGCATCAAGTGACATCATAGCTATGAGAGCTCTTTGTAGACTGTTGGCTCCCCTAGCTCTCTCAGAGGTCTGGGGTTAAGTAGAATGTGACAAAATCTAGAACGGTTACAGAGGGCCGTTAGCGTCATTTATCTCTGATAAATCTTTAGAAAGATATTTCCTGTCATTTGCATTTCTGCATCACTAAGTCCAAGATGATCCCTAATCCATGATATACCCAGTAAAAATTATTGTTTATAAAAAGGAAGAAAAGAAAAAAGGACAGATGGATAGATTGACAGAAGGAAGGAAGGTAGGAAGGAAGGAGTACACAAATGAATAATCACCTGCTGCAAAACTAAATAAACACAACTTTTCAGTTCATTCAGAGAATCCAAGCAAACAGATGCTTCTCTATTTCTCCGTCTCCAGCAAAAATGAGTATTTTGACCCACATTTTCTAGACGGGAGTTGCAATTCTCCACATTTACTGTACCCATGTGGACTGTGCATGGGGATTTTTCAAGAAAGAGTTAGAGATTCTTAGAGCAATTTCCAAGGGTTATTGCAAATGCAAAATTCTATCCAATAAATTTGAAAGACTTTTTTACAGTATATCCATGGACTCATTATGGCCAGTGTTCCATGATTCTGACCAAAGCCATAATGGTTACTCGGGCAGGCTTTAGTTTAAATGCCTGGTAAGAAACATTTGAAGGCCAGATTGTTATTTTTCTGCTTTTAACACTCCAAGAACATTGGTTTAAAATGACCAGACATATCTGAGGAAATAGGACTACCTGTCTTATGGACTTTATCTCCCAACAATATACTAATAAGAAAGGAAATCAATCAGGAAAAAAGAAGTTTAAAGGAAGCAAAAGGGGTGCAAATAATTTTTCATAATCCAAACGACTACGTTGTTGAAGGCAGTGTGGTTTAGAGGGAAGAATTGTGATTAGACAGTTAAATGTTTCAATCCCGCTGCAAATATTTACTAGTTAACGTGCACTTGGCCCTCAAAAACACGAATGGTACTGATAACACTTACACAGCACTTCCTAGGAGTCAGTACTGTTTTATTTACTCATTTAGATTTTGAACAACCTTATGGGATAGGTATGATGACTTTTCTATTTTACAGGTGAGTACATTGAGGCAGAGAGGTTAAGTAACATGAAGGTGGCGCAGCTCACACAACTTACAGGACCCACCCATCTCACCCCCTCTTTCCAGCCCCAGGGAGAGAGAGTCCAAACTGTCCTGCTGCTTTCGGGAATACAACCCTGACTTCTTCTGCTGAGGGAGGTGGCAACAGAGGAGTAAACTGTTAGTGCCATAACCAATCTATCTGGTTACGGGCTGATTAATTAAAACAGGGCAGCATGCAAGACCTGACAAAAGGTCTGGCACCTAGTAGGTGCTTATACTCTGTTCGTTCCTTTCTTGCCAACCATGTGGCTGTGGGTAATACTCTTTCTCCATCCTAGGAAGGTGTGTAAACCGCAGACTTCTTTGCAATGGGGACAACGACTGTGGAGACCAGTCAGATGAGGCAAACTGTAGAAGGATTTATAAAAAATGTCAGCATGAAATGGACCAATACTGGGGAATTGGCAGTCTGGCCAGTGGGTAAGTGACCATTTTTCTGTGGTGGTGATGGGAAGGCACAGCATTAAATGGAATTCTGGAGGATAGAGATATACATATGTAAACAGAGTTCCCCGCTCACCTTTCTGAGAAAAGCCTGTATTGTAAGTGACGCTTCTGGTTGCTCTCTGAGGGCAGTTCCAAGTTGCTCCAGGAACACGTCCCACAGACAGACCTAGGCATCAGGAGGGCTGGTTTGGAACACTGGGACAGAGCTGTGCATGTGTGGAAACCATGCAGGCTGCTCCGCGAGGGCTGGGGTGCAGAGGGAGCTTTTTTTTTTTTTAACATCTGCAGTGTGACCATGTTAGGTGCTTTGTAAGCCTTAGGTCTTGGATCCCATTGACAACTTGGCAGGTAGGTTTTTTCCAGGTGTCTCCCTATCTCCCAGCATTAGTCCCTCTGAGAAGAGAGGTCTCCAGTTAGACAGTGAAGGGATGGATTTCCAGGGCTTCTGGGGATCTCTGAGTTGGTCCAGTCCTCTGGCAAGGACAGAGGAGCAAGGTCAGAAAGGGCCACACTGGCCTGGCATGCACCTTACTTTCCTGCCATATTTTGCAGCTTCTCAGCCTGCAGGTGGAAAAGGGAGACCTTCCCCTCATATGCTTTAGGAATCATCATATGAGACACAGCTTGGGGAGGGGAACAGTGACCCTGAATGGGATTTACCTTTTTTTTAAAAAAACCCATCAAATCTCAATTTTTAAAGTTGTCACTAGAGACTCTTCACGTGGGAGACTTCTCTCAGGACTACCTTATAAGCTAGTTATTATAAGGAAATATGAGATAAGGAAACTGCAGATAAGGAAACTGAGGCCCAGGAAAGTTGAGTGAGTTCCAGGGTCACCCAGCTAGAGTGTGGGATAGCAGACATTCAGAGCCAGCAGTAGGGTCTGACAGGACCCTGTAGGAGGGAACAGAAAGAGTGGTTCACTGGCCAGGACACCTCGGGCAAGGCACTTGTCTACATGGAACTTTAATTTTATCATCTGCAGGAGGAAGTTAATAACATGTTTCTTTCAAAGTGCTGTGAAGATTGAATAAGCGAATGTGACTAATATAAGAGGTGCTGGGCAGCTCGTGTGGTGGGAAGAATACAGACTCTGTTCTTGCTCCACTGTCAGATTTCAAAGTCCAGCCCACCAACTTCTCCTGGCAGGGAGACTCTGGGTTAGTCAGTTACCCTCATGTTTCTCATCTGCAAAATGGGGATAATAATAATACTTACCTCCTAATGACTAATCCTCATAAGGATTAAATGAGCCCTTGTGTGTAAATTGATTAGGATGATGCCTCCACAAAGTCAGCACCACATTATAGTTGTTAAAGAAAATAAATATGTATACATTATTTTGATACATGGAATATGTCATGGGAAAGAGACCCCAGATAATTCTGGTAAGGAACAGAACCAAGGCCAATAAGTGGAAGCTGATAGGAGACAGAGACTCTTAATAAAAACAGAAATTTCAGTAGTTAGAGATGGTCAAGAATGGAGGCTTGCTCTAGGAGGCAGCGACAAATAATGTCTAAAGAGGGGCTGGATTCTTTTCCTCTCTAAAATGGAGACAACATCTGTTGCACAGAGTTGCAGGGACACTAATGAGATGATGCATGTAGCTACCCACTGCTGTGTTTGTCACCAGTTACACCCTCAGTAAACAGTAATTATTGTGAATAACATTGTAAATGGGTTGTGATGAGGGTGGTACAGAAATTAAGAAAACTGCCACTTCAAACAGCACACAGTATAGTGAGGATGACAAATACATACATAGCACATTTATCATGGACCAAGCAGTGTTTTAAGGACTTCATAAACTTGACACATGTGATCCTCACAACATCCCCATGAGGCAGTATTTTCATGGTCCCCATTTGCAAAAGAACAGACTGAGGCACAGAGGTAGTAAGTGGCCACCCAAGGTTTAATTGGCTTGCCCAAGGTCACCTGGGCAGTAAGGGGCAGAACAGAGATTAGATCTCAGACGTCTGGCTCCAAAGTCCACACACTTGCCTACTATGCTACCCAACTCTCGCAAGGCAACTGTAGTAATACAGGACAATAAACGCACAATGGTGCGAGCACAGGGTGTTATGAGGGCCCCTAACCCAGCTGGGCTGCGGGCTTCAAGCGCCACAAGTGTTAGTGAAACCTCTCACCACAGTGGCAACAGAGCTCAATCTTGACAGACAAGTCAGAGATAAAACAGTGACGGGGTGGAAGGGCATTCTGGGCGCAGGGAACAGTTCTTACCATGGAAGGAGCTGAGTAGACTGGAGCAAGAGCAAGTCTCTTCACAAGGCTGGGGACTAGGGCACGTGGCTGTGGTTAAGAGTGGCCAGAGATGAAGCTGGAAGGCTGGTTTGGACCAGCTATCAAGGGCCTTGAAGGCTGTGCCAAGGAATTTTTGTTTTCGTTCAGTAGGGTCTGACAATCAAGATTAAACAACCCCAAACCCTAACCTCTTCGTCTTCTCTGTCTCTTCCTCACAGGATAAATGTGTTCACAAATAGTTTGGAAGGCTCAGTTCTTGACCACAGGTATTATGCGGGTGGATGCTCCCCGCATTACATCCTGAACACGAGGTTTAGGAAGCCCTACAATGTGGAAAGCTATACGCCACAGGTAAGGGACAGCCAGGTATCAATGGAGGGAGCCCCAGCTGAGCACCCAGTTAGCAGGGTCCATGGCCCGGCCAGACAGCCTGCTAGCTGTGTGACATTGGACACATCCCCTTTTCTCTTAGAGCCTCAGTTTCTTCATATGTAAAAATGGGCAGTTCCTTCCTTTAGACATTGTGTGGAAGATGACATGCTATATATAGTAACACGAGGGCCATTGTAGAGCAGTAGTAATAGAAACCATAACATCAAAAGCTACCTTGAAGGTAGAAATAAAGCTTAGGGTCTGGAGTCACACTGACTTGGTGGCTCTGCCACTTACCATCCGTACAATCCTAAAGACTAAGAGCCTCTGTTTTCCTATCTTTAAATTGGGAGTTATGGAGGTTCTACCCTGCAGGGAGAGGATTAGTGAGATAATGTGTGTAAGTATTTAGCACAGCGCCTGGCTTAATGGTGAATCCACAGAAAATGTTAACTCTTGTTGCTGCTCTTATTGCATTCTTATCAAATCCCTGCCTATTAAAAGCAGGCGTTGTTCTAAGCATTTTATGAAGTGCTCTACCAATATAAGTCTCTATTATGATTAATGTACAAACTTAGAAACACATCTCACAGACAGTGGGGTTTAAAATAGCCCGTAGGACACACACACTTGAGATCTGATGGGAACACACTGGGTGCCAGGACTGGCTCTGCCACAGGTCCCAATTTTACCTTAGGTTAAGTTCCTTTTCCACTCTGGGCCTCAGTTTTCTCATCTGTGAAATTGGTGGATGAAACTAGAAGATCTTGACAGTAATTTCCACTTCCAAAATTGCACCCTTTTTTCTAGCCGGGTGTAGTGGTGCATGTCTATAGTCCCAGCTACTTGGGAGGCTGAGGCAGGAGGATCGCTTGAGCCCAGGAGGTTGAGGCTACAGCGAGTCAAGGTCGTACCACTGCACTCCAGCTTGGTGACAAAGCAAGATCCTGTCTTTAAAATGTATATATTGCACCATTTTGAAGGCTAGCTCCTTCTTACTCCTCCTTCCCTTCCTCCCCAACACACTTTTTAGCCAAGAAAGAACACATTTAGTTTAGCGCCAAACACACTCTCCATCAGGGTGTCCAGTGCCATCCACAAAACCTCTACTTTCAAGGGAGGATTTCAGAGCAGCCATTACCATCCAGGTGAAAGTGGATCCTAACTCAGGCAGGACATACGTGGTAAACTCTCCGCTCTCCATACCAACATTCTTTGAGCGCTGTGCCAGGTGCCGTGCTGTGATTTACAAGTATAAGCCCAATCCTCAGAACAAGCCTGATGAAAGGGACCATTATCGCCTCCATTTTACACATGAAGAAACTGAGGCATGGAGAGGTCAAGGCAATTGTCCAAAGTCATCCGACTAGGAAAGAGCAGAGATGCAGCCATCTCAGTGGCCACTCTGCAGACTATGTCTGAACTGCTCCTCCTTCCCCTTGTAGCAGCTGAGTGGTTGCACCCTCCTCTGGGAATTGCAGGCATCCAGAAGCCGATGGGAGCTGTGGGCAGGGAGGTGACTTGAGACTGGTCACTCCAGGGCCCCCGAGGCAGTACCCTTGGCAGTTTCCCTACACACAAAGCCATGAACACTGGTTTTCGAGCAAAGGGCTCTCCTAAGTTCTCTCTAAGGCACTTTCCTGCCTTTGTCACTTGATCCTCCAGCCACTGCCTTAGACCAGACCCTCATCAACCATCACCTGCACTGCTCATACAGCCTCCTCATCGATATGTCCCCCTGACTCCAAATTTTTCCCTTCCAATCCAACCACCAGGCTGTCCCAAATCATCTTCCTGAGGCTTGATCTACTTCCTCTGCTGGGTCGTATTTGAATTAAGCCCAGATTTCAGGACAAGTAATTCAAAAGCCTATTTTGACACCAGAATATCTTCTCGCAATATCCCCCTTTTCTCCTCACTGTTTCAACTTCTCATTGAACTGTACTGCTATCCTTGCAGTTCCTGGGGCACACCCTGCCCTTTCCCACCTCCATGCTTTTAATTAAGCTGAGCCCACAGCCCAGAATGTTCCCCTGCATTTTTGCCAGTTGTAATCCAAATCAAAACCAACCTCTAAGTTTCCACCCAAGGTATCGATCAGGTCTGTCTTTACTACTGAACCAAAAGTCCTGAGGTGGGGACACAAATTGGCCCTGGTTTTTCTGTATCTAGAGCATCTAATTCAGTATCCAGCACATGGTAGGAGTAGAGTGGCTGTCTGCTCACTGGTATTGAACTGATTTGAGTCAAATGAAATAAAAAACACTTTTTTTTCCTTCTTTAGACCCAAGGCAAATACGAATTTTCATTGAAAGAATATGAATCGTACTCAGATTTTGAACACAATGTCATAGAGAAAGCAGCAAGCAGTTCTGGTTTCAGTTTTGGTTTTAAAATACCTGGAATATTTGAACTTGGTATCAGCAGACAAAGTGATCGAGGCAAACATTATATTAGGAGAACCAAACGATTCTCTCATACTGTAAGTATGTCTTTGTTGCTTTTAAACGTATATGTTGTCTTACTCCATTTTCTGCTGTTGTAACAGAACACCACAGAATGAATAATTTATAAAGAAAAGACATTTACTTGGCTCACATTTCTGGAGGCTGGGAAGTCCAAGATCAAGGGGCCACATCTGGTGAGGGCCTTCTTGCTGCATCGTAACATGGTAGAAGGCATCACATGGTGAGGAAGTACATAAGGGGGCTGAACTTCGTTCTTTTATCAGGAGCCCACTCCCATGATGACTAGCTCTCTCCTGAAACAACAGCATTAAACTATTCATGAGGGCAGAACCCTCGTGACATAATAACCTCATAAATGTGCCTCCTTTCAAAACTGTTACAATGGCAATTAAATTTCAACATGAGTTTTGGAGGGGACATTCCAGCTATAGCCTATGGATCCTTTTGAATGACATGCCCTCAAATGTGTCTATATTCCACATTACTACTAGTTCTAACAACCGATTATCTTTCTGTTGTCTTGAAATCTTCTCAAAAAAAATAGCTAACTTACTTTTTGAAGAGACCAAGCAGAGATAACCTTCTATAATTATTTTCTTTCATTTTCTAATACACTTTTCCCTTAGGTTTTCAATAAGCTTAAGATGTACGTTTGAAGACTAGAATTTCTCTGGAGACTTTTCAACCCACAGGAATTTGACTTTTATCCCAGACATCTGGCTGAAATTCCTCTCTGGAATGTCACCCAAGACCTCTTCTCTGACTTCTTAGGGTGCTTGGTGGAGATGACCAAACCATTGCCCTCCTGTTTCTCCTGCTTTCTTTCTGCTCCTTATCAGCTTCCTTCCTGGGTCTAATATTTCCATCTGTCCTTTATTTAATTCATGGCCCTCTTCTCTAGGTACTCTCCAATATCCCCTGGGTACCATCTTCAACTCACTTCCTCTTTTACAGGGATAAGCTATGAGCCTTCATCACTGCTTCTAACCTCTTGGTTAAACTTCAGACCTTCCCTATCCACTCTTCTGAGCATCTCACCTGGGCATCATGCTGACACTCCAAGGCAATGTCTTCTTCCTAAATTTTCAATGGATGTTAATGGCATATTTCTCTCTACTTTTCCAGGCTAAGAACTGAGCCAGAATCATATCTGGCTCTCACTTCTGCTTCATGTCCACATCTGTTGATTACCAAATCCTTCAGTATTACTCTTCAACATTTGTTTACACTAACTTCTGTTACCTCTTAATTAATCCAGGTTCTTTCATCTCTTACTGTGCCCAACTAAATGGTTTCTCTGTCTCCTAGCTTGCCCCTTCACATGCATGAAGAAATGTTTCTATGATGCTAATCTGATTATATCATCTGCTTCCTATTGCTTACTCCCTCCCCTTTTCCTTCTCTCCTTCTCTGCCTTCCAGCTCCCTGATTCAAATTGCCAGTTACAGGATGCTAACATTGGGCCAGGCTCTATCCTAAAGACAGACTAGGGATCTGTAGTCTCTAGGATAATATTCTTGCCTTCATGTTCACAGTATAGTAGGAGCAGCAAACATGAAAGCCAGTGTATTATTATTATTATTATTATTTTTGTGTGTGTGTGGAGACAGAGTCTTGCTCTGTCACCCAGGCTGGAGTGCAGTGGCATGATCTCGGCTCACTTCAACCTCCACCTCCTAGGTTCAAGTGATTCTCCTGCCTCAGCCTCCCGAGCAGCTGGGACTACAGGCATGTGCCACCTGCTTGGCTAATTTTGTTGTATTTTTAGTAGAGACAGGGTTTCACCATGTTAGTCAGGATGGTCTTGATCTCCTGACCTTGTGATCTGCCTGCCTTGGCCTCCCAAAGTGCTGGGATTATAGGCGTCAGCCACCGCTCCCGGCCGTATTATTCTTAATTATATCAGTTATAATACAACATGGCATATGCTATAAAGGAAATGCAAGCAAGTACAATGCAATCTTAGAAAAGGGAGTGCCAGGGTGTGTCTGGGACCTTCAGGTTGGTATCAAATTGGAGGCAATGGCAAAGCAGAGATTTAAAAGATACGTAGTTATGTGTCAGGCAGAAAAGAGAGAAAATAACATTTCAGGGAGAAGGAACAGCATGTGCAAAATAATATGAAAGAGAATGGCAGGCCTGGGGAACAGTGAAAATTGGATGAATGCTGACATACGTGGTTGGTAGAAAGTAGCAAAGTATGGAGAGGAAAACTTCAGGGGTGTAGAAGCTGAAGCCAGAGAGGCTACTGGAGGACAAATTGTGATGGTCTTACACTCAGAGTAAGGGAGCTGATTTTATTCTGAAGGCAACAGCAAGCCATGCAAGGTTTTGCTTTAAGCTAAGAGAAGCATTGTCATAATGCGATCTGAATTTTAGGGTGTCAACTCTGATTGGGGCATTGAAGGAGGCTAGAGAAAGGAAGGAGATTAGGGAGGAGGCTTTTATAATGATGCAAGCAAAAGGAGACGCACCCTAAAATATTCAGAAAAATAATGAACAGAGTACCTAGTGACTGCTTATTTAGGAAGGGTAAGGGAGAAGGAAGAGGGTCATAGGTCACTGAGGCAGGACTAGAATGGGGCGAGAGCAGGCTAGGAGACAAAATGAGGCCTCAGGGCAATAGGCACCAGCAGAGTTGGCATGGCTTTGTTGAGCTGAAGGATTTAGGATTAGGCAGAACATATCTCACAGGCATTTGCCACCTTCCTCTTTTTCTCTTCCTGTACAGTAGTATAGGGAATGCTCACCTAGGGTTGTATTAACACTTTCTAGATGTTTATACTTCATCAGGCATCAGCAACTTTCAGTCTATTCCATACACGGAGAGTCACCAAACTTTTTCTGTAAAGAGCCAGATAATAAATTATTTTAGGCTTTGTGAGACTGCAAGGTCTCTGTTGCAACTATTCAACGCTGCCATTGGAGTGTAACGCCAGTTGTAAACCATATGTAAATAAATGGATGCAGTTGTGTTCCAATAAAACTTTATTTACAAGTACAGGCACTGGGTTTGGTATGAGGCTTGTATTTTGCTGACTCCTGCCATACGCTGTCATTGCTGGTTTTCCTAAAGCACCACTTTTACTCTTTCTTGTGTGGCTTTTTTTCAGAGTTTACAAGGTATCAGCAAAGCGGGCACTTTTGCAGGTTAGCAAATCTTATGTCCCATCAGAGAGGTCCCATCAGAGAGGTCCCATGCCCTCCAGCTGCTCCCTGCCATGCCTGCTTCTGTTACCCTTCCCAGTCCTTATTCTCTTCAGTAAAGAGGTGAGTTAAGAGCAAGCTCTTCCAAGCTGAACAGGATGTCAGAATATTTATGAGCATTGAAAGCTTGTCAAAGAGGCTGTCTTCTCTCAAGTATCCTAAAGGAATCATAAGAGTGATGACCCCGGGCCAAGAACATCGGATGGTATTTGTAAAGTTCATCTTCTCGTTCCAGATTCCTAACTTTAAAGGTCTGGTTTTCCCATGTTGGTATTTCATTTAGAAAAGCGTATTTCTGCATGCACGCTCTGACCTTGAAGTAGCACATTACAAGCTGAAACCCAGAAGCCTCATGCTCCATTACGAGTTCCTTCAGAGAGTTAAGCGGCTGCCCCTGGAGTACAGCTACGGGGAATACAGAGATCTCTTCCGTGATTTTGGGACCCACTACATCACAGAGGCCGTGCTTGGGGGCATTTATGAATACACCCTCGTTATGAACAAAGAGGCCATGGAGAGAGGAGGTACACTGCCCAAGGGACCATGGCTTTCCTAAAAGCTGGGGAAAGTGTCCTAAGTGGAACTTGTAGTTTTCTTTCTACCTTCCTGGCTACACCTTTACAGTGTCATTTGCAGATTTCTCTTCCTCCTCTTTTTGATTGACAATGTCAGTCCTCTTCTGCCTAACTCCTTAGGCCATTCTCTTTTCTACAGCTCTTCTCTCTATGAAGTTGTATCCAATCCCATGGTTCTAAATACCTTCAGCATGCAGATAACTCCTGGATCTCTTCCTGGATCCATCCTGGATCTCTTCCTGCACCCAAGAGTTTATGTTGAAATGTTTCTTTGATGTCTCCATGTGAATGTGTAACAACCCTCACCAGCTGAACATGTGCCCAAAGAGAACTTTTGACTTTCTTTCTCCAATACGTTTCTTCTTTAGTCATCCACATTTCAGAAATGGTTCCACCATCTAACCAGTGGCTCAAGCCATAAAACTAGCAGTCAACCTTGATTATTTTTCTTGTCTTCAAATCTATTGTTTTTCTTTTCTTAAAATCCATCAGCTCTACCTCCAAATTATATTTCCTATTTTTCCTATTACCACCGTAGCCTCATCCCATGACCAGACCTTCACATTCAAAGTTTAATGTGAATGTGAATCAAGTATGAATCTTGGAGGAGGTAGATTCTGATTCAGTGGGTTTACAGTGAGACCTGAGAGTGCATTTCTAACAAGCTTTGGAGTGATCCTGATGCTGCTGGCTGATAGACCATAGTTTACATAGCAAGGTCTCAGATTATTACTGTGGCCTCCAAACTAATATTCCACCCCCACCCCTCCCCTATAATTCATCTTCATACAGATATCCCAGCTCTTTCCAACTCCAGTCAACTACAAGTCTGCTGCTTTCCAACCCAATATCCTTTCCTATGACATGGCACTTGTTGGGTTAAGTGAACTGCTGTAGGTCACACAGATTGCAGTCGCAGAGCAGGGCTTGATTACCAGTCCATGTACTTGCAAGACGACTCATGGTACACAATGTAAATTTATACAGTGTGGCCTCAGTCTTGTCAAAATCAGAGGTACCTTCCTGCATAAAAATGATCTCAAAAGTGCTTTCCACTGTTCCTCAAACTGCTTCCCATAAAAGGGCTTAATAATTAAATAAGTTGGGAAAACACATAATTGATTCCACTCTCAAAGTTTCACAAATGTACTCCAATAAAATGACCTCTCTACCTATTTTGATGCAACATCTGTCATACTTTCTTGACCACAGAAGTTCCTTTTCTCATAACATCTGCTACCATCTCATGGGATTCATGTTTCAAGACATGCACTTTGGGAAAAACTGATCTACACCAACATTGCTAGACAGCCCTGGTGGTCAAAGTTGCTCTTTTCTCCCTGAACTGGCCTCAAAGTGCTCAGAGAGGTGCTTATAAGTCACGTCTGGAATTTCAGCAAGACCAGGGGAGGAGGATACCTCAGGGAGAATTAGAGAGGAAGAAGTAGGAAATAGTCCAAAAATGAAGAAGAAATCAGGGAAATTTGCCTCTCCTCTTTGCCAGATACTATGCCTTACTTTTTATATACATTTTCTCAACTAATTAACTAACAAACTTTTTCTACTTTATCAAAGATTGGAGAAGAGTGGGTCAGGGAGGGCAGGCAGATTGTAACAGTCTCTGTACTCACTGGATCTATCCCTAGAGAATCAGTAAGATCAAATTTTTAGAAAATGACTCTGAGCACTTCCCCTCTTTCAAAGTCAGCAAAAGTCCTCAGAGAGCACTGCGGGGAGGCTGAGAGGGGAAGTTGGGTCTGAGCTCTACGAAGTCTCTGCCCTGGTGCCAGTTGCTGCCTGCATTTCTTGTTATCAGACTGGTGACCTATTTATTTGAACCCGAGTCCTTGTGACATCCAACAAGAGCTAGGCCTCTGGACTGGATCATACGAAAAGGGACAGAATGAATTATGTTTTATGTCATGGACTTTTTTCCTTGCTTTCTTCAGATTATACTCTTAACAACGTCCACGCCTGTGCCAAAAATGATTTTAAAATTGGTGGTGCCATTGAAGAGGTCTATGTCAAGCTAGGTGTGTCCATAGGCAAATGCAGAGGTATTCTGAATGAAATAAAAGGTGAGTGACAGGGGCTTGTGACTTCCACACTTACAATGTTTATCCTCCTAGTGCTTCCGGTGATTCCATCTCCCTCCCTTTTTGAGACAAATACTATCCCAACTTCTATGCTAAGTATGTCCTTCTGTTTTTTATAGTTTTACCACCTAACATATCACCAACTAACATGACTTAATGTTGCTTATTTTTGAGCTTTATATGGATGGACTATAATCCTTCCAGTCCTGTGTTTTCCATTCAACATAATGTTTTTGTGTATAACTATAGTTAGTTCACTTCTATCACTGCATACTATTTTGTTGAATATACCACTTTTTCTTTGTCCATTCTACTATTGATGAACACTTGTTTTATCTCCTCTTTCAAGCAACTATAATCAATGCTGCTCTGAACATCTTACATAGTTATCTGGTACACATGTACAAGGCTCTTTCCAGGGAGTACACATAGGACTGGAACTGCTGGGTTTTAGAGGGTGCGCTTTTTCTATTTGACTGGATGATGCTAAGTTGTTTTCTAAAATGGCTGCACCAGTTTATACTCCTGTTGGCCATTGATGAAGACTCCTCCCCTTCCCCTTCCCCAGCATTTTTTTTTTTTTTTGAGACAGAGTCTTACTCTGTTGCTCAGGCTGGAGTGCAATGGCGTGATCTCAGCTCACTGCAGTCTCCACCTTCTGGGCTCAGGCAATCCTCTCACCTCAGCCTCCTGAGTAGCTGGGACTACAGGTGCATGCCACCATGCTCGGCTAATTATTATTATTATTTTATTTTTTATAGAGACGGGTTTTGCCATGTTGCCCAGGCTGGTCTCAAACTCTTGGGCTTAAGCCGTCTATAAGCCTTGGCACCCCAAAGTGCTGAAATTACAGGCATGAACCACCATGCCTGGTGGAGACGCCCCCTACTTTTTAATGCTGCTCAGGTGTTGCAGGCTCAGACTTGAGGAGCTGTTTTACACCAGTTCTTTTTTGGTTTTTGTTTTTTTGAGATGGAGTCTCACTCTGTCACCCAGGCTGGAGTACAGTGGCATGATTTCAGCTCACTGCAACCTCCGCCTCCCGGGTTCAAGGGATTCTTCTGCCTCAGCCTCCCAAAAGCTGGGACTACAGGCGCCCACCACCACGCCTGGCTAATATTTGTATTTCTAGTAGAGACAGGGTTTCACCATGTTGGCCAGGCTGGTCTCAAACTCCTGACCTCAAGTGATCTGCCCACCTTGGCCTCCCAAACTGCTGGGATTACAGGCGTGAGCCACCACGCTGGGCTGTTTTACACCAGTTCTTTTGGCACTGGGGACATAGACACATTAGAATGGAAATAACTCACTGATATGATTGAGGGCTTTCTGGGCAACTCTAGAAGTCAAAATAATAATTGCTTTATCGTGGCCACTGTTTAGCAAGTGTCTACTACGTGCTTAGCACAGGCTTTATACATTTTCCCACAATTGTCATCTCACACAAAGAAGTGAGACAACGTAAGGCCTGGACAGGACTGTCCGGTAAGTACCTTCATCTCCCCCCGATTTCTTACCTGCACAGTGAGGATTATATAGCTACTATTTTGTAGTGAAGATTAAATGCATTCATACATGTACAGCACTTAGATTAGTGACTGACACATAAATAATCAAGAATTATTAGCTGTTAATATACTATTTATTCTTTACATGGATGCAGAGTATCCACTTTGCAGATGAGAACAAAAAAGAAATCTCATACTGTATAAATAATGTGTTCAAAACCACAAGGCTAGACAAAGTCATAGCTGGACTCATGCCTGATCAAGGTGTGCAGGGTGAGTGGAGGAGAGGATGAACCCAGTTTCCCCCAGGTGAGCTCCACTACACTCTACCTACAGGAGCCAGTTTGGGGAGAGGAAAGTTATTTGACCAAGGAACAGTGGCTATAAAACCAGACAGACCTTGTTTAAAATTTATCTTTATCAGCTACTAGCTGTGTGGGCCTTGGCAAGTCACTTAACAATTCCAGGTATGAGTTTCATAATTTGTGAAGTAGAGCTAATAATGCTGGGCTCCTAAAATTGCTGTCTGGTAAAAGAAAATATCATATCCTATCTCTCTATCTATCCATCTACTTCTCTGTGTGTCTCTCTATTATCTATCTATCTATCTATCTACTATCTATTATCTATCTATCTATCTTTCTATCTTTCTACCAATCTATTATCTATCTCCTATGACCTATCTACCTACTTAACTATCATCTATCTTCCTATCTACTCTCCTATCTACCTACCTATTTGCCAGTCTATTATCTACCTATCTACCTACCTATTAGCTCTTTATCTATCTATCTAATCTAGCTATCATCTATCTTCCATAAACTTACTCAGTAACTAGCACTTACAGTTGCTCAAGATAAATGTCTTTTTCTTGTCCTGCCCTCAATTTGTGTTGCCTATGGATAGGTGAGTTTCCCTTTGCCCCATGCACCATGACTGCCCTGTGGGCAAGGAGGTATCTGGTCTACCCACATCTCTCAGACAAGCTCAGTGAATATGATGTACCCAAATTGTTGGTTGAGTTGCAGTAAATTATAGGGGGCGGAAGGGTAGCCTCTGTGACCTGCTAGCTCTCTGTGTCCATTCCAGACAGAAACAAGAGGGACACCATGGTGGAGGACTTGGTGGTCCTGGTACGAGGAGGGGCAAGTGAGCACATCACCACCCTGGCGTACCAGGAGCTGCCGACGGCAGACCTGATGCAGGAGTGGGGAGATGCTGTGCAGTACAACCCAGCCATCATCAAAATTAAGGTACACAATGCTGCTCTACCATCCTTTCCTCCACCCGGAAAATAGCTTCTGAGGACCTACCATAAGCCAAGGTATAAAATGCAGAGATCACTAAGACCCAGGCCTTAATTTTGAGACACATATACAATAGTAAAAAATATATTTGAAATAAATAAATTATAATACATTGCTCAGTACTACTTAGAGACCCTTGACTCCCTCTCACTTGGGCCCCAAGTTACTAAAAGAAACTAACAATCAGCTTCTAATTCTAGCTTGCTCCTTCTTCTTCTTTTTCAGAGACAGGGTCTTGCTCTGTTGCCCAGGCTGGGGTTCAGTGGCATGATCTTGGCTGACTGCAGCCTCCAACTCCTGGGCTCAAGTGATCCTCCTGCCTCAACCTCCCAAGTAGCCGGGGTTACAGGTGCTTGTCACCACACCTGGCTAATTTAAATTTTTTTTTTTTTTAGAGATGGGGTCTTGCTATGTTGCCCAGGTTGGTCTTGAACTCCTGACCTCAAGTGATCCTCCCACTTTTGCCTCCCAAAGTGCTGGGATTACAGGTGTGAGCCACTGTTCCTGGCCTCTGGCCTCTCTAGTGAAATAAAAGAAATATTAATTTCATTAAAATTTAATCAATTAAATTAATGTTCCTTTTATTTCACCAGAGAATCACTCATTTAGTTATTTATTCGTTAAACATTATGCATTCAACCAACAAATAGTTGCTAAATTCCTGCTATGCTACAGGAAGTAAGGTACTAGGGAAAAATAGAGGAAGATGCAAGGATAAAACATACAATCTATGAGGGACAGTAAGATACACACACACATAACTATTTTACAGGACAGGATAAGACATCACAACAACTAACATGTCTTGAGCACCTAATATATTCATGACCCTCTTTATAAATGTTTTTTCATCTAACATATAGAAATGTTATTTTATTTAATCCCCACACTGGTCTGCAAATTAATTATTCTTATCTCCATGTTGTGATTGAGAAAAATCAAGGGCTAGGGAGGTTGTATCCATTTTTGGCTGCTCAAGAGTCTATTAGGTTGAAACAAAAGACTGACTTCTTCCCTCCCCTCTAGACTTTCCTGTGGGTTTGGTGAATAAAAAATAATGATCTTAACCACCTGTCACCCCAACTAGAGGAGATTTACAATGTTAAACTAAAAAGATGATTGTTAGACCAGGACTGTCATACACATCAGCGATGGTAGGCCCTTGCCTGTGGGTACTTCTGCATGGTGCCCATAGCACAACTTAACACCATGCTCTTCTTGCCAGTGTCTGTACAGTTATTATGTGCCAGTACCCACCTGCTGGAGATCCCACCTTGCAATCAAGGTAGAGGGTTGAGGGGCTGGACCTCTGATGAGAGACTCTGCAGTCCCCAGTCTGGGTGATTTCTTTATTTGCATGTCGAATGCATAGTTTCTGCAGAACAAGAAGGCTGCCATTCAAACCCTCTCCTTTGCACTTATTCAGCAGTGGCACTTAGGGTACAGTTGCTGGCAAACATGAGAAGGATAAAATCAGCTGAGCTGCAGGAGCTCCTGAGAAATCTGGGCTTGGCTGATGCCATGATGACATTGGTGGGCATCACAGCTCATCATGGGAGAGAACAGAGTTCAAGGGAAAATAGATCCCTAGCCTTTATCTCTTTTTCCTGAAATATCTTACCTGAATCTTTTTTAAAAAACTGAGAACCAGAGGAATGCCCTGGTTACTCAGATCAGTTGAATGTGCCTACCTGGGCACTGGGAATGTCAAATGCCAAGCATGTGATGTGATGTGGGATGTGTTGGAGAATCAGGGATGTTTTGGGTGTGTTGCAGGAGTGGAAGAGGCAGGAGTGTTGAAGGTTTTCACACACCTCTGTACCTTCCCACCCTGAGTTGGAAATATACACTCTGGGCATGCCACTCTCACATGCATTTTTTTCTGGCAAGAGAAAACTGCAGATGGCTTCACATTATGTCAGAAAATTCATCTCCGCAAAGCCAGCTTACCAGGTAGCTGGACTGGCAATTGATTTCAGGACAGCAGAGCCCAGTAGCCAAGCAATTTCTAGAGGCAATAGTTTCAGCCAAGGCTTAATTATGTAAACCAGTCTTCAAGATCAAGGCCTAAAACATGATTTCTATAGAAGCAGGTAGGCAGGGAAGGAGACCACAGAGGAACCCATTCTTAATGTTTAGTGGTAAACTTTACACATAGTTAGCTCTTTGTTCAAAGAAGACTTAAGAGACAGCAATGAACATAAAAAGATATTTTTGAACAGAAAAGATTGAAGTTATGTTCATGCTATAGGAAATCATGATGTCTAAAAACACAGAAAAATAGAAGTAAATTTTAGAATACATTTTCTGTGATTATCATAAAATTCAAGGAAAAGAAGAATTTATGAAATAAAAGTTGAGGTGTTTAGACACTAATCAGGTGAAAAAGCAAGTGACTGAATACAGGAAACCAAACATACAATAGCAGAATTAAAGCCCACATTGGAAGCTATAAAGGACAGAACTGACATTGCAGAAAATTGAGACAGTGATGTGGAAGGTGTTATAAACATGTTCTTATCATGCAGAAGCAAGAGACAGGGAGATTAAAACAATGGCAGAAAAGAAATATGATGGACAGAGAGTACAGGAGTAGAAAGCTTAAAACACAGAGACTTCTTCCTAACAATGAGACAAGATTAAATGTGAAAACACATTAATCAAAAACATAAGAAGAGAATCTTCCCTGAGCTGATAATGCAGAATGAACAGCTCATTGAAAACTAAGCCAAAGTACTGAAAACAAAACAAAACCGAAACACATCCTGGTGAAAGTGTTTACTTTTAGGAACAAATATATCCTACAGGAATAAAAGTCAAACTGGCCCTAGAATTCTTTGCAGTGTGAAATGCTTAAAGAGAGTGGAGCAACAACTATGGAGTCTTGAGGGAAAAACTTGTGGCCTAGTGAAATGGTCATTAATGGGTGAAGAATTCCAAAGAGATTTTAGATAGTAAAGGAGTCACATAAAAGGTTGCTAGATTTTGCAAATGAAAACACAGAAAGTTCAGTTAAATTTGAATTTCAGATAAATAAGGAATAATTTTTTAGTGTAAGTATCTCCCAAATATCACATGGGGTATACTTAAACTAAAAATATATATATTTGTTTTTTAATCTCATATTAAAATATAACTGAATGTCCTGTCTTTAACTGGTAATCCTAGTCACAAAGTCTGTCATCCATGTACATTTCTATGCTAGTCAGGATAGTTAGGTTGTGGGCTGGGTCCTATGCTGGTGGAGAAGCCATTGTATGAATCACTGGCATCGCCCAGGGCAGGAGGGAAAAAATGTGGTAATATATGGTACTCACACAGAGATCAGGATAGCCTACGTCCTGATGCAGAGAAACAATCTCCACATTTCAGTAGCTTGGTACCACAAAGCTTGTTTCTCAATCACATATGTCCAAAGTGTGTTGGCAAGGGGCATTTGCTCCATGTAGTTGCTCACAGATCCAGATGATGGGGCTGCATCTTGCCATGTGCTCCCAAGATCACCAGAGCAGTGATAATAAAAGAGTGGGACAAGTCACCTCACTCTGTCTGGAAAGCCTCGACCTTGAAGTGACACTCTCTTCTCACCTGTCACTGGTTAAAACAAGTCACGTTGCAAACCTGCCTTCAAAGAGAGCAAGAATGGCAGCCTTACCATGTGCCCAGAAAGAAAAGAAGCTGAAGTATTTAATAAACTGTAATAATGACCCTCATACCTTTCTCAAAGCAAATTATTCAAAGATTTTCTCAAAGCAAATTACTCTGGTCCAGAGAGTGCTTAAAATATAAATGTTGTGGCAGCATATGCCTGGAAAGACAATGTTGGATTTGGACCGACAAAGCTCACCTGCAAAAATAAATTCTGAATTTCAAAAAGGAAAATCCGGCAGGTGCGGTGGTTCACACCTGTAATCCCAACACTGTGAGAGGCCAAGGAGGGTGGATGACGTGAGGTCAGGAGTTCAAGACCAGCCTGGCCAACATGGTGAAAACCATTTCTACTAAAAATAGAAAAATTAGCTGGGTTTGGTGGCGGGCACATGTAATCCAGCTACTCGGGAGGCTGAGGCAGGAGAATCTCTTGAACCTGGGAAGTTGAGGTTGCAGTGACCTGAGATGGTGCCATTGCACTCCAGCCTGGGTGACAGAGCAAGGCTCTGTCTCCAAAAAAAAAGAAAAAAGAAAAAAGAAAAAGAAAAAAACAAAGAAAACCCTCGAATATAACTAAATGGCTGATAACACATCAAAAAAAATTTTACCACAAATGTGATCCTTAATATGTAAGGAAAGATAGTTTTGAAGAAAGAGACATCTCAAAGGAGATGAACACTTCTCAGTTGGTTTATAAAGATACAAAATGTTTAACTTCTGTAATCATAAAAAATAAAAATTAAAGTAACTACAATATTATATTCTACCTATCAAATGGACAGTGATTAAAAGTCTACAATAGTCACTGGAATTGACTGTGATGAGATGGATATTTCTGTCAAATAGGATGGGAATATAATCTGATACAATTCTTTAGGAACAGAATTTAAGTGGATATATCCAATATATTAAAAATGCTTATAGCTTTTCATCCAACAACCCCCAATGCAAAAATCTACTAAAGAAATAATTTGACAAGTTGGTAAAGATGTATGTGTAAAGGCATGTCTTCGTTTGTTATTTGAAGTAGCAAAATGGAAAAGAAAGAAAGGAAACTCTTGAGTCCTAAAGGCTCAAGAATAGAAAAAGAGTTGAATACATTGTGGCTCATCCATATAGAAGGATACTCTGAAGCTGTGAGAAGCCATTTTATCAAAGACGATGGAATCATGTGGGAAAATGCTCATATTCTGATGATAAGTGAAGAAAGTGAGATATAAAATTGCCCTTTTGCCACCAATTTGGTGTAAATAGTTACCTATTCATCCTTTGGATAGGTCCATCTATCTCCCCAAAAATATACACTGAAAGGAACAGACCACAGTGTTAACAGGTCACATCCTTTTTCCACCACTCACTAGCTTTGTGACTTTTGTGAATCTACTTAATGTCTCTGTGCCTCAGCTTTTTCACCTGTACAAGAAGGAAACAAAAGACTAACGACCTCATAAGATTGTTGTAAAGATTAAGTTAGATAATGTATGTGAAGTATTTAATTCAGCACCTAATAAATGCTAGCTATGGTAATAATTATTTGTTATCGCTAAGAACACCAAGGTTTAGTATAGAAACTTGTGTAGAGTTTAGGCGGTGCTCACCAGTTCTTTGCAGCAATATGATAAAAGAAAATTTTCACAAGGGCGGGTGTGCTAAGGATTCAATGATCAATGTGAGTGGTTAGAATTGTGTATTTGGGGGAGAGGTGGGAAAGAAAGAGAAAGAGAAAAGGAGGACAAAAGGTAAGGAGGGAGGAGCAAAAGGAGAGAAGAAAAAAGACAGGAAAAAATGAGGAGCAAATCAAAGAACAGATGAATGTGCTATATTAAGTTTAAAAAGGAAATTTGGAGTCTTGAGGAGTTGCTGTTTGCAAGTCAAACCATAGCTTGCAAAATTTGGAGAAGCCTAGGAGGGAGATTGTAAATGGGAATAATCAAGCCATTTTTATCAATAATCACAGTGAAGTAGGAGGAAAAACACAGGTTTGGGAACCGAATTCTGGTAATACCATATTGTGAATTGATCAAATTACTTAGCCTCACCTGAAAATGGGGCTGATAATTGCTAGTTTGTGAGGACGAAGTAGGATCATATTTGTAGACCTCCACACAGCTCCCAGGACACAGTACATATGGAAGGTTCATTCCAGTTTGGCCTCTGATTTCCTCTGTCTCCTGCAGCAAATCTCAGTGCTGGTAGGAAAATGCCTTTGTGGTTAATGGCAGCCTTTTAAGGTGCTTCGGGAGCAAAATCAGATTATTGGAGGAGCTCTTCATTGGTGTAAAGCAAGCTCCTCTCTTTCTGTCTCCAAACTCCCACCCCCATCGCTTGTGTGGCCAGCAGGTTGGATGGTTCTGCAAACAGCCTCTGGATCAATTCATTGACCACAAAATGGTGAGACAATGGGACCACCAAGGGGCCTTGCTTTGCCCACTGGAGCGAAGGTCAGCGTCAGATGCATTAAGAAATGGAAGCAATTTTCTTCCCAAGGGAAGCTTCTATTAGTCATGATTGCCTGCATTTAGACACACCCTAAACTCTCCAGGGCAGGATTAGGGCAGAATCACAAGCAAAAGCTGGAGAGGAACCTGGCCCTGGAGTTGCAACTTGAGTCAAGAGGAATAGAACATTTTAAACTATCTATTTGGACTGTCTGTGCCTCTGGTTTTTCTAACCCACAAACAATACCACATCTATCTGTGACATCTCCCTCTCAAACACGGCCATGCCCACCAAGTGAACAGCATCTGCTGATTCTTCCTCTATGCTTCTGACAGCCAAATCCTCTCATCCACGCCTCCTGCCATCACCTTAATGAGGCCTACCATCCCCCTACATCCATCCAGCCACTATATTCACTTAGCTGGGGGCTGGACTCTCCAAACACAGAGCTGAGATATTGCCCTGATCTCCAGGAGCTTACAATCTAATCAGAAAAGAAAAAAAAAAAAAAGGAACTCTGCACATAAAAAAAGAAAAAAAAAACAGTATTGACTATAAAGGAGCAGTAAAAAACCTGGGATTTGTTTCAGATGAGTAGTGCAGACAGTATCTTGAGTGATTAATGGAGGGAAGGTGTCCTGTGAGCTTTGGAGCTCTGGAAGGTTCCTGATGGTGACTCTTGCAGGATGGGCATGATTTTGATAGGTTTGGAGGGCATAGTGATGTTGGGACGGTACTCCTATAATCCTTCCAAAGAGCTGCTGGAAAATCACCTTCTCTGCCCCACCAAAGATAGATGAACCATCCACTCCTTTCTGCTCTCACCTGCTTCTTTCTGCAAGTTTCTGCTCTTGCCTGTAACCACCATGTGGTAACCATCTGTTGGTATGTTTGTCTCTGTCTCTCTCGATTCTGAGTTCCTTGACAGCAGGGATTTTATCTTACCCTTTTTTTTCTTTGCTTAATGCCTAGCACTTAGTAAGCATTCTCAGTGTTTGTTGACCTGAACTTGAGTAAGCTAATTTGTGTATATCGGGTAAGGGGAAGCAGAGAGAAGATGGGAGATCTATCTAGTTTCATAGGAACCCACATGCGGTCTCTGTGCACTGATCCCGGTCCATTCCTTTGTAGTTTTGCTTTACACTTCTACTTGATAAATGTTTTTCTCTTTAAATAAATGCCCTTTTCTCTTTCCAGGTGGAGCCTTTGTACGAACTAGTGACAGCCACAGATTTTGCCTATTCCAGCACAGTGAAGCAGAATATGAAGCAGGCGCTGGAGGAGTTCCAGAAGGAAGTTAGTTCCTGCCACTGTGCTCCCTGTCAAGGGAATGGAGTCCCTGTCCTGAAAGGTACTACTTTCAGGCAGCCAGTGTCCCTGGTGCAAGCCATAATCTGAAGCAGGCTGGGGGCCAGCCATTTGCCTGCTTCTATTTACCAAGAAGTCAGAATTTAGTCCACCAGGAGAAACTACTCTGGCTGTCAGTATAGCTGGGTTCTAGCCCCAAGGGTTACTGTGGGTGACAGCATCATTAAGCTGAAGACAGGAGCAGGCTGAGACCCTGTGGTCCACAGCAAGGAGTGGGAATAGACTCAGAGTGTCTCTACCCAGAAGATGGCCTGGGCTGAGTAGGAGAAGCCCTTTGCGCATGTCCTGACTAATATGTAATAAGATTTGTGGGTAGCAGCAAGGATGGGCCACTAGAACTTGATTGTTAAACTCAAGAGACATGCCTGGGGTCACTGCAGTGGGCAGGGCAGACTGGGAGGGGTGAAAGCCTGGGATCTTATGCTCCTGTTGTGATAGGTTAGCAAGACTCTAAAAAAGAGGCCAGCCCAGCACACAAAACAGGGCATCAGGAGCAACTGGTTACAGCAAATCCCAGCCCAGGAATCAGCTGGAGTCACGGCAGAGCCCATGTGAATGAAGTTAGCTCAATGGAAGGGACAAAGAAGAAGGCATACTCTCAGGCAGAAAGAGTCCAGTTGCCAGACTGGGATTAAGGAATATGTCTCTGGCTCTTTGGACAGGATGGACATGAGCAGAGAAGACATAAGTGAGAGCATACGGCCTAGAAGTTCTGCTATCAGCACAAGGACCCCTATGTGAGGGTTAGTTCTGCAGCAAGTGGAATCAGCTCATCAGCTCAAGATTTTAATCTAGGGTTGCTGAACTCTCCCTTGCCTTGTGTGAAATTTGGACCCAGAAACTTGGACCCACCTGAGGCTATAGAGTGAAGGTGAGGGAGAATATGGAGCCAGAGACTGGGGTGCTTGCAGGGCCTGACCTATGGTGGGCAATCCTGTAAAGAGATTTCTTGTGATTCAGATGAGAAGTTCCTTGACAGATTGCAAATTCGCATAGGGAATCACTTCCAAGGAGTCAGAACTGGCCAAAAGTCAGATGAGACATCTAAGAGTAATGAGTTCCCCATCCTTGAGGTATTCAAGCCTAGGCTAGGCAATTATTTGGGATGAAGTTGAACATCAATGACAATTGGCCTCAGTGACTGCTAATGTAGCTTCCGACACTGAAAGCATTTAAGAATGGGTCAAATGTCAGCTAATGAGTAATTGTCCTCAACAACTCTATGTATTCCCAGGGATGGCAATAAACACCCCTTCATGGCAAAGGCCCTCAGGAAAGGAGTAGGTACTCCTGGCACTGAACCTGCCCTTAGCAAGCTATTTAACTAAATATGTGCTCTGTTTTAACCTGATGGAACTGCAGTGATGTGCAGGGCTGAGCTCCAGGAGTTCTTTGCTCCACCTGGCATGATTCACACTTTCTCTGCCTTGTCTTCTCAGGATCACGCTGTGACTGCATCTGTCCTATTGGATCCCAAGGCCTAGCCTGTGAGGTCTCCTATCGGAAGAGTAAGTTGATTGGAAAAGGAACTCTGGGGAGGTCCAGAGAATAATTCACCAGAACAAGAGCAAGGTGCGGGTGTGGACTGTGGGGCTGGATACTAAGAAACCCGAGATCCATCCTGCTTAAACTCAGCTTGGGTTGAAATTCTACCTCCATCATTTAATAACTGATGCATTGATTGTTACTCATTTCATTATTTTTACAACACAGAGTGCTTCATGTTAGAGAAATATCAATGCGTGGCTTTTGTAAGCTATCTCTTTGGATCATTCTGGAATGCTTACCCTCTTTTTCTGCTTAGTATGCTCCTATTCAGCCCTCAAATTCCAGCATGGATGCCCCCTCCTCCGTAAAAAATTCCTCTAATCCCCAAAGAATTAGCTAATTCCTCCTGCTGGCTCCCCCGGGACTTTGAACATGTATCTATTATAGCTCTTTGTGCCTTGTACTTTGGGTTGATGTGTCTATCTAGCTCCCCTGCACCTGTGAGTAGGGACCATATCCCATTTACCTCTGTGTCTGAGTAGCCAGGCACAGCTGCTGCTCAGTGATAATAGTTGAATTAACAAATGAAAGACTTGGCTATCATTTAGATCCCTTCCAGCTCTCAAATTCTTTGGCCAGTTTAACACAGAAGAGTTCTCAACCTTTCACTCCTCTCTCACTTCTATTCCTTTCTGTGACTTTTTGGTGATACTGTTCAATATGGAAATGGCACATGTAAAACAAACAACGAACATTTACTGGACACTTTACTATATACTAGACACCTTGCTGAGTGCTTGAACTCAGCTTGAGTTGAAATTCCATCTCCATCATTTAATAACTGACCTTGAGCAAGATGCTCGGCCTCTTTATGCCTCGGTTTTTGTGCCTGTAAGATGAATATGATCATATTAACTACCTCATAGAGTTGTCTTGAGTTTGTAACGAGGCATATAAAGCATTTGGAATGATACCTTACACATTGTAAAAGCAAGATAACATTGGTTGCTTTTTAAAGAGCACATTGTTACTTTGTATCTTATATATATTAAATTCTTTAATCCTCACAACAACCCCATGAAGTAGATATTATTGATATTCCCATTTTATGGATGAAGAAACTGAGGTTCAATGGTCACTCACTAACATGCCCAATAGTCACGCAGTTAGGAAGTATAGAAACCGAGGTTCAGGTCCAGTGGGTCTGCCCCCACAGCCTTTGATCATAACTCCTGCCTGCACTCTTATGTTCCCAGTGAAACACTCAAGGTTGTCCACCCTCTCGTCTTGCACCTCAACCATGCCCGTAGCAGTCGTCTTCCCAGTGAGTCTGCAGTCACACAACCACAGGGTTCCTATTGGCTGGAGGAGCCCTTGGGAACCATGCACTCCAGCTCTCTTATTTTTCAAATGGAGAGGCCCAGAGTTATTTAATTTACCCAGAATTACACTGTGAGGTAGTGGCATAGCTGGACACACGATATATCATGATGGAAGTGATTGATGACTTGCCAATCTCACCAACAATCAAAAATCCTCAAGTGAAAGCAAAGTGTCAGAATGTGGAAAGCACTGGTGTCTGTTGTCACCTCATCTATACCATCCATTGCTCATAGTAGATAACACAGCTCCATTATATAGGCTGAGAAGAAGGTAACTGTCCAGCATCCTATAGCTGGGATCTGTCTAAACTGGAAACCATTCATTCATTTATTTATTCATCCACTCATCCACTCAACACATGTTTAGCAAGGGCCTCCTGTGTGCCAGCCTAGCTGCTGGGTGAGCAAATCAGATATAGCCCCTGTCACAATGGATATTTTGCTTTGGAAAGGAAGGCCAATATCATTTGAATTGTCCCATAAAGTTCTTTAAAGTTTAAATTGTAACAACTGCTACAAAATGCTCAGAGAACTTAAAATATGGGAACTGATGGAAAGTTAGGAGTCACAGGGAACTGATAGGGAGTTGGGGAGTCAGATAAGCTTTTCCCAAGGAAATAACACTTTTACTAAGATCTGAGGGGTGAATTGGATTGACCAGGTGAGTAGAGGAGGGAAGAGTGTTCTGGGCAAGGGGGAAAGCCTATGCAAAGGCCCTGTGGTAGGCAGGAGCATGACAAGTACGATGGCCAGGAAGATGGCCAGTCAACTGCAGCAGGAAGCTTAGAGATTCAGACTCCCAAAGCCTTTTGGCTTGCATACTTCACCCAACCCCAGTAAGGCACCAGAATATAAGAAGGGCTAATTGATGTTTGTTGACCTTCTTTCTTATAGATATCCCCACTGATGGGAAGTGGAATTGCTGGTCAAGTTGGTCTTCATGCTCTGGAGGACGTAAGACAAGACAAAGGCAGTGTAACAATCCACCTCCTCAAAATGGGGGCAGCCCCTGCTCAGGCCCTGCTTCAGAAACACTTGACTGCTCCTAGCAGATAATACAGCAGTGGGCTACATACTGTGAGAGCTCTGAGCCCTCAAGTACTCAGGCCAGCTCACCCCTACACCAGCTTCCACCTGGGGTTCATGTGAGGGCAAAAGGCAGTGCCATGCAGGCTGTTTAAAATAAAGATATTAGCTTGCAAAATGCCAGTTGATTTAAATAAATACTGAGTTAAAGGCTTAAGCATCTTTGTAATCCTCACCTTACTCACTCTACAACTTTATTTCCCTCATATTGACTACCAGCCAGGAATTGTGTTGGAAGTTGTTCACATTTCACTTCCACTTTCTAGCTGCGACTGGCATATAGTAGGTGCTTAATAATGAATCGATGAATGAATATTGTGTACTTTCCTTGATGAGTACAAAGTCTTGTTCAATAATAATAGTAGTTCCTGTTTATTGGATGACTACTATATGTCAGCCATGGATTCTGTGTATTAATTCCTTCCGTCCTCATGACAGTCTTATAAGGTAGATGCCAGAACAGCTGGGAGAACTGAGGCTTACAGCACTTAAGCAATTTGTCCATTGTTACACAGTTAGAAAGCGGCAGACCTGGGCTGCAAATTCAGGCTCCAGAATTTTAAATTCTTAACTATGATGCTCTCTTACCTCTCAGTAAATGAGTATCTGATTAACAAAGAGTTTTTCATGAAATAAAATGCAACAGAAATTACTGTGTCTGTGTCTGTGTCTCTGTGTGTGTGTGTGTGTGTGTGTGTGTGTGTGTGTGTGTGTGTGAGATTGACAAATCTCCAGCCACTCCCTTCTGAGGAGAGAGGATCCTGGTCCCCCAGCTCACTTTGATGCTGAGTATAGGAAGGGTGTGATTGTGCATGTTGGAAGCAGGAGTTCTGGGGCAGAGTGGAATTGTTGTGCTTAATAAAGGAGTGGCAAGGTGGGTTCCCAGGGAAGATCCTGAGCTGGAGACAAGAGCCAGGGAAACTGATCCCTGAAGGAGAGAAAGTTGAAAAAGGAGAGAAAGTTGAAAAAGAAGAGAAGATCATGGTGGCTGGAAGAGGAAACACGTGAAAGAGAATTTTAAGTTGATGGTTGTGGGGTAATGTGCAAAATAAACTGTTCCCTACCTCCCCCATGAAACTGTCTGTACATTCTACTTTGCTCACTTATGCCCTTGTGCAAATACCATTTTGGGGGTAGGGCGGAAGGCTTGAAGAAGAGAATAAGACAATTTTTCTCTGGGCTACCAGAAATAAAATTTTGATTTTCTAGATTGTCAAGTGAGCATTTAAGCTTTATTTCTCTCATTCATTCCATCATATTAAAACATCCTGTAAGATTTTCTTTGCTCTTGGGCCCCTCCTGTCTGATTTAAGTACTTCAGGTGAATTTGTTGAAATAAAGTTGGTGGAGTAAAAAGCAGTTGGTTAAAGGTGAATTGGTTCATCCTATTGATTCAACCCATTGATTTTCAGCCAAATCATTTGCTTGGAGTTTACCACTGGGGTTTGATGCTGGGGCCTGAGACCTTAACATGTGACACCAAGCTTTGGTTACCGGCACACAGCAATCTCACCCAACCAGCTGTCTGGAATTGAGTCCATAGAACAGCCATCAGAAGGAGCTTCTATTGTACTGCTAGGGGTTCTTCCAGCAAGTGCGGTGATCCTGCCTGCCTTCCTGCAACCCCGTGGCCCCTGCAATTCAGCTGACGGGTCTGGGCCCTTGTTTGGTTTAATATTATTGCTTTGCTGTCTGCTGTTATTTCAACAGGATAATCCAATAATGTTTTATCTCTTTCATTATACTGAAGCCGTATAATTTTCTTGAGTTATAATCTATCTTCTTTTAAGATTCCCCTGAGACAGGGAAGAGCGGTTCTGTCTTTGCTTGATGGGAGGCTCCCATGAAGCTGACACTAGCACGCTGAAGCGAGCGCTGCCAAATTAAATTCTGAATCTCAATCACAGCCACTGTTTCTAATGGGAAATTTGAGTTGATTATGGAGATGACAGCCCAGGTTCACATTTATTGCATTTAGCAGAAATTGTTTATCCTATTAAATACGGTCTTGAAGGAGCGACAATTGAATTTCGGAGCACCAGTGAATACCCGGGTGACGCCCAGGCATTGCTAAACTGCGTAATAATTATATTCTTATTTGTAGGCTGAACTTCCCCACGTGGCTCTTTCTGCAAACAAATGCATTTTGGAGGAGGCTGAAACATAATGCAAGAATTAAACAAAATAAATGCAAACTGTGCTTTTGGAAAATCTTGGCAACTGTGGCTTTCACTGGTGTACCGGTGAAGGAGCTGCAGTATTCGAGGGGCAGAGTCCAGGCAGGACAGTTTGGCTGTGGTCCTGGAAGCTTGAACACAGCACAAGATGCCTGGATGTGGGAGATTTTTGTATCCCAGAACATAAATCTTTGAAATGCTTTTAGCTCCATGTGCTTAATGTCCAAGTGGGAGGCTTTTCGTGTGACCTTGGACTAATAACATAACTTCTGTGGGAATAATAATTATTATAATTAGTTTAACAATAGTAATAATAATAATAGCTGCCAATTATAGAGTGCTTCCCAATTTATGAAGTCTTTTAACCTACATTATGTTATTTAATCTTCATCTGAATTTCATAAGGTAGATATTAATACGATCATTGGATGACAAGTAGAGAAAGCTTAGAATGGAAACTCGATCCTTATGACTAATGAGTCAACTATAGAAGTTAGGATGGGATACAGAGGTCAGGAGAAAGAGCACTTGCTGGCAGAGAATCCAGATAGAAGGAAAAGTCATCTCTGTCTTCAAGAAGAGGACTCTGGCCTGCTCCCAAGTACTTATTAAAAAAAAGTCCTCAGGAGAAAGTGGGCCTGGCACAGAAAGCCCTTGGGGACATTAGCCTGGTGACCTTCATGATCTGCACCTTGGTGTAAAAACATACTGGTCATAGGATCTTGCACACAGCAGCCCCTCCACTCGCCCTCCTGTTGAGGCCAATTCCTCACTCATCCTCCAGGTCTCAGCTATCTCTTCTTTCCTACAGCCTTCCTTGCTTCCATTAGGTTAAGAGAGAGATGTCTACTCTCTCTGTTTTCATTTCACTCTGTACTTCTGCCATCATAATAGAAGTAAGTCTGAAAGTCTGAAAATAGAGATAATATTTCGTTTTACAGATTGAAGATGTCCTTAATGACATCATGTCTACTCACCAATGTTTCTAGACTTTGCAGACATTGTATAATTTACTTGCTGCTTATTCTTTCTCAAATATGGCATCCATGAAGGCAGGGACAGTATCTACTGTGCTAATATATCCCAACTTCTAAGTTTAGTGACTGGCACAAGTAGACCATCAATAAATAATTGTGTAACTAACGAATTAATGAAAGGAATAAGTAGGGCCTAGGGAAGAACTTTCTCATGCTGGTGAGAACCTTTAGTGAATTTGTGGTACATGATAGTGGTATCATGAGCGGAGGGGCAGAGCAACCCCTACGATAGGGGCAACCCATATAGTAGTGAAGGATAGGCACTTTCAACTGGCTTTGTGGGCAGCAGTGCAAGAGCAAAGTGAAATAAAAGGGAAGAAAAAACAGCTGATGTCATGAAGGGACTGATAATACCTGTTTGGAGATTTTATTGTTGACACCTCCTGGGGACAGCCAGGAATCCCCAAGGAAGCTCTGCCAAGGAAGGGAACAAAATCTCTGCAATTCTTAGTGGAGCAAAGCTGAGAAGCACGTTGACAGGTTGATGAGAAAACCAAGGCTCAAGAGATTTTAAAAGGCCTGCCTACTACGTGGCAGAGGTAGGAAAGAGGAACTGAAAAAAATCATCTTGCAACATTCTGCTTCACCCTCAGTGTTCTCATCTCTACATTAGTTTTAAACCTAGAATGGCCACAAAAAAACCTAATGGCAACACATTAGCATAGGGCATATTAGGTCTTTGAGATTCTCTGTTTATTGAATGTTGGCACAAATCAGATTTTTCTATGTTGTATTTTCTTCTTTGAGTTATCATTCTTAAATGTTAGGCCAGATTCCAATAATGAGGTATTCAGAAACTCAGGGATCTGTTTATGGAGATACTGGGGGTGTTGTCACAACCTCTTAGGCAAAACTGGAAGGACAGCATAGAGACAGGCCAAACAGCATAGTGCTTGGAAGCCAGACTGCTGACGTTTGAAGCCTGGCTCTGTGACTTAATGCCTTGTGGCCTTATACAAGTTATGTACCTGTCTGTGTCTCCATTTCCTCATTTGTAAGATGGGGATGGTGGCAGTGTCAGCCTCCTAGGGTGTTGTGAACATTATATGAATTACTGCATTTAGGAGAGCACCCTGAACCTAGTAAGCATTCCATAATTAGCTATGTCATTACTATCATCATTTCCAGGGATTTTCAAAACATCAACAAGAACCACAGTTTGGTTATTTTTTAGGTCATTTAAAACTGCTTTACAGACATTTCAGTGTAAAACCCACTATATCATACAAGAACAAAAAGACATAAAATAGCTTAGCTCCTAGGGAATGTCTTAATAAAGGACATGGATGATTTTTATATCCCAAGCTCTGGGTTATTAAGAAAAAATGTGTCAGCATAACAACTAATATTTGCAGAGGGCATTACCAGTTACAAAGAACTTTCACATACCTAATCCAGCTTAATCCTCTCAATGCCTGCAACAGGAAGGATTTATTATCTGCCTTTGACAGGTGATGAGACAGAGCCTCGGAGAACCTGAGTGATTTGCCCAAGACCACACAGTTTGAAAGCAGCAGAGCTCAGTCCAAGAGCTGCAGCCTCTGTCCTCATGTCTCCCACAACAGCAGAGGTAGATCCAGCTTCATCTGTAGGGCAAATGCCCACCTGCCTGCTTACATAGAAGGGGCAGAGAAAGGCCCTTCATCTGACATCCCTGCAGCAGAGAAACTGAGCAGGTTTGGAAGGTTTTGCAGTAGACAGACAGGTGTAACACCCAACGCCATTACTTCCTAGCTGTGTGGCTTGAATCAAGTCACTTTTCCTTTCTTGGCCTCAGTGTCCTCGTCAGAAAATGAGACTGTTAATCTTCAGGGCACAAGTGTGAGGATTAACATTCTTGGGTGCTGAACAAAACAGTCCTACCTAACTTCTGCCTCTTTTTACCCTGCCTAGCATCTGTCCCTTTGGGCAGGTGGATGCATTTCACCAAAAGAACGAAAAGAAATAGTGATTGCATTTATAGTGAGGAATTCTCAGAGGATTGTCAAAGGGAGTCAAGTGGCTAGTCTGACATTCACCTCTGTGTAGGAGGCCGTGCCGGAGGCTGGGTACTTCCATTATCGCTACTGGCTGCATCCACCAGTTATCTCGAGTCTACACCTTGCAACCCCAGGTGTTCCTTCATCCATCATTGGCCATTGTTTATATTCACTCCTCCTTCCCTCACCACCTCCTGCCAGATGACTCCTTGTTAATAAGCCAGTTTGCTCACATCCTGAAAACTATCTGATTCTGGCCCCTTTTATCCCAAACACCGCCCATCCATCAAATGCTTGCTCCACATGCTTGGTTAGGAAAATGGGAACTGGGGAGGGAGACAAATCATAGATAAAACTTCTTAGCTGCTATCTCTAAAGAAATAGAATGGATAAATAGACCTGTCAGACATGTATCATGCCACTGGTCAGCAGAGTTCATTTGTTATAAACAGGTTAGGACGCGAGGATTTGTCTCACATTTTAGGCTGTTAATATAGAAGGGAAACATATTTTCCTTTATCTCTCCCAGGGGAAATCCTAAGACCGTGAATGAGGAATTTTTAACTCGATTTGATGGACTTCCCTTCACTAAGGTGAAAAGGGTGGGCTCTCTCTTGAATTTGTGCAGCCTTCAGGAACGGTGTGGGCTCGGCTGTCCTCTGACATACCAAGAAGGTTGCAGGACTCAGGAGTCCTGTGAAAGTGTCTTTCATTAGGTTTCCTCTCACAAGTTTCTGCAGGCTAGACACTAAAACCATTCTAGAGTCTTTGCCTCCAGCACAGAGAAACCAGAGACAACAGCAGCCAACAAACTTTCCCTGGAAAATTCCTATGTACCAAGTATGATGCTAGGTGCTAGGGCTTCAACGGTAAATAGGATTCCCCACTTGCCCTGTAAGAAGTCACTGGGTGGGGTAGACACACAACTAGGCTACAGGGATGGAGCATGGAAAGTGCTGGAATACAGAGCTGTGTGAGGGAAGAGGACCTGATGAAGTGTGGGGTAATGGAAGGGGTCAAGGTTGGTTTTCTGGATGAATGGACACCTTAACCTATGCCCAGGAAAGTGCTGGTGAGGGGCTAGGAGAAGATGAGAGCTGAGAAGTGGGAGTCGGGTAGTTCTTCCAGGAGTAGTATGTGCAAAAGCTGGAGGCAGCAGAAGGCCTGACCTATTTGGGGAACTAAATTGGAAATAGTTCTTTAATTCAATAAATGTTTACTGAATCCCTACTAAGGCTAAATACTATTTGGTACTGGGGATCTAACCATGAAAAGGCTTGCTTAATAATGGGGGGAGTCGTACTGTCTTAGTCATTTCAGACTGCTGTAGAAGAAGACAATAAACTGGATGGCTTAAACAACAGACATTTATTTCTCACACTTCTGGACACTGGCAATTCCAAGAGCAAGGTGCCAGCCCATTCAGTGTCTGATGAGTCACTCTTTCTGGTTTGCAGACCACTATCTTCTTGTATCCCTCACATGGCAGGTTGCAGAGAGAAGCAAGCTCTCTGGTGTCTGTCCTTATAAGGGCACTAATCACACCATGAGGACTCCATCTTCATGACCTAAGCACTCCCAAAGGCCCCACCTCCTAATACTATCCCATTAGGGATTAGGATTTCCACATAGGAATTTGGGGGCACACAAACATGCAGTCCATAACATATGAGAAGAAAAAAAGAACAAACAAACAAATCTATAATGTCAGGTAATGGTAATTCTGTATGAGAAAAATAAATGAAAAGGGTGAGCCTCTTTACACAGGGTGGACAGATAATGTCTTTGCAGAGGTGACACTTGAGCAAAGACTTGAATGAAATGAGGAAGTGAGCTGTGGATGAGCTCATTTAGATGGTGAGCATCTCAGGCAGAGAGGACAGCAGGTGCAAAGGTCCTGAGGAGGGGAGGGTCTGGTGTGCATGAGGAATGGCAAAAGGGCCTGCATGACTGGAGCAGTATCATTGAGAGAAGAACTGAAGGGAAGGAAATGAGAGGGAGTCAAAGGCTAGTTACACAGATCTTTGTTCCTCACATCAGGGGCAATAGATTTCTAACACAATTGGCTCATAGAGTCTGAACAGAGAGATAAAGGTGGAGGGGTACAACAGCCTTAGAGATGTGCTTTATGAATCCAGTTTGAAATTTGTGGCCTTTATAACAATAGCTGTGGGCTTGCTGAAAGCCCAAGAGTAGCCCAGGGTAATCAGGAAAGGGGCTGTCTGTAGGAATCTCCCTGGGACCAAGCACTGGCTGCCCTCAGGAAAGGCCCAGTGACCAAACTGGAATTCCAAACTCAGTCATCTCCAGCCTGACAAACTCCAGCATCATTACCCAAATTGCTGAGCAAAAATTGCCCCACACTCTATCTCCTGGTTTTCCAGCTCTGTCACTTGACACCATTCCCCTGCACAATCGGGCCCCTCCTTCTGCTTTCTTTGATGCTCCAGCTCTCATTGTGTCTGAGATTCTGCTGGCCATGTCCTGGCTGCCTGCCCTGCTCCCACAGCTGGTTATCCCCGAGAGGTCCCTGGGCTTCCCTGACGCCTGGGACCTATTGCCATTGTTCACAGTTCTGCTGTACCAGACTGCATTCTTCCAGGGATGGGACCATGTCTGATCCTTTTCTGAACCTCCAGCACCCAGATGGGGCCTGCACAAGAGATCTCCAGCGAGTATTTTGCCCATTTCTGAAGTGAAGGAGTAGCACCATAAATTTTCTTCATGCCATTGCTCTAATCCATATCACATCCCCTTCCTCTCACGGCACTCAATGGCTTCACTTTGCCATCTCTCATTTCTGCAATGTGGCTTTTGAAGCCTACCCTTTCTCTCTGTCCATTTTCTTCACCCTAAAGGCATATAGTTCAGAAGAGATTCATTGAGTGCTGAACTCTTTAGATCTTCCTTTCTCACAAAGAAGAAAAAAAAAGAAAAAAGCCTCTCCTTATTGCTTTTTATTCTGTCATTAATTTACTTTTCAAAAGACACCTTGTCAAGCTGAAGATTATATCTTTAAACCATGTATTTACACCCACTACCTATAAAACCTTAGATTATAGATCTTCTGAAAAGACCTAAGGGAAAATGCATTGGATGAGCTTTATGCTTTTTGCTTTGTGAGAGCCATTCTTGAAGAGGGAAAGCTGCTGATGTAGTAAAGGGTTGCTATGCTTGAAACTGCCACTGTATTTTAATTTTTAAAGCTCCTGGGGATGTAGCATCCTCAGAGGAGTGGGACAGATGCTGGCTTGGGTTCTCTGGCTCAGAAGATAGGAAGATGGCTTTGCTCAGCCGGTGGTTTTGGCTCACAGATGATTCAGGCAATTACTTCATCTCAAAGTTCTCATCTTTTGCCCAGATTACTACACTTACCTCCTGATGAGCCTCCCTGCCTCTGGTTTCTTTCCCTCCCCTGTGCCCCACACACTATTCTCCAAATCCCTCCACCGACAGACAAGAGGAAAGGGTGGGTGGAGGAAATGGAAGCATGTGTTTGACGTGTTCAAACCCTGGCCTGCTCTGTGGCCCATGAGGCTCAACCTTGCTGAGATTCAGTTTCTTGGCTGCACAATAGGGCACAGAAAATAAACCTTAAGAGATCTTGCACAGGACTAGTTAAAATAGCACAAATAACCTTGCTGTCTCTGCCTTTTTGTTTTGTCACAGACCCCGTTCCCCATGCACATATAATGATTCCTCCACTCTCAGGAGCCTCAAGCTTGGCTGCACTTGGAATCACCTGGGGAACTTTTAAAACTAAGGCTGTCAGGCCAGGCACAGTGGCTTACGTCTGTAATCCCAGCACTCTGGGAGGCCGAGGTGGGTGGATCACCTGAGGTCAGGAGTTTGAGACCAGCCTGACCAATATGGCGAAACCTCATCTCTACTAAAAATACAAAAATTAGCTGGGCATCATGGTGGCGTGCACCTGCAGTCCCAGCTACTGAGGAGGCTGAGTCAAGAGAATCGCTTGAACCCCAAAGGCAGAGGTTGCATTGAGCCAAGATTACACCATTGTACTCCAGCCTGGAGACTCTGTCTCAAAACAAACAAAAAACACCAACAAAAGAAAACCCGAAAAACTACGGATGTCTGGTCCCTACCCCCAGTGATTAAGATTTAATTGGTTTGGGGTGCAGCCTGTAGACATCAGGGTTTTAAAAACTCCTCAGGTGATTGTAACATACAACCAAGTTTAAGAACCACTGTTTTTAGGTCAAGATCAAATGCTCTCTTTAAAGTGCTCACGTGGCCTGGTCAATTTGGCCCTTGGTCACTTTCTAGCATGAAACTGCCACTACTCAGTAAATAATGAATGTAGGTTAATTATTAATATAAGTTAAAAAGCAAAAAGCAAATTAATGACAGGATGGAAGGCAATAAGAGTCTTTTTTCTTTTCTCAGACAGAAGATCTAAAGAGTTCAGAAATCAACTTCTAAATCACATTCTTTAATTAATAATAGTCTTAATAATGATGATGATAAGGGTGAGGCTAATAATGTCCTGTATGACAGGCATGGTGCCAAGTGTTTTATATGCCTTATTTTATTTACATGCATTATTTTCCCCACTCCCCATTCCTGACACATACGCACCTGCACACACCCTCAATTGTCTTTCTCACTTTCAGACTTTGTCTCATGTTGAATTTCTGTCTGAGAGATCTCCTCCCTCTTTGCCTACTTGAAAAGTCCTTCAGGGCCTGGGGCAAGCCCCATGCCATCCACAATACACACACTCATGGAAAGGTAAATCTCTCTCCTACCTGGCCTCCTTCAGCACTTATTTTGTGTGCTACATATTTTAGCTTTAACTCAACAATTAATTTCCCTAAAGTCTCCTCTAGTTGTTTCGTATACATAATTCTTATTCTTACTTTAACAAGATTGAGGACTGTGGAATGACTTGAAGCATCAATATATATGTTAGTTACCAGACGTTTCTTGAGTACCTACTATGCACTAGGATTGTAGATTTGGCTTTCAAGGAGCTCACAATCTAATACAGGAAACTGATGGATAAACAGAAAATTCAGTGCTACCTAAAATGTTCTCTATTCGAGGCATGACTGGAGTGCTGTGGGATTCTGAGGCTGGCTGGTGTGATTGGCCTCCCCTAGAGATGGGTTGGAGAAGGTGGATTGATTGTCACTAGCTGGCCTCTTCAAATCCACTCTCCACTCTGGGAGGCTGACCAATGTGCTCCTCATCTATGAACTGACTCTTCAATTCATTCACTTATTTAATCACAGCTACTTACTAAGTCCCTGCTACATGTAAGACACAAGCCTGACCTCAGGGGCTACAGTGCTAAACAAAACAAACTTGACTTCTGCCCTCAAGATTATTATCTCTTAGGAAGAGATAGATCTTAAATAGTCACAGGAGATGTGGGGTTAAATATATATGCTATGATCTGAACATGGTCCCTTCAAAATTCAAATGTTGAAATTCTAACCCCAAAGTGATGGCATGAGGAGGTGGGAAATTCAGAAAGCGACTAGGTCATGAGAATGGAGCCCTCATGAATGGGATTAGTGCCCTTAAAGAACGGACCTAAGAGACTGCCTAGCCCCTTCTGCCATGTAAGGACACAGCAGTAAGACAGTCCTGTAAAAACTAAGAAGTGGGCCCTTACCAAACACTGAATCTGCCTTGATCTTGGACTTCCCAGCCTCCAGAACTGTGAGAAATAAATTTCTGTTGTTTATAAGCCACCTAGTTTATGGCTTTTTGTTATAGCAGCCCAAATAGACTAAGATAATATAATTACTAGTTATGAAAATTGCAATGAAGGAAAAGAAGTGTTCCATAAGAAAATAATTAGAAGAAATGTCACATTTGTGGTAAGAACTTAAGGGAACTAGAGAGATTAATTGAATTAATAAATGAGTTCAAATGAAGGAAAATTGAAATAACTCAATTTTTAATATTTTTCTCATTATTTCAGAGTGTCTGCTTACCCTACCAATTAATAATGTTTCCATGAAAGAACAAATACTGTTATCAAAGAACTAAGAGAATTCTCATCCTACTTTGTTTAATTGGGCGTTGATTGTTTCAGGTGTCTGCTTGCTTTGTCTCTAACATTCTGTAAGTTCTCCCTGGTCATGGATTAAGTTTTCTCAGTTTTCTATTTTACTTTATTTTTTTGATGATCCAAGGTGCTGTGAGCAGGACAGAGCTTCTAGTTAACAGTCAACATCCAGTTGCTGAATAAAATGATTGAGTTTTGTAAGTAATAGAGTAGTTGGCTGTAGATAGCAAAACCTAGTCTTAGGCCTGGAAGCTGGCAGAACAAAGAAAAAAGTGTACTGATTTTCATTGTCTCTCAGTCGAAAGAAGTCTTTATCCAATAGTCAGTGCAGGGGCGATTCACAGCATCTGGTCCAGCCCGTGCTCAGAGGCCCTCAGCAAGCCTGCGTTTGTACTTTCCGCCCTGGACACGAGGCCCCTCCATTCTGAGGCGCGGGATTGTCACACTCTCTTCTCCTTTCCTGGGTGCCTGTTCTGCACACAGACCAGGAGCTCCAGCAACTCCAGCTCCCATCTGCTTTGGCTCCTGCGGAGGAGGTTTCCCAGGGAGGAGGAGGTTAGCATATGGTCAAGAAGGAAGTGCCTGTCTGGTGATGAACAGGGAGGGGTGGGGTGGGAACCTTGGGAGACAGACTGGCCTCCCCTCCTTTGGTTGACTGCAGCTTGTTGGAGGTACCTACGGATAAGGCACATAGGGTCTTTGCTTCTTTGCTAGTCCGGATGTAGCAAGGGCAGTTTCACTGTGGAGACCATGGCAGACAGGCTTTTCATTGTCCCTGGGGGCTCTGCCCAGGGGGTTGCAGAGCTACTACTAAGGAGGGAGGGCCATCCTGTTGCCTGAAAGTGGTCTGCAATCCCTCCTTGGGGAAATGCCTTCAGGTAGCCAACCAAGACCTCTGTGCTCACTGCTGTGCACTTAATTTGAAACTCTGGATGGAGTGAGAAGAGGCCACTGGGAGCCCATCTCATGAAATTGGAATCTGCCGTTCCATGGAAGATGGATAGCGGAGGGAGGCAGAAGGTGTGCTCCGTTGGAAGAATGACACAGAGTCACTGGAGGGTGTGGAGAACGGGGAGCACCACCCCGCTGGGGAGTCAGAGAAAAGATTTGGCCGGGCACCACCCTGGAGAGGATTGCTAAGCTTTTGTATGAGGATCTGCAAATCAAACCCCCTCAGACTCTGGTAACAGAGGCGCAGAGGGTGGCAGGCTCTCTGCACAGAGCATCTGAAAACATGCACTGACCATGGACTATCTGGAAATCTAGCTCAGAGAATTGCCTAGCCTGGGGCTCGGCCTGAGTTTTGGACACTATCATATGAGAAGGATGGACTAATCCAATGGGTTTTTTTCAATCATTATTTTTTTCATCACAATTTCATTTTTCCTAAATGAAATCTTACGTGGACCCCAACCTCGAAGTCAGATGAAAGTGGAGCTGCTCTATTTGAAGCTGGATGTCTGTCAGGCTCGCCCTCCTCCGCTGGGGCAGCTCTGAGACCCCAAGGCTCCTCAGATCACAGTGTGAATATCATTGGATTGGGTTATCTCCAAGTTCCTTCCAGCTCTGTAATTATACTCCCTGATGGGGCAGCCACAGCAAGGCTCTCTGTCTCTTTCTCCCACCTCTGTGCCTTGGTCCCCATAGGCAAAGGTTTGCTGGGAAAATTCCCAGGGACTGTAATGGGCCTCCATGGAATTTGACTGCCCTGCCTCAGACTTCCTTGCCAGCCTAGTCTCCAACAGGCTGAAAATTCAGTATGATAGCCCCAAGGCCACCTGATGTCCACACCTTGCTTGGAACCAGGTTGATGGAGTGCGATGAGCTGCCTGCAATGAACTAAGTGCACTGCCTGCAACTGAATGCAGGAGGAATGGGACCTTGAGAGCAGCCCTCTGTCTCATCCCTTCCTGCAGATCATTATGTAATGCCCACACCTTCTCTGATGCCTACCATATGTGCAGGTGTCTCAGCCTGCCTGCCACTGAGCCTGACACTGGACCATGGAGAGGCACGTCTGGGTAGCCCACACTCCCTCTTCTCCTTGTCTCTATGCTGTATGGACAGGGATCCTAGCAAGTCACTGGTTCTGAGGGCCCTTGGAGTGCTATAATTAAATTACTCTGGCAAGGCTCACATCTGTTCCTTTAAGCTAGGCCAGGTTGATAACCATGAACTGGTACATACTCCACTTTCCACTCCCCGAGATGATACTTACAGAAGTTGTCTTAGACCCTCTACTCTTATTCCCCAAATTTCCTCACTCTTAGGATGTGACTCAGTAGGGTGTAATGGTTAAGAGATTGGGTCCCGGGTCCAAATCCTGGCTCTTTCATTCCCCAGCTAGGTGACCTTGAGCAAATTATCCAACCTTCCTTCTGCCCTGGTTTCCTCATCTGTAAATTGGGACTCATAATAGCATTTATGTCATAAGGTTGTTGGGAAAATAAATGAGTTCATATACATGCTGCTATAATGGCTGTTACTAATAAGGCTTAGTTATTTTTTCTGTTTATTGATCTTTGGTCCCCTTGGGAATGCTGCCTAGCCAATGGGAAAATGGCGGCTGCAACCCAGTCCATACCCTGCTTGGGAAGTCAGGAAAGCCCTGGACCCTTGAGCTGTGCTGTATCAATCCAGAGTGGTTTTCTTTTTCTCTCCCAATTCACCCACCTACCAGGCAGTGCCTTTTTTCTAATTCTCACAAGGAAACTGGAATCTGCAATTCCATGGAAGATGGAACTGGCCCTGGGAGTTGGTCTCCTTGGTTTGTATTCTCTGCAGGCTCCTTTTTAAGGTCTTTGGCTTTCACTCACCCTCTTGGCTTATCTCTTTCAGCGTATCTCCCACAGGACACAGGCAGCTCAGATTCTATTCCCTTTTGCCACCAAAGGAGGAATTTGAAGAAGTAACAAGTAACAACCCAGAACAATCCTCTACCAATGAAACATCCCACATGAAGCTGTCTCATCTTTTTCTTATTATAACAGAGCCTACCACGAGTGTTAACTAGTTTAATCCTCAACACAACCTTTGAGAAGGTTCCAATACAATCTCATTTTAGAGGGTATGCCCAGATGGAAATTGGCAGCTTAGCAATTAAAGATCTGGGCTGAATGCGGTGGCTCACGCCTATAATCCCAGCACCTTGGGAGGCTGAGGCGGGCAGATCACTTGAGGCCAGGAGTTCGAACCAGCCTGGCCAACATGGCAAAACCCCATCTCTAGTAAAAATACAAAAATTAGCCAGGCATGGTGGTGCATGCCTGTAGTCCCAGCTACTCAGGGTGGGGGTGGGGGAGTGTGGGCTGAGGTGGGAGAATTGCTTGAACCTGGGGGGTGGAGGTTGCAGTGAGCCGAGATCACGCCATTGCACTCCAGCCTGGGTGACAGAGTGAGACTCCATCTCAAAACAAAAACAAAAACAAAAACAAAAAACTAAAGATCTGTTTGATACCTGAGCTATGCTATCCTGCCTCCTACTTAGAACTACTCTCTCAAAGAGGAAATAATAACTCACCATCATCTCATTTTAAAACCAGGTCTACTGCATAAAGATCCCCTTGTATCCTAAAGAAATTGGTATTTGTAGTTTGAAGCTTAAAATATTTAAATTCAATTTTGCATTCAAAGATTTTAAGCTTCAAACTACCGACTGCTCACCATGTTGCTCTCCCTTGTTTAGGTCAGAGACTCAGAGATTCTGGGGGTAGGAAGGACCTTGAGGCTGTCTTGCCCAACCATCCCATGGAAGAATGAATCTCTTTCATTACAATTTCCTGAAAAGTGGTCATCTATCCCCTTCCATCACTCCTGCCACAGTACATGCAGAAGAAAGTCCTCCCTCATTAAGCCCTAATCCCTTTGCTATAGCTTCTCTCCTTTAGTCCTACAACCTAATCTCAGTGGCCATAGAAAACATGTCCTCCCATATAGTGGTTTATATGGAACTTGTCCTTCCTGAGTCTTTCTTCTTCACGCCAAAAGTTCCCAATCTTTCCAGATCTTCTTAGTACATAGGTTTGAGCCTTCCCACTTCCCTGGGTTGCCTGCTTTGCTTTGCCAGTATCTGGTGAAATGTGACACCAAGAACAAAGATCTTGGTATGCCAGAGAAGAATCTTATCCTGGGCTCTTGACTTCTGTTAACCCATCTATCACTCTGGGGCCATCTGTATCAGGCTCCCACTGACTGAACTGGGACTAATGGTTGGCCTGTTTCTTTCACATGGCCATTGGGCTACATGGCTTCAGCCCCCTCCACCCTGTGCTTCAACTGTTTGTTTTCTGGAGTCAATTGTAATACATTGGGTTTGCCCATCCAGACTTCTTTGTTTTTCCCTTTGTGTTTTCTTCATTGCAACAGCCAATTTAGGTTAACATATACATTGATTAGGTAGCTGATACATTTTGCCATCATTTTCATATAAACAGTTTCATATGCCTGAAAAATTGGGAGCTTAGGAATTGGAACATGCATAGAGACTCTTGGGGCTAAAAGGGAACATAGATGAGAAAGCTAAGCCCCAGAAAGACGTGAATAATCAGTGTCTCACAGTGAATTCGTAAAGTGTCTGAGATGTACATCCACGTCCTCAGACTTCTTCATTTTTAAGTGATGGACTTTTAATGCTTGTTTGATGACTTTCTTCCCTGGTACAAGTTGGTTCATATCGCAGCTATCTGCGTTTAACTTTCCTTGCCCAAACCTTGTTTTTAGTCATAACTCCTTACACTGAAATGACAACTACCTATCTCTTTTAGTGAGTTGAATCGTGCTTCCCCAAAAGATATGTTGAAGGCAAACCCTTGTTACCTGTGAACATGATATTATTTGGAAATAGGATCTTTGCAGATGAAATCACATTAAAATGAGGTCATGCTGGATTAGGGTGGGCTCCAACCCAATGACTGGTGGTTCTTATAAGAAGAGAAACAGAGTTATAGAGGGAAGAATGCCACATGAAGACAGAGGCAGAGACTGGAGTGATGCATCTACAAGCCAAGAAATGCCAAGGATTGCTGACCACCACCAAAAGGTAGGAGAGGGGCATGGACCACACACTCCCTCAGTCTCTGGCAGGAACCAACCTAGCCAACACACCTGACTTTGGACTTCTAGCTTCCAGAAGTCTGAAACAATATACTTCTGTTGTTGTAAGCCACCTAATTTGTGATGAATAAACTAGGAAACTAGTTTATTCCTCTATAAATGAATCCTGGTGTCCATAAACATCTTGGTGAAAAACAGTTCTCATCTGAGAAAAGGTCTTGATGGCAAGGACAAAGTACAAGAACTATTAAGTGTGATGGATGATTAATAGAACTGTCAAGGGTGGCTCCTGGGTAGTGGCTAGGAGGGCTCAGAAAGGAGGGGCTGGGAACCCCAAAAGTCCTTTCTGCACTGGCCCCTTTGAGCTGGGCTGGGCTGGAACTGGGTGGGGATGCACAGACCTTACCTTCTGTCTGTATTTGCTCACAGGCAGGGCCCAGGAGACCCAGGCGGCACTGGCACCTGCAGCTGGTGCCCTCGAGGATGGGCACCCCATTGTTGAAGCAGGGCCCACATCGGCAGGCGTTGAATTCCATCAGATACTGGTCCAAGGCATGGCGCAGGTTCTGGCGCTTGGCCTCCAGAGGCCCCAGGCTTGTGTGCCGCAGCACCTCATAAATAGGCTGCATCTGTGGGCACAGAAAGAACACAGCACCCCTCCCTGGGCTCTGTCTACTTTCCCAGAGCGCAAGAACCGAACATCAAGCTTCTGGAAGGCCTGATACATGCCAGGCACAGACACAGACACTCAACTTATCCCACCACCTTGGATCCTCACAGCCACTCTGTGACATAGGCACTAAACAAACTCCTCAGCTCCCAGCAGAAGAAAGGGAGGCTCAAAGTGTTTAAGTGACTGGCTCAGAAACACACAATTATTAAGAAATAATAATGTAGATCAGGTTTAGAGAGGGGCAGTTAAAAGTCCGAGGCCACACAGCTAGGACGTGAGACACATTTACTTAGCTTTTACCATGTGACAGGCCTTTCCCCTATATCATCTCCCTTAATCCTCACAATAATTCTGGAGCAATATGTACATTCCTAACGAGAATCACCCACTTAACTCTGAAACCTGTGCACTCCCAATCCCAAGTGAGCTTAGCAGTTATTTGTGCCAGCTCATCTGTTCCCTCTACCATGTTTAGGAAGCAGGAAAAGTGTGTTTTGATCATCAGTCTTCAATGAAGGAATTAATAAAACCCTTGACAGGTAGTGTTGTTGTCATTGCTGAGCAATTCCCCTAATGGTGTAACTGTGGCAGCTACATGTGGCTGGGTAGGGATTATTTACAACTGATGCAACCCATTCCAGGCATGACCATAGTTCAGGGTTTCTCAATCTTGGCACTACTGCGTATCAAGTTGGATAATTCTTTATTGGCAGGAGTGGGCTGTCCTATGCATTGTAGGCTGTTTAGCAGAGTCCCTGGTCTCTACCCCCTACCTGCCAGCAGCCCCCTTCCAGTTGTGAAAACCAAAACTGTCTCCTGACATTGCCAAATATTCCTTGGGGGAAACAATTGCCTCAACTGAGAAGCAGTAGATGAAGCACAAGGAGCATTGAATCTGGAGCCAGAAAACCTGACTTCAAACCCCAGCTACGCTGCTTCCAATTGTGTGATCTTTGGCACATGACACACGGAGCCTCCTTCATCATCTGTAAAGGGAGAACAGTCATCGCACCTTCCAGGATTATTGTGAGGATTAAGGGAGATGATATAGGGGAAAGGCCTGTCACATGGTAAAAGCTAAGTAAATGTGGTTCACTTTCCAGTTATGTGGCCTAACTGTCCTTGTCTAAGTCTAATCTTCATTATCTAGAAAATGGGAATAATACTTAATTTCCAGATTTCTTATGAGGATGTAAAGAAGTACTGAATGTGAGATACTACTGTACAAGGGACGAATGACAAAAAAATAAAGCACCATTTTTGTTAGTTGAATGTGATAATAGTAAAAAAAAACCAAAAAACAAAAAACAAAAAACAAAAAAACCCCAAAACAAACAAACAAAAAAAACCCCAAACTCTGTGTTTTTCAAATTGCATGTACATATGGTTATCCGCAGCATGCTTATAATGTTACACATTTTAATACACTCATAAAAGGAAGGAACTTCTCCAGATCTCTCATTTTAAGGAGAGGAACCTGAGGTCCCCCAAGGGGAAGTGATTTGCCAAGGTCACAGAGCAAGTCAGCAGTAGTACTGAGCCACATTACGGTAGTCTCACTTCCCTGGAAACAGAAATCAACTAAGGGCACTGGCAATAGCTTTGACTGAGTTCCTGGAAGTGTGTACAGAAAGACCTGTGGCAAACAGACTTTGGCCTGTGGTCAGGGGCTGCGGTTGAGGTCAGCAGGCAGGTAATATCAGGATTGGTAGGGCCCCCAGCCAAGGGGAGTAAACCACTTACTGGAAATTCAGGGAATTCAGTCCCATTGTTAGGAAGTCAGCGTAGAATAGTCTGCCCTTTTGGCCTGGTCAAAGATGACTCTTAGTTCCAGGGAAGGCCAGGACCATTAAGCACGCAGAGGTCTCTTTGACCTTCTAGTGGGGCTCAGCACCCCATTCCCTACCTCAGATCTCTCCCTCCCAGGAACCACAGGAAGAGAGAAACCATTCCACAGGGTGGACTGGTGGACTTAAAGGAGGGGAGAGAGGTGGAGAAAAGGGGTCTTAGGATGTTAGAGCTTGAAAATGTATTGGCAGTGATCTTGTTTCTGTTTTGCAGATGAGAAAAAAGACTCAGAGGTCAAATGATACAATATAGCAACACAAAACAACACATAGTAATATATCACACAACACAACACAGCAAAATAACATAACACAAACGTAACATAACAGGACTCCTACAATCATGAACTTTAGGTTCGTGCTATAAATAAGCACTGCTGAACTCTGGGGGATATGCAAGTGAATAAGATGCTGTTTCCACTCTGAACATCAGGCTCCAAATAACCCTTACTTGGTCCCCTTGTCTGTAATCTCTCTCTTCTTCAAATCATCCTTTATTTCCCTGTGAGCATTCTCTTTTTAAAGCACAGTGCTAGCTGTGTTACTTCCCTGCTGTAAAGCCTGCCCGAGGCTTAATGCATCGAGTCCGAACTTCTCAGGGGGCAACATGAGTTGTGAAGAGACTGAGGATGTTAGTGTCAGTCAAACATGACTGGAGCTGGACTCTATCATTTGCCAACTTTGAGATATTGTGCTGAACCTGTTTCTTCAACTGACATTTACTAAGTAACTTCTGATCTCCTGAGTCTTGTGAAATATCTCTATGTGATAGAGCAGGAAACTGAGGCTCACTGAGGGAAGTAACTTGTCAAAGGTCACACGTTGAAAAAGCGGCTGAGCTCTGACCTAAATTATGTCTTTCCCCTCCCTCCCACCCAACCCTGCCAAAGCCTGGGCTCTTTTTTCCAAAAGACTGTAGTGGTCTTCTCCAAATGATGACCCTCAGTCTTCCCAGGGAAGTTTTTCTCAAGGCAAACACCAAGTTCCCCTCTTGCCTGTGAAAGTTTGTATATTACTCCTGATATCAATTTTACAGTTTTTGCTCAAATCACTAATAGCTTGATGATATCAATTTTCAAACTCTATGTGAATTACAGTTGCGTGAAAATGGTCTCTTACTTATTGAAGAAGAAATGAAATCAAGGTTAATCCATCTGACCTCTTTCTTCACAGAAACCAGGGTGTTAGAATAGACTTCCAGGTTTAACTATAGGTAACTATAGGTATATGTTTTAAGAGGAAGACTATATCCATATCTGGGATTTTAAATATATGTAGAAAAATAGAAAAGGGTAGGGAGAAAATGATGATCTTTTGCTTCAAAGTCTAAAATGCAGTCTTATTTTGAACGGACTACACCGCATATTCACAGAAGTAGTTTGGCAACTGCTAGAACAATTACTTCTTCTTTGTGATTAGAATAGAGTTTTCCATACTTTGTGAAGTTAAGCATCTAAGGCAGAGTTTCTCAACTTTGGCATTATTGACACTTGAGGCCAGATATTTCTTTGCTGTGGGGTCTGTTCTGTGCATGGAAGGACGTTTAGCAGCATCCCAGGCCTCTGCCTCCTGGATGCCAGTAACACCTCCTTTGCCCCACTGTGGGTGGTGACAAAAATATCAAAAACATCTCCAGACATTGCTAAATTTCCTCTGTGGAGCAAAACTGCCCTTAGTAGTTGAGAGACACTGCTTTAAGGGAGGTGCTAGGACAGAGAGAAGTGAGAACTGGGTATGAAGTCCAAACGTCTGAAATCCAAGCATTGCCACCTCTGAGCTCTATGACCTCAAACATTTTCACTTGATTTTTCAGAGCCTGTTTCCTAAACTTTTTAATGGGAGGGAATAGTATCTATGCCTGAAGTTCCTGCAATGGGGAGATGAGATAACTTTGGAGCGTGGTAGCAAATTACAGCCTGGGTCCAAGTCTAACCGACAGCTTATTTTTATATGGCCTTTGAGGTAAGAATGACCTTTATCTTTTTTTAAGAGATTTGATGAAGAAGAGAAAGAAGAAGAACTACTACTACTAATTTGTGTATCATAGACTGCATGGGTCCCACGAAGCCTAAAATATTTACTTTCTGACATTTTACAGAAAAAGTTTGCCACCCCCTAATGTAGCCCATGTGATTTTTAAAGTCTTTTATGTATAAATAAAAATCACGATTTGCCTAATGTGAACGCATGCTGAGGAACTTCTGGGATGAGCAGTGTAAAACTGGGCACTGACCAGATGGTCAGTTTCTGATCCCTGCTCTCCCGTGGCCCGGGTCTGAAGTCATGCACTCCCTGGAGTCAGGCACAAGCAAGGCCACTAGTTCAGTGTGCCGTTACATTTAATCTTGTTCTTTGATGGGCTCATAATAAGAAATATGAAATGATCTGGTCTGCTTCACTTTCATTCCTCATGGACGTAGAGTTTCTTCAGCTGCGAAAAGACTTACCTCAAAATCGATAACAACAGGATTATACTTTAATGACCTCCCCCAGGAACGGTATGTAATGGTGCTCCTGTTCTGTGCCAAGCCACCACTCCAGCCAGAACTGCCACCTCGTACCCGAGAAATGATGTCTTCCACAGCCATGGCCTTCCTGGCCCTTTCTGCCATCAAGAGGATAAACTGCATTAGCTCATTTCCCAAAAAGCCCAAGGACTGGTTGACAAATCCCACTAATGAGATTTGGAAGAAAGGTTACATGTTTTCTTTAGATGTTTACCGTTCTTCTATTCTTCTTGGTTAGCTAGCAGGACAAGGCAGAAGGGAAGGACCAAGACTCAAGAAATAGTCCCATCCTCTGGAGTGGAGAAATACTATGAGGACAGCCTGGCCCACATGGGGGATAAGGGGGACAGGAAATGGGTGGTCATTCATTTATTCATTCATTTGCTAATTCATTCATATGTCAAATATTTACTCAGTACCTGCTATATACGAAATGGGTTCAATCAAATATTATAGGTGCTATAGATGTTACTATAGGACTCAATGGGGGCACAGCGAAAGAAACTAGTCAGCTATACAGTAGGAGGTGTGGGAGGCAGTCAGAAAGAAAGGTGAGTTGTCTACAAAGGTAAGTGAGTATTTGCCAGGTAAATGAAGAGAGGATAGAAAGAGAGAGGAAACAATTTGACTTAAGGCCCGGAGTCACAGGTAACCTAACACAATGGGAATAGCTTGAACCTGTTTAATATCTACTCCACCCACTACATTATAAACTTCTTCATCATCCCTCTATCCTCTGTGTCTCCCACTTGGGGAAGAAAATCTCAATACCTGTTTGATGAATGGATGAGTAAATGAATACATGAACACCCAAACTGACTTGTTCAGGAAATGCCATAAAATATTCCTGTACAATCCCTCTCTAATAATTATTCTTTGTGCTTGGACTCGGTAACCATATTCTCTCTCAACAGCCTTATTTCCTTACTCTGAACTATAATATGATGGGCCTTCATTTAAACAGCCCATTTTCCAGATGCCTTTCATTCTAGTTCTTACTTGGATCTTTGTCTAACACTTGAAATCTAGGAGGGTGCCCCATATAAAGGTAAGTACTTCAAAGGTGATTTTAAACCCATGGTAGATTCAAAATAGAGCCACTGCGGGTCATTGGTTTGGGGTATTTAGCACCTATGCAGTCTGATCATTGAATAAAATGAAATCAACTGGGAAAAAACATAGCTTCCAAGTCCCAGTGTGTGTCCAAAGGAAAGCCTGGCTTCTCTTTTTGGGAGATCTATTGCTAAACACTTGCCAGTTTTGCCATCTCCAAATTTTTTACAATGGTCTCCTGATAAACCTCCATCAACATTTATTCCACCTTCATATTGAATGCCCAAGGAGCCTCCAAAACATGTCATGATATCTCTGCTGGTAATACCTGCAACAGGGACACAGAGAAACACAAAATGCTGAGTTATTAAAAGACACTTGACACGGTACAACTATGTCACAGTAGTAAAAGCTAGCTTCATGTTTGGAGTCCAAAAGGCCTGGGTTGAAAGCCTGGTTCTTTAATCCAGTTTCAGTTTTCTCTTCTGCATGGTTCCAACCAAAATAATTCTTGAAATGAGAAGAGATATGTGTTGCACATACTAGTTGGTAAAAAATGCTAGCACTCTTTCTTTTGACCATTCTTTATTGAGCCACCTTGAGGCAATAATTCTATCTCATCCATCTGCATTTGCCCCCATGCCTACCTCAGCGCCCGGCCCATGATGGGCACCATTACTCTGAACTTTGGAACATATTTGCCCCTACTATAAATGCCTCTCCTCCTCCCTTTCCATCATCTTTCCAAAGACTACTCTTCCACCCATCATCTTTCCAAAAGCTTCCATTCAAATGTCATTTACTCCATGAACCATTTTTGGATCTGAGTAATTCCCTCTTTTTTCAGAGCTACCAATGTTCTCTGTGCCTGAGTGATCGTCTTCCTCACAATTCTTTTAGTCCAGGTCCTCTCTGCACCCCAGAGAGGCCAAAGTCTTGCTAGAAGATGAATGGATCACCATGGAAAGTTTACCTGCCCTTCAGACCCCATAAAGACTATCAGGCCCACATTAGCCATATCTGTATTTGTCTACATCTGAGGACCCACTGAGGAACCTGACTTTTGCAGATGAGGAAAATAATTCTTAAAGCAGTAAAGCCACATTGCTATGTAAATAAATAAAGTTGGGTTTCCAATCCTAGGTCTGCTGGCAAGATAAAACTAGATAAATAGACTGGAGGGATATTGACCATGCTACAGAGTCCAACCTTTTCGGTAGCTAAAGGAGTTTGTATTTTGAGACATCATTCCTTTAAACTACAACTATACAAAGTAATTATTTCCAGTCATACTGTTATTCTATCAACCATAAAGGAAAAATAATTTAGACCTGTCATTCAATTGAGCTAAAGATTAGATTCACTATTTTCAAGGGAGTATTGAGCATCAAAGTTTATGTGCCTGTGTCCCCATTAAACAGCAAACTCTATGAGGTCAAGAACTTGCATCTAATTCACCATTGTCTTGCTAGCACAGCAATGTGGTGTGTGCCGTGTTCAGTAAGTACTTTCAGAATAAATGATTGATGAATTTTTAAAAAATGAGTAAATAAATGAATGTCCTGAGTCCTTTGGTAAGGGTTTCTGATGGAAGGAAACTTAGAAGTCATAAGTCCTAAATTCAAATTCCAGTCACTAACACCCTGTATGATCCTAGGAAAGGCCCATGATCCCAGTGGGCCTCTGTTTCCCATTTATGGAAAGAAGAGGTTGTCATCTCCAAGTCCCCTTTCAGCTGCAGCCCTTTGTGACTCTTTGGATATCAGTTTCTGAGTCACTCCTGAGCTGAAAGTGCTTGTTGAAAGTGATGCTCTGAGCACCAGCACTCAACACTGAGCAAAGGGCTTCTTCTGCCATTTCCATTCAAACACTTTTAATTTTTAATGCATTACTAATTGGTGGAAGATTTAGCATATTTAATTGTTTTGATTTAAAAATGCTTCAATGGTGATAAACAAAAGTGGATGAAAAGAATTCACAGGTAGAAGCCAGAGTGATTATTTAGGTGGATGGTGGAGTGCTGCTGAATTAAAGCGACAGGACGGGCTGATTAATGGTGGCTGGAGGATGCCTGTGGTGTGATTATGCTCATAAAAGATGTGGCGACAGCCTGCCACGTGCTGCTGGGAGAAGAAAATTCCAGTCTGACTTGAAAAGCACGACTTGACTGCAGAGATTTGCCATCTAAGGACCCCAAAGTGGGTCCCAGCCAGCAAGGGGAGTCTGTGACTTACAAAGAATCGTAGAACCTGAGAGCCCAAGCACTCTGAGACACTTAGCTCATACTTTTCATTTATAGTTGAGATGCCTGAGGTTCATGAGGTTAATTATATTGCCTAAGGCCATACAGTTAAGAAATGGTGAAGCTGAGATTCATGCTCAAGTCTGTCATGTTTAGAAGCCTGCGGTATTTTCACTAATCTCAGTTATTCCCTCAGACAAAAGAATTCTGCCATCTGAGAGGAAAATGTATTAAGTACCTACTGTGTACCATCTCCAGCATATTGCATATTGGGCAATGTAGACACCTTCAGAATATAACTAATGTGAATATGATGTAAATCTGCAAAGCTAAGGTCCTGCCCTTGAGAAGTCAGCAGGCTAGGGGCCATGTCTTAAATGAAGACCAATCTATATCCCAAGAGTTTTTTGTTTCAATATGCCAGGGCTAGAAAGGAGTCTCTCAGAGGCTGTAAGAGATGCCAAAATCAGAGCTGTCTACAGAGAGCCTGTGGGAAAATGACACTAACAAGTTGGGGTCAGGGCAGAGGAAGTCAAACCTGGTACCAAAATCCAGGAGTTGAAACTGGCATTGGAAGCCAGGACTTAGAACCAGAGAGACAAACAGAAAGAGTTGGGGGTGGGGGTCTGAGGTGAAAGGAACAGAGAAAGGTCTGGAGCCATTGTAGAGAACTTGCCCAGATAGGTGTGTAGTGTGGATAGACTGACTATATTCATGGAACCAGGCAATCCTCTGCCATTGCTCCATCCCATCCCATCAGGCTGCACTCCTTAGGCTTAATTTTGGACCAGATCAAACTGCAGTTTGTTTGGGGCTTTTGAACTCAGTGAGCTCTGGAGTTGATCAGTCCCAACCCAGGCTATACATTGAGATCATCTGGAGTGCTTTTGAAAAATATAGGTAACTAGGCCCAACCTCTATCAATTCTAATTGTATATTTCTATGAAATCAGGAATGGGGTTTTTGGACAAGTATCCCAGATGTTTCCTCTTCGTTGGATCTTGGATCAGATGTTGAGTATGGTGGTCCTACAGAGTATCTCCGGTGGCTTGCCACAGGACTCTGGCATCCTGTCTCTGTTGATGTTTTTGTCAATGCCTTGGATATGGACTTAGTAGCCAGTTTCATCATATCTACTCAGAATAAGAACTACAAGAAGCCAAGGATAATTCAGTTAAAGAAACAAGATCCAAAAAGCCCTCAAAAGGCTGGGTGGATACACTGACCAAGTGTATTAGTCCATTCTCATGTTGCTAATAAAGACATACCCAAGACTGGGTGATTTTATAAAAGGAAGAAGTTTAATTGACTCACAGTGCAGAATGACTGGGGAAGCCTCAGGAAACTCACAATCATGGCAGAAGGGGAAGCAAACATGTCCTTCTTCACATGGCACCAAGAAGAGTGCCAAGAAAAGGGGGAAACCCCCTCATAAAAACATCAGAACTCATGAGAACCCATCCATTATCATGAGAACCACAAGAGGGTAACCACCCCCATGATTAAATTATCTCCCACCAGGTTCCTCCCATGACACGTGGGGATAATGGGAACTGCAATGCAAGATGAAATTTGGATGGAGACACAGTCAAACTATATCACCAAGCATAGCAAAATGAGACTGAATTGGGAAAACTTTAACATCCTACCCTACAGACAAAACACCAAATGAATAAGCACAGTAGCAAATAGACACAGCTTAGCAGGAGAACAAAAGAAAAGGACTTAGAGTTTTAGATTACTCCCTGCTCAGTAGGGTAATGAAACCAGGGTACAAATTATAATTAGTAAAACGAAGGAGAAAATAATCTCACTCTCCTCTCCATAGGTTAGAGAAACTCAGAGCTGTGTGCAAAAACACTTTAAAAAATGAAATAAGAAAATATGATTTTTTTCACTGAACATTATCCAGCCTTTAAAAGGAAGGAAACCCTGCCATATGTGACAATACAACTGAACCTTGAGGACATATTGCTCTGTGAAATAAGCCAGTCACAGAAGGATAAAGACTGCCTGATTCCACTTATATTAGATATACCAATAGTCAGATATATAGAATCAAAGGGTATCATGGTGGTTTCCAGGGGCTGAGGGCAAGAGGAAAGGTAGAATTACTAATACAACTATCTTGTATAATCTCAATTATACAAGATAAGATATGAGAGCAACATGTCCCTATAGTTAACAACACTGTATTGTACTGTTAAAATTGAATAAGAGGGCAGATTTCATGATAAGTATTTTTACCATAATAAAATTTAAAAATAGGGAATTATCAGAGAAGAACAAGCATGAGGGTGAAGGTGTTCAGAGCCACATCCTTTTGAAAATATTAGAGGTGACTAAGGATGTTTACCTGAAGAAAGGAAAAAAGATTTCTCTTTAAGAGAGACCGGTAGAACTGGATTAAACTCTCCAGAGAGTTGTCTTGAGGAAGAAGAATTAGGTTTATTTGTGTGGTTGCAAGGACAAGAACTAGGACCCAAAGGCCAGAAGCTACAGGAAGGCAAGTTTAGGCTTAGCATAAGGTCGATCATTATCACAGTCGGAAGTCAAGCAGAGATGAGGTGTTCCAGCAGGCAGTGAGCTCTCACCATTGTAGGGGACAAAGCTGAGGCTGGCTGTTTGCCTGTGAGGGTACAGTAGGGTTTGAAGGGTAGAAAAGACCAGTGATCTTTTAAGGTGACCTCTAATGTCATGATCCTGAGACTTTAAGAACACAGCGGAACACTTTAAGAACATTTGAGACAACTTTGATAAGTACCTAGTGACGTTTTACTGTGTTAGAGCTAGCTGAGAAATAAGGAGGACTCAGGAGAGTGCTTGACCTCTGTGAGTTGACAGTCAAGTGTGGGGAAATGGACAAGGAAACACACAATTATTGTAGTGTGGGGGGAGGACTCTGATACAGGGCAGCAGGGTCAGGGAAGGTGTCTGTGGGGGTCAGAAGAAGGAGCCAGAGACCAGTAGAACAAGTAGGGATTAGCCAGACAAAGCTAGGAGTATAATGGGAGATGAGGGAGACCCTGCAGAGGACTTGTTTCCTCAGTAGCAAGATTCTACTCAGAAAAGCCAAAGTGACTTGAACTCCAGAGTGGAAAAGAGAGAGATGCCAATCAGGTGAGATCCCTAAGGAAGTACAGAGGTAGCGGGAGGCTGGGTTGCTTCTCAGTCTAGTCTGGTCTCAAGGTGAGCTGTTTCTGTGGCTACTTGACAGGCTAGGAGCCCAAAGGATATGTGTCTTTCCACCATGTCTTCTACTTGTTTCCCACATGGTCTTGGCTGTGGTGCAGGTGGGAGAGCTCACACCTCCATGGAGCTGCTGCATGTCTACAGCTCTCAGGCAGAACCAGGCAGCTTGATTTCCAAGGTGCCAGAACACCGCAAGTCTGTCATTCCTCAGATTAAAAGCATTAGGTGGAAAACAGCAGGTGTAGTGCATTATTTATCTCTTTGCAAAAAACAAATACCATTCATGTTGCTATGATTTATCTGCTACATTGCTTTGCTATATCAGTTGTCCCCAAAGACAGCCTCAGAAGGGGAAAGAGAATCTAATAGTCTATTTTCTATCATCACATTGGAAAGATGATTGGAGTCTGTGGCTGGGCTAGTTGGGAGGTGTCAGCTAACTCACCTGTCCCCTTTGTGTTTCTGTTTATTCATTAAAAGTCACACTTCTTCCCAAACACCTGGAATAAAATGAGTACCTCGGTGCCTTTGCAGGTGCTAGAAAATCCCTTTATCTCTTTCACTGAGCTTCTCCCACTCAGCTCTAGACAGCCTTTTCTTAATCCCCAAGGGCCCTATATCTAAGCCCTCAGTGTATCCGTGTGCTTCTCTCCAGCATAGTATTTAGCTCACTCTAGTGATTGTCAATTTCTTGGTCTGTTCTTCCTATAAGACTATAACTTCTAAGTCATCTCTTAGGTTTGCAAATCTCTGCACAGAGCCTGGCATGTGCCAACCCCCCCAGGAGTGCTTGGGGATTGGCTGACTTTAGCCTACATAGACAATGCCTCTAAAACATTTTAGGAGCAACAGATCTTTTTTTAATTGAAGATGCAAATCACAGCTTTGTAATATCTCATGCTAGATTAATATCTCATGCTATATTTTATAAAGCACACTCAGCTGCATTATCTCACTGGAAACTCTCAACAGTATTCTGGGACAAGGGGGATTTACCCATCTTACAGGCTCACTAGGATTGGAAAAAGCAGGAGTTGTGGTGATTAAGAGTGTAACCTCTGGGGTCAGAGTTCTACCATTCACCTTCTCTGTTAGTGACTTGAGTAACTCATTTAATGACTTTCTGCCTCATACTCCCAATCTTTAAAACTGGAATGATAATAGTTTCTATAAGTGAATTCCTAAAAAGTGTCTGGCACAATTAGGTGTTCAATAAATACTAGCTTTTAGTGTTAGGTAACTTGCCAAAGTCACTCAAGACTAACAGGCCCAAGAATCAGGTCTTGAAGCAAGATATGCCAGACTCAAACACAATGGATGCTCCATTTCATCATGCTACTGTTATTCTGCAGAGGAACATTCATCATGCGTGGTGAGTAGCCCATGGTAGTCCTGAAAGGAGCCTTCTAAACCCTTCATTCCCTGACTACCTCATTCTGCAAAGAAGCTCAGAGAAAGGAAGCTAGGCAGAAGAAGGAGGCACTGTTGAGACTGCAGTCCCACGTCTTCGTCCTACTTGATAAGGGCTCTTCAGAGGCTGTGATTCTTCTACATAATTTCAGCCATCACAAGAGACAGCATAGCTGAAGGCCAGATTCTGAAACAGAGACTGCCTGAGCTGGAATTCCATCCCTGCCCAGTGACCATGTGGGCAAATTGTTTAACCTCTCTTGCCTCAGTTTTCCCATCTGTACAATGGGGATTTTAATACTGTCTACCTCCTAGGGTTGTTGTGAGTGTCGAATGAGTTAATCCATGCCATGTAATGTGCTCAGGACAGTGCCTGGTTCAGAGCTAGCAATCGCAGTTAAGTGTTGCTATTACTACTGTTGCCAGAAATGCTGCAGCCTACACTGAGGCTTTTGGCTCCTGATTTGGAATCTGCAAAGTTAGAAAAAGAGGGAGGCTGAGGAGTTTGTAAAATGAGGTTTTCTTAATGGGCATTTCTGCAGTATAAGTGGTTAGGCCAGGAGCAAGTGGGGAGGACAAGGGCACCCGGTGACTTCATAAGCACTATTATGTGCTGGGTGGAGATATTTCATGGGTTAGCTCACTCAGTGTTCACACATCATGCCACAATAGGATAATCAGTCCCATTTTAGAAAGGAGTAAGTTGAAACAGTTTAAACTTAACTTAGTTTGTCACTTGCCCAGGTTATACACTAAGTAAATAACAGAATTGGGATTGAACCAAGGCCTGTGTCTAAAGCCCTGTTCTATATGCCATATTACACTGCCTATGGGAAAGAGAGCTAAGGATGGCTCTGGGAAGAAGGTTGACACCATCTCAGCTTTTCTCCTTTAAGTAATAAGCTGTTTTCAGTGATATTAGAGGTGGAAATTCAAAATCAAGAAAAAATCAGAAAGATGGTGCTGAGAGTCTCAGTTCTATGTGTGTGCAGATGACTTAAGGGGGGTAGGGACAGAGCCAAGAAACTAGGAGTCTGTCAGTCAATCAATACCATCCATCACCATGAAGCCTGGTTGTCATGGTAACTGGGGATAAAGCCTGGAGCTTGTTAGAATCCAGTGACTGTCTGTTCGGGTGACTGGTTAGTTAGCAGGCACAAAAATAAATAAATAAATTAATTAAAAGACCTGCTGGGCTGTCCCAGAGTCCTTAGCCACAAACATAAGACCTTTCACAATAAGGTTCCTGCCCACCTCACCCTCCTCACTGTTCAATTCAGCTCAGAACTTTTAGGACACCACCCCCAACTCTGCAGAGTGTTAGGAAAGCTCTGGAGACTGCCCAGCATACATGGGCTTGGATTTGGAACCACCCCAGCTAGAAAGATGCTGAGTCTCTGCTGTGGGCCAGGCTCAGTCAATGGGCAAGACTCTGGGATGCAACATTAACAGGATGCACGCTGGACACAAGCGGCAGCAATAGTGTGACACTCAGAGTTAAGTGCTGAGTACACTGAAGCACCTAAAACAGGTGCTGGGGAGACAGAAAGACTACCTGGAAGAGTCCTATTTGAGCTAAGCAGAGAACTGAGGACGAATAAGCATAAACTAAGTGAATAAGGAAGGGCAGAGGGAGAGGTGCAAAATTCCAGGCAGAAGAAACAGCATATGCAAATCAAGGAGAAACAGTATGGTAAGTCCAGGGACCAGTACATTGCTCAGTATAGTGCACCCCAATGGTGAACAATGAGCTGGAGGTCTGCACCTGCTCACTGAAATGCTGGCCTTCTTTTCCAAATGCAGAGACCCTCTTGCTTTCAGTGTTCACCTTGCATGATTCCTGCAGCTTGCCATCCTCTGTGGTTTCTGAGAGGCCAACGCTGACTCTGGCCACTGTGTTCATCACTATTCCTGGCATAATCCAGCCAAGATTGTTCTCATTTATGCCCTGGCCTCAGTAGCAAGCCCTTCCAAAACCGAGTCCAGCCTTTGGGTGAATCTGGACATTCATCTCCTTTTACTCATCCTTACCTACTTGCTGCCCCAGCCATTCCCATGCAACTCCCTTCTCTTCCAGGCAAACTTCTACTCCTAGTAATTTTGGAAGACGAGGTTTGAATGTCTTTAGGGTCTAGCAAGTGGGAGGGGCAGAAAAGGTTGTTGTTCCCTCCTTTGTACTTCTACTGTATTTGTTTCTATTTAAACATTTATCATATTATGTTCTTCTTGGCCCCCAACTGACTGCACATTTCTCCAGGGAAGGGATCTGTGTGTTTCACCCCTGTGTTCCCAGAAATCATGGGTGCTCAGTAAGCATTTACTGAATGAGTGGATGAATGGATGAATGGAGATTAGATTATGAGTATGGTTTTCCACTGAGATTGTTTCCTGTTTCCAACTTTGTGCAACAAGGGTAAATGCTCTACTCAGAATCGTCCTGAAAGGGAGTTACAATCAAATAATCAGCCGTGATATATAAATGTGATAGTAATTTAAGGGAGTTTGATTAAATGTCTATCCCACCCCAATCACTCCCACATGTGGCTTAAACATCTGGGCTGCCTTTGTCTTATTTTAATAACTGTATAGTAAATACACAGCCCAAGAGCCCTGTTGCCCTCAGTTCCCAGCCTCTGGCAGACATCACTAATTGATCATAGCACTTTCTGGCTGAGCCCATATCTTGTGTTTCAATCTTCAACTCAGCAGTCTAGGTAGCATTTGCTATTAAGACCACTTGACATCCCTGGCTTAGACACTTCTTCTGACCTGCAAGTCTCTGAGGTTCACCTCTTTGAGTGTCACCAGCCAGCACACTGCTTGTTCCTGGCTCTGAGTCTGTACTTAAGTTTCAGAACAATCACGTGCTTGTCAGTTTAAACATTAACAATTCTCCCAGTTACAATTCTCCATCAATGGGTCAAACTGACCCAACATTACATTTAGAAATGGATATAGAAAATAGTATTCCCTTAATTATTTTTAAAACCCAATTTACTCGCTTTCAAAGCTATCACAACAGTTTGATGCTCTTAGAAAGGAAAATAAATGAAAGAAAATACCTAGGTTTACTGCAAGAAACATTGCACTTGGAATTAGAAACCTGGTTTCAAACCTCACCCTGCCTCTGACCAGCTGTGTCACCTTGGACAGGTCATCTTGCCTTTCAATGCCTGGTGGTCCTCATCTGTAAAATGCGGACAGCCATAAAATAGAGCTCAAAGGGTTGCCACAAGGCTTGGATGAGATGATGTGCATCAGAGGGCTCAGCGTGCCGCCTGCCACAGAGTTAGAACCCAATGATGCTTATTCCTCTATTTCCACTGAGATACACTCTTGGAACCATTTGATTCCATGAGACTTTCCAGACCTAGCTCCACAGTTGTTATTGACATCTGCTTCCAGCTTTCTCACCTGTCTATCTTCCTGTGATGGTTAATTTCCTGTGTCAAGTTGACTGGGCCATGGAATGCCCAGGTATTTGATCAAACATTATTCTGGGTGTTTCTGGGTGAGATTAACATTTAAAGTGCTAGACTTAATAAAGTAAACTGCCCTTTCTAATGCGCATGGGCCTCATGCAATCAATTGAAGGCCTGACTAGAACAAAAAGACTGACCCTCCTCTGAATAAGAGAAGATTATTCCTTTCTTTAACCTGGAACATTGGCTTTTATTTCCTGCCCTTGGACTTGAATGGAAATGTCAGCTCTTCCAAGGTCTCAAGCCTGCTGGCCTTCAGGCTGGAAATACATCACTGGCTGTCCAGGTTCTTGGGCCTTTAGACTTGGACTGAAATGAAACCAGCAGCCCTCCTGGGTGTCCAGCTTGCCGATTACAGATATTGGGACTTGTCGGACTCTATATCACATGAACCAATTTATTGTAACCAATCTCTTTATATTATATATACATGTTACATAAAGATTAATAATAGAGATACAGGTATTCTAGTAGTTCTGTTTGTCTGGAGAACCTGGTTAATACACGTTCCAATGCCTCCCTTAGGGCTATTGATGATTTTTCCTTTATTTAAAGTAATTAAATATGCTTTTATAGTTAGTGGAGCACACTGAGTTAAGACTGTGTTTTTAACACTTTCTTGACCACTCTCAAAGTAAGAAATACATTTCACATCATGATCCAGTCTACACAGTCATTTAAAAGAAGTATCTTTTCTTTTCTTTTTGAGACACGGCCTCTCTCTGTCATCCAGGCTGGAGTGCAGTGGTGTGATCTTGGCTCACTGCAACCTTGACCTCCCAGGCTCAAGTGATCCTCCCACAGCCTCCTAAGTAGCCAGGACTACAGGTGCATGTACCATGCCTGACTAGTTTTTTGTTTGTTTGTTTAATTTTTATAGAGATGTAGTCTCCCTATATTGCCCAGGCTGGTCTCAAACTCTTGGGCTCAAATTATCCTCCAGCCTTGGTCTCCAAAAATGCTAGGATTACAAGAAGTAGCCACTGTGCTTGGCTTAAAAGAAGTTTCAATGCTTAACTACTCTTCATATGATATACTCTGATATTTTGCATTCTATTATATTTTATTTTTTAAATGCTGATCATGACCCACTAAATTTCTCTTACAATCTACTAATAATGGGTCATGGTCTGCAGTTTGAAATATCCTAGGTTAAGACCTCCTTGAGACATTATCGCACGTTGCTTAACATTACAGTTTCTTGAGTTTGACTTCACCAGTTAATAGCTATGTGGCCTTGATCAAGCTATTTAACAGAGAATAACTGAGTCTCAGTTCTTCTTTTGTGGATTGGAGATTATACAATAGTGTCCTCTTCAGAGGTCTCTCCTGATAATTAAATGAGATGGTGCATTTAAAGTGTTTACCCCAGTGTCTACCACACAGTAAATACTCAGTAAATCTTGGCTGTCTTACCACCACTGCTAGAGCCTAAGCCTCTCGCATATAGTATCAGAATGAATGACAGAATGTATGGAAAAGGGGATGAGTACTTGGAAGACATACAGAATCTAAATCAGAAGACCCAGGTTCAATACTAAGTGAGTCACACTGAACCATTTACTTAAGCTCTTTGGATTTCAACTTTCTTTCTACAAAACTGGGGAAAATAATAATATAATTCCTCATAAAGTTATTATGAGGATGAATTTGAATGCCAGATGTAAATGTGTTATGCTCTACAAGTAGTAGATGTTATTTTATGTAAATACATTTTATTAAAACCAAATAGTGAATAAGAAAATAAATTGCTTGTTCACTTTGGGTGGTAACCAATTTGGCTGTCCACAGAGTAAATTATCCCGGATCATAATCAGATGATTATGGCGAAGAGAAACCCCTTTATTTTCTATGAGATCCCTGATGGGAGAGACCATGTATTAAGCATCTTGGTATCTAGACAGTGTTTCTCATGTTATGTGTACTTTATAAATGTTTGCCGCGGGAAAGGCTAAAGGAATAAATGAAATACAGGAAGGCAAGGAGGGAGGAGGAAGAGGATGTAGAGCTATAATTGGCATTAACTTTAGTGAGGTTTTAAATTCTGTCCCTGTAGCTATTTAGACATTGTGTGTTAGGTGGTAGACTGGCTGGTCCACAAGCCCTGACTGGAAGAAGATGATCAATAGTGGGTTGGATGTACTGCACTCTTGCTGGAAGGGTCTTTCCCAGGGTCATTGTTATCTGGCATCAATCAGGGTCAGCGATGATGGAAAGCAGGCACTGATTTGAGCAGAGTTGTTAACACTTTGAAAGATAGTGATGAGAATTCAAAGTGACCTTGATAAATGGGAAGAGTGGTCCCTCCAACACTGGATGAAGCTCTGGAGACAGAAATGAATGACCTTGATCAAAGAAATGGGCAGGTGGAGGAGGAGGCATGATTGCTGAGGCTCCAAGTCCACAGCAAATGTACCAGCCACTGCAGGCTGGACATCATGATAATGATTTTCCTCCCGGTTGAGCAATGCTTCAGAGCTGAGTGATTGCAGAACCCTGGAAGACAGATCTTCCTCTTATCCCCACTTTACAGATGAGAGAACCGTTAACATTCCAGAGTTGATAACTATAAATTTGGGAATAATAAAAATGTGGTAATAATAACACCAACATCGTACAGCAATAATAGGTAACATTTTTGAACTCTTACTCTGTGTCAGGCAGTAAGCCACATGCTCATATAGATTGTTTCACCTCAAGTTTACAACAATCCTATGAAGTATGTACTGTCATTGACTCATTTAGAAGAGGAAACTGAGGCACAGCGAGGTTAACTACTTTGTCTGTGGGTCACACGACTAATAAAGGGCGGAGATAGGACTTGAATCAGGCAATCTGACTCAGAACCTACTTCAGCAGTTGAAATTTATTGAGTGCTTATTGGAATGTGGGTACAAAATAAGTTCACTTATTCCTCACAACCAACCACTCTATGAGGTAGATGACAGTATTTCCAGCTTGCAGGCAAGGAAATTGAAACTTAAGATGATTAAATGATCTGCCCATGACTACATAGTAAGTGGCAGAGTCCATGTTTCCAACCACTGTGCTATATTCATATCGTTCATTAAAGGGAATAAATATCTATTAAACACTTATCATGCAACATGTACATAGAATTATTCTCAACCAAACAAACCCTTGTTATCATTCTTATTTGGATCTTGAAGAAGCTGAGGCTCAGAGAAATTAAGTGTTGTTCCTCAATCAAAATCATACAGCTACTAAATGATAGAACCAAGATCCCTACCCAGATGTATCTGACTTCAAAGAGTGGACTCCTTGCTACCATGTCACTGGCATGTTTCTTAATTTCACAGAGCTTGATCAAAATGGCTTTAGTACTTACTGACTCCACCTGAAATTATAATCCATAATAGTAAGTGTTGCTTGGACAGTATTTAAGGTATCACAGTGCTTTTCATGACTATCTTGGTTAATTCTCACAATAGACTTTTAAAGTAGTTATGACAATCTCTACCTTAGTGATGGAAAAACTGAGACTCAGAAATGTGATGTAACAGCTTCTGAATGGTAGAGCCAAGATTAAAAAAAAAAGATATCTCAGGGAAAATAATTTTTTCCACTACGACACTGCCTGCCATCTTTGATGGGGACTGCTGTCTTTGATAGGGTGGCAGAATGGCTACTGTTGTTTTTGTGAGCAAATCATCAACATAAGTCATTTTCTGTGAGGTCTTTGCAAAGTCCTTTCAATAAGGCCAAGAATCATAGCAGTTTAACTTTCTATTCTATGCAGGATTTCTATTACAGCATCCCTGATAGAGGTGTCCGATCAGACTCCCTGAGATTCTTTAACTGGTAGGAAGCATTCTACTTCATGTTGCATTTTGAGGGACCCAGGGCACAAAAGCTGAGACAAATGTGTCAGGTCCTATCTACTTGAGCCACCGAAGGGGTCTGGAGCAGACCACCACCAACTTTGTTCCAAAGGCATTTATGAAATACCCATCTAACCTCTGATACATTTCTCATTCTGCATGTCTGCTTAGCTGGAGGGAAACTACAGAAAAAATGGCATAGCATGGTCATCAGTGGTATTGGGAATGGAGAGAAAGGGATGGATTGTGGATACGGAGGAGGTGACTAATGAGATATGTAGGGGGAGAGAGGGAAGAGACAGAATTTTTCCCAGGTTGTGAGTCCTAATAAAGGCAACTGAGATGAAAAAGAAAGAACCCTGGATTTTAACTCACTTTGTATGTTTTTCACTTATTAGTGATATGACTTTTTTGCCTTGTTTCCTCCATCTGTAAAAACGAGAAAACCATGCCACCCTCACAGGATCATTGTCAATCTTAGGTGAGGAGGCTTGGTATGGAGCTTAGCACATAATAAATAGTCAATTATTTTTCCACCTCTCTATGTCAAGTAAACTGGGAGGATGGTGGTGTCTCTATAGAGAAATAATTCAGGAAGAAATGCTTGAAGGGTTTGGGGTGAGAAGGAAATGAATGTTATTGCCTGGAGGTGCCAGCTTACTGGTGGAGATACTCACAGGCTTATGAAAATATGGGTAGGGATTCTGGAGAATAAAGAGGACTCTAGATGGAAATGTGGAGGTCATTCACATGATGGTAAGAGTTGGAGGAGTAGAAGAAGCAAGGGGAATGCAGCTCAATGAGTATTCATGGTGCACTACTGTGGTCTCAGGCTTGTGCTAGATTCAAAAAATACCCCAAGGACAACAGGCCTAGGACTTGTACGTCAAAGTTCATAGTCTGTAGAAGAGACAAATATATAATTGCAATTATTATAATATGCATTTAAATATGTATGTATATTTAGAGTCCTTTCTTTGCCCCCAGAATCCCTACCATATTTCCAAATGCCTGTGGGCTGTCTTTACCACGAAGATGGCACCTTCAGGTAAGCACATCCTGTCCTTCTCACCTTAATGTGTGTATGTGTGCACACACACACACTCGTGTGTCTATGATAAAAATTCAATTTAGAGAAAGGAGTAATTGATACCTCACAACCCACCCCAGTCTATCTCTAAATTCCTTAAATTCTACTTTAAAAATACATCCCAAATCTATCATATTCTTTCACATCCATTCTTTATTCCTTGCCTGGACATCAGCAATGCCCCTAACTGTTCTTCCTGAGTCCACTCCTGCTCCTCTAATCTGTGTTCTACATGGCAGTAGAATGATCTGCTACCCATTGATTAGACCAAGCACTGCCCTGTTGATGACCCTGCAGTAGTTTCTCTGCCACTGCAAATATAGTCCATACTTCTTACTATGGCCAGAAAGACTCTCTGACACCTCTTGGCTTCTTCCAACCTCAGTTTCTGCTATTATTCCCCTATTCCAAGGCTTCTGTCACACATGTCATCTTTCCCTTCACAAACACACTATGCTCTTTCCTCAGGCAGGGCCTTTGTACAAGCTGTCCACTCACCCAGGACGCCTCCACCCTTGCCTTTCGCATTTCCTTATCCTTTGGATCTCATCTCAGTTTGGATTTCACTTCTTCAAAGAGACTTTCCCAGATCATCCCAAACTAAGTGAATATCCTCCCTCACCCCCTGAAGTTAGTCTCTATTTTTACAACCTGTTCATTTTCTACATGGTTTTTATCACAATTTGCAATTACATATTGATCAATTAATTCACAAGTTATTAAGTCCCTACTATAGTCTAGGAAATGCATATGCAGCAATAAACAAAAATGATTGGAATGAACATTCTAGAAAGAGGAGATTGACAATAAACAAATAAGTCCATGAGTATGGGGGCTACTGATTTGATGATAATTAAAATAGGGTGATATAACAAAGAGAAACTTAACTACATGGTCAGGAAAGGTCTCTCTGAAAAGGTGACACTTAAGGAGATCCAAATGATAAGAATACTGCTATACAAACATCAGAGGAAAGGGTGGTTCCGGCAAAGAAGACAGCTAATACAAAGACTCTAGACTGAAGTAAGCTTGGAGTGCCAGAGAGTTACAGGAACAACAATGACGACAACACCTGCAACAACAACAACAACAAAGAAAGAGAATAAGAGACCACCATACTCTTGCAGTATCCAGGTGAGAGACAACAGTGGCTTGGACAAGTGAGACAGTAATAGAGGGACAACAGGTGATGCATATGCTTTAGAAGTAAAGTCAACATATGTTGCTGATGGGGCGAGGAAGTAAAAGAGGACCAACGATGATATTTGGACTTTGGCTGTTTATTTTGTTTCCTCCACTGGATCGTAAGCTTTGCAAGAACAGGGACCATACTGATTTTGTTCTTTTCACACATGATACAAACTCAATGGACATGGCTGAGTGAATGAATGTATAAACAAATGAAACTATGGGAGAAGGGGTGGAGTAATATCAGAGCAGGTTTCACAGAGGTGGGGATGCCCCTACAAGGTTCAGAAGGATGAGTTGAAGTTTGTCAGGTTGGCAAGACAGGGAAGAGAGCATTGGGGGATGAGAGAACAGCATGTGCAAAGGAGGCCGGGAACATCCAACTGAACAGAACAATGGCATTGAAGTACTTGACCTGTCCAACATATATTGGCAGCTCTGTAACCAGAGAAGTCAGAATGCGGAATACACTATTTCTCTTCTGTATACCTTGATACAAAGACAAATAATGAGAGCTCCAAAGAAGGAATGAAGGAGGGAAACAAAATCTAAATCCAGAAATTTAAGCCCCAAACTGTACTGATACCTGCAGAAGGTAGAAAGCTGTCAGTCACAGCCCTTGAGGAAATGTTAGGATCTCATTGAAGTCTAACGTCACCTCCCTAACATCCAAGACTTCCCTTGATTTTTGATGCATGGTTTCATGCTGTCTTTGGGGGAGAAGCATTTGATCTAAAGGGCACATTAGAAGAAAACAGCCTCGTGCATCCTCTGGGATGAACCCAGAGAGGATCTGAGCAAACCCAAGGACAAAAGATTCCCCCAGAGCAAACCAGTGAGGATGTTCACTTAAATCATTCCATGCCAAGCTCAGCCCTTTGCAGACATGAATGTTCACCACACAGGATGTCTCTTAGAAACAACCACTTAATAGAATATATATTAACAGCATGTAGATCAAAGATACATAGAGAGAGAAAAAGACAGTGACAAAGAGGAAAGAGAAAAGGGAGAGAGAAAAGTACCTAGAAAGAAAGGGAATGAGACGGAGGGAAAGAGAATAAGACAGAGAGAAAGCTATTAGATTGAGGCAAAAGTTGTAGTTTCTAATGGCAAAAACCTCAATTACTTTTGCACCAACCCAATATAGCAAACATCAAAGTGGAGAAAGGGTGTGTGTGATTCTGTTTGTCAAAGGGAAAGAAGGTAGATATTTTTGTTCTTTGTAGGTTAATATGTAAATGACATTCTGATTTATTAGCGGTCTCCAGCAGATGAGGTGATGATTAGCACATTTCCATATTTATAGAAAAGCAACACTAACTTTCCGGATTTATAGAAAATCAGCTCTTCACAAATAGCAAATTGTGCTATTATCGACATATGGTTTTCTATAAACAGAGCTGAGGTAATTATCCCTGGGACAATTTGTCGGTGGGCTCCTTTTGAATATTAACCACATTGGAAGCCCATTTCAGCCTCACAGATTTTAAAGAGGAGGGGCCACCAGATACCCCAGGCAATTAATTAACAATCCAGCCCCAAAGACGGGAGCCCAAATGAAAGGCTATACCACAACCACATGGTGGAAGACCAGAGGCCCAGGGCTCTGACCCTAGATTCTGGCAGGCCTGGACTAAGTAATTAGCCTCTCTGATGAGCCACAGCATTTATGTAGCTAAAACTTGGATAACACCAATCTCTAAGTGGTGTCAAGAAAATTAAATGAGAATATGTAAAATAGCTCCTGAAGCCTAGTAGGTGCTCAACAAATGTTAACTCTTTTTTCCTTCCTCATGTTTTTGAATGATTCTTAAAAGACCCACTTGAGTAAAGTTTTTAAATGCTTATTTTACATTTTACATATTTTACATCCATTGTAGGCTACTTATTTTGCATCATGATACAATACAAATATGCATGTTTTTATTTAACTGGAAAAGATTTCTTGAAGTAATAATTTATCTTTAGTGCCTATAATCCACTATGATATTTTCTATTCTGTCCTTTGTTGTAGTTCACAACTTTTCTTGTGATCCATATACATTGATTTTGAGAACTACAATTGGCTTGCAACATGTAGTTTGAAAAATACTGTAATGCAACAGGGTAGGAACCGTATTTAGATTTGTTCATCATCATATCCCTAGCACAAACACAGAATGGATACTGAACAGAGCAGTTGCATTATTTTTTGAAATGAACATGTAGATGGATGAATTAATGAATGATTCTAGCCAGGAATCTAAATTAATGCTTCATCTCAAACTTCCTGTCTTGTTTTGAACACTATGTATTAAACCCTATGTTGAGTGTTAAAGAGATAGAAAAGTGGCAGGCATGATACTTGGTTTCAAATATCTTGCTATCTGGATAAGGAAGATAATAGTAACATTTGGAAATTTTTTTTTATACTTTAAGTTCTGGAATACATGGGCAGAATGTGCAGGTTTGTTACACAGGCATACACGTGCCATGGTGGTTTGCTGCACCTATCAACCTGTCATCTACATTAGGTATTTCTCCTAATGCTATTCCTCCCCTAGCCTCCCACCCCCGACAGGCCCTGGTGTGTGATGTTCCCCTCCCTGTATTCATGTGTTCTCATTGTTCAACTCCCACTTATGAGTGAGAACATGTGGTGTTTGGTTTTCTGTTCCTGTGTTAGTTTGCTGAGAATGATGGTTTCCAGTTTCATCCATGTCCCTGCAAAGGACATGAACTCATCCTTTTTTATGGTGGCATAGTATTCCATGGGGTATATGTGCCACATTTTCTTTATCCCGTATATTATTGATGGGCATTTGGTTTGGTTACAAGTCTTTGTTATTGTGAATAATGTTGCAGTAAACATACTTGTGCATCTGTCTTTATAGTACAATGGTTTATAATCCTTTGGATGGGAGAAAAATTTTGCAATCTATCCATCTGACAAAGGGCTAATATCCAGAATCTGCAAGGAACTTAAACAAATTTACAACAAAAAGACAATCCCATCAGAAAGTGAGCAAAGGAAATGAGCAGACACTTCTCAAAAGAAGACATTTATGTGGCCAACAATCATATGAAAAAAAGCTCATCATCACTGGTCATTAGAGAAATGCAAATCAAAACCACAATGAGATACCATCTCATGCCAGTTAGGATGGTAATCATTAAAAACTCAAGAAACAACCAATGCTGGAGAGGATGCGGAGAAACAAGAATGCTTTTACACTGTTGGTGGGGGTGTAAATTAGTTCAACCATTGTGGAAAATAGTGTGGCAATTCCTCAAGGATCTAGAACCAGAAATATCATTTGACCCAGCAATCCCATTACTGGAAAATTATTTATTTATTTATTTATTTTTTTGAGACGGAGTCTCGCTCTGTCACCCAGGCTGGACTGCAGTGGCCGGATCTCAGCTCACTGCAAGCTCCGCCTCCTGGGTTCACGCCATTCTCCGGCCTCAGCCTCCCGAGTAGCTGGGACTACAGGCGCCTGCCACCTCGCCCGGCTAGTTTTTTGTATTTCTTAATAGAGACGGGGTTTCACCGTGTTAGCCAGGATGGTCTCGATCTCCTGACCTCGTGATCCGCCCGTCTCGGCCTCCCAAAGTGCTGGGATTACAGGCTTGAGCCACCGCGCCCGGCTGGAAAATTATTTTTTAAAGACTACCCAGTGTGGAATTTTATGTATGTGTTGAAGAAGAGGAGTAGCCAGCCTGGGCTGGTGCAGTCTAGGAAACTACTTAAAGCTGGGAATTTGAACTTGGCTTTGCAATATGGATAGATCTCTCATCCTTCCTGTCACTCATTGAAGAGGTCAGTGGTTCTCAAACTGTAGTAGCATCAGAATCACCTGGCGAACTTGTTAAAACACAGACAGCTGGGCCCATTCCCAGTTTTTGATTTAGTTAGATTTGGGATGGCAACCTGAGAATTTACATTTCTAACAAGTTCCCAGGTGATGCTATTCTGACAGTTGGGGCCCACACTTTGAGAACTACTGTTCTCCTAGGTTGGAGTAATATCATTAATGTGGTCGATGCTAATAGTCTTTATTCTTAGCCATTCAAGATGTTAAGCAAGGAAGTGATACAATCAGATCTGAGAAGTAGAAAGATTCATCTGGTGGCAATTATCAAGAATGGGTTGGAAGGGGTGAGCCCGCCGCCAGAGACCATTTGGGAGCTGATGCAGTAACAAGTGAAAGATGAGACCCCAGCTTACCTCAGCAGGAGTGGAGATGGAGGACAGCAGAAGAATCAGAGAGAACTGAAGCGCCTTAGAGATCTACCGGAGTGAAGGAGAAGGAGGAGTCTGAGATGAATCTAAGTTTCTAGCTTCACTGACTGACTGTGTGGTAGTTCCATTAACCAATAATACTACATTTAAAACAAGTTTTCACATTTTAATTAACAAAAATGCCCCCAATTTTTTTTTAATAAAAGTAACTATGATACAATAGGAAGCATATAGTTTTAGGGGGCTAGACAAGTCTGAGCTCAAATCCTGTTTGTGGTGCTTATTAGCAAGTCTCACTCTTCTGGATCTCAGTTCCCTGGGAATAATAATACTTATTCTATCCTATAGAGTTGTCCTAAAAACTAAATGAGATCACCCATGGCTCATAGTCAGTGCTTAGAAAACTTCAAACCATGACTTGGTGTCTGTGTTGACTACCGTGTACATAGAGCTGCTTTACTTACCAAGAGATTCCATTTTTGCTTTGTCAATCACCAGGATATATTCATAAGTGCCACCCATGGATCCAGATGTGATGTAATGGGTGCCATAGTCATTGATGAACTTGGCATACATGCCATAATTGTACTGATCTGGAAGCTCCATTAATGACTGCAGCATTCCTTCATCCAGCATAATGTTGTCCCTCCTCATCTTAAAATGGGCAGTCTGCACCTTTGTGAAGATTCTCATGAAAATGAATTTCTGCCAACAACCGCCATTGAATAAAGCAAAGGAAAAAAGAGAGCATATATGTTACCATTAGAAATAATGCAAAAGGTTGCTGGGCGTGATGGCTCATGCCTGTAATCCCAGCACTTCGGGAGGCTGAAGCTGGCAGATCACGAGGTCAGGAGATTGAGATCATCCTGGCCAACATGGTGAAACCCCGTCTCCACTAAAAACACAAAAATTAGCTGGGCGTGGTGGTGCATGCCTGTAATCCCAGCTACTCGGGAGGCTGAGGCAGGAGAATCGCTTGAATCAGGGAGTCAGAGGTTGCGGTGAGCCGAGATCGCTCCAGCCTGGCGACAGAGCAAAACTCCATCTCAAAAAAAAATAAATAAATAAAATAAAATAAAACAAAACAAAATAAATTAATAAATAAATAAATCGAAATAATGCAAAAAGTCAGCTTTTAGTAGCTGTAAGAAATACATATATATAAACACACATATGAACACAAATACATGTAACGGAGTACTACCGTATTTCACAAATACATGTAACGGAGTACTACCGTATTTCACATTAGGTACTAATGTATGCCAGACTTGCCCCACACCTCCATCTCTGTTCCCACTGCCCCTGCCTAGGTCAAGTTCTCATCAACTCTCACCTGAGTGAGCTACTACAATGGTTTCTTCATTGTGCTTCACCCTTCTGTTCTTTGCCCAATCCATTCCCACCCCCACACTTCTCCCAGTGCTAATCAAAGCATTGGATTGGGAAACTTTCTATGCTAATATTAAGTATCCATTAAAAATTGTGTTTAAGATATCTTTAATGACATGCTGAAATGTCATTCAATTGGAGTTATTGAGCAAAAATCTACAATGCCTATAGCAGCATGCATTACACTAGGTGCAGAGGACATAATCTTGCATGAGATAGGCTCCTGCCCCCCTGGAGTTCATATTCCAATAGTAATCTTGAACTAAGTAATAAAGAAAAGCGGGGTCCTTATATTAAAAAAAAAAGAGATAGCACTGGAAGAATTTTGGATTGGTTTTACAGGAAGATGGCCACCTATGGGCCTTACTTTCAGGCAATAGAAACCTTGATTCAAAGTGATGATGGAAGTTTGAGGAGTCCACATGCTTTTAGAAAAGTCCATATTAACATGCTACAGATAACCCTTAGAACAATATAGGACTTTACCTTCAGTTCAATAGTTAATTCTTTGGCAAAGCTCTAGGACTCAATTTATGTGTGTTGAGTAAGTTAATTTTTATAACTATATTTTCATCGTTCAAGATAATTTTTGAACCCCAACTGGATCCATAGTCTTGGTATTAATGCTATTGAGAATTTTTAGTAAGCTTCTAATTAATTCAATAAATATTCCCCTGGCCACCTGATTACCTCTCCAACCTCACCACTCCCTGTTTTCCTTTCCCACCCTGTGTTTCAGCTGGCTGAAGTACTTTCAATCCCAAGTTTTTGTGTGGCTTCCTCATCTCCAGTACCTTGCACATGCTGATTTCCATGTCTACAGCATCCTTCTGCCAACTTCTGTCTCCCTTTGTCTGGACAATTTGTACTAATCTTTAGATCTAAGCTTAGATGAATGTTCTTTCCTCAAGGAAGCGTTTCTTGACCCCTCAGGATGATAGGCACTTAATGGTGAAGGTTTGCTGGAAAAATGAAATTTTTTTTTCTGGCATACCAGCCCTTCTATCTTTTTGGAAAAGCAAGGCTTGCTTTACAATTCTTCCAAGCGAAATTTAGAGGGTCCAGCTGTTTCTCTTAAAACATTACCATTCTACACATTTCCCTATATGCTCCAGGTAACCATGAAAAAGGAAGTGGGGGGGCAAAGTGATAAGAATCCTAGTCTTATCATTCAATTTTATTCCCTTTGTGATGATTCTGTGTGCAAAAGCGTAATAAGAAAAACAAACCTGATTACCACTGATCAGACATTTCCAATTACACAAGCAAATTAAGGTTCAATTACTACTGTACTTTTTAATGCAATTAAGGTAATACGTGTTCAGTGTATGTTATGGAATACTGTGAGACACAGACATTATGTTTGAATACCTTCTCATTATACTTGTTTAATTCTTTCAAGAATGAAGCATCTTCTGACTTGGATACACCTACACCCACCATTAAAGGGCTGTCAGCTGGGCCTATGCCGATGGTCACTCCAAATGAGTCAGACTTGTCTTTTCTAACTTTAGAAAGAAGGTCATTTGCATTATCATACAACTCTGAGGAGATTCCAGTATCTGCCAGGGCCTGAAAAAAAAAATGAATAGATGTTAGCTTTGTGCACATAGAGCCATTTCTCAATTCATATTTAATACTTAAATCTTTGCTTGGTAAAATATCTAAAATTTTAGATTATGGTAGGCAATTCTTTTATAAGGCAATCCAGTCATTAGACCGATACTTATTAAAATATAGAAATCATAGCATTGTTAGTGTTTAGTGGTACTGATAAAACATTTATACACCACATGTGCTTGCACACACACACACGCACATGCACACACACAGATGATTCTGATCAAATGCTATATTGCTCTGAGCATGGATTTCCTTCTGGCTGGCTTATCCTTTCAGGAGAGAAGGCTGGCTGCTTGTCTTTGCAATAGTGAGATACAGAAAGCCACATATGGGCAGGAGCCTGGGAGGAAAGAAGCAAAGGAAACCTGCAGATTATGATTGTCTTAGGCAGTGGTATACAGGATTTCATTTCTCTGCTGACTTGAACTGAGGCCTGGACTTGGCCTTGTTTCAGTCAATGAAGTAAGCCCTAGGAGCCTGTGAGTAGTTTGTTCTGCAATCATGAGAGCATGTGTTGAAATGGAGCCTCCATTATCTTGAGTCCCTGAGTGACTGTGATGGTCAGTTTCCTTTCTACCTTAGGGTGGACAAGTAGCATAAGCAAGGCGTTGTTGCTTCAGCTGCTGAGATTTGAGAATTCTTTGTTCCCAAAGCACTTAGTTCATCTTGCTGATACATAGGCCCAAGACCTTCCTCGAGATTAGGAACGTGGCGTTGTTTATGTCTTCCACATTGGTTTACCATTGGTCTGATAGAGAGTAGAGGTTGGAGTAGGGTTGGGGGAGAAAACTTCTTAAAAACAGACCCTATAAGCTTGGCCTTATTTTCTGTCAGTATTTTGTTCAGAATCCTAGGATCCTACTATCTCCCTCTAGAAGGGAATAATCTATCTCCTCCTCTAAATGTTGTGCAGCCTGGACTTAGTTCAGACAGATCTAGGTTTGGGTCTTGTCTCTGCCACCAACTGCAGTGGAGTTTGATCCTGACACTTTCTCCCTTTGTGTTTCTTTTTCTTAATATCTAAAATGAGGCAATGATAATATCTATCCCATTGTGTTGTGAGGGTTAAATGGGACAATTTGTGTGAAAGTAGAAGATCTGACATATGTTAAGCATTCAATGATGTTTGCCGTGTGGATGTTTCACCCAAAGGATGAGGGGTAAGAAAATTAATGGCCACGAGTAGGCTCTTGACTGATCATGAGCTCCAAGTGACCAAGAGACCACCAAATCGTAGAGATGGAGAGGGTCTTAGTGATTGTCAGCAATTTGCAAGCGTTTTTATACAGAAGAACCTTTGTTTCACACAAAATCACATACAAAGAGCCAAGACATGAAAATGATCAGCGTGAGATGCCTTTGGTGAAACGAAAGTATAGGTCTCAGAATCCTGCTCATCTACGCCTTGTCCTGCCCTACACTCTACAGATTAGAAAACTGGGCCCAAGGAGGGCAGTGGGTTAGCTGCTAACAGTCTTGTATATAGTCTAACAGAACCACAACTTGGAAATAGGTCTTCTGATTGGCAGCCCAGAGAATAGGGCCTCAGATCTATTTTACTGATTTGGGAATGGAGCCAAGATTTAACAGGTGGGTAGCCACATTTATGATCTGCCTCTCAGCACCCTTCAACACTAAGTATGTGTGGGGATGGGTATGAAGGAGACTCCAGCCACCAGCAAACTATAGAAAACAAAAGTTTCCAGAGCAAGCCATCTCCACCAATAAGCCTCTGCCTCTCTGCCACCTACACCACAGTGGCCTGAGAGCCTCCGTGTTCAGACTTACTTCAAAGTGGTACTTCAGGAAGTTGTAGGGTTTCCGAAAGTATTTCTCATCATCTCCATAGTAAAGACGTTCACATGTGGGGTCATATCGAAGCTCCCTCCATTCCCCATTGTATACCGTCTCACACTGGCCCCCATAGTAAGTGGCATCGTACACACTCTGAGCATCTTCCTGGGTCAGGATATTGTACCTACATTGAACAAAGCAACTTCTAAATAGCTAGCAGATGCTGGGTTTTATACCTGGGTGATGGGATGATCTGTGTATTAAACCACCATGGCACACGTTTTCCTATGTAACAAACCTGCACATCCCGCATATGTACCCCTGAACTTAAAATAAAAGTTGGAAATTAAAAAGCAAAAGCAGCTTTTAGGAGAGAGAATTAGAAAGGCAAGGCGGCATATAATGTCATCTTCTGAAAGATGTTGTAGCTGGTTCAAGTAATAGTTTCTCAATCTATGTTCTGTGGAGTCCTGGGGTTCCTCCAAGTAGCTTATGGGCCACTTCAGGTAACACTTGGAGACTAAATGGGCTGGCCTGAGCCTTCAGTTTTCCTTTATCTAGATCATCTAGACAGTCCTATTTAGCATCTAGAATCATATTGCCACATAAGCAGCCCTAAATATTTGCTGAATAAGTTAGAGAAGAAAATGTGCAATTATCATGAATCCAAGGGCAGCAGCCAGACAGTCTGGGCTCATTTCCCATCTCTGCCACATCTAGCTGTGTGACCTCAGGCATATCATTTAGCCTCTCTGTGCCTCAGTTTAGTCATTTGTAAAAAGCAGTTCTTAAATACTACTGCCCTCATTAGAGTTAAATGAGTTGAAACATGTAGAGAAATCATAATTGTGCTTAGCATATACATCAAGGACTGAATAAAGGTTGCTGTTGTGGTAATTGTTAGTATTAAGTATAATTGTTAGTATAAGAGCTCTGCTGATAAAAAAAAATAACTTTGAAATATGGGATGCAATTCATAGTGCTAAGGGCGAGAATCTAATCCTCAGAAAGGCCATGATCTTTGAGGCAGCATGGGATGTTGGAAGGTGCACAGTTTAAAAGTCAGGGAGACTCCTGTTTAATTTCCAGCTTTGCCACTTACTAGCTGTGTGACTTTGAACACAGTCTAGAAGCTCTCTGCATTTCATTTTCCTCATTTAAAGAATAGACATAATAATATCTACCTCTCATGGTTTTTGCGAAGCTGAAAGTATGAAACTAAAACAGCAGTAAAGTACATATTAGGCATTCAACAAATTATACTTACTTTTCCCTAGCCCAATACTCTTCCAGAAATATTTCTCCATACTTCCCTTTCTCTAGTATTTAAAAATCATCAGCCCAGGTTCCATGTTTTAGGATATGGATGGTTTTACCATATTCAGGTAAAATAATGTCAAGCAGATGAAATACAACTTTAATTTTCTAAAAAGGGAAAGTTAACAGAACAAAAACAGTAGAGTTGGCTAAGAGTTCTAAGACCTGACAATCAAAGCCTCTTATGTTACAGACAATATAGTTATTGCTTGTTTTTTCTCTCTTAAATTCCTATTTAACCTTAAGGAGCTAACCCAAATGTTGCCTTCTGTCAACAGCCTTCTCTGAATGCTCTGGACAGACTGCTGCTTCCTCCTCTGTGTTCCCAAGGCATGCAGTGACTACCTGTAGCATAGCGATCATCATGATTGTTTACGGCCTCTGTGAAAGGGCACAAGGCAGGAAAGGAGCAGGGGATAAATTGCGAATAAAATCCACCTCAAAGGAATAAGTGGATAATTATAGAGCACCTGGCAGATTGTAGAAATTCAATGTATGTTAACTTCCTTTTTCTCTTTTTTCTCCTTCTCTTTCTTCATATTAGTGTAAGTGATGTAATGATAGCTACAATAAATTGAATACATTCTCTAGTAGACATTTAGCATATATTAGCTTTCAACGTCATGACAACTTTGCAAATGCAGAAATTGAAGATCAGAAAAATTAAATAACTTGCCTCTAGTCATAGCTGGATTTTTTCCCCAGATTTTGTTGATAGAAAAATCTGGGTTCCTTTCCCTCTACTTCCCCTGAAGTTTCTATCTTCCTGACCATTGAACATGTTTCTGCCTGTAGCTTATATATATAGCCTCTTAACAGACCGAAAAAAACTCAAAGAAACAGTATTCCCTAAGAGTATACTATAACCTCTAAGCATGAAGCCTATATATATTTGGAAAAGCTGGTTGTGAAAGCCCCAGTTAAAAGGGAAAGGTGTAGTCAAAGAAGTTCTACCTTTTGGAAATCTACTATGCAGAAATAATCACACATGTGTACAAAACTACGTGTACAAGAATGTCCATAGCACATTGTTTGTACTAGAAAAATATGGGAAAGAATCTAATTATCTTTCAATAGGAAGTAGTCAAATAAATTATTGTATAGTTATACTATAGATGAGGAGTTAGAAATTCTTTTTTTAATAAAGGACCAGATAGTAAATGTTTTAAGCTTTGCAGGTCACAGGGCTGTGTTGCAACTACTCAACTCTGTCATCGCAGGGTGAAATCTGTGTTCCAATAAAACTTTATTTGTAAGAACAGCAGGCTGAATTTGGCCTTCAGGCCATAGTTTGCTGACTATGTTATAGAAGAATATGATGCTTATTAAAAAGAGATAGAAATTTTGGGGGAAATCTTAAAACCATACTATTAAGTAAAAACATGCAAGTTACAGACAATACGTATAGCACGATCATACTTATGTAAAATATACCTGTGTCTAGAATGCCCAGTACACATAGGTATATTTTCTATGTAATGCATATTGTCAATGCATTTTTTACATAATCTGGAAGTATCTTCACCAAGCTGTTAACATGGGTCAGCTCTAGGGAGGGAGCGGAGAGAGGGCTGTTGGATGGAGTGCAGGCAAGAGAGGATGGAAGAAAACTCTCAGTTTTTATTTCAAACAGGTATTACTTCTCTAACAATAAGTAAACATTTTAATCTGGGAAATGAATTAGAAAAAAATAAGAGTATGAAGGGCCTCTGAGATCTGAGATAAATAGAAGAACCATCAAACATCAGTGGTTGAAGTAGAGCAGGACCATTTTACTAGTTTCAGTATTCAGCGTGGGTGAAGCACACTGTTCAGAAAGTGTATTTGAAATGTTTCTAGTTAAATCACATGGGAGAAGATCCATGGTCTGCCAATAAGGAAGGTATTATTTTTCATTTCAACATGTCAATATTTCACACTTCTATTGTTTATTCTACAGTCACTTTTGAAATCAACAAGAATCCCCTTTTATTGATGTTACGGGTTGGATTACGTCTCCCCAACATTCATGTGTTGAAGTTCTAACTCCCAAAGCCTCAGAGTGTGAGTATATTTGGAGGCAGAGTCCTTAAAGGGGTAATTAAGTTACAGTGAGGTCATTATGGTGGGCTGTTATCCAATGTGAGTGGTGCTCTTATAGGAAGGGGAAATTAGGACACAGATATGTACAGAGGGAAGAACACGTGCAGACACAGGAAGAGGGCAGCCATCGGCAAGCCAAGGAGAGAGGCCTCAGAAGAAACCACTCTGCTGACACCCTGACTTCAGACTTCTCGTCTCCAGAATTGTGAGAAAGTAAATTTCTGCTGTTTAAGCCACTCAAGATGTGGTGTTTTGTTATGGCAATCCCAGCAAACTAATACTGCTGGTATGAAAGAACACAGAATTTTCTCATCTTTTTATGTGTGTATATCTACATGCACTTACAGAGGTCAATTCCATCAAGTAGGTGGGCTGTGATCTCAGAGCAATTAACCATAATGAATGAGGGCTGCATTCCATGGAACCCCCACTTGTCCTTGAGTGGGCTGCAACAGGGCTGAGTCACTCTGTGACAGTTACTACATCTCCTCATTTCCTTATCTGTAAAGATCCAGCTGATCATATTGATTTGTTTCAATTCAACCAATATTCAGTGAGAGGCTATAGGACAAGCTCTGACACGGGGGCTAAGGAGATGAAAAAGCTGAGTCAGAAGCAACCTCTGCCCTCAAAGAGTTTATTTTCAAGTTAGGAGACAAGATCCTAGGCAAAAACAGAGTGGCAGTACTAGAATGTCACTCTGAGCTAAGCCCTGTTCTGGTACTGGAGAAGCAGAGATGACAAGGAGCCCCTAGCCTGGGTAGATAGACACCCCAACAGACGTCCCCAGCCCTGTTGGGTAAGAGCTGTGAGAATAAGACTTGCAGGAGGCTCTGGGAGCAATGGGAGGGGACTAAGTCAACCCAGGCAAAGTCAAGAGCAGGGGAGGGGGCTGTTACAAAGACTACCTAGGGGAGATGGTACCTCAGTGTACTAGTCTGCAGGGGCTGCCACAACAAAATACCATGGACTAGGTGCCCTACACAACAGAAATTTATTTTCTCATGGTTCTGGAGGCTAAGAGTCCAAGATCAAGGTGCTGTCAGGGTTGCTTTCTGCTGGAGGTTCTCTTCCTGTCTCAAAGACAGCCGCCTTTTTGCTGTGTCCTTACATGTCTCATTCGCTATGCATGTGTGGAAAGAGAGAGATCGCTGGTATATCTTTCTCTTCTTATAAAGCCACCAGTCCTCTTGAATTAGGGTCCTACCCTATGACCTCATTTAATCTTAATTACCTCTCTAAAATCCCTATTTCCTAATTCAGTCACATTAGGAGTTAGAGCTTCAATATATAAATGTGGGGGTAAGGGGAGACACAATTCAGTGCAGAACATTAGATAAGGAGTTACCCAGGTAGGAATTTGGGAAAGAATATTCCAGGAAGAAGGAACCAAATTGCTTAAGGCTCAGAAGGAAAGAGTGTGATGCATTCAAGGAACTGAACCTGAACATAAGGTGAATGAAGAGAAGTTAGAATCGAGGCTGATTTCATCTCAACAGATAAAGACACTGTGCCCTGAGAGGTTTAAGTAAGCAATGGGAAAGTGGGGATTAAAGCCCCTCCCTGTCTCATCCTGAGCCCATTGTCTTTATACTGTGTCACACCATTAGTCCTGGTTATTGCAAGCCTCTACAGTGCAAAGCAGATTGTGAACAGGGCTATTGGAAAGGAAAGGGCTGAGACCAGAGAAGAGCTATCTTTCTGAAACATCAGGAAGGCTTCATGGAGGCTGTGGCTTCTTAAATGGGCCTTAGAAACAGCACTGGGGTGAAGGGAGATGAGCAGTAGGGTAGGTGTACTAAAAGAGAGGAGGACTGTCAGGCAGATACATGGGGAGATAGCATGGGCAGTGTCACATAGGCAGGACTGGGCAAGTCATCTCTGGGGACAATGAGAGTAGCTCACAGCATGCACTCCAGAGGAACCCTACAAAATGGCCCCCTGCTGTCCTCAAAACTAATGCTCACAATTAAAGACAAATCATTCCCTGCTCCTAAATAGCTAGTAGGCAGGCCCTCACCCCAAGGCTGCCTTCTGTGATCCTGGAATTGGTTCGTACTGGCTGCAGTCTTCGTCAATGGCCCTGACATCTTCACAGTTGTCCTCATCAGAGCCATCAAGGCAGTCCTGGTCTCCATTGCACACGAGGTGGCGTTTCAGGCAGCGACCTGGAGAGGAGAGACTGTGGCTGCTCCCGGGGTTCCCGTATCCCTCCAGACCCACACACACAATCAGTAAGTCCTTTCTGCCTCAGAAATAAACCTCCCATCTGTCCCATCCTCTTTCTGTTCTCACCACCTCTGCCTTCCTTCCAGCCTCATGAGCTCCCGCCTGCAGCCCCCCAGCTTGGGCATTGCCTAAGTTTCTGTCTCTCTCTAATTCTCCACATTGCAGCCCTAGTAATCTTTCTAAAATGCCAGTCCATGTAATCCCTTGCTCAGTATCCTCCAGTGGCTCTCCATTCCGCTTCTTCCAAATGCCACAGTCTAGACCCTACTTGCCCATCACCTACCTGCCCATCACCTACCTGCCCATCACCTACTTCTCTTCCCAAAGCCCTGAGGCTGCAAACATTCTGGGCTGATTGGGAGTCTCTGATTCCCATGCTTTTGTACGTTCTTTCTCCTAGAAAGTTCCATTTTGTTTCACAAGTCTCTACTCAACTACCATTTTGAAGCCCACCCAGACTGCCCAAAGCAGATTTGGGAACCTTCTGCTAGAAAGTCCCACTAGACCATGCACATGTATGTGCCCATGGCTATCACACAGTATCTTAATTAGCTCCTTCTACGTCTCCAGACTAGGAGTACATCACGGTAAGGTGCATTATTTTTTTCATGTCTATATTAACAGCAGGTAGCTTACTCCCTGGCACATAATATGTGGCCAATAATATTTGTTCAATGAGTGGATGAATGAATGAATTGTATCTTTTTCTAAATGAATCAACAGATGTTCCTACAAAGTTGAATCAAAATTACTTGGGCTGCTGGCTTGGCTTAAAATGCAGATTCCTGGGACCCATCCCAAACCTACAGAATGGCAGCCTCGAGAGGAAGGGCTCAGGAGTACGCATTTTAATAAGCTCCCTGGGGAAGGGTTTCACATGTCACTTTTGACAGGTACAGCTGTTATCCTGCTGGAATGCTACTCACCTGTCTCCTTACACTGGAAATCCTGTCCACACCGTGCTTGCCTTATACAAGGTGTAGAACTGGAGCAGCTGGCTTGATCCCAGACATCACCACTGCAGATGGTTCCCCCAAACTTGTTTGGCTGCAAGAGGCTCCGGTATCGGTACTAAAACAGATTTTGAACCAGAAACATGCTTGTCAATTAATCAATCAATCAATTAACCAAGATTTGTGCAGCCAGGTCTCAGCTCAACATAAGAAATAATTACCTAATGATTGAGAGCCTCCTGCAAAGCTGTCTTTTGAGGGATGAGTGTGCATAAACAGGGGTGTGTCACCAGAAGTGGCACAATCACCCACTGGAATGTTGAATAGGGCCTCCAAGCATCAAATGAAAGGCTTGGACAAGATATTTCTAGGGTCTTCCTACTTACTAGGGAGAACCTTTGTTCCCTCTTCTTGAAGAAGTTAAATTCCTATTCATCTTTCAGTAACATTCTGCAGGTTGCTCACTCCCTCTCTACTAGCACTTGGCATATGAAGTTGCAATTGAGTATCCATGTAGTTCTCCATCTCTCCCACCAGACTATGAGCAATTTGCATATTGGGGGTGGGGAAGAGAGGACCATGTCTTATATAGCTTCGCACACTTGGCACTTGATCTAGCGTCAGGTACTCAAGAGGCACGTTTAGAAGACATCTGTTGCTTTTTATTTGCAACATTTCTTCTGGTCCTGGAATTCCCCTCTTTCTTTGGAATATATCTCGTATGGTTCAGGTGGGAATGACCTCGCCTCCTCAGTCACAGGGGTGTGTGGGTATGAACCAGGCCTGGTCCATCAAATCATCACATCTGCCTAGTTGTAATCATTGCTTCAGGGATTGGCACATAACTCAATCCCATCCAATCAAGTTCTCTCTGGGGATTTTCTTTTACAAAGAGACAGCTTCTTTTTCATGGAATTGTTGGAAACAATTGTAGATGCCTTGCCTATTATGCAGAAAGCACCCATCCAAGAGATAGAGAGACAAAGAGAGACAAAGAGAGCTCTGAAGACATCATCTGAGTCCCTGGGTCCACCTTTGACTGCAGATAAATAGACACTTGACAGAAGGAAGAATTAAAATGCACGCCAATCTTGGGACTTTAGAGTTTCATAATCATGTTTTCTGTATAGCGTAGTGTCAGGCACTAGTGTAGAAGGAGGAAGCTGAACACTAGGATATTCAGAGAAACATGAGGTTCTATTCCTGCCTTCAAGAAGCTTAGAGTCTAGTTAAGGACATAAAATGTGTAATAATACAAAACATGCAGCACGGATAGCAACCACACAGTGGCTGAAAAGGAAATGTGCAGCCCTGTATTTCCTGCTGTCTCTCTCCCTGGCTCAGCCCACAGGCCCCTTCCTTTAAGAATGTTAGCGTGTAGGTAAGAAAGCAATGATTTGAGCAGCAAAAGAAGTGGGTTTCCTACCTCAATCAATTTCTTACTTGGTGTGAGAGGTATCAGTGTCTGGTACTTTGTTGCTCAGTTTCTAAATCTGTGCAATGAGGTGGGTGAGCTAAATGACTCACCTAATTATAATGACTAATATCCTTTCACCTGTGTCCTGAAGTTGACAGAGCATGGACATGAGGATTAGATGGACTTGGGTTCAGGTCCCAGATTTTCTGACCAACTGCCCATGGGCAAGCCACTTCCCTTTTCTGAGCTTCTGTCTTCCACTGTGTGAAATGGGTGTAATGGCACTTTCCCTGGAAAGGACTGTGTGATCTCTGAGTAAGAGAATGTGTGAAGAAGCCCCTAGCCCTGTTTCTGATATATTATCGGTGCTCAATAAGCAGAGGTGGTTTTCACATTGTTATTGTAATCCATGTAGTCTTTCCAGGTGATTCCACGGGTGATTTGTGGAGCAGTGCAGCTCGCCTCTCTTCTTGCCCACCTCTGTCTCCTTAGCTGCTCATTAGCAAAGTGGCAAAGTTAGCAAGGAGAGGTGAAGATCAAACCTGTCCACAGGCCTGTCCTGCCTTTCAGTTAATAACAGCAGTAACAGATTTGTAAACTCTGTGGGAAGAGACTGTAATTAATGACCAGTTGGAGAATATCAGTATATTTTAATTTTCCACCCATACTCTTGCCCCTCAGCACAGCAAATAAAGGAGTGATCAGCATGGAAACATAGAGCCAATTTTCTTTCTTTCTTTCTTTCTTTTCCTCTCTTTATGTCAGTTTATTTCTAGACGTGCCTTCCAAGAACACGGGTTTATCTGTTACTTCCTCTGTTCCGAAGTGTTTAGTCATTCACATTCTTTGAAGTGTAACTGCTATCCACGTTAAATACATTTCTATAATTTCCTTACATGACACTATGACTTCAGCCAAATATATCTTGTTCATTGTTCCTAAACATACTGTGTTTATTTCTGGCTATAGACTCTTGTTCATGGTTTTTCTTCTTAGGATGACTTCTCATCTCACTTTCAAATCTTTCCTTCCTTTAAAATACAGCTTAAAGCCTGTTTTCCACCATGAGGTCTTTTAGAACTGTTCAGCCTCTTTCCCACAATTCAAACCCCAAAGGTTTGACTTTCTTGTGAACTCGTATAGATCTTATTGTCTCCATTTTCTGCTTGAAACTTAAGATATATTATCTTAAATATATTTTCTGTATTTTTCTTTTATCATCAACTAATGTTACACGTTATTTGAAGGAAAGCGTCTCAGACTTTTTAACATGGCCAGCACTGAGTAGATATCCAGTCAATGTCATAAGGAGAATGGAATATCTAACAAGGACATTATGCATGGGATACTGCTGTCCAACTCAGATGACTATTTGCCATTACGTGACATCTATTTTGATTACAGCTTTTTATTATGAATATGTTGTGCTTATAATTCCACTTCATTGAGAATGAGGTTGGGAGTGAATTGTAAAGGTATTTATCCAAGGTCCAAAGAAAGAAAATATTACTGCTTGGAATATTGCAGTTAGGTCATTCTAAACTCCATTTTTGCTTCTTTGACAAAAGAGCAAATTTGAGCCTGAAAACTGGTGCAAGGATACCTTAGCATATCTGTTGTACATGTTATAGGGTGAGGAGTTCACAGTTAAATGAGCAACAGGGATCTGGTACATGTCACTGTTCTGCAGTGCTTTCATGGTGACTTATAGGAACAGATTTAATATGCTTTAGTAAGGGCTTGAGCTTCTCCAAACAACACACAATGTTATTTGAAATCAGACACAGTAGGTACTTGCCTTTGAGTACTCCTTCTTTGAATTAGCAGCCAATTTTCTCTATTACTCTAAAAATTATATTAGATTTTTAAAACCTGTAGCTACCAATTTGATAATGGTGATGGTGGCTACCATGTATTGAGCGCCTACTATTGGCCAAACACTTTACATTCCTTATGTTATTTAATCTTCACAAGTTTATGAAGTTAAGTATACTATGGGAATCCCATTTTGAGCTGAGTTAGAATTCCAGCTCTGCCACCTACTGTATATGCATCACTGGGTCAACTACTTAACATCTCTGATCCTGTTTTCTCATTTTTAAATGAAATATATCTGAGAACATTGCAAAGATTCATAATAATACATGCAAAGAAATCATCACTTCGCCTGGTTTCTGATATACACTCAGTAAAAGTAGTTATCAATGTCATCATCATTCTTGTATCCAGCTGTTGGGCTACTTCAAAAGGAATTGAAGTGACCACTATGTCACTCATTACGCTCCAGGATGGTTCAGTGGGAGGCAGTAGTGTGGAGGGGTCAGCTGCAGAAGCTTTTTGGAGTCAGACTGACCAAGTTTTAAATCAAGGCTCTGTCATGTTCTTAATGGGTGACCTAAACAAAGTGGATGATGATGTCTGTCATTTACAGTTGGCTGTGAAAGTCAAACAAGATAATTTATTTAAGGCATTTGCACAATTGTCTGGTACATAGAAATTATTTAATAAATGGTGACTATTGCCACTGTCATCCTTCCTATAGTATCTATACTGGGAATGATGGTGTAAGCCATAAGGTTCATTCCCATTGATTCCCTATTTTCTAGGTTGCTATCAAATAATGAAGATATTTATGTGGCAGGAAGGTTGGTGCCAATATTCCCTTAGGGATTTCTCCACGCTATTGCCTGTGGTTGGGATCATTAAGACACAATTTTCTTTTCTAACTGGTAGATAATATTTCCTTCCAGAAATGTACATCTTTGTTTGGATGTTTTTGAGAAGAAGGAACGCACTAATAAAAAAACTAGGGTGGTCTTTCACTTAATTAACAGAATTAATTATTTTAAGGATTACTTTAAAAACACATGTGTTTTTGAGTCGCTAAGTAAATAATTCTGTTCTGATTTAAACTGCAAATCATTGTCTTGTGCTACTTGCTGTCTAAACTGAAACAAATAAGAAAAATTTAATTTAGGATGTATAACAGGTTGAATAATGGCCACACAAAGATATCGAGTCCTAATTTATGGAACCTGTAAATTTTACCTTATTCGGAAAGCTGGCCATTGCAGACATCGTTAAAGTTTTTGAGATGAAGATATTACCCTGGATTGTCTGGATAGCATTAAGTGTCATCACAGTATCTTTGTAAGAAGGCAGAGAGAGATTACAGGCAGATACACAGAGGAGAAGACTCACAGATGAGGCAACAATGTGACCAGGGAGGCAGAGATCACAGGGATTCAGCCACAAGGTAAGGACTGTCAATGCCACCAGAAGCTGGAAGAGGCAAATATTAGGTTGCTACAAAAGTAATTGTGGTTTTTGCTACTACTTACTGCCAAAACTGCAATTACTTTTGCACCAACCTAATAACAGAGTCCCTTCTAGCGCCTTTAAGAGGGAGCATGGCTCTGCTGATACCTTGATTTCAGACTTCTGGCTTTCAGAACTGTAAGAGAATACATTTCTGTTGTTTTAAGCCACCGAGTTTGTGGGAATTTGTTCCAGTGGACTCAAGAAACTAATACAGGATGTCAGAGCAAAATGAGCATGTAGGGATCAAACACATTTAAACAGGAACAGTCTAAAATTCTTCAGCACTTCTCAGAGATGAGTGAGGTAGAATAACAAATTTCAGACTTTGATGTTGAATGAACTAGGTCAAAATTGTGTGTGTTCCACCACTTACTGCTATGCAATTTTGAATAACTCATCAGAAACATTCACAGAGCACCTCTCTCTCTGAATGGTGGGTCTGGAGGCAGGATGACCATTTGCAAACTTTGCAAGATCTCAGGTGAGGAAAAAGCAGGGATTAATTTAGGGCAGTGGGACTGGGGATGAAGAGGAAGGCAGAGATCATTATTAGAAAAACAGCTGGCACTGCACAAATTAAAACTCTAATGAGATACTACCCTACTCCTGAAAGAATGGCCATAATTAAAAAATCAAAAAATAATAGATGTTGACATGGATGTGGTGAAAAGTGAACTCTTTTACACTGCTGGTGGCAATGTCAACTAGTACAACCATTATGGAAGACATTGTGGAGATTTCCTAAAGAACTAAAAGTAGAACTACCATTCAATCTAGCAGTCTCACTACTGGGTATCTACCTAAAGGGGAAAAAAAAAGTCATTATATACAAAAGAGACTGCGATGCATGTTTATAGTAGCACAATTCACAATTGGAAAATATGGAAACAACCTAAATGCCCATCAACCAACGAGTGGATAAAGAAAATGTGGTACATATACACCATGGAATACTAGTCAACCATAAAATGGAATGAAATGAATGGCCTTTGTAGCAACTTGGATGGACTTGGAGGCCATTATTGTAAGTGAAGTAACTCAGGAATTGAAAATCAAATATGATATCTTCTCACTTATAAGTGGGAGCTAAGCTACGAGGATGCAAAGGCACAGGAATAATATAATGGGCTTTGGGGACTTGGGGGGAAATGTGGGGAGGGTGAGGGATAAAAGACCACACACTGGGTACAGTGTATACTGCTCGGGTGACGGGTGCACTAAAATCTCAGAAATCACCATGAAAGAACTTAACCATGTAACCAAAACCCATGTTCCCCAAAAGCTACTGAAATAAAAATGAAAAAATTAAAGAAGGAAACCATCTGGAATTTCTTAAACATGCATTCTGAGCCAGATGCATGAGAAGGGTTCTGTGTGCATTACTCATGTATTGCTCATAACAATTCTAGAAAGTAGGTACTCCTACTACTCCAATTTATACATAAGGAAACTGAACACAGAGATGATTAAAAATATTCCCAAAGTGACAATGCAGATAAGAGGCAAAGCCGGATCTAAACTGCGGAACTGAATCTTAACACTGAAACTTGGCAGTAGTGTGCTAATAGACAAGGTTCAGGCAGTGAGTGGTATGCCGAGTGGGGAAGGGAGCATCTAATACAGGCATGTGTGTCTGAAGGGAATTTTAAAACAATAATAAAGCAGACTAGAAGTTACACTGTGTTTTATTATGTATTTATTTATTTACAAGACAGGGTCTGGCTCTGTCACCTAAGCTGGAGTGCAGTGGCACAATCCAAGCTCACGGCAGCCTCGAACGCCTGGGCTCAAGTGATCCTCCTGTCTCAGCCTCCTGAGTAGCTGGGACTCTGGGTGTGCACCGCTATGCCCAGCTAATTTTGTGTGTGTGCGTGTGTATTTTTTGTAGAGAGCAAGTCTTGCTATGTTGCCGAGGCTGGTCTTGAACTCCTGGGTTCAAGTAATCCTCCTGCCTCAGCCTCCCAAAGTGCTGGGATTATAGATGTGAGCCACCACACCCAGCTGACTACGTTTTATTATCACTGTGAGCCAGGGATTCTTAACAAAGTCAGAATTTTAATGCTCCCCTCTGCCTGAGTGGAGGGCTCCCAACATCCCTCTTCCCTTCATATGTCAATGGTACTAGGGATCATTTTGAACTATTCAAAACCATTTAGATGGGCAAAGTGGACACACCTCTGTTCATTGGGTGTGTTGGTCTTTTCCCTAGATGAAAATGGAATTCTCAAGAACACACCTGGGACATCCCCTGGATTATCTCATCTCCTCATGGGCAGTTTGGTATTTTGTTTCTGAGCAATTAGTTTCTCCAGAAGACTCTCATTAGTGGGCAAGAGATTTGCCACGACTCAGACAGAAATAAACGTGCCTATATACAGATAGCGACTTTTCTACCTATGAGCCATAACACACATATTTTGCAGCCTCACTCAACACTACCCTACAAACAAAATCGGGAGACGCAGAAACAAATGTCACCGTCCATGTACAATGGCTTTCAAACAACAATTTCTAGACCCAGTTTCTCCCCAGGCCCCTAGACATAGTGATCTGCTTAATCTCCATTTGAATGCCTAATACACACATCAAATATGAAATGCCCCAAAACCGGTTATAAGTGTCTTACCCTTTTGTCCTGGCATGGAAAGCAATCCGTCCACTCCGACCAGTTGCTCAGCTGGCAGGTAACTGCTGCAGGTGTGGCTGCCCGTCTTACTCTCCTAAAGAAAGGAAAGATCCCTGCATCAATTTTGAGATGCAAAATTTAAGCAAATGAGAAAGCTGTGCACATTTTCCTTCCAGTAAAACACGGTTTGAAAGAAATGAGGAATGAACATTTATTGTACTCCTACTTTATGTAGAAATGCCAACAGAAATGAGAGAGTGTATGGTGCCAGAGGGTTTATATAAATTATCCCTTTAATACCATATCAGTCTCCCATGCATCAAATTATTATAATTTTAGAGAGAAGAATATTAAAGAGGGCTAACAATTTTTGAAGAGCCAAAGTAGCAGAAAGCTCAGTGGTTAAGAATGTGGAGTCTGGGGTAAGAGGATTGGGTTTGAATCTTAACCACCACTTGCTGACTTTGAAAACTTGAGTAAATTACTTAATATCTCTGAACTACAGCTTTCCCCTCTGTAAAACTACGCTAAAAATAACATTACCTAAAAGGGTTATTGAAAGTGTATTGAAATGCTTATGAAAGGTTTACTACAAGATGACTTTCATTATTACATGCTGGGACATTATGTGGATTATCTCATTTAATCCCTATAACAATCCTTGGAGATAAATATTATTAGATCTATTTTATGTACAGTGTAAGAAAGCTGGGATTCCTAAAAGCTAAATAGCCCTGAAGTCATAGCCCAGGAACGACAGAGGCAAAAATGGAACTGGTTGGTTTGATGGCAAAGCCTGTTACCTGCTCCTCATCATGCTACTGCCTCATTTTATGAATCAGCCAACAGACGTGAGAGAGTGTATCTCCAAGCCCACGATCCTTCTCTTACCCCATGCTTCCCCCTCACCAATTAAAAAGCCTACTCAGGGAAAGGGGGACAAGCCACAAGCTTGCCTGGCTTCCACATTAGCCTCTTCCCATAGCATCACTGCTAAAACTTCAAGGCCAGGTTGGCCCACGGGGAAAGTGGGAACATCTTCTGTTAACACTAGAATTACCACAGCCTCTGAGAGCCAGGCAGCCACCGCTGTGAAGAATGGCATGATTATAACCCTCGTGTAGGAACAGAAAGTGTTTCAAATCTCATGCTAATTATGTAATGAATTTGATGAATAATGACACCTAAGTTGAAACTCTGCACAAGGAGCCATGGAATAGTTCAGAAAATTTTGTCTATCTTTAACTCTGGTTCTCCAACTTTTGGTCTCAGGATACCTTTACATTTCTGCAAATTACTAAAGACCTCAAAGAGCTGGTAAGTGGGCTAGATCTACCAATATTCACAGAATTCAAAATTAAAACTGAGAAATTTAAAAAATACTTGTTTATTAACTTATTTAAAATTACAATAACAAACCTATTACATGTTACCATAAATGTACATTTTTTCAAATCCCTTTAATGTCTGGTTTAGAAGAAAGTAGCTAGAATCTTATTTCTGCTTCTTCATCCAATCTGTTGCTATATATTGATTTGATTGAAATCTATGAAGAAAACTCAGCCTCACATGGTTATGTAGTTGAAAAGGGGAGGAGTGTTTTAACAGCCTTTTCCAATAACTGTGGATGCTCTCTTTTGGTATTAAATGAAAACTTGACAAGAGGCAATTTCTTACATGTTAGTGGCATGTGGAACCTGAAAGCATATCAGTGAATTTTTTGTTCTCTGTCACATTAAAATCCATTGGTCTCTACACTTTGAATGGATCTTGTGCCCACATACAATTTTTATAACATCAGGCATTCGAAATTTGGAAAATCATGGTTCACTGAGTATGTGCCTTACAAATATTAATACATTTCACTGTATAATATCTAAACATCAAACTTGTTAATATCACCAGTGATCTCGTCAAGTTCATGGTAGTGGATATGTTTCCAAAATTTTAATTTTCTCATAGAAACTCCAATCTTGTTATTAGTAACAGGTAATGTTATTTGTTTTCCTTGAAATGATAGGGTCTCTGCATTTTTTAATACAATGCATGGCAAATATCTAAGCCCAAATAACCATAGTTTGGCAGTTTTTTCATCAAGAAAAAATGGTGTTCCAGGAAAAAAAGTGGTCTTATTGACTGATGTTTATGTCCCCCAAAAATTTATATGTTGAAACCTAATCCCCAATCCGATGGTATTAGGAGGTGGGACTTTTGGGAGGTGACTAGGTCATGAGGGTGAAGCCCTCATGAATGGAATTAGTGCCCTCATTAAAGAGATCACAGGGACCTCCCACATCCCTTCCACCACGTGAAGACACAGCTAGAAGATGATTACCTGTTAACCAAAAAAGTAGGCCCTCACCAGACACTGAATCTGCCAGCGCCTTGATCTTGGACTTCCCAGTCTCTAGAACTGTGAAGAATAAATGCTTGCTGCTTAAACATCCAGTCTATGGTAATTTGTTACAGTAGTCCAAGTAGTAAGACAAGTGGTTACCTTAACTTACAGCTCAAATAATTGCTTTTCCTCAAGACAATCATCATACTCAGTGCATACTCAGTGATTTCTCTATGCATTCTTCCCATTTTGTTACATAGAATACTTAAGTCACATCTATTCAAGGATTGAGGTTTAATTAAATTAACAATTCTTACTGCTTCTAGAAGGACTTTCTTAAGTAAAACTTAAAACTTAGGAGTTTTGTTTGTTTGTTTGTATGTTCTTTCCTGTGAGTTTAGTGCCACTGCCTTGATTTTGACCAAGGCCCTAGCAGTTTTATCCATTGGTGCCTCTGTACCATCGGTGCAACTGTAAACACAGTAAAAGGGTAAAATAATGTCTTACCATTATTATGAGAACTGTTTTGAACTTACAGGTCCCCTGAGAAGATATTGGGGACTTCCTGGGGTCTGCAGAACACACTTTGAGAAGCTCTAATCTGTAACACGGTGCTAGCAGGCAGAAGCCCTCCCATCCCTTCAAAGAAAACGTCATTGCCCAGCTCACAATCTTCCCCCTACATCAATTCCTGTCCTCATGCTGGGAGACTCATCATCCCTACAAATGAGTCATCCAACTCTCTGGTTGCTCGGTTGCTCCTCTTCCTCATCTGTAATAATCTTCTCTTCTGAACCTTCTCACTCTCTAAAACAACTTCTCCTCCAAGTCATTCATTCATGAATCACCTGTGAATAGCTACTTGGGGGCTCCACAGCCTCTTGTCTTTCTATCTTACAGGCTTAAGGGGATTCCCACTGCACTTCTTCTTGAACCTCATTGGGATCTCCATTATCTCGACATCTAAGCTTCCTCCCTTTCAATAAGAACTCCTCTTATCTTTATTTACCTTTATAACCAGTTTTGATTCCATGATTCATCACTTTAAAATCTTACCTATATTCTAAACACCTAGACTCCACTGTTCCCTCGATCACACCTAACTGTAAATCCCAACCTTGAATGAATCCGATTATCTACCTCTTTACTTTGGTTAATTCCTATGTATCTTTCATTCTCATCATAAACATCAATTCCTTAGGGAAATATTTCCTGATATCCAGACTGGTTGAAAACCTCCTTCATATGATTTGGTCAATCTCTGCACATTTTCTCAATATTTAATTATCAAACTTGTAATATTTGTAAAATTTATTTTTTCTCTACCAGATTCTAGGCTCTATGAATGCAGAAACTGTCTATATTTGCTACAGAGTTCCCAGCACCTGTCATGGGCCAGGGCCACGGAAAGTGCTCAGTAAATATTTACAAAAGGAAAAAAAGAAGGAAGGGAAAGAGGGAGGGAAAAAAGGAAGGAAGGAAGGAAGGAAAGAAGGAAGGAAGGGAAGGAGGGATAGAAGGGACTGAGATAGGGAGGGAAGAGAAAGAATAAAACCAATTTCTGGGATATAGACAGTGACATTGTTGAGATATTTATTTGAACCTGATTCTTATAATCTAAATTAAATTAGATCCTGGTATCTCGACATTCAAATGGCTCAGGGTTTGTTACACACGTCATTTTTCTAATAGACTGTTCTAATAATAAAAGTTTGAAGTGTGGGAACATGGATAATCGGAAGGAGAGAGAGAAGGTATAGGGAGAAGGTTTGGGAACAGGAAAGGACTCCAGCATTATTTCTGCATCTCACTACAGAATTGTCAAGATAATGTCACTGTAAGCCCATAGAGACTGCATTATGTGTCAAACCGGAGGGAAACAGTACTAATGGATGGAAGCAAAAGCCTAGACAGAGCAGTGGTGTATTGCTGTAGTTTCAAAAGCCTTGTGACACGATGTCTAGACGGAGGCATACATGCTAATGCTATCACGGAGGCCAGAGTACAGAAAGTACACCAGGACCATTCATTAAAGTTGTTACAGGGCTCCAACCTTTTAGCCAATACCAATGTGACCAACATTTTATTATTCCAATAATTTTTTCAATGTAGTTCCTTTTTTGATCATTATAAAAGTAATACACTCTCATTACAGAGAACATGGGAAAGATTATAAATGAAAAGAATTGTCCCAAATTTTACTATCATGAATATTTAGTTATATTTTCTTCTGTTTATTTTCATAACACATTGAGGTCATACTGAGTATTACATTTTATATCCTGATTCTTCCACTTAATAATAGAGCAGAAACCTAAACTATTTATGGTAATACACATTGTTCCACTCCCCTTACATTAAACAATTGGATTATTGAGTCCCCAGTTTTTCAGTATTCAAGTTATTTGTTGAAGATATATCCTGTAGAGTGGGATGACTGCATTGAAGGGATTTTAGAACTTATGGCACATATTGCCAAATGGCTTTCCAAAAGAACTGTATAAATTGTTTAATTACTTAAGGAGCCATTCATAATTCTGTGGCCTAATAAATCTTGGAAAATATTTTTAAGGCATCTCTCAGCTGGCAAAAGTCTATTCAATCAGTAAGACATTTAATATGGAGCACAGGGACTTAGGAGTCTTTGCTTCTCATCTTCAGTTTGCCTCTCACCTGCTGGGCTACCATGAGCAAGCTGCTTTAATTGACTTTAAGTTTTTTAATCTGTGGAATGAGCACAATTCTATATGGTGCTATTGCAGCGTTTCTCAAAGAGTACCCTGCAGAGTACAGTTCCTGAGATATGCACAGGGGTCGGGGAGGAAGAGGAGAAAAGTTCCATGGTCAAATACATTTGGATGAACTGCATACACCATATCATTCTTGGAGATTTAAAATGCCCAATAACATATTAAAAGCTCAGAGAGTTTCTGCATTTTAATTTGCTTACCCTGGCATTTCCCAAATTTTGTGAGGAAACACAGGCCATTTCTTTTTTTATGCATCATCTGTAAGACTATGTAACACAGTTGAAACACTGATGTAAAAGAAAGAGGTTTAGAGTTCAGCAAATAGGTATTTGAATCTGATTTCTGCTACTTACTGAATTTCAATTTTCTTATAGCTATGAAACAGGGAAAATTGTTTGCAAGACTATTTTGAATATGGGATGAGATCATGTATGTAAAATCTCAAGCACAAGCCTGGCATACATGTTAGCGTCACCGTAACCTTGTCAACCTCACACATGCTCATCAAACCTCTCCGTCTTCATCAAAAATGTATTGAATGTACTCGGATAGGGCTGTGGACAAGTGACATGCTTCCCATCTGCCTTTTAAAATAGAGCAGCTTATTGCGCAAAGGGTCTAAAACCTAGAGTTGAATAAGCAACGTGCAAGTTAAATACTTGACCCAGAATGTGGCCACTTCAGCAACTTAGAAAAGAAAATAATTAATTAGCTACCAATCCTAGGCTAGAAGGTCAGAAAGCCCAACCCTGATGATTACCAGGGGGTTGTCCTAATAAATTGGCTCAGCTTGTATTAAAATCTGATTATCACTAATCATATAATCTTGAGCCAGTCCCATCCAGTTACATGGAGATTCCATCATACAATAGAGGTATTTTAGATTTAACTTTGAAAGCACTCAGTCTTCAGCAACCTCCATGTTGCTAAGTCCAGTAGAAAGTTGTCTGGTTTTGTTTTACTTGCCCTCTGCTATGGTTTATTTGTCCCCACTCATGTTGATTGCATGAGTGTAATAAGTAGGGGGGAAAAAACAAAACTCATATTGAAACTTGATTCCCGATGTGGCAGTGTTGGGCCTGGTGGGAGGTGTTTGGGTCCTGAGACAGATCCCTCAGGAAAGGCTTAGTGCTGCTTTTGCAGTAGTGAGTGGGTTCTCCTGGCTAGACAGACTCATTCTCGCTGGTTCCCATGGAAATTAGTTGTTATAAAGCAAGGTTCCTCCTCCTGTTTGGTCCCCTTCAAATGTGCCCACTTCCTTTTTTACCTTCTCTGCCATGTTTTGACACAGCACAAAAGTCCTCACCAGGATGTTCCTATTTTCTTTATAGAACTTAAAGTATATAAAATATTTGCATACACTTTTCTAGAACAGAAGCTTCATGAGAGCTGAAAGCAAGGACTTTGTCTTTCTCATTTATATCCCCAGGGCCCAGAACAGTGCCTGGCATATATTGGGTGCTCAATAAAACAAAATAAGCATGTATATGTCAATTAAAAAAGGAAAAGCTCTCACCAGAAGCCAAGCAGATGCTGGCACCATGCTTCTTGTACAGCTTGCCCAACCATGAGCCAAATAGATCTCTTTCCTTTATAAACTACACAGCTTCAGGTATTCCTTTATAACAACACAAAACTGACTAACACACAGTCTGTTAACCACTTTTTTCTTCATGAGAACTTTCATCTCTTGGACATCTTCAGCATAATTCCTCCTCACTCTCTTCCTACCTCTGGCCAGTTCTCCTCCAAAAACTGGAATTCTTCAAGGTGCAGTCTGGTCTTTCTTCTTTTTCTCTTTCTGCTTTTCTCACCCTTAAGAAGGTAAGATCCATGTCCTTGGCTTCATACACGATCTGTGCAAATGTTTCTACATTTAGGCCTTCAACTTAGACTAGTCCTCTGTAATCCTGTTTTGTTTATCCAACTTCTCCATTTGATATGTCTATCAAATGCCTCTTAGACACGGCAAACTTAATGGTTCCACATCTAAACTATTCATTTTCTCTTTTAAGCAGTTCCTTGTTATGCCCTCCTGTGGGCCAAGACCTTCTTCTACTTTACCTTTCTCCAATCCATTCTCTGCACAGCAATGAAGATAATTTTTTCAAATGAGAAATAAGATAATATCCTTCCTTTATAAGACTCTCAGTGATTTTTGTTTTGTGTGTGTGTTTTACTACACATAGACTCAAATCCAAATTTCTCATTGTGGTGCCTAAGGTCCTCTGGGATCTGGCCTCTGTCCAATTTTTTGACTTCTTCTTAAGGCATTTCTCTGCTTTCATGCTACTCTCATTCTTCAGTCCTCAAACGTGACAAGCCACTTCCAATCACAGAGTCTTAGCACAGGTGATCCCTCCGCTTTACCCTGCTCTTTACCTAGCTTCTCCCTACCGCCCTTCACATCTCAGTTTAAATGCCACCTCCACAGAAAATTTCCTCAATCAGCCTGTCTTTAGATTGCTCTGATATCCTCTAACAAAGGGCCCATTTATTTCCTTTGCAGTATTTATCACAATGTAAAAGAAAAATTTTTTTTTTTTCTTTTGAGACAGAGTCTTGCTCTGTTGCTTACATCAGAGTGCAGTGGCACAATCTTGGCTCACTGCAGCCTCCGGCTCCCAGTTTCAAGCGATTCTCATGCCTCAGTGTCTCAAGTAGCTGAGACTACAGGCATGTACCACCATGCCCAGCTAATTTTATGTATTTTTAGTAGAGACCGGGTTTCACCGTATTGGTCAGGATGGTCTCGAACCCCTGAGCTCAAGTGATCTGCCTGCCTTGTCCTCCCAAAGTGCTAGGATTACAGGTGTGAGCCACCACGCCCACAATTTTTAAGATAATATTTTTGGTTACATATTTATTGAGTCCATCGCTACGCTATAAATTCCATGAGTGTTGAAACATTATCTGTTCAGTTTATTACCTAACACCTAGCATATCTGTAATATTTATTTATTGAATGAATGAATAAATAAATCCAAAAAAGTATTCACTGTGTGCTAGATGCACATAGAATTCCATACAGAACTTTAAGTTCCAAGCATGTACTGGGCTCTCCTGCAGTATTTGCAGAACGCTATTTCCTCCACAGAATGCTAATCATATCTCATTCATCTGGCCGAACCTTTCCACTTCAGTTCATTCTCTCCAGATAGCTTTCCTTAGCCTGCCTGTCCTATGCTAACATAGTGCCATATACGTAGAGCTTCTAACACTTTATTCCTACTCCTAGACTGCAAGCTCTAGAAGACTGAGATCATGACTGTATTGCTCACCATTGTACCCTAGTGCTGAGCACAGTATCTCGAATATATTATCTCATATAATCTTAAGTTATTCATTAACATTTCACAAGAACCCTGTGGGGGTAGGAAGTACTATTTCCGTTTTATAGATGAGTAAAACGATTCATAAGAAGTTGAAATAACTGGCTTAAGGTTCTGTAGGTAGAAAGTGGCAAGGCCAGAATTCAAACCAACAAAGACTCCAAAGCCTATGTATTTTTTAAGCATTCCAAGATGTATTCTGAAGGATTTCTGACAAAAGAGAAACAGGGTAATAAAAATAATTTTCTAAAGGCTTACCATGTACCAGGTTCTGTTATAAGTACTTTACATAAACTTACTCAAGTCCTGACAAAAACTCTATGAAATATGTATTAGCTCCATTTCATAGATGAAAAAAAAAAAATGAAGCCTAGGAAGTTTAAGCAACTGGCCCAAGTTCCATAGCCACTACGTGGTGATGCCAGGACTTAATCCCAGATTGATTATACTTTATAGACCAGACCCAATGCCACCTGAAGTATTGCTAAAGATTAGTTACCCTAAATAAAAGTCTCCATATTACATGATTCACTTTTGAGTCACATCCACTACTCCAATTGTTTTTATTAATTAAAAATTCATGTTTCCTGAATACACATCAATTTTCAGTCGTCTGGACTACTATTAAAAATATTCACATGGCCTTGGCCAAAGATGCTTTGGTAAATATACTCTGATGTCCACAAAAGCAATAAAATAAAAAGGGACATCATGATTGAAACTTCTTTAGGGTCAACTGCCTATAGGTCCACTTAACAAAAAGAAACAGCTTTAGATGCTTAGATAGTTGTCCTTTGTGTTTGGGATCCTCAGTCACGTTTTTAAAATTCCCCTAAGGAATTCTGCTTTTCATCAATGGAAAAGTTGGGTTGAAAATGTTGGCCTTCCACTGATGGATAATAAAAACAACACTCTTAGAAGAATGTAATAAGGGTTAAATTGGCCAGTATTCGTAAATGCCTATCAGAGTTATCTTGTTATTGAATAATCCTCTTCTTTCTCTAGGGTTCAGTTTCTTGCTCTGTAACATGAGTGGATTAAGTTAGATACTAAATCCTTCCTAATTCTAAAGACCAACAAAATAGAAATAATGGAACTAGCATACAAGAACTTTGAAAGAGTTATTGTAAATATGCTCTATTATTTGAGGAGAATTAAGAAGCTAATGAGAAGGGTAGTAGAAGATATTAAAAGATACCAAATGAGACATTTAAAACTGAAAATTATATTAACTCAAATTTAAAATTCACTGGATAGGCTTAACAGCAGATTAAACATTGCAGAACAAAAAATTAATAAATATGTAGTTATAGAAACCAAAATGAAACAGAAAATAAACCGCCAACAACAAAAAAAGGAAAGAGTATCAGTGACCTGAGGGACTTTATCCAGCAGGCTAGCATCTCTGTAATTGGACTATCAGAAAGAGAGATGAGAATGTATGGGGCAGAAAACATATATGAATGAATCATTGCAAAAATTTTCAAATTTGATGAAAACTATAAACCCACAAAACCATATCACCTTGGAATTAGAAAAATATAAATCTAAAAGATGGCCCCCAAAAAAGAAGAAAATAGAAACAAAGAAGACATGGGACAAATAGAAAACAAATAGTAAAATGGCGAACTCAAGCCCAAGTTTATCAATAATTATATTTGAGGTAAATGGTCTAATTACTATAACTAAAAGACAGAGGTTGTGAGACTAGCTAAAGCAAGCCTCATCTATGTATGTTCACATGAATTATATTTTTAAATATAGTCATATAAGTTAAAATAAAATAATAGGAAAAGATTTGCCATGCACATACAGATCATAAGAAAGCAAGGATAACTATATGTATTAATGATAAATGAAATAGGTTGTAGAACAAGGACCATTGTCCTTGGGATAATGGAAGCCTTTAATGATAATAAGGGGGTAAATTATCAAGCAGTCAGAATAATTCTAGATGTGTGTGTGTGTGTATTTAATAACATAGCTTTAAAATACATGGAGCTAAAACTGATAGAACTGTAAGTAGGCAAATCCACAAATACAGTTGGAGATTGCAACATTCTTTTCTCAGTAATCAATAGAACAAGATGAAAACTTGAGTGACATTAACAACCAGCTTGACTTAATTGACTTGGAACTACACTGAACAACAGAATAATGCACTTTTTTGAGCGTATGGAATATTCACTAAGGTTGGCCACACTCTTAGTAAAAACCAAATCCCAATACATTAAAAGAATTGCAATTAAAACTTCTAGGCAAATTAAAAACTTGAAAACTTCTAAGCAACATACATACTGAAAGGTGTTATTTGTATAAAACATGTAATAGAGATCCACTGATTTTGAGGCTGAAGATTATAACTTCCTTCCATCACCATTGTTTTAAAATTTTTTTTTCAAATAACATACTTTTAATTAAGATTTTATAATGAGCAAACGTTAAACATGGACTTATAAAATAAATGTGTGCCATTAAAATGTAAATCTATATATTATCTGTTTTCAATGTTAGAGTTCATGTGAAATTTTATTTTGCAGGGGAAAAGAGTGCTATTACTTAAAAATAAAGTTTAAAATCTCTGACTGATCAGAAAGATCCATGCCAACTGGTATATTATAAATTTGTTCTGTCTGATTATTGTCAACCATCAAGGGAATGAAAATACCAAAAAATAACAATAACAATCACACAAAGCACTGGTGACAGCTTTCACTGAACACTTGCTAGGTAATAGGTAATAGGTATTGATCTAAGTACTTTCATGCATTTAATTTTTGTTCTTTCTTTCCTCCCATTTTACAGGTAAGGAAAATGAAGCTTCGAAAAATTAAATAACTTTCCTGAGATCAGACAGCTAGTAAATGTCAGTGCCAGAATTTGAACCTAATAAAATCTTTTCACCATGTAGCTTTTCACTTTCAAAGTCAGTGTCAGACACACTGGTATTAGATACAAAGACCTCATGATTTCCTTCTTCAGCACTTTGTAAAGTATTTAATTGGTTCTATTTTGCCTTGACTTGAAATTTGCCTCTTCACTGGTCTGTCTTGTTTGATAAGTTCATCAAACATCAAGACTCTTTGTTCATTTTCAAAAAGGATTACAATGATAAGCTTTTATAATTAAGAATATCTCGGCGGAGATTTCCTTTACCACAGTTCTCTTGCTTTATCTTCTAATTATTAGAGATGAATTTTCTGATTTCAAAATTGTATTTCCTTTAAATACAAGTTACAGATTAACTGCTTTTAAAAATGCTTTCCTCCCTTCTGAACTGTTACTTAAAGGAACTCTCACTTGCTCTAGCATTTAAAAGCACTAATGATTCAAAATTGCGTCATCTATCAAGAATTATAATTAAATAATTCTGTTTAACATCTTTAATGTTTGGGAGAAAGGGATTGCTTTAAAGCTATCCCAAAGGTGAAATAAAGGACTGCTTAGGCTCCACAAAATACTTAATATTAAGATACAAAAAAAAAAAAAAAAAAAACAACTCATGAAGCTAGGTTGGAAATCTCAAGAAAATAGAATGGGTAAAATGCAATGTACATATGAAACTATATCACCTCCCTCTATTATCCCATAGCAAAAGATAAAGTCAGTTTTAGAATCAAATGACCCAGCATCTCTATAGTCCTTTGCCTCCCCCAAGGTGATTTTGAACACATTATCTAATTTTATCCTCCCCCAAAACTATGAGACAGGTACTCTTATGATGCTCTTTTACAGATAAGAAAGTAGGGGTTAAGTTAACTGTTCAGCACCACTCAGGAGAACTATCATTTATTAAGTGTCTACTATAAGCTGACTACATTTTATATTCAGGATCTTATTTTATCTACATTAACTCTTATAGAAGAGGTATTATTATTCTCATTTTACAGCTAGGGAAACTAAGGATCAAACAGATTAAATGATTTACCCTGAATTACTCAGCTTCTAAGCATTAGAGCTGTGATTTACACGTAGGCCAATTTAGCACGGTCTTTTCACTGTCCCATCCTCCTCCACGGGAGTAGCAATAACATGAAAAGAGGTTATTTTCCATTCCAACACAGCCTCTGCTGCAAACATAAAAGTGTCTTAGTTCCCCAGCAGGCGATTCCTATGTGCAAGTTTTGCAGAGACATATGGCCCACTTACTGGTTCACCTTCTCCTGTGCAGTTACCCCAGGCTGACAAGTCATCAAAGACAAGATGAAGAAAACAACAGCAAACATCTCAGCCAGAAGCCACCGCGCTATATTACCTTGAAGGAATAAAGCTATCTATTCAGGAAATTGGAGTAAAAGATGTCTACAGGCTGGGACCTGTAAGATCTATCTGATGTTAGAAACTCACCCAATACACACAAATTCGCACGGAACTCAATTGATTCTCTTTCAAATGTGGTTAAATAGTAACCAGAGTATTGATTACCTAAATACTCTAAAAATGTTCCAGACACCAAAGGTCACTGCCCTTTAGACCTTTTGAAAAACAATATCCATGTGGTTAAGGAAAAGAAGATATTTAACCAACAACAGCTTAGCAAAGAGGTCTTATTTTCAAACAGAGACAAAAACCAAACCACGATGCAGTTCTAGAATTCCTGGTCTTTTCCGGTATCTCTTGGAACTTCTGAGGGCAGATCAATCTATTTCACAAGACTGAAACAAGGCTAATATTGTCATATCAACTCAGACATAAAGCACTCAGAAAAATGTAGGAAATGCCAACAGTTACATGAAAGTTCTACTATATATTGCCAAACATCTAAATCCTGAAATATATGTGTAATTCAATGGACTTTCCACTTTTCATACAGACACTGGCTATCATCAAGATCCAGCATATCTGTTTCTTGAGGGGGCCAGATGTCTTAAATAGACATCTCCAGAAGCACTCTCTAGAATTATAATGTCAAATGTCAATAGAACCACACAACTGGGCTAATGGTACCATACCTGCATATAATTTCTTACTCTCCAACACATAAATTAAATTAAATTAAATTAAATTAAGAGTTGGGGTGTCCTTTGTAGGGACATGGATGCAGCTGGAAACCATCATTCTCAGCAAACTATCGCAAGAACAGAAAATCAAACACCACATGTTCTCACTCATAGGTGGGAACTGAACAATGAGATCACTTGGACACAGGAAGGGGAATATCACACACCGGGTCCTATTGTGGGGAGGGTGGAGAGGGATAGCATTAGGAGATATACTTAATGTAAATGATGAGTTAATTGGTGCAGCACAGCAACATGGCACATGTATACATATGTAACAAACCTGCACGTTGTGCACATGTACCCTAGAACTTAAAATATAATAATAATAAAAAAATAAAAAAATAAAACTGCCAAGTCTGACATTTTGAAAACAAAAAACAAACAAACAATAAAAAAAATTAATAAAGATGGATGGATAGATAGGTAGGTAAATAGATGATGGATAGATACACAGACAATAATTGAAGGCCTACTATGTGGCAGGCATTTCATATGTCTTATTTAATTTTCATAGCAGGGATATGAGATAGAAATTATGAATTCCATTTAGATGGAATTAATGAAGACGAAGAAATGGAGGCCCAGAGAAAGTAACTAACTTGCCGAAAGCTGTACAGCTATCTCAATATCCTTGGGAATATTTAGATTCTCTCATTAGCAGGACTGTCCAGTAGTATCATTACTGATCTCAAAGTTAGGAGAAATTTTAATGAATGACTAGTATGCTTCAGAAAATGTGTTTCTGATTTAAACGCGGAGATTTTTTTAAAGGCACCAAATTGTTATCATCTCCCTTTTCTCAGAGATTTTGGTAAACTTGACAGAAGTAAATGTGGATTCTGGGTCCTGGCGAGTCCCCGGAGCCTATGATTTCTGTGTCTCTCTTTCTCCTACCTCTTTTCATTTGGACTCCTGGGTCCTCTTGGCCTCAGTTCTACCCTACTTTGAAAATCACACTTTCTTTTTGCTCCACAATATTCCAGCGTGACTAGCATTTCATTATGCTTTCACTGAAGATATGAAAGACAATGGGGGGTGTTCTATCTGGGCACCCTGGGGCCAGCTCATGATGACACATCTGGCAGCCACCTCTTTCTACCAACTTCCCGTCCTTTCTCATCCATAGTCAAAATTCCTGACGCAGATCCACAGAGTCCCCTGGGAAGTGTAGCTCAGGTTCCCCGACTCCTCCTACAGCTTTTCTCATGAGGAGAAGACTTCCCCTACAACAATGTTCTCCATTAGGGGATATTTGACAATGTTCAAAGATATTTATGTTATCACAACCTGGGGGGTTGTGCTACTGGCACCTAGTGGATAAAGGCCAGGGATGCTGCCACACGTCCTACAATGCCCAGGACAGGCCCCCACAACAAAAAATTGTCTGGCCCAATATATCAATAGTACCTAGGCTGGGAAACACTGCCCCATGGAAAAGCTTATCTGCCTTCCTCTGATTCCTGAAATACAAGCCATCAGGTCTTCCTTCCTAAAGCGGCTCCTTCTTGAAATGTCTCTGATGCCTTTTCTCCCTACCTAAGCCCTCAATGGCTTTGGGACTCCTTCTTAACCTTTATCACCTCTCCCACCCCATCCCCAACACGGTCCCTTACATCCCACCATATTCCTCTGTAATATTTTCCCGCCAACCTTCTCTCCTTCATCCTCACTGTCTTTGATCCATATCAGGGCCTCATCTCTCTGTAATTCTCATAACCCTCTCCTAGTGGGCCTCCAGTTCTCTCTCACTTCAACCCTCCCTCTCTAGCACTGCTAGATTCATCAACAAGAAAACAGTCCCTGACAACATCGCTGTCCTGCTCAGAAAGCTGCAGTGGCTCCCCCATTGTCTATAAGAGTAAAAGTCCAAATTCCTTCATAAATGAGTCCCAGCCCATTTTTGCAGCCTTATCAACCACAACTCTGCAATGGTCCCCTACAGCATAGTCTAGGTTCCCCTCACCTTCCTCATGCTTTACTGCTGCTGTGGCTTTGCTCACACTGGGCCTTCCACCTGAACTACCTTCGTCCATCATCTCCTCCCTTTCTGCCAAGCATCTTCTCAAATGTCAGATCCATCATGGATCTTTTGCTGGTGGCTCCATTTAAAAGGTATCTCCTTGGAAGCTCAACCTCATAAATGTGCTAGCAGCACTTCTAATTTTTGTTTCATATTCTTCTAGGGGAGCAGGGCGTAACCGGAGAACTTACATTTCTTTAGTGTCAGTTTTGTGTCTGATTCTTCTTTATAATCATCCATATCACTTAACAATAAAATCTTTAATCGGAAATAGTTGTTGAGTGAATAAGCAAATAAGCAATTAAAAATAGATTACTATTTCAGAATATTTTCAGGTATATTTTCTCATTTAATTCTCAAAATAATCTTGTGAGATAAAAATCATTATCCTATCCTGGGCAACATGGTGAAACCCCACCTCCACAAAAATTACAAAAGTTAACCAGGCATGGTGAAGTGCATTTGTAGTCCCAGATACTTGGGAGGCAGAAGTGGCAGGATCATCAGATCTTGTGAGCCAAGATCACGCCACTGCACTCCTGCCTGTGTGACAGAGCCAGACCATATCTCAAAAATAAATAAATATATAAATATATAGATATCATTATCCTGAAGAGAATCTTGAGAGTCAGAGAGATAGTGATTGAGGGGGAAAATGAAACTAAGGTGTTTGAAATCCCAGGCCCAGTGCCTACCACCTTATACGTCTATTTAATCTTCACAGCAATCACGCAAGGCCAGTAATACTAATGCAGTTTTGAAAATGAGTATATTGAAATTCAGGGTGGTTAAGCAATTTGCCTGCAATCACACAGCAGGTGAGTCTTAGAGTCATGGATTTATAATCTGTCCAACTGCAAAACTTCAGCTCTTTTTGGTCTGGTGCAACAACTAAGTGGTATATCAGGACTAAGGCCTGGATCTTCTAGCTCCAAGTCTAATGATCTAGTATGCTTTAGCAGAGAATGAATATAATTTCTAGAGGACAAAGAAAGCAAAATCATCACAGGATGAAATCAAAGGAGAAAAGCGAATAAGAAATGGGAGTATTCAGTGTCTCTGTGAGTGAGTGTGTGTGTGTGCGCGCGCGCATGTGTGCACGCATGCACTGGGACGGGGGAGGGGCATCTATCTGCTTTCAGCCCAAATGTTCTAAGATGAATGGGAAATGCCAAAAAATTGTTAGGTTTGCATATGTGGATTCCACCTTAATTGTAGCATTTTGTTATCAGAGATAGATAGTTATAAAATACCAAGCAGAACAGACATGGAGATGGCAATTCATTTTGAAAACACATTGCCTGTCTTTTCACCATCTAAGTCAGCCTGTGAGTTATGACCTCAGAAAGGAACATGTCCTGTGTTGGCTCAGACGGCTCCCACAGGGTGACATCCAGATCTGTGCTCTCTGCAAAGCTTTTAGAAGCTCTGTGCCACATTCCCCCGTGCTGGCCCTGCGTTTGCCCAATCCAAATAGGAGATCTAAATTCTGCAAAGCTAGTGCAAATGGAGGCAATGTGCTGGAGTGGAAAAAAACACAGCCTTAGATCAGAAAGTGCCACTAACCAGTTATTGCCTCCTAGCCTTAGTTTCTTCATCTGTAAAATGGATAAAACAATACCTATCTAACAGGATAGGATCAAGCACCAAATTAGGATATTTAATCTAAAGATATTTAAATATCTAAAATGAAGGTATTTAAACACTAAATGAAGAAATCTACTCACAACTGGGCATTTTGAGCAGCTGTTGCTGCTTTATTCAAACAATGCTCCCCCTTCTCACAATCTATTTTTCCCCATTCATATGCATGAGAGCTTTCATTTAAGTACCAAGAAAGGAGAAAGTGGAAGAAAGGAGGGATCTGGCTAAGAGACTATTGGAGGGAGGATGTGAGAAATCTGTGTGCTGGTTCCTTGGACTGATTGTGAGTCCCTCTGGCAGGACAATGCAACCAGCAGAAGCTGACAGAATGACTCCAACTGTAGATCCAGGTGGCAACATGGCAGAAAGGCCCCTTCTACCCAAGTTCCAGTATCATTATGGCATCTAAAGCATTGAAAACTTTGAGAGCAACTCAGAGTAGCAACTTCAACATGGACGTGGCCAATCTCACCATGGTCATAGAAGACATAAAGTTTCGCTGTGCAGCTAACTGATTGGTCAACATGAATGGCTGAACATACAGTTTTGTGGGTTTGCCTAAGGTATCTTTGTGGGGGCTGTATATGTATGTGTATATGTGTGGGTGGGTGTGTGGGTATACTGGGGGATGATATCCTGCACCCTCACTGGAGAAGCCTGCAAAATATTCAGCACAGTATCTGGTACAAAATCTGCAATTAGCAAATGAGCATCTCCTGTCCACTGTCTTCCCCATCCTCCATTCTTCACCCTTTGTAAGATTACATGTCTTTTATATCTGTTTTTCCTCCTGATTACCTCATCAGTCCCTGGTAACAGCCAACAGACATTAGCAGTGGGTTTTTGACTGGAAATGAAGTAGGGCTGGTTTAGTAATTGGTCTCAATCAGAGGCTTAACAACGAATGGGCTAATGCATGCCTGCTGCTCCCTACTTCATACTGAAGCTTTGTATTTGCATTTCGGGGGTGGATGAGAGGGAGTCACTGTCTGGCTCATTAAAGTAGAAATTAACGACCTTTTCTCAAAGAGGCATTCAGCATTGTAAGCAGCTCTGGCCAAATCTGGGTGTTCCTTCGAAAAATCTGTGTTGGAATTTGGCTGCAATAAAAACAGAGTTAATTTTGAACCTGAGCAAATTTTGACCTGAGCAAATTCTCCAGGCCTCATCCACTGGTCAGTTGTCTCCTTCTCTGCAGTGCCTTCACTCACAGCTTGGTGCAGCATAGCCCTCTCTGTTCCCACAGTGCCAGTTCATACCACTCGTTTTAAAAGACCACTGACTTGATGGATCGTCCTTCATCCTGCTTGTGATTTCTGTGAACTTCTGGAAGGCAAGACTATGCCTGGCCCAGAGTCTTTGTGAATCAGATACGTGAGAGTCAGTGAGTGAAACTAGCTCTCCATAGCCAGGCTGGCTTCATCTGCCCCTGGTGCAAGCAATAAGGGAGCACGCGGCGTGCAGAGATGTTAAAAACAATCCTAAAGCCCTCTAGAAGTCAGTTAGCTTTGTGTGGTCACCATGAGCAGGCTATTCTAAACAATGTCCCTGGTCACATTGCCTTCTCCCACAGTTTTCAACCTTCCATTCCCTCCCAGCACCACACTGAGATGCCTGTTACTTTCTGTTCTCCAGATACCCTGTGAGCTTTTTGAGAGTGAAGACTATGATTTAAATCATCTTTGTATTTCCACTGCTGACAGATAGTAGGTGCATATTTTATGTAATTACAGAAGATTTCAGCTTTTAGGTCCAAACATAACTGGATTGAAATCCCAGCACAGCCATGAACCAGTCTTGCAACTTTGGGCAAATTGTTTCACCACTGTGCCTTCATCACCCCTCCTATATAGTGGGTCTGATGATTATTGGGTTTATAAATATATGTAAGTGTGTATATGCATACAGATATATATCATATATACACACAGTACCTAATTAATGTTTACTGAATTGACCTGAATGAGCAAGCATTTCCAGGCAAAATCATAATGAATGCTGTTTTTCTTTGTAATCTTTTCACTTCTCTCCTGATATGGTTTGACTCCGTGTCCCCACCCAAATCTCATCTTGAATTGTACTCCCATAATTCCCACATGTGGTGGGAGGGACGTGGTGGAAGATAATTTGAATCATAGAGGCGGTCTCTCCCATACTGTTCTTGTGGTAGTAAACAAGTCTCACGAGATCTGATGGTTTCATCAGGAGTTTTTGCTTTTGCATCTTCCTCATTTTCTCTTGCTGCCTCCATGTAAGAAATGCCTTTCACCTCCCACCATGATTTGGAGGCCTCCCCAGCCATGTGGAACTGTAAGTCCAATTAAACCTCTTTTTCTTCCCAGTCTCAGGTATGTCTTTATCAGTAATGTGAAAACAGACTAATGCAGTAAATTGGTACCAGCAGAGTGGGGTGTTGCTGAAAAGATACCCAAAAATGTGGAAATGACTTTGGAACTGGGCAACAGGCAGAGGCTGGAACAGTTTGGAGGACTCAGAAGAAGACAGGAAAATGTGAGAAAGTTTGGAACTTCCTAGATATTTGTTGAATGGCTTTGACAAAAAGCCTGACAGTGATGTGGACAGTAAGGTGGAGATGAAGAACTTGTTGAGAACTGGAGTAAAGGTGACTTTTGTCATATTTTAGCAAAGAGACTGTCAGCATTGGCCCCTGCCCTAGGGATTTGTGGAACTTTGAACTTGAGAAAGATGATTTAGGGTATCTGGTGGAAGAAATGTCTAAGCAGCAAAGCATTGAAGATGTGACTTGGGAGCAGTTAAAGATATTCACCTTTATAAAGGAAGCAGAGCATAAAAGTTCAGAAAATTTGCCGCCTGATGATGTGATAGAAAAGAAAAACCCATTTTCTAGGGAGAAATTCAAGATGGCTGCAGAAATTTGCATAAGTAACGAGGACCTGAATGTTAATCCCTAAGACAACTGGGAAAATGTCTCTGGGGCATGTCGGAGGTCTTCATGGCAGCCCCTCCCACCACAGGCCTGAAGGCCTAGGTTTTGTGAGCTGGGCCCAGGGTCTCCATGCTGGGTACAGCCTAGGAACTTGGTGCCCTGCATGCCAGCCTCTCCAGCCGTGGCTGAAAGGGGCCAATGTACAGCTCGGTCCATGGCTTCAGAGAGTGTAAGCCCCAAACCTTGGCAGCTTCCACATGGTATTAAGGCTCAGAGTTCACAGAAGTCAAGAACTGGGGTTTGGGAACCTCCATCTAGATTTCAGAAGATGTATGGAAACACCTGGATGCCCAGGCAGAAGTTTGCTACAGGGGTGGGGTGCTCATGGGAAACCTCTGCTAGGGCAGTGCAGAAGGGAAATGTGTGGTCAGAGCCCCAACACAGAGTTCCTACTGGGGCACCACCTAGTGAAGCTGTGAGAAGAGGGCCACCATCCTCCAGACCCTAGAATGGTAGATACACTGACAGCTTGCACCATTGACTGGGAAAGCCACAGACACTCAATGCTAGCCTGTGAAAGCAGCTGGGAGGGAGGCTGTACCCTGCAAAGTCACAGGGGCAGAGCTGCCCAAGACCATGGGAACCGACCTCTTGCATCAGCATGACCTGGATGTGAGACCTGGAGTCAAAGGAGATCTTTTAGAGCTTTAAGATTTGACTGACCTGCTGGATTTTGGACTTGCATGGGCCCTATAACCACTTAGTTTTGGCCAATTTCTCCCATTTGGAATGGCTGTATTTACCCAATACCTGTACCCCCACTATATCTAGGAAGTAACTAGCTTGCTTTTGATTTTACAGGCTCATAGGTGGAAGGGACTTGACTTGTCTCAGATGAGACTTTGGACTGTGGACTTTTGGGTTAATGCTGAAATGAGTTAAGACTTTGGGGGACTGTTGGGAAGGCATGATTGATATTGAAATGTGAGAACATGAGATTTTGAGGGGCCAGGGGTGGAATGATTTGGTTTGGCTCCATGTCCCCACTCAAATCTCATCTTGAATTGTACTCCCATAATTCCCATGTGTTGTGGGAAGGACATGGTGGGAAATAATTTGAATCATGAGAGCACTTTCTCCCATACTGTTCTTGTGGTAATGAATAAGTCTCACAAGATCTAATGGTTTTGTCAGGGGTTTCTGCTTTTGCATCTTCCTCATTTTCTCTTGCCACTGCCATGTAAGAAGTTCCTTTTGCCTCCTGCCGTGATTCTGAGGCCTCCTCAGCCATGTGGAACTGTAAGTCCAATTAAACCTCTTTTTCTTCCCAGTCTTGGGTATGTTTGTCAACAGCATGAAATGAACTAATACATCATCCCTTCTGTCATGATTCTCTGTTCCAGAAATACCAACCTGTGGCTATTCAGGTTGGGCTTACTCTCAGCGATGCCCATGATGCCATCTGAAGAATCAGTAATGCCACAAGGGTCACTGAGAAACTGATAGAGACCACTGTGTGTGTGCACCATTTTTCTATGTATTTTAGGCATCTTTATATTGTCAGCCCATGAGTATTTACATTTTAAATGAGACCCTTAAAGAAATTGTAGCCTTTAAGTCTCAGAGCAATAGTGACCCAATGGACTGATCAGTCAGAACCTGAGCTGTGGGAGTGATGACAAGCTTTTCACTATTATGTTATAGCCAGTGATATAATGCACATGGCAATCTGTTATTGCATTGGTTCCATTGAGGCTTAGGGTTAGACACTGTGGTGGACATTGAACACTCAGAGATGAAGAGAACACAGCCTCTGTCCATCACCATGCTATGCATACGGGTGAGTGTGTCATGGAGAGCTGCAGAGGGCTAAGCTGGGAGCAGCCACCAACAGCTGCTGATGTGAGACTTAGGCTTTGAAGGAAGCAGGAAGAAGAGGATAGGAGCTTGGTTGATGCAGAAGTTTACTTTAAACAGAGAGAGGAAGAAAGAGCAAGCATCCCAGACACTGAGAAGAGAATAAGCAAATCAGGAAGGCACCAAAGAGCATGGCCATCCTGGGGCTTAACCAGCTATCTGGAGGGCTAGAACCAAGTATACCTTGAGAAGGATTGGCAGGACAGGCAAAGCCACATCCAACAACTTTGGGTTTTGTGGTTTTGGTTTTTTGTTGTTGGGTTTTGGTAAGACTCAGGTATGTATTTCATCCCTAAGGACAGGGAGGTACAATTGAATGAATTGAAGCTGTGGAGCCTCCTGATCAGATTTGTACTTTGCACTCTGGGATACTCTTGGAGGATGCAGTGAGGGGCGGGGATCAGGGAGTTAGGATTGGAAGCAGAGAAATCAGGTTAGAGACCAACTTCCAGGATCTGGAACACCATGCACCTGCCACACAAAGGGAAGCCCTTGGGGGCTCCCCAGAGGGAATTCAGAATCTCCAGAGTCAGGCACCTGGATTCTTACGCTAACCTGTATCAAGACCACATTGCATGAACTTGGGACAGTCATTTGACTTCTCTGGACTTCAGTGTCCACACTCGAGGGCTAGCTTATCTCCACTGCCTCCTCCAGTATGCAACCTTAGGCTTATATAATCCTTATCTCAGAAATCCCTGTTAGAACTGCAGGACCAGGAAACACACACACACACACACACACACCATTCAAGTCTGTTTTCATACTTTTATTCAAGATTTGTCTTCCCATGAGACACTCTGGGCTGTCAGGCTGTAATTAGACTTTCTCCCAGACAGTGTGGAGTGAGAGACAGAGCCGGATTAGCCCCTGTAAACAAATTTGGTCAGTTCTCTCCTCACCAGCCTCGTTCTGGTTGAGTGGATTTCAGCAGCTCCTGGGTGAATGTTAATGCCCCCCACGTACACAGTTGCAAGAAAAACAATAACTGTGCATTTGTGTCTCCATTTCTTGAGAACGCTCTGGGTTTCACTTTTCAAAGGTCTTTGTGATATAGCACTAGGCAGTGGGGGATGGCATGGCAGGGAAGCAGTGCAAAGAGACTAGAAAGACCTTAAGGCAGGAGGTAGGGCACCTGGGTTTCAAGACAAGCTCAGCCACTAATTGTCTTTGTAACCTTGCAAAAGTCACTTTAGCTCTCTGAGCCTTGGGCATCTCAACTATAAAATGAGGCTAAGCACACCTGCCTCGCGGGCCTGCTGGAAAGAGTAATTGAGATAATGTACATGAGAGTCTTTGGTCATGCTCTGTCGATGAGGGGCCCTGCATCCAGGATCACAGACTCAGCCGCCCACTGCAGAGGATCAGGGAGTCAGGGCAGGTAGAGAGCATTAGGAGAGCTTGGTGCAAAATTCTTGTCAGCATCAGCATCCTAGAAAACAGGAGAGGTCCAGACCAGATGCCCATGAACTGTCCTCTGATGAAAACTGCCCTGAAATTGAATATAGTTATTCACTCCATGAAAGAAGAGAGAAAACAATGAACATTTATTGAGCACTTGTGCTTTTCCTGCCTTCCTTACAGTAGCTTTAAGTGGGAATTCTTATACTCGATCCAAAAAGGAGGAAACTGAGGCCAAAAGGAGGCAGGAGGGAGAGAGGATTTGAGGTGAAGTTAACCTGACCTCAGAGTCTGACTACGCCCCTGTCTTTGACATAACAAGCAGATTAATGCCAGATTTAGATGAGTGACAGATGCATAATCGGTTATTAAGAAAACAAATGATATATTTGAGGAGGCCGCTACTCATCTTTTCAGAGTGGCATCAGGGAGGAGGGATTTGTGTCATAAATTATATGCGTCACGAAGGCAGGGGCTGTTTACTCACAGCGGTACCCCAGCACCAAGCACACTGCCTGGCACAGAGCAGGCACACAATCAATATGTGTTGAATAAATGAATAAATGAGCCCTGTGAGGCTCATAATCATCCCTTTAGCTTTTTCTGGCTGATCACAAATAGTAAGAAAGGAAAAGAAAGTCGTTCACATAAATTGTCCAAGGAATTTGCACACATTCGTTGTACCAATTATTTAAATTTCTACTGTGGTATAACAAACCACCTAAAAACTCAGTGGCTGGAAACAACATTGGCTTATTATTTCTCAGGATTCTGTGGAAGGTTGTTCAGCTGAGAGCTCAACTGGGGCTGGGACATGAAAGACAGTCTATCATTGCATAGGGTTTCTCTGCACATGGCCTCTCATCATTCAGGAGTCTAGCTTAAGCTTCATTACAGCATAGCAGCTGACTCCCAAAAGAGAATTATTATGCTTATATTACACTTGTCAGTGTCCCACTGGTGAAAGCAAATTGCAGGTCAACCCTAGGATCAGTGTGGGAGGGGACCATCCAAGGGTGTGAATATCAGAAAGCATGGTTCATTGAGGCCAATTGGCCACTGTAGTCTTCATGAGCAGTACATAATAATGAACTCATATTTATGAAGCTCTTAAGAAAGTGCCTGCACTTAATTGATACTACCTAAGTATTAAAAACAGCTAATGATTATTAATAGCTAATTATAACACATTGTTATTAGTTATTATTAACTTCTTTACCGCCACTGCTTTTATTTTATTGAATATGAAATAAGGACCCCCAGGCTTGGGAAGCTCTGGCATAGCCCTCGAACTCTGAGCATATTATCACTCTGTGTTACTGAAACTACAATTGTGTTTCAGTAGATGAGTTGGCAACAAACATAAAGTTGGGTCCTTCTTCCTACTCTTCCCTCCTCATTTCCTTTTACTTAATTACCCTAACCTGGTCATGTGTTTTGCTTGTTCTCAGAAATGACACTTGGTTTAGCAACCTAAACGAAGACTGCTTATTTCCATAAAAATCAATTCACTCAACAAGCATTTTTCTGAGCCCACCATGGTGAGCACTTTCCCTTTTCCGGAGACTCATTTGAAGATAGACATGAGACTCTGTCCTAGTGGATGAGATACAGAGGAAAATCTGTTGGATAACTTCTAAGGAAAGCTACCAGCCTGATGGAAACTAAGAGAAGTGCAGGGAGAATCCTCATTTCCCTTCATGTTTTTGAATATAGTAATGTGAGGTCATGATACTTGGAGGAGACCTTTTACGTCTCAGTTATCATCATAAAAAGAACATGCCTCGGGTATCCCTCTCTCCTGGAGGAAAAGAGGTACATGGAACAGAAGGGCCCAGCAAACCTGCATACCTTCAGCTTGAATTAGAGTTGCTCATTCAAATCCAGACTCAATCAGCTGACTTCCACCTGCCATAGCCTGAAGTCAGGCTGCTCAGCCAGCCACAGATCTGAGAAAGAGTGTGGTCTAAAGTGCTAGGTGTTGGATTAAGTGTTAGACAGCCTTATTGTATCAATAGCTCACCCATGCATCATTATATTCCCCAGTCTGCTGTCCACTGAGCTGCAGAATGTGCGGTTTCAGCCCAGGACCACCTTGACATGGAGGGGAAGATTGTAAGAAAGTTCTTAAAAGTGGTCTCTTGGAGTTTGGGAACTTATAGAAACATAGAAACCAGTGCCTACTTTTCTGGTTTCTGAAGGCAGGAGACTTGCTGGAGTAGCCCACACAAGGAGGGTCAGGTAGGGACCACGGAGTACCATGGTTAGGACAAGGAGGCTAAAATACTAGAGTGATTTTATCCATGTTGCTGAAAGTGACCAAAAAGCTATGGATTTACCAATAAGATATGGGAAAGTGGATTTAGACAGAGCTTAGCTGAAGGCAGTGACTGGAAAAGAAATAAAACCGTATCTGGTTTGTGGCCCCAGTTTGAACTGTTCAGTAAGCCCGTTCCACTTAGTATTTCTCTCTGTCTAAAAAATTGAGCAACGTCTTCAAAATGGAGATTTTATTATGCACTTTCTCATGTGAAACATCAACAAAATTGTGGGTGCTGGTCTCAGTATGGCTCCTTTTCTGTTAATATTTTTTATTTCCTTGTTTTGTGCAAGTAAATTGTTTATACACCAGTCTCTTGCAGAAGAAATCTTTCACATGGCATTTGTATACATAATTCAAACCTACTTGTCTCCAAGCTTATAGAAACTCCGAAAGACTGTTAGTTGAGTGTGATTAACACTGTGGTTGCTAAAATTAAAATTATTAATGGCAGCAGCTACTATTTCCTGAGCACTTTCTACATGTCTAGTTCTGGGGAAATGCTCTGAATGCAATTTATCCAATCCTTATACCAGCCCATGAGGTGAATACTATTATCCCATGCTCTCCTAATAATAATAAAGTAGTATCTGCTTGGCACTGCCTCTACATCAGGCAATGAAGCGAGTTCTTCACATGCATTGCCTCGGTGCTTTCTACAACAACTGCATCAGCTGGGATGATTAGTTTCCTGTGTATCAGGTGAGAAAGCTGAGGATCCTGTGGGTGAGAGGACTTTCCCACAACACATAGTCAAGAAGAGGCAGTATCTGGATCTGAACCCTGATCTGCCTACTTTTTTTTTTGACAGAGTATCAGTCTGTCACCAGGCTGAAGTGCAGTGGCATGATCTCAATTCACTACAACCTCTGCCTCCCGGGTTGCAGCAATTCTGCCTCAGCCTCCTGAGTAGCTGGGACTATAGGCGCGCGCCCCCACACTCAGCTAATTTTTGTATTTTTAGTAGAGACAGGGTTTCACTATGTTGGCCCGGATGGTCTCGATCTCTTGGACTTATGATCCACCCGCCTCAGCCTCCCAAAGTTCTGGGATTACAGGCGTGAGCCACCACGCCTGGCCTGGTTTGCCTACTTCTAAGCCCATATTACTTCTACTTCGTCTTTGACTCTTAGAAACAGAAACCATATGGCCACCCACGCACTCACTGCTGCCCAGACCTTTTGGCTACAATGTAGATTCATCTAATTATCCCCTCCAGAAATTTTCTCTAACACCAAAGGCTGGATTGATACATTTTGGTGTAATCCCATGTGGGTGAAATCTGGTGGCTTCAGAGCAAAAGCAAGCACAAAAGGAAAGGGAAAGTCTCATGACTTTTGGTTTATGTGCAGCTAGCAGCTCCCTTTCCCAACTTTTGCCTCAGAGTCCAAGCTGTCACTGGGCCCAGGGCAGAGGGTAGCCCTCACTGCTGATGCTGGGGCCTCAACTGGGAAGCAGCCAACGGATGTTAACAAAAGAAACAAACACACATTATTCTTTCATAAAACTTGTACAGTTTACAAATCTCTTTCATTTACTTTGAGTCTTGCATTCATGCTGTGAAATAAATATCATTATGCCCAATTTATTCTCATATTGATGACCTAGTAGAGACCATGCATTTTGCCAGGCAATTTCAAGTACAACACATTATTTAAATCCCACAAAGACCTGTGAAGCGGAGATTATTATTCCCATTTTAAGGAACAGGGAATTAAGGTTCTGAGTAGTGGAAAGACATACTCATTGCCACCCACAAAATCAGTGGCAGAGTCTACATTGGAAGCCAGAACATCTAGTGGCAAAGCCTGTGCTCAGTCCATGGCACAAGGCTGCTACCAGACACGCCCCAGCCCACCAGACTGACTCAGCAGCTCAGCTTCTAAATACCACTGCTCTGATGGTTTGAGTTTGTCTGTCCCACCATTGTAAGTGGAAGCAGAAGACTTGTCTCTTTAGTGCACAGGGCTTTCTGATCAAAACGAGCTTTATCCGAGGAACTGCACCCCAGGAGCCTCTTTGGCATCTCAACTTGAGGAAATGACAGGATTCTGGACCTTGATCCTGAATCTAACACCATAATGGGATGAGGCTTTTTTGGAGGTATTGGGAAGCAGTGGATATAGTTGGCGTGTAGAATAACTGTAATTAATTTGAGGCCAGAGGGCAGACTGTGGCATGGTTGTTTTAAAACATGATCCCAAAACTAATTGATATTCCTCCCATTAATGTCCCCTGCCCTTGAATCTGGGTTCTGGGACTTCTTGGCCAAAAAAATGTGGCAGAAGTAGTGCTGTGCCAGTTTCCAGTTTCAGGCTTTAATAAATGGACAGCTTCTACTTCCTACCTCTTGTGACACTTACTCTTCTAACCCAGCAACCATACTGTGAGGAAGCACGAGTTGCTCTGTGAACAGACCAGTGTGGAAAGTGATATGAACAGGAGGCAGAGAAATACTGGGTAGAAGAGGGTGGGTTCCTGGCCGGGGTTCCACCCTCAAGCCTGGACCCATGGCCCCAAATGAGAACTTCACATGCTTGTTTTCCTGCCTGAATGTTGCCTTTTCCAAAACCACACTGGTCCCCCCAGCCTCCCACCCTGTACCCATAAAAATCCCAAGCTCTGCTGGCAGAAGAGCAGAGTGGAGCGGCAGAGAAGGAGAGAAGAGAAGCAGCAGCCAGATGTAGAAGAAAAGCAGCTTGATTTCAGAGGGACAGCTTGACAGGGGGACTTCAGAAAAGAGTTCAGCTGGGGACAACTGAACTCCAGGAGAAGATTATATTCCCACTCTGTCCCACTTCCAGCTCCCTTTCCCGCTGAGAGCCACTTCCACCACTCAATAAAATCCTCCGCATTCATCACGCTTCAATTTGTTCGTGTGACCTGATCTTCCTGAACGCCAGATAAGAACTCAGGTACCAAGAGGGCAGGGTGTAAAAGGCTGGCACCTTGACTCTCCACTGAGCTGGTAAACACTTAGCTATCCATGGACAACAAATGTTAAAAGAGCATTGATTGTAACACACGCCCTCTGGGGCTCCAGGGGATGCAGACACCCCTTCCTAGATAGCAGAGCTAAAAGAACATTGTAATGTGCTTGAACCCTGCTGCAGGGCTGCACAGAGTCTGCTCCCACCAGAGAGGAGCAACTGGCCTGTTCCAGTATTCATTTGCTTGGGCTCCTGCACCCACTCACCTGTGTGCTCCCGCTCTGTGAGGGGTTCAGAGCTGCGGGCTGAGTAAATGAGTCACCCCTTCACAAATCTTACAAAGGGGTCAAGGGAAATATCCCATCTCAAAAGGAACTGACAAGCAACTTTGCTAGCCATGCAAATGAGCCATCTTGAAAGAGGGTTCCCAGATGAGCCACCCCAGACAATGTTGCATAGAGAAGGGACAAGATGTCCCCACCGAGCCTTAACCTTAAATGAGCAAAATGAGGGATTGTTTTATTTTAAGCCACTGTGTTTTGAAATGGTTAGTTATACCACAATAGATAACCACAAGAGAGGAAAACCTAACATTTGTGGAGCCTATACCATACAGCAAGGCCATTACATTGACAACCACTCTGACTTCCTTTAGCAATCCATGTAAACAGATGCAGAAACTGAGGCTCAGAAAGGATAAGTGACTCTCTTGAAATCCGATACCCGGTAAGTGGATCAGCATGGATCTGAATTCTGCCTGGTGAAGGAGTTCAATCTCCAGCTTTAGCCACTAAACCACAGGGCAATGATACAGACACTACTTCTCCTCAACTTCCAGCTACCTGTTAACCTGTTTTTACGGGGATCGCACAGAGCCTCCAAGTGCAAAGCAAGCATACCGGCTCGTTTTGTTCTTAGATTGCGTGATATGTATTTGGAAATAAACACGTTCAGGTGTGAATTTCAGCCACAACTCCAGGGAGTGTCCCCCTGGGGTAGGGCAGTACTGAGTCAGCCAAGCAACTTTCTGGCTGCATCACGATGGGCTCATTACTTAATTTCTATCAGCCTCAGTTTCCTCATCTGTAAGACGAGGACAAAAATAGCTACTTCACAGAGCTTTTGTAAGAATCTAATGAGAAAATGTTATGTAAATGACTTAACATAGCACCTAACCCATAATAAATATTCAGCAATTGAGTGTCCCTTTTATTGTGGATTTAGACTTAGAAAAGTTTTCTTGTTTCAGCCCCCAACCCCAACAAAGAGAGTCTCACAAGGTCCCAGTGGAGCAGATACATCCCATCCCTGAGCATCATTTATTTTTACTTGTCCCAAAAATTTTAGCCCTTTTTTTGCCACTGCTCCTTCAGCCCCTCCGGACAAGGACAAGAATGAATCTCAAACACAGCCAGTAAGCTTTGCTCACAAATTCCTCCTTCACGACTGACTGAGCCCTGACACTGGAAAGAAACATTCCGTTGAATCATGTAAATCCCCACTCATCTCCAAATTGGGTGCTGGAGTGCCTCAGGGAAGTGATTTTACAACCTCACTGACTTCAGCCAAGGTAAGCTCCAGTCCCTCTTGCAAAATAATTCAGCCTGCACCTGGCAGCAAGACTGAGCAGGGCTCCTTCCCTTCTGACTGCAGAAATGGCCCCTTTGGCTGAAGGGGAACAGTTTTTCCCCCAGGAGGCAGAAAAAAAGAAGTCCTCAGCCACTGGCCTCCTGCAGCCCTCCCCAGAGGGTGTAGGTAGGTAGAGTTCAGTGATTCAGAGGTCACACCCTTACTGGAACTAAGGATTTCAGATATTGGTGGAGAGGGCTGTTATGAGAGATGGCAACTCCAATATGAGGTCAACTTGCCTGCGCTTTCCCTCACCACCTCCAGGATTTCGGGGGCAGGGTTATGTTATAATGGACTGAGCCATCCTTGTGTCTCCATGCAAGAAAATGCTTTCTAGCCTGATATACCTCTTGGGAGACCTGTTATCTTTTCTTGTACTGCTGCCTTTTTTAAAAATTCAACTCAAAATCTGGATCTTGCAATAGACTATTCAACCCACAGCCGACTGAGCTGCATGAAGTACGTAGCCCCAGCCTCTGCTTAAAACCACCGCCCTGTCTATCCAAAATGCTATGACTGCCTCATCATAAGTGGCACAATTCCTCATTTGGTTAGAAAGGTTCCTTTATTCTCAAGTTATTGGGAACCCAAGTCCTATTACAAATATTAGAAAACAGGTCAGCAGCTTCAGCAAGAATCATAATCATAAAAATTACTATCAGTTTTTGAATATGTAGTCTCCAAGTGCTTCATAACCACTCTATCATGTATTTCTTGCTTCAGCTCCTCAAAGTAGATATTACTGCCTGCATTTTATATATGCAGACACATGTTCAAGAATCAAGTAATTTGTCCAAGGTCACACAGCCGATATGTGGCAAGGTTAGAACTCCAGCTCCACCAGCACTCACTCACCAATGCTAAATTCCTTGGGGAAAGTTCTCCTCTGGTGGCTGTCCACACTACAGAAGGATACACTCTCCAGACTGGCTATGTGACACTGCTTGCCTTTCCCGGCCACGCTCAGCTGGAGGCCTTCAGAGACATCATCCATAGCTCATCTTTTTCATGTCCCAAGTCAGTTCATTGCAAGCTAGAGTCCTTCTCTGTTCTCACCAACAGACAGTGGTTAGCATTTGTCTTTTAGCCCCTAACTCACACAGGTGTGCTCAGGAACCAATGACCTCACCAAAATCAAATATCTACTGTTTTTGCTCAGGTCATATTCCCCCTGCTGTCTGGGTTCTGCTTTCAGTGATGGAGTAGATCAGTAGAATTTTTTTTTTTTTTTTTTTTTTTTTTTCAGAGGACTGAGCCATAATGGAGATTCCTAGGGAAGTCCAGGAGACCAGAATCAACAGATGTTCACAAACCATCTATAGTCTCTTCATGAAGAGTGAAAAATGACTGACAGGGTTTTCCTTGTCAACTGGTGGAGCCCAGATGATGCAGTCTATATGGGTTGATCTTCCTCTTCCAAAGGAAACTGCCCTGCCCACACCACAACCCTGAGCTGTCATGTTTAGCATGTGACCCTACCTACCCTGTCAGCCCCTGGAATGTACGAGGCTGGACACCTGACCAAATGCCAGTTATGATGTGACCGAATATGGAAAGTTCTGCCCAAGCAGAAATACGGCCAATCGTATTTTCACTCTGGAAAATCTGAATTGAAAGATATAAGGAGAATCAGTAGCAGAAAGTGAGACTGGTTGAATGCCCAGAGAGAGGCTATGAGGTAGAAGAGAGACCCTGAATAAACTGATGTTATGTGCAAACAAAATGATGGCAGTGTGGAAATCTGAGTAACCAGAAGTCTGATAATAGACCAAGGACATTTGAAGGAGCAAATTGTTGGCAGAGAGAGAAGCAGAGTGAAGCCAATGGTTAGAAAAAGCTCAGCGGTGCTAATGGCAGACCACTGGGTCGCAGAGCCAGCAGGCTCCGCTGCTGAGATTTCTGCAGGTGCCCTCGACCACGTGCCATGACTGGAAGGTCTGGCCACACTGTGGTACCTGTTCTCAGATGCCTGGGACATGCCCTTTTCTTTCATGGCCAAGGGCATCTTTATGGCAACACCTTCACCTAGTCCTCCCCTTTCTGGTGCTGTTCCGTATAAAAGTCTTTTCATTACAACTAAGAGAATGCTGCTAAAACTATAGTCCCACACCATGTATTTGTGTGACGTACATGGTTTATTGGTGTTTTATAGACTGTGCACTCAATAGAGGCTGTACTTTATCTCTGGGCATCTAGAAAACAAGGGGCTACATCTGTGGCCTGCCAATAAGCAAATGGGGGAGTGATGGTGCTGTGCAGTTTTCTTAGTTTTGTCTTTGGTTCCAATTTATGCCTTTGTCCCCATGTTTTTAAATTTTACTTTAACTTTTGTGATTTTACATTTTGTATATTGTTTTTGGCTCCTTTCTAAAACAAGATAATATGTAAATAAATATTACAAAGAGGCGATATGTCTGAATCAGGGCCCTTGTGGAAAACAGAATTTACCCCAGGTGGTTAAAAAGCAGAGATTTTAATGACAAGACATCTCAGGGAGTTGTGAATAGGGTGGAGGGAACTGACAAGGAAGAGTGGAGCACCCAGCACGGAGCAAGAGCAGGAAGCCATTACCACACAGATGGTAGAAGGAACAAGGTGGGCGGAAAGATGATCACTAGAGCCCCACAGGGATGGGGGCCATGAGGAGGCTTGGTGGGAGCTGCAGTTGCTGGCAGCGTACCAGGAGTGGCAGAGTTTCACGCCCAAGTAGGAAGACGGGCAGGGAAGAAATACCTCAACTTCCTTCTTATCTCACTTCGGCACCTCCTGCTGGAGTTTTCTAACCTGAACAGGCAGCAAAGAAGTCCAGGTGGTGCAATCTCCCAGGGCACAGACAACGGCTGAGAAAGGTGGAGGACAGGGGTGGAGGGGTATTAAGAATAAACAGCAGAGATAAGCATGAAGTCTTAGGCTAATGCTCACAAACAGGGATCAGGCCTGGAGGTAGAACTGAGTGGTTTAAGACCAGTTCTGTGAATGGGGAGCAGGCGGTGGGCTCACTGTGCCACCTGATGGCAAACCTTGTGGCACGTGGCCTTTTTCTCTAGGGGTGTCAGCTTTCTCTTGTTTCTGGAGGACTGAGCTGAACCCCAGAGTCCTGGTAATCTTCAGAATGCTTGCAACTCACTTTCTTCCAAGCTCTACACATTCCCCAGACACCTCCAAGTTCCCCAGAGAGTAGCTATCTTAGTCCATTCGGGCTATGATAACCCCAGAATACTCATAGATTTGGTGACTTAAACAACAAGCATTTTATTTCTCACATTGCTAGAGGCTGGGAAGTCCAAGATCAAGGCCCCAGCAGATTCAGTGTCTAGTGAAAACCCACTTCCTTGTTCATAGACACCAGCTTCTCATCGTAACCTCCCATGGCAGAAGCCGTGAGGTAGCTCTCCACGGCCCCTTTTATAAGAGCACTAATCCTATTCGTAAGGCCTCCACTCTCATAACCTTAGCACCACCCAAAGGCCCCGCCTCCAATTATCACATCGGGGGTTAAGATTCAACTTATGAATTTCGGGGGCACACAAACATTCACTCATTTGCCCCAGCAAAGGCTCTGAGCTTTATCAACTCCTATTGTTCTGCTTGTCACACAGTCAGGAAAAGGTCTCCAAGTAGTCACAGCAGCTGATGAGAGCCTTGGTTTACATGTTCACATTCCCACTGCCTGTTGCTTTGTTCCCTGTGCTTGAGAAAAAGGCCTTCTCAGCTCAGTGAAGGGCCTCAGTTCTCTGGAGAACACATAGCCCCAGAAACATGCTTCCTCTTTAGAGCTCAGGGATTCAGTAAGCCCGCCTCCACACCCGAGTGGGTCCACCCTCACCTACTCCTCATCCCTGCCATGGCTTCAACACAAAACCTCATTCATCCAGACCCACAGACTCAGAATATGTGACAACGTAGAATCCAGCCACTCCGTTCAAATGTATTTGTTGCCATCTGTAGGGAAACAAGAGACCTTATCAAAGTAGAAAGCTAATATTTATTGAGCTAGGTACTCCTGTATACTGCCTCATTCCAGCTATATGTTCATTCTGGGAGATAGATACTGTATTAGAGAAACTGAAGATGGAAGAGGTTCAATTATTTGCCCAAAGTCTCAGTTTTACTGACTCATAGAGGCAAGGTTCGGGCTCTGTTTTTCTGGAGTCAAGGAACCAGGCTTGTCCCATTACATGACACTGCTGCTTGGCAAGAAAGTGATGCTCATACAACTGATTGGAAAGAACAGGAGGGCTCTTTGAAAACAACAATTTTGTTTATTAAAAGAAGATCTCTTTTGGCCAGAAGTAGTGGTTCACGCCTGTAATCCCAGCACTTCAGGAGGTTGAGGCAGGAGGATACATTTGCTTGAGCCCAGGAGTTTGAGGCCAGCCTGGGCAACATAGCAAAACACACACACACACACACACACACACACACACACACACACGCTCTCTCTCTGTGTATATATATATGTCTGTGTGTGTATGTATATATATACACACATATATGAGAATATCTTCTGAGCTTCATTATTATATTGCATGCCTACAGAGTTAGAAATAATAAAACACTATCCAGTTGTTTGGACAAGAGTACTCTGACTCACTTCCCTTGTGCTGTGGGAAGAATGACAGTTTTACACAGTGTCACTGGACACACATACCTTCCAGTCGCCTTCCCCAGCCCATCAAGTTCCACTGCCTTCAGGGCAAATATCTCATGCCCACTAGGGCAAGAATTCACATCCTCTGATTTGGGTTTTAAAGACAAAGATTTACACAGGGTAACAATCTTGTTTTTGTTTTTTTTTTGTTTGTTTTTTTTTGATTGTGGTTGTCTCCAATTTCCCATTGTCTGAATCGTAGCCATGGAATAAATTGAATCTTTTTCTAACATAGAATATATTACTCTTGAAATAGTAGGAAATGTTGATAATTGCCTTTTATTGGACTTACAAATAATTTATAAGTTGGTCCGGTTAAAAAAAAAAAAAAAAGTATCGTAGTCCTTTATTTCTTTGGTTTCTTCCTCCAGGCTAGAAGCAGCCTCTTAAAATAGCTACCTGTGCAGGGATGGGCCTAGCGCTCCCCCTGGTGGTCATAGTGCAGGATTGTGGCTTCCGTAAATGGACCTGAAGCGGCAGACCCTGCATTTGAATTAATTCTTTCTCCCCTAAGTACACAGAGAAATTTGATTTATTCTTCCCAGTCATGCCTGCATTACAGAGCACTTCTGCTTATAAAGTCCATCTGCTTTGAGGGTAAGTAAATGATCAATTCCTCGTATACATTATTATGTGGTGAACATTTTTCTCAAGTAACAACAGCTTCTGTGGTTCTATCAAATGTCAGGGGGGCTGGGGGTTTCTTCTTCCCTTAAGAAGATACTGAGGGAAGAAATATCAGCTGGCCTTTGCATAAGCAGTGTAACTACGTATGGAGGGGATTAGCTAAATACGACTGTATGGGGGATGGAGGCGGAGGAGAAAAAGAAGCAGGAGCAAGAGAAACAGACGGGGAAGGAGTCCGTAGAATGAGAAGCTTAGCTTAGAATCCTGGCCCTATTTACGAGCTGCGCCAGGCGGGATCCTGGGATGGCCCTCCACAGGGGTGACAGAGGGATGCTCGCCCTCTTCCTCTAGGCACGAGGAAGACTATTTCCCAGCCTTCCTTGCTGTTGGCCATGCGACTAGATTCTGGACAGTAGGACGTGGGCAAAAGGGATGCCACACTTCCAGGCCTTACCTCTGAAGCTTCCCTGGAGATTTTTCACACACTCTGTCTCTAAATCCACACCAACGGAAACAAAATATTCCAAAATGTCAGGATCACACAAGGGAGGTGAACCAAATCCATGAGTCATCGCCTAAAGGACACCCACCCAGGAAAGCCACCTAATTCTCATTAGATTGTGATGTGAGCAGGAAATACTCATATATATAGTAAAGTGCTGAGATATGAAGACTGTTTGTTACAGCAGCCAGGATCAACAACCCTGACTATTAAAGGAAGTCATTTAATCCCCCTGGGCTACCATTTCCTCATTTAAAGATAGGGTAAATATATAAAGAATCAACAAAACAATGTATGTGAAAACATTTGGCATCTATCAGGACTGAATAAATCCTGGTTTAAAAGCTATTGTGCTTCACATAAGCAATATTTTCATACTGGATGAGTATTTTTATGGTTATCACCCAGGTTTTTACTTGTAAGAAAAAGAAAATCCAACTCCAATGGGCTAACTGAAATAGGATTTTATTGGCTTCCAGAGCTGGAAACTTCAAGCCTAGATTAAGTCTTAGAGCTGGTTTAATCCATCTAGCAACTCAAGGACCACTCTTTATTCTGCTTGGTAAAACTTCATTCTTAACCTGACTCCCCTGATGGTCAAAGATGGCTGTCAGCAGCTCCTGCTACTACATGTTCCTAGTGAGCTTTAAGGGCAAGAGGAAACCCTATCCCAATATTTCGAGAAAAAAAAAATCCCTTGATTGGGCTGGCTTAGATCACATGCTTACAACTGAATCCATCCCTTCGTTGAGATGGAGAACATGTGCTGATGAACTGACAATCGGGTCCCACATCTGGAGCTGGTGGGATCTGATTGGTGGAGGCGAGGAGTGGGGTGAAGAGGGAGGAACCAGCTTTTCCTTAACTCACAGAGGGATTTAAGTGTGAGTAGGAGAAGTATGAGAGCACACTTTTCTTTTTTTTTTTAATAATGTTTTAAAGCTGAGGGAAAGGGGAGCAGGGATAAGTGTATGCTAACGATTCTACCAAAAATGTGTGCTACAATTGGTATGTTTTTTCCCTTGATGTAAGAAAGAAGTTGTACGGGTAGATGGTGAATATTATTTTGTGATCACTCAAAATGATCATTTAACCTTTCAGAAATCTGTAAGTGAACTGGACATTGTGGGTTTCAACTTCTTAACCTCTGACCATGAGTTTCCTAAAATATCCTCAGATATTGACTTCTTGAAATATGCTCACATATTGACTTCCTGTCTCTCTTGACAGTGCAGTGTTTTTTTTTTTAAAAAAAAGTCTTGTAAGAATAATTTACTTCTTTGCCCTTATGCTTTTCCCCCCTCTTTATTTCTTTGTACTTTCCTTTGATTTTGTGCAAGTGTTTTAGAAAGCATAAGGTGCTGTACAAATGGGAGGGATTGTTCTTCTCCTCTGCTCTTCATGCCTAAGGTAAATCATATGATACTTAATCATAAAATCATGAGACTGATTTTTAAACAGACTACTTAGATATTCGAATGAATCTCTTCTGAGCAGTCACCTGGAGAGGTGAACTTCATATTCCAATGAATATTTGAGCCACAGCTATATTAATTATACCTCAATTTTAACAAAAAGCATAATGGCTTGATCAACTGCATTATGCATCTGATTTAATTCCCAATCCCCTGTAATGTTTCAAAAAAATTAAAAAGAAGAAAAGAAAACCAAAACTGAATCTATGTTTGCAAATCCAAAGCAAAGATTTGTCTTCTTAAATAACATATCTTAGGATCTGAAGGCAACTGTCCATGGAGAATTACAAAAATATTTTGGATCCCGGCATTAGAATAAATGTTGAAGAGCAAACACTCAGGAGGGTGCATGAGTTTTCCATTTGCTTAATAGAAGAGGAGAAGGAAGAGCGGGGAGGAGAAGGAGACACAGGAAGGTGGCAGGGTGTCGCACTCTTCCTCTACATCCAAGATGATCTGGACCACCCTCTTTCAGCCACCCTGCATCAGAATTCTCCCAGCCTACAGGCTAAATCTGAAGTCCTCAGTACACAATTCAAAGCCCACACTGCTGCTACACAACCTGGTCTTTCCCCCCTGGGATGGCTTTCCTGACACACCCTGTACTTCTGCCAGAGTTCTCTCTGCTCCCTGAGGATGCCAGACCCATTCCAGAAACTGTGCCCCCATCATACTGCTGACCCTTCTGGAACAGCCTCTCCCTGCTTTCGTGTCAAAATCTCATGCTTCGTCAAGACCCAGCTTATGCTTTCTCCTCCAAAAAGTTTTCTGAACCCTCTCCTTCCACAAAAAAAGGACGTCATTGCTCTTTCTATTTTGATCTAGTGGCTTTTAAAAAGTCAATTACGGTACTTATTGTTTTCTCTTGTATTATTTGTGTCCTTTGTGCCTGCCATGAGAGAGGTTGCCCACAGATGCATTCTTCAGCCCTGTCCTGTTCTGCTCCAAATGGCAGGACCTCTGACCCCTACAGGCTGTAGGTCTCAGGCTCCCGCATCAGCTGGCTTCTGCCTGGGCTTGGTCAATGGAAGGCACTCACAGGAGACTACTGAAGGATGGGAGGAAGGAAGAAGCCAGGGTACTTCTTCTCTTGAAGCTTCAGAATGTAGAAGTGACCATTACTTTCCCATACTGATTCTCACACTTCCTCTGAGTGATTCTAGCTCCTAGACCCTGATGACACCACCTCCAATTTGTCCCTGTAGCTTAATGGCTCCCAGCTGTTGCTAATCTCTGGGTATCCTCACAGCTCTCCTGGTGTAACAAATTGTCCATATTAAATTTCCTGCTTCCAATAGGTAGAACAATTTCTGTTTTCCTAACTGGACCCTGGCAGGTACATCAGCTCATCTCCCCATCCAGCAGTTCCTGAGAATGGTCAGTTTGATAATAAAACCAGTGAATGGGTGAATGGAGAAATATGTTTACTTATCATAAATCATGTTTATATTTAAACTTGCCAAGACACTTTCATGGCTCTGGGAAAGCTTATCCACTTTTTCTAACTGGGTTCTCCAACCCCAATCCTCTTGTTCAAGTTAACACACACTCAAGTCCTACATAGCATCTGTGTCACTGACAGATGGTGAGATACTGGGTGTGGAGTGAGATCATCACAATCAGAACAGTTAGAGAATCCAGAACATCTGAGATTGTTGGCAGGGGCCCTTAGGACAATGGCAAAGGATCCATTATCCTTCTGCTCTTCAGGTCTAATATGTGACTTTAGCCAGAGTGAGGCCAATTTACAGTTATTCCTAGAGCCCAGTACAATTTGCCCATGACGAGAAGATGCACATTCATGGCCAAAATGGAAGATCTGAATATCAGGCTGGCTATGGAAATGCTTCCCTGTGTGTGAGGCCAGCACACGGCCGCATGGTCTCCTCAATGCTGCCCAGAGCATTATTATATTTCCATACTGGTCTGGAGGCCAAATGAATAGAAACAAGGCATTTAAAAGGCATCTGGGAACAGCCAGAAGTTAACACTCCTGCTACAGTGGAGGATGGTTCTACCCTTTCCTGACCCATACATCTCTCAAATCACTTTGGTCCTTCTAAAGGAGGCTTGGCTGTCAAATGAGGCTGAGCAGCTATTGAGAAGAAGCTTAGACCTAAAATGAGAAAAGGAAAATAATCCCACCGAATGAACTCTCACCAGAAAGGTAACATGTTTACTAAAAAACATTTATTGTAGGTTTAGCACTGAGCTGGGTAGAAAATGAGTAAGAACCAATTTCTGCTCTTGAAGGCCCCACTGCCTACTTGGCAGAGACAGGTGTAGGGGTGGAGGGACAAAGGCAGGGTGGTGAGCTGAGCTGCAGTCCAGAGGCTTTGTATATGGCCCATGCACAGCAGGTAAGAATACATGTTCTGGATAGGGCCAATCAAAAGCAAATCCCAGCCCTCCCACTGACCAGCCTTGTAGCCTGATCTGTGTGACCCTCATTTCCCTGGGTCTCAGCTTTCTCATCTGTAAAACAGAGGGTAAGTGCCTACTCACAGTTACTGTGAAAATAAAATGAGTTTATGCACCAGAAGTTCTTCATGCCTAGTCTGATGCAAGCCCACGCAAGAACACTGGTGGTGTCATGATGGATGGCCTCTGGTGACAGTAGTGAAATTCCACCAACAGCTTTGTGGGCCCTGGATTGGAGCTGGAAAGAAAGACTGTGGTGAATGCCACTCATGATGGGTCTAGCTGACAGTCGGTCTTGGGGGCCTTTGGGAAGCTGCCTTTGAAGATCCTCAGAAATACTCGGGAGGATGGGGAGTTTATGAAGGACTCACAGAGGCTATCATATGGATAGGAATAAAACCAGTTTTGTTGTTGCAAGATCAATTATGGGATGAATGATGAAGGAACTGTGGAAATACAGAACTGAGTAAATCACCTTCTGCTGTCATCAGAGAAGGCTCAATGCAGGGGCATCACTGGCACTAGCTCTGGAAGGTTAAGGGACATGGCACAGGTGGGTAACAGCTATGCAAGGGACAGCATTCCAGGTAGATAAAATGGGATAGGCCAACATCAAGAGGCCAGATGCAGCATGGAGAGCTCAGAAGGGAAGAAATTCAGTCTAGCAGGTGTAGGGAGCCCAATGATGGGAGCCAAGGCTGGAGAAGCACCAAGGGGCTGATTCTAAAGAGTCTTATATGTCCTGGGAAGGATTTGGACTTGCCCTTGTAGGCATTAGAGAGTTAGAGGATGTTTCCCATGGTGGAGTGTCATGGTCAGATTTGTCTTGGGAAGATCAATCAGATAACACTAAGAAGACTCATTTGGTGTGAGGTGGGGGATTGAAGGCAGGGGTACCTCTCCCAAGACTAAACTTACAACCTCCCATAGAGGGGAATGAGAGAACCACATTGATTGAAGAGATGTTTCTGAGATCTAGTCATTTCATGAGGTGAAGCTAGACTCTCGTTCCCTTAATGCAAAGATTATGCCTACTTTGTGCCAGTGACCATCGGGCACCCACTGTGGGGATGTGTGCCAAGCAGGCATGCTCACTGAATGTTGTTGAGTGAGGCATAGTCCACTGCACTTGAGAAGTGAAGGATCAGTGGGAGTCAGGAAAGTCCAGGTTTTCTGCTCAGGAAAGAGGATGAGCTTGATGCTGCTCAGAGCAGGCTTAGGGGGTCAGATCATTGGTTAAATCATGGTCTTGTTTAGTTTGAGGTATCTATGAAACACCCAAGGGAGAAATGCAGCAAGTAGTTGGTTTTTTGGGTCACTGTGAGTCCTCAATCCATAGAACAGAGCCTAGCTCAACACACTGAGTAGGTGTTCAATAAATATGTGTTGGATGAATGAGTAAGTATATTCAGGAATGACTGGACTTCATGACAGTCTTTGACATAGTAGGGGCCCTTGTTATTTTATTCCCTATGTTTTTCACAGCACTTGAGGGTATGAGTACTCGTATGATTCAGCTGTTTGTTTAGTGCCTTACATCCTAACTAGACTACAGGTTCCATAGGGTGAGAATAGTGTGAATTTTGTTCCCCACTGTTTGTCTTGGTCTAACCTAGACCATAGTGGAAATTAGGTAAGCATTTCCTGAATGGATGAAGAGACACGGATGTGGGCATGGGCAGGAGGCATGTGGGAGCCAAGAGAAAGGAAGGGAACAGGTGAGCAGGGTGACCAGATCAAGCGTGGAGCTTCCAGGTTCTGTTGCTTGTTTGTAGCACTCTTCTCTAGACCTCCCAATTCCCTCCTCCTCTTCCACATGCCACACTCCCCAAATCCTGCCCTGATCAAATCCTTTCTCTGAGCTGCTGTTCTGTCATCTGTAAAATGGGGCTCATTATGTGCTCTGCCTTCTTTATTAGCTGGCTGTGAGCATCAAATGAGGTCATTCAATTCTACAAATGTTTATATAGGTGATTAACTGCCACAGCGATAGATGCCTTTGAATGAATACACTGACCTCCATGCTCAGTTCCGCCTGGCTGATGTGTACGCAGATTGTTCTCCTGTGGCTTGAGTAGCATCTTCTGCTCTAGGAGACAGTGGGAAACAGGATCTCATTGACACAGGCCACCTCCTTTCCCAGGAGCCCTTCATTTTGATGACAAAGGACTCTTACCTTGCAATATGAACAAGGGCCAAATGGCCTGTCTCATCCAGCATCCTCATTCAGAACTAGCTGACTGAGATCCAACACGTGGGGCCATGGTAGTGTGGCCTGCCACATCCCACCTCCCTATAAGCTATTGTACCAGCTCTTGGCAGTGTGAGCCTGGGCTGCTGGCAACTCTGTAATGTAGCTACATGAGGAAGAAAAATAGACATTAAAGCAGAAAAGGAGGTGCAGTCCTTAGGGCTGCTTTCAGGATGACAAAGGGTCAGAAACAGCAACTCCTGAGAGCAGGAACCATGCCTTTGCAGACCCTGGGATGTGCACACACATGCCTTAAGTCCATGCATGGGAGAGTGCAAGAGTGTGAGAGAGAAGCTTTGCCTCCCCAAGTCCTCATAAGGAGAAACTATTCAAACTCTTAGACTTTGATAGAGCTTTTCAACATATATGAAATCAGCTACCTAAATTATGAGTCATATGTCACATACCAATTTCTATGGTTTGAATGTTTGTGTCTCCTCCAAAATTTATGTTGAAGCTTCAGAGATTCATGCCTTATAAAAGAGCCAGAGAGAACTAGCTGGGCCCTTTTTAGCCCTTCTGTTCTCTGGAGGATGCAGTGTTCAAGGCGCCATCTTAGAAGCAGAGACCGGGCCCTCACCAGACATGGGGCCCTCACTAGACACAAAAACTGCAGTCATCTTGATCCAGTCTCCTCGGCTGTGAGCAATAAATTTATGCTGTTTACAAATTACCCAGTTAAGGTATTTTGCTGCAGCAGCACAAACAGACTAAGATACCAATTGACATGTGGATTTTGTGGAGAGACCTACCACTCCTATATCCTAGTACTCTGAGTCTCTGAACATTGTATTCATGTAGTATGACTATGCCTTGAAGTCCAGACCCAAGAAAAACAAACCCAAAGAGAGATGGGGGTTCCCTGCTGGAGTTTTCTGTCTAAAGACTCACTTTTCTGCGTGATGGAACATGGGAGTGATTGACATTGGAAAATATTTCTTATTTCCAGGCAAGCTTCATCTTCTTCCCACAGAGGAATGGTGTTCCTTTGATCTCAACAAGACAAGCATATTAGAAAACATCTTAATAATTCATCTGAGTGATGCATATATAATGTAACTGGCATTAGTGGGGGAAGACCGTTTCTTTACAAGAACCAAAAGGGTCACTACATCCCTAGCTCCAAGCACAGCACCTGGCTCAAAGCAGGTGGTGAGATTCTTATTAAAAGACTATTAAAAGAGAAGCAACTTGTCTCGGTCATGTTTGCTTAGCATTCTTCAAAAAAGCTCTTACTAAATTATTATGCACTTATTAAGATGTTTACTTAGATGAGCACAAAATTGAGATGCGAGCTTCCTTCAAGGCAAAGGAGAAACCAGCTGGACTAAATGTTTTTCAAAAACTGGTAAAATGGAAGCAAGACCTTTCTTGAACCCACGCACCTCCAAGATAATTCTAGGCATTTTATCCTTAAATATTTTATCTTTAAATACTTGTATACCTTATATGAATTGTCCCATGTTTCTGTCCTGATTATCCATCCCTTCCTAGCTTCCCACCTGCCCTGTCTTCTACATGGCTATTATCTTCATTTCAAATCATCCTTTTTACCTGTTTTTTAAATGGTATGCTCCCTCAACCCCTTTTGCAGCCACCATGGAATGGAGGAAAGAGCAATGGATTAGGGCAGGGCAGAGTTCAGATGGAGAAACAGACCTGTACTCTCCGCATGGCCAGGACATCTGCCTAACCTTTCTCAGCCTCACTTTCTTCATTCATCAACCAGAGGTAGCATCTTTTATCTCACAACATTGTCATGAGGAATAGAAGAAAATATATGCAACTGTGTAGCCTGCTACACAATAGACTCTCAATAAATTTAACTTCTTTCATCTTTCCTTCTCTCCCTTTTGAAAGCAGTCAGGATATAAATTATACATAAATAAATTACATATTGTGCTGGAAATCCTCAGAAATGATTAATCTAACCAATAAGAATTTTAATATTAATAATAGGTTACTCTAGCAGCACCAGCCTAACTCTGACAATCAATCGACACAGTCTGGCTTTGTCATCATATAACATACAGTGCTCAAAGTTTACCCTAGAAGGAGGTGAGGGTACATGATTTCCCATTTTCAGATCTGTTTTAAATGCTCCTTTTTTTACATCGGGGTATTCTATTTCACATCATTGCTTATGATACAAAGTGTAAGTAATATGTTTGCTAAGAAATGAAAGACTGAGACATAATAGGAGACACTGCAGAGCTCCAAGCAGAATCTGAGACTGAAAGCAAGGTTTGGAAACATTAAGAATGTGCTGGAAATACTGATTCCTGCTGCTCAGTTCCCTGAAGAATGGATGGGCCCTTTTTGGAGAGTATGGCACGTCATCCCTGTTACGCAGAGGAGCAAACTGGAGCTAGAGCCTTGAATGACTAGAAATATCTAGAAGCTGTTGAGCCAAACTTCAGCCTAAGTATCTGCTAAGCTTTCTCATAGGCTACTTTCAAAACTGAGTTTGGAAAAAACTGCTTCAAAGAACCCCTCAAGCTCTCTGATTCTGTGAGTTTACGATTCTGTATTTCTCTAAGATTTAAATAGAAGCAAACAGAGCACCTGTGGGCATGGGTTCTGAAGTCAGCCTTCCTGGACTGAAGTCTCTGATCTTCCACTGGTTGTGTTACCTGAAGAGGCAACATAACTTGTATGGGCCTCAGTTTCCTCTGCTGGAAAATTAGGATCATAATGAGGACTAAATAAAGTGATGCTTGCAAGGTCTGGGGCACTGATCCCAGCAGGCAGCAGGTGCTCAGTTAGTCATTTCTTTATCCATGATTAAGTGAACCTTCCTGGCTCTAGGCCAGTAAGATTCACCCTGGCCTAAAGCTAGCAGGAGGTCACCAAAGCACCTTGGATATAGCAGGATTTCATACATCTTTACTGAATTGAAATATTTATTCATAAGGTGTAGTGATATCTATTGCCACTTAGGTCAACCCTCAAATTTCTCATCCGAAATTCTCCCCACAATGTCTGCACTTTGTACCTACCTCTTCTGCCTTTACCCTCCCATGTAGTCATGTATGAGTTCTCCTTATAGCAACTGAATACAAGGATCTGCCACTTATGGGATAGAGGCCCGTGAGAAAACTGGGATGATTACAGGGAAATAAAATGATGCTACTTCATTTGTATATGCAAGTGCTACATGGGCACTTTGACAATGACACAGCCACCAACCACTGAGGAGGAGAGGGGAAAGAGAGGAACTGACATTATTGGTGTTTACTTATTGCTAAGCCACCCTATCAGGAGATTTTCCCATGGCCATTAGTCCTTAAGCCAACACTGCCAGACTCTTATTTACTTTTACAGATGAGAAACATGCATCTCAGAGTTGACTTTCCCAAGACCAACAGCTAGTGGGGAAACTGAGTTTAACACCTAGAGGATCATAAGACATACAGCCAGGGATTCTCTGCCATTCCAAGAGTCATAGCTCTTAAGCCGACTGACAAAACAGTACCCACCCCTAACAGCTACCAATGATTAGTGCCTAGGACCTAGCACTGTAACTAGCCCTGAACCAAAGCAAAATGCAGAGACCTCCCAGCCCTCCCAGGAAGGGGGAGATGAGAGTCCTGCTGCTCTGCTCCACCCCCTCTGCCAGTGTAGGCTGGCCTGAAGCCACTAGGGGGAGCTCTTGCACTAGGAGCAAAGGGAATTTGACAGCCCAATTGTCAGAGGGGACTGTGGGGAGGGCTCCAAGTTCTCCAGGGAGCTTCCTCCATGGTTTTATTTACAAACTTATACACATAGGAGCGTGAACCAGAGTGCTAAGGGAAAGCTACAGATGACTTTTGGCCTGGGTCCCCTTTAGCTTCAGAAATGGGCCCTCTAACTGACTGGCAGCAGAGTCTACACAGCAGCATTGGCCAAACTGAGAGTCATGAAGTCAAGAAAGTGCTACCAGTTATTTAATTCAATGGCATGTCATGGCTCAGAGCAGAATGGAAAATATCGGCATGATTACACACAGTAAGAGTGAGTACTGCTTTGGGGAGTTTTTCTTTTAGCCGATGTGTATGTGTGTTGAGGAAGGATGTAAAAGGCACATCTTACTGAGTCATTCATTAATAAAGTTAAAAATACACAGACCTCAAAGGCTTTTATAAAATCCAAACTGCCAGTCCCTGGGCCAGAAGCGCTGATGCAGTGTCTTGTCTGGGCCTTAAATGCTGTGTTTTTTGATAGATTCCCAGGCCGCTCTGGTGATCAGCCAGGTTTGGGAATCACCTGTTATACGAAATGGCCCTCAGGTGGGGTCTCCTCACCTGTGCTCCACCCCTCCTCTCCCTGGTCAGGACAGGAGAAGATTTCTAAGAACTTGACAAAGCAAGAAAAGTCACACCGGTTACACATAAAGCGGGGCACAGGCCACCCACTCTGCCCCTCCCCAACCCCGGGAGAGCTACAAGCCCCCAAACTGGCAACTGAGGCTTGGGTTTCCATCTCCAACTCTGTCAGACAAACAAACAAAAATAACCCCAGCAAAATAAAATCACTTTAGAGTCGGCCAGATCTGGGTTCCAACTCTGGCTCTTCTAATCACTACCTATGTGACCATGGGCAGGTGTTACCACCTCTCTGAGCCTCAGTTTCCTCGCTTTTTTTTTTTTTTTTTTTTTTGTGAGATGGTGTCTCACTCTTTCCCCCAGGCTGGAGTGCAGTGGTATGATCTCGGCTTACTGCAACCTCTGCCTCCTGAGTACAAGCAATTCTCCTGCCTCAGCCTCCCAAATAGCTGGGATTACAGGCACCCACCACCACACCTGGCTAATTTTTTTTTTTTTTTTTTAATATTTTTGGTAGAGATAGGGTTTCACCATGTTGGCCAGGCTGGTCTCAAACTCCTGATCTCAAGTGATCCACACACCTCGGTCTCCCAAAGTGCTGGGATTACAGGTGTGAGCCACCACACCCGGCCATTCTTCTTCACCTTTTAAAATGGGAATCCAAATGCCTCGGTAAATATCAGGCCAAAAACAGGGTGTTCCTTTATATTAGCTCCTTTTCTGGCCTCCACTAAATCCCCCTGTGGGCTTAGGCACGCTGTCCTGTTGGGCTTTGCTTTCCCTGACCGTGAGAAAGGGTTTGTGAAATTAAGTAGTCCTCTGCAAGGGCGGAGCTGGCGGAGGCTGTTACTAACGGGGATCACACTATCCAGCCTGCACGGTCTGTACTAACAGGAGCCTGCCTTCCCCATTCCTCCGCAGCTCCCGCTGCCTGGGCACAAAGGGAAATGCCCTGGAGAGTGAGTGACTGTTAGAGCAGCCAGAGGGGAGCAATGGGAAGAGCTGCTTGCTGAGAAAAGGTGGTCTTGGCAGGACTGCAGACAGAGGACTCTCCCTAGCCCCCGGCAGGTGCCGGTCTAAACCAAGCTGGGAGGATGGCGGCCCGCCCTGGCCCAGCCCCAGGCAAGGGAGGAGCCTCGGCTCAGATGGGGCAGGTGGGGAGCCTGGGCTCAGGTGTGTCCTGTGCGAAGTGATTGCTCCCTGGCTGGCAGAGACAGAGGAAAGCGGATTGTTGGCCCCAGGACCCAGCTCTGGGAGGCTGGGCTTATCTCCCCGACTCTGACTTGGAGGAAAGCAATGGAAGGGGTAAGCCTATTTCAGTTTTGCTGCTGGCTTTCTGCCTGTCTTTTCTTGAAGGTCAAGTTCTTCCCATTTGAGAGCCCTGTGGAAAAACTGCCTGTGCGTCCTGCCTCCTGGGCAGGAATAAACATGTCAGGTGTCAGCCAGCGCGTTTCTGCTCACACTGGCTTTGCTCAGGGCAGGTGGGAGGGAAGAGGAGTGTGCCATGTCCTGTGCCACCTGGAGTATGAGGGGACAGGAGGTGCTGAGGAATGACAGCATGTGACCCAGCTCTACCCAGCCAGCTGGACTCCTGACCTATTCCCAGATCCTCTGCTGAAGCGCCCGCTGGCTTCTCACTGTGTTTACTTGCCCTTGTGGACTGTATCCGGCCTCTATAGTGATTAGCGGGCCTCCTGGTCAGAGGGCAGTGCTTGGTGCTGGGCAACCGGCTGTGCAGTGCTCTTTTGTGGCTTGTGGCTCTAGATTGCGCTCTGCTTCTTGTTAACTGTGTGGCCTGGGGCAAGTGTGCCTGTTATCCTGAGCCCTGGGTCCTTCGCTCATGAAAGTGAATTACTAGTACAATAACTAGTTTGTGAGATTATCAGAGGTGCCTGTATAGAGATGTATGGAAAAGTACCCTGCCCCACGCCAGCATTCCCTGCCCCTTGGATGGCTGAGTGCTGTTGGCATAGTTGGAGACGTCTCGCCTGACTGACCACATCTTCCTTTTTCCTTCTGCAATTCTCTACTCTCCTCTATTTCCGTCTTCAATAAGTCAGTTTCTTTTGATGTGCATGTGTGTGTGTTGCTTCCATACATTTTTATTATACATTTGGAGTGAAGTAATTTTCTCCCATGAATCATGTGGCTTCTCACCCACATGTTTGGTTTTAAATCAGGACACAGGATACGTTTCAGCTTTTGCTGGTCAGGAAAAGCTTTCCTTTGTCTCAGGGCACAGGGCATCTTTATCTCGGTGACAGATCACTCCAGTCCAAATAGCTGAGTTTTGGAAAGGGGTGAGCAGGGGCATGTTGGCATGACCTCATCTCCCTCCTCTGAGTTCTCCCCGCCACCCCCACCTCTCCTGTACCACTTAGTAAGTTTTGAGAAACTCCTCCTTGATGGGAATGTGCCAGGCTGAATATATTTAGCGTGCCTGTAAGAAAAGGAAACTGACTTACATTTTTGCCATCTCTGATGGGCCAGGATCTGCACTGGCATCCATCATTTCAGTTTATCTGATGACAACACAGTGAGATCTATGCCATTGCCCCATTTATTATAGATGAGGTAACTGACAATGTTATCACTTACTCAGTATCACACAGCTGGTAGCAGAGCTGGGACATGAGCTTACCTGTGTCAATAACAACTGTTGAGTGCCAACTACAAGCCAAGCATTGCTAGCAAGGATTACAATAGGACAGCAGGAAGAATGTTAGGCAAATTAGATAAAAATGTACAAGAGTATGTTTGTTAGCTAATCACATTTTTATGGGATAAGCTAATATAATTATATAACTTTCACTGCTCAGAGACAGAAAAAAATCAAAAGAGAAATAAGAGTGGTTTCTCATCTTGAAAGAAAGATTTTTTTTGTTTTCTAAAGTTAACAAAATACTCACTTATTCAACATATATTTGTTGAGGACATGTTTTGTGCGGTCTGGTCCTGCTTTGGTGCTGCAGATGCAGCAGTGAACCAAACGGTTGAAGATACCTGCCTTCCTAAACCTCATATTCTAGTGAGAGAAGACAAACAAATCTATGTATGGGTCAAATGGCAGTAAGTGCAATGTAGATACACAAAGCAGGGAAGGGAATAAGGATGGTCAGGCAGGAAGACGGACTGCTATTTTCAATGAGATCGTTTCAAGAAAGGTGTCAATGGAAGGTGGCATTTGAGCAGAAACTTGAAAAAGGTATGGGAATTAATGGACTGTGTGGATATCTTAGGGAAGAACATTCTATGGAGAAGTAATAGCAGATGTAAAGGCCCTGAGGCAGAAGCTCGTTGGTGTGCTCAAGGAATGACTGGAGCTGGAGGAAGTGAGGGAGAGAGTGGTCAGAGAGAGTGGGGTCAGATGATATAGGGTCCTGGAGGCCATTGTTGAAACGTGAGCATTTCCTCCAAGCAAAATGGACAGCCCCCTGGGCATTATGGACAGGGCAATGATGCAATCCAACTGACATTTTAAAAGGATCATCTGACTACTGTTTTGAAAATAGATGCTAGGGACAGGAAGAGCAGAAGCCAGCCGACCAGGTAGGAGATTATTGCAGTAATCCAAGCAAGAGAGGATGGTGGCTCAGACCAGTCTTAGCAATGAAGTGGCTAGAAGTGGTCAGATGCTGGAAATAGATTAAAGGTAGGGTCAGTAAGATTTACTAATGTATTGGACCAAAAAAAAAAAAAAAAGAAAATTGTTGATGACTCCAAGTTGTAAAGCTAGAACATCTGGAAGAGTGGAATCAAGGTTTACCGAGATGACTTAACACAGAGCAGGTTTCAAAGGAGATTAGGTGTTGGTTTTAGACGCAATATGTTTAGGGGGGCTACACAGCCAGGTTTAGAGTTCAAGGAAGAGGCCCAGGCAGGAGGTATCATCTTGATGATACATCTACATTATCTAGAATAGCACTGGGTGTGTAGTAGATGTTTAGTATGTGTTATACGGGGGATTTTAAAACTTGGCCTCACGTTCTCTGATATCTTCCCATGAAGAGATGGTGCCCATGTTCCCATCCCTTGGTTGAAATCATGACTACTTTGACCAATACAGTGTGGTACATGTAACACTCTGTGCTTTCAGAGACTGTGTCATAAAAGGTCATACCCCATCCACCTCATTTATGAGAACACTTACTCTTGCAGCCCTGAGCCCCCATGTGAGTAGTCTATACTCCAGTATTTTCTGGCTGGAGACACGTGATATAGACACTCTGGTTGACAGTTCCAGCTAAGCCTAACCTTCTAGCCATTCCTGCAAGACTAAAATCAGTACCCTCCAGACTAGACCAGCCACTGGTGAGATGCAGCCAAATGACTTTTATCAACACCCTGTGGAACAGGAGAACTCAGCTGAGCTTCATCCAAATTCCTATCCCACAAAATTGTGAAATACAGAAAAATGTTTTTTGTTTTAGGCCACTCAGTTTTGGGGTGGTTTGTTTTCATTAACAGATATCAGGACAATTAGATATATCCTTTGTTCTGTGTAGTTATTTAAAAAGTCATTCTCTGCCCATAAACATAAGATTTAACATTCAACCGAGGTTTGAATAAATTAATACATTTAAAGAGCTTAGCACAGCTCAATGAACTCAAAGGCAGTTAATTCTACAAACAATAACTTATGGTAATAACAGGTGGGCTGTTATGGGTCAAATAGTGACACCCATCCCTCCCAAACTCATGTTGAAGTCGTAACCCCCAGCACTTTAGAATGTGACCTTATTTGAAGATAGGTTCTTTATAGAGGTGATCAAGTGATATGTTTTGGCTATGTTCCCACCCAAATCTCATCTTGAATTGTAGCTCCCATAATCCTCATGTGTCATGGGAGGGAGCAGGCAGGAGGTCATTGAATCATGGGAGTGGGTTTTTCCTGTGCTGCTCTCATGATAGTGAACAAGTCTCATGAGAGCTGATGGTTTTATAAAAGGCAGTTCCCCTGCACACACTCTCTTGCCTGCTGCCATGTAAGACATACCTTTGCCCTTCCTCCTTTGCCTTCTACCGTGATTGTGAGGCTTCCCCAGCCATGTGGAACTGGGAGTCCATTAAGCTTCTTTTTCTTTATAAATTACCCAGTCTCAGGTATGTCTTTATTAGCAGTGTAAGAACGGACTAATACATCTAGTTAAAGTGAGTTCGTGAGTAGGCACTAATCCAGTATGACTGGTGTCCTTATAAAATGGGGGAATTTGAACCTGGAGAGATGCACAGGAATGAGACAATGTGAAGATACAGGGAAGACACCATGTGAACATGAAGACAGCCATCTATAAGCCAAGGAGAGAGGTCTGGTACAGATCGTTCCCCCACAACCCTCAGAAAATAACCAACCCTGCTAACATCTTCATCTTGGACTTTTGTCTCTAGAACTGTAAGGCAATACATTTCTCTTGTTTAAGCCACATAGTCTGTTGTGCTTGCTGTGATAACCCTAGCAACTAATAAATGAACCATATCAGCAAATAAAATAAAAGAATTTATGTAAATAACTGTGTGCACTCTCTTCCCCCATCAACCTGGGAGGTGTTTTATATCGTGTTGCTATTTTGACCTTTCCCAAAACGACAGCTGTGCTTATCTCTTCAGCGAAGAAATCTGAGAAGTGTTTATTCCCTTCTTCATGGAAAATGGACAGAAATGATCCTGCGACCATCGTCAGTATTCCTCCCTGATCACTGACTTCTGGGTTTTAACTTTTCACATCTGTAAAATCTGAAATAACAAGCCCCTGGGAGATTTTTAAAGATTAATAAAAATAATGAAACATTTTGTTAGGACCTATTAAATACAGAGAAGTTACAAATAATGTGCTTCAGAATAATAATTAAGCAATTTTGTATCACAATACTGGAAAAAGTGGAGGTTTTATTTATTATTTTTCACTGTATTATTACTGTTAACCATCTTTCCCATTTTACAGATAGAGAAGAATCAGTATTCAAATTCAAATGTGTCTAACTCCAGAGTCCCCATCCCTAACCATTAGTTTGGTTCTTTTTACCATAGTGATGGTGAATGGCATATAGGACAGAGGTTTTAAAAAAAAATCTTTGAACTGGAAACCTGAAATTGAGTCTAGGTCTGCCATCTACTTGGAATGTGACCTTGAGCAAATAACTTATCTTCTTTGAGTTTCAGATTTCCCATCTCTAAGTGTGACTAATAATAACTATTTATCTATAAAATTATATAGAATAATGTATTTGAAAGTACTATGAAAAGAATAAAATCCTAGACTAATATTTGTAGTTGTTGATATAATCAAAACTCTCCAATCCAAAATTGTAGCAGAGCTGACATTAGAATTCAAACCACTTTCTGAGCCCTCTACCCTCCACTTTTGATGAATTAGCCAATGGCTTACCTCAAAGCCCAGAGTGTGATCTTAGACAGGAAAGAGAAAAAGAAGAAGAAGAAAAAAAAAAGGTTGAGAAAGGTTTTTAACAACTGAAAAGTCGATACAGAAAAACAAAGCAGCATTATCACTTAAACTTTTAAAAGATTAACAGGGAAGAACCACTTTCCACACCCTTTAAAAAATATCATACAAAAGTGTGTGTTGCTGCTGGTTTTGTTTGTTTGTTTGTTTGTTTTTTGTCCATTACAACAACCTTTTCTCCAAGTTGTGGTATGAATGAAATAACATTGGATTGGGAGTCTCAAGACCTCTGGGTGACTTTGGTCTTTGCCACTCATGCCTGTGTGCCCTTAGGCAAATTATTTCACCTTGGTGGGTCTCAGTTTCCATCTCAAAAAAAACCAAAAAGAGACCATTGGAAACTTTAGGCTATGGAATGAGGTTTGAAAAGGGGAACTCGGAACGGGAGGCATGTGAGGGTGGTGCTGGTGAGAGGTTCATCTGTCTTGTCCCAGTGACTGTCTTGAGTCATGGCCCACCTGGAGCGAGGGCTGGCATCATCTCAACAATGGCTGGGTTGTTGACTAACTGCGTGGAGGTAATCTCTGGAATTTCACAGCTGGGTCGCCATGGGCTGGTTTGTTTCAAGATTAGCCCCTGGAATTTCTAAGTACATAATTAGATAAGCTGGCAGTGCAAGGGAGTGTCAGGTGGGAAGGGAGGGAAAGAAAGTTTTAAAGTGTGTTTCAAGGCTGAAAGCAAGAAAGGAAAAAGTTTTAAAATGCATTTTGAAGCTAAACTTCTTGGTTACACTACCACTATTCTAGAGTTTCTGAGAGAGAGGAACTCTTATAGAATGTGTGCTTTAAAGCTTCAGCTTCTGGGTTTGAATCCCAGTGCTACCACTTTTTGGCTGTGTGAACTTTGGCAAGTTATTTGACCTCTCTGATTCTCCATGGAAGTGCCTACCTGCCTGATGACACTCCCTCCCGTAGAGCGTCTATGATTTAATATATAGAGAACACTTAGAATCATGTCCAGTGCATACATGTGCTCAGTGAGTGTTAGCTGTTACTGCTGCTGCTGCTGTTGATGATGATGATATCCACTGAAGGATTCACCATCTACTGAGAAACAGAAAAGTAAATAGATATTGATAATAAAAGATAGTAAATACAGTGATAGAGAAACACACAGGATATGAAGGATCATGGAAAGGGGGAATATATTCAAAATACAACTCCCTTCCAAAAAATTGGAAAAGTACAGCATCACCTGACATCAGAGTCTTACTATTTCCTCTTGTTAATTAACCCAAAGAAAAATCTCTGTTAATGTTCCATTAAGCTGTGCGTTCCAGGCAGCACTGCCTGATGCATTTTGCCCTTCAATTATTCTGGCTTTTTACATGAAACTGGCATCTCTGAGCTAAGTAACAAAATCTGACCCAGTGCCCATATGACCAACTCAAGGCCATCTCCATTTGGTTTTCTTAGCCCTTTATTTAAAGAAAAGTCTTGCTAAAGCCCTCTTTGATATTTTTCAGATTTTGCTGAGAGAAAAATGTAGCCTCTGGGAGGGAGTGGAAACTGGGTGTATGAATTGAGTCTAAGTCTAAACAGAGCAGAACTAAATGTTTACAGAGTGGGTCCTGTGCCCCTTGTTAGCTAGCCTGGGTTTGGAAAGGGGAGTGAGAAGAGGGTAACTTCGTAGGGTAGTTTCACAGAATGACTAGAGTCAAGGGGTGCAGACTGGAGTGAAAACTCCAAGAAAACTTCATGGAATGAGTTCATGTCCGTGAGTGCAGAAGGAGGCAAAATTGGAGCATTTCTATTACTGGAAACTGAAATGCCACCTAACAGAACTGATTCAATTTTTCCATCTGAAACCATCAGGTTGATTAATTCTGAACATATTTACTGAACATGTACTCTGTCACAGTCATTTCATCACTAAAAATCACCATGATCATCATGATAATCATTGTCTTCCTCTTCCTCCTTCTTTCCCTCTTCCCCCTCCTCTTTCTCTTTCTTCTCCCCTTCCTCCTCCTCCTTTCTCTCTTCTCTCTTTATCCACATCACAACTAGCTTCATCAGAATATCATTATTGTGGGTTTGCTTTGTGTCAGGCACCAGGCCAAGGTTAATGTCTATGGCAGTCCTAGGATGTGAAAAGCTGTATCCCCATTTCACTCATCAGGAAGTAGGAAAATAGAGAACTGAAATAGCTTTGTAAAGGTGACAGAGACAGAATTCGTAGAGGTAGGATTTCACCTTAAGGCTTTTAAATCCAAAACCCATGTTCTTAACCCTATTGCTGTACTTGAAGTTGCTTCTAGTCTAGGGAGGAAGGGGAAGAATGTAAAAAACAATTAGAGTGTAATAAACACCGCAGTGGAGGAGGTATAGGAGCTCTAGGAGCACAGGGGAGTGGCCACCCCTCATTGCGTCCCTGATAGAAAGTTTCCTTGGGGACTTGCAGTTGGGTTGAGTCAAGTAAAACAAACATTTTTCAGACAATAAACATGGGTAAGAGCATTCTGGAAAGAGAGTGACATGTGTGCAAAAGCATGGAGGCATTCGTTCCTCCAGCAAATATTCACAGTGTCTTCTCTGCTCTGGTCACTATGTTAGGAAACCCAAGGGGGAATAAAAGAAGAGCGAATCTGGTGAAGTGGATGAACTAGAAAAGGTAAGACTGGAGGTAGAGAAAAAAAAATATTCAGAGGGAGAGATAAGAGGAAAATAGCTGTTAATAGTATACTTCTATTATGTTTTGCAATTACAGTGCATTTTCACATGTCTAGAATACTACCTTGTACATAGTTGGCACTGAACTAGTAATCGAATGAATGATCTCTGTAGACCTTTAAAGTTACCCATTTGCCTAGAAGTTCTGTGAGAACAGAGAACATTTGTTCACCACTATCACCACTGAAATCTGCATGGGGCCACTGAGTTGCACAACTCCAATAGGTGCTGTTTACATGGTGGCCAATGAGAATGGTCTCTGTGATCACAATGTGAATAGTGATGTAGAACTATTATATGCTATATTTATATCTATATATGAGTATGTGTGTGTGTAACAACATAATCGATGTACAACTTGGTAGCTTGGGTTCATATCTTACATAGAGGATTGATATTTATTGATTAAGCTAATTAATGAGAAGGAAAGCAGGAAGTCTAGACAGAGATTGCCATCATTCAGCTTCTTCTCCATGCAAGGATCGTTAGTGAAATCTCTGCTGTAAACCAGCATATCCATTTCACAGATGGAGATGAGATATAATGTGACTGCCTTAGAATACAGATCTACTCAGGGCTCTCCTAGTTAATGCTTTTCTATTGCAGCATACAGTACACAGTTCCTCTTTAAAGCCATCAGTGCATGGTTTTCTCCAAAGGGCCAAGGATGCTTCTTTCCTAAGAAACCAGCTGGGCTGCAGAATGTGTTGCTGGCCCCTCACAGCTGGCAACCTCCCAAGGTGAAGGAAATTGGGAGCTGGTGCCAGGAGTCTTTGTCAGGTATTGGTGTGTAACTAATTGCTGCTGTAAACGTTTCTCACAAGAAGGTCTGGCTTTGCAAGTTCTTGGAGTAAAGAAGATCCTGAGGTTTACTGAGTGGATTAGAAGAATACATATTTGGAAAGCAGAAAGACTGTCAAGCATCAATTTTGGCAGAAAACATTTTGTCCCAGATAAAGGGTCTTTCAAACACCCTTTCGTTGCATTTCTTGACTGCTTACAGCCAAGAATTGAGGCTGTAGGAGTATGCTAGAAAGAGCTAGGGGATCGAGGTCAGTAGGTCTAGTTCTGCTATTTACTAGCTCTTTGATCTTAGGCAAGTAAGTTGACTTGACCCCTCCAGCTTTAATTTCTTCATCTGTAAAATGGAGTTCATCACTTCTTTAATGTTGTATAGTGGCAGAGTAAACAAAATAATGTATGAAAAGGGCCTAACCCAGTGTGGTATAGTAAAACAATCTTGAGTATTGGAATCCGACCTTGTTGTTAAATCCAAACTTACCTCTTGACAACAATGCAAACTTTGACAACACCAGTAATAATAATGATGACAATAATAATCATAAGTAGCTAACATTTCTGGAAAATATACTATGTACCAAGTATTGTGATTCACACTTAACTTGGATTGTCTGAATTAATTGGCAATACAGTGAATACTATTATTGTTGCCATTTTATTGATGGGAATAAAAGTTAAAATCATCTAGCTGAAAGTGAAAGGGCAGGGATCCCAACACAGAAGATCTGATTCCAAAGTCCAGAGCATGGTTTTCAATCCCTAAGCTAAACTTACTTTCTCTCCAAGCCTCAGTTTCTTTATCTATCAAATGGTAATACCAATGCTTACCAATCTTGGTGGGTTGTTAGAAGAATCCAAGGTTCTGTCTCAGAATTGTAGATGCCACTGCATCTACTTCAGTGGCGCAAGCTCAGTAATTAGTGAGGTGTGGTAATGGGTGACATGGAAGTAGCAGAGGCGAGAATGATGAGCATGATGATAATGATTGGCACTCCAGATCTTAAAAATGACTTCCATTGCTATTATTTGGAGAAATAGGTTCCTGAATAGACAGAAAACCAGACAGGGGCTCCTTTATCTTCTTTAAAAAGCAAAAACATCTAACACCTGTAAAACCTGCCCCAAGTGCATTTAGAATGGTGTCTCTGATTTCTTTTACTGTTTCTTCATGCAGCTGGGACTGTAATATAGAAAACAAATCTAAGAAATTAAAATGGCCACATCGACTGAGGAGTTTACATCATAGCTGTGGAGTAAAAGCAATAAAGTGGCTCAAAGAGGTTATTCAACCCTTCTTTTTTCAGTGTTCATTAAATTGCACTTTAAATAAAACTGTCATAAACCTAAAAGACACTGAGTGACTGTTCTGTCTGCAGCAGGAGAGGGCAGCAGGGAGAGCAGGAACCCCTTTCAAATAAGGACGCTCTGTGGTTGGTTTTTCCAGCTCCCTGGCAGGCAGTTTCTAGTGAAGCCTCCTGTTCTTGCCCTAAGTTGCAATGCTGAGTGAGTGTGGGGCATGTAATCAGGGATGGGCTGTAATTGGGTTATTGGAGGACTTGGCATGTTTGCAGAGATCATAAATTCTGACTTCAGGCCCTGATCCCCAGACTGCCAACCAAGTTAAACTTGAGCCTTTTGCTGAAAGCTACATTTTGAACTTGGCACCTGAGGGTATATATGGCCCATGTTTTCTTCTGAAACCCTTACCCTCACCACAAAATGCAGTTAAATGTTGCTTAAGTTTTAGTTCTTGAAGCAATATCAAGCCCATAGCATTTTTTTTTTTGGCTGATTTCCTAAAAGACATCATAAACCCCATTTGTTTGCAATGAATAGTTATCTCCCTTCGTTTTTCACTTCACTTTGGGAGTTTTCTATAGGCCTGTGCCTTGAGTGACAGAATTTGAAGGTTGCAAAATGTCATTTTGATATTCATGATCTCCCAGTATATTCTGGGAAGGAATTTGGAACCATAAATATGTAAATTTGTGTTGTTAAGTTTATTTCTAGTGGCCTGTGAGATCTTTCAAGGGGCCACCCCAGCCCTATTTCTCCTTCTCATCTCACATTTCAGCCACACTCCCCACTCCAGAAACCCACACATGCCAGACTCTCTCAGGTTCGGGTCTTTGAAATGCCATTTCTACCATTACTTTCAATGACAAAAAACACAATTACTTTGCACCAACCTAATATAATCTCATTCCCCCTTTTGACAGCCAAGTTCCTGTTTGTTCTTTATGTCTGTCTCACTTTCTCTGGGAAGTCCCTCTGTCCTCAGTCTGGTTAGGTGTTCCCTGTCCTGCCTCTGGTGCTGCTCCATCACATCAGGGACCTCAAGGTGTTGTCATCGTCTGTTTATGTGTCCATCCTTTCCATGAGACTGTGAACCCCAGGACGGCAAGGCCTGTGTCTGCCTCATGCATTTATGTTACCTGTAGTAAGCATACAACAAATAATTGTTGGATGAGTCTGGAAAAGATGAGGGAAAACACTGTTATTAAGGAAAAGGCATGTTGTATAGCAAAGAGTTGATTTTAAAACATCACAGGTGTATTAGTCCTTTTTAATGCTGCTGATGAAGGCATACCCAAGACTGGGCAATTTATACAGGAAAAGGTGTTTAATAGACTTACAGTTCCACATGTCTGGGGAGGCCTCACAATCATGGCAGAAGGCAAGGAGGAGCAAGTCACATCTTACATGGATGGCAGCAGGCAAAGAGAGAACTTATGCAGGGGAGCGCCTCTTTATAAAACCATCAGATCTCATGAGACTTACTCACTATCATGAGAGCAGCACAGGAAAGACTTGCCCCCATGATTCAATTACCTCCCACCACATCCCTCCCACAACATGTGGGAATTCAAGGTGAGATTTTGGTGAGGACACAGCCAAACCGTATCAACAGGCTTTGGTGTCAGGGCTGGGTTCAGATCTTGGCTCAGCACTCATTTACTATGTGTCCTGGCAAGCTTCAGAAAGCTCTGATCCTGACTTTTGTCATCATCTTCACGGGGCGGGGGCACAGCTCAGAAGCCAATTGTAAGGATTATGGTAATTGAGGTAACATACACATGCTGCTATAGGCAGTGCCTGGAAATGCATTAACATAATAAGCCAACGCACCTTTCAGTTTCCTTTACCTAGAATTATTCCTAATTTTTCCCCAGTTACCTCACCCACAAATATAAAACAAATGCTTTCTAATCTGCTCAGTTTAATTCAAAAGAACACATATTGTCCATCTACTCTCTGTGTGCCTAGGCACAGAGACAGAAGCACAAGTGAAAAAACACAATCTGATCCACATGTGCGAGTGGGGTGTGGTAAAGCGGACACATGTAGATCACTTTAATCAATAAAATTAGATAAGTGGAAAGACAGAGGGAAGCAGAAGGTACTAAAATGGAGCAAGTACACACACTTGGCCCAACCTAAGAACTGGAAAAGGCTGCTGGGAGGGATTGGCAACTCCTAAATCTCAAAAGATGAATATGTTTAGCCAGGCAAATAAAGGTAGGAAGGGCATTCGGGGCAGGGGAACAACAGATGCACAGAGGCAAGTTCAGTTTTACTGGAGGGGTGAGTTAGAGGCAGAAGTGGTGGGAAATGAAGCTGAGATGTAGACAGGAAAAGATCAGAGAAGACCTTATGTGTTTGACTAAGGAATGTATAATTTACCAACAAGGTAACAGGGAGCCATTGAAAGGTTTTAAACAGAGGAGTGGCATGATTGAACCTGCACTTTATTGATTGATTGATTGATTGATTGAGATGGAGTCTCACTCTGTCACCCAGGTTGGAGTGTAGTGGTGCCATCTCGGCCCACTGCAACCTCTGCCTCCCGGGTGAAAGCCATCCTCCCACCTCAGCCTCCCATGTAGCTGGGACTACATGCATGCACCACAATGCCTGGCTTTTTTTCTTTTCTTTTCTTTTCTTTTTTTTTTGGTATTTTTAGTAGAGACGGGGTTTTACCATGTTGGCCAGGCTGGTCTTGAACTCCTGACCTCCAGTGATCTGCCCACCTTGGTTTCCCAATGTGCTGGGATTACAAGCATGAGCCACTGCACCCGGCCTGAACCTGCCTTGAGATGCATCATTGGCATGAAATTAATTTGTAGTTCTCAAAGAAAGCCTTTTAAAAGATCATCCCGGCCGGGCGCAGTGGCTCACGCCTGTAATCCCAGCACTTTGGAAGGCCGAGGCGGGCGGATCACGAGGACAGGAGATCGAGACCATCCTGGCGAACACGGTAAAACCCCGTCTCTACTGAAAATACAAAAAAAAAAAAAAAATTAGCCGGGCGTGGTGGTGGGCGCCTGTAGTCCCAGCTTCTCCAGAGGCTGAGGCAGGAAAATGGCGTGAACCCGGGAGAAGACGGAGCTTGCAGTGAGTGGACATCGCACCACTGCACTCCAGCCTGGGCGACAGAGCGAGACTCCGTATGAAAAAAAAAAAAAAACAACAAAAAAAAGAAACAAAAAAAAAAAAACAAAAAAAAGATCATCCCCTCTGGAGGTTATTGCTTCAGAAATATATTCATTCATTTCATTCGCTGTTAGTTTGGTCAATACTTACTGAGTGTTACTAGGAGTAAATTTTCATGCTTGAACCTGTGGGCTCTACAAAGGTGAGTATGTGTTTCTACCTGACCTCAAGGAGTTCATGGAATATAGGGCAGATGAAGCATCTACTTGAATAATTGTAGTAGGATATGGAAAGTGGCAAGGGGCATAAGACTAAAAGAGATTTGCAGATGAAGTGCTAGACGACATGTTTTCAAACCTATTCCTTGAACCAGGTGCTGAGCTGGCCACACAGTAAGCACTCAAGGTGCTTCATAAAATATGGACACCCCGGAACTTCTGTTTCAGTGGGGCAGGCTCAGGAGTCCCCAGGATATTCCCATGCACAGCCAGGATTAAGAACCATTGCCAGAAGAGGTCTGAGGAGAGAGAGGTTAAGTTTTGAAGGGGCCATTGATGGCAGAAGCATAAAAGCTGTGCCTAGAAGAATGAGTAAAATTTGGACAGTAGATTTCGTGCAAAGACATTCTGGACATGCCAGACGGCAGGTGAAGCATGGGCTGTGATGGGATGCAGGAAAACAAGACCTACACTAGAGGGAGCCCAGGAGTTCTACGTGACTGCAACGTGAAGCCGTGTAGTGGCGGTTTGGCAGCAGATCAAGGAGGTGAAGGAATTAGCACTTTAACTGATAGGTACTTGTGAAACACTATTATTTTTGTTTTTAATGGAGTGACATTTTAGAATGGAATTGTATTTTAGAGCCATCAGATCCCTGCAACATTTTTGTGTGAGGCTGGGTTACCAGTTAGAAAATGATTGCAAAAATCTTAAGTAGCAGAAGATAGCCAGCTGAACCAGGGAATAACTATCAGTCCAGCTGCCATTGATTATGCCTGGAGCTGAATAATTATTTTGCTTTTGCTTTTTCTTTCTTAAAAAAAAAGTGAGGAAGAGGATAGGGAAAAGTTCATGATCTCATTACCCACAATTCCAAAATCCAATAAGCTCTGAAACCCACTAATTTTTCATAACTTTTTTGGTTTCAAAAGCCTGCCTGAACCAACATGAGACAATTTATGATCTTTATTTATCTTGCATTATATGAACATTAATATGTTTTACTACAGAAATGGTAACATGTTTGATCACAGCATGCTGTCTCAGACCACACTAGGGGTTACATATACAGAATTTGGAATATATTACCTTTCTAAAATTGGAAAAAATTCGAATTCCAAAGTATATCTGGTCAGAGGATTTTGTATAAAGATTATAGACTTAAATTAGTGATGAAAACTAAATCTGAAAGAATCCAAGCAATGTTTCAAAGAAAGAGGAAGACATGAAGACTGAGCTCTTGTGCAGGGAAAGAAACGGATAGAAGGGGTTTTATAGAGAGGGTACAAACACACACATTTTCATGTTGATGCTAGGAAGATGATTGTGTTGATGTCAACGTACTATTGAAATTCTTGTATGAAAGTTCTAATGGCCCTGTAATTGGTGATGGATGGACAGAAAGGCCCTTATGACAAGGAGTGTAGGCAGTTGCAGACAAGAAAGTGGCAAAGTGATATGATCTCAAATCCACCGAAGGGTTCCCTGAACCAAAATATTTCCTCCTTTCTTATTGCCTTGAAAAGGCAACTGAGATTCTTCACTACTTAGTTGAATGAAGGCTTTGAAGGCCCTAAACTTTTGAAGGCTCCTGGGAAGAATAATGGCTTTCTTCCTCCTGCTCCACTCATTTTATACTCTAGCTGCTCCAATCTGAAAATACGATGGACCTGCACACCTCCATGCCTTTGTCTATGCTGTTCCTTTAGCCTAAAATGTCTTCATAGCCCTTTTCTCCCCAGTGGAAACTCACTCATCCTTCAATCTTACTTCCTTTGGGAAGGATTTCCTGAATGGGCCAAGTTAAACTAATTCTTCACTATATTTTCATTGATTCCATGCATAGTACTTATATTTAGGTAATTGCTTGCATAGCTACCTTCACTAAATGGGGATTAAATGTTTTGAATTGCTCCAGTCCAGCTATCAGCTGAAGATACAATGATGGAAAGACATAGTCCTTGTATTGAAAAAGGTGAGGTTTAGTGGAAGAGGCAGACCAGTAAATAGTTATGATAAGATAGAATGTGATAAGCACCAAGACAAAAGTAAGCAGAGAGAGGTCCTTGTTCCAGATGGGGAAGAAGCCAGGAGGATTGGGAAAGCAGTGCTTTGCATGAGACTTGAATGAGTAGGAGTTGCCCACTGTGTTGTTCTCCTGCTCACAACTTTTAGAGGCTCTCCATTGCCTGTGGAATGAAGTCCTAACTCCTTCACTTGGGCTCCTAATTTCTCATGCTCCCACTCTAATAGACAATTCCAGCCCCTAAAAACTGCAAAGTAGATAGGAGGTACCCTGGGTTTAATTCTGCCTCAGATACAAATAAAGAGTAAGAAGAATGTTTAACCAAGGTTAGAGTTCTAGGCACATTTCATGCCTTCTATCCATACCCAAGTCACTGTGAGTAGGAGAGAGGCAAGAATTAAGATGTATTCCAGAGAGTGATTCTCATGACAGTCTATGGAATGCAATCTGGGTACACAGGGAAATGAAGATGGGAGGGAATAGTAGAGAAACAGTGTTAAGACCCATGAGGCTAAAGCATTGCTGGAGTTGGGGCACCAGAAAAGGCAAGTGGGTAAGATGAAAAGGGGTGTCCAGGTGTAGGGTACTTGAAATTGATGTGTTGGAGATGGTTCATTTATTACTCATAGCAAGGTCTAAGGTGTATCTATGGAAATTAGTGGCTAAAGTAGGGTGAAAGATGAGACCATTAGAAATGAGGCCAAAGTGTTGGAAAGATTATCTGCATGGATTTGGAATTTGCTTATTGTCATGAGAGTAGTAATAGAGAGAGAGGAGTGAGCTGGGTGCTAAAATCTTTAATAAATAAAAGGGAGTGATCAGGAATATTGTGGAAGGCATCAATGGAAAGCAGTAGGTTTAGTTTAATATGCCATTTGCAGGAGTTGGCGTTATTGATGAAGAAAAAATAATTTGAAAGCAGTAGTGATGAGCTAAGAAAACACTTTACTCCACTTTCTGACCCAGGAATAGAGAGGAGTGTGGAAGGAGAAAGCTATGCTTGCGAGAGCACGAGAAGAGCCATGTCTTCAGGAGAGAGATGAGTTTGAGTTAGAGCAAAAAGGTAGAGGGCAAGTTCATAGAAGAGATTGAGGACATGAGGAATTTTGCAGACTGAGGGTTAGGATGGTCAGGGAAGGGTGAGAAATGGGATTCAATTAGTGATACTATAGAGGTCTGTGGGGAATAAGGCCCTTTGTTACAGACCAGTTTCATTTTCTCATGGTGACCAAGGTAAATGGGGATGTAAGTCTCACTGTCCTGATGTTTTAGGGGAAGACGAGTCATTGGCTAACTATTGCCTACCACTTGGGATGGAGGCTTAGGCAGCATTAGTGGTAATGCATGGAGTATTGAGGTGAGGAAAGCATGTGGTGTATGAGGACCATTAAGACTCTGGGCTGCCTTTGCAGTCTGCAGTGGGCAGCATCATGGCTAAGGGACAGCAGGTGGCATATGTGGTTGCAACTAGAGGAGTCACAGTCTCACCAAGAGCACAGGACAGGGGCTGGGCACTTAGGGACTTTGTAACACTTAACTGAAACCTTACGCCCCATGTGGTATTACTGGCCCCATTTTACAGATGCAGAGAGATTTAGTAGCTTGTTCAAGGTCACACATTTAATAAAGCTGGTATTCTTGCTCACACCCAACCTGGAGATGAAAAGTACTCATTTGACCTGACAGATAATGGAGGTGCAATGATTTTTTTTTTTTTCCTTTACTTAGGAAGATTTTAATCTTTCTAACCTTAAGCTTTAACCTTAACTGACAACTGCGGTGTCAGTTCAGTTCTGTTGTTCCTACCCCTTCATAGGAATTAATCATTGGTACCAAAAATACAGATGGTTTCACCATTATTATAGTTCTTATAGTAGGGAAGGTTGAATTGAAGCCCTTTTATTCATGAAGAGTGACTCAGATGCTATATTTAATCGACTTCTACTTCTTTCCATCTTAGATAGGATTTGACAGCTACTACTGCCTCTGTTCCTGGGCTCATAATTTCTTGGCTTCTGCAGCCTTCTCTTTGCCTTGGATTTTGAGTTTACATATTCCTTAAGGCTCTTGGATTTGCTTACCACAGAAGAATGTTCAGACTTGTGATAAACCGTTGCCGTTGACATTGCCATTGTTTCTCCCTGTGGAAGGCAACAGTTAGCAATGTGCAGACATTCAGAAATGAGATAACCTTTATTTTCCAATTAAGAAATGTGCATAGAAATAGTATCTTCTCCTTTTGGAACTTATTTTATGTATATTTTTATGACTACATTCACTTACCAAGTCACTGTTAACTTATCAAGCACCTGCAGTCCTTGTCCAAGGCAGCTTGCTGTGCGGTGCAATGAATGCCATTGTACATAATAGGCAGAGAGTGGTGACATAGAGAGGGTTACCTAGCAGCCCATGGCAGCAGGGTAAACTCAGGAGAGGACGGAACAGCTGTCTGTGCCATGCTTTATAAAGCAGAGATCAAAACATGTGATTTGACACAGAATTTATTATCATTTGCAAATTTACTTTGAAAGGATATAATACTGAGTTTTGTTATTTGGTTCTGCATTTTCCCATCATCTCTTAAATTACATTAAATCAAAAGTACCTTGAAAAATCCAAGATACATGGTCACAATGGCCATGTAATTTATTAAAATGTTTTAAACTATGCCAATTATATTAAGTAAAATGTTTTGCTCATGTCAGTGTAAATAATAAAAAGTCTGAGAAAGTGTCTTAAAAGCCAATGTAAATTGGCTTCCTGGGATTTTTGTTTGTTTCAATGGTGTGATTAGAGCTACATTTTTAACATAATCTCTAAAGTAAATGTGACATATACAAAATTGATTATGATCTTTTTATGAATTAACAGAAGAATTTTAAATTAGAACTAAATTTATAAGAAAGGCATATTTGTCAATATATTTGTATATTTATTGCGGAATAAATAAAAGCAGTCATGGAGTTATACAGACTTGGATTTAAATTCCTGTATCACTCTCTATATAAACTGGGGAAAATTACTTAACCTCTCTGTTAGTCTATCTATAAAACAGGGTCAGTAACAATTGCCTAATTGGTGGGGTTATTGTGGAAATTAATTAAGGCATCACGTATAAGGGTTGTTAAAAAGGATGATGAGGATAGGAAAAAAATATAGTTATCAATTCTCTGAAACTAGCAAAGCGGAAAATATCTTCCCAAGAAGAGGAGGTTACAGCATTTATACTCATGTGATTAGGTATTAGCTTGTTTCTAGAAAATTATTAGCCAAAATAGTTTCTAGACCCACCAAGCAAATTCTTGGGTTAGAGGAGTCCCGAATAGATCATATGGGCCCCAAAGCCAGTTTGTATGAGTTTTATTCCCAGCTTTGACACTTGCTGCATGACCTTGGACAAGCCACATAGGCCCTGCCTCACTATCCTTGTCTGTATTCTGAGAATACATGGGTTTAAGTTAGTTAATGTATATGAAGTGCTTAGAACAGTGCCTGGTATATGGTAATATCATGTGTTTGCCCATTTTTGTTGTTATTATTATCATCATTATTCCTTAGATTCCTGTAACATAAACATTGAACAAAAGGCAACTGTTTGATGGAGTCTTTTTTCCTAGTGACTAAATACATTCATCTAAATATAACAATGCCACACTTAAAGAGCTGAGATTCAGACTTCTAACTGTTTTACTCTGGTCTCTTCATTCTTCTGAAATAGCAATGTCTTTGTTTTTCTTGGCTGCTACCTCCTTGGTTAATTTCCATATCAAAAAGATATACCCCTTCTGTTTAGAGGACATCACTGTCTTTTATCTCAGGTTGTTCCCACAATATCTCTGGCATTGTTTTGGCCTGTATTTCCCAGATGAAGTATTTGAGGCTTGCCCAGTATAAACCAGAAGCACCAGGCTATGTTCCGGGCTATTTTTAGGGCTGTCTGTTGACATGATAGCAATTAGGTCATTTGTTTCTGAGGGCATTCTAATCTGCTTTCACAAAGATGACACAGGAAAAAAATTAAGAATCTGCTGAGTTACGGTTCATGTATTATGTGAACCAGCTAACTTTTCTAAATATCTATGCACTGATTCATTCATTCACCAAGGATTTTCTGGGTCACTTCTGCCACTGCTGGGGATACCAAGATAAATAGGATACTGGCCCTGTCTTAAAGGGGTTCTGAAAGACTTGTGAATTAAGGATTCATTCCTTCACCACATTTTTATCGAGGCACTGGCACTACAGCAGTGGGCAAATACTGAAATACAAACAAAGTATCTACCTGTAAGGAGTTTACATTCTGATGGAGGGAGACAGACCATGTGCTGGGTTTTGATAGGTGCTATAAAGAAAACAAACCAGGCTGCGTTAGCCAGTGTGTTTTGTTGTTGTTCTTGCAGATAACCAAATTTGTTATTGTGAATGTGAATGGAAAAGGATTTACAATAAGTTATTTTAGGAATTTCCAGAACTGGCAAGAAGCTTATATGCTAGAGCTAAGGGAATGGGGCAGTTCCTATGTGAACCCATCAGTGCTGCTACCCACCGCATAGCACAGGAACCTCTGCCACAGCTGCTCCCCAAAGCACATGCTATCCCCTGAGTGGCCACACCCTCAGGGGCTCATTTACCAAGCTATGGACACCTCTGTTGGGCAAATTTCCAGATGAAACAGTGCCTGGGCGTGGTAGTTCCAAGCTTCCCAGGCTCTGTGCTAGGGGAAGTCTCACTAGAAAGGGTTGGATGGGCCAGTGTATACCCAGGGTAAGGTAGGTAAAGAGTGAAGGAGAGATGCTGCCTTACCTAGACTGGTCATGAAAGAGGAATCAGTTAAAAATTGCCTTTAGCTGCTCACCAGGAAACCTATCAGTAGTTCCTCGCGCACTATGAAGATTAAGCCCGATGACATTACGACTTGGCCTCTCCTTTCTTCTCCAGTCTCATATACTGCGCACTGGTGCTTCATTTATGTGAAATTGCTGCTGCTTCCCATGTACATCATGCTGTTTCCAAGGTTGTGCCTTCTGTGTTCATTCTCCGGACTGCCTTCCTCTATTCTTTGCTTGGCTGTTTAAGCTGGGGAATCCCCTCTAGGAAATCTGCTTGGCAACCGGGTTTGCATCACAAGCCCCTTTTCTATGTTCCCTCCACAGACTTTCTGCCATACATCTCACAATTCTCTGTATTATGTTAAAACAACCAATTTGTGTCTGTCTCCTTCACTTTCTAAGTTCTGAAAGGTCAGGGTTGCCTCATTCATCTTTGTAACCCTAGTGCCTAGTGCATAGTAGGCAACCAATAAATATTTTGAGATGACACGAGTTAAATTTTGAAGGAGCAGGAATTTGCTAGTTCAAGAAATTAGAGAGAAAGATGAGCATTGCAGGCAGCACATTCAAAGTTACAGCTACGTGAAAGGGCAAAACAGGTTTGGGAGAATGTCAGCAATTTGGTGAGGCTAGAAGGAAGAAAACATGTTGGGGGGAGGCCCAATGTGATGCTGGAGCATTAAGAGGGTCAGGATTAGGATGGCTCTTATGTGCTAAGCAAAAGAATTTGAGCTTATCTGAAAGCTTTGGGGATGCTAAATTGAAGGTTTTAAAACATGTAAGGGACTTACATGACCAGATTTGTTTTTAAAGAGGTTTGTCTAACAACTGAGTAAATGGTGGATTAGAGGGGCTCAGAATTGAAGCAGAGAGACCATGAAGAAGTCATTCCAACAGTAAGTGAGAAAGAATTGAAGGGAGGGGCTCATGGGCTGCTTAAGAGTTCAGATCAGTGGGATTTGGGGACTGACTAGCTGTGGCAGCTGAAAAATGGAGCATGGTTTTAACCAGAAGGACCCTATGGCCACTTCCCAAACCATCTTCATGCAGTTTTCCTCATGTCCTCAAAACTGAACTTCCACCTATTGGTGATGGATAATACAAAACAAAATGCATCACATCTATTTCCCATCGATTGTAAGGAAAATAAAATCTAAATATTAGTGCCGGAAGAGGCTTTGGAGATCACCCAGTCCAACCTCTAATTTGATGTATGGCTGAGCTAGAGAAAAGAAATTACTTTTCTACTGTAGCTCTGAAAATCAGTGGTAGGCACTGAGTCACCATTGTATCATCTGCTTAATTCTCCACATAGCACTCTGTCTCTCATATTTTCTTGTGTAATTGCTTATTTTCTGTCTCTCCTTGACATTAGAACAGAGCCCTTGACTGTCTAAAACAATGTTTGGTCTGCATGTAGATACTTAATGAACATGTGTTGAAAGAGTAGAGAGCCAGGTATAATCAGGTTTGCTCCCCGCTGAACCAGTGATCTTTGCACAGGACCTTGGTTTGGAGGTTATCAAATCCGTAATTCTATTCCATACTAGGGCTTTGCTTAATTAATCCTACAGAGACTAAAATCTAAGCAATAACATTGTACAGTAGTTCTCCATGTGGCTTCAAATAGTGAAGAACTGAAAATAATCATTATATTACTTAAAAAATATTAACCACTGACAAACTCATAACCATTAGGATGGCTATTGTAAAAGAAAAAAGTGTTGGTGAAGATGTGGAGACATTGGAACCCCTGTACACTGTTGGTGAGAATGTAAAATGGTGCAGTTGCTATGGAAAACAGAAGGGAGGTTCCTCAAAAATTAAAAATAGAATTATCATATAATCCAGCAATTTCACTTCTGGGAACATACCCAAAAGGACTGAACATAGGGTCTCAATGAGGTATCTGTACACCTATGTTTATAGAAGCATCATTCATAATAGCTATGATATGGAAGCCACCCAACTCTCCATTGATGGATGAATGGATAAACAGGATGTGTTATATATACACTATGATACATTATTTAGCCTTAAAAAGGAAGGAAATTCTAACACATGCTTCAACATGGCTAAACCTTGAGGCCATTGTAATAAGTGAAATAAGACAGTTATAAAAAGACAAATACTCTATGATTCCTCTTATACAGTACCTAGAATAGTCAAATTCAGAGACAGAGTATCGAATGAGAGGACAGAATATGGACTTGTTTAATGGATATGGAGTTTTATTTTTGCAAGATGAAAAGAGTTCTGGAGATTGGTTGCACAACAGTGTGAATCTACATAACACTGCCAAACTGTACACTTAGAGATGGTTAAGATGACACGTTTTGTGTGTATTTTACCACAATATAAAAATATTTATCACTGAGGTGTGTATGTCTGTTATCTCATTTGAGTCTTACATTAACCCCGAACTGCTGTCAGAAATATAAGTTTCATTTTATAGTGAGGAAAATAAGGCTCAACAAAGTGACGTGAATTGCCCAAGGCACATAAGTGGAAAATGGATAAGCAGAGTTTCACACTCAGATCTCCTGATTTCACGCCCAGTGCTGGCTTTTGTCACGTCAGGGGAGAGAAAGTATGGTTGAATTAACTTGCCTGCTGGCTGTGTGTGTGTGTATGCATGTGCATGTATGTGTGTGTTACAGAGATAGAGAACAGAGATATGAAAAGGAGGGAGAGTGCATGTACTTAAGCTCCGAGACACTTGCTTCATGCTTCTTGTTCAATTTCCCTCCCTTCCAAAATCTTCAGAAGGCAGGTGTGAGTCAACTGTAAATATAGAGAGAAAAGGTTGCCCAACATTTCCTAAGCTAGCAAAATCAGAAGTCCCTGCCATGGACATGGTCTGTGTACATGAAATTAAAAACCTTTAAGAAGATCAGGAGAGGACAGTGGCTCTTACTTTTTGCAATGGCTCCATTAGACATTATCCTACTTCCTATGAAAGCAAAAGATGACAGAACACATTTACAAAATCTAATGCGGTCTAGTGGGAGGAAGAAGAACCAGCAGGAAGAGCATGGAGCAGGAGTTAAGCCTACACCTACCTGGCCAGACAGCCAATCAATTCACTGTATAAACCCAGTCATGCTCCTTCCTCTGCCACAAAGGTTGGGCTCCCATTACTACCGTTATTTTCATATACCACATTGGAGCTGAATTTGGAGGGAAGAGCATGATCATTTTCCAAGGGGAGTTAAAAATGCAAGAGGGTCATCTAGCCTCTTATAAAGAACTTTTATTTATCATGGGCCTACTATGTGTCAGGCACTGTAATGGACATTTCACTTATAATGGCCCTAATCCTGCTACTGTTTGATAACTTATTTTTATGAGGCACTTAGAGGGAAGAAGATCAAGTTCCCCAGAGTATTTCCATAGAGGATAAAGAGTGGAGTCTTCATATGAACATAGGTCTATTTCCAAAGTTTGTTCTTTTCTCCATACCATAGTGTTAAGTTCAACGGCTAAGATATAAAAAGCTAAGGAAGTACCAAGGAGACAGGAAAGAAGTTAGCTGTGTCTGTCATCCACAGGTGAAAGCTTTATTTTATTTTATTTTATTTTCAACTTTCATTTTAGGTTCAGGAAGTAAAGGCACATGTTTGCTACATGGGTAAATTGTGTGTCACTGAGGTTTAGTGTATGAATGATTCCATCACCTAGGTAGTGATCACAGTACCCAATAAGTAAGTTTTCAACCTTTCTCCGCCTTCGTCCCTTCACCCCTCTCATAATCTCCAGGGCCTTTTGTTTCATCTTTATGTCCATGTGTACTCAGTGTTTAGCTCCTACGTGTAAGTGAGAACATGCAGTAGTTGACTTTCTGTTCATGTCCTTTGTCCATTTTTTAATGGAGTTTTTTTGCATATTGAACTAAGTTCCCCAGGTGAAATATTGATGGATTAGTAGGCAGTGAAGTGCAAGAAAGGTGTTGACAAGCTGATGGGGATACATTTTGTGAAGCAAGAACACAAAGCAAACTCCAGGTGATAGAGAGTAGGAGGGTCTAAGAAAATTGTAAACAGTTCTGTTTGGTTTAAGGGTAGTTGTGTTTGGCTGTGGTTGGAGATCATAATTCCACCATCTTTTGAGCTAGTTGGGACTGCATTGTGAAGAACCTTCAATTCTGTATAAAGCAGTTTGGAATTTATTTTTATAGGCAGTGGGGAGCCATCAAAAGTTTGTATCGAGGGGTTTCTCCACTGTTTTTAGTACTATCTATAGGTGTTCTTTATATGCGGTGATAAAATTGAACATCCCTTGAGTGTTTAAAAAAGAGATAGTGTTTTCATTCTATCTCATATAGACAATAGCATTGCTGGCTAACATTGCCCAGAAGCAGTTGCATTGTATCAGCAGTTGCATTGTATCAGCAGTTAGAGTCCCTTAACATGGTGAGATCAGTGAGATCTAATCACACTGGCTTTTTTTCTTGGAATAATGAGACACTTGTTTTTGTTGTTGTTGTTTATTTTTGTTGTTTGTTTGATTATTCTTTGCTTTAGGAAGGGGTAAGAAGCTTCAAGGAACTTCGAGCCAAATTTCAAAATCTTGATGCTCCACCTCTTCCAGGACCTATTAAACTCCCAGCAGGAGTTTCTCCAAACAGTGACATTGGAGGCAAACAGTCAACTCAAATTTTGGCCAATGGGAAACCCCTCTCATCCAACCACAAGCAGCACCCACCACACTGTTCCAGTAGTGAGTCCCGGCCTCTTCAACCTCAGAAAATAAAGTTGGCTCAAAAGACTGAAATTCCGAAATGTTCTAGCTCCCCAGGGCCTCTGGGAAAGTCCACTGTATGTTCTGCAGCAAGTTCACAGAACACTTCTCTGCTGTTAGAGGTGACTCAGTCAAATGTTGAGATAATCACTAAGGAGAAAGTAATGGTAGCCAATAGCTTCAGAAACAAACTCTGGAACTGGGAGAAGGTTTCATCTCAGAAAAGTGAAATGTCATCAGTCCTTCTCCTTGCCAACTGTGGAAGTAAGGCCTTCCATCTGGAAGGGCAAAAAGGCATGGGGCTTACTCCAGAGGAACCCAGGAAAAAGCTGGAAACAAAAGGAGCCCAGACTCTTCCTTCCCAGAAGCACTTGGTGGCCCCCAAAATATTACTTAATGTCTCTGAAGATCCCTCTTTTGTAATTTCTCATCATATCAGGAAGAGCTGGGAAAACCCACGTCCTGAGAAGAGCCCAGCAAGCAGCACCTACCAGCCCATCTATGAGTGTGAGCTTGCCAGCCAGGCCCCAGGTAACAAATGTGATCCCCATGGGACAGGGGCTAGGAGGGGTCATCATGTTTTTCTATTTTAAAACCTGTTGACTCAGAGTGGTTATGTATATGACCTGGGCAATGTTGCTCCAGACTTTCAGCATGATATTCTAGGCCCATTTGCTAAACTGTAATCTTGGGTTTGAGTAAAGTGCTTAATCTCCTGGAATTGCTTTGTGAGATAGCTTTTGGAAAAACTTGGATTTGAATCCTAGCTCGACTTCTTACAAGTTGCATGAATTTATATCTATATTGATTCTTAGAGCCTGAGTGCTCTCTTATAACTCAAATCTGTCACCAGTCGTCTGTCTTGGTAAACAACACAACTATCCTCCTAATTTCTCAGGCCAAAACTTAAGACCCATACTCTATTTCCCTTCTCCTCCCTCATTCTACACACTGAATCTATCAGCAAACTCTTGGTTTTGCCACCAAGCACTTGGTTCACCTCAGTATTATGTAAGTTATAAAAGGATAAAGACTGGCTGGGCACAGTGGTTTACGCCTGTAATCCGAACATTTTGGGAGGCCAAGGTGGGCAGATTATTTGAGGTCAGGAGTTCAAGACTAGCCTGGCTAACATGGCAAAATTCTGTCTCTATTAAAAATACAAAAATTAGCTGGGCATAGTGGCCTGTGCCTGTAATCCCAGCTACTCGGGAAGCTGAGACACCAGAATTGCTTGAACCTGGGAGGCAGAGGTTGTAGTGAGCCAAAATTGTACCACTTCACTTCAGCCTGGGTAACAGAGCAAGATTCTGTCAAAAAAAAAAAAAAAAAAAAAAAAGATAAGGACTGTCTTTTTTTACTACCAAATCCCTAGCACCTAGAAGAAAAAGGCCAGATTGAATGAGTCCTTAAAAAAAAAAGTGTTGAATGATTAAGTGGATGGAAGGGTGGATGGATGAATCTCCTTACAACCTTGTATGGTTTCTGTTTGTACTTGGAATAGAATCTAAACTACTTGCTTTGTGGTCTTCATGGCTCTGCATGCTGGTCCCTGTTTTGTGTCTGACTTATCTCCTACCTCTCCTCCCCTAGCTCTCTGCCCATAGTCAACACACTAGATTTCTTGCTGTTCCTTAAATAGGCTTTGTCAAGCCTCGGGCCCTTTGCACTTGCCGTTCCCTCTTCCTCAAAAACTCTTTTCTTTAAGATTTTGTAGCTGCATTTAGGCCTAAGTTCCAAAAAAACTTTCCAAGGTTAGCTTTCTCTAACCTCTCTATGTAAAGTACACTGCCTCATGATCAACAGTTCACACTTGTCATCCTACCTTATTTCCTTCATAGAACTAATGGATCTCTGTAATGATCTTGTTTATTTGTTTACTTGTTTATCATCAGTCTCTTGTTATTAGAATAAAAATTCTTGAAGGTAGGATTATACAAGTTCTTTTTCTCAACTCTATCCCTACTTCCTAGAACACTACCTGGAATATAGTAAATAAATAGTTATTGATGAAGGGATGAGGAAGAAGAAAAGACAGATGGGAAGAAAGATGTATGGGAAGAAGGACGGACAAGAGAAAGGAAAGAAGAATGTATTATCTACCAGATGGAGCTATTGAGATAGTTAAATGAGATAACGGATGTAAACTACTTAGCACAGTGCCTGGTAAAAACTCCAAGCCCAATTAGTAAGTGATAATTAATATTCACTATGTCTTCTTCCTGATTTGATAATGACTGAAGTTTTTGACAACGCTACTTGTAATTAAAGCCTAGGAAGAAAGGAACTTTGGGCCTGAGTTTCTGGGGATGTAACCCGCTGTGGGTGAAGCAATAAGGAAGCTTTCCCTCCCTTCCAGCTTGTGGAGGAGAGCATAGCAAGTCTCCCAGGGGTATATGCAAAATGCTAGGCCACTTCTTAAGTTTTTGCATGGATGGCCCATGTAGTCAACTACTGTCTTACATAAGTCAAAAATCAAAGCAGTTGGATTACATAAGATTTTGTGCTATTTTCAGTGTAAAGGGCAGATATGATTTTCATATATAATATTGGACTTTCTGTTGGAGTTGGATTTAAGACTGCAGAGGACAAATATATATAAAATTGGAACTTTCCTGGAAAATTCCAAGACACAGGTGCCCAGATATCATAAAGTCAGTCTTGAAGCCAGTCCTAGGCTGTGAGCCCTGGAAATCCCAGATCAATTCTTATTCCTCTTTGTAGAGCCAGTATTATTTGCATGTCATAAGTGCTTGAAAAATCCTTTCAGTAGTCACAGCCTCTCTCCTATGAGGTAGGCCCTGTGCTTGGCGCTGGGGGATCAATACAACACCATCTCCACCCACAGAAGCCCACGTTTAATGGGAACATAGATCAGTACCTCCAATGTGCCATGATATTGAGGCAGTGGTATTAACAATGTGCTACGGGGATACAAATCAGAGGTTGATTCTGGCCTTCATTCCTGTGAGAAATCAAGAAAAGCTTTCTAGAGGAGGTGTCTTGGAGCAGAGCCTAAAAAGAATGAATTGAAGTTTGTCAAAAAAGGGAATAGTGTTCCAGAACCAAGAAAAACATGAACAGAATTTTGGATATATGAGAGCTTTTTAAGGCTATCTAAATCAAATCTGGAGAATGGAGAAGCCAGTGATACGTGTGAAAAATATTTGGGCTTTAAGTGGTGGGAAGCAAGACATATAATATGCCAAACAAAGAATCTAGAAACACAGATGGGTGCCTTGTGGTGTAGAAATGGCAGAGATGGAGTGACCGATTTCATGCTGAGGAAATCCTTAAAGCAGCAGCATGGCAACTGATCAGGTTTATATATTGATCGGGGCACTCTAGCTGTTGGGTGGAGAATCGATTGGACAGGACTGAGATGGAGGTAAAGAACCAGTTTTACCCAACAAGCTATGACATGAAAATAATCATACCTACTTTTTTTACTATCTGTGTTCAGAGAAACAGTCAGATGTCAGACATCGCCACCTTCCCAAAATGAAGCCACTGCCCTCCATCAACTCCCTGGGTCCTCCTCCCCAAAAGCCTTCAAGACCTACCGTCGTGAACCTCCAGGCCTTTCAGAGGCAGCAAGCTGCTGTTCCCAAGACTCAAGGGGAAGGTAAGGAAATGCACAGGACCCTACACATGGCCAACCAGGAGTCACCTCCATCTCTACATCTTCTCCCAGGTGACCATGCAGCTGCTGTTTTCCATGAGGCTGGACATCCATCACTGCTTATTCTCATCTAGGGGCTGTGGCAGCTTGCCCATGAAATGACGTCTCTGTGGGAATTGGCCCCTTATCGCTCCTAGACCAGCCCACTTCCCCTGAGAGCACTGCATTTGATCACTGGGAATCTGTCCAAGAGGAAGAAAACAAAAAGTTGCTGAGCAGGGAGTCACGGAACCTTTGTGTTTCCTGCAAACCTGTGTTGTCAACACAATCCATTGGTGCGGGAGAAGTGGGGAGGGAGTGAAAACGGAGAAAGTCAGTGTGAACTTGACATGAAATCCTTAGCCGGGGTGGGGGGTGGGGGGTGGCCTCAGGCCTCTGTGATCTGCTTTTGGTAATTAATTGAAAGCCTACAACCCCCAACCCTCTGATCCCTTCCAGAAACTGAAACATCTTTGGAAGCCATTTTTTCTGTGCTATTTTGTGTCTTCTTTTACTGTTTAAAGGAACACCTCTCATCCCTCATCACTCCCACCACAATCTGATCTTGCTGACATTTTAAATGCCTTAGCTTATGTTTGCTCTAATGAAACACAAGATGAACATACACTTTGGGACAAAATGTACTGCTGTGTTAACATTTATTTTACTGTGACCGTCAGCACCAGCAGATGGCAGAATCACTGAGAGAGCTAGCACAGTCTTTGTTCGTTTTAACTGCTTTGGGCAACTTCATGGTTAAATGCCTCTAACTTCATGATTCTCAAACTTGAGTGTACATCAGAATCACCTAGAGGACTTGTTAAAACACAGATTGCTGGGCCCCGTTCTCAGTTTCTGGTTCAGTTGGTCTGAGTTGGAGCCTGATAATTCGCCTTTTAACAAGTTCCCAGAGGGTGCTAATGCTGCTGGTCCAGGGACCACACTTTGCGAACCACTGCTACAAGTCATCTTAAGTCTTATCCTAAAAGGAAATTCTATATGGGGAGATAGGCTCTTATAAGTATAGTTTACTGATATGGCCAGCTCCAAATCAAAGAAGGATCAATGTGATTTTTACAAACATTAAATCATTCAGGCCTCAAATAATCTCTCTGAATGAGAAGAAGGTTTATCAGACAACATAGAAAAAAGTACTAAGTCTTTTGTAATAAAATGGGCTTCTGTACTCGCTAGCTATTTAAGTTTGGGTTTGTTAATCACTGAGCCTCATTTTTCTTATCTATAAAATGGGGATAATTTTCCTTATCTGTAAAGTGGGGTACCACTGATCTCTTAGGATTAGTGTGAGGATAGTGAGATATGATGCCAGGAAAGAGCTTAAATAGTGCTTGGAACACCAGGGAGTGCTCTGTAAATGTGCAAGGTTATTTCAAAGGAACATTGAGCAGCAATAATCCCTGTACCATCTCCTGTGATGGAAATGAGAGATTAAGAGATAAACCCCACAGGGGTTCTGGTCTTTAAGGAGGTCAAAGTCTAACGCAAGAGATTGTATCCATAAATAAGAAATTGTACTGTAAAGTGTGGGTGAGTACTGCAATGCAGGAACAGGTATCCCCTGGGTGCTGGGGTGGAGGTAAGGGATGTTTCAGGCATAGGCAAGCTTCCATTCTCCACATTACCTGTGGGGTCACATCATTGCACAAGCATCATTCACTTTAACCAGGCTGCTGCAAACACCTCTTTTTCACTCTGCCTCTTTCTGTTGCAGTGACTGTGGAAGAGGGCTCCCTGCCTCCAGAGAGGTAAGTACATGCTCCTCAGTTGTGTAGGAACGTAGCCCATCACAGGGGCTACTTAGCCTGCTCCAGAGCAGGCAATTAGCACAAACCAAGAATCTGTATTTCTCAGAAGGGTTTCAGAAGGAGTGATTTATAAGCAGCAAACTGCAACTTTTGTTGTAAACAAAAGATTAAATAAATTATATTTAACATGTGCTGACGTTAAGTTGCAAAGATAGTCCTCACAGGTACTTTTTAAATTATATAGTTGGGTTCAGTAAATTGAAACATCACCCTTCATAGTCATAAATTGAATTAGAGGCTAAAGAATGCTCTGGGCAGCTGGTGTGATATCAGGAATCAGTAATGGGATAAAGGATGTTCTATTTTTGGTGCACTCCTTCTAAGGATTTTGCCATAGAAGTGTCAGTTCATTAACTCACTTAACCAAATAATATCTATTGAGACCTTTGATGTGTCAGGCACTCAGCTGGCTACTTTATACACATTTTTCATTCTGTTGTCTCAAGAGGGCTGCACAGTTGCTGCTGCCGCTCACTTTTTTTTTTTTTGAGACAGAGTCTGGCTCTGTCGCGAAGGCTGGAGTGCAGTGGTGTGATCTCGGCTCACTGCAACCTCCGCCTCCCAGGTTCACACCATTCTCCTGCCTCAGCCTCTCGAGTAGCTGGGACTACAGGCGCCCGCCACCACGCCCAGCTAATTTTTTGTATTTTTAGTAGAAACGAGGTTTTACTGTGTTCGCCAGGATGGTCTCGATCTCCTGACCTTGTGATCCGCCCGCCTCGACCTCCCAAAGTGCTGGGATTACAGGCGTGAGCCACTGCACCCAGCCGCCGCTCTCATTTTATAGCTCAAGACACTTGTGCTCAGAAAGTTTGCCACTTGCTGAGCCATGATTCCAACCCAGATGTGCCATAACCACATTGTTTATATACCTCACCTCCCTCACAAATGTGTTCCCTGTTCTCAAAAAGGTTAGTCTTAGAAGAAGATCCAAACTTAACAACAAATAATCATATTACTTATTCCTTTATCAAATGTTTACAATGGTAAAGTGTGTTAAGTTTTGTAATAGAGGAAAGGACAAGATTCAGAGGCTGCACTAAGGAGGAAGTTGTTACATCTCCTTGGGAGGGTCAGAGAAGTCTTTAAAGAAGTATCAGTTCTCCATTGCTAGAGTAATGCTACATAATAACAATAAAACTTTCATAGCATGCATGAGTCTGTGGGGTACAGTTGATTTGGACTGGGGTCAGCTGGGTTTGCTCATATGTTTGCAGTAGACTGCAGGCTGTCTAGGCAACTGTGATATTGGCTGTGGTGGCTCACATGTTGGGGGGAAGCTTACAGTTGGCTGATCTAGGATTGTGTTAGCTGGGGTGGCTGGGCACCTTGACTTGGCACCATCTGTCTCTCCTCATCCAGCAAGGTAGCCCAGGGACACCCTTCTACAGTCACTGCTAACAAGCAAGACAAGCCCAATCACACCAGCACTTTTCAAGCCCTTGCTGTGTTGCGATTGCTAACATCTTATTGGTCCAAGCAAGTAATGTGGCCAAGCCCAGAATCAGAGTGGGAGGGTGCTGAAAGTTTCATGGCAAAAAGCAGGGATGCAGGAAGGAGTGAAGAATGGGATATTGAACCAGTCAACCTATCCCTGAAGAGGAAACATTTGAAATGAGTATTGAAGATGCATATTTGCAGCATAGCATGGGAAAGGACACTGTAGGTAGAGGCAGGAGGTGTGAAGCAACATGTTTAATTTGTGGAAACTAGAAATAAGTACAGTTAGAGTGTAGAAAGTATAGAAATGGATTGTAGAGGTAAACAGGAACCACATCACAGAGGATCTCGTACAACAGGGAATTGATAAGACAATCTTATTCAACAAGGAACTGGTAGTGTGGTGTTAGACACCATGTGCTCTGTGAACTCCTGGGTTTGTGGTCCCTTTGAAAAAGTTAAATGACAGTTTGAAGGGACAGTGTACCTCTGCTGTGCTCTCAGTTGCTCTTGGTTCTTTCATATTGTGAACATCTCAGTAGGATTGAGTGTAAGGTGACTGTTGTGTTTAACTAGATACACGTTTTTCCTACAGATTGGTTCTAATCTAAGCTGACCTCTTCTCTGGCATTTAAATCAAAGAAACAGTAATCTGTTTCAACATGGAGGATAAACTTGCTGTGATGGCCCATTGGTCAATCTCCACGTGGTACCATCTTCCTGAGGGATTTACAGGCGCCATTTTGACTGTTCTGTCCTTTCATGCTGATTTTGGAACCTAACCTCCCTCTGAAATGAGGTTTCGCTAAACAGTGATTATGATGTGGGCCATAGCGCTGAAAGAGTGAAAGACAAAAGAGATAAAGAGGGGCCAGAAAACTTAGGGCAACTTCATGGAAGATGAAAGAACTGGAGCTGTATCCTGCATAATAAGTAGGAATTAGATAGGTTTACTTATGTGTTCTCTTTTGTGAGACCATAAAGTGGTGAGGCATGGTATTGTTCCCTGATATAAACACTGTTCTGACATGTAGTTGATCTGAGATGTAGTTGATGGGTGGATGGATGAATGGGCAGATGGACAAACAGATAGACAGACCAATCGATTTATAATATAGAGATACAACATGTTTGAAAGCAAGGAGTTTGGGAAGGAAGTAAGCAGACGAAAGGAGACTCTAAAGAGAAAGAAATACACAGACAAAAAATACTCTAATGTACAAAAATAAGAGATGAGGATGGATCCTAAAATACATTAAGTGCCATGGTTTGGACTTTATCTCTCCAATGATAAGTTAGTCTGAACAAGTAAATGCCATATTGTGTGATAGCTTTAGCTGTAACTTCCATGGAAACTGGTGCTTGTTTAGGAAGAGCATCATCCATGTTCTTGGTATTAATCTTCAATTCAGAGATTAGATTAGAAATAGTATGTGTAGGCTCTCATTACTGGAAGGGGATGTGCTGACTATCTGATGTAGCCAGGCCACATAGCACAAAGTTAATGAAAGCCTGGGTTTTGCTCCAATCCCTAGAACTTAACACCTGTGTAACTTTGGGAAAATGCCATAACTTCTGCAAACCTTAAAACAACAACAAAAAAGCTTCTGCAAAATTCTCAAAACCTCTAAGGACTACATTCGTCTCCAAATTAAAACTCTCATTATTTTCAACCATAATGTATAAAACAGGAGTCTTTGTGTTCTAGCTGTATTTCTTTGGATATGTATTTTGATCATCTTAAAGGTCTATATCTTAAGATCTGCTCAGTTTCTACTTTTGTGAAATGATGATGTTGTTATTACCTAACTCATACTAGTGTGGTGAGGGTAAATAAAATAATGATCTTAAAGTGTTTAGGGCAGTGCCTAGCATCTAGAGAGTGTTCAATAAACCTTGCTTAGCTATTATATAACCTCCCAGCAGGGCAAGAATCTATGCTGAGAACTTTAGCATATGCTGAGAATTTCTATGCTGAGAAATTCATTCACGAGGAGCTCAACACCTGGAGAGTCTTATATTTTTCTTCATCAGAGCCAATTCTATTCATTCAACATGTATTTATTGAGCATCCTCTATGGCCCAAATACTTACATACATTGAAAATATAGCAGTGTACAAAATAAAATAACACGTGTGCACGCACACACACACACTGCTTTATTTATTTATTTATTTCAAAGTCCTTCAAGCTGATCTGGAAAAAGAATTGACCTCCCTACCCAAACTCTCAACCATATGTCTAATATATACTCTTTGGTACAACAGGCATCATATTTACCCCCTCTTTATGTGACAATTCTTTAAACATCTAAGGACTACTTTCTTCTCTAAATTAAAACTCTCATTATTTTCAACCATAATGTATAAAATAGGAGTCTTTGTGTTCTAGCTGTATTTCTATGTATACATATTTTTATCATCTTAACCCAACACACTTACAACAGCCATCTTTCATTTCTGGACCTCTTTGTGTCTAAAATATGAGAGGTGACGTTGTATAAAGGAACAAGTGCAGGTTCTGAAGTCATATTGGCACAGATTTAAACCCCTCTTCCATACCTTAGACAAGCCATTTAACAGCTCAGATCTTTGATATACATATCTGTAAAGTGGGCACAATATTATTATTTACTTTATTGCCATCAAGGCCAAGTGAGATAAATTATATCAAGCATGGAACACACAAAAGAAACTCAATGAGTCTCAGTTTCTCTAAACCTTGGCCTCTCCATCCCTTGTTACCTCTGAAATATTAATGTCTCATTAGTTCCCAACAGTGAGATGGCTCTTTGGAGATTATTCTTTGTCATCACTCTTTTATGCAAACCAAGCTGGCTGGCATCTCTTTTGAATAAGCAGCCCCTATTTGTGTGAGCAAAGCAGGTTAGTCCCAGGGCAGCAATCAGCACTGGTCTCTGTCAGTACTTAGCGGAGTTGGCTAATATTTTATTCATTAGCTATAAATATGGCTTTTCTCCTATTAAGAAGTGTCAGAGATAGTCCTGACTCAGGGAATCTGACTCAGACACATAAAGGAGGTACTGTTTATTTTGGGAGTAGGAAGATGACAGCAGTGTTTCTCAGGGGAGGGTCTGTGGGTGAATTCTCAAGAGTTTACCATTTTCTCTCTTGAAGTTTTTAATTTTGTGTTTTTACTTCGAGATAGTCTTTAAATGTTCATAAGCTTTTAAAATAAATCTATCAGCTTTTATTAAAAGTTGATAAGCTTATTTTGAATCTTCCCAATGACTTCTTTTATGCCCAGTACTTGGAAATATATATGTGTATTTGTGTTTTTGCAGTTTCTACCCCAAGCAGAGTGGGAAACACGGGGTCTTCTAGGGCTGGGCAGATCATGTCACTGTCTCTAGGACCTGTGTCATGCAGTGGGGAGTGGCTAATCCTGTGGAAGTGAGGAATAGATGCCTTACCAAAGGCCTTCAAGTAAAATAATGATAATTACAACAACACTGTAACCAAAAAAAAAAAATGCATTTACAGTACTGATTTGCATAGTAATGAGTACTATAAACAAAACTTTTAAGAGTATTAGGGTAATCCTGAGGGACTGAGAGTGAAATAAAGCTTAGGATGGTCAAGAAAGGCCTCTCTGATTGATTAATGGGTACAATTATACAGTTAAATAGAAGAAATAAGAACTAGTGTTTGATAGATCAGTGGGGTGACAATAATTAACAATAATCTATTGTACATTTCAAAATAGCTAGAATAGAGTAATTCAAATGTTCTTAACATAAAGAAAATTATGATAGATATCCCAATCACCCTGATTTGAACTTTACACATCATATGAATGTATTAAAATATCACATTACCCTGAAAATATGTACATCTACTATGAATCCATCAAAGAAAGACCTCTCTGAGGTAGTAGCACTGGATTGAGAACTGAATAAGGACCCAGGCCAGTTAAAGGAAGATTTAGGAGATGAACATCCCAGGAAAGAAAATAGCTGGCACAGAGACTAAAGGGAGAACCACCCTTAGCACGTTTTAAAGAAGGAGAGAGGGGTTGGAATCTCAGCTAAAGCACAGTGAGCTCAGGAAATGGGGGTGGAGTATCTTGTGAGCAGTGGAAGTAATTTGGATTTTGCTCTAAATGCATTGGGAAGACATTGGAGAGTTTTAAGCCAGGAAGTGACATGAGCTGACACTTCTTTTGTAAAGATAATTCTAGCTGCTGTATAAATAATAAATTTCATGAGAAAATAGGTGGAAACAGAAAGTGGCCTAGAAAGCCATTGCAACAACCACAGTAAAACTAGCAACCCACACTCAGTGTTTATTCTAAGTACTTTACACATGATTTCATTTATGACAATTTTAAGAAGCAGATAGTACCGTCCCATTTTATAGATAAGGACACTGAGTCACAGAGAAGTTAAGTAACTTGACATGGACAGGGTAGTCAAAATGAAATAAAATAAGTTGATGGATTCAAGACTTGTTTCAGAGGAAAACAGCAATCACTGGATCAGCTGTGGGGAGTGAGATGTGAGGGAAAGAGAAGAATCTAGGACAACATGGAGGTTATTTGCTGTTCCCATCATTGTTGATATTAAAATAGGTGAAGTGCTTGGCACACAATCAGTGCAAGACAAGAAGGATCCTTCCTGAAAGGTCTTTGAGCTTGTTTTCTACTTAATAACAGCAACCACAAAAAGCATATCATTGTGCCTTTGTACATGTACGACAGAATCACTTAAGGCTAGCTGTAAAATTGTTTGCAACTACAGTGCTCTTTCCTGAATGGCTGCACTTCAGGTAATTAAGACTGGTGCAGACCTGATCTGATTGACCAACAACAAAACAGCCTCCTTGTAGTGATATTCAAGAGGTGAAAGCAGGCCAGGAAATCCCAGCATGCTGGGATAAATTGAATCGCTACAGGAAAGTATGAAGAGAAGGAATTTTTTTGAAGCCTGTGTCCTGCCTGTGGAGTTTCAGACCCAGAACATTCAGGTAGTTTCAGTTTAAGCCACTTCAATAATTTCTTATTATCTCTTTTTAATTGGACTTCAGGGGACACAATAGGGCCACTGATTGCCTGCTTTTCATGAGGAGCAGTGAATTTACTGAGTTTTTCTCTTCTTTCTTGTTTTCAAATATTCCCCCTTAAAAAAAAAAAACTCACCTATAACTTCTATTTATTGAGCAGTTTCCATAGATAAAGACTTGCACCTTATGTCCACGCTCTCCTTTTAAAACTCCCAGCTACAACCACCCATGAGGTACAGTAAGTGCTTTGTGCACTCGCTGACCACAGAGAGTCAGATGAAGTCTTAGGGTGATGCAACTGGATCAGCAGCACCAGGGCTTACCTAGTCAGCCTGGCTCCAGAACACCGTCTTTCAATTACCACCCCAGGCTGCCTTACTGAGGATTCAAAGAACACTTTACCTACAACGAAAGAGGGCAAGGCTTAATAGACTCATGGCCTGCTCTACACATTGAGCCTGGATATGCTTTGGGCAGGAGTTCTTGAACGCCTGCCTTAGGATTTCATTTTCTATGCAGAGGGATCTGTGTGAGGGAGGCTAGCCTAGGGTGGAGCTAAAATATGAAACATTTTGGAACCAAGCCTTGCTTTTTCTCTTCAGTGGCATTCAGATGATAAGCCAGAAAAGTCATGATTGAGAAAGAAACCAGACAATCACAAGTTGCAGACTTGCGGCCTAGTTTTGTACATAGGTATATTTAGTAAGGTTGAATAGAAACTACTGTTTGAGTATAACCACATAATGAGCACTGCTTAGCCCTTTTATATCTGTTAGACTCATTCTAGACCAATGACTATCTTAGGAGACAATACTAGTTGCCACCTATAAAATGGCAATATTATTAGTAGTATTTTTATATTGAACATTGAATATTAGTATTAAGATATCGAATATACACAATATTAGTATTGTCATTTTATAGGTGAGAAACCGTGGCTTGCCCTGTTTCAGAGTTTATCTGGGATGTGAACTCAGGACCAAATTAAAGATTTTCAGCTACGTTATCCTGACTCCGTCAGAATTTTTCCACCATGAAGTGTTTTTGGAGATACCTATTAGACTGCAAATTCCATGAGAGAAGGATCATACATATTTTTCACCTTTATATGTACAGGACCCAGCAAATAGTGGGCATGAAAGCAGTAATTATTGAATGACTAACTGAGTGATGGGCCAGTAGAATAACAGATAAACAAAATGCTGGGGAGAAGGAGGAATGGACAGCATGATATCATCTTCCATTAACTTTTATGTAAATGAAGAAAACATTTCAAGATTCTGTTCTCTATACATTTCACCTTGGTTTGCATGTCCAATATTATATCCATCTAATATTGAAGCTAAATAATTAGGACAATCTGAGCACTTCCTTTGCCCTTGCATATTAGGTAAGGGCTACTGCCATGTGAGAGTGGGGACTCATGTGAGATCCTGTTTTCTCAGCTCCTTCTTGGTCTAGTGTTCAACTCCAAGTGACACCCTAACAAGAAGCTTGTCCTAATTATTTTAGCCCACATGAGAGGCACTCTCTTTTCTTCTCTCCTATTCTTTGGACTCATTAGTTTTTGAATTAAATATTTGTTTAATTAAACTAATCATTGAGCTCTTAGCATTGAGTCTTAGCATCCACTTTATATTTGGAATAAAATTCAAAAATGTACTTTTCCCAGGGCCAAGAATATCCTTCCTTATACTTCTTTATACCTATATATATTCTTACAGGTTCCTTATAGGTTTTGGTCACTGATTATTCTCCAAACTCCTCTCCTAAGCCCTCTCACCTTTGTTTCCTCTCTTCCACCCATGGACTGACCTTTGGCTAATCCTCAAACACAACAAGCTTCCCTGACCAATCAGAAGTACTTATATTTTCCTGTGTGTGTCATCATCTCCCAGATCATCACCTGATGGCTCTTTCTTATGCAGAATTCATTATTTATTTATTCATTCAATAATTATTGAGTTGCAACTATGTGCCAGTCATTTTTCTAGATGCTGGAAACGCAGCAGGAAATGAACACAAAGTGTCTGTCCTCATTAAGTATGTATTTTAGTTGGGAAGAAAAACAAATAACAAATATGATATAAGGCAATGATGTATGCTGAAATGTCAGCTTTCCTGGCTATAGCACATGTTCCCTCACCCAAGATGCTACCTATTTCATATATGATTCTGCTTTATTTTCCTGTTATTTTTTATGAATGCTTTGGATGATAATATTCATTTGACTTATTTATTTTTTATGTTTTTTTTTTAGACCATGAGAACCCTGAGTTTAAGGACCTTGATTGTTATTTATTTTTATATTCTAGAACAGTACCTGACAGAGAGGGGGAGCTCAATGAGAAAAATTAATGATGTGACATCATCTACCTGTCTGAGTTCCCAGTGTTTCTGTATGAGCATCAGAGAAGGATATAAACAAAAAACCAGTTGCTAACTGGAAGCCTACAATGTACCAGATACTAGATGAGGCAATGGGTACTGAGCAGCAAGTGATATTCAATATCCCAGAGCAAGAGAGAAAAAATTAAACTAGTTTCAAAGAGTAATAAAGTAATTTCAAGACTATGACAGTGACTGAGAAGGGTATACAACAAGTATTGTGGTGTACAGAAATAGGTGGGGAGGAGGGCTGTTTGGGAAAGCTGGCTGAAGAAGGGCCTTGCCAAAGGGGACAGAGGTTAGACCTGGTGGTTGAGAAAAAGTTGGTCATACAGAAAGCATTCCATGTAGCAGGAGCAGCCTTTGCCAAGTCTTCGAGGTAGTAGAGAGCATTGCATCCTTGTAAAATAGACAGGAGACCAGTGTGGTTGGAGAGTGATGAGTGAGGAAGAGAATGGTAGTACAGGACCTTGGAGACATGCAGAGGGATGAGATCATAAAGGTGGGGAGCGTAGTGGTTCTTTTTAAAAAAATTATTAAAAACCATAGGACACCTCTGGAAAGTCTTAAGCAGGATTGTGACAAGGTCTGAATTATATTTTGAGAAGATCATCTTGGCTGCTGTGTGGAGAATAGACTATAGAAGGGCCATGGATAATGACAATCAGAATTTTAGGAGAAAAAATATGAATTTGCACAGAGGATGTTGGTGATAAGGTCATTATAAGCAGACGAATCATGTGGACAAAAGCGAAGAGGCAGGAAACAGCCTCATGTGTTCAAGAACTATGGGTAATTTGACATGATTAGAGTGTGTAGTGTTAAGGTGTATATGGGGAAGAGGGCATACAGCATTTAATAGTTGTTCAATAAATGTTGGCTGAAGAACAGAATGGACTTAGACGGCACTCGGCTTAAGACTCAATCATATCCAGTCTATTTTTTTGATTTTCTGTTTGCCTGGGCATATCTCATTTCCCTGTCTAAATTATAAATTATTCAAAAGCAGAGAGATGGTCTAATATTTCTTTCTTACCAGCTGCATAATTAAAGTGTGTTTAAATTGAATGAATTAAAAATTAGAAGATTCATGGAGTATGTTACATGAAGTTAAGGGCATTGATTTGGGAGTCAGATAACCTTGGATTCACATTTTGAGCTCCACACACTAGCTGTGTGATCCTGGGAAAGTTATTTGATATCTCTGGGCCTTCTATTTTCTAATATGGGAAGTGGTGACATCAAATCCTTCCCCCTAGGGATGTTATGAGGATTGAGATAAATATCTCTAATTTAGCAAAGTGGAATTTCAATGTTGTAAGCTCTTAATAAATGGCAGAGATTTGTTGTTTGTTTGTAATAGCAGGGTTTGTCTGTATCAAAGTCGAATACTGTAGGTGGCAGAACAGGCAGTCGGGAGACCAGACTCCTAGTTAAAAACCTGCCACTAGTTCAGAGGGTGACCTCACTTCCCTCTCTGTAAAACAAATGGGGTTAGATATTATAGTGCACCTCAAAGAAGGCACTCTGAAATTTGAAACAAAGATATTGTAAAAATTTGACTTTAGTGATCAAAATGAGGGCTTGTGGTCATTTTGTTTCATGCTGCTGAAGTTGCCACTGGTTTATTAAGAATCTGCTTTATCAGATCTTGTTCCTAGATGAATGGGGAAAAAAAAAGTCTGCTTTAGTAGTTGTGTGACTTCCTAAAAACACTTAGAAGACAAAGTGCTTTTAGAAAGTCATTCCCAAATTCACCCTGATCCACAAGATGTAAACCTCAAAACTTACCATTTTAAAAATACAATATTTCTGTCCTCTAGTACACTAATATTACTAGCACACTTTTGTGGAATGCTTATGTGCAGAGGGCAAATATTTCATTCAATATCTATAATACACCTTTGAAGTAGATTTTATTATAACTGTTTTATAAAGCAGGAAATGGAGGCTTAAGGTATTTACCCAGTACTTTATAACTAGAATGTAGGGGAGAGCTAGGATTCCAATTCAGATCTGTTTAACCCCACGTTCCAGATCTGTCTCATATTCTGTGCTGCCTCCCAGTAGTTTCTACAGTCCTGTAGACACATTTTTCATAAATGTGGAAATAAAGTTGAAGCATAGATTTGAATCATAGAGTTATTTCTTCTCTCCAATCCAAGTTCTTTATATTGATCCACATTGTATAAAGTCAAGGTGGATCTCAGATCTAGTTTTAACGGACCATGGATAAAGGTAAAAGACATTCTCAGGTAGCAAAAAAAGGAGGTTAAAATACATCTGCAGCCTTCTTTTTTCCTCTTAACAATAATCCCAGCACTGATTTTCTCTAAAGACAATTGATCCTAAAGATGCCTTTTTGGAAACTTTGGTAAAATTTTCTTTATAATTATCTGAAATGCGATATTTATGCATTTTTGACCAAAGTAGTCTAAGAAATTGATTGGACATCTTTCAATTTTTCCCCAAATTGTTTCTTATTAATAAAATTAATTTACCATAGACCAAATTAGATTGTTAGGCTATTGAAGCATGAGGTATATGGCATAGCCGATAATTTAAGAAAGTTTCTCTTTATTACTTTATGAAGAGGGAGGGGAAAAATATGAGAGGAGAAGTCACTTATGCATTGGAGTTTATAATTTTTCTTTTTCAGCAAAATGAACTATTACATTTTTAGAATTATTACAGATAATATGCACAAAAGAAAACTAGAAAATATGCAAAATAGTCAAACAAAGGAGAGAAGACAATTGGGTGGAATGTGCTTTTGATTATAATAAATGAGGGGAAAAAAGAGAGAACTCCAACTTTTTCACTGTCTATGATAACTAAGTGAATACACATATAAATGAAAAATCAGGAAGACTATCAAAGGCTAAGACTTCATTTGTATTAAGGTGCAGAGATTATGTGTAATTTTTTCTCTTTGATACTATCCACTTTTGCTGCGATGTAGTTGTTATTTTCCATTTGCTCTAGATGCAGCTGAAGTCCCTTCAACTCTAACCTAACCCTAACTCTAGTCCCCTTCAACTGCATCTATAGCAAATGGAACTACCTCATACCAAATGTGGACAGTACAGAGGAGAAAGAATTATGAATTCACTCCATAATTCCATTTCCCTTTCTCTCTTTGCAGAGGCAACTCCAATCATGAATTTGTGAGTGTATCCATTTAGTATATTCTTAGGTTTGAGCTATAAACTCATATATCTGTTAAGGATATAGTTTTTAAATTTTTGTATAAATGACACCTTATGTTATCCTTCTGCAACTTTTTTTTACAAAGCTGTGTTTTCATATTCTATCTATGTTGATGTATACGTCATTTGTTCATCATAATTACTGTATTGTATTTCATCATATGAACACATCCCAATTTGTTTATGCATTTTGTCACTAAGGGACATGCAGATTGTTGTAAATTTTTACCATTTCAAATAATGTGTCAGTAATCATTCTCCTATATTTGTAGATAAATATAAGCAAGTTTCTCAAAGCTATTTACTTAGAAGTAGAATTGCTAAACAATACTAAATAATCAACTTCATTGTTACTAGATATTGAAAAATTATTCTCCAAAATGGGTTGTGACAATTCAAAGCAGTTTAAAGGGTTCCTGTTTCTCCACGTTCTTACCAAATAAGGTATTATTTTCAAACTGGGATTCTAGCTAATCTGATGAATGTGAACCAAATTTTCATTATCTCGATTTCCATTTCCCTGTTCACTATGAGGTTAGGAGTTTACGTTTATAAGCTATTCAGTTTAACTCTTCTGTGATGACTGGCATATACTTTTGTCCAGTTTTCTATGGGTTTGTCTTTTTCTTATTGCCAAAGTTCCTGATAGAGTCTAAATATTGTTTGTTACACTTTACTATTAAGTATGTTATTTGTGGAGGGTAACCTAGTAAAGAAAATTTATCTCCCTGGAATGCTTTTTGGGGTATTAAAATAACTTTTTTCACTTTTATTGAAACAATGTGATTAATTACAATGATATATTTTCTGATATTAAGCAATCTTTGAAGTCTTGGAATAAATTTTAGTTATTCTTGAGTTATTTTTAATACTGATTCATTTTTCAGTATTTAGTGAATTTGGGTTAAAATCTCTGAAGTGAGATTGGGCTATATTTTCTCTTATTCTTTGATCATTTTGTGGTCTTCATACCAAAATTGTATTATCTTCTTAAAATGAGTAGCGTAGCTTTTCCTCTTTTTCTATCCTCTAAAACAGTTCATTAAAACTTGTCTATAAAACTTTGGTAGAGAACAAGAAGAGAGGTGAGTTAGGGTGGAGGTAGGTACAGGGAAGAGTGTACCTTTTATCGGTGTACTACTGATAAAAGTTCTTTAATGATTTATTGGCCTATTAGTTTTTGTGTTTCTTTCTCAGTTGGTATGGCAATTTTCTACTTCCCTATAAATTTGCTAATTTTCTCTAAATTTTTAAAGTTACTGGTAGAGAGCTGATCATAACACTGTCTTAGATTTCTGAAAGCCTAAAACTATCTCTAGTTTTGTTTCTTTTCTTATCTCTAATTTGTGTCAGTGTATACATTCACTCGTGTGAATCCTTTCTCGTTTTCTTCATCAGTCACACTAAAGTTGGTCTAATATTAATATACCTGCTTCAGTTTTCTTTGGTACTATTTGGTTTGTATGTCTTTTTGATTTTTGACTTGTCTGCTGCTTTTTTTTTTTTTTTTTTTGAGACAAAGTCTCGCTCTGTCCCCCAGGCTGGAGTGCAGCGGCGCGAGCTTGGCTCACTGCAAGCTCTGCCTCCCGGGTTGACGCCATTCTCCTCCCTCAGCCTCTTGAGTGGCTGGGACTACAGGCACCCACCACCACGCCCGACTAATTTTTTCTTTGTATTTTTTAGTAGAGACGGGGTTTCATGGTGTTAGGCAGGATGGTCTCCATCTCCTGATCTCATGATCCGCCCGCCTCGGCCTCCCAAAGTGTTGGGATTACAGGCGTGAGCCACCACGCCAGGCCAATATATCAATTCAGATACATGTACTCAGATATATATCAATTCAGATACGTGTACTCAGATATATATCAATTCAGATACTCTTTATTTTAGTGGGATAGCTTAATTCACGTGCATTTATTGCAATCCTTGACCTATTTGGACTTTTCCCAATTAAGATTTACTATGCAATTTCTATAATTGCATTTTTTCTTTCCTTCTCTTTTTAAAAAATTTAAGCTTTCTCATTGCATATTTCCCTTCTACCAGTTTAGAAGTTAAATATTCTATTTCTATTATTTTTAGTAGTTACAATTAAATTTTGACATCTATAATTTACAAAGTCTAATGTTAATCAACATCTCTATCCTCGTAAATAATGCAAAGACTTGAGAATAATTTTCATAGCCCTCTTCCACTGCTTTCCATATTATTATGGAAAATAATAGTCTTAGCTATTATAATTTGAATATTGACTCCTTTTCATCATTCTCTTTCTTCTTTCTTCTTATAATCCTTAATATATGTATGTTGTACTTTCTCATTCTATCCTCCCTATCTCTTCTTATTAAATCTTTTCTGTCTCTTTATCTCTCTATGCTACATTCTGGATAATGTCGTCATATCTAAATAATTCACCAATTCTAGGCCAGTGCTCATGACTGTAATCCTAGTACTTTTGGGAGGCCAAGGCAGGTGGATCACTTGAGCCCAGGAGTTCGAAACCAGCCTGGGCAATATGGTTAGGCTTCCTTTCTACAAAAACACAAAAAAATTATCTGGGTGTGGTGGCACACACCTGTAGTCCCAGCTACTCAGGAGGCTGAGGGTGCAGATTGCTTGAGCCTGGGAGATTGAGGCCAGAGTGAGCTGATATTGCGCCACTGCACTCCACCCTGGGTGACAGGGTGAGACCCTGTCTCAACAAACGTATAATAATAATAGTAATAATAATAGTTCACCAATTCCTCCTGCTGTGGCATCTAGTCTACTTTTCAGCTTCTACACTAAATTTTTTATCTTAAGAACTATATTTTATGATCTCTATAACTCCTTTCTCCAAATCTATAGGACATTCATTTCCCTCAGTCTCTTGTTTTTACCTAATGGCTTTTATTCTTCACTTTATTTCTTTGAATACTAAAAACACATGTCTTTTAAATTAACGTTCATGTTATTCTATTATTTAGGTCCCTCATTAGTTATACCTTCTGACTATCTTACTGTAGCTCATCTCCTTGTATGATTTTCAGTTTTCACTATCAGCTTGTTCTGAGTGGGAATTTGTTTTCTTTGGAAACTACAGGTGCCATGGATTGTGGAAGCATCTTTACAGAATAATTTCAGATTTGCCTTTACAAGAGGGATTTGAATTTCAAGCATCAGTTTTGGCTTTGTGTCTCTGAAATGGACAGATGGTTTATTAAACTGCACCTCTGTATTTGGTGCTGGGTTTTCAAGTTTCTGATTTCTCACTGGTGACTCTTTCAGTTCCTGTGGCCATAGTCAGATAGCAAACTTCCAAGCTCATTCTCTGGGAGACTGGACAGATATGTTTAGTACTTGTTTTACAGACAGAACAGCATATTGTAACTCTGGACTTGATGCTGATAGCTCCATTTCAGCTTCCCATTCAGATGAGGCTTATGGTTCAGACTTACCTTCTGACTCAGACATTAAATCCCCAGCTGCCCAGTCATTAAGATTTCTCTTTATCTGGTCTCAATTTCCCTTTGTGTCCCTTGACTGCAGTTCTCACTTGCATCTTTAATTGTGAGTTTCCTCTGTATGTCTGGCACCTGGGGATTTTGCTTTATTGATTTCTATGTGGACTGTATAATCTTTATACAAGTCTTTACATTGCTATATTTCATCTAGAATTCTTATGCATTTGGAGTAGGGGTGGTGTGCCTCCCATATATGCTTAGGTCACTATATTGGCCAGACATACTTATATTATTTCTGTAATGAGGAAAAAATACAAAAAGCTTTCAAAATGTGTTTTTAAAAATGTTACATTTTAAGTAACCTTTTTTTCTCCAGGCTTTTCAATGCAGAATTTGAAGAACCACATAATTATGAGGCAACAATTTCATATCTGAGACACTCTGGCAACTCCATTAACCTGTGCACTGCAAAAGAAATTGCTGATCGTAAGTCTGCTAAGCCAATTAATAGTGTAACCCCGTGTGGAATGAAAATGTGTCAAAAATGATATTTTCCCTTTAGCTAACTGTAAGTTTAAAAATGCACAGCCATCCTGCACTACCATCTTATTTCTTTTTCTTTTTTTTCTGTGTCTGGTCTCTTAAAAATATAAATAAATTCAGCTGGGCATCAATGCTATCTCACGAAAGCTATTGCTGCCTTCCCAGCCTCTTCTTTTCTCCCCTTTACCAATCGACTCAGCTGCTTTGCCTTTTGTAGATATGAGGGAGGGAAAATCAAGATATGACGATTCATTTTTCTTCTTTCTCTTCCTATAGAAACTTCATCTCTTTTCTCCTGGTGTCTTTCTTGAAGTTCCCTGGTTACTTGGTGTGTGGAGAACGAGATAACAGACCATAAGAGTTAGGCCCCTGTGTTCAGTCTGAATAGGATCAGGGGATTTATTTAATGGATCTGACCACTGGCTCAGAGCTAAGTCTTACTGCCTTTGGCATTGCTGACAATGCTCGGGACTTTTCTTGTGCGTTAAGAGACCTTCTCAGGTAAAAAGATGAGGGAGCAGAGATTCATAGCATTTCTACAAGTTGCAACATCTTTGTTTGCCTATAGTATCAGCCAGTTCTCTATAGAAGCATACATTTTAGCGCTGGAATAAACACTAGTATTTAGTGAGCTTGTACTATAGGATACTGTAGTTCCATGTTAGGCTCCCTGTGTACAGCCCTGCTGATAGAGTGGTTTGATCAACCCTAATGTTTGATACAGGAAACTGAACATCGGAAAGATTGAGTTGCACGAGGTCATAAATATACCATGGAATAGGGTTATAATGTGAAACAGGCTCAGGCTACCTCTAAAGTCTATGCTTTTCCACAAGTTTATGCTACTTCTTATTCAAGGAAGTTTGGCTTCCCTGGAAGCAGGGTTAAAAAGAGATCATCCGGTACAACTTCTTCATTGTATGGACCAGAACCCCAAGGTTCTGGGAAAGGAAGTCATTTTCCTGGGAATACATACTTAGGAAGTTCATGTGGTGAGGATCAGGACCTATTGAAATTCTCCTCTTCTCCCTCAAGAAATAAGGGGTTGGAGAACTATTAGAAAAACTGCCTCTCTTTTAGACTGGGCAGTCTAGGTTCTCCTAAATGGCTTGTAAAATACTAGCCATAGGAAGAGCAAGTCTTGACCCCGCCCAGCACTCCCAAAAGGCAGTGCTGCCCCATACTCAGAGTATATGGGCCCCTTCTTTAGAGCAGGGCTTCTCAGATTCTAGCGTTCATACAAGTCGCACAGGGATCTTGTTAAAATGTAGATTCTGGTTCAGCAGCTCCTCCAGTGTGGGATCTGAGATTCTGTATTTCTAACAAGTTCCTTGGTGATACCAATGCTGCTGGTCTATAGACCACACTTTGAAAACAAAATCTGTGGGCACCATTTGGGCCACATTCCAACTATATGCCCTTCTACAAGGCTAAGAATTCACAGAGCCAACGGGATGCTCCAATCAGAACCTGCTCCTTCTCTCTCTGGACCATGTGACACCCCTAGAATCCACCCCCCTGCAAGTAGCTCATTTCAAGTGAAGTGGACCTCTGTTTCTGGGAAGATGGAAGAGATGTACTTTTTTGCTAATGCTCCTGCAAAGTACAGCTAAAAGCCCCAGGCGTTATGTATGTAAAACAAACATAAGAAGACTAGATGACTCTGAAAGGTAGAGAGAAGAAGGTAGACCAGTTAGGGACATCAGGCCGCAAGGAAGGATAAGGTGGTGAGTTCCCTGATTTTCTTCTTGCCTCGTATGTGTCAGTTTTGGAGGTAAAAAAGTTAGCAACCCAGAAACACCAGTGGGCACAACAGCTTCAGCTGAAGCCTTCTCTTTCTAGCCAAATGACCAGGAAAAGGGCAACTTAGAAAGACAGAAAACCTCTAGACAATAGCTGGTCTACTCCAGCCAAACATCATAGAAAAAAATGGGGCCCACCACCAACAGCAATGCTGAATGTGGGGCCTGGACATCTACCCTCAGCAGGCTGCAATGATGCACCCAACTCCTCCACTGGAGTGATGTCAGAGAAGGCCAGGTAGGGAGCTGGGATTTCCACCCCTGCCAGGTGGTAATAAAATTCCACTTAGTGTCCATAAAGATTATGTGGGGAACTTTGACTTTCACTCTCCTTCCAGAAGTAACAAGATGTCCTTCTCTCTACCTCAAAGGATGGTGTCAGGGGAGAGCTAGTAGAAAGGATCTTCATAACCACCCAGCAGTAAAAAGGCCACCCTCTCCTTATTACTGTCGGCGAAGGTCATACGGGAAGCAATAACAGGGCACTCTACTCTTTCCAGCTAAGATGTTATCAGCAGAAGCCTGCTGGAGAGCCAAACTCCTTCCTACTCCTGCCCAGCAGTGATGAGGTGCTCTTTTCTCACTTGGGTATTATTACAAACTGATTGCTTGTTACTCTCTAAAATGTTGGAAACCTACCCCCTAATGCAATGGTATTTAGGAGGTGAGCTCTTTCGGAGGTAGTTAGTATTACATGAGGTCATGAGGGTGGAGCCCTCACGAATGCGATTAGTGTCTTTACAAGCATTCCAAAAGAAATTGCTTTTTTCTTCTCCTTATGAGGGCACAGCAAGAAGACGGCTCTCTATGAACCAGGCAGCAGGTCTTCACCAGAATTGAATCTGTTGTCACTTTGATCTCGGAACTTCCCACTCCAGAACTATGAGGAATAAATTTCTGTTATTTATTAGCCATGCAATTTATGGTATTTTGTTATGGCAGCTGAATCCGAAAAAAAAAAAAAATGCCTGCCAAAATTGAGATGGCTGAAATACTAGAATTTTCTGACTAAGACTTTAAAACAGCTTTTATAAAATTTTCCAATGCATAGTTATGGACATGCTTGAAATAAATGAAGCAAAGTCTTATCAAAGAAATAAAATGTTTTTATAGAGAAATAGAAATGTAAAAAAAATGACAATGTTAGAACTGAAAAATAAAAAGGTCAGTGGATGTGCTCAACAGCAGAATGGAGGGACAAAAGAGTCAATGACTTAAAAATAAACAATAGTAACTACCGAATCTGAACAAGGAGAAAATAGACTGAAAAAAAAAATGAAAAGAGCTTCAAAAAACTTGTGAGACTATAACAAAAGATTTAACATTCATGTCATTAGACTTCTGGAAAGAGAAGAGAAGGAGTGCATGACTGAAGAAGTACTTGGAGAAATAGTGACTGAAAACTCCCCCAATTTGGCAAAAGACATAATGTGGGTCAGGAGCGGTGGCTCACACCTGTCATCCCAACACTCTGGAAGGCTGAGGCAAGTGGATCACCTAAGGTCAGGAGTTCAAGACCAACTTGGCCAACATGGTGAAACCTCATCTCTACTAAAAATACAAAAAATTAGCTGGGTGTGGCAGTGGACATCTGTAATTTCAGCTATTCGGGAGGCTGAGGCAGGAGAACCTCTTGAACCCAGGAGGTGGAGGTGGCAGTGAGCCGAGATCGTGCCATTGCACTCCATCCTGGGCAATAAGAGCAAAACTCCATCTAAAAAAAAAACCCATAATAATAATAATAATATGACAACAGATTCAAGAAACCGAGCAAATCTAAAACAAATGCAATCTCACGAAGAATCATAATCAAACTTCTTAAAGACAGAAAAATTCTTGAAAGCAAGTAGCAGGAAGGAAACAATAAGGATAAGATTAGAAGTAAATGAAATGAAATGAAAACAAAAAACAATAGAGAAAATCAATGGAACCAAAAATGTGTTCTTTGAAAAAACAATCAGTAAAATTGACAAACTTCTAGCAAGGTTGAAAAAATTGATAAACTTCTAGCAAGGCTGAAAAAGAAACAGAAAGAAGATATAATATTAAGACTGAAACAGGGATATCATTATAGACCCTGTAGATATGAAAGCAATAATAAGGTAATATTATGAACAACTCTCCACATATAAACTTAACAACTTAGATTAAAAAAAAAAAGGAACAATTCCTCAAAAAGCACAAATTACCACAACTCACCCAAAATAATTTGAATATCCCTGTAACTCTTAAGAAAACTGAATGCATAGTTTAAAAAATCCCGCAAAATGAACTCTAAGTCAGGTGATTTCACTGAAAAATTCTATTAGGCATTTAAAGATGAATTAATACCAATTTTATACAATCTTTCCCAAAAATGGAGGAGAAAATACATTTTGTTTTTTTAAAGTTAGTATTACCATGATCTCAAAACCAGACAAAGTCAGTACAAAAGAAGAAAACTTCAGATCAATATCCTTAATTAGTATGGTCATGAAAATCCTCGACAAAATATTAGCAAATAGAATTCAGCAACATAGAAAATTAATTATTCTTCATGATCAAGTGTGGTTTATTCTTCATTTGTTAATGGTATATAAGAGTGCAGAGATGCAAAGCTGGTTCAATATTCAAAAATCAACAAAATCACCATGTTGGCAGGATAAAGAAGAAAAATCAGACAATCTGTGCAGAAAATAATTTAACAAAATTCAACCCCCATTTATGATTTTTAAAAACTGTCATAAAAATAGGAATAGATGGGGACTCTATTGTCTTCCTCAACTTGATAAAGAACATTTACAGGAAGCCTCTAGCTAATCATGATTCTTAATGGTGAAACACTGATTGCTTTACCCCTACTACCAGTAACAAGGCAAGAATGTCTGCTGTTACCATTGCTATTGGGACTTTTCCAAGGTCATACAGATAGGATGAGGAGAAGGAACAAAAGGCCTCCAAGCCATGACCATGTGTTATGACACTAGCAGTTGGAGGGCTGCTGAGAACCATCTTCAGATATTAGTCCTTTCTCTGCCCCCACAATAAAACTAGTCAGTGGAGAGAGGGTTATGTATTTCTGTGCCGAAAGTAAGCGAGGACTCCCATGCTGTAGATCACATGCTCTTGTCATAATTCTTAGTCCGTTCCTGACTCTTTGGGATGTAGCCCTTTATCCTCTATACTCCTAACTTGGAATATATGTTGGAATTCCTACCTAAGTTTGGATAGCTTAGCTTACCATGAAAGAACCTCCACTTTGTTAAACAGCAGTAACGACATTTTGAACACATTATTAATTGAATGTGTATTATCTTTGTTTACTAGCCATGGCAAATAAGGCTTCTCCAGGCTTTGGTTTCATCATTTCTAAGACAGAAGAAGTAATAATATCCATCCCAAGGTGGTTAGGAGAAGCAAAGAGCTCATGATTTGTTTTTGAAAAGCATAGACAAGTAAATAAATTGGAGTAGAAAGAAGGAGATTATTATTCTTAAAATTGGAAAGCAAATTCATATCAGGAATGGATATTGGGCAAACTGTATCACAAACAGGTATTTTTAAAGTATTAAGTGTAAAATTACCTAATTTTATGTGTACAATTATGTGTACAAGTATTATGTGTACAATTACTCAAGTTGAAATACATATTATTAATTAATCATGTAGAATTTTAGGTCTGTGTCAACAATTGTATGCTGATAGTCCCTAAAGAAAACCTAGCATTTCATTGATTTTATCAGTAGATTATATGTTTAGAATAATAAAAGCTTGGAAATGCAACATGTTGTTTGGTCAGTTTTCTAAAGCTTCAAGACTTTAGCAGCAAGAAAGAGAAAAGCAGAGGGAGAAGTCCTACTTTTATGCACATATGTTTACTAACAGTAGGGAGAAAACTTTTATAAATAACTTTTAAGCAAAGAAAAACCAAACAAGCAATTTTATCAAAAAATTTGCCATTTTCTATACAATATCCAGTGTTCTGCTAGGTATATTAAATTTCTTTTCTTTTTCTTTCTTTCTTTTTTTTTTTTTTGTGATGGAGTCTCACTCTGTTGCCCAGGCTGTAATACAGTGGCATGATCTCAGTTCACTGCAACCTCTGCCTCCCGAGTTAAAGCGATTCTCCTGCCTCAGCCTCCCGAGTAGCTGGGATTACAGGCCTGCCACTGTGCCTGACTAATTTTTGTATTTTCAGTAGAGATGGTGTTTCACTATCTTGACCAGGCTGGTGTTGAACTCCTGACCTTGTAATCCACCTGCCTCAGCCTCCCAAAGTGCTGGGATTACAGGCATGAGCCACCGCACCTGGCCAAATTTCTTACATTATTTCCTTGAATCTCCCCATTAACTCTGTAAGGCAGGTACCAATTGGTCCATTTTTATAGATGAGCAAGCTGAGGCTCAAAGAAATGAAGTAATTTGTTTGAAATACCCTATGTAGGAGTGGCAGAACTGTGTTTGAACTGAAATTCTTATCACTACTTGTATATATTAATACAGTCATGTGCTATACAATGTTTCAGTTAACAATGAATTGCGTATCCAGCAGTGGTCCCATAAGATGATAATACTGTATTTTTACTGTACCTTTTCTATGTTTAGATACACAACTATTTATAATTGTGTTACAATTGCCTACAGTATTCAGTACAGTAACATGCTATGCAGGTTTGTTGCCTGGGAGCAATAGGCCATACCCTATATCTTAGGAAGATAGCAGGCTATATCATCTAGGTTTGTGTAAGTATGTTCTATGATATTCACATGATGATGAAATCACCTAAGGATGCATTTCTCAGAACAGATCCCCACTGTTAAGTGATGCATGACTGTAATTAAGATTGGCATCATGTCATTAAATAAAATCCACATAACTATTGGAAAAATCAAAAGGTGGGTCAGCCTTAGTTGATGTGTTTTCAAACTGTATTTAAGGAAATGAAAAAGGCTGTGGAACAGAGCACTTTGGGGCAAGATAGAGAATTAATTTTGTTGAAGTGGGATTTAGGCTTTTTCCTTTCCCTTTCCTTTCACGTTTGCCTTCTGAGCTGCCACTAGATTTTAGTGCTTTCTTCTAAGCATGGAGTATGTGTCTGTTTGCCAAAACAGGAAACTGAAATGGTTTCACATGCTTCATCGACTGTAAATTCCATTCTGGAAATCCCCACAGAAATTAAAACCATGATCACTGATCCCATAATTTCCCAAACTTTGTAGATAGAGCTTTACACAGTCTGATGTTCTTAAAGGTGAGAAAACTGAACTCTGGAATCTTTCATAACTACTTTAATCCTGGATACTATAAGAAATGGGTGGATGAACTGCCTTGAAATAATTTTTTTATGTTTATTTTAGCAACATATGAAGTTGGAATTGAAGAACTCCAAAAGGTATTGTTTCTCCTTACCAACATTATAACTAAAATTAAAATAAGCATGCAAGGTTGATTCTAAAGTAGTATCTTTTAGAGGGAAGGAATGTCTTTGTTTTCACTTTTACTCCTATTTCTGAGGTTTTTCCAGACTTCAGCCTCTAAGAGTCTGCACTTTGAGCCCTGTTACTGTCAGAGACAAAAATGTGTGATAGGATGGGAGGACATGGTCCCAATTCATCCATAGCCCTTTTCTGTGGTGGGCAGTGACAACTAGCTTTTAATAACTGTGACTTCCAGCGAGAAGAGTTCTGAGTTCTATGGCACAATCCAGGTTTGTATATCCTGGCTTTCAGATATGCTTTCTGGGCTCCTGCTAGACTTGGTGCCAGGTGCCACCTGGAGGCAGCATAGCAACCTGAGTAGGGCCCAAGCAGAATCACTGCTGGCCGCAATCCCAGCTCCTGGCTATGTGATGTTGAATGTCCATTTCCTCACCTGCAAAATGGGAATAATAAAGCACTCACATCTGAGGTCCTTGTGAGAATGAAAATAAGATAAATGAAGGTAAACAGCTTATTAGTAAGTGCTTGAAACAGAGCATTTCACCTCTCTGAGACTCAGATGTGTCCTCTATAAAATGGTGAATTCTTGGCCAGGCATAGTGGCTCATGCCTATAAGCCTAGCACTCTGGGAGGCCAAGACAGACAGATCACTTGAGCCCAGGAGTTCAAGACCAGCCTGGGCAACATGGTGAAACACTGTCCCTACAAAAAAAAAATACAAAAATTAGCCAGGCGTGGTGGTATATGCCTGTAGTCCCAGCTACTCGGGAGACTGAGGCAGGAGGACCATTTGAGCCCAGGAGGTGGAGGTTGCAGCGAGCCGATACTGTACCACTATACTTTAACCTGGGCAGTAGACAGACTGAGACCTTGTATCAAAAATAAGAAAAAGAAAGAAAGAAAGAAAGAAAGAAAGAGAGAGAGAGAGAGAGAGAGAGAGAAAGAAAGAAAGAGAAAGGAAGGAAGGGGGAGAGAGAGAGAGAGAGAGAAAGGAAGGAAGGAAGGAAGGAAAGAAGGAAGGAAGGAAGGAGAGAGAGAGAGAGAGAAAGAAAGAAAGAGAAAGAAAGAAAGAAAGAAAGAAAGAAAGAAAGAAAGAAAGAAAGAAAGAAAGAAAGAAAGAAAAAGAAAGAAAGAAAGAAAGAAGGGAAGGAAGGGAAGGAAGGGAAGGGAGGAAAGGAAGGAAAGGAAGGAAAGGGAAGAAGGAAAGAAAAGGTGTATTTTCCGTGAGGACAGGAAGCGTATGTCTTGTGGTTACTGTATCTGCAGTAGTAGATGCTCAGTAAATAAAGGGACCAATACTTGTTTCACTGAATGTCTGGGAGAAGTAAGGCAAACACAGTATGTAAGCACTGTGTAAGCCCATAGAAGGCCCTTACCTAGTGTTTTAATAGGATCAGTTAAGTTTCTAATCTTTTCTTACTGGGTACATTTAGTCTAGATCCTTCATCTCTCTGTTTCAGTTTTCTTGTGCTTGCTGGTAAGGATTATTCATTTGTGGATACACTTCGTCACTAGAAAAATATGAATGATTATTATTTCTATCAATGGGAGTAGAAATAGCCTATTAAAATGCTTCATGTGCCTGGCAACACCAACAAATAATAAACTATTCTACACAAGTGAACTCGCCAAGTAAATTAATTTTATCCCATTTTATCACAATTTTATGTTTTAAGTAAAATATAAAATTATGTTTAATTTTTCAATCTTTTAACTCTCATATATGTTTTGTGTTTATATCTGTATTTTTAAGCTCAGTGAGTGGAATCTGATCTCTTCCTTTCTTAATGACTTGGAGTATTCTTGACTATAAGGGACTGAGTCGACATAGTTTATGCTCTTCTTTTGAGATGCTCTTGAGCCTTTGCAGAACTAGTTCCCTTCACACCAAACTACCACAAGTCAGTTTTCTGAATTCTTTTCCCTTTTTTTTCTACTGTCAATATTTTTGTGTCTAGCAATGAGTTTTTCATCTGGTCAAACATGTACCAAGTCCCTCTAGTGTGATAGCACTTGTGCATAGACAGTAGCGCTTAACCCTCATAGTTACCCTGTGAGCTGATATCACTGCTCCCATATTACAGATGACAACATTAAGGCTCAGAGAAGTTTAGTAAGCTGTAAATCATGTAACAAAGATATAAAAACAAGGCCTGTCTGACTTGTCATTCTGCCAGTGCTGCATCTAATTTGTTGGAATTATGTGTAAAATAAGGACCAATAGTCTCTGAACAATGGTCTGCAGGGCTGCCCTCAAAGGAGAGCATAATGAGCTAGGATACCTGGATTTTGTGATGGCATTTTAGACGCTTAGATATTTTCTATTCTTTTCAGCGTTCTTAGACAGATTCCAAATAATGAATGGGACCAGATCTATAACCACTGAATAAATGAGGGGCTACATTGTGATCATTGGGGCATAATTTTAATGGAGCCAAACATAGATCCTGCAAGATTTGAGCGGTGATCACAGGGCACGTGATCAGTGAGTAAGGGAGAAATTCCAGCATTACTTGTGCACTTGTGAATGCCAATCTACCCACTAAAATATTGCTTAAATCCCACAAATTCATATTTTATCATGGGATTTAGAAGTTATTTATGTTTCAGATGCATTTCTGGAAGGGCGTGCAGACAACAATTTTTCTGAGTCACATCATACATTCCTTTGGGCATGCCCTGTAACGTCAGAAATGCTTGTTTTCATTTCTGATTGATCTTCAGCCCCACTGCAACAGTTCCTGGGACTTTCTGTGGTCAGTGTCTGCCTTTGCTCTCTACTGAGGCTTCATCCCCCTCACCTTTTGGTGTAGTCTCTAATGATCTGTAACCAAATAACAGAGCCTGATTTGGGTTGATTTATGAAAATAACCACTTTCCTCTTTACTTTCAGTCTTGGAAGAATTTTCCCTATCCAGAACCTAGGTGAGTTTTATCTTCAAACAGAAAAGCATCTGTCCAACTACTGACTTTCTGATGACTTAACTAGTTTTCCTCTATGGGCCAGCTATGTTTCCAAACTGAACTAGCCTGGTTCAGTTTCCCCAGCACCTTGCAAGGTACCTAGTACAGAGGAAGTGATCGGTGATCCTGCCTCGCCTCCCGCTCTCATCTTGTTCTAGCCCATGCTGTACTCAGCAAACATTTACTGAGTATCCAGCCTGTGCCAGATATGTGCTCACCACTGGTGCTGTAGCAGTGATGGAGACCTCGCTATTGCTTTCAGGATCTCCTGAATTAGTGGGAGAGTCACACAATCAAACAGGCAAATAACAATAACATGAATTCCAAAGAACTGACAGTTTCTGAAGTGCACCACGCTGTTTGAAGTCTCTTTGCCTTTGCTCTTTTAAGCCATCGATTCACCCCAATTTAACAATCTGGCAAGCTTCTACTAATCCATCAAGCACCCCTTGTGTGTGAACCCTTTCTTCATTCCACTCCCTCAGAGAGAAGTAACCAGTCCCTTGCCTGTGGTACCACTGTAAGTTCTGTTTGCACAGTATGTCTGCACAAATGGCACTGTATGTAGTTTGCTAACATGCCAATTCATCCTCCCCTCCCTACTCCCCTTCTTGTTTGGGAGCTCCTTGTATTCAGGGCCAATGTCTTAATGTTCTTGGTGTTCCTGATACCTCTCACACTCCTTGGGTCCACAGGAATGCCCTGGCACATAGTAGCGCTCTTACCTGCCTCTTCAGAGTCTGTTTCTAGCCCTTCTCCCTGGAGTTATTCTAATATATTTTAAAAAGCATGGTTGATGAGCTCTGGAGAAGCAAATATCAAAATTTCCTGATTGAGTCTAAAAACATTTGCTGAATCATGGAGAAAACCTGCTTTAGCTGGATGGGCTACCTTCCTCTCTCTCCCTGAGTTCCTACCTGTCCCTAAACTTACGACACTAACACAGTGCTGAACACATGGAAGGCACAGGTCAAATGATTAATTATTTAGTTCAATATTTATTGAGCTTTTACTCTTCAGACACTGCTAGATTCTGAGGTACAAAACTGAATAGAATATATTTTCTACCCTTGATCCAAGGTGGGAGGGGAAGCCAGAGTAGTTGGGAGTGAGGGGTTACTTGGAGGGTAAAATGACCAAATAAATAGGAAATCACAATAAAATATTCTCACTCCTTTGGAAGTTTAACAACACAGAAGTGAGGCACGAAAACCAGCTATTCCTACACAGCATTAACACTGGAGTTACACATGTGAATAAGATAGTTCTGTCTTGATTTTTAGTGGTTGACAAGGCAAAGTGGAGGGACTGGAGATAGATCTATAGATAGATGTACTGTAAGACAATATAGAAGAACAAAGTGTTAGAAGAGTAGAGAAGGTATGACTGCTTGGGAGAATCAGGGAAGCATTCTCAGAGATAAGATGATTTAGCTATATCATGAAGGGCATTGTATTTACCAGTATAAGATGTGGAAGGCATGTCTAAAGAAAAATAATAAAAAGGAAGAGTTGCTCAAATAGGGTGGTGGGTTTGAGGAATTGTGAGAGTCTAGACTCAAGCAAAAGTGGAGGTAAAAGGCAGCACGAGATGAGTTTGGAAAGAAAGGTAGGAGCCAGATCACGATGAAACTTAAGTTTTATCTTATAGGCAATAGGGAGTTAGAAGATTTTAAGCAGGAATTAACACTCTGGCATTAATTGCAACAGGCAGAAACTCAAGGAAACTACGTATATAATTGATCTGTTCCTAGACTCCTCATCTAAGAGAAATGATTCATATTTGCTTAAATCAATTTTTCCCATTCATTTCATTTAGGATTGGACAGTACACTATCATTTAAACGCTCTAAGCTTCATTTTTTTTTCCTGGTGTCTCTTCACATTTCAGTGCTAAACATGAAGATAAAAAAATGAAGGAAAAAGAGCCATGTGAATTGGAACCTAAGAACACAGAAAAGGAACCACATTCAAACCATGTTTTCAAGGTACCTATGTTCTACGGTTCCTACAATGTAGACATATAACAGATCAGTTCATGGGGGTGACTTTATAGGGCCTGAGAGACAGAGCTCTTCAGAGAGACAGAGTTAGAAAATGCAATGGGCATTTGATATTGTATCAAGGAAATAAATGTAACAATGACACTAAGCTCTAGCCCTTAATTTTCTACTTTTTAGCCATGAAGCAGGCCTTAGAGGCAGGGGCTGGGACTAGATAAGTCCAACAAGAAACTCAGGGTGCAAACTACAAGGCAGTATCCACTCTCAGGTGCCGTCCCTGCCCTTGTACTACCCTGGAGTGAGAGTTTCCTTAAATGCTGTGCCCTAAGACTCTGCTTAGAAGAGTGACTTGTCTCTGAGCTTGGTTACCTCATCTGTAAAATGAAAATAAATGATTTCTACCCAAATACCACCCCCATTCCCATGCCAATTCTACCTTGTTTGTGGTGATAAAATAATGTGCAAGAAAGTGTTTCATACGCCATAAGCTACCATAAAAATGAAATGTATTCTTGTTGCTTTCATTAATACTAAATATGATGAATGTGTGTATATCCATATCTAATTGACCCCATCCCCTTCAAAGCAGTTGGGTGGCAGGAGGCTTAAACAATAGATACCACCAGGGCAATTGCCAGTGCTCACATTAGATACCTGTTTGAGATGTGCCTATCTTTTAATACGCAGTTGTCCCAGTGCCATCTGCAGAGCTAGGGTAAATCAAACAGCATGTTGGCTGTATGAGCCTGAACTGGCATGTAGGTCCAGAGGCTGGGCTGGACCATGTTGGGTGTTCACAGAGCATCAGAAAGCAGCATAATTCAAAGGATGGTGTAAGTTGCTAATTGGGAACGACAAGGTCCAGAGCCAGGGGAGCAGCACTGGGTGTAAAGGCCAAGCCATCAATGGCTGTCAAGTTAGAGATCAGGAATTGTTTGATCAGGAGCATATGAGAGGGCAGGAGAGATACATGACTAAGGATATTAACCATGAAAAATCTTAGGCTCTGCTCTTTTTCAATGCTGGCTATGTGGCGTAAGCCAGGTATGGGCTCAAACTACTAACAAAGGGTCACTTCCTTCTTTCATAGAGTGTGTTTGGGTTTCAGAAATTGTTAAATGTTATTTAGAATATGTTAGGTGAATGAGGGGACTGCCTTCATTATGACAGTACACTGAAGGACGGTGGTCACTATATTTGTGCAAAATATTGACTTCATTACTTTCTTGTCACTTTTCTCCATTTATACATTTAATTCTTGGTACCATGACTTAAAAGAATGCCCCTCCTCTTATTCTTCTGTGAGTTTCCCCGAGATCCCACCCAAAACTCAGGATAATCCACTCCTTATATCTACTAATTACATTAGCCTTTCCCAAGTACTTTCAAATGTATTATCATAGTCAATCCTCATGTCTATTCTGTTGTAGTCAGAAGGACAATAACCTTTCTCTCATTTTCATTGGACAATTATAAAACACTTAGATGGCCAAAAATACTCTAATTTTCTCTCTCTCCATGATCTCTTCCTGTCAGTCTATGCAGAACGTTCTGAAATGTAAATGTGATCAGGGTTTTCCCCTGCCTGAATCCTAATGGCTAAGAAATAAAGCCCAAACTCTTTGCTTTGCACGCAGGACCCTTCGTAAGTCAGTCCCATGCTCATTTACCTTTTCAACTGCATCTCTAGGCTGTTTTTCCTTATCTTTTTCCTTAAACTCTTACCTTAGCAGCAGCCTCCTTCCTACCCTTATAAGGACATGAATACTTCCCCAAATCCCCTGTGCCTTTTTTTTGTGCTTTATCTGCCAGATACTCCTTTATCTGCTCTATCAATCTCCTACTGACGTTTGGAAAATACAGTTTAATAAAATCTGCTTTTCGAGGTCTTCTCTAACCCCTCTCCCAGCCAAGAGAACCAGCCTCCTCATCCTCTCTGTTTCCATGATGGTGAGCAATACTGCTGTAAATAACGTTCATCACATTATGCCCTAATTAATCATTTGCATGCATTATCTTCAAGACCAATGTCTTAGGAAACTCTGTCTCTACTTCTAGAGCTTAGCATGTTGTCTTGCCTTCAGTAAGTGCTTGACAAATGCTAGAGAAAGGGAGTAAAGAAAGAAGTGAGAAGGAACAGAAGAATGGTGCGTGAGAAGACAAAATGTAGGCAAAAAGAAGGAAGTGAAAAGGAATACATAGCATCCCTTAGAACAAGGGTCAAGTCGTGCCTAGGTAGATTACTAACTGTGGAACCAGTGACCAGTTACTTAACCTCTCTAAACTCTTTATTAAGAGAATTGATGATACTTTTCTCATGAGGTATCATGATGATTAAGTTATATGGAATATAAAAAGCCTACCCTATAGTCAGTACACCCTATATCCTGACTGCTTCCTGTGAGCTGCCTCTGTGCCAGGCATTCACTGAACATTCAGAGGTCATGAAGGATATAGTATGCACCTTCAGGAAACTTAGAATCTGGTAAGATATTATTCAATGTTAAATAAATGATAAACCATTGTTATCTAAGAGGAATGAATGAAAAATTGTACAAGTAAGCAAAGAACTGATTAGGTAAGTCAGAGACCTATGGTACTCTCCCTTTTGCGTATGTTTAGGTAGATGCCTATGAAGGGACACCTGAAAAAATTCAGATGACCAACGTCCACACAGGTAGAAGGAACATGTTGGCTGGAAAGCAAGAGGCCATGATTGACGTCATCCAGACAAATTCCTGCCCTGAGGGCCCGAAGCTGGCCAGGCACTCCCAAGGCCACTGTAAGTTGCATTTCTTCCTGATCCTCTTCATCATTACCAATTTGTTTTATAGCTGAGCATGGCCAAAATTTTAATTTATTTTACCAATATTTATTGAACATCTATTATGTGCCAAGCAACTTGCCCTAGTGAGGAAGCTGTGCAGTACTGGGAAAAAAAAAAAAAAAAACAAAAAACCAATGAATTCAAAAGCAGAAGTCTTGAGTTCAAACCTAAGCTCTAATACTTAGTAAGCTGTGTGGCAAGGATTTTATATTCCTGCAACTCAATTTCTTCATTTACAAAAAGAGATCATCATAATATGGACCTCACAGGGCTTTTATGAGGACCAAATCTGACAGTATGTCATATGATAGGTACTCAGCAAATGTTTATTCTTTTCTTTTTATATATACTAGCTCCTGTTGTCTAGGCTCACATCATCATTGACATGTACTGATGATAACACTATGCAGTCATTTGTGGACTTTATTCAGGTTGTATTTTACCTGCATGTTAGTCAGGACTCTTGATTGCAAGCAACAGTAATCAAACCATACTATGTTAAACCAAAAAGAAAAGGAGATTCACCTAGCACAAAGTCTAGTCATGGTTGGATCCAGGGACACAAAAAATATCACTTTTTGCACTCCTGGTTTTACTACCCTTTCAGTTGACACTTTAATAACAACAGAACGACCACAGTAATAAGACCTGGAATAAAGCATTTCTATACTAACCCTGTGATTTTGGGAAATTTACTTACTTTCATGTGCAAGTGGTGATACTACTACTAATTTCCTAGGGCTATTTGTCAATGCATATGAAGTTTCTGGATCATATGTTAAGTAACTATTAGTCTTTTTCATTTGTTTGTATTTTGAAAAATATCATACCATGCCTTACATTACAATTCATGATTTATGTGTTATCTCCCATGGCACACTGTGGGCACCTTGAAATCACAGACCATTTGCTATTTTTTTCTGTATCTCTGTAACCTGACACAGTATCGGGCACACAGGAGGAACCCAACTTAATTTTGTAGAATGAAAGGATAAATCAAACTTCAGTGTCTAAAAATATGGTGGACTAGGCAATATGAATGACTCTCTTGACTAAAACAAAGTGAAGAATCAATTTTTTAAAACATTCATAAAAGTATCACAGAAATGATTTATGAAGAAAATCACCCACAGGCCTGCAGTAACCAGGAAACCTGGGAGGTGCGTGCCAAAGCTAACTTTTGCCTTGATGATTTTTACTGAGATCCAAATCCCTATTTAGTTTTATCCCAGATTTCAAATAATTCCCTCAAAATATTCTTTAAAATATTAACAACTGATAGTCAAAAATAACCAAGCACAAGGAAACAACTCACAGTGAGGGAAAACCAGCAGAACAGATAGCAGACCCAACCTACAAGATATTGCAGATATTAGAATCATCGGGTATAACACATAAGGTGTTTAATATGTTTTTAAAATAGAGAATAATATGAATAGGGAATAACCATATTTTAAAAATATTTGAAAAGGAAAAAATAATAATTGATAAATTGATAAAATGCAGTGATTGCATTTTATATCACATTACCTACAGTTGAAGAGAAAATTAGTGAACTAAAAGATAAATCTAAAGAAATTATCCAAAATTCATTCTACAGGGGGAAATGATTTGAAAAAAAAAGAGTAAAAGAGAAGATAAAAGTCATGGAAGATAAAGTGAGAAGTCTTAAAATAGCAATAAAATCAGAAAAATCAGAATTCCATAAACAGATACTGGAAAAATGAGGAAGAGGAAATAATAGATAAAACAGATACTATCTGAGAATTTTCCAAAATTATTGAGAGAGATAAATTTGAACCAGGAACCCTAAGGTTCTTAAGCAGGATAAAGAACAGAAATCTATGCCTAGCCATGCAAAATGAAGAACATTAAAGAGTAAGAGAATATCTTAAAAGACCTTAAAAACAGACAAAGGGGAAAAACCAATCACCTACAAAAAGAAAAAAAAAAAAATTGAGCTCTGACTACTGAGTTCTCTCTGCTGAGTTCTCTCTGACTGCTGAGTGTGTAACGAGAATACAGTTTTGCTGAAAGAGATTAAATGTCTACCTGAAATTTTATGTCTCATAAAAATGTCTTTCACAAATGAAAGAAAAATAAGATGTTATCAGACAAATAAAAACTGGGACATTTTATTGTTCAGCTAAAATGCACTGAAGGAAATTCTAAAGCATGTACTTCAGGCAGAAGGAAAATAAGCACAGACAGAAAGTTGTGGATGGAAGAAAAAAAGTTAAGCGAAAGCATTAACGCAAGAAAATAATGTCAAATTGAGGAAGGTCTAAAATATTATAAAATATTGAACATTCATAGTGCTTATATTGAGACGGTGATTAAAGTGTCCTAAGGTTGGTAATTGTTTGGGAAGAGAGTAATGGTATTAATTTGCTTTAGCCTTGAAAGAATTAGAAGAGCTAGGATACATTCATTAAAATATACCATTAAAAGAGTGAGAAGGTAACACCACATGTCTACAACCATCTGATCTTTGACAAACCTGACAAAAACAAGCAATGAGGAAAGGATTTCCTGTTTAATAAATGGTGCTGGGAAAACTAGCTAGCCATATGCAGAAAACAGAAACTGGACCCCTTCCTTATACCTTACACAAAAATTAACTCAAGAAGAATTAAAGACTTAAATGTAAAAACTAAAACCATAAAAACCCAAGAAGAAAACCTAGGCAATACCATTCAGGACATAGGCATGGACAAGGACTTCATGTCTAAAACACCAAAAGCAATGGCAAAAAAGAAGCCAAAGTTGACAAATGGGGTCAAATTAAACTAAAGAGCTTCTGCCAGCAAAAGCAACTATCATCAGAGTGAACAGGCAACCTTCAGAATCAGAGGGAATTTTTGGAATCTATCCATCTGACAAAGGTCTAATATCCAGAATCTACAAGGAACTTAAACAAATTTACAAAGAAAAAACAACCCTATCAAAAAGTGGGCAAAGGATATGAACAGACACTTCTCAAAAGAAGACATTTATGCAGCCAACAAACATGAAAAAAAAGCTCATAATCACTGATCATTAGAGAAATCCAAATCAAAACCACAATAAGATACCATCTCACGCCAGTTAGAATGGCAATTATCAAAAAGTCAGGAAACAACAGATGCTGGCGAGGCTGTGGAGAAATAGGAATGCTTTTACACTGTTGGTCAGAGTGTACATTAGTTCAACCATTGTGGAAGACAGTGTGGTGATTCCTCAAGGATCTAGAACCAGAAATACCATTTGACCCAGCAATCCCATTACTGGGTATATATATCCAAAGAATTATAAATAATTCTATAAAGATACATGCACACGTATGTTTATTGCAGCACTATTTACAATAGCAAAGACTTGGAAACAACTCATCAATGATAGACTGGATAAAGAAAATGTGGCGCATATATACCATGGAATACTATGCCAAATATACCATGGAATACTATGGAGAAATTTATGCAGCCATAAAAAAGAATGAGTTCATGTCCTTTGCAAGGACATGGATGAAGCTGGAAGCCATCATTCTCAGCAAACTAACATAGGAAGAAAAAACCAAATACTACATATTCTCACTCATAAGTGGGAGTTGAGCAGTGAGGAACACATGGACACAGGGAAGGGAACATCACATACTGGGGCCTGTCGGGGGTGGGAGGCAAGGGGATGGAGAGCATTAGGATAAATACTTAGTGCATGCGGGGCTTAAAACCTAGATGACGGGTTGATTGGTGCAGCAAACCACCATGGCACAACAAACCTGCACATTCTGCACAGGTATCTCAGAACTTAAAGTAAAATTAAAAAAAAAAATTTAAAAAGAGTGAGAAGGTAAGTCACTGTGTAGGAGAAGATATTTGCATTATTTACATATACCATTTATATATCAAATATATACATATTTGATAAATGACTCATATTTGGAATACACATCTTCTATAAATGCTTGGTATTCAGAAAATATAAACTGGAAATCAATTTTTAAAAAAGGAAATGTAGTGAAATTAGAAAAATATTGAACAGGCCCTTCCCCAAAGAGACTATCCAAAGGGCAAATACACTATGAAGATTCAATTCTGCTCACCAAATTGTCTACCATAGAAAAGACTAAAAGTATCAAGTGTTAGTGAAGATCTGGAGCAACTAAAACTCTCATTCTCTGTGGAGACTGTAAGCTGAGACAACCATTCTGGAAAACTGTTTGGTAGTACTAAGGTTGAACATATGCATATCCTATGACCTAGCAATTTCGTACTTATGTATATATCCCAATGTAAGTGCACAGTTTAATGCACCAAAACACACAGACAAAACGTTTGTAGCAAAACTTTTTGTAATAGCCCCAAATTGGAAACTGTCCAAATGCCCATAAAAAGTAGAATAGATAAATAAATGGTAACCAATTCACATAATAGAATAAAGTCATCGGAATCAACAAATTAAAACTATTTGCAACACTATGGATGAATCTCACAAACATAATATTGAAGGAAAGTAGACGGCACCATAAGTACATACTAAATTATTCCATTATTATAACATTCAAAAATAAGTACTGCTGGTATTATAGTCAGGACAGTGGTCACTCTTGTGGGTAACTATTAAAAGATAAATGAAAGAAAACAAATAGAAAAGAAAACAGAATGGCGGAAAAAGAAGAAACTTTAGCCAGACAAAGATAAGAAAAAAAATGGAACAAATAAAAATATATACTAAGATAATAGATATAAATTTTAAAATATCAGTAGACGCTATAAATGTAATACACTAAATTCACTAGTGAGAAGACACATGCATTCAAATCGTTCGAAATTCAAATATATTAAGTGCTTTTTATGTGCCCAGCACTGTTCTAGGAAATGGGGGTATATAGCAGCAAACAGGCAAAAATTCCTTTTCTCACGGAGGTTACTTTCTGATCAGAGGAGACAGGCAATAAATAATAAAAGATCTACATTGAATGGTATTAATAGTAAATACTATGAAAAAATAAAGCAAGCTAAGAGCATTAAGGAAGCAGATGAAGGTGATAGAAGTTGCCATTTTAAAGTGCTCATGGAATGGCGTGAACCCGGGAGGCAGAGCTTGCAGTGAGCCGAGATCGCACCACTGCACTCCAGCCTGGGCGACTGAGCGAGACTCCGTCTCAAAAAAAAAAAAAAAAAAAAAAAAAGTGCTCATGGATGACTTCAAAGACCTTAAGTAGCTGAGGAAGAGAGCCATATGTGTATCTAGGATATGAACGACCTAGGAAAAGAAAAAAAGTGCAAATCCCTGAGGCAGAAGTTGGCCAGATACGCTGGAGGAGCTGCAAGGAGGCCAGTGTGGCCTCAGAGTAACTGAGGAAGAGTATAGTAGGAGATGGGGTCACAGAAATAATAAGGGACTTCTGTAGATCATTGCAAGAACTTTAGCATTTACCATAAATGAGATTTTTAAAACCACTGAAAGCCTTTGAAAGTACAAGAAAGGCATGACCTGATTTGCATTTTAAAAAATCATCTGGCTTCTGTCTTGAAAATAAAATGTAAGCTAAATCGGGGAGAACGGTTAGGAGGTTATTGCAATAATTTAGGTGAGAAATGGTGGTAGCTTGGAGGAGGATACTATGGTGGAATTGCTGAGATGTGTTTGAAATCAGAATATAATTTGAAACTATAGTGGACAGATGGCTTTGGATTAGAAGTGAGAAATGAGAGAGAAATGAATCAAGGATGTCTCCAAGGTTTTGGGCCTGAGCAACATAAAGGATGGAATTGCCCCTTTTATGAGATTGAATAAACTTCAGGAAGAGCAAACTTGCAGAGAGAAGTTATGAGTTTGGTTTGGAATGTAATATGTTTAGACAACCAAAAGGAAATGGTGTGAAGGCTGATAAAGTATCTGGAATTCATGAGAGATGTCTAAATTGGAGATGTAAATTTGAGAGTCGTCAGTATTTTTAAAATGAAGCCATAAACTTTTGCATTTGCTTCAGCCAAAAGGAAGGATTGAGGAAGGGAAAAAAAGTGCTGCAGACTAAGAAGCAACTGTGTGTTCAGCATCTTTATTTTGTATTGGAGAAATTTACTGATCACTCCTTGAGAAAAAGCAGGACCTTATGCCTCCAAGAGCTGACATTTGTTGAGATGGTTTGGGGCCTACACGCTCACTGACTTCTTGTCAGAGGATAAAATCTTATTGCTTGGTTCATTTAATTAATAGATACAAGTTAATGTGCTTGTTGTTTATTTCTCAAGTATATTACTTTCTATTTCTGATTAGTAGTTCATATCTGAATATGGCTATGAATTACCCATACCCTAAATATTAACCAATGCCAACAGATAAAGAAGTGGCAGTTTTATGGTTATGACAAGTTTACAACTCTGTGAAGTAAGCCAGCATCTGCATTTAGCTACCTGTGCAAACAATCCCTCTACATTTGTTAACCTGGCACACTATCTTCTGGCTAACTCCAGAATGAATTAATGAATACTATATATTGATATGTGCTCAATCAACTTGTCTGAGAAATTTTGCTTTAAGAAATGCCATAAGACTGGATAAGATCATCTAGATGTAGAGAGATAAGCCCCAGGGATGTACCCTGGTAGACTTCAAAGTTTGAGGTCAGGGATTAAAGGAAGAACCATCAAAGAAGGGAGTTACTAGTTTACTAGGTAACCAGCACCCTTTTTAAGTATGTATTTAATCCTTGCCAAAACCACATGATTCGATGTTAGCATTATTATCCTCAACTTCAGAGAATCATAGCTGAGGCACTGCAAAGTGAGGTGGCTTGCCCAAGGATCATACATACCAAGACTGTAATCCAATTTGAGCCCATTTAATCTGCCTTTTCTTATGCTTGCTTGCATTGCCAGTGATGTGTGTGAATGACTTTATGATGGCAGCTGATGAAATGTTTTTCAGGGGGGGTTTCTGGTTTCCTTTCAGGTGGGTATCTGGAGGTTTTGGAGTCGACTAAAGAAACTCCAGACCTAGGGGTCTCTAAGCCAAGTTCCATCTCGGAGGAGATATATGATGATGTCGAGTACTCCAGGAAAGAGGTGTAAGTAACGTTCCAGTCTTTCAGCAAGATGAATGTGATGAGACTTTAAAGGTACAAAAATGGTCTTTGTTATTTTCTCCCGTAGACCGAAGCCAAACTTCTGTAGCTCATTTGCCTCAAAGAGTGGTAAGTATAGGAAGACATTTCTGAAGCTGCCAGTAGGAATTGCAGAATACTTCTATGACTGATTAGTGATAAGATATCTTTTAATTATTCATATTTTAATAATACCAATTTGTGAGAAGCTAAGAGAAGCAGTATCAAGGTATGTGCTAACAGCAATACCAAGGTATGTGCTAATAAATGCATTTAGAATCAGGAACGTGAAGATGCTGGTAAGAGCATTCTTATGTAAAAGTGAATTTACTTCCTTCCTGATTTTTTTACAATGGAAGTCTGATTATAAGAATGTTTTTACTTAAAACACTTTCTTGGCTTTCTAATACTTTAAAGATTGACTTCTGACATGATCTAGAGTCCTTGACTAACCTACCCCTACAGACCTCTTGAGCCTCATCTCATACTATACTCAGTCTTCACCTTTGAGACCCAGTTATACTGACCTTCTTTTAGCTTCTATAATTTGCCAAGCTCTCACAGCAGGGTATTTTCATATGCTTCTCCCTCCCTTTCCGAAATCCTCTTTCCTCCCCTGGGTCCCTTTGCTTCACTAACTCTTAACCTTCTAATCTCAGTTCCATCATTATTTCCACAGGGAATATTCTCCTTGGTGTACAATCTCATAGTACCATGGACTTCTTTTTCATAGTACTTGTTGCAGTGGTAGTTTTGTTCTTATGTGACTTTTTAATTAATGTCTCCCCTCCTAGATTATTACCTTCTTTATACATACCATTTTCTCCAGCCCCTAGCATAATGCCAAGTACATGTTAGATATTCAAAAGAATCTGTTGAATGAATGAATTCATGAATGAAAAAGTAATGGGGAGGTGTTGGTCAAAGGATACAAAATTTCAATTAGGAGAAGTACCTTCAGGAGGTTTATAGTACAACATAGTGATTATAGTTAATAACAAAGTATTTTATACTTGAAAATTGCTGAGAGTAGATTTTTTAATTCTCTCCACGAGAAAGTGTGTGAGGTAATGAATATGTTAACTAGCTTGACTTAGTCATTCCACTATGTATACAATTATCAAAACATGTTATAGATCATAAGTGTATATAATTATTTGTCAATTTTAAAATAAATTTTAGAAAAAGAAAAAGCAATGGAGGAGAGAGAATCAAATGTTACTCTGATTGATCTTCTTAGAATTCCAGAAGTTTAGAGGGAAAAACAACCTTAAATATCATTAAACCCAGCACACTCATTTTAAAAAGAAAATTGAGACATAGAGAAGTGACTCCTCTAAGATCATTGTGTGTTAAAGTCGAGTTTTGAACCTGAAAATCCTGACCCTTAATTCAAAGTTCTTTCCATTAGACTCTGTTTCAGGATTGAATTAAAGTATATCTGTGTATGTTAAGCTTATGTTTTGGGCTAGGCCAAAGCCATGCTGTGAAGGGAGAGATTATTCAAGATATAGCTCATTTTCCATGGTTTCCCCGGCATTCAGCGCAATGCCTGATGCTTAGTAAATTCTGATTATTATGTATTAAATAGAGAAAGGAGGGAGGGTGGAAGGAAGGAATCTATTGAAGAACCAACTGTCTTTGACTAAATCAGTTCAAACTTGGAATCAGGTGGAAATGAGTCTTAATTTTCATTTATACATACTTTTATAGAATTTTCAGTATTTTTACCATATGCGTTTAAACACGTGTGGCTGAGTTTCAGTAAAAACTATTTAACAAAAGAAAGATCAAAGTACCTAGCATCTAGTAAGTATCTAAAAAATTTTGTTAAATATGAATCTGAACTATTGCTATTGGAATGAATATAAGTAGAGTTTTTTTAATTTCAGAAGAAAACAGAGAAGAAATGTATGAAGATGTCTACAAAACAAAGAACAACTACCCAAAGATAGAGTGAGTTTCTCTCTTTCTTGGCTTTGTAGGCTAATGATACTTCCCGTTGGTATAGTAAAGCCAGAGTTTAAATGAGAACCCACCTCCACCCTGCCCCACTGCCACCCCCGACTCCCATCATCATCTCTTAGGAAAGATTCACACTGAAAGTTATGATAACCTATTGTAACATTACAATTGTGATCAACAGGATACTTGTAATTGTGTACAATCATATACTATACATATTAAATCACATTGTTCTCACTTTTGAGAAATACCCATTTCCCAGAGTAAAGGATTTTGATATTGGGTTAGGAAATAAGTAATAAAAGAGACATAAATATTAATAAAACTTGCTTCAATTCTATAGCTGTTTTTCCAGGAACAAATCAGTGGTTATGACTTACCTGTGTCTCTGTAAGTTAGTAAGCCTATCTCTGGGATTTGGGCTTAATACAACATGTAGTGATCCAGGGTTATCAAGAATAAAATTTGTTCAGATGGGTATTATTCGACAAGTTTAGTTATTAAGGACATGTTGTGGAAAAGAAAACAGCAGTGGTCAAAAGCAAGGAATTTAAGGGTTCAAGGGGAAAAAGGAGACCCTGAACTGGACATGCTGGTTAGCATGAGGTGGGCATATCGTTCCCTCACTCTACCCCCTAAAAGCCCCAAAAGAATATTTGACAGAATTGTACTTATCAGCTGGGTAATCAATGTATCACCATTGCTGTATTATTCAGTAAATTAAAAATCAATGATAAGAATTTCAAGAGCCAGGATTTCCTTTTTTTTTTTTTTTAGGTCTTGGGTATTAACATTTTCTCATTTTATTTTTTTGAAAAGTATTTTTGTTATTACAGTTTTGCCTAGTAGATATTCGAGAGTGATGTGATGATTTTGTCCAAATGGGTGCATTTTTCCTGTTGTTATATTTGTTATTTTCTCATTCACTTACATGGTAGTGAGCAAGTAAAGAATAATTGCCTTTTTTGAATTGACTATAAAATGTTTTTAATTTGATATAATATTAGGTCATTATTTTTTAATGTTCTAATGTTTATTGAGAGTAAAGTATATCCCCTAATTGTGGGATATTATGTTTGACATATACCAATTAATTTGAATTTTTTGAGTTATATTGTTTAAACAATACTGTCAGGCCTCTGTTTGAAGAAGTCAGATCACATAGTGTGCACAGTCTAGATAAGGAAGATGAACAATAAAGAAATAAACAAATAGACAAAATTTTAGATACTGGTGAATATAAAGTAGGGAGAAGTATGAGTTGTTGACTGGTCAGGGAATTTAGGTTGGATGGTCTCCAAAGAGGTATATTTTGTCATAGTTAAGACTCATATAGCCAACAGACACATGAAAAAATGCTCATCATCACTCGCCATCAGAGAAATGCAAATCAAAACCACAATGTGATACCATCTCACACCAGTTAGAATGGCAATCATTAAAAAATCAGGAAACAACAAGTGCTAGAGAGGATGTGGAGAAATAGGAACACTTTTACACTGTTGGTGGGACTGTAAACTAGTTCAACCATTGTGGAAAACAGTGTGGTGATTCCTCAAGGATCTAGAACTAGAAATACCATTTGACCCAGCCATCCCATTACTGGGGATATACCCAAAGGATTATAAATCACAATGCTGTAAAGACACATGCACACATATGTTTATTGCAGCACTATTCACAATAGCAAAGACTTGGAATCAACCCAAATGTCCATCAGTGACAGACTGGATTAAGAAAATGTGGCACATATACACCATGGAATACTATGCGGCCATAAAAAAGGATGAGTTCGTGTCCTTTGTTGGGACATGGATGCAGTTGGAAACCATCATTCTCAGCAAACTATCGAAGAACAGAAAACCAAACACTGCATGTTCTCACTCATAGGTGGGAATAGAGCCAGGATTTTCTATAACGTATTTCTAGTACAGTTTGTAAACTACATTTCCCTGAGTTATCTTTTCCTCTAAAGGGAGGACTGCTTCATAAAATCTGCAAAATAGAGACACTTGCGGTAGTTTGTCTTGAAATATAATTACTCCCTTCATAGTTGACTGGTGTGTGCTACTTCGTATCACATCTAAACAAAGAAGAAAAGCATATAATTCAATAAGGCATTTTCTTGCTATTTCCTGAGTGGGATGTGTTTTGGACATGAAACCAAAGCCTCTGGTTCTTTATTTTTTTAATAGACTCAGGGGTACATGTGCAGGTTTGATACATAGATATATTGCCTAATGATGAGGTATGGGTTTCTAGTGTACCCATTACCCAAATAGTGAACATTGTACCCAACAGGGAACTTTCCAACCCTCATTCTTCCTCCCACCCTCCCCCTTTTTGGAGTCCCCAGTGTCTGTTATTTCCATCTTTATGTCCATGTATACCTATTGTTTAGCTCCCACTTATAATTGAGAACATGTGGCATTTGATTTTATAATACAACAGCCTTCTCTATCTCTAGTACTCTCTTAAATGCCATGTTACTTATGTCCTGTGATTCCTCTTAGTTTAGATGGAAAAGAAGCACTCAAAAGACTGCAGCAATTCTTCAAGAAAGAAAAGGATAGATTTAAAATAAAGAAAACCAAGTCAAAAGAAAACTTAAGGTAAAAAGTCCCTTTAAATCCCTTTCCATAAGGGGATTAACCTGGTAGATACACAGGTTGATGTTATCCATCCAGTCTAAGAAACAGTGAAGGGGATAGCAGAAACTAAAACCAAGGATCTGGCTATCATCTGTCCCTTTCTTGTGAGTTTTTGATTGAATTACATACACAGAGACTAATTAATGAGAAAGTGGCATGCTCCTTTGAAAAATGGCAGAGAAAGGGTTGAAAATGAGGGTAGAGGGAAAATCTTAAGCGAAGTCCAGAAGGGAAACTTTCCTTATCATCCTTAACATCCTATTCCTGTTGTTACCACTAAGCGTTATGTTACTTACCATGTCCTTTTACGCTTTTGGGGCCCTACAAGCCCCAGTAGTTTTTATCTGTCTACTATTCTATATTTAATTTATCTCCCTTGAGAGCAGCAATGTGTGGAAGGGGGAGATGAGCTGCTCAGCTGAACAGTTCGTGTATTGCAAGGTCTTAGACCTGGAAAAGACCCTCTGAGATGACCTAGGCTAAGTGCCAGTCTTGGGAGAGGTTCCAAACTCACTAGCACTAGAAAGAGATACGAGGGGAACCTGGATTCTAGATTCTAGTACCAGTTCTGCCATTTATTCCATGTATAACCATGGGCATATCACTTCCTTTGTATACCCGCAGCATTCCAGTTTTCTCTTGTATATAATGGAAGGGGGACTCTGGAGACACTTTGCAGGCAATAGATAGATATAGATGTAGGCATTACGGTGCTCCTCAATTTATGATGGGGTTATGTCCCAATAAACTCATTGCAACTCTAAAATAAGTTAAAAGTGCATTTAATACATCTACCAAACATCACCACTTAGCCTAGCCCATCTTAAACATGCTTGGAATACTTTCATCAGTCTACAGCTGGGCAAAATCATCTAACACAAAACCTGTCTGCAATAAAGTGTTGAGTATCTCATGTAATTTATCGAATACTGTACTGAAAGTGGAAAAAGAATGGTCTTAAGAATACTTGAAGTAGGTTTCTACTGAATGCGTATCGCTTTCACACCACTGTAAAGCAGAAAAATTGCAAGTCAAACCATTATAAGACCGGGAACATCTGTGTAGATATAAAGATATAGAGATTTTATTTTGTGAGGGCAGAAGATGATAAAATAATTTGCCTAAGGTCATTACCTATAGTGAGATGGAATTATGTTGTTCTACCCTGAAGTTCTTTTTATTATAAAGCTTCAGAGTTTTGTGACTTTAAGTCCAACTGTCAGTTGGGTCTAGATCTACCAAGAGACCCAACAAAACATGAGGTTTATAAATTGTAGTCCTAATATGGAAGAAGAGGGAGTTTACCTTCTGTGGTCAACAAGACCCTATGCACAAAGGCAGACCCTGGCCTTAGCAAATTAGATGTTTTCTGAGAGAAAATTATTGGCACGATAACGTGCAGTCCCATAATATTTGAGCCATATAAGAATGCTAATATTTTTAAGATGCAAATCTGATTACCTTTCTCTCAAAACTATTGGTTGGCTACACACAACATTTAGAACAAATATCCAGTTCCTTAGCCTGGCAAGTAAATACTTCATGGCTGTCCCCATTCTACTTCTCTAGTTCTGTCTGTCACTAAAAGCAACTCTCACTACCATCCAATCCACATAGCTATAGATCTCACACTCTGCCATGGTGTCTCATGCCTCCATGCTTTGAACATGACATTCCCATGGTCTGGAATGTACCTGCCCTCCTCCAGCCTTCTTTTATTCTCAAAGTTCTAGTTTTCCCTCAAAATTCGATCAAATATTATCCCTGCTTGAATTCCTCCCTTGAACTTCTCTTACCAAACCTGGATTATCTATGTTTCCCTTGTGTTCTCATAACATCCTGTGCACATCTTGTGAATCTGTTAATACCAGAGAAACCATTTTTCTTGGAGTCAGAGAATACCAGGGCAAGAAGGGCAATCCAGCGTCATCAATATGTTATTGGAGATCTGTCAGCTCATCTTTCGGAACATGTCTTTTCTCCTTAACTCTTTTGTGTCTTTTGTCAATCAACAGTGCGTTTTCCATTTTGCTGCCTGATTTAGGTAAGTGCCATTTGCTTATTGCTGACCAAAAGTACTCAGTTTTCATATATTCAGAGGCAGGGAAAGAGAAATGGTAACCCTTCCTGCATTCCCACATTTGATGAAAAATTGATCTACCAAAATCAAAGAAGATGTTTCATACAGAAGTATTTTTTTTACATTGGGGAAGATGAATAATGTTTCTCAAGTACCTACTATATACCGTGCCCTGGAGCAGATGTGTTCCTCTTAAAATCCCAGAGAAGTAAATGTTATCATCCCTTTTCAGAGAAGCTGTAGAACCTACATCCATATTTAAGTGATCCAGGATTTGTATTCCAGTCTCTCTGCCTATGAAACTCATGCATTTTGCATTCTACCATACTGCCTTTTGAAGGACTTGATATCCTTCATTCTAATTAAGACATAATAAGTTGAATATGATCACATTGTCACCAGCAAACTAACTGAATTGAGAATGGAGCATTGGAATGTTGTTTGCTTTTCCATTAAAATAATAGTGCATAAATTAGCACAGTGCATGACACATAGTAGGCTGTCAATACACGTTCAGTACATTGAATTTGTCAATAAAAGAAGGTCAAGTGTTCTGTTGTTTGTTAATTTTTGTTTAGCGGTTCTAGCTATGTGGCTACCTGGATGTCACTTGAACTTGACAATTCAAATGTATATTATATTTTGTAAATATGAGTTTGCTGAACTAAAAAACAAATGACAATTATATACACCTGATAAAATCCCACATCTCAACATATCCTTGGTCTATGTTTAAAAGAAAAAAGCTGACTTAGAATAGACACGCATTGTATCCCCACCCACATTTAAAGGTATTTAATAAAATAAGGGAGTGAATAATTATGAATAATTATATCCGAAGGTCTCAAACTTGTTCAGTGGTGAATCACCTGAAAATCGTGTAATTCTATGTAGAGTGCCAAGGAATGTGAATATTGTAAAATGAAAATGCCTAATCATTATTATGGCACTAAGTCAGATTCAACATTATGCAAGATTATTGTAAAGGAACAATTGCCAATGATTTGAAATAAAAACCATGGAAGAAAAATCAACATGACTATTCTATTAAGCTGTTTCTCCCCTCTAGGAGTTAAGAAAAGACCTCACTATTCTAGCAGTATAGCATATTTGTTCAATTCCAGAAAGATGGGAACTTAGTCTAAAAATGATTCTTTGAGCAGCTCATTTTTCTGGAACTTTTTGTGAAATCAAATTAATATAAATATATATGTTTTGAGATACTGGGACATCAAACTTTTTTTTAATCTTTCAGTTGAATTTCTTCCCAAATAGCGAGTATTTTTATTCTTTGCTTCTTCTACTCTATTTGTATTCTATGATCAGATTTTGCCAAAACAGCCCCGAAGATGCACCTGGATAATTAGGTAATTGGGTATAATTTGGAAAGCCAGTGCTTATATAAACCATGCTTAATAATGGACTATTTTGATCCTGTCTTGACCCTAGAACTTAAGTCTCAGGAAGTTATTATCTATGATGATGTGGACCTGAGTGAAAAAGAGTCAAAGTAAGTCAATTTACCTTATTGGTTATCCCTGCTGATATTTGACCCATTTCCTGATGCTTTCTTAATTATGATCACAGAACCATCTTTTCAGATCCTTGGAGATTGAATGAAAAGTCAACTTGAGATAGTCTTCTCACTAACAGGGGAAAACACTGAATAACATATATGATCCAACAGTGGTAGGTGACCACAAAAGGCATTGGAGGTTTTGAGTCTGTTTCTGATTTTCATTTTTGAATTTAGACTTGAATCTCATTTTAACACATTTTAAAAATTATCTCCAATGTATATGACAACATAGAGGATAGCAAGCACTATGTGACAGAACCTCCATATTCAAGGACTAAATAACTATAATTTATCAAAAAAGATGGCTGGATGCAGTGGCTCTTGCCTGTAATCCCAGCACTTTGAAAAGCGAGGTAGGTGGATTGCCTCAGTCCAGAAGTTCAAGACCAGCCTGGGAAGCATGGCAAAATCCCATCTCTACTAAACTAGCCAGGCATGGTGGCACATTCCTGTAGTCCTAGCTATTCAGGAGGCTGAGGGGTAAGGATGGCTGGAGCCTTTGAGTCAGAGGTGTAGTGAGCCGGGATCACACCACTAGGCTCTAGCCTGGGCAATGGAGCCAGACCCTGTTTCAAAAACAAAAAACAAACAAACAAACAAAAAAAACCACAAAACAACAAAAAAAAGCCATCCTTAAGTTTGATACTACCTCTCCAGTCACTTGTTATTTATACTTCTCCTCTTAACCAACTGGTTAAAAATAAAAGTCTCCTCTGTTCATGTTTGATTCATCTTTCCTTGATCACTTCAATTAGGTTTCCTATTATACCACTGAACTTATTTTTGGTAAGGTCACTAATAACTCCTTTGTTAAATCCAATGGATATTTTTAAGCCTTTATTTTATTTGTCTTCTCTATATCTTAAACTGTGAACCATGCCATCCTCCAAAGGAAAAAAATACTAGTTTTTCCCTAGGTTTCTATGTTGTTATTATTTCTTCATTATTTGATGTTATTTTTAAGTTGACATATAATAATTGTACATATTTTCTAGGTGCATAGTGACGTTTCAATACATAAAATATATAGTGATAAGATCAGGGTAATTAGCATATTCATCATCAAACATTTATCATTTCTTTGTGTTGAGAATATTCAATATCTCCCTTCTAGCTATTTAAAACTATATAATATATTATTGTTAACTATAGTCATCCTATGGTAGTTGTATTAGTCCATTTTTACACTGCTATAAAGAAATACCTGAGACTGGGTAATTAATAAAGGAAAGAAGTTTAATTGACTCATAGTTCAGCGTGGCTGGTGAGGCCTCAGGAAACTTACAATCATGGCAGAAGGGGAAGAGGCACATATTACGTGGCAGCAGGTGAGAGAGAGAAGAGAAAGTGAAGGGGGAAGAACTCCTTATAAAGCCATCAGAATTCATGAGAACTCATTCACTCTCATGAGAACACTATGTGGGAAACTGCCCCCATGATCCAGTCACCTCCCTCCCTCGACACGTGGGGATTACAATTCAGGTAAGGTTTAGGTGGAGACACAAAGCCTGACCATATCAGTGATATAGAACACTAGAACATATTCATCATATCTCACTGTATATTGTATCCTAAACTAATCTCTCCCTATTCCCTACTTTCCCAGCCTTTAGCATTCTCTGTTCTACTCTTTATTTCTATGAGAGCAACCTTTTTTAGCTTCCATATATGAGTGAGAACATGTGGTGCTTAACTTTTTATTCCTGGCTTATTTCACTTAACATAATGTCCTCCACTTCCATCCATGTTGCTGTGAATGACATGATTTCATTCTTTTTTATGACTGAATAGTTCTCTGCCGTGTGTATGTTTATCACATTTTCTTTACCATTCATTTGATGTTGGATACCTAAGTTGATTCCATATGTTGGCTATCACATATAGTGCTGCAATAAACATAGGAGCATAGATGTCTCTTTGATATAATGATTTCATTTCCTTTGGATTAATACCCAGCAATGGAACTGCTGAATCATACGGTATTTCTATTTGTAGTTTTTTAGGAACCTCCATACTGTTATTCATAGGTGTTGTACTATTGATATTCCCACTAAGAATGAAGAAGGGTTTCCTGTATTCCACATCCTTGCCAGCGTGTGTTATTTTTTGTCTTTTTGATGATTGCCATCCTAACAGGGATGAAATGATACCTCATTGTGGTTTTGATTTGCATTTCCCTGGTGATTAGTGATGTTGAACATTTTTAAATATGTTTATTGGTCATTGTATTTTATTTTATTTTTTATTATACTTTAAGTTCTAGGGTACAAGTGCACAACGTGCAGGTTTGTTACATAGGTATACATGTGCCATGTTGGTTTGCTGCAGCCATCAACTCGTCATCTACATTAGGTATTTCTCCTAATGCTATCCCTCTCCTAGGCCCACACTGACCAACAAGCCCTGGTGTGTGATGTTCCCCACCCTGTGTCTAAGTGTTCTCATTGTTCAATTCCTACCTATGAGTTAGAACAGGCAGTGGTTCATTTTCTGTCCTTGTGATAGTTTTCTGAGAATGATGGTTTCCAGATTCATCCATGTCTCTGCAAAGGGCATGAACTCATCCTTTTTATGGCTGCATAGTATTCCATGGCATATATGTGCCACATTTTCTTAATCTAGTCTATCATTGATGGACATTTGGGTTGGTTCCAAGTCTTTGCTATTTCAAAGACACAGACTGGCAAATTGGATAAAGGGTCAAGACCCATCAGTGTGCTGTATTCAGAAGACCTGTCTAATGTGCAAAGAGACACATAGGCTCAAAATAAAGGGATGGAGGAAGATCTACCAAGCAAATGGAAAGCAAAAGAAAAAAGCAAGGGTTGCAATCCTAGTCTCGGATAAAACAGACTTTAAACCAACAAAGATCAAAAGAGACAAAGAAGGCCATTACATTATTATAAAGGGATCAATTCAACAAGAAAAGCTAACTATCCTAAATATATATGCACCCAATACAGGAGCACCCAGATTCATAAAGCAAGTCTTTAGAGACCTACAAAGAGACTTAGACTCCCACACAATAATAATGGGAGACTTTAACACCCCACTGTCAATATTAAACAGATCAACAAGACAGAAGGTTAACAAGGATATCCAGGATTTGAACTCAGCTCTGCACCAAGCAGACCTAATAGACATCTGCAGAACTCTCCACCCCAAATTAACAGAATATACATTTTTCTCAGGACCACATCACACTTATTCTAAAATTGACCTCATAATTGGAAGTAAAGCACTCCTCAGCAAACGTGAAAAAACAGAAATCATAACAAACTGCCTCTCAGACCACAGTGCAATCAAATTAGAACTCAGGATTGAGAAACTCATTCAAAACCACAAAACTACATGGAAACTGAACAACCTGCTCCAAAAGGATTACTGGGTAAATAACGAAATGAAGGCAGAAATAAAGATGTTCTTTGAAACCAATGAGAACAAAGATACAACGTATCAGAGTCTCTGGGACACATTTAAAGCAGTGTGTAGAGGGAAATTTATAGCACCAAATGCCCACAAGAGAAAGCAGGAAATAATCTAAAATTGACACCCTAACTTCACAATTAAAAGAACTAGAGAAGCAAGAGCAAACAAATTCAAAAGCTAGCAGAAGGCAAGAAATAACTAAGATCAGAGCAGAACTGAAGGAGACAGAGACACACACAAAAAAGTTCGATAAGTCAATGAATCCAGGAGCTGGTTTTTTGAAAAGATCAACAAAATTGATAAACCACTAGCAAGACTAATGAAGAATAAAAGAGAGAAGAATCAAATAGACGCAATAAAAAATGATAAAGGGGATATCACCACCAATCCCACAGAAATACAAACTACCATAAGAATACTATAAACACCTCTAAGCAAATAAACTATTGGTAATTTTAATGTCATCTGTTGAGAAATGTCTGTTCATTTGCCCATTTTTAATTGAATTTTTTTTTCTGTTAAGCTGTTTGAGTTCCTTGTATATCCTGGATATTAATCACCTGTCAGATTAATAGTTTATAAATATTTTTCTCCATTCTGTAAGTTGTCTTTCCACTCCGTTGATTGTTTCTTTTACTGTACAGAAGCTTTTTAGATTGCTGAAATCCTATTTGTTCATTTTTGCTTTGTTACCTGTGCTATTGAGGTCTTAGTCATAAAACTTTTCCTAGACCAATGTCCTAAAGTGTTTCCCCTATGTTTTCTTCTAATAGTTTTAGAAGTTAGGGTCTTACATTTTAAGTCTTTGATCTATTTTTGATTTTTATATAGGGTAAGAGGTGGGATGGGGTCTAGTTTTATTCTTCTGTGTATGGATATCCAGTTTTCCCAGCACCATTTATTGAAAAGACTGTCCTTCTCCCACTGAGTGTTCTTGCAATCTTTGTCAAAAAGCAGTTGCTTGTAGATACATGGATTAATTTCTGGGTTCTCTATTCTGTTCCATTGGTTTGTGTGTCCGTTTTATGCCAATACCATACTGTTTTGGTTACTAGAGCTTTGTAGAATATTTTGAAGTCTGGTACTGTGCTTTATACAGATTTGTTCCTTTGCTCAGAATTGCTTCAGCTACTTGGGGTCTTTTGTGATTCCATACAAATTCTAAGATTGTGTTTTCTATTTCTGTGAAAAATGGCATTGGTATTTTGATGGGGATTGTATTGAATCTGTAGATAGACTTGGGTACTATGGTCATTTTAACAATATTAATTCTTCCAGTCTATGAACATGAGATGTCCTTCCATTTGTTTGTGTCATCTACAATTTATTTCATCAGTGTTTTGTCATTTTCTTTGTAGAGATCTTTCACCTCCTTGGCTAAATTTATTCCTAGGTATTTTTGTTTGTTTGTAGCTATTATAAACCAGATTGCCTTCTTGACCTCATTTTCAGCTAGTTCTTTGTTCATGTATAGAAATGCTACTAATTTTTTTATGTTGTTTTTGTATTCTACAACTTTACTGAATTTATCAGTTCTAAGAATCTCTTGGTAAAGTTGTTAGGTTTTTCTAGATATAAGATCATGTCGTCTGCAAACAGGGGCAGTTTTACTTCCTCGTTTCCCATTTGGATGTCCTTTATTTATTTCTCTTGCCTCATTAATCCTGCTAGAACTTCCAGTACTTTGTTGAATAAGAATGGAGAGAGTGGGCATCCATGTCTTATTCCAGTTTTTAGAGGAGAAGCTTCCAGCATTTCCCTGTTAGGTAAGATGTTAGCTGTGGGTTTGTTATACATGGCCTTCATTATGTTGAGGTACTTTCCTTCTACACCTAATTTGTTGAGAGCTTTTATTATGAAGGGATGTTGAATTTTGACAAATGCTTTCTCTGAAGCTATTGAAATTATCATACAGTTTTGTTCTTCATTCTGTTGCAGTGATGTTTCACATTTATTGATTTGCCTATGTTGAATGACCCAACTTTGTTGACTGCAGGCATGTTCCTGGTGGTCTGATTGATGGGCATCAATATGACCATGGAGGGGGTGATGGCTAGAGAATTTCTGGCTTCACAAGATGAAGCCAGTGATTCATGAGCTGAGCTGAAATCTTCCCAGCCTGATACTTCCCTTTCTATCACAGCAACCCTCCATGATAGATTAGAATGTTTCCCAGTTGGCCAGGTGCAGTGGCTCATACCTATAAACCCAACTCTGTGGGAGGCAGAAGTGGGAGGATCGCTTGAGCTCAAGAGTTTGAGACCAGTCTGGGCAACATAGTGGGACCCCATCTCTATTTTTATAATGTAAAAGAATATTTTAAATTGTTTCACATGAGAACATCGAGGCTAAGGGTAACTAACTTGTCCACGCGATTGAGTACAGAGGTAGGTCCGAGATCTGGGTGGCCTGCCCCCAAGCCAGTGCTCTTTCCTGCCACCTACCCTCTCTCTGGGGATGTGCTCAGCAAGTGAGCCCAGGGGTCAGTGTGTGAGGTTACAGAGGGACAGCAGCCTGGTTGTGTGCAGGGAGGATGCCCTGGGAGTCAGTTTTTTGTTTGTTTGTTTTTTGAAACAGGGTCTCACTCTGTCCCTGAGGCTGGAGTACAGTGGTGGCATGATCACGATTCACTGCAGCCTTGACCTCCTGGGCTCAGGGATACATCCCACTAACGTGTTCTTGCATTTCTGGGGTGTATCACACTACATCATGGTGTATTATCCTTTTGATGTGCTGTTGTATTGAGTTTGCTAATATTTTGTTGAAGATTTTTGTGTCTATGTTCATCAAGGTATCAACCTGTAATTTTCTTTTCTTTTCTTTTTTGTATCCTTGTCTGCTTTTGGTATCAGGGTTATGCTGGCCTCATAGAATGAGTTAGGAAGAGTTCATTCTGCTTCAGTGTTTTGGAATAGTTTGAGAAGATTTGGTATTAATTCTTTTTTAAAGGTTCAGTAGAATTCAGCAGGGACGCCATCCAGTCCTAGACTTTTCTTTTTTGAGAGATTCTTTATTACTGATGCAATCTCATTACTTTTATTGGTCTTTTCAAGTTTTCTAAATTTTTCTTGGTTCAATTTCAGTAGATTGTATATTTCCATGAATTTAGCTATTTCCTCCAGGTTTTCCCATTTGTTATCAGATAGTTGCTCACAGTGGTCTCTAAGTGATGTCTCTTTTTTTCACTTCTGACTTTATTTACTTGAACTTGCCCTTCCCTCCCTCTCCCCGTTTCCCCTTCCCCTCCCCTTTAATTTTCCCCCTCTCCTTCCCCCTCCCCTTTCCTCTTCCCTCCCCTTACCTCCCCTCCTCCCTCCCTTCCCTTCCTCCCTCCCTTCCCCTCTCCTTCTCACCCCATCTCGCTGTCTAGTCTAGGTAATGGTTTGCCAGTTTGGTGTCTTTTCAAAACACCAGCTTTCTGTTTCATTGATCTTTTGTATTTTTTATCTAAATTTGTTTATGTCAGCTCTGATCTTTATTATTTCTTTTCTTCTACTAACTTTGAATTTGGTTTGTTCTTCCTTTTCTAATTCTTTGAGAAAAATCATTAGATTGTTTTTTGAAATCTTTCTAGTTTTTGATGTAGGCATTTATTACTATAAACTTGTCTCTTAATATTATATTGTTTTTGCTGTGTTCTATAAGTTTGGTATGTTGTGTTTCTAAGTATTATCCTTAATTTCTCCCTTCACCCATTGGTTGTTCAGGAGCATGCTGTTTAATTTCCATATATTTGTATAGTTTCAAGTGTTCCTGTTGTTATTGATGTTTAGTTTTAATGCACTGTGCTCAGATGAGATACTTGATATGATTTTGATTTTTAAAAACTTGTTGATACTTGTTTTGTGTCCTAACTTATGAACAGTTCTGGAGAATGTTCCATTGATAATGAAAAGAATGTGTACTATACAGAACATGAGTGACATGTTCTGTAGATGTGTATTAAGTTCTGTAGATGTCTGTTAGGTCCATTTGGTCTATGGTGCAGTTTAAATAGGATGTTTGCCGTTTTTATTTCTGGATAATCTGCTTAGAGTGAGATGTTGAAGTCTCCCAACTATTATTGTATTGAGGTGTATCTCTCCCTTTTGGCCTAATAATATTCGTTTTATATATCTGGGTGCTCCAGTGTTGGATCCACTGAAGATGGAGCTCCACATCTGGTCCTTTTGATCTCTATGTTGGTGACTATTTCAATAAACACACAGTTGCTCAGGCTGAAACCCTAGGTTATCTGTTATTCCTTCTCTTGTACCTTTCCCTTCCCTTCACTCTATTCCAATAACTCAAAACTGTTCCCACTTTTCCCATCCCCACTGCACAGCCACAATGCAGTCTTGTTTCTCAACCAGATTACTACAACTCCCTGAATGGCCATCTTACCTCCATTTCTGTTTATTCTCCAGACTTTCTTAAGTGCTAATGTAACCACCTGCCACCCAACAGCTGAAAACTGTTTAGTGGTTACCCATCACTTTCAGAATGAAGTCAAAACTGCTTAGGAAAACATAAAATTTATTCATAATCCAGTCCCTGGCAACCTCTTAGCCTCACCTGTTATTCCTGCTTACCCACTATTCCTGTGTTCCATCCATACTGTACTACTTGGAGTTCCTTAGACCGGATATGCTGTCTAGCATTTCCAAACCTTCACATTTGTTCCAACTTCATCAATTCATTCAACAAATATTTATTGAACATGTCCTTTGTGCCAGGCACTGTGCTAGGTGTTGGGTATAAAGCAGTGAACAAAAGATATATAATTCCTACTCCTGTGGGCATAGAGAGACTAAATCAATAAACAAATGAAAACATTAGTCTATAATTACACATTGGAATTTGGTTGCTTTGAAACAGGATATTTTGAAAGACAGTGGATATAGGGTGTGTGCTGGTAGGGGTTTTAAAGTATTGATAGTTATGGAAAGCCTCTTCAAGAAGGTGATAATTTAAGAAGAAAAGAATAGTTCTACCTGTGACACACTTTGCCATGTTTTTTGCCGACTATTTTATCCCTCATTATTTAAAATTGAATTCAGATTTTACTTTTTCTAAGAAGCCCTCTCTAACTTTATCTATTTAAGTTAGGTACTCCCTTTTTTTTTATCAAGATATTTTTCTCAGAATTGTAGTGGTCTGTTTTCTTGATTTTCTTATCTGCTAGACTGGGAACTCTTTGAGGTAGGGACTGTGACTTTCATATCTGTATCATGTGTCTGATACCAAAACATAATTTGATAAATTAGTTAACAAAGAAGGACCTGCTATAAAAATGTGCAAGATAATCTGGAAGCTCAGAATAGGTCGACATTACTATTATTTAGGTGATCAGAAATCTTTGTGCCAAGCTGAAACAGGAAAGACAGGTAACATTTTGACAGGTGAAGACTGGAAGCAAAAGAAGATGAGAGAAAAGGGAGGAGCAAGAGGGGGGAGTGGACAACTGTAAATGGAAAACACACATGTTTGGAAAGTTCTGTTGGACCATAAGGCGTATATGATCAGGAAAGGCGTGTTACAAGCAGGAAATGTAATTTGGCATAAGATGGAAGAGAACTCTGAAATATCAAATTAGGGTAAAGAATAAGTTCTTTTTCTCTTTTGTTTGAGATGGAGTCTTGCTATGTTGCCCAGGTTGAAATGCAGTGGTTATTCACAGGCGTGGTTATTCACAGGCGTGATCATAGCACACTGCACTTTGACCTCCTGCCTCAAGCAGCCCTCTCACCTCAGCCTCCCAAGTAGCTGGAACTACAAGTGCATACCAGTGAATCTGGATAAATTATTTTTCTTAAAAAATCATTTGTAAAAATCAAAACAAAATAAAATTTGTAAAGCATGGTAAAACATGGTAAAACAAATTGCCCTGAACCCATCATTCGACTTAAGAACTAGAACATAACCAATACCTTGGCCTCTTTTCCTTGTACACACCATGTATCCCTTCCCTCAAGGTAATTGTTCTCATAAATTTGGTGTTTTCATTTCCTTGTTCAAAATAAATATAGTTTTAACAAACATATGAAACAAATATTATTTCCTTTGGGATTTGAACATCATGAAAATGAGACAGTGTATACAGAGTTCTGTAACTTTTTTATTCAAATATAATCTTTCATTTTTCCTTTCATTCATTTTAATGTTCTATAGTATTCCATTATATGTATATACCATAATTCATTTATCTGTTCAATTGTTGGTAACTATTGGGACCCTTATAAATAATATTGCCACAGATATTCTGATTTTATTTATGGCTCCTGTGAATGTGTGCGGGAATTTTTCTAGAAGATATACTTAGAAGGGGAAAAATGCAAATTATAGGGAATGCAAATTCATATGAAAATGCCAACTTGTTTTCCAAAGTGGTCATACCACTATGACCATCCATTTCATTCTCTCTGCTCATCCATTTCTTCACTTGTAAAACTTCGAGTGATTGGTTTAAAGGATTGTTGCAATACTTACTTTGAAAACCAAATGAGTTAACATATGTAAGATGCTTAGCATAAGACCTGACACATAGATGCTAAAAAGTACTAGTTCCTTCTATAATAAATACCTTCTCCCTTCCCTGCATCTTCTTTTGCCTGGAATCACTAATGTTACATGCTAGTTGGCTTAGCCTTGTTTCACAATGGAGTTCAGTTACATTATTCACATTTTAGAGACCAAAAAAACCCCTGAGGCTTATAAAGGAGATGAAATATGATTATAAGCAGGCTGATCTCTTGCATCTGGTTTCAAATTTGGATTATGACACATCACGGGTCAGCAAACTATGGCCGGAGGACCAAATATGGCCTGCCACTTGTTTCTGTGTATGAAGTTGCAACAGTAGAGTTGAAGAGTTGCCGTAGAGATAATATGGCTGCAAAGCCTAAAATATTTACTATATGGCCTTTCCATGGACTATCAAAATATATTTCTAGATGGCTTTTTAATTTTTTGTAAAACATAATTGCCTATGAAGTGTTGATGGTTCCACAAATGTATAAGTCAGTCTTAATTTACTTGCTCAAAATATATTTCTCCTCAGAGATGAAGATAAACTGAAAATGTGGAAACCCAAGTTTCTGACACCGAAGGAAAAAAAAGAGAAAAACGGTGCTGAAGAATCAGAAAGGTGGGAACACAGAGGCACTTATATTATAGGTTATCTGCAGCAATTTATACCTCTTACCAGCTGTGTGGCTTTAGATAAGTAATGAAATTTGATTCTCAGCTTTTTCATCTACAAAATGAAAATGACAACATCTACATCATAGTACAGCTGAGAGGATTAAAAGGGACAAAGAATATAAAAATATTAAGTGTCATACACATGTATCTTCATCCTCCTCCTCCCTGCTTTTGGTGGATAGGAAGTGAGAAAAGATTTCAAGTTAACCATTTTCAAACAATGACAAATTTCTAGTCTTCTTTTAGGTTGTAAGAACTTCCCCTTATAAGATATCATGTAAATGAAACACCAATTAGAACTTAAATGTAACTTTGAGAAAAAAACAAACCAGGTATCATATAGTGACACTGATTTCCCTAAAATATAATTCTAGTTATGACTATAATGAGTGTTAGAAGTTTAAAATGTTTTACTGAGTCAAGATCTAACCTGCATTCATGTGATTCAAGTTCCCAAGTGGTTGTGAGAGGATGTTTTTACTGAGGCAGGTGGTTTCTTACTGCTCTCTGATCCCATCTTCTCAATTGCTAGGACATGAGGCAGGATATGAGGTACTTTTTTAACAAATGACTTGGGGAAATATTTGTCTAAATAGTCACTGAGATGTGAACATTGTGTAGTCTGTGTGCTCTGGGAAACCTGTTAGAAAAGTCCTACTGGGGTGCACCAGAGGAAACCAGACATTAGTGTCTGAGACTCAGAGGATGGCATTGGATGGTCCTTCTCGTACGTTTATTTTCTTTAGGTTCAGACTTGATGTAATTTATTTTTCTCAGGTTGGAAAGATGTATTAACAGACTAGAAAAGAAACTTTCTATCTTAAACTTCATACTTTTACATACATTTGCACAGCATAACAAAACAGAATTCCAAGAGAGGAACTATTAGTAACATTTTTGATCTGCCTCCCAGAAAGCTTTTTAGTATGTTGATAACTACAAATAAGGCTTCTTAGGAAACAATTTTCCAGTGCCTTTTTATTTTTATTTTTTTACAACAGAGTGATATAACAGTATACTTTTATTTTGAACCAAGTAAATTAGAAAATGTTACAGTAAGGGTAATTATTTCTGTATCAATTTCTATGTGCTCTTTGAACTTTTTAAAATGATTTCGACCATAACGTATTCTACCAGTAAGGAAGAAATGTTTTCTATATTAGTTCAACTCTTTTATTATTCTTTTATCAATCAAAGACAATGGTAAGTTTAAAGAGAAGTTGAGCAAAGGTATGTGTCTTAGCCTATTTGTGTTGCTATAAAGGAACACCGGAGGCTGGGAAATTTATAAATAAAAGAGGTTTATTTAGCTCATGGTTCTGTAGACTGTACAAGAAGCATGACATTGGCATCTGCTTCTGGTGAAGGCCTCAGGCTGCTTCCACTCATGGCAGAAGGTGAAGGAGAATGTGCAGAGATCACAGGGCTAGAAAGGAAGCAAGAGAGACAAGTGAGGTACCAGGCTCATTTTAACAAATGAGATGCCAGGCTCCAGGAAACTATGACAGTGGTAACTCACTCATTACCAAGAGGACAGCAGCTAGCCATTCATGAGGGAAAAAAACCCCATGACATAAACATCTCCCATTAGGCCCCACCTCCAACATTAGGGCTCAAATGTCAACATGAGGTTTGGAGGAGTCAAATATCCAAACCATAGCAGTATCTCAGGTATAACGGCATGAAAAGGATAACAATCCACTTTCTAAGATGACCCAAGTAGACATTGTAATGTGTAGGGAAATGGGCAGATGATGGAATAAAACTGACAGGATTTGGTTGACTTTTTTTACTTCTGTCAATACATTAAACTGCTAAAAAGAAGAAACAAATCTCACGTGAAGAGCAAGAGGGAGGACTAAGAGTATAATCAGTTTCTTCTGTAGCGTTATTTACTTTTATGTGCTGAAATTCTTGCACATGTTTTGTGGCATCTTTCTTTATTTTCTTAATGGTATTCATCCTCCAAAACATTCAGCAAACTGGAGAGCTCTTCGATTGAACCATGTAGATTTGTGATCTCCAATTAGGCTTAACAACTTAGAAAACCACACAAAGTAAACTGCTTACTCATTCTTACTGGTTTCCATTAAATAATCTGAAGGTGAATGGGAACATATGTAAATTTCCTAAAATTAAAAAAAAAACACAAAACAAAAAAAAAGTTATATCTCTAAGTCTCATTCAGACAAGTTTCTTATGTACCTTCATTTGTTTAACCAATGTGATTTTATCCCGTTATTATCTTGCCATCAAAAATATTTTTTAATTGTGGGGAAAAGCAATTGGTATTACCCTGATCACTTGTTTGACAATTTGCTCTAATGGAAATATGTGTGTGTATTTGTATTATGAACCTACATATGTGTGTGTACATATACACAAATACAGATGCATGACTTTGCATATGTATTATTTTATGTAAAATTATGCACACAAAAAACTATACCTGAATTTGTCCTGAAATGAAGTGACTTTGTAGACTCGGCAACTTAAGAGTTTTATTATAGTACATTTTACCCTACCTGCACATTTCTTGCTAGTTTCTCTCCTAGAAGTTTCTTCAAAACCAAGAAGCAAAACTTAGAAAAGAACAGAATGAAAAGAGAAGAAAAACTATTTAGAGAAAGGTTTAAGGTACGTTCTCTTCTCAAGGTAAAAATTAGCAATATTAACAGCTTGGAGCTTTCATTTAAAAAAAAATCTGTAAGTATGCTGTGCCTTTGCCTCTCTGAGATATAGACATTATCTTTGACACAAAAAGCCAGCATTTCATTCCTATTTTTTCCTGATACATTTCTATATTTTTATGTCTGTACATGCTATTCCTTCTTCCTGGAAAAACTACTAAGTTGTTCTTGAAGGCTCTGTTCAAATGTCACCCACTCCTCCCTATCTCATCCAGGTTGTTACTCCTTCAGCACATTTTGTATATCTATTTTACACATGTCTTTTATAACACTGATTTGTTGTATTAAAGCATTTGTGTGTGTGTGTGTGTGTGTGTGTGAATCTTGAACTAATTAATCTCTTGAGTGCTTTTTGAGAAAGAAACCCTGTCTCATTCAGGTTTGTTCCCCAGGGCCTGACATAAAACTGTACAGACAGTGTTTGGTAAATGAATGCCTAAATAAACAAGCAAATGAATAACAAAATGAACAAATGAATGACGCAGCATCCGAAGCTCTCTGCCTTCTTATTCTGTTATTAAGAGTCCATGGAACATTTTTTCATTATTCTAAAGCTCAACCTTCCCTGATTTCATATATTGTCAAAGTGACGATTATTAACTATGAAACATACTGAGCACCTTCCATGTGCTAGACACTGGACTGAGAGAGGCAAAGTGTTCATCCTCCTCATAAAATTTATCTAAGTCACTATACAGCCTAAAATTTTTCAAAAATTCCCCCTTGCAAAATGTTTAAAGTTTAGGCTTCCTAACATGACACAGAAAGCTCTTTATGTCCTGACCTTTGCATATCTTCCTGGCTTTATCTCTTGCCACTCTTTGCGTTGCACTTTCTGCTTTGGCAACAAACTGCTCATAGTTCTGTCCCTTGAATGAACCTCCACCTCTATCTTTGTCTTGCTATTTCATCCCTCTAAGTGCTTCCTTGGTCTATTCCAACTATCTGGTACAGCTTTGAACTTTTCTCCATCTGACTAGCTCTTATTCATTTATCAAGCTCCAGTCGAGGGATCTCCTCTTCTCCAGGAAGACTTACCCAAATCTTCTAATTAAATAAATTACTCTTCTTCCGTTTACTTATATACTTGAGCAATCTCTAGCTTATCACACATTAACAAAATTGGAATTACATGTTCATCATATTAAACTATGAGCTCCTAGAGGACAAAGGTTATTTTATATATGTTTATATCCATGTGCAGAGCAGAATAAGGTTGCTTAGCATTTTGTAAACACGCATAAAATATTTTTTAAATTGAACTAAAATAGGAATATACACAAATCTCTCATAATCACTGATAATTCCTGTTTGAACCAAAGCTGATTGGGGTTACTATATCTAGAAATTGTGATATATTATCTACTACAACCCTGATGTTATTTGATTAATTGAAAAACAACCATGAGGCAATCACTTGTTGAAAAGACCCTTATGTTCCATCCAATCCTTTTTTCCCTCTCCGTGTGTTTTTGATTGTTTCATGTGGGAAAGATATTCCATTTCCTGTATATGTGTATAATCCCATTCTTATTACCTGTAGTGGGTTTCCTTGATAGGCCATTTCAATAATTTTTATCCAGCTCAAATCATAAAACATTGGATAACTCATTTGTGCCAGGCACTGAGGGTACAAAGATGAATAAGACTGTCTACTATTTTCACTTGATAAGACAGTATGTTTATTAAATTATATAATAGGAATAGATATCAAGTATAGTTAAGAGACAGTAAATTATATATGGCAGTCATAACAGTTTTCATGTGAATTGGTTAAGAGAAAGAAGAATATTTCAAGTAAACAGCATGTATTCAAGGATTGTCATGTAGCTTGATGCAGCTTCAGTAAAGAAGACAAAGATAGAGGGATGGAGAATGGCAGTATACAAAGGAGCCCAAATGTCAAGCTAAGCAGTGTGGATCTCATCCTGAAAGCAATAAGGAGTTTTTAGAACTTTATAAATAGAAAGGTGACCTAATTAGATCTGTATTTTAAGAAATCACTATGAATTCACAGTGAGCAATGGCCTGTAAAGGATAAAAAAGCCAGTAAGGAAGCGATTGTTTTGTTAAGTAAAGGAAAAAATCTATCTTGTAGATCTGATCTCATTTGTTATAGGTTGATCTTGTAATTTATCATCCAAACACAGGACACTTCTAAGAGTGGGAGGAGGAACTCTTAATCATAATAATAAATAGTTATAGATAGACATATTAGTTATAAACAGACAATATCCTGGGCAAAAGGAGATATTTGGTCACACTAATTTGGAGAAGTAGGTACCTGTAATCTAAGCTATGTATTCTGGAACTCTCTGTTTGTGGTCAACAGATTTCAGTGCATTAGAAGGTGATGTGCTGCAGATGTATAGGTCAGTATGTCAGGAAAAGATTCCCAAGGTCAGGACTTGAATTTCTCAGGAGTTTTTAACAAAATGCCTGCCTGCCCGTGAATACAAAAGGAGAATGGGAATTGCCCCCAACTGGGTACAGCCAATTCCCACTACTTTAAAATAACATGTAGTATAGCTATATATAAGAATACATAAGCTCACACAGAGAAAAAGCATGGAAAGAATGTCATCTAGAAATGATAGGTATGTAAGAATATTATAAACTTTAAGGCACTACACAGAAGTTTTAGTAATGGAACAGTTAACTACCATCCATGGTGCTTAATTCATACCTACGTTACAACCTCATCCAGCAGGGCTCATTCTAGTACAATTAAGTAATGGTTGTGCACACACTGGGGTCTGTCTGGGGATAGGGTATGGGGAGGGAGAGTATTAGAAAGGATGGTTAATGCATGCTGGGCTTAATACCTAGGTGATGGGTTGATAGGTGCAGTAAACCACTATGGCACACATTTACCTATGTAACAAACCTGCACATCCTGCACATGTACCCCGTAACTAAAAATAATAATTAAAAAAAAAGATTTGAGAGAAAAAAAATAATAATGGTTCTGAAAATACTTTGAAAATATAATCATACCAAACAAATGTGAGATTGCACCATTTTACTATTATTTTCTTAAATGACTTTCCTTTAACTGTATACCTTCCTATTTTCCATTCCCATATGTGTTATTTAACTAGTCAATAGTATCTGGAGTTTATTTTGAGGTTACTATATTATATCCTCCATTAGTTTTGTTATGAAAAATAACTATGCAAGAATGGTCTGATTAGTAATTTCTCATTTCAGTACAATAAAGAGATTATTGTCATCAACACAGCAGTGGCCTGTTCCAATAATTCAAGAAATGGAATATTTGATTTGCCAATAAGTCCTGGAGAAGAACTGGAAGTCATTGATACCACCGAACAAAATCTAGTGATATGTCGTAATTCTAAAGGCAAATGTAAGTTTATTTGCTTATTTTTCATAACATTTCATTGTTTTTAAAAAAATTTTAAAGCATTTTCTCTATAACTTTCAAATTAACGGTGATTTTTCTTTCTATAGATGGATATGTGCTCATTGAACATCTAGATTTCAAGTAAGCTGTTTGATTTTGTACTTTAAATCATGAGTTCCTAATACCTTGTTGTATACATTAGTCTCAAGAGAAGACTACTGAATCTATTGAAATTCAGGATAAGTTTTAAAAATTAGACATGCAGTACCCTATTCTATAAGGATCATGTTGGAAGATACTTTATTATTGTCTCTTGTGACTATGCTATCAAACTTCTCTACACAGCTTTATCAACATTTTAAAAGAACACAAACATATTAAACTAGATCAGAAATTCCCTAGAAATCTCCCACTCAACTGTTTCATTGTCCTATATTTTTAAATGTTTGCATATTTTTCTTTTTTCTCAGGCATCAAAGTTGGTCACCTTAGAAAGATCACGATCAAATGTTACGGACTGCACAAGGGAGAACTAGTCCTAAGATCCTAGTCCTGCCTTACATCAGTTTCAGTTTACATGTCAAAATTTTAGAGATGGTGGAATCTGTGGAAACTTTCGTTCTGAACTTAAAAGAGAAAAATAAAAACAAATCCTCAACATTTAGATGTTGGTTTTACTCCTAAAAGGTTATCTTTCAATGTCTATTTCAGTATCTACTTCACTGCCAGTTCAAGAGAATGTGAAACAGTATGTGTTAGCATTTGAGCACTTATTTAATGAGCCATATCCAAAGTTAGAAATCATGCCTTATGGCACCTAGTTAGTTGTGCAGATGGTTGGTTTGCTTCTAATATTAGCACACGAGCGTTTGTAATTTCTAGATGTTGTGCATTCAAATTTGGTATAATTTAATTCTGAACAGTAAACAGTGTAACCAAGGTCTTTTAAATACTCAAGTTTAAGGTATAATCTTAATTATGACTCAGTCTTTAAAAAGGTATAAATGTCCTTTTACTTTATCACAAAAATAAACTCATATGAATACTGTTCCACATTGGTTTCTTTTGGGAATAGTTTCCCAAAAAATAATTTATTCCTAAATTCACCCATCATTTTAAGAAGTGCCCAAATGTACTTAACAAAATAATATATATGCTGTCTTACTTTAAAACATCTTTTTGTCCAAAATAAGAACAATTGTCATTATTTTGTCTATGCCCAAATAACTATTCAACTAATAGCATTCATATGTACTTTCATTTATATGGAATTAAATAAAAATTTAAAAACTGAGCTGTAATATCTATTCCATTTTTTAAATGGGGTGCACTGCATGTCAAGAGAAATAAATTCTACATATGCATTTAACAGTTTCAAATTTTTAAGTGGCTTTTTCAGCACAGAAAAACTGAAGAATTTCACTCAGTTCTTTAAGCAGGGTGATTCTGGCCTTCACAAGTGTGATGGAATTTGTTTCCATGGCCTTGTTCTTTATATTGAGGCCACTTTTTAAGCTTCTAGGTTCTTTTATTTTCCTTTGCATGTTCCAAATGACATTTGCCAATAAAGGCCAAGCTTATTCTAAAAGACACGAATCAAAGATATTCAAAAAGTTCAGACTTTAGAGAAGGAAATCTGTAGAGATTATTACAAATAACATAATTAAACAAGATATCAATGGAACAGCTAAAGGATTAAAAAATGTTTTACAGAGGTGGTAACACTGAAGCTTGGTCTTTAAATATGTTTATTTATTAGACAAGGCACAGAGATGGAAGATCCATGCTCGCTTTGGTGATTATGAAGAAATTCATAGTAAATGGAGTGGAGAATGTCTGGTGGGAAATGGCAAGAGCTGCTTGCAATGGGGCAAAGTGGGGCTAGAATGTGACAGACTTCACTTGTACCTTTTCCTCTAGAGATTAAGGAGTCATTTAAGGGTTAAGCAGGAAAAAAATGTTAGTTATTTGGGGGATAGGAAGAAAATGCCAGATATTTGGGGGATGGGAAGCAATCACCAATATGGATAATAAAGGAGAGGTGAATTGTTTTTGCAATATTCTAGGCAAAAGGCATTATACCTTAAGACAGCAGCAACAGAAATATATGGTACAGGAGCCCCATTAGAGGTATTACAGAGGTAAAAGAGAATGTCTTGGTGACTAATTAGATGTATCGGTGAGAGAGAAGGAGAATTAGGGAATGCCTTTGAGACTTCTTTTCTGGGAGATGAAATGAAGGCTTGTACTAAAGATTGGAAATATATTTCTGCTTAGACTAGAGACCAAACTCTGCTTGGACCCCCTGAACTAAAACTATTACCCAGTGAGGGGCATTTGCAGCCCTCTCCTGCTCTCCAGGAACATAACTGTTAGAGTAGGCATTGTAGAAGACAAGGCTAAGTATGGCTGTGGGCAAGAAGAGTATATGACTATGCTGAGCAGAAATCTTTCATGCAATAATCCTGTCCAACAGAGAATCATATACCATACATCACTCTTGCCACTTCACCAAGCCACTAAGCATTTTAAATCTTGGAGTGACAGCGGGACTAAATTTGAACTCAGATAGGTTTGTTCCCTGCACTTTCCACCTCATTACATGGTCCCTTGTTTTAATTTGACTCAGCTCTTTACATCTCAATTTCCTCATTATTAAAACAGGGCTAGGCTGGGCACAGTGGCTCACACCTGTAGTCTCAGTATTTTGGGAGGCTGAGGTGGGCAGATAACTTGAGGTCAGGAGTTCGATACCAGCTGGCCGATATGGTGAAACCCTGTCTCTACTAAAAATACAAAAATTAGCTGGGTGTGCTGGTGCACATCTGTAATTCCAGCCACTCAGGAGGCTGAGACAGAATTGCTTGAACCTAGGAGGCAGAGGTTGCAGTGAGCTGAAATCACGCCACTGCACTCTAGACTGGATGACAGAGCGAGACTCCGTCTAAAATAATAATAATAATAATAATAAACAGCTAATAACTCTGATCTTATCTACTTCACAGGGTAGTTGTTATGCTACAATGTAATAATATAAAAGTAATCTAAAATTCTTAATACACACTATGGTATTAGTGGTGTCATTTTTGTACCTGGCTTTTTCTGAAGTTGGAAGATGCTGAAAACAAAAATACATTTTTAAAATTCAAATTGTACGACTTGATAGAATGGCTGTTAAGTAATTTTTTTGCGTAGACAGAAAAACGTTCAGTGTTAAAAGCCTATTAAATAGCATATACTGAAGAATAAGCTATTTTGTCTAATATAAACTAGTACTTATTGATATGGTATAGGTTTTTAGAAAAAAATGATTGTTTTTCTATCCTTTCTATCCATACTTAATGCAGTTATGTTTCTATTTCACTAATATCAGTCCCATTTCCTCCATTCTTGGAATCAAAGCATCAAAAATATATTTCTCACATTATTAATCTGCAAGATTTCAAAATGTAAACACCATGACTAAGACTTCAGTGATATTCTAAGCAGATGTCATCTGTCTCCCAGAAACCCTGAGCATAAAGCTTCAATGGAAAGACTAAGTTTACATTTAATTTTCAATTTTGTATAAAAATAAAGATAATGGCATCATCAGGTAAAAGGCAGCATAATAAAGCACTTTACTGTAACAGAGGCTTAACACTGGCCTATTCATAAACTCATTGATATATACGCCAGGCCCTCCAGCAACCTTAAGATGTCCCAAGACCTCCCTTCCCACTTCTGAGTTCCTCTGTGATATACTCACTCTTCTAAGATTTCTAAGATTGCACAGCAACCTTCTTGACCAGGAGAGGTCCTGCAAATCTTCAAAACTTTTTAAAGTATATTCTAGGGGGAAGAAATGGAAGAGGAAAAATATGAACATATAATAACAAAACTAAGAAGTAGCTGCCTCTTATTATGGGTGAGATTCTTCTCAGATTTTTAAAATTTCCTTCACTTTTCAAATTTCCTATAGGAAGCATCTATTATCTATGCAATTTAGGAAATAAAACATATTTTCACTAATAAAAACAAATCTGTTCTTTTCCTTCAAGTTTAGAAAAAGCGAATTGAAATCTTTACCTGTATATCCTGATTTCAATATGTTTGCATTCGTCTTTTTCATGAGGGCTAAAGTCTGTTTTTCAAAAAGCATACAGTCCAGGTGGGCCCAGCTTAATCACATGAGCCCTTAAAATTTGAAAACGGAAAGCAGTAAAGTCAGTCTCAGCAAATTAGAAACATGTCGTTGAAGAGAAGGAAGAAGAGATCCAAACCATAAGCCACTTGTTGCTGGTTTTGAAGATGAAGGGAGCCATGGGCCAAGGAATGATGATGGCCTCTAGAAGCTTTAAATGATTCCTAGCCAACAGCCAAAAAGGCAACAAGGACCTCAATCCTACAGCAGCAAGGAACGAAATTCTGCCAACAACTCAATGCAATTGGAAACAGATTCTCCTCCACAGCCCAGCCCTATCAATACTTTGGTTTCCAGCTTGTGTGACTTGAGGCAGAAAAACCAGCTAAGCCTGCTGGGTTTCTGACATATAGAACAATAAGATAATTTGTACTTTAAGTTGTTAAGTTTGTAGTAATTTGTTACAGCAACAGTAGAAAACCAATGCAATAGCTTAAGTTAAAAACTATAATGTACAACTAAGATGACAAAAATGAACAAAGATGGTGTGAAATCGCCAATGAGTATAGGCAATCTTTTCCACTAACAACTTTCTTGTAACTATTAATTGGCGTGCAGAATACCAGCATAATGATGGAGCAGAAACAAAAATAGCTTTCAAATGAACCAGAGACTTTAATTTGATTTTGTGAAAAAAACTTATAAGCAATCAGGCTGCTTTTCTCTTTTGTGTTTGTTACCTATGAGTTTCATACAGTGCAAACATTAATTAGGAAGAATCTGTAACTATGAAATGCTATGTAATTCAGAAAAACATCTTTTCCATATGGTTACTGTAAGACAAATCCTTCCCATATCATTTAACACTCACAAAAAGTATATAACAAACAAAACTGAAATTTGAATCGGAGATTATTTGAACACAAAAGCACTGGAAGTCCGTGTGTTTGAGAAGGAGTCTCACTCTGTTGCCCAGGCGGGAGTGCAGTGGCGCGATCTCCGCTCACTGCAGGCTCCACCTCCTGGGTTCACGCCGTTCTCCTGCCTCAGCCTCCCGAATAGCTGGGACTACAGGCGCCCGCCACCACGCCCAGCTAATTTTTTTGTATTTTTCAGTAGAGATGGGGTTTCACCATGTTAGCCAGGATGGTCTCAACCTCCTGACCTCGTGATCACCCGCCTCTGCCTCCCAAAGTGCTGGGATTACAGGCGTGAGCCTCCGCATCCGTCCTATTTTTTCTTGAAACCAATTATAAAAAGTGGTCCCAATTTTAACAATTAAAAAATTTTTCAATAAATACGTAATGAAGTACCCCAATGGGTCAATGTATCAACCTATTGATTTTTTTTTTCTTTTTCAAAGGTAGGCTAAGAATGAATGAATGCAGGATGTTTTTGAAAAAAAAGTAAATATTATATCCTATATTATGATTGTCATGACACAACCTAATGGCTGTTAATTTTCAGTTTTATTTGTTGCACTCAAAATCCACTGTATATTTAAGCATACATGACAAAGAACACAACCATTCTTCTTAAAATAATAAAGATACTATCCTTAGAGTTCACAGTTCTGTAACAACTTTACATTAAATGTTCAAAACATTGTACAACCACAGATATTTGTGAACAGTCTTGAGAGCTGTATTTTGGTACGTTAAGGCAGCTCCAGCCAACATTTTAAGAGATTCTGAATATTTGTTACAACACAGGACAAGTTTGATATTTGAATACTCGAGGTCTCAAGAAAGACTAAATGTCACCTAAGAACACCACAATTTGTGAAACTGTGATCTTACCTAAAAATCAAGATACTCATCAATATCAAAGATACTTATTTTTTTTAAAAAAGGAATTTACATTGAATGTGGGGATATAAACCCTGTATTTAAACAAGGGCTTCCAAACAGTTGCTCACACACATCTGTGAGGTAGGTTATCATCCACATTTTGTAAATGGAAAAACTAAATGAGGTTATGTGACCTGCTGCTGCTTCAGCAGCCAAAGGAAGAAACTGATTCCAAGTTAGATTTTGTTCTTAGCTCTGAGTTGTTTCCTTGACAAACTTTTTCAAGGGTTAAAATATAAAAACTGCCATTCATTGCATTAATTTTTAAAGCATAAGAAGGTGGCCAAATGTTATGTTTACCAATGGGACTTATAAAGTCAATCAACATGAAAGAAGTAGGGAAATACATTTAGTGAACAACTTCTGATAGTGGTAGTGAAAGGCTGGACCAAGGAACTCAATCAGGCAGATGCAAACATGATCATTTGTAGGAGGCAGATCTCAGGAGAACTGAGAGGGATTAGAAAAAAAGAAAACATAGTTTAAACAAGTTTTACTATTACTCTTCTTATAATTTAAGGGAGAAGGCACAATTTAGTGTTTTGTTTGCTTGTTTGTTTTTTAGAACAGTGGATCTCTTTCTTTTCCACTTTAGGAAAATGTTATCTGTCTAGAAAAATTGCTATTTTTGGTAGCAAAACTTATTTTAAAGAAATATGTAACTGTGAAAAATGCACGTTTAAATTAGTAGAAAAAAATTAACAATGCAATTCTCCTTGGCTAGAATGTTTTTGTTCCTCCTTGAAATTTTAAATCAACACAAAGCAGCAACCCCCACTGCCCGCCTCAAAAAAGGTCACACTGTGTGCACTGTATGAACCTTGTCAAAATTCTATGTATTATTCAAAAACGTTTTTATGCCAGGATATTCTCCAAATTCTTACTTTTTTTCTGGAGAGTGCTCTATTCTAGGATTTAATTACACTTTAAACGTAATTGAAATTTACCTACCCTGCTTGTCCAAACCATCAAGAGCCACTTCCATAAAATCTAAACTACTTTAGATATAAACCATTTTTACCAAAAGTCACACACATAGTCACAACTGCAAACTGGCATTGCTATGCAAGGCTGGCAGTAAACATTAACATTAGCTTGCAAAATTAATACAGGCCTACAGTCTGATAACTCTTCTAGACCCAGCCTGATTCTTATCAGGCTCTGGCTGAAGAAGTTTAATTAAAACTCAATCCAGTCTAGACTGTGAGACCTGTTCTTTGTGCTATTACTGTTCAGTGGCATCAAAGGCATCATAATTATAGGTGGAAAGGCTAGTAAGGATGCCAGCAACTTGTTTAAATGAAGTTTTTATAATTTTTAAAGCTCAAACATAAGTACGTTACAAAATTTTATAAGGTTTGGGAGAAACTCTATCAAGCTAATAATAATTCAGTGTTTATAAATTAGAAAAGTATTCTATGAAAATAGTTATATCATCTAATATACATACAAAATGAAAAATTATCAATCTGCATATGAAATTTGGATAAGACTATTTCAGATAATAGTCAAAAACTCTAACAATTTAGACAGGGACTGAAGCTACTTTTCTTTTTCGTTTTTTTGAGACAGAGTCTTGTGCTGTCACCCAGGCTGGCATGCAGTGGCATGAACTTGGCTTATTCCAACCTCTGCCTCCCAGGTTCAAGAGATTCCTGTGCCTCAGCCTCCCGAGTAGCTGGGATTACAAGCAGCCTGCCACCACACCGGATAATTTTTGTACTTTTATTAGAGACGAGGTTTCACCATGTCGGCCAGGCTGGTCTCAAACTCCTGACCTCAAGTCATCCACCCACCTCGGCCTCCCAAAGTGCTGGGATTATAGGCATGAGCCACCATGCCCGGCCTAGTTTTCCTTTTTGAAAAATGATTGTGCTATAAGAATCACATAAAATTATGAGAAGAATCATGTCTTAAAGTTTCTTCAGTATTTTTAAGCACCCTCAATAACTTAGAAATACTTATAAAAACCAATATGCTAATCATAAATACTTTAGATAATTACATCTTGTTAGTACAATCAACTGGTTAAAATAAACTAAGAACTATTTATTTAAGACTACTTTATGTCACTCTAAGACTTGAAAGCAAAACATCTGTATTTATTTTTATTACTCAACCACTCTGATGTTTTATTAATTCAGACTGTTCTTCCCCAGAGGAAAGGTGGTTTCCTATAAAGAGCGATTGATCACTGCTGGATACTTGTATGGTGTTAAAGCTTTATGACGAGCTTTCTGGTCCTGCTTCCTCATCTGGAAATGGCAAAAATGCTTTCTCTGGTTTCCTCCCAAAGTTACTGTAATAGTAAGTAAACAATGTGAAGGGTCTCTAGATCGAAAAATCACTATAAAAAATATATGGAACACTTTCATCACTCCAAATTTGTAACGCTTTGCTTCATGCCAAATGGACATGATGTTTCACCATGTTTGGATTTCTGGATGATTTTTGCCATTTGCATTTCTCTGGCAGCTGTATTTAGAAAAATATTCAAGTATATACCTTTGACATGCCTCACCAAATCAAAACAGAAACATTCACACTAGTATAAAAACTCTAAATATATAAAAAGTGAACACTAACACAAATCATATGAAAAAGCAGAAAAGAACTTTAAAGCTCAAAAGTACCTTAGAAGTGTTAAAATCTACCTCTCTCATTTTAGGAGTTATAAAAATGAGGCCAAACATAGGATGTGACTTACCAACAGATTGCACATATCCCTCATCCAGAGTTTTTAATAGAGTCTTTGAGAACTACTATTAAAATAAATTACATTTCCTATTTAAAAAGCCACAGGGTGACACAGGAGAACCAAGTAAATAAATGCAAGATTGAAAAGGTTTGGGTCTTTAAAAACAAATAAACAAAAACAGACAAAATTGTGAACATGTCTAGCATTTAGATACTGAGATTTTACAACCATTAATAGGATGTAAATTATTAACCAGTGAATAGACAAAGTGGTGTCTGTGGCAGGTATGTTCCAGGTTTTTACATTTTATAAATGGAAAGTGAGATGCCTACATTAACTCAGTATACTGCACATTATTCGATGCTACGGATAAATCCAAATAGGTCAAAATTCTATAATAGTTGTTTATGATTATTTTCTAAACTATGTCTCATTTAACAATAAAAATCAATTTGTATTCCCTGAGTACAAACTGGCTAGGGAATAAGAAAAAGCAAACCCAGAATTATAAAACTGAAAAACCCATTTGCAGAAAATGGAGAATTGTTTGTGCTACATATAGCCAATACCTTGACATAGAAACACGATTATTTCTGATTTAGGCTCCTGGATTCTCTTTATAGATCGCTAGTATAAAGGAATGTAAACACTAGAGATTATAAAAGCATCTCCTAAAAGGTTAATCATAACAAAAACCCAACTTGCAAATGGTTTGCCTACTTCCCTCCCTGCGTATTCTATTTGAGAAGGTAGCTGTTCCTACATTGAAACATAAGGAATTAGATCTTCATATGGTATCCCAAAGAAAAGTATTTAGAAAATGTTCACTGACTACACATTTTAAAAGAATCAGTGACGATTCATTACCCACAGAGCCATAAGCACGAGTCACTAGTCTCTTAGACTTTTTTTTTTAACAAGTAATCTTGTTTCAGGTTTTTCAGTCACCCATTCATAAGAATAATGTTGCACTCAAATAATAACACAAGATGATTAAGAAAACCAAGATGTCATGAAACAAGTCACAGACATAGAAAATTCTATTTAATCCAGCATTCACTCATGATGAACATGTCTGCAAGTTAAAACAAAATGATTCTAATTTTCAATCAGACTCTCCCAACAACCAGTAAGAGAAAAGGAAGTGTTATTAACTACCCTAATTATGGCATTCTGGGACAATATTTTCCTAAAAAATGTATTTCCCAAATTTGCCTTTTTTCATGGGATATTAAGTTTTTTAAAATGAAAAATTAATTTGGGCAAAGTTCAACAAAGTTATATGGCTTTCTTTTTTCTCACAGAAAGACCTGTCAGTCTTTAATGCTGACATCTACTGTCATCTTCGAGGGGAAGAGTAGCATGCAACATTTTTCAAACTTAGTCCATGCAATCTTTTTTCTGTGGAGCATCTCACAGGATATACTTTGGGAAATGCAGTTCTAGAACTACATGGAGTTCATTTCCATGATATAACTAAGGCCTTATCTATAACCTAATAATAGAAGCTCTTCTCCTGAGTTTTAACTGGAGGAAATTATTCTTAGCCCACACCTACCTACCACATCCAGAGTTTACAAGACTGAAATGTGGAAATTTGGGGTTAACAACTGATTCTTTCCCTCTATCTGCCCATGAGCAACAAAAACACCTGCTGTAACAATGTTTTAGCTCTAATTGTGCTGGACTGCGTCTCCTGAAATCTTCTCTCTAAAACCCAACCACCTAGATTCACAAAATAGCTGTTTTAAAAACATACACATAAAAGAATCCAAACTGTGACCATTAGTTCTCCTAAAATTAAGTAGGTAAATATCAAACTACAGCTATTCATAAATACCGGCAAGAGTTAGAAAACAGTAAATAAATTAACTCTTACAAAACATGGCAATCATCCATATAAGGTAATTTTGATATGAACAATTTTTTAATATCTGATGAGACTAATGGAGCTAAAACACCACTGGATTCCTTCTGTTTCTCTGCCTTCAAAATTTTTGTGGATTTTGTCATTGGGGTTAAGTAATCTGATTAGTTCCTTATTTCTAAGGTAATTCCATTCATAATCAGGACAATATTATGAAGTGGCCCTGGTTTTCCCAAAACAGGTGTGTGCCCATTTTGAGAACCCAAAATATGCCATATCTATAATGCACATCAGACTAACACAGCAGGACTGCTTATCTCTATACAAATAATCACAGCATCTCAAAGGGTAAAAATTACCCTTTGGTGCCACAAGATGGCAGTCTTTCAATAATTAAACTTTAAACTATCTCAAATTGCAACCCGCCCTCATTCCCAAATTGGTGAACGATTCTTTTATTTTGATATTAAGAAGTTGGACTTATAAGTTACTTAACATCAGTTTTTAAAAGATCTGCAAAGCCATATGATGTGACACAATGCAAACTCCTAATTCAAAGAATATTTAAAGATAGACACACTTGTTTTCCACTAACACAGGAGAAACTTAGTCTAATGTTCTCATTTGCTTCTTGGTAGAACATACATTACTTTTGGCAAAGAGAAACCTGTCAAGGTAATGTCATTTTTTTGTTTTCAAGAGCTTAATGTTTTTTAGGGTAATCCAGGTAAATAAGTGTTAATTACAACATAAAAATAACAAATAAATACAAATTAGATAAATTACACATAATTTAAAATTAAATACTTTTACTAAAACAAAACAAAATATAAACTATTATCTACCCTGCTATAGTTTGTGTTTTTTTAATCTTAAAAAAACCTGCACAAAGCAAAACAAACCAAACAAAACAAAAACTGGTTTTTGCTTAAAAGCACTGGTGTGTGAATACACATATTTATTTATTGAAGATAAAAATTTTTTCTTGATGTTCAAAGCTTCCCTGCCCTATCAGGTTCAACAGTGAAGGTCATAGCCTATCAAGCTTTGGAAGTGTACAAAAGCCCTTAGGGCCAGAAGAGTGTTTTCAAACTTGGAACCAGAAAAGATTCAAAGCTGTACCCACCAACCACTGAGGATCAAACAATGAACAAAGACAAGAGTGACTAGGATAGGTGGGGTGAAGGGAGTGGCTTGCCATGAAGAATCAGCATTATGAGATGCACCAGGACCCTAACATCTAACACACAAAATAAAGATCAAAGAGAATTCTCATTTAAGGGACTGTTGATACCTTGCTTTGTTTCATTTAACTATTTTATCACTGTTTGGTGAAATGCAAAAATAAATAGAGCCAAAAGAATTTGAGAAAGGTAGGTTTTGAAGACATTTTTTAAAAGATGTAAGTATATGTAAAAGACAAAAGTTGTTGCAATTCCAGGTGTTCCAATACTAATTTGAAACTTGAAGGCTCTTAAGATAAATATATTATTCAGGGAAAACTCAAGATAAAATACTGAGTCAGTTACTGCTGCTTTTAAGAAACCTGAAAATTGTGGTTACCTGTGACATGACCACAGTCCTTCTGTTGAATATACTAGGCAGTATTTGTAAAAATACTGTTAAAAGAAGTTGGCTTCTGAAACCTTGGGGGCAGGTTTTTAAGATTTCAACATTTAAATAATATCTTACTCATGGTTCTTTTACTTTTTAATCTTCTTTTGTTAAAATAAATTGGGGTCATAAACACAACATAAAGCCTACTGAAATTTAGGAAGTAAACTGGATTTACCTACACCAAACAGTAAAGCAAGGAGGTGTTGCCAAACCACCCTTACATTGAGATGGTTCGCCAGTGTGGTGTGTTAATCATCTGTAGTGAACTCATTATTGTAATTAAAAATCTTCATCGATATTAACCTATTAAAGATACTGCCTATGTGAATTTATCATAGGCACAATAGAATTACAGATTTCTACAAGTAAATAAGATGTCAGATATTTTGTTTTCAGTAATTTCAATAGTATTGTGTGTCCCCTGGATATAATTCACGTCTCTCAGTTAGTATTGCAGTGGATATTATCCAAAAGTAAGATAAAAATTTAAAGAATATATCTGATTTTCATAGTGCAATAACAGAAAGAAACTAGAGACAGATCAACGGGCTAAAGTAGTAATCAGACTGGCACACATTTCAAAAAAATCCATGGTGTGACTGCCCAGGCGAGGTGAAACTGAAGACAATGTGCTTCCGGTCAAAGAGCCAGTGAGAGAGCCAGAAAGTGAATGGCTCTCTGCAGTTGTGGAATCAAAACTTGATCTTGGTCTGTGTAAGCCAGCAGCAGAACAGGAACGCTGAGGTGTTGAGGAACCAGACCTCTGCTCCACTACTTCGTCTGAAATGTACCAAAGAAGAGCAATTTATATGAAAAGTATATATGCCCAAGCCCTTCCTATGAATTTATGATATTCAGAATATTAAGTAAACACATCTGAGCAAAGGCAACTTAATAATGAATGTCATGTTTCAGTGTTTTAGAAGCACAGTCCTCTTCCTTCCAACAATCATAACAAACATCGCTACCAATCACAACACGTGCACACAGCCAAAATGTGGCCTCTAAGTCCTTCTCAAATCGGAGTACTGGGCATTGATACTGGCATCAATCAAACTGATATCTCTTCATGTGAAGAAAGCATATCCTTGACAACTTATTTTCTTCTAGCATATCAACAAAAAAAAAATCATTAAGGTAAAAATAAAAGTTACCATCATATATTGCCTTGGGGAAGTGGGGGGTAAAGTGAGAGAAATCTTGTTAAAACTGGAGATTCTATGATTCCCAGGACCAAAACACAGGGATCTGTGTTTTAATAACAACATGTAATTTCGATGAAAGAGGTCTGGGATCCATATAAACGCTACCGTACATATTTGATGGTAGTTCAAGAGTAAAATGTAAATACTTTGTTTAAAACAACTTCCCTAACTCTAAACTCAGTTCCATTTTTGTTCCATCCAGCACCTGACCCTTGGTTTATTCTGGTTTTATCCCACTTGGGCCTCTGAAATGAATAATCAGATTTGGTTTACCCAAGTTTAATTCTTAGCACACACTAAGTTCTTGGACATGACAATTTTCCCTGACGCCTCTGGCTCCTTGATTGCCATGAGTACCTAAATCCAACCCAAATCCCAATGGAGACCTATTTGGTCACCCTGGCCACCCAGGATGAGGAAAGGTGATGAAGGGGAAAGTTTAGACACTACAATACTAACTAATAAAATATGAATGGAGAAATGTGACAAAGAATCTGACAAATCAGTTAATTTTAAAAAGTGAAACCTACTTCCCTGTTGTTCCTTACTTGTGCTCCATGGCCAATACTTCAAATGATTCTTTTATGCCACGGAGATACTTCTTGTGGAAAGACGCCAGGTAAGAGGTATTCAACATGTCTCTCATCCTTTTCACTTCACTTACATTTTGGTTAAGTCTAAGATTACTTAAAAACCAGTGCATGACCTACCCACCGGATGTCTTCGAGATGATTTTAACATCTGGTCAACTAGTGCCAAGTTTTATCTTCTCAGAGCTCATGCAATGCATAGCTTCCTTACCATCAATGCTTTTAAAGTCCAAAAGATAGCTCCTGTTATCAACCAGGTAAAGTTGTAAGCTCATTTTCACGTAATTGCCAGTCACTGGATTTTTTCTTCTTACACGAAGATGGTATGCATTCACTACCTAAAGTGAAAAATCAATAAAAATAATCAACTACAAAATATCTCCCTTTTTATGCAAAAAAGGTCAAAATAAGTAATTAATAGGGGTGAGGTAGGAAAGGAATATCTGAATAATTTTTTTATATTACTGGTAGTTTACTTTAGTATTTATTTAATCCCCACTAGCAGTATTGTATGGCAATTAAGATTTAAAGGAAAAGCTACTTAAATAAATTTGGGGTACTGAAGAAAAAAGTGAAATATAAAAGAAAAAGAGAACCCAGAGATTACATCGGGTCTAGCTTTCACTCTAGATAAGCATCAACTCTAAAACATCAATTATAATTTGGTTGCCCAGTCTCTGCTTGAACCATGTTCATGGATGCTTGTGGAGTAGAAGGAACAAAGAGGACCAGGCATGGTGGCTCATGCCTGTAATTCCAACACTTTGGGAGGCAAAGGTGGGTGGACTGCCTGAGCCCAGGAGCTTGAGACCGGCCTGGGCAACATGGTAAAACCCCATCTCTACAAAAGCATACCAAAAAAATCAGCTGAGTGTGGTGGCAGGCGCCTGTAGTCCCAGCTACGAGGGAAGCTGAGGTGAGAGGATAGCCTGACCCTGGGTTGCAGTGAGCCAAGACTGCACCACTGCACTCCAGCCTGGGCAATAGAGTGAGACTCTGTCTCAAAAAAATAAACAAACAACAACAACAAAACAAACAAAAAAACACTGCATTGAAGGTTCTGGATTTTCAAAACATCTGTGGTACTAGTTTCAAAAATGTTTCAGTACAGAATTTTAAAAATGTTAACATTTCTTTTTTAACTAAATACGACTGCTTCAAAACAAAGAGATGTTTTTTAAATGATTTTAAGAAAATATTTATTTCATGTACAGATAATAAAATGAAAATGACTGATTTATTTGAACATGTCAAATGCATATTTATGTGGTAAGTTTGCACATTTTTCTTCTTCCTTTAAAAGTTCACAATCCTCAAGAAAAGAACAAGAGTGAAAGGCATACCGAAGAAAAAAATGCCCCTCCCCACACATATATTCAAATAGAACTGAAATGAAATTGAGCACTAATTTTTAAGAAAAGCAAACTGTGGCGTGAGAGTAAGGAAAATATACTATAAGTATTAAAAGCACTAGCTAAATAAGAGAGAATATCACAACTTGGAGAAAAGTGTTAACTGACTGAATAAATATGTCCTGATATAATTTGTACTGACCACTAGCTATTACAACCACCTGCCTCTGTTCCCTAAAAAGAAAAGAAAAGAAAAAAAAAACCTCCCCCAAAAAAAGAGAAAGTAAAAACATACTATCTTTGAAGACACTCATGATTTTTCATTGCTATGATGTATGCTGAAACTGGTAAGCTATTTTCTCAGAAGGTTTCTAGTTGATTACTTTTTTTCTTGACCAAGAACACCACTATAATTCAAAATATGTTGGTTCCCAGTATCAACCACTTTTCATCCTTACAGAGGTTATTTGTTTTGTTTTTAATGTGCATGGCATATTACTAGAAAAAGATGGGCTTAATACTCAACTCAGGAGCTCAGAGCTGCTTACAATATAGAAAAATGGCTTCTACAATGATCTTATTACATTATAATTTCCTACCTTCCATTCAAAATCCAGCTGCTTCATAGCTCGGTAAACTTCAGCCATAATGTCATATGGTTTGCTCTGACTTCGGATTCCAAGATGCCACTTGGCTTTTTTCACGGCTAAAGATTTGGGCTTAGTCGTATTCAGTGCATCCAATGGACATCTTGCTTTGGGGCTGTCTGCTATAAGAGGTGGCATCCTTTCTGGATGAGGCTTCAGGCCTGGGGGAATATGCATGGCACTATCATCCATAAAAGAACCAGACGGAGGACTAGAGGCGAGGTAGAACTCACTGGCTTGGTTCATTATTCTCCGATTGTCAATGATAAGATGATAAGCCACTGCAAGCTGGTCTTGAGGGTCACCACTATATAAACTGTTCATTACTTCTGATTCTGTACATTCAAATTTTTCACACACTTCTTTCACAGCCTCATCATCAATGACGTTAGCATCATAGGAAGGGTCTTCAGGAAATAAGTAACTGGGCAAATCTTGTTTAAACCATTCATGCTCTCTAGGAAAAACACCACAATACACTATTGTAAGACACGCTTTGGCAAGTCCAAATAATTTAGACATAGGGCAACATAATAGAATATAATCAAAAGATCTGGTCTCTAGACCTAGCTCTGCCACTTACTAGCTATGTGATCCTAAGCAAGTTAATTACCCACTACCCTTGAATAACTATGGTTATTAAGACTTGGCATTTGGCCGACATTTTCTCAAAAATGAAAAAAGCGAGCCCATCGCTTTAAGGAAAACAACCAGCAATATTTGTTGCTAATGATAAAATTCAAGCTTTCAAGCAAAACTTTTGTATGATTTGTATGAGTTTCACAGCTTCTCAATACTTAAAGACTTTCTGATAAAGTTGGTGTTAATAATAATAAATACACTTTTTTTCTTTCCCAACCACTTATCTGAGTGAGGTCAGACCTTCTTTACACACTTCAACTAATACAAAATAATGCAACAGATTGAATGAAGAAGGTATGAGAACCTAGCTGTCTTTGATATAAAGTCATTCTTCTCACAATTTTTTTTGGAAAATATGGTGATTTTTCATGAAAGATGTATTATTTAACATGTAGTGGGTTTATAGTTATTTTTAAGTAAATTAAATATTTTCTTAATTTCTCAGTTTTAATTCTAATACAGTAAATATTGATAGATATAACCTGCATTTTAAAAAATCCCCCTTAAGGTCCTCAATAAGTTTTAAGAGTTACAAGATTTTGAAATCAAAAATTTTGAGAACTGCTCTCCTAAGCCTTATTTTCCCACACTTCTGGGCCTTTGCGCTTGATGTTACTATTGTTATTCTAGAATATCAAACCATTTTCATCTAACACAAACTACTCCTTCGAGATTGTTCAGGCATTACTACCTGGTAGAATTGGGCATCCCGTAAGTTCAGATGAAGACATATTTTGACTGAATGTCTTCTATTCACTGATTAATTTATTTTTGAATATTTACTGAGGACATACTATGGATAAAAAGAAACATTCCTCACAAAGATTATATTTTAGCTGAATAGAGATTAAACAAATATACATAAAATATAGTTACAAATATACAAATATGCAAATCCTGTGATAAAGACTGCAAAAGAAATTGCATAGAGTAAAATGAGAGTATATAATTTAGAATGAGAGGCAGGTGATCAGGGAAGCCACTCTGAGTAATATTTAAGCAGACACTAGAATGATCTGAAGTCAATTATGCAAAGAGTTGCGGAACAGATATTCCCAGCAAAAGAAACAATATGTGCAAAGACCATGAGACAAAGAAGAGTTGTGCTGTGCTCTAGGAACTGGAATGAGCTCAATATCATGAAAGCAGAATGAGCTGTGAGATGGAGTGCCAAAAGAAATCAGATATTTCTAAGAATTGTAGGCTATAAAAAGGAAATCTCATGATTTGAACTGGTGGTTGATGAAAATCATTGAAGGATTTTAAAGAGACAGGGTAACATAACCTAATTATCATTCTGTAAAGATCATTTTGTTTGTGGTATAGAAAATAAATTGAAAAGATAAAAATGATGATGGTGAAGCTAGTTGCAATAGTCCAAGTAGGAAATAATGGTGTGTCAGGCCTTGAGGATATGTACAAAGATAAAAATTCTACAGCTACTAGATTTTTCTATCACAACACATTCTTATAGTTGTTGATTTTTTTTCTTAATCTTGCCCAGTAAACTGAGAGCTTCTTGAAATAGTGACCATACCTTATTTAGCTCTACCCTACTACCTAGTAAAGAGTAAATGGTCAATAAATTCTGCATATATGATAAATAAAGTATGAACACAAAAATTCGTTCATGTGTTTATTGGCTATATAATAATATTAAGCCCCTATTAGTGTTCAGCAATAAAAATAACTTGAGATAGATCTTTCCTCTCTCCCTCTCTCTATGTATATATATATTTTTTGAGACAGAGTCTCACTCTGTCACTCAGGCTGGAGTGCAGTGGCTCAGTCTTGGTTCACTGCAATCTCTGCCTCCCAGGTTCAAGTGAGTCTCCTGTCTCGGCCTCCTGAGTACCTGGGATTACAGGTGCGCACCACCACACCCAGCTACAAAAGAAGTAAAAGAAGACAAAAATATGTTACATGTCTAATATTTTGTAAATATCAATGACAAATAGAAAAGTTAGGCACTTTCAAAATAAACTCCAAAAATCTATTATTCCATAAAACAATAAAATACCAGCAAAAACTGTGAAAATCAACTTTGGAAATTCACCAAAGGCTTGCAACAATCTGAAGACGGTTTATTCAAGAAAAATGGCTGAATCTCAGTAAGAAATGTGAGATTTGTGGCTTTTTAAGTTGTCCTATATCCATTTCCCTTTGTCCAGCTCCATGGCAGCCTTGAAAACCAACAGCCTCATGATCACAGAGCTGAGAAAACAAGGAGCTTAACAACCACTGGGTCATTGGGGTGGGGAGAACAGAGGAGCAGAAGAGTTTAGAGCTCCCTGAAAATCTTACCATGAGAGAACTGTCATTATTTTACATGTCTAGCAGTTCTCTAGGAACCTCCACTCACAAGCCTGGTTTTTACATGACCTGACTCACAGCTTACTCCTGCAAACAGCCTTCTCCTCAGGGCATTTGTTTAAAAAAAAAAAAAAAAATCAGTGGCAACTGTCTAACATCCCAACTACCTGAAGCAGCAGTGAAAGTTGGGTAAACAAAAAGCTGACCAAGACACTTAAAAGGAAACATTAGGAAATACCATTTCCAGAGGGGTCTTTGGAAAGCTCTGATGTATTTCTAGGACTCAGAAAGGACAGAAACAAATGCAGGGTTGTGTGTTTGCCTGAGAAAAAAACTGAAAGGGCCATAATTTCTCATCATTGGCAGATTTTGAGGCTCTGCACAAGCAGGAAGTGAAGGCTAAGGCAGAGTTACAACTGCCTGTTGGAGCACTGAGGATGTACCCCAACATCACACAGAGCCCATCAGCAAAGGATGGAAGACTTATTAGATCAGGGCATTTAAGGAAATTTTTATCTAATCATTAGCTGATCATTAAGCTAACCAAAGAGAGATTTCAGTAGCCATATATAAAAAAGAATACAGATTTTACAGAATCAGATCAGAAAATCACTAAACGAACAAACAGGAGCAGCAGTAACAACATACAACGATTATAAATTCTAGGTATATACACCCAAGAGAAATGAAAGCATAGCCATACAAACTGTGTATGTAAATGTTCATGGAAACAGTAGTCATAAAAGCCACAAATTAGAAACAATTCAATCTTCATCAACGAATGCATAAACAAAATGTAGTATATTCATACACTGCAATATTTTTCAAGCAAAAAAAATGAAGTACTAATACATGCTACAGTAGGAAAGTGCTTTGTAAACATGCTAAATGACAGACGTCAGATACAAAAGACCACATACTGTATGATTCCATTTATATGAAATGTTCAGAACAGGCATAAAGACAGAAGGTAGATTAGTGGTTGCCAGGGGATAGAAGGAAGGGGAAATGGGGAGTGACTAGTGTGTATAGTTTCTTTCAAGGATGATAAAAAAAGTTCTGGAATTAGATGGCCATAATGATTGTGGAACTTTGTGAATATATGAAAAGCCAGTGAATTATACAATCTAAAGTGATAAATTTATGATATGTGAATTCTATTTTTAAAATTAATTTTAAAAAACAATAAGGAAACAATCTAAATTTGATTTCCATTTCATTAATTTAGTCAAATGCCACAATTTCTTGTAATAACTGTCAATTTTAAAAGCCATCCTTCTAGCTTTTTATTTTCAGGAGTCGTTTTCTGAACTAACTCTACCAAAGTGAGCAGTAACTAGGATGTTTATGAAGGTTCATCTGAGACACAAGCAATTCACTTCACATAGGCTATTATACAGCCATCAGAAATTATGTATTTCTATCACTGCTACCTGATACCTGAAATTGATATATGACTTAAGGTTAGATTATAAAGACTATCAACTTTTAGAAACCTCATGATATGCCCAAATTTCTTTAAGTGCAGCTAACAGGTTTTCAAATATTCCCTCAAAAATAATATTAATAGCTAATATGTTCTAGACATTGTTCTAAAAGCTTTAATTATATTAAGTTGAATATTTGCAGTTTCTGATATTCAATCATTTTTAGACCTACTTAAATGACAATTTCACATGTTTTGATCTATGATTGCCCTCCCCAAAATTCTAATATATGTGGGAAGTAACTAAGTTGCACATAGCTAACAAACAGATGCACTGGGATCTGTGCTCAGTTGAACTTCAGACCTCTCACTTTAACTATAACATTAATACTATTACTAAGCCTAAGATAGCTGGAGAACACAAAGATGTGTTTTCCATTAAGATAATATCTATCTTGTTTACCACTATATTCCCAGCACCTAGCACAAGACTGTGCACAGAGTAGATGTGAAATAAGTATCTGTTGAATGAATAAAAGTGAAAATGGTTAAATAAGCAAATAAATATGAAGATATATTTTCAAACTTCCAATGGCTATCTTACAAGAAAATAGTAGATGTACAAAAATAATATTGAGACAGTAAGTACGTAGTAGCATAAGAGATAAATAAAACATGATAGATTGAAAGAAGGATAGATATCACAGAACAGATGTAACAATTTGGAAGAGTGGAAATAGCACAGGTTTTGAATTCAGGTTAAGTTCCAAGTTGAGCCCCAGTTGTGCTTCTTATTAGCTGTGAAATTTTCAACAAACAGATTTACTCAACATTTAATATGTGTTAGATCTTGTGCATTTTGCTATGAATTAATAATTGGTCCCTAATTTAAAGTAATGCATAATTTAATAGGGGAAACAGATACATAAATCATGACATAACCTTTCTGAGCTTCAGTTTCATGGTTTATAAAATGGTTTCTAGCTATCTATGAAAAGTCAATGCAATAACATAAGTCAAGCCATAAAGCAATATGCTTGGTATTGTGTAATTTTTCAATAATTAGTAATTCTTTTCCCTATTGAACTATAGTTTATCAAATCAATAATTCCCAAACATTGGCCAGGTGTGGTGGCTCATGCCTGTAATTTGGGAGGCTGAGATGGGAAAACTGCTTTAGGCCAGGAGTTCAAGACCAGCCTGGTAAACATAGCAAGACCCCCATCTCTTAAAAAAAAAAAAAAAAATTAAAACAATGGAAAGAATTCCCAGACATTAAAAAACTGAATATATATAAGTAAGTAAATATATATATAAGCAAAAAATGATGAAAACTATAGATTCAAGTTATCATATTAAAGTACAGAGATGAATGATACTTTCATGCCATCTACCTATGTACAAATTACTCTTCCCAGTAAATATATTTACATTTTTCTTCTGAAGTCTATAAATATGCAAACATCTGTTTTAAAGCAACAAATCAGTATTATTACCACTTGTTTTTTTAATAAAAAAAAATTTTAATATAAATGTTGACCAGGCTGGTCTTGACCTTCTGGGCTCAAGCAATCTTCCCATCTCAGCCTCGCAAAGTGCTGAGATTACAGGCATGAGCCACTGCACCCAGCCCATTATTATTCTAAACGTATATGCTGATACAAGCAGCTGCAAATATATCAGCATGTCTGATTTTCTAACAAAAAGTCAACAGAAGTATATATGCTAAAGAACTATAAAGACAAAGGGCTTTTTTCCTGCTAAGTTCATTTTCATAATTAAATCTGGTGGCTAATTTACACTTTTACATTGTTATGCATGGGGTTTGGAACACTGAAGAAAGGCTGGGAAAAGAAAATGATACATAAATGCAAAAAGAATCATCAGTCCTTGCCTGCATGAAATCAGCAGCAGTCACATAAACAGCTATCTCAGCCATCATTTAAATATTTCAAAGGTCAGAGGTCTCAAAAGAGTCTTTTCTGGGACTGGGTGCAATGACTCACACCTGTAATCCCAGCACTTTGGGAGGGCAAGGTGGGTGGATCACTTGAGCCCAGAAGTTCAAGACCAGCCTGAGGAACATGGCAAAACTCCGTTTCTATTAAAAATACAAAAAAGAAAAAATTAGCTGGGTATGGTGGCTCGTGCCTGTAGTCCCAGCTACTCAGGAGGCTGAGGAGGGAGGATCACCTCAGCCTGGAAGGTTGAGGCTACAGTAAGCTGTGATCACACCACCGCACTCCAGACTGGGCAACAGAGTGAGACCCTGCCAAAAAAAAAAAAAAAAGTCTTTGCTGGCTAATGAAGAAAAGGGGAAGAGTTCTGGAAAGATGTCAAAAGAACATGTTTGTAAACAAACATGAATGAAATCTCAGGTAAGAACATAAAACCTCTAAGAAACATGCCTTGATAAGTCATAGGCAGAATGCAATGAATCATCTTCCTACTATACACAGGTGTCTGATATACAAAGGTCATATTCATAGGCGCATCAGCAATGGCACTTTCCAAAGTTTCTCACGTGACACAAAAGCCTTCACAGTAAGCCGATTAGCAGCTATTGAATTTAAAAACTTAGCAAAACTTTTTATGCTTTATGTCTTTAACCATATGTAAAATACATAAATCTCACCCTATTTCTCCATTTGAAATTTCTTCAGACACTTTCTAAGCATACCATCTTTCCAGGCCTTTTAGCATTCTATAGTCAAAGATGAGTAAGACACACTGTCTACCCTGGTATCATAATTTAAGAGAGAAAAAAGACACACTGAGAAACAACTAAATCCTGGACGAGAATTAAATAATAAAAGCATTAACAAAATGTTGATAAAACAGAAACGGAAGCACCTGTGGAAATCACAAAAGGGGTGGCATGAACTTTAATGGATGAATGGAAATCTAGCAGGTCAAAAAAAGAAAACGGAAAAGGCATCAAGGCAAAATGAATAATATAAACAAAGACATGAAGGCATAAAATCTATGTTAGGTTTGAGAAACCAGGACAAGTTCAATGTGGCTGAAGCACTGGTACTAGGGGTGAGGTGGTGAGGGCAGGAAATGAGACTTTGGGAGAATCATTCAATTAACATTATTATTATTCCTATGAGAAAATATGCAGAACAGAAACAAAAAGAATAATCACCTTATGTCTTTGATAGTTGCTCGTTTTAGTGGGTCAACCTGCAGCATATGCATCAGGAGAGTGGCGACAGAACGATTGAGATATTCTGGGATATAAAAGACACCGCCTCGGATCTTCTTAAATAATGTAGGTACATGCTCATCATCAAATGGGAGGGTGCCACAAAGAAGAGCATACAAGATAACACCACAGCTCCATATGTCAACTTCAGGACCCGCGTACAATCTAAGAAAAAAGATGACGACACAAACCTGAAATGCAAGTATCACTTTGTCCCTCTCTATGTGCCCTACTTCTATATATAGGTAGTCTACATTCAGTACATATTCATTTCCAAGGTCTTTAATGAAGTCCACGGCCGCTCCCCAGTATTCAATATTTGTTCCTCAAAGAGAGTAAAGGGGCTAGCCAACTACTATTCAAGTCTGCCAAGTGAATAGGGTATTTTTATTTGTCACAAATTCATTTAACTGAAACATACTAATTAAAAAATATAATACTTTCTGTGGTTGATTTTTGAGGGGAACAAAGTAGATGACCATGAACTTGAAAAAATACTATGGTGTATAGGTTAAATCTTTTTCCCAAAGAACTATTACAAGAAAGAAAATATACATATAATATACACATGTAATAGAATTTTTACCCCGGCACACCTTTAAAGAATATTTAAGGCCGGTCACGGTAGCTCACGCCTGTAATCCTAGCACTTTGAGAGGCTGAAGCGGGTGGATTGCTTGAGGCTACGAGTTTGAGGCCAGCCTGGGCAACATGGTGAAACGCTGTTTCTACTAAAAATACAAAAAATAGCCAGGGATGGTGGTGTACACCTTAGTCCCAGCTACTCAGAAGGCTGAGGTGGGAGGATCACCTGAGCCCAGGAGGTGGTACAGTGAGTTGAGATTGTGCCACTGCACTGTAGCTTAGGTGACAGAGCAAGACTCTGTCTCAAAAAATATATACATACATATATATGTGTGTGTGTATCTATATATATATAGAGAGAGAGAGATTTAAAACATTACTTTATTAGTACTGTGTAGACAGTATCCTGTATCACATTATCCTGAGTACTTACCATTTCCACTCTCATCACCTCCTAGATCATATGACTAAAATTAGCTTTGATCCAGATAACCTATGCTTATAGTATTATTCTTTTTTTCTCTTACATTTCGACAGCATTACAATTCCCATGATAGCATATTACCATACTCAAACCTGGGTCTGTGGTAACAAAGTAAATCTCTACTATTCTAATGAAAAGAATATAATCTGTTTATATAAAAAATGGTGATTGTTTTCCAAAAGAAATGGTATGAATGCCACGTGTGAGTATAAATCTAGCAGCCACACTGGAAATCATTTGCTGTATTCTTCAAACTCCTTGCAATAGACTGAATGCTTATGTCCTCCCAAAATTCATGTGTTGAAATTCTAACCCCCAAGGAGATAGTATTAGGAGGTGGGGACTTTAGGAGGATGATTAGGTCACTAGTGCAGAGTTCTCATGAATGGGATCAGTGCCCTTATAAGAGCGACCCCAGAGAGATCCCTCGTCCCTTTCTCCATGTGAAGTTACAGTGAACATACGGTAGTCTATTAGGAAGCAGACCCTCACCAGATACCAAACCTGCTGGCACCTTGATCTTGGACTTCCCAGACTTCAGAACTGTGAGAAATAAGTTTCTGTTGTTTATAAGCCATCGACTTTATTGTATCTTTCTTATAGCAGCCCACATGGACTAAGATAGTCCTGTATCTGCTATTTGCAATAATACTTTTACCATATTTTCTCTCATAGGATTCTGTTAACTTTCAAAATCACACGTTGATCACTGTAGAAAGACTTGAGTTTACCATTGCAATCTGTATAACATTTTTATAATGTACCAATGAATAACTTACATGAGTAACTACACAATCTCTACTTGTAGTTTAATTTCATGAAACAATATTGTCCCCCAAAATCTCATTCTTCCAAAGACAAAATATAAAACAATGCTCTATATACATCGGAAAATACGCAAGGTATTATTAAAGAACTATATCTAATAAATAAATAATGGCACTAGCTTAAATTTAGCAAATTCTTACTCTCTTATCTGCACTTTTGTAAAACGAAAGATATGTTAAATCAGGATCCACTTCAATTATTTTTCTAATGGGAAAACTTCGTAAGTATATAATGACATCTAAATGAAATGTTTAACATTTTTTAATATAACCATTATCCCTTTAACAATGGAAAAATAAATGAACAATTCATTTCTACCCTGTTAAAATCTTACCTTCCATAGAGAATATATTATAATTAAATGTTATCAAAATGACCTCAAGATTACAAAAAGCTTATGCTTCACTGATTATTACCTGCCTGAGATGACTTCAGGTGCTGCATAATTTGGAGATCCGCAACTAGTTCTCAGAAACTCACCATCTGACATCATATTAGATAATCCTAAAAATAAAAGTAATGTTTACCTGGTGCTAGATATTTTTAAAAGTAGATAAAGTCATATAAATATGAGCAAAATTTCAAGTCCTTGATCCTGCATACGTCATTGGTTTTTTTAGTGCTAAAAAAAAAAAAAAAGGCAGTGGAAAGCATTTAACTGGAAAGAGGCCATCTCAGAGTGCTTACACTATAACAAAAAACTAAAGCACATCACATGTATGAGTGAAACTAAATTTCCTTTCTAAATAAAAATGTTGATTCCCATCACAAATGAGGTTATTCTGAAGCATATTGACTTTCCCAAACATGAAAACATCAAAATATTATTTACCTTTTCCATAGTCAAAAGAATAAAATACAGACTACTACTTTTTTGCAGAAGCCTCTTTAAATTCTATAATTAGAAACCAGATGGGCCCCAACTCATAAAGAGATTATGTTTCAAAAGTTAATTTAGAAATATTTAATTCAACATAGAAAAAATAATCTATTGAACCAAAAATCTAGTTGAGCTATAGTACTAAATAAGTTTCACGATTTAGACAAGGAAGAGAAATAGAGAAAGCGATTTCCTAGTTTTTAGATTAAAGACAAGGTATAGACCACAAATAGGCAACAATAACTGGTACCTTTCTATCTCTCTCTTTAATCTCTCATTTCCTAGTCTTTTTCTCAAATACCCTATTAAGGCATCCTTTCCACATACGTTTATCCCAGAAAGTGTTTGGAATATACAAATCACATTTTATGTGCCTTTACCTCTGACAAAAACTATTCTCTAATGAAGTTATTAGATGTTACCCTAAGGACCTCTTCGTGGATCAATTCAGAAGGGCTTTTTTCCAACTGCATGCAAATTTTCAGGTACCTCGGTTTATATGCATTCATCAGGGAAAGTGCCCATACTTTCATGAGATTTTCAAAGAATTTTGGGACTCCTCCCCTCTCTTCAAAAAACAAACAAACAAACAAACAAAAAAAACAGTTATGCATCATTTCCTTAGGAGAAAATGCAGATTGAATGGATTTAATCTTGATGACAGCCATCTAACTTCTCTGGAGGTATCTGCATTTTTAAAGTGTATTTAAGTGAATAGAAAAAGCTACTGAGGAGATTTCAGCTAATCCCTTTCCATGGTACAGAATGTACAAGGTTGACATGGAAAGTTCTTATTTCAATGAATTGTTATGCTTTAAAAGGTAGCTAGTACATTTCTGAACAACCCTGGAGTTACATACCAAAATCAGCTATCTTGGCATTCATGTGTGCGTCCAACAGGACATTCTCTGGTTTCAGGTCTCGATGAACAACCATATGCCTATGACAGTAATCCACAGCAGATAGAATCTGTTGAAAGAGCCGCCTGGCTTCCATCTCTTCAACCTATCAAGCATAAAAGAAACTGCATTAAGAATATCTGGGGCTGGGCATGGTGGCTCACGCCTGTAATCCCAGCACTTTGGGAGACTGAGGCAGGTGGATCACCTGAGGTCAGGAGTTCGAGACCAGTCTGACCAATATGGTAAAACCCCATCTCTACTAAAAATACAAAAATTAGCCGGGCATGGTGGCATGTGCCTGTAGTCCCAGCTACTCGGGAGAGTAAGACAGGAGAATTGCTTGTACCGGGAGGCAGAGGTTGCAGTGAGCTGAGATAACGCCACTGCACTCCAGCCTGGGCAACAGAGCAAGAGTCTGTCTCAAAAAAAAAAAATAATAATATCTGATACATCTATTTAACAAGATTTTTAGTTTCATAATCAGGCTACATATAATTAAGCAAGCGTGAATTATGTTGGAATTCTCAACAAATCAGACAAACCAAAAGCTTGTCAAAGCTCAACATGTCAATAGACAAGTTTTTCTTTGTTGCTAAGCACTAATATTTAAATTTCAATTAATATTATTAAATGTGCACAACGTTTTGGGGAATTGACAGTAAAACAAACTAAAGCAGGACATACGTGAAAGTGCTAAGACAAGGAAATAACTGATGTTCAACATGATTTTACGGAACAGATTTTGAAAAGCATAGGCATCGTGTTGGCAATTAAGTGGAACATGTTTTCCAAAATCAGTATTTCAAAAGGTATGCTTCTTAAGAAAGAAAATTTGTCTAATACTCTATATGTTTAGTTGAGCATTATTATAAAAGCGACTTCAACCTTGAAGATATCTTTGCATTGTGCTATTTCCCAATACTTTCTTTTTTATTAGTTTAGAGGTTTAGTGTACCAGATAGTATGTTACTCACCCGTCCATGCTTACAGATGTAGTCAAATAATTCACCTCCAGACACATATTCCATTACCATAAAAAAATCTGTTGGAGTGCTGATCACCTGGTATCTTTTTTGTTAATAAAAAAAAGTTAACGAAATATGTTACTTTAACCAAAATCAACCTGGTATATCTACTCTTGCTACAATTTTCTATTTCAATGTTTTATAATACTTTAGGCAACAAATTATATGTTATCAAAATAATCACAGAGCAATAAACATGGACCATTACAAAATTATTCTATTTCTTGAGGCTGATGGCCATTCCTTCACATTCTCCCTTTCATGTTTACATAATTTTTGAAATCTTTCCCTCTTCAACAACTAAGTTAAGCATTGATTTTTTTCCATATAAACAAAAATTTGTTTACAGTCAAAGGAGATGAGGTATCACATATTTAAAGATAAATAGAAAATATACTTGGGCCAGACATTGTGGCTCATGCCTACAATCCCAGCACTTTGGAAGGCCAAGGTGGGAGAATCACCTGAGCTCAGGGCAATGTTTTGGGGAATTGACAGTAAAACAAACTAAAACAGAATATACATGAAAGTGCTAAGAAAAGAAAATAACTGATCTTCAACATGATTTTATGGAACCGATTTTGAAAAGCATACGCATTATGTTGGCAGTTAAGTGGAACATATCTTCTAAAGTCAGTATTTTACCAGCCTGGGCAACATAGCAAGACCTCATTTCTGTAAAACATATATATATTTTCCTGGACACATAATATGATACTACAGAGATACATTCAGCAAAATCCAGAAAGTGAAAAATGACCATTACTTCAACAAACAAAATGCAAGAAAAAAAGGCAAAGGATAAACTATATGTTAAAAGTAACTCAGGAGACATATTGACCAATTATGCTGAATAGACTTATTTTGATTCTGATTCAAATAAACCAACTTAAAAAAGCATTTATGAAACAATCAGGAAAGTCTACATGCTGATTAGTGGTGGATAATGTTGTTAATTATTTTAATAAAGATATGATAATGATACTATGTTTATGTTATTTAGAATTTAAAAAGTATTTTCTAGAGTAAATACTGAAGAGTTTACAGATTAAAAAGATAATGTTGAGATTTGCTTCAAAATAATCTGGCATAGGGGAAATGGGGGGAAACAGATAAAACAATGAATTGACTATTGTTGAAGCTGAATAAGACATACATGAGGTCGTCTCACCGCTTTACTTTTGTAAATGTTAAACAATTCCCATCATGAAAAATTAACTAACTGTGTGTGTGTGTGTGTGTGTGTGTGTGTGTGTGTCTGTGTCTGTGTGTCTGTGTTTCTAGGCATCCAAAGCTGGGCACATTAAAAACTAAGAAAAAAAAAATTAGCTTTATTTGATAAAAAAATTTTTTTGCCCAAAAACTACAACTTACACCCCTATACACAATTTTACCAAACCAAGTTTTGGAGACTTTAAAATTAGTTTTGTTTTTTTTTTTCTTTTGTTTGAGACAGAGTCTCACTCTGCCACCCAGGCTGGAGTGCAGTGGCCATGTTCTTAGCTCACTGCAACCTCCACCTCCTGGGTTCAAGCAATTCTCTTGCCTCAACCTCCCGAGTAGCTGGGAATACAGGCATGCACCACTATGCCCGGCTAATTTTTGTATTTTTAGTAGAGATGGGGTTTCACCATGTTGGCCAGGCTGGTCTCGAATTCCTGACTTCAAGTGATCTGTCCGCCTTGGACTCCCAAAATTGCTGGGATTACAGGCATGAGCCACCGCACTTGGCCAGAAGAAATATTTTTAATGGCAATCATTAGTCTTTGGGAAGAAACATGGCAAGGTATCCTAATTTATATAAAATAAATGAATATGACTGAAGAAGAATTGAGACTATTTCAAATGAACTTTGGAAAGGTAATTACACCAAGAACTCTAGAAGAAATAGTTTCATAAAAGCTATCTTTATAAGCACCAAAGTGAATAGCGTAGGGCAGGTGCATCTGCTGTAGCACCTCACTGTAGGCTGGTCTGATTTAGTAACAATTCTCAATCACTTTTATGCTCTGTACATCCTAGATGGGGCACAAAAGAAAAGAAGTGATGACATTCTAATAAATAAATTTAGCTGCAATTTCTGAGTATATCACAGGTATTCAACAAATATTCTTGGAATGAATTATTTCATGAAACCTCTAAATCCTTAGCAGCCACTGTCTTACACTAAAAGCCAGTCTAGAGCAATGAAAACCATAACATTACTAAGCACTTACTGTCTGCCAGACATTAAGCTACTAAATGGTGACACAACATTTATTGAGTACCTACTTGTACTCGGTGAGACCAAAAGTTGGTGTCTCTACTCGTGGAGCTTACAGTTCAGCCAGAAAGACAGACATTAAATATTCTCTTCAAACACAAATATGATCTCCAGTAGCCTCTCAATTTAGAATCTTCAGAGGTTTCCCATTGCTCTTAGGTCCTGAATAAATCAGGCCCTTGCCATCTCTGTTGTTTGGTCTCACCTTTGAGTCACAACACTGAGTCACACTACATTTTTCAGTGTTAGTCATGCTGTACCTCCTCCTGCTACAGCTCCTTTGTATAAGCTGTTTTCACTGACCTGAATCCTATACTATGACCTAAGCCCTAATCATCCTTTAGATCTCAGCTTAAAAGTCACTTCCTAAGTCCAGGACTTCCTAAGTCCACCTTTTTGCACTCACAGATGCGTTCCCCTGAGCTTCAGAACACGCACCTCAGTTTGTAATTATATGTTTTTATTATTACAATAATTTGATTAATGAATGTGTATTTAGTAAAGTGCCTATAACAAAGTAGGTATTTATGTAAATGTATAAATTAGCACTTTTAAATAATGTGAGTGCTTGGAGCCAAAACCAGAGTAATCTAAAACTGAAAAGTCATAGCAAAATTACAGCAAAACTTCAACCAATCAAATTTCCCATTGTCCCCCACCCCTAACCAGATGGAGTAGGGACAAAGGGAAACAAATTTCATAAGGAAGGAGTCCTAAAAAGACAGTTTTACATTAAGGATTTAGTGGAAAAGGCAAATTCCAGGATTACATTCTAAGCCTGGCCTGAGTAAGTCAAATCTCTTGTGCTCTCTAAAATACAAGTACATTGAAGCATTATAAAAAATTCAATCATGAATCATTCATACATGTCAGTATTATTTTCTTAGTACAGCAGAGAAGTAAACTAATGTACTTTAAAATTTTTTCGGAAACAGCATTTCTAATTGGTAAAAAAAAAAAAAAAAAAAAATTAATTATCCAGAAAAATCCTAAGCATTTTCCAGTTGACCAAGTTATATTCATTTTTAGGCAATAGCCACATAAAATAGTATACAAAAATAAAAAAAAGAGAAATCTTTCCAAAGGTAGCCAAAAATCAACATATAGGAGTACACCTTTTTGGTGATCAAATCTATCGAGATTTTAGAACATTATTTACGTAGCTACATACACATAAGTTTTTTCTTTAGTTAGAACTCAGTTACATAGAAATGTATCAATCATGCTTGGTTCATGACACTTGTCTTCAGTAGTCCATGAATGATCTTTTATTTAATTACTATTTTTAATAATGTAATACCTACAAACCCATCACTCAGACAAAAGGCCAAGACCTTGACAACAGCTTCCATCTAATTCATACAGGGATCCACCTTCCCCATCCCATTGCTTCTCACTCAATGTAGCTGTCATCATGAAACCCCTGTTAATCCTTTCCTTCCCACCTCTTTTATTCAGTTTATATACGTACATATGCATGTGTGTATCCCCTCTCTCTACATATATATATTTCATATATATGAATAATTCAAATTCATATATACGTTAAACTGTTCTTTGCTTTAAAAACCAGGTATCACGCTCTATGTAATATTCCAGTAGTTATTTTATTGAGATTCATTCCTATTGTTGTGTTTGCTATAGTTATTTGATTTGACCATTGTTATAATATCCTATTGTGTTTATTCATCTACTCTACCACTAAAGATTATTTAGGTTGTCTCTACAATGTTGCTATTATTTGCTGCTGTGAACATTAATATGGTTTGTATGTTCATCCCCTCCAAATCTCATGTTGAAATGTGATTCCCAATGGTGGGCATGGGGACTGGTGGGAGGTGATTGTATCATGGGGACAGATCCATCCCTCATGAATGGTTTAGCACCATTGCCTCAGTAATAAGTGAATTCTTGCTCAGCTCCTGAGAGAGCTGCTTGTTTAAAGGAGCCTAGCTCTTCCTCCTTCCTCTCTTGCTCCCCCTCTCACCATGTGACAACCTGGCTCCCAGTTGCCTTCTGTCATGATTGTAAGCATCCTGAGACCCTTACTAGAAGTAAAAGCCAGCACCATGTTTCCTGTACAGCCTGCAGAACTGTGGGCCAATTAAGCCTCTTTTCTTTACAAATTACCCGTCCTTCAGTATTCCTTTATAGTAATGTAAAAATGGACTAATACGAACATTCTTCTATATGGCAAGATTTTCTTCTTGATATATACTGATGAGTATAACTGCTGAGTCACAGTTATTGTGCACGTTCCAATTGAAAAGATAACGCCAACTGTTTTCCAAAGAAAGTTTGGCAGTGCTAAAATCTTTAGAAAACTGGTGGATTTATATATTCTCCAACACTTGCAAAACACTATATACATTTCTTCGTAGAAAATGCTGTGTCTTTTGCCCCTGTTTATTGAGTTGATAGTGCTTTTCTTATTTATGTATGGACATATGGAATAAGTCAAATTTTCTATAACATTCTAGAGTCTAAGGTAATTAATGTCTTGGTTATTAACTTTGTAAAAGTGTATGTTTTCAATCATCATTTCACATTGAATTTGGCTTTCACTTCCTCTGTAAATAAATCTGTACATATCTCTAAAGGATAACTTAAAGAATATATGTGTGTATGCATAATATGCAATATTGTTATCATGTATAAATATCAAAAATCATGAATGTCATCAAATATCCAATCAGAAGATTTAATTATACAAACGCAATCAATATATTGTAATTGGTTGATTTGTCTCTTACGTCTCTTCAAATTCATAGGTTACTCCTCCAACTCTGTTGTTTGTTTTTCTTACATTCTTTTGTTGAAGAAACCAGTTAGTCTATGCTAAAGAGGATTCCACAGTATCAATGTTGTTTTTCCATCCTTTATAGCAGCAATAATGCACAATTTCTAACCCACTCTTAAATCTAGAGATGTGATCAGATTTCAGTCTCATTTTTGCAATTTTTGTTTTCATTTGAAAGACTAGGTAGTGTAGTGTACCTCTAGCCAAAGGCATATAATGTGTCTCTTTTTCTGATACAGTGGAAGGCACTGTTGATTAGAGCCTAGATGCATTAATACACATTAATTTAATGATATTTTAAATGCTGGCAAATTTGCATAGTCTAGTAATGAATGAACTCTGATCTAAAAGAAATTCTTACCCAAAACTTCCTCCCTCAAAAATCTCATTGTCTTTGAAGTGCAGGCCATCAGATAATGCCTCCTAATACCTTTTCACATTATAGTCATCAATCAATCTTCTTACTAACTCCTTCTCATTCTGAATTAATGTATTTTTCCCCATTGCTACCACAGTCACTGTTTTAGGTATAAGTCATATCTTATAGATAATCTGCGATGTAAACAGACATGTTAACATCATGGTGCTCTAGAGTTCAGTCCTTGAACTTCTTGTTTATCTGTACTCATATCTTTAGTAATTGCACCCAGTCTTAAGGCTTTAAATATCTTAACATATGGCCTTTAAGTTCTTTGAATGCCTCATTTCTAATTATCTTTTCTTCCACCACACATAGCCAACCACTCCGTGGTCATATACTTTCGAAGACTAACTCCTCCGATTATGCACTGGATTGTCTCCCACACCTACGAAGGGACGTGGCTTCTATAATTAGCCCCTCTTTCTTCTGTATCCATTCCTTCCTCTTGACTGAATCACTCCTTTTGGCATACCAACATTCTATAATATCTCCTATTTTAAAAAGCTAACCTTGTTTAGACTCCACATTCTCTTCTGGTTACCACTCCTATGTCTCTCCTCTCCTGCCTATAGTTACTATCTCCCCTTTTTTATCTCATAGGCCCTCTTAAACCCTTTACATGAGGTTTTTGTCCTCATCATTCCAATAAATTGGTTCTTTTCAAAGACAACAGCAACCTCCACGTTGCCAAATCTAACAGTCAATTCTCAGTGCTAATCTTACCTCAATATTCACCAGTAAAAGGGACAGTCGGTGATCTTTCCTGAAACACTTTCTTCTTGTGGCTTCAAGATACCCGATTCCCCTAATTTTCCTCCCACCTCACTGACCATTTTCATTCTCTTTTACTGGTTCCTCCTCATTTTTCAGACATTTTAACAGACATGTTAGTGTCATAGTGTTCTAGAGCTCAGTCTTTGGACTTCTTGTTTATCCATACTCACAACCTTGGCGATTTCATCCAGTCTTAGAGCTTTAAATATCTTAAATACAGTCTGTCTGCTGATGGCTTCCAAATTTATCTCTCTAGCTTACACCTCTCCCCTGAACTCCAGATTCACTTATTCAACAGCCTACTTACATCTCTATTTGGATGCCTAATAAGCATTTCAACTTCATAAAACCAAAATTAAATTGTTGAAACCACCCCCCTAACATCCCACCTCAAACCTGTTCCTCCTACAATCTTCTCCACTTCAGTTACTGGCAACTCCATCCTTGTTTTTTTGCCGAGGCCAGATGCCTTGGAGTCATCCTTAACTTCTTTCCTCTCAGAACTCACATTTTATCTGTTAGCAAATGCTGTTGACTCTACCTTGAAAGTACATACAAAACAAGGTTAATTCTCAACACTTCTACACTATGCTCTATTCCAAGCCAACATCATCTTTTACACAGATTACTGCAATTGATTCCTAATTGGTTTCCCTGCTTCAACTCTTGCTCACCTATAGTCTAAACGTAAGTCAGATCACATCACACCTCTAATCAAAGCCTTCCAATGGATTCCCATCTTACACAAGAGTAAAAGCCAAAGTCCTTACAATGACCTATAATGCCCTGCACAACTTGGCTTTATGTCTCTGACCTCATGTGTTATTCTAATCCTCCTAGATCGTTCTGCTTCCTTGATCTCTGGCCTGCAGGAATTTCTACTTTCCTTTGTGTTTGCTCTTCCTTCTATATGTAACATTCCCCCTGCAGATATCTACATGGCATATCCCCTCACCTCTTCACTGTCTAACATATGACATAAAATGGTACATTTATTGTCTTTCCCCACCACCCTTCCACACTAATACAATCTCCATAATAGCAAGGATTTTGTTGTTGTTGCCTTTTTGTCTGCTGCTATATCCCTAGTGCCTAAATGGTGTCATTTGTTGAATGAATGGATCAACCAACAACCTGCCTTTGTGGCCTTATTTTTCCACTTCCCTATATATACTCTGTGCACCAGACTGTTTGTTCCCAATACACCATATTCCTTACACTTTCATTCTTTTGTTCTTGCTTGGACTCCTAGAGCCATCAGAACCTTGTTCAAACGTCACCTCTTTACGGAGCTACAAGTAATTATTGAATACCTACTACTGTGCTAGTTGCTGGAGAGATAAAGATGATATATGATATCTCCATTTACATGTCTAATGGATTCTTAGCTTAACATGGCCAAAACAGTATCCTTAATGTTCACCTCTCTCTAATGTTTCTTTTCCATTCTCCCCATCTCAAAAAATGACACCACTATCACTACCTAGTTGCTCAAGCCAAAACCCAAAATCCCAGTTGCTTAAGCCAAAAACAAAACAAAACAAAACAAAATCCTTTATTTCTCCTCCTCATCTAACCCATCAGTAATTCATTAGTTCTCCCTTCAAAATACATATCGAATCCATCAGTTTCTCACCATCTAGACCAGGGCTGTTGAACACAACTTCCTACAATGATAGAAATGTTTTTTATCTGGTCTGTCCAACACAGTGGTCACTAAACACATGTGGCTATTAAGTACTTGAAATGTGGCTAGTGTGACCAGACAACTAAATTTTTCATTTTAATTAATTTAAATTTACACAGCCACATAGGCCCAGCATCTACTGTATTAGCCAACACAAATCTAGATTATCGTTTTGGTTAAAGCCACCATAATCTCCCAGGTAGACTACAGCAATAGCTTCCCAACTGGTCTGTCTGCTTCTACTTCTGCCACCATACCCATTCTATACTATACTCATCTCATGTTACTTCTCCACCTCTCCAAAAGTTCCCATTTAGAACACAATCAAATCTCTTAGCAAGGCCTTCAAATCCCTTTGTTATCTGGTCCCCATTTACTCTTAAAACTCCCGAACTACTTCTCTTCTCCTCACTCCACTCCTGAGATTACATAATCTTCCTTTGCCTACAACACTTGAAGTTTGTTTCATTTCTTTGATGTTGCTCTTCCCCTTCCTTTGAAAACACTCTGTCCCCAGATTTTCAAATGTCCAGATCTTTATCATCCTTTAGGTCTTAGGTCAAACCTATCTTCTTAGTGAGGCTTCCTCACACCTAAATCAGCCCTTCTTCTTTCCTAGTCACACTCTGTGACAGCATCATATTTCATTCTCATAGCACTTATCTTTGCCTAAAATGATCTTGTTAATTTGTTTACTTACTGTCCAGAACATAAAAACACAAGAAAGAGATGTTGTTTTTCATGATTATATCCCCTATGCCTAGAACAGCACCCATCCCCGTAGTAGGTGCTCGATAAAAATTTGAATTAAAAAAAAAAAGCCATAATTCCTGCTCCTAAGTACTTCAGTCTTGTGGGAAATATCAATAAGAAAATGTGCAATTACAACACAATTTAAGGGCTTTGGAAAAGGTGAACATTGAGTGCTTTGGGAGCAAAGAGGAGTTAGAGCCTAACCTAGTCTTAGTGAGTAAAGTAGGTTTTCAGGGGTACAGTTGATCCTCAGACAGTGTGGGGGTTAGGGTGTCAACCCCTGTGCACTCGAAAATTCATGTTTAACCTTTGACTCCCCCTAAACTTAAATACTAATAGCCTACTGTTGAGCAGAAGTCTTAGAGATAGCATAAATAATTAACACACATTTCACACGTTAAATGTATTATATACTGTATTCTTACAATAAAGTAAGCTAGAGACAAGAAAATGTTATTAGGAACATCATAAGGAAGAGAAAATATACTGACTACTCATTAAGTGGAAATGGATCACCATCAAGGCCTTTATCCTCATCATCTTCATATTGAGTAGACTGAGGAGGAAGAGGAAGGGGAGGGGTTGGTCTTGCTGTCTCAGGGCAGCAAAGGCGGCATAAAATCCAAGCATAAGTAGACCAATGTGGTTCAAACCCATACTGTTCAAGGGTGAAATGTAATTGCACTTAAAAGACAAGTCGGAATTGGCAGCCTAGGGAAAGAGAGATGTGGATAAAGTATTCCAAGCAGAGGAAACAGCTGAAGTACAAGAAGCAAGATGGTAACTTGATAGATCAAAGAAAAATGGATAAATTCAGAGGACACTTAGGGAAAAAAAAGTACAGACCTTAATGATTTATTGTATGTAAGAAATGAGGGAAAAGAAGAAATTAAAGATTTTGCCCAAGTTTGGGGCTTAGGAAACTGCATGAATGGTATTTTCATTTACCTCCCCTCCACTCTCCTACCCCCAAAAATACAGAGGAGTAAGTTGGAAGAGAGAGAAACGTTTAGCTTCAGGTGATTCTGTGACTTTAGAATGTGAACATCTGATAAACAATTTGATACATGTGCTCAGAAATCCAGAGAAATAAAAGGGCCAGAAATCATCAAGATTTGGAAGTCTTCAGCATAGAGATAGCAAATGGCATCATGGTAGTAGATGAAATCATCAAAAGAGGGTTCACTAAGAAAATTGCAGTAGCTCGGTATACTTGACTGCATCAATACTTAACAGCCAGGAAGATAAAGAGGGGCCCATAAAAGAAAGTTTTCAGTATAAACAAGAATGAAAAAAAGAAAACAGAAGCCTGAGGTGTCATGGAAACCTAGAGACATTTCAAGGTGGTGCTGGTAGTTAATGATGTTAAAAAGCTGGCCATACATTAAATAAGATAGACTAAAAAGAATTAGACAGGCCGGGTATGGTGGCTCATGCCCGTAATCCCAGCACTTTAGGAGGCCAAGGTGGGCATATCACGGAGACAAGAGATCGAGGCCATGGTGGCCAACATGGTGAAACCCTGTCTCTACTAAAAATACAAAAATTAGCTGGCATGGTGGCAGTTGCCTGTGGTCCCAGCTACTCAGGAGGCTGAGGCTGGAGAATCACTTGAACACAGGAGGTGGAGGTTACAGTGAGCTAAGATTGCACCATTGCATGCCAGCCTGGGCGACAAAGCGAGACTCTGTCTCAAAAAAACAAACAAGCAAACAAACAAACAAAAAAGAATTAGACAAAATCAAATCATCTCTACCAGACTAGCAAGCATTCATCTTTTGACCAAGTAAAATCAAGTTGCATTAAGAACTATGGAGGAAAGAAAAACAAGGAAAGAATCAATTCAACAAATTCTACTTCATGGGAAAGTTTGGATTTTTCTTTAAATCCTGTTTGCTCCTTTTAATTTTCTACCAGTGGGTTTTAGGTTATTCATTTGTAATTTTTTTTCAATTTGGGTTAATAAAGAAATCATGCAATAAATATCCTTCATTCTTCACATTCAGTGCCCAAACTTTCCTGCTAATTCCAGAGTTCCATTTTTGCAATAAGGAAACTATTCCTGACAGTCCAAGGCTACACAAAAGAAAACCACGGAAAGGATAAGGTTGCTCTCTCTGTTTAAATCACTAACACTGTTAGAGACTATGTCAATAAGCTTGTACGGTAGCAAAAATACATGAGTGGGGTTTTTTTGTTTGTTTGTTTTTTGTTTTAAGATCAGACCTACAATTAAAGAGGCAATGTAGCTGAATGAATTAATCTTAAGGCTGGAAGCCAAAAGTTTTAAACTGCAAATTCACCTCTACCAATTACTTTCTGATCAACTCTGACAATCTTCTATAATTCCTTCAGAAAATAGCAAACAATTAAATAATCCTGTATCAGAATGAGACAGCCAAACAAAAATAAAATGATTGAAAGTAAATAAAGAAATGGAGGCAAGAAAACACTCATAAATATGACATCACAAATAAATCTTTGGGCCTGGGCGCAGCGGCTCAAGCCTGTAATCTCAGCACTTTGGGAGGCTGAGGCAGGCTGATGGTTTTGAGCTTAGGAGGTCGAGACCAGCCTGGCAAAATGGCGGAGAGCCTGTCTCTACAAAAAATACAAAATTAGCAGGGCGTGGTGGCACATGCCTGTAGTCTCAGCTACTTGGAAGGCTGAGGCATGAGAATCATTTGAAACTGGGAGGAGAAGGTTGCAGTGAGCCAAGATTGCACCATTGCACTCCAGGCTGGGCAACAGAGCTAGACTCTGTTTAAAAAAAAAAAAAAAAAGGAAAAGAAGCCTTAGAATCCTCATGACAACTGCAACTGCTTATCTATAAAATCTGATTTGTGCTTTTAGGAACTGTAGAGATAGTAGGACTCATACCCAAATGAGTAAAATTTCCTCAAAGTCTTTCAGGGTTGGCATTGTAAAAGTGATGAGGTCAAGGTGTAAGGCAAATATGGAAAGATCTTTCCCTTCTCCACTTTCTTTCTAGCATATGACACTTTTAGTCTGGCCATTTCAGCTTTCTCTTCTCATAGGAAGTGGACACTCAGTGGGGAAGAGCAAAGAGATTTAGCTTAGATGTTACCTAGTAACTAGAACAAAGTCATTAATAATATGGAGTTGAAGTCAGAGATGAACTGTTTCAGTTAAGTGAAAACCATTTGGAATAATGAAAGAGGACTGGAATTAGTTTGTAAATAGCTAATTCCTGCTCTGGGCCAATGCTCATCAAATACTAGGGATTATACCAGTGCCAACACATTTAATCCTCAAATGAGGTGTCCCATTTTCAAGTTAAAGAAACAAAGGATAGGAGAGGTGAGTCACAAAGATCTTGGGGGAATTTTAATTCTTATGATAATCTTTAAAAACCTCCATATACATACTCTGGACCATCTAATACATAGGTCCTGGATGATAACCTTATAATCAAGTACTGCCATGCAATTTCAGGGACCTCATTTTTTTTGTTGTTGTTGTTTATGTTTATGACTAAGTGAACTTCACGTGAAGATCATATGACATCAAAGCTTACTCTAAGAACGAAGGTTTCATAGCAGTGATGTGAGAACTGAGTCATCACCAGTCATCCACACCAATCCCATAAAAGCCTGCTCTGAACAGTCAGTGGCATACTCATGCTGCCCGTAAGATGCACCGCATGGGTCCGTTCATTAAAAATACCAAATCGCCATAGTTCACTAACGATAAGTACAGCAGTAAAGACTAAATGAATGTTCCAAATCTCAACAATAACTGGACCAGCCATTTATTTAAGGATTTCAAGAATGATGCTGTATTAGTTTCCCACTGCTGCCATACTTCAAACTCAGTGGCTTTAAACAACACGAATGTATTATCTTACAGTTCTTTATCCTAAAATCTTGACATATGTCTCAGTGGGCTAAAATCAAGGTGTCAGCACAGCTGTGTTGCCTTCTGAAGGCTCTGGGGCAGAATTTCTTTGCATTTCCCAGCTTGTAGAGACTGCCTGCATTCATTGACTCATGCTCCCTTTTCTCCATCTTCAAAGGCAGCAACGGCCAGTTGAGTGCTTCTCACATTTTATCATTCTGATGTTGTTTCCAAGTTCAGACCTTTTTCTCTGACTCTTTCCTTCTACTCTTCTCTACTTTTAAGAACCACTGTGTTAATATTGAGCCCACCTACATGATCCAGGATCATCTCCCTAGTTTAAGATCAGCTGCTTAGCAACGTTACCCTTTGCCATGCAACCTAACATATTCACAAATTCTGGGAATTAGGAAATAGATATGGGGGGTGGGTATTATTCTGCTTACCACACTTACATGCTACTCTTGTCATCAAGTAAACAACATAATTCCACAGGGTTATCAAGTTGTTCCCATTAATGCTGACATTCAAAGATTGCTCACTGACAAAGGTCAGCCTAAATATAATGTCTGATTTTAATGAACTAGCAAATAACATCTCAGAGATATTAATACTGTTTTTATTTATTTATTTTTGAGACGGAGTCTTGCTCAGTCGCCCAGGTTAGAGTGCAGTGGCGCGATCTCAGCTCACTGCAAGCTCCACCTCCCGGGTTCACGCCATTCTCCTGCCTCAGCCTCCGGAGTAGCAGGAACTACAGGCGCCTGCCACCACGCCCGGCTAATTTTTTTGTATTTTTAGTAGAGACGAGATTTCACTGTGTTAGCCAGGATGGTCTCGATCTCCTGACCTTGTGATCTGCCCGTCTCGGCCTCCTAAAGTGCTGGGATTAGAGGCGTGAGCCACCGCGCCCAGCCTAATTCTGCTTTTTTAATAGTAGATTTGTGTGAACACGCTTTCTCTGTACCAATCTTATTTGACTCACAATATAAATTTAGTATTTGATCTCCTCCTACTGTTTCCACTATTAAACTCTCTAACAATGATTTGATTGTTATGAAACACTATTATTTGTCACATTATACTATTGATACTGCTTTGAATTCCATTGATTCCAGTGTGGGTTTTTTTGTATTTAAATTGTGAATTTCTTTTGGTTTCATAGTTGCATTCAAACTATATACATATAAAGTTTATACGTAGGGCTTTGTTTCTTAAGTAATGGTATGTTAAAAATAAGTCAAAATCGGGGATCCATAAATTTCTTTTTTCTTTAAAAGGAATTTATATAACTCAGTTTTAAGAAAAACTGGAGTGCTAGAGCATTAACAGCATGGCATTTGGAATCAGGTTTGACATCAACTACCAGCTCTGTGACTTACTAGGTGTGTGGCCTTGGATAAGCTGCTATTACTTCTTAGATAATGCAGTTTCCTTGTCTATAAAGTAAGCCCACTTTAGACACTGATCACGAAGATAACATTAAATTAGAGATGTAAAATGCTCCATACATTCAGCAGAACTTTGACCAAAAAGAAAAAAAAAAAAAAATGCTTGGTACAGTTCTGGACCACTACCAGGTACTCAATAAGTAAGAGCAATACTTATCTTATAAAACTGTATCCAAGCTTGAAGATAAATGAGACAGTTGTTAGCGTCTAGCACGTTACATTTTCTCAACAAATATTAAACTGCAACTTTAAATGATTGAAAGAAACACAGTATTGCACAATTAATATTTATATTTTCTAGGGTCTAGTCAATTTTAAAATAATTATTTATTTATCTTTGAATTCATTATCTTATTTATCTCTATATTTACCTGACTTTTAAGTTTGTAATTTATTCCAAGGGGAAAAAAACACATTTGCCTTCCTAAAAGCTTTATGATTACAGTACTACTTTCAGTTCTACAAGTAACATACTATGTGAAATAATCTTTGACATATACTTTCCAACTTTCCAAAGAAAAAAATACCCTGATATGTTAGTGAAAATTGACTAGATAAAAATTATAAAAATGAATCTAGAAATGTCAAAACCCTGAATGACATTTAAAGTTGGATAAGAACCAACTTCTAAGGCTTCATTCATCACTTGAGAAGAGTACCAATTTAGAAACAATGTCTGTTCATTCTAACCAAGAGTGTGCAAAAAAAGGACTCATAAAGGTTAAATGAATTAACACTTGCTGAATATGAACATGAAAAAACATCTTTGTAAAAGGTTAACAATAAACAATCATTATAAAATTCCTAAAAAACATTTTAAGACAGGTGTCTCTTTGGCATTATCAGATACAAAAATACTTACAGTTTGATAATATGAGGATGACGAAAGAGTTTTAGATTTTGAATTTCTCGTTTTATTTTTCCAACAACATCTAAACTGCGAATCTTCTGTCTATTTAAGATTTTAACTGCCACTTTATGGCCTGTTAATTGATGTTCTCCAACTAAAGGAAAGAAAAAGGAAAAAAATGTGCTGTTATGTCAACATAATCATTTATTCATGCTTCCTTCCATTGTGCCCTAAACTTCACTACTTATATATACCATGTTTATATCACTTGTTGTACAAAACTACAGTTCCTTTTACTTCTATTTCTTCTATTAGAGTATGCACTCTTTGAGGACAGAAATTGTATCTTAGTCATGTCTGTATCTTTTGCACCTAATAGAGATGCTCATATTTGTGGAATGTTTGTGAAAATGATTACTGAATTCTATATTCTTACTAAAAATATAATCAACTTTAGAACATTGTTTGGACAGGAGAGAACTCACTGTTTCATTAATCTCTTTGTTTCTCTTCTTCTGTTTAATGCCAGTCATTGTATTATAGAAGAATACATAGTGTAATAAATCAAAAATTCAGAATTATTACTATTTCAACAGAAAATTCACACATGGCCCTTTTTTGTGCCTTTTTCATAAAGTCCTCTTATTTTCCACCTATTTGATGGGATCTCTATCTCTTTCAAACTGTTATAGTATGTTTATAAAACTCATGTGCCATTTACCATTTTTAATCTATTATAAACATTTGCGTTTGTGACAAATCACGTGACCTGAGCTATTAGCTCATACTCTCCTTGGACAAGATGACCAGTGCTCATCTGAATCTCTCAGGAACTGTATGTGCACAGTGCTTTGTACACAGAGATGCTAAATCAATATATTCTATGTTAAATATAGTCCTTCTGCTTTTTCATATAACACATTCATGGCATCCACACTACCAGTGATATCTTTAAATACCGTTCAGGTGAAAAATCCCTCAGTCAGGGAACAAATTTGTCAGCTACCTCTCCCACTTTCCTCAATTCTATTCTAAACTTTCACCATTCTCCTCAAAACATGTATCTAACCCTCCTTTCAGTGACAAACACCCTTTTTATTTCTTTAGAGAACATGAAGTCATTCGGAGTGACTTTCCCTTTTTATTTATTTATTTTGAGACAGGGTAATGTTTTGTTATCCAGGCTGGAATGCAGTGGTGTGAACATAGCTCACTGCAGCCTCAGCCTCCTGGGCTGAAGTGATCCTTCTGCCTCAGCTTCCCTAGTAGCTAGGACTATGAGAATGTGCCAGCATCCGCAGCTGGTTTTTCTTTAAATCTTTGTAGAGATGGGGTCTTACTATGTTGCTCAGGCTGGTCTTGAACTCCTGGGCTCAAGTGATCCTCCCAAAGTGCAGGAATTACAGGTGAACCCCAGTTCCCTCTCTTAAAGGCTTACTTCTATCCATATCCCTTCTCCTATTCAAAGCCAATCTCATCAAATTTGGCCTTGAACCTATCTTTTCTACACTCTCTTCATATTCAACCTTTTCTCTTTTCTAATAGCTATTTCTCTTAAGCCTATCCAAATCATATACCCTCCAAAACTTTTCCATTGATCCTGTATCTTCCTCTAGTTTCCAACTTGTCTCATTAAAATTTCTCAAAAGAGTAGTTACAGTAATTACATTTATTGCCTTCTTTTCCTCCCTTATCACCATCCCTAAATTCACAGCTATCTGGTTTCCACCTCCACTCTACGGATACCAAACGGTCACAAAATACCCGTTAATTAGCAAGCCATGGATACTTTTCAGTTCTCAGATTACTTTAATCTCTGTTTCATCAGACACCGTAACTCTTTTTGGTGGTATTTCTCTCTCCTGTTTCTCCTACTAACTTTCAGATGGTTTCCTTTATGTCCTCTGCCTGTTCTTTGAAGGTTAGTGTCCCCAGGTTTCAAACCTAGGCCCAAGGTAGACCCTTATGTTATGTCATTCATCTCCCATAGTTTTAATTATCACCCATATGCCAGTGACCTCTGTCCCTCCTTTAAATTCATATTTCAAGATTAATATCCCACAAACAACTCAAGTTCAACACATTCTAAACTAAATTCAAGGGCCGGGCATGACAGTTCATGCCTGTAATCCCAGCACTTTGGGAGGCCAAGGCAGGTGGTTCACTTGAGCCCAGGAGTTCGAGACCAGCCTGGGCAACATGGCGAAACCCCATCTCTACTAAAAATAAAAAAGTAGCTGGGTGTGGTGGCACATGTCTGTAGTCCCAGCTACTTAGGAGGGTGAAGCAGGAGGATCCCTTGAACCTGGGAGGCAGAGGTTGCAGTAACCCAAGATGGTGCCACTGCAATACAGCGTGGGTGACACAGTGAGACCCTGTCTCTAAAAAAAAATGTAAAACCAAAACAAAAACAAAAAAACCACATTCAACATTCTCCTCCTCTTCCTCACCAAACCTGCATCTTCTATTTCACTTGGTACCACATAGCGTATATGCTACAAATGAAAAAGTCAACTGATATAATCTCCTAAATATTTCTTGGAGTCATATTTTAACTCATTTTGAAGAAAACATTAATAATGATGACAAAAGTGACCGTTAATGACATTTATTGTTTATTATGTACTAAGCTTTATTCTAAGTGCTAGGTGCCCTGCTCTCTCAACCCTACCACAACTCTATGAAGTATTATTACCCTCCAGTGTATAGATGAGGCACAGAAAAGCTAAATAAGTCACCTGAGGTCACAAAGTAAGTGATGGCACAAAATCTGACCTGGGGTATCTGACTTCAGAGCCAGCATAACTGCCACACAGTAATACCCTCAGTCAGAGTACTCCAAACATGTAATGCAATGACAGGAAGAACTGAGTTTCTGTTGCTGGAGATTATTTTTATCTTAATAACTTTTGCAAACTGTAAATTATGTCAAAAAATTTAATGAAGCTTGAAAGTTACTTTCTCAGCATATAAAACAAACAAAGTGAGACAAATCAAGTTCAAGTAATATAACTTACTAACATTCCAAAATATGTTTCCAGGACTCCAGAAAAACCTTATCGATTTCTAGGAACTTTCTATTCAATTAAAATAAGCTAAATGGTTTCTTGGTGCCTGCGTAGTTTATTACTCATCTTTGGGAATTTTATAATACTCAAACACCTTGCCAGGGTGGTCTAACAAATACGTCTCTCTCCTCAAATCCCCGATAGCCTCAATGAAATAACTAGCACTGAAATCCCTACAATGGGTGTTTAGCCTTTTTTGCCTAATAATGCCATAATTGGTACTTAACCATAATTAAATCCAAACCTAACTACATTCCACCTGAAAGCTGAATGAATGTTCCTGAAAATCTTGTAATAAATACAGATTTAAGGTCAAGAATTTCTTCTATGTATATTATAGATATAAACTTTTGTTTGTGTAAATCGAAACAAAAGAAATTAAAAGAAAAGGCTTGGATGCCTCAAGGTTTTATTACCATTCATTTATTCAATCTAAAAACATTTGCCGAGCATATGCAAGAAATGGTCATCAAAGACACATGAGAAGAGATTTTTAAATACACCTCCAAGTTTTTTGGAGGGCGGGGGACAGCAATAAATAAACTGAAATGAATCTTGGACAGTATTACATCTGCCTGAAGACTGTCAGATATACCATATTTGTAAAGAGTAGATGAGAAACAAAATTATAAAAACATCAATAATAAATAATCTTGCCATAATTTATCATCTATATATGTAAATATCCAGATCAATACCTACTTTGACAGGAGCAATTAGAAACATTCATCCGTTGAACAATGATTTAATGAAGGCCTACTCAAGTAAGTAGCTGTACTAATTACATTACACTGCTCGTTGTCCCCCAATATCTTCTGCATCTTTATTTCTCCCATACATGAAACTCCCAAATTACAACTGAGTACATGGCTACCCAGTGTACACCCTGCTTCTTAGCCTCTCTTGCAACTATTAATAGATGCGGCCACATGAATATGTTCCAGCCAGTGAGATATAAAGCAGAAATATCCCTAACAACTTCGTCCTCATCCCTTCCTTCATCCTGAAGCCTGGAATATCAAAGCCACCATTTTGCACCTCGAGACCAGACTTAAGACGGGGAGAGCAACAAGAGAAAACCATATTTTTGACACCATCAGACATGACAACAGTTTACATCACCTGCTCAGACTTTTACAAGACAGCAAAATATTTCTATTTGTTTAAGCCACTCTTATTTTGGATATTTTTGTCACTCAAGGCTGAATCTAAATAACACACTATTTAGAATATTTTAAAACTCAAAACGTTTGGAATCTACTTCAAATTTCCACTTTTGCTGAATAATCATATATGAGTTGATGGAAATGAATTATAATTTACAGTCCACACAATTTTTTGGATTAAAAAGTTAAAGAGCTCTACAAAATCATCACCCATTAGTGGGTTCATTTTGTTTTTCCTAAATTTTAGCCAAAATATACAAAATACTCTTTAAAGCTATGGAATTTTAAGGGGGGAAAAATCCACACTCACCCAAACTATGCCTTTTATATTTTACATTTGATAAGGTGAAGAGCTGTCACACAGAAGGAATTAAACTGATTTATGTTGTTTGTTCCAGAAGGCAGAACTGGGAATAGTCGATAGACTCTCCTTCAACTAACAGACTTGTCTGATCCATGAAGACTCCCCTAAACTTCCTTTTCACCACTCTGGTCTATACTGAAAATTTCCGTTTTTAAAGGTAACTACTATATACTGAATATACTTTTTTTCCACCAGATGTATAACACAAACATTTACTTGATTCTCAGTTCATCTCTCAGTGCTAGAAGGGAAGGGGTCAGAGGCTAAATCCTTTGTGTCTTTGCCTATTGTCAGGAACACAGATGCTGGCAATAATAAGCCAGGAAACGGGGCTGGTTAAAAATTTGCAGAGAGGTCAAGAATTTGCCCATAGTCACTCAGCTAGTAGGTGAGTGACCACGGTAGATCCCATTAGGCAGGGCTGGGATTTAAACCTAAGCAGCATGTCCCCAAAATCAGCATTTTTTTTTTAAGACAGTCTATGACCCAGGCTGGAGTGCAGTAGTACAATCTCAGTTCACTACAACCTCTGCCTCCTGGGTTCAAGTGATTCTCCTGCCTCAGCCTCCCGAGTAGCTGGAATTACAGGCGCACACCACCACACCTGGCTACTTTTTATATTTTTAGTAGAGACAGGGTTTCACCATGTTGGCCAGACTGGTCTGGAACTCCTGACCTCAGGTGATCTGCCTTCCTTGGCCTCCCAAAGTGCTGGCATTACAGGCGTGAGCCTAGCCAAAATCAGCACTCTTAATGCATCATCCAGTATTCAAACAGAGGAAGCTCAGCCATTTATTAGGATTATCATAAGATAAATTCCTGCATTAAGTAACAGGTTGGAGTAGATCAAGGCTAATTCCCCTTCCCACTCTGAGACTTTTCTAATGATACCCCTAAGGATCATTTCACATTGAAGGGTATAAAGCTTTTAAGCCACGCCTGCCTCTTGATGATTTTGGTTGCCACTTTCTGGATGCTTTTCAGTTTTGACACATTTTTCTTTATATACAAGACACAGAACTTCACACAGCTGTGTTATACAGGTATAAATACACCATTGTTTTACACAAAGATTATAAGCTTTCAAATTTCCAGTATCACTCCCATATGAAGTCCAGCATTTTTTACCACAGGCAAGACTATAGTTTTATAAGGCATAGTTTGGAACACTTCTGTATCTGTACATCATCCCATAGTAATTCATATCAAATACATCCTCATTCTATTTTAATATATAGTTTAGGATATTATCATATCTAGTAAAACAAAAGGAACAATTAAAAGATAATTATTTTGGGCCTAAATTATAATCCATTTTTCTGCTAGGATCAAAAAAAGAAAAGAGTTGCCAAAATGTAAAGACTATAGAAATACTGCATAATAATTTGAACTAATCCAAAGAAAATGAAGCTTCAGTCCACAAAAAGAATCTAAGTACTTAATTTCATATGCTCCACTGGACAAGGTGCTGAAGGTGGTATTTCTTACACCCTAAAGAGTCCCCGACTGGTGTACAAAATTTGTTTTTAAGCTACTTTTTTGGTGCTTGAAAAGATTTTTTTCTCTTTGGAATCATGGCAATCAGTGCTCCAGGAAGTTATTAGCCTATATAATAAGTAAAATCAAGTCTATCATCGTATTTTATCTAAATAAATAAAATCAAGCCTACCATTGTATTGCCATAGCTGCAAAAGCTTCTTAGAATTTTTGGGACATATTTGAGGTGGTCTGACTTAAAATTTAGACTAAAAAAAAATGTGCACTAAATCCTTCAGGAGGGTCTCCAAGTGAAGGCACAAGAGAGACTACTAAGAAATGGACATCATACTTCAGGGTGTCTACAGGAGGCAATTTATAATCCAGATTTGTAGCAGGGGTTATTTAGTGACAGTTAATTATTCTTTCTCACAAATCTGTGAGGGATACCTAGCAGGTGTGTATCTGTATGTATATATACATGTTTAACATTTTACATACATTGTTTCATTTTAAGCTTTTAATGACTCTATGAGGAAATTTTATAGATGTGGAAACTAAGACTTAGAGAAATTCAAACTGACTAGTAATGGACAGAATCAGTATTTAAATCCAGATCTCTCTGATTCTAAAGCCTATATTCTTAATGATTATACTATAATGCAATCTATGGTTACCCAATGAAAGATTTAACTCATAATGTCTAAAATAATGCTATCATATTAAAAGTATTATAGAATTTATTAATACACACCATATGTAATAACAATTTGGGTTTGGGAGAAATGACACTTAGAATTCCAAGTTTAGATGCTAGAGACATAGCTTTCCAGTTACAGTGGCATTTTTGGCTACCAGTTACAATGTTCCCCTCATGACCCTAAACAGTCTGAGGGCCAGACCTTTAAATTGACCCTGAGTTTAAGAAGTGGGGGGAAAAAATGTTGGGGGCAAGAATGAATGAAATGAGGAACGAGCATAGGTAAGTTTTGGCTCTGATGGAAGGGCTGTGTATCAGTCCTCAGCCAGCTCCACTATCTTATTTTCTGTAGACCCCAGAATTAGAAACACTTCTCTTTCCACTAATTACTTTTGACCAAAGTGTCCATACGTTATGAAATACTTTAGTAGTAAGAAAGATTAGTCTTCTGTATACCCTCTAATTACAGGTAAGGCAAGCTGACTGAAATGAAAAGCAAGGGGAAGATTCAAGAATTTTTCTATGATGGTTTTGGACAGAAGCTCTGGGAGTCAGGACAAATTATGGTACCACACAGAATGGAGGCTCCACTGATACTGGGAAACTGAAACCCATTCTACACTCATAGCATGTTATGCACCTAATCGGAAAATCGGAGTAAGAAGGTAATCAGAACGGTTGACTATTAAAGGACTTCATATAGTGTGATAGGTATACACATAGTATTTATGTAATATATATATATGTCTCTGCCTGTCTTTCCTGTATCATCATTCACCATTCCCTCACCTCAAGTGTTATACTCCAGTCATTTAGAACTATTTGGAACTTCCCATAAGGACTGTGCTTTCTCTCATTTTCAGAGCCAACACATGCCCAGTTTATGACAAGCATTCAGCAAATTTCAGTTGAATTGTATTCAGTGGAATAAATGCCATTAAATATGTGAACCATTTAAATTCCCATTCACCAAATCTCCAATGCATCATGTCTATGTCTCATTTGTCTTTCAAAATTCAGTTGAAGTACTATCTTTCAGTAAGCATTCCCTAACTAGCACCCCATTCCCCAACTCATTCCACCAACCCAACAGTCTGATTAAGTGATGTTCTAATGTAATCCCACAGCTCCTCTTCCTGGCAGCTCTTAACATCAAGTGCTGTAATTACCTACTTTGCTGCTGTTGTTACTGATCTCCTTTACAGTGGCCAGCTCTTTCAAACAGAGTCTGTATCTCATTTATCATTGATCCTTGGCATCTGGCACAGTACCTAACACATAACTAACACTCAGTAACTACTTATTTACTGTTTGGGAAAAAAATGCAAGACTAACTCTAATATTTGGGGTGCCTGAATATACGATATAGGCTTCAAAATCTACTAGTATTGCTGCTTTAGAATATGAGGCGTAAGTTCGGTGTGCTAATCATTCTCATATCTGAGCAAACAAACAAATACCTATCAAAAGAGAGTTATTATCTATATATTCCAAGTCCTAAGGAATTCTATGTAGTACTTCATTCCAGAAGCTTCTAAATATGGAAAAGAATCAAAAGAAAAAATAATAACCATCAGCACCAGAACTACAATTTCCTCAAGGTCTAGGCATTACAAAAGAAGGTATATGTCTCACAGGAAAACAGATTTAGAAAGGAGGAGATCTAGATGGTCAATAAACACGAAAAGGTGCTCAATATCATGGGTCATCAGAGAAAAGTAAATTAAGACCATAATGCAATACAATACCATAATATACCCACCAGAACAGCACAATAAAAAGACAGACAATGCCATGTATTAGTCAAGATATAGAGCAACTGGAACTTTTATGTGTTGCTGGAGGGAGTGTAAATTAGTGTAAACACATGGGAAAACAATAAATTGATGCAAAATTCATAATAACTACTAAAACTGAACATGTATATACTCTATGACTCAGTGATTCCACTCCCAAGTATTATAACCAACAGAAATGCATAAATTAAAAGTGCTCAAGTGCTTTGAGGTATTTATAAGAAGTTTTCAATGCTGCTAATCTATGCACTTAAACTTTAGGTAGCAAAGATCTAAGAAATGGAAAGAAAAGTACTCGCACATTGTACTTTAGAAAGGAACTAGTTAGGCCGGGTGCAGTGGCTCACGCCTGTAATCTCAACACTTTGGGAGGCCGAGGTGGGTGGATCACTTGAGGTGTGGAGTTTGAGACCAGCATGGCAAACATGGTGAAACCCTGTCTCTACTAAAAATACAAAACTAGCTGGGTGTGGTGGTGGGCGCCTGTAATCCCAGCTACTCGGGAGGCTGAGGCAGGAGAATCATCTGAACCTGGGAGGTGGAGGTTGCAGTGAGCCAAGATTGTGCCACTGTACTCTAGCCTGGACGACAGAGCAAGACTCTGTCTCAAAAAAAAAAAAAAAAAAAAAAAGAAAGGAACCAGCTAGAGTGGGTATCCAAGGCAGGAAAGACCAGACAATTCTGGGGCCTAAAAGATAAAGCAATTGAGGAAAAGTAGTTATGATATCAATAGAAAATAGGTAATTCTGAAAGGCAGATAGTAATAATGGTAAAGCGTGCCTCATACTTAGCAAGCTGTGTGTGTGTGTGTGTGTATGTGTATACACATATACATATGCACACATGCGTTTGTATGTATATATATGCATTAAGTACTTTATATATTTTTTTAAAGTCTACAAGAGTTCTTGCAGAAGAGAAAACCCAGGCTCACAGAGTTTAAGAAACTTAACCAAAATGCACATAAGCAGTCAATTCTGGAGCTGTGATTCAAAGCTATATCTTGCTATCTCCAAAGCAATCCTCAAGGGTAAAAAGTTTGCTTTCTTTGCATTTCCTAAGAGTCCTGAACAGTCCTATTGCTACTGTTAAAAATACACCAGAAACTGCACACACAACGATGCATGTAAAAGAAGATAAAAATATTTTTTAAGTTAAAAATAATTTATTAAATATAAACAAGTAAATATTAGACCAGAAACAACATTTGAACTAAAAAGAAAAATATTTTTAAAAATTCAAAAAATTCATGGAAATGCATATTATGAAAAAAACTATGCATGGATATCAAACAACTTTTGTACCAAAATAAACAATTACATGTCTGAACAGGATCTAGTTTGAGGCACTAAGAAGGATAAGACATTAGTTTGAAAAGAGTCCTATTAAAGCAACATAAATTCTGCTAATGTTAAAGCAAAAAGAAACATCAAATTTCTATCAAAGCTTTAATGGAAGTATGATGAAATCACTGAGACCTTATGAAAAGTTTATGGGAACAATGACTCAAAGAAATCAGCAGTTTACAAATGGGTAATTTGTTTTAAGAAGGGACAATAAGAGTTTTTTGTTTTGTGTTGAGGCAGGGTCTCCCTCTGTTGCCCAGGCTGGAAGGCAGTGATGCAATCACTGCTCTCTGCAACTCTGACCTTCTGTATCAAGTGGTTCTCCCACTTCAACCTCCAGAGAAACTGTAACTACAGGCGTGCACCATTATGCTCAGCTAATTTTTAATTTTTTGTAGAGACAGGGTCTTGCTATGTTGCCAAGGCTGGTCTCAAACTCCTGGGCCCAAGCGATCTTCCTGCCTCCGCCTCTTAAAAGTGCTGGGATTACAGGGGTGAGCCACCATGCCTGGCTGACAAGACGATTTTGAAGATGAAGCCCATAGCAGCAGACCACCCTCATTGATTTGTAGGGAAAAAAAATTAATCTATTAATCTTGTTCATGCCTTAATTGAAAAGGACCAGCAGAAATGATAGCCAATATCATAGACATCTCAATTGATTCAGTTTGACACAACTCTGGCTAAAAAATTAACGTTGAGTAAACGTTCCACTCAATGGGTGTCAAAACTATTGCACTCAGATCAGCTGCAGACAAGAGCAGAGCTCTCAATGGAAATTTTAAATAGGTAGCATCAATATCCTGAAGCATTTCTTCGAAGAGTTGTAACAGGAGACAAAACATGGCTTTTCCAATATGATACTGAAGACAAGGCACAGTCCAGACAATAGCTACCAAGAGGTGGAAGTGGTCCAGTTAAAGCACAGTGGACTAGTGAAGAGCAAAGGTGGGCTAGATGCAGTGGCTCACACCTGTAAATCCCAACACTTTGGGAGACCGGGGCAAGAGAATCGCTTGAGCCCAGGAGGACAAGACCAGCCTGGCAACATAGTAAGACCCTGTCTCTTCAAAACTATTGCTTAAAATTAGCCAAGTGTGGTGGCACAGGCCTACAGTCTCAGCTACTCAGAACGCTGAGACAGGAGGATCACTTGAGTTCCAGGCTTCAGTGAGCTATGATTGCACCACTGCACTCCAGCCTCGGTGACACAAAGACCTTGTCTCTTAAAAAACAACAAACAAACAAACAAAAAACAGAGTAAAGTTCATGGCAACAGTTTTTTGAGATCTGGCATTTTGTTTATTGACTCTCTGGATGGCCAAGGAACAACAACATCTGATTATGAGAGTGTTTTGGGAAAGTTAGCCAAAACTTTAGCAGAAAAACTCCCAGGAAAGCTTTATCAAAGAGTCCTTCTCCACCATGACAATGCTCCTGCTCATTCCTCTCATCAAACAAGGGCAATTTGCATGAATTTTCAAGGAAAATCATTAGGCATCCACCTTACAGTTCTGACTTGACTCCTTCTGACTTTTTTTTGTTTCCATATATATGTGTATATATATCTTTAAAACAAACCCATTTTCTTTTTTTTTTTTTTTTTTGAGTGGGAGTCTGGCTCTGTTGCCCAGGCTGGAGTGCAGTGGCATGATCTTGGCTCACTGCAAGCTCCGCCTCCCAGGTTCACGCCATTCTCCTGCTTCAGCCTCCCAAGTAGCTGGGACTACAGGCGCCCACCACCACACCCGGCTAATTTTTTGCATTTATAGTAGAGACGGGGTTTCACCATGTTAGCCAGGATGGTCTCTATCTCCTGACCTCCTGATCCGCCCGCCTTGGCCTCCCAAAGTGCTGGGATTACAGGTGCGAGTCACTGCGCCCGGCCCCATTTTCTTTTAGTTATTCATGTAAAAAAGACTGCACTGACATGGTTGAAATCTCAGGACCGTAAATTCTTTAGGAATGGACTCAATGGCTGCTATAATTGCTTACAAAAGTATCTTGACCTTGATGGCAGTTATGCTAAAAAATAAAGTTGGCCGGGCATGGTGGCTCATGCTGGCAATCAATCCTAGCACTTTGGGAGGCCAAGGCAGGAGGATCACATGAGCTCAGGAGTTTAAGACCAGCTTGGGCAACATAGTGAGACCTCATCTGTATTTAATTTTTCTAAGAAATCATCTCTATTGAAAAATCTGAAATTAAAATTAAAACTGTTTCCATTTTTTATCTTTTAATTCCATTTTTCATTTTTATCTTTTAATTCCATTTTTCCACAAATTTTTTGAAGTGCTGTCATATCTTTTTCTCAAAGATATATAGTCCCAAATATAATTTGATGGTCCTTTTTTTAATCAAAAGCTAAACTGCAGAAAAAAAGAGATTCTTCCTAAATTCAAGTTCTCATACATCTTTCATCTTAAGAAGACACTTTCTAAATTATTTTGAATAACAAATGACTATATGTAAGACAAGCTTGCCTAACAAATGTATCAATCTTTACTACATGGGAGAAAACTTCAGATGGAATCAGTAACAACAAAAAAGATACTTATCAAGGATATGGTAATATGATAATTATCCCTGAAGAATGATTTCACACTTACAAATGTAGAATATCATTTTAAAGTCTCTAAAGATTACTTTAAAAATTAGTATACTAAGTAGTTACAACATAGTGAAGCTTATAACTCAAAAAGACAAGTGAAAAAAAAACCTGTGGTTGTAACATTACATTAGCAGGTACCTGTTACAGAATTGTACATGGATTCAAAAGTACTGGATCTCAAACAACTTAAATAACAATAAATATGGTATTCTAGAAAGCCATGGTAGATAACTGAAAAAATACTCCTAGTAATGACAAGAATCTGAAATGTGAGAGTAGAAAAAAACATTTCTAAAATAATATTTACATATATGGTTTTGAATTCACATTCTTCTAAAATAATAAAAATGGAAAAAAGATATGTATAGGAATGTCTAAAATAGCATTAATCATAACAAACAAGATGTAAAAACTACCAAATTTCCATCAGTAATAGAATGGACAGATAATAGTATAGTCTTAATGTAATACTATATAGCAATGAGAATGAATTACAACTACATGCAATGACATGGATAGATCTCATAAAGATAATCCTATGTAAAGAAGCCAGATACAGTAGAATTCTGTCTCTATAAAGTTCAAAAACAGGTGAAACTATTCATGGATAGTAGTTCCCACTGGTAGGGTGGAGGATGGAAACAAGGGGATATGGGACACAAGGGGACTTCTAGGATACTGGTCATTTTCCATGTGTTTATCTAAGTCCTGGTACATGGGTGTGTTCAGTTTGTGAAAATTTATTGAGGATTTATGTAAAAGATGCCAGTACACTTTTGTATATGGAGTACAATAAAAAAGTTAAGAACATTTGGAGGACACTATATACCTAAGCTGTGACGAGCCAAGAGATCACACATGTATCAGCCAGTTGGGCCTCATGGGGTGGTCAGCAACCTTTACTCATTCGTGTCAAGAGCCATAACTCTGGTGATCAGCAGCATTATATAATGCACATATGTCCTGACCCCTACCATCCCCAGACTCCTGCCAAAACACCACAACGCTCCTTTCTTCTTTGCCCATGGTGAAATAAAACAATTTCATTGCTCTTCTCCAAATTTCCTTTCCCTGAAAATCCTTTAAAGTTCTCTAAAGGATGGTTCTGACAAGGAAGCAAGAGACTTCCTTTATCTCCAACTTATTAAATAAATACCATATTTATTAAATAGTACTTTATATACATATTTAATTCCCAAAACTCCTACAAGGTAAATATTATTATGCCCTATTTACAAGTGAGCAAACTGGAAATTAGAAATCAGTGAGTGACAGGATGGTGTGTCTGCCTCTAATGCCCAAGCTCAAAATTCACACAATTTTACCATTCAATAATCAGGTTTCCTTGATTACAGCGTATCAAGGGTGCTCACTTGCATGCTTAAGAGGATAAGCATTATCTCTAGCATTAGATTTGAGAAATGAGGTCACAGTGAAGGAATAGAGTCTAGCAGTGATAGGCTAAGGAGGGAGGGACAATGCGTGAAAATAATCAAGTATGGAGAATTGCTGTGTTCAGTTAGAGAGTAAGGCTGGGGTAGGGCTGTGGCCTTTGTATGGATCAGATATACTAAGGTTATTCATCAAGAGGTGCTGGAAAATCAAGATAATAACACATAAACTGAGAGTCTTAAGAGTCTCTAAATCCCCTAACAAAATATGTAAAATGAACTTAAATTTTATTAAGAGAATGAACTTGTACATCCTTGAAGACTTTTTTCTCCTAATTGTTCTTACCCCATTAGTCTCCACATTCATTTGCTCATTCATTCATTCAACAAATACGTTCTGAATGTCTGATGTGTAGTAGGCATTGCCTTGAATTGTGAAAATAAATGGAACTTGCCTTCTGGTGGAGAACACAAACAATAAACAAATATATAACATTATAGTTGTGCTTGGTATGCTAGAAGACAAAAAATAAGGAAATTTTCTAATAGAAGAAACATAGTGATGTAATGATGATACATGAAGAAAGCAGAGTGACAAGGTGACAGGAAAATGGGCTATTTTAAATAGATCAGGAAAGATCTACAGAAATGATTCTTTTTAGTAAAGACTTGCTCTATACCTAACTTCTTTAATTACATGATATGCTGTATTCTGCTTTATTTATTTGTTTAGAGACAGGGTCTCTCTTTGTCACAGAAGCTGGAATGCAGTAGGATGCTCACAGCTCACTGCAGCCTCAACCTCCCAGGCCTAAGCGATCCTCTCGCCTCAGTTCCCCAAGTCACTGGGACTACAGGCACGTGCCACCAGGCCTGGCTAATTTTTGTGTTTCTTGTTGAGACATGGTTTCACCATGTTGCCCAGGCTGGTTCAAGGAATCCACCCACCTCAGCCTCCCAAAGTGCTGGGATTACAGGAGTGAGATATGACACCTCTGCTTTATTTTTAAAATAAGTGTTTATACTGGTTTTAGATTGTAACTTTAAAATATTTCTTTAAAACTTTAATTTGTGCAGCAGCAATAGAAAGAAAAATAAATAAATAAAATATTTAATACTTTTTTTTTTTTTTGAGACAGAGTCTCGTTCTGTCACCCAGGCTAGAGTGCAGTAGCATGATCTCAGCTCACTGAAACCTCTTCTTCCCAGATTCAAGCGATTCTCCTGCCTCAGCCTCCCGAGTAACTGGGACTACAGACATGTACCACCACGCTCAGCTCATTTTTTGTATTTTTAGTAGAGACAGCAGTTTGCCATCTTGGCCAGGCTGGTTTTGAATGCCTGGCCTCTCATGTGATTCACCTGCCTCAGCCTCCCAAAGTGCTGGGATGACAGGCATAAGCCACCACGCCCAGCCAATAAAATACTTCTTTAAAATTTAAGTTCATCTATGATTCCACAGGAAAATCAACTTTATTTTTACATAATCATTTAAGATTAAAAAATAGAGTCACGGAAACAGTTTACAGCCAAGCTGATTACAGGATTACATGCCTGTAATCCAAGCACTTTAGGAGGGCTAGGCAAGAGGATCGCTTGAAGCCAAGAGTTTGAGACCAGCCTTGACAACACAGGAAGACTCCGTCTCTACAAAAAGAAAAAAATTTTTAAAAAAATTAAAAATTAGCCGGGCATGGTGGCACTCACCTGTAGTCCCAGCTACTCAGGAACAGGAGGCAGGAGTGGTGTGATGGAGCATACCTGGAGTCCCAGCTACTGTGGAGGCTGAAGTACAAGAATTGCTTGAGCCCGGGAGGCAGAGGTTGCAGTGAGCCGAGATCATGCCATTGCACTCCAGCCTGGGGGACAGAGGAAGCCTCTGTCTCCAACAAAAACAAAAAAAAGAGGAGGCAGGAGGACCATGGAGGATCACTTGAGCCCAGGAGTTCGAGATTACAGTGAGCTATGATTGCACCACTATACTCCAGCCTGGGCGACAAAGTGAGACCCGTTTACCAGTATAAATTCTTTAACACGGTTGGAGAATGTATTAGCATTCAGTAGACTCTGCCAGGATCACTTATCCATGCCCTCTCTTACGTCTTTCCAACTCTGGTCCTCATGTGTCTATTTTCTTTTTGTCTCTCTTATTGCACATGTTTCATCTCCTTCTTATTCATCCTCCTTTATTTTCCTGTCTTCAAACAACTCCCCTTCCATTCTCATTAACCACTCCTGAATGTTTTCTTGTTGACTACATAATTTTACAGTCCATAAAATTGTTGTTGTTGTTGTTGTTGTTGAGACGGAGTCTCGCTCTGTCGCCCGGGCTGGAGTGCAGTGGCCGGATCTCAGCTCACTGCAAGCTCCGTCTCCCGGGTTCACGCCATTCTCCTGCCTCAGCCTCCCGAGTAGCTGGGACTACAGGCGCCCGCCACCTCGCCCGGCTAGTTTTTTGTATTTTTTTAGTAGAGACGGGGTTTCACTGTGTTAGCCAGGATGGTCTCGATCTCCTGACCTCGTGATCCGCCCGTCTCGGCCTCCCAAAGTGCTGGGATTACAGGCTTGAGCCACCGCGCCCGGCCCATAAAATTTCTTTTTAAAGTAGAGTTGTGGAATGATTTAGAATTCTCTCCAAAACAAAACAAGAAACATGACCTGTGTTTTTTTCTCTAGAGCCCTCAGGTTTCATTTTAATGGCTACCCCAGATATTACAACATGCATCCTTAACTTACTTCAGTCTAATAAAAGTTTGTGTTTTTACATTTCCCAAAGGATTTTAGAACCCTATAACTCTACTTTTTCTCATACCTTTTCTGTTCTTGAATTTCATTCCTACATATATATTTAATCTTGCAAGATATTATTTTGTATAGTATCTATTTAGTCACCCACATACTTAGACTTTCCAACGCTCTTCATTTCTTTTTGCATTTCTTCCTTCCACCTGGGATCACTTCCTGTCATCCTGAAGAATTCCCTTTGGTGTTCCCTTTACTATATGTCTTCTGTTGACAAACTGTCTCAATTTATGTTTGCATAAAAATGCATTTTGCCTTCATTCATTCATTCATTTTGAGACAGAGTCTCGCTCTGTTATCCAGGCTGGAGTTTATTTTATTTATTTATTTATTTTGAGACACAATCTCGCTCTGTCACCCAGGCTGGAGTGCAGTGGTGCGATCACGGCTCACTGCAACCTCCGCCTCCTGGGTTCAAGCAATTCTCCTGCCTCAGCCTCCTGAGTAGCTGGGATTACAGATATGTGCCACCAAACCTGGCCAATTTTTGTATTTTTAGTAGAGATGGTGTTCACCATGTTGGCCAGGCTGGTCTCAAACTCCTGACCTCAGGTGATCCTCGCCTTGGCCTCCCAAAGTGCTGGGATTACAGGCATGAGCCACTGTGCCCAGTTTGCCTTTATTTTTGAAGAACATTTTTGCTGGGCATAAAATTATAGGCTGGTAGTTTGTTTCTTTTACTTCTTTGAGGGTAAAAAAAATTCCATTCCATTTTTCCCTTGTTTACATTGTTTTAGTTGAGAAGTCAACTTATTATTGTCCCTTTGAAGATAATACACTTTTTTCCCCCTCTGGATGCTTTTAAGATATTCTCAACATTTTTCCCCCATTTCTGCAAGGATACATACAGTCTACACCAGCATAAGGGAAACTCAAGAAAAGGGAATTGGTTTAGACCAGTTGCACAATGACATCTCTATAATGGTTTTCTCATATTTATTCTGCTTGGAACTTCTGAATCTGTGGCTTGAGGCATTTTATCAGTTTTAGAATACTTTCTGCCATTATCTCCTCAAATGCTGCCTCTGCCCCATTCGCTTTGTCCTCTTCTTCTGAAATTGTGTATTACCTACTGTATATGACCATCAGTGGTCTTGAATTCAAGATGACATTCATACCCCAGGATACAAAAGGTGGTAATGTTACATCAGTTTTACTTAGCTTTTTATGAGAACTTAGGACAGAAACACAGAAGTCAGGATGGCATAATCAAAAACATCTTCATCAGAAGTTCTTAAAATATTCAGTTGCTACTTCCATGCCTCCTCAATCACACAGGGGTACATGAAGTTGTGAAGGCCATATGAGTGGATACAGTATACTCCAGCATATACAAGCCTCAAACAAGAAATACTTCATATAATAAGCTCATTCTTGTAGCTTCTAAGCCTCCCACCAGGAGGTGCTTAAGTGTGAAGAGATACCTTAAAAGGGAACTGGAGGTCTGTTTCCCTGTAAGTTTTATGCTGGCAGAAATGGTGAATAATGTAGTCTCTTGGGAGTATAACATGTCCATTCGTAGTCCTCCCAGTCCAAATGCAGTTAACCAATCACAGGTCATTTTTACAATAAATATTGTTGTTTGGCAATAGAACTGATAAATCACATTTATCTTAGTCTATCTCCAGAGAAACTATATTAAAAGAAGGTAAACCTGGGGTTACTGTTTTACAGAAAAAGAAAAAAAAGGAGGCTTGCAATTAACTTTTTCTATATGGGTTCCAATAATACATGTATTAGACTTTTTGCTGGGTTCTCACATGTGTCTTATACTTTCTTTCCATCCTTTTACCTCTCTATCCTTCAGTCTGGATATTTTCTTCTGACCCATCATCTACTTCATGAATCCTCTCTTCAATGGAATCTAATCTGCTATTCATCATCTAAAGGATAATTCAATTATTGTATTTTTCAGTCCTAGAATTTCCTTTATTTTTTATAGATTCCAATCCTCTGCTAATATTCTCCACTTTAAACAAAAGTATCAGTTATTTTAAATCCTGTGTCTGATATCTTTACTCTCTGCATCTCCTACAAACCTGTTTCTATTATCCTCACCCTATCTCTTGGAATGCTGAACATTGTGTGTGAAAATCTATAGATGCTCTGACAGTTTTATTTTACCCCACAGAAGAAAGATAAGAGGCAGATCCATCTGGGATTAAGCTTATTCTAAGCAAGATATCCGTCTTCAGAGGGTTGCAACCAAAAACCCAACTGTTTATCAGACTCCCCTTGATAAACTGTGAACTTCAACTGTTGTCTCCCAAGACTCAAACTCTGCTTAGTTCTTCTGCCTTTTAGTCACTTCACATAGTCTGGATATTTGTCCTATCCAAATCTCACACTGAAATTTAATCTCCAGTGTTGGAGATGGGGCCTATTGGGAGACGTCTGGGTCATAGGAGAAGATCCCTCATGAACAAATGAACACTGGTAAAAATATTTTGCTTAAAATCCAGTATGACTAAACATAGCAAATACTTAATACATATTGATTGTATTATTCCATTAATTAAGGCTGGAAAAACTGAAATCAATTATGGAATACCATATAGTTACAACTTACACTCAAACACATTAAAAAAAAAAAAAAAGAAAGAGCTGGGCATGGTAGCTCATGTCTGTAATCTCAGCATTCTGGGAGGCCAGTATAGGTGGATCACTTGAGCACAGGAGTTTGAGACTACTCTGAACAATATAGTGAGACCCTGTCTCTACCAAAAATATATATATAATATATATAATGTATAGTAAGAAACAGTAAAATAAATTTTTTAAAATAAAATGAAAATAACTTATACTTATATTGCCCAAGTAAAACAAGCATTTAGAAAAAAAAGTATGGTATATTTAAAAATTTTAGATCTCTTATTTTACGACAGTCAGTTTTAACTTACCTTATAATTCATTTATAATTTAGAAACTGAGATGTTGAATAAGAACATACTGTTCTTGTTTTAATAGTATATATAATCTGAAGAAAAATGATTCTGAAAAAATGAAGTATATTAATAATATACTAACATTCAAAGTAAGAGACATATAGCAAGATTTTATAAATTATCTTTAATCATATAAAAGATTGTTTAAAAAGATCTAGTGGCAGATTAAAAAGAGAATTATGAATACTTTAAAAACAAAGGTACCACCCAAAGAAATACATAAAATTTATCAGAGGCAAACACTGCCAAACATAAGACACCACTTAAGCAAGAATACTGTTCCCTTGAAGGGGTGAAGAAGGCTTCTATTATTAGCAGAGATAACTGCCTGAAATTCTTTCCTTAATAACACCATACTAAAAATAAAAAGGTTAATCATATTTCAAAATAAACACATTGCTTTTCATATGCATTTCAATCACTTCAATAACAGAGAAAAATAAAAGCCTGATTTAAGGTTTACATTTCTCTTATATTTGTAGCTGATGAATACACTAGGTAGATTTGCTGTCATTTTTATAACATATTTAATGTTTTAAGGGTCCTATGCCAGCCACTTACGCATTATTTCTTAAAGGATTTGAGATTAGATCTTCCTGCTAGGTCAAATTAAATTATCCGCCTGGCTTCAAAAATTATTAATACTTCCTCTACAAAATATTTTCCCTATCATTGAGGAAACCACAGGAATCTCAGAAGAATAAATGGGGTGGTATTATTATTACAAAGCAGTACCAAATGCTTTCAAGAAAGCTAACATGGACCACAAGGTAAGTGGATATTTTGGGATTTTTTATAAAAAGCAGCAAGATAAAGCAGGGTTGTGTCAGCACGAAAAAGGGAGACAGTTCATGGAACTGAGGTAATTACCTCAATGTATGTTCGACCTACAAAATTCTTTCTAATTTATATGGATATGTTAAGAGAAAGTTTGGTAGAAAAGCATTTTTAGCTCTTTTTACCAAAAATGCTTTGGTAGAAAAGCATTTTTAGAGTGTATTATCTGTATTGAAAATATATGTATAGCCTCATTTTGGTTCTACTACAAGTGGACTATGACTTTAAAATGACCCATTCACACTAAATGCCATCTGCTGCCCACACTTACCCCCTTTCCAGCTTATGCCTCTTTCCTCCAAGAGTTTCTATGATGGATACCATGGGATCTGGAATACATACATACATATATATGTATACAAAATACATATAATGTGTTTGTGTATATGTCTTCAAGTGATATACAGGAGAGGGTGAAAAGTGAGCAGCTTCTGGAGAATTAGAGGTTCCTGAACATATTCATTTGCAGAAAGAAGACTCCAGTAAAACAAGACAGGAGGCAGTGAATTCTTCCCTCTCTCTCATCAATAAATTTCTGGTCTCAGAACCAGATCACAGATTATTCTCATAGTTCAGCTAATTGTGGATTTAAGTACATAATGGTGTCTACATACACAAAAGTACATAAGTACTTCTGAGTGCTTTTTCATCTACCTACATTTTCTCATGTACTTCTCACAACACTAGAAGAGAACATATGGTATTATTCCCTTTTTTAGATTGAGTTTGACCACATGGCTGGTTTATGACAAAACAAAGGTTCCACCCCACGTCTTCTAAGTCCAACATACTACAGAGAGTATATATACTATATCATGTTGCCTTTGTGGACATACTCGGAAACTAGCTACCATTTACAACATTGTTTCCTATTTAAAATACCCTTTGAAAGTCAAGCAACTGATTACACCAAATGAACGAAATCCATTCAGATATTAAGGACACAATTCAAAAATCATATAAATTATATATATATATATCAGCAAAAGAAACCTGAATAGCACATAATTCATTTACCTAATTGTTTGAGAGAATAATTCAACTGATTATAATTCAATCACTAATCTAGTATTTGAGAAGAAACATAGTTTCATTATTTGGAACCAATATTTAACACTTGTTTAGAATTTGAATAATTTCAAAAGTAAAATCAATTTACTGTGAATGTGTGTACATTCACTTTTATTTCACTATTAGTTCCATTTCATTCTTATTCATCTTCCATATTTGGGAAAAAACAAATTACATGACTTAGTCATAAAGGATATTGCTTTTAATATAAACATTAATAAGTATCATAAAGCACAGATGAAGTAGTCATTAAGAACTTTCTTCAACCTAGGCAACCACAAAACAGGGGCAGATTACTACAGCTCTATCTCAATGTTGGTGTGAGAACTGAAGGCATTTGAACGGAAAGTAAGTACTTCCTAACACAGGGTGCAGAACTTACCTACAATTACCATACATCTCACCATCTCCACAACAGTCTCATTTATCTGTATAGCATTTTATGTTTTCCAAAGCCATTTTATGTACCTCAACTCATTTGATCTTCATAACTATTCCAGAAAGTAGGCAGGCCAAGTATGATCATTGCCATATTACGAAGGAGAAAACAAAGGCTCAGCGTCTAATGGTTTTTCCCAAAGGTCAGATAACTAGTAGTAGAAATGGAATTAAATTCCAGAGCTAATACCTTCTTATACTAACGTTTTCTTCTAGAACATCAAATGATTTGTACAAGTTCTCTTTCATCTGGTTACTAAAGGTTACTGGCAATCGTTAGTCAAGATTACTTTTATATCAGTAAACACACTGAAATCACTAGTATTTCTAAGAAACATGGGTTAAAACTGGTAGAATTCAGCACATTTATAATAAGAAAGATTGAGGCATCAAATTAAATGTTGGAAACATAAAAATAAAAATGTTAATCATCTATATACGGCATTTCAAAAAACGTTATTTATCTCTAAATATGGACTAAAAGACATTTAAATCTTATTTTCTCAATTCTGATAAATATGAGCAGACATAGAAAATTATATCCCTGTAGGTTTGAAACTCAGAACATACTAGGCATTTTGACTTTATCGTCCATACAGCAGAGACTTTGCAGTCTGAGAACCCTGAATTTGATTGTTAGCTCTACCAGTTAATAGCACTGGAACCTTGGGCAAGTTACTTAAAGTATCTGTTTCTCAATTTCTTCATTTGTTAAATGGAGATAATACCAAACTTCGAGGATTACTCTGAGGAATAAAAAAACATCAAGTGCGTATATAGTACGGTTATTAGAATATAGTAACAACTTAATTTTATTGTACCTTTTATCACTGAAGTGTTGCAAATATGTTTCCTTTTCCCCTGTTCTACATTACATCTACATTTCAGATTCAGGAATTCCAATTTTCATTAACCAGGATGAATAATTACATACATCCATTTTGAGGAGTTAAATCTTTTAAAAATCGGTTTAATGATAGCTTTGTAAAGGACCTCACAGATTCGCTATTCCAGTGTTATCCTTTAGGAGGGGAAGAAAACAAGGACCAGGGAGTTTAAATTGGTCAGGGCTTCCACACTAGCACACAAGTCAGAAACAAATCCTAGTAAAGGACCAAAATACCACAGACATAACTTTTAGTTCCGTCAATTGATGGGACAGTTGTGTGAAATTTGATTTATCATTTAGGACTTGATATTTACATTTCAAAATAAGGTAACACTGTTCGCTTTTTTGTTTTGTTTTGGTTTGGTTTATCCTTCCTGTTATCTCAAAAACAAGTGGGGAATTAGTAAAATATTTACTTAATTTCTTGAAAGCAGTCTGTAGGCCACTCATGTAACTATTTGAAAAACAGAAAGGGTAACCTCTTGGTGAGACTTTGCTGACAAGAAAGAACCTAAGTATCCCTTGGTGAAAAATTCCAATGAAGAATAATTATTTCATAAACCACATATGGGTAAATGTATTTCTGGAGTAAAATGTTGAAAAAAAATTTGTTTAAATCATAAACCACATATATACCACTCCTCATCTTGAAAATGCAGGCTTCTTTTAAAATAAATAATTGGCATTATAATTTTTTTTCAACTGGTCTTTATATAACACAAACAACAGGACCATTCTAGAATTTCTATCACCTTTAGAGAAGTTAAATAAGAGATGAACAAGTCTAATTACAAGAGCTCTCTAACAGTTCTACCCTACCCAGAGTGAGAACCTAAACAACTCAATATAGATTTTTTGAGATGGAGTTCACCTTCACGCCCAGGCTGAGTGCAGTGGCCGGATCTCAGCTCACTGCAAGCCCGGCCCCGGTTTACGCCGCCATTCTCCTGCCTCAGCCTCCCGAAAGCAGCTGGGACTACAGGCGCTCTGCCACTCCGGCCTGCTAGTTTTTGTATTTTTTTTTTTTTGAGACAGACTCTCGCTTCTGTCACCAGGCTGAGTGCAGTGCCGGGATTCAGCTCACGGCAAGCTCCGGCCTGGTTCACGCCATTCTCCTGCCTCTCAGCCTCTCCCGAGTAGCTGGGACTACAGGCGCCCGCCACCGCTACCGCTAATTTTGTATTTTTAGTAGAGACGGGGTTTCACCGTGGTCTCATCTCTTGACTCAGGATCCGCTTCTGCCTCGCCTCCCAGTGCTGGGATTACAGGCGTGAGCCACCGGGCCATGCTTTTGTGGCTTTTAGTAGAGACGGGGTTTCACCGTGTTAGCAAGGATGGTCTCGATCTCCTGACCTCGTGATCCGCCCGTCTCGGCCTCCCAAAGTGCTGGGATTACAGGCTTGAGCCACCGCGCCCGGCTGAGAAAAATTTTTAGTAGATAAAAAGCATTACTTATAAACTCTGCCAGCCCATATAATCTGTTTCCAAAAACAATCCCCCAGCAATTTAATAATACAACAGACTAATGAAGGAGAAAATTTAAAACATTTTAAATAAGGCTTTATTAACAAATACAAAGATTTCCATATACTTTTAAAAAACAAATTAAAACTACTGCTATTAAAACTATTCCATTTTCAATTTTTGCTTTTTATACCTAACTTTGGTCCATAAATTGATATATCAACAACTGAAGTTAAAATGTCTTTATTTCCTTCTTTTATTTTTTTAAGATGGAGTCTCGCTCTGTCACCCAGGCTGTAGTGCAATGGCGCGATCTCGGCCCACTGCAACTTCTGCCTCCCGGGTGCAAGTGATTCTCCTGCCTCAGCTTCCCAAGTAGCTGGGATTACAGGCGCACACCATCACAGCAGGCTAATTTTTGTATTTTTAGTAGAGACGAGGCTTCACCATGTTAGGCAGGTTGGTCTCAAACTCCTGACCTCAAGTGATCCACCTACCTCAGCCTCCCAAAGTGCTGCGATTATAGGTGTGAGCCACTGTGCTTGGCTTAAAATTTCTAAATGTATAATTAGCATAACAGTCAAAGTTGGTCATGGTAGGACACACTTGTAATTCCAACACTGTGAGGCTGAGGCAGATAGATTGCTTAAGTCCAGAAGTTCGAGACCAGCCTGGCCAACACAGTCCCTAAAAAAGCTAATTCATAAACAAATAAATAAGAAAAAGAAAAAAAGTCAAGAGAGAAAGCACATAAGATGTTCCTTGCTTCTCCATTTCCATGTTTTTATAACCATTTGTCTGTCTGTCTATCTATCTATCTATCTATCTATCAATCAATCAATCAATCAATCAAAGACAGGGTCTCCCTATGCGCCCAGGCTGGTCTTGAACTCCTGGGCTCAAGGGATCCTCCTGCCTCGGTCTCCCAAAATGCTAGGATTACAGGCATGGACCACCACACCTGGCCAACCTTTTAAAATTAAATCATCTCCTATTAGCTTTTTTAGTAGAAATTCATTTTGCAATGTCTAAAATCTACAGCAATTAAAAATGCACCTGCTTTCAACAAAAACTGCTGGGACAATTGGTTATCCACCTGCAAAAAGTTTGTCTTACACCCTTATCTCACACCATACACAAGAATTAATTCAAAATAGATCACATAGTTAAATATAAGGGCTAAAATAATAAAATATTTACAAGAAAACATAAAAGAAAATCTTTGAGACTTGGGCTAGGCAAAGATTTCTTGCCTATGACATCAAGAGCATAGTCCATAAAATAATTTTAAAAACTAATAAATTGGATCCCATGAAAATTCAAAACTTTATACTTCAAAAGACACAAGAAAATGAAAAGACACAACAGACTGGAAGAAAATATTTGCGAAATATATCCATTAAAGGATCTGTATCCATAATTTACAAAGAATCCTCATAACTCAACTTATAGGATGACAAGCAACCCAATTAGAAAATGAACAAGAGATATAAACAGACATTTCATCAATGAAAATACACAAATGACTAGTAATTACATGAGACAATGTTCAACATCATTAGTCCTTAGGAAAATGTAAAATTAATGCCTCAATGAGATACTATTTCGCACCCACTAGAATGGCTGTAATAAATCAGGCAGACAATAACAAATGTTGGCAAAGATACTCAGAAAAGGGAACTTTCATACATCTTTGATGGGACTGTTATAAAATGGTGTGACCATTTAAAAGTGTGGCAGTTTCTCAAAAAGTAAAACATAAAACTATGATATGACCCAGCAATTCTACTTCTAGTTATCTACCCAAGCTATGTGCAAACATATGTCCACACAAAGACTTACACCTTACATGTGAATATTCATAATGCCATTATTTATAATAGCCCAAAACTTGAAACCATGACCATCAACTGGTTTTGTATAGAGAAAATGTGGTATATCCACACAATGGAATATTATTCAACTATAAAAAGGAACAAACTAATGACACATGCTCTGTCATGCGTGAATCTCAAAAGCATTTTTAAAGAAGCTAGACACAAAAGATGACATATTGAATGATCATGTTTATGAAGAAGTGCCTAGAAAAAGCAAATTTATAAAGGCAGAAAACAGATTAGTGATTTCCTGGGACTGAGGGTAGGAGAGAGATTAACTGTGATGGGTATAAGGAATCTTACTGTGGTGTCCTCAAATGTCCTAAAACTGATCTATAATGATGGTTGCAACATTTGGCAAAATTAGTAAAAATCATTGAATTGTACACTTAAAACGGATGAATCTCATATATAAAATATACCTAAATAAAGCTGTCTTCTTTTCTTTTTTTTTTTTTTTTTGAGATGGAGTCTTGCTCTGTCACCCAGGCTGGAGTGCAGTGACGCAATCTCGGCTCACTGCAATCTCTGCCTCCCGGGTTCAAGTGATTCTCCTGCCTCGGCCTCCTCAGTAGCTGGGATTACAGGTACCTGCCACCACGCTCAGCTAATTTTTGTGTTTTTAGTAGAGACGGGGTTTCGCCATGTTGGCCAGGTTGATCTCAAATTTCTGACCTCAACTGAACCATCCGCCTCAGCCTCCCAAAGTGCTGGGATTACAGGCATGAGCCACAGTTTAAAAAAAAAAAAAAAGACTTGTTTCACTTGTCCCTTGAAGAATTATATGAGTAACTGTAGATTGTAGCAGTTTCTATAATTTTTATTAAACAATTGTACTGATCATAATCTTGGATAGGAAACCATAGTATCACTTTTCAGAGGATCTAATACAGTGTTAGGAAAACTCCTTCAACTGGTTGTTCATTGGACAGAGGTTCTCCAGGAAAAGGATTTCTCATAAATCAAAGTTCTTTCTGTTTATATTTTAAGAAGCCAGTGCCTGGAAACAATTCAAAAGTACACACAAGAGATTTAAGTTGTCTTTGACAATGGACTGATTGATCTGATGGGTATTCTACTCTACATTCAGATTACAGTATACAAACTTAAAAAGACCAGCAAAAACTTTTAACACAATTTGAAAGGACATAGGGTTAAGTTATATAACTTTGAGAGTGTACATGTCCAAATGTCAAAGGCACTGTTTGCTTGAGCAACTGTATAATGTTGTAACACAATAGTCCTTAATAATGATACTAAATGACAAGTAACATTACAGGCTTACTGTATCCCTTACAATCCCTGGATCGTCCTGTATTCATCTTAAACACATTCTAACTATCCACTCTACTTATAAGGTCTTTCAAAAATAACCCAGGACTTCACAACCCTCACAGAACCGCAAAGAATTTTACAAACTTTTTAGGTCATTGCAAAAATACCACCTTGTCTGACCACCTTATTGAAAACTGCCAACCTCACAAAACTATCTTCCTTTCCCTGCTTCATTTTTCTCAGTAAAATTAAATATACCTTTTACATATATATTCTGATTACTGTCTGCCTTCCCCTACTAGAAAGCTCCACGAAAAGATCTGTTTTTTCCTTGCTGTATCCTCATTGCCTAGAACAGTGCCTACCACGCTGCAGGTGCTGAGTTTTTTTAACAAATGAATGGGTATTAAACACGTGCAAGAAAACAGGAGCTGATTCTTACCACAGGAATGAACAATGAGTCTCTTCTACTCATTCAACAGCCTTGACTTGGGGTTAAAATACGAATTTTACAAGGAAATAGAGACCTCAGAATAAAATTTCCAGATTGCCTACTCAGCATTTCTTCAGCAAAGAGGAAAAAAAAAAAAAGCCAATGTTTCACTTATAATTCTGGATTTACAACAAAGTATTTTTAATAAATAACTGTGTCTATTCTGGAGAGAAGGCAGGTTAATTAAATCCCATATGACTAATTAACAAAAAAGAAAACAAATGAAAGCTCAATACTTAACTATTCTTACTAGTTAACTTAACTCTAATAAAGTATAACATTTCAAAAGCAGCCTGTTTTCCTACACCCAAAATGGGATCCTATCTCCATGAAGACAGACCTTAGCAGAATATGCCTTAGCAGTCCTGACCTCCTCAACCTCAATCCTCCAAACACCAAGGAAACTTTTTCTCTCCCTTACCCTAGAAGTCTTCCCATAGCAATTTTACAAACACAACCACCTTCAGACCTCTCTGTTCTAATTAACCTCTGACCCAATCCAGCTGCATTCCAGCGTTTAACAACACCCCAGGAAGAAAGACTCACAACCTCTGGCCCCTGGAGCATCCCCCAAACAGTCACCCCCAACAACCGAGAGTCCTGGAACATGAAGGAATCTGGGGATGGCAGGGACCTCCCAGCAAGACCAGAATTGGAGGACATCTTAGACTTCACTCTGGTACTGCCCATTTCTGTGTGACCTTGGGCTTGTTACTCCATCTCTAGGGGTCTTAGTTTTCTCACCTTTAGGGTGAGGACAACATGTTGACCGAGTCACTGTAGGATTCAATGAGATCCCATGTAAAGCACCTAACAGGGCACCCGGCACGAAACGGCGCCTCAGTCCTCAGCGTGCATGATCCCCGCCCTGAGCCTACAGGCTCAGAGCTGGGAGGCGCCTCGTGGATAGAGTCCAATCTCCCGGTTTTGCAGAGGAGGACACTGAGGTCCAGAGAAGACAGAAGTGCCTTGCTCCAACCTCCGGAAAGGCGGATGGGCGCGGGACCTGGAACCCAGGACGCCCGTCTTCAGCCCACACCCCCGCCCTCTTTTCTGGACCCTGCGGGACCCGGGCGCCGGTGCCAGGCGAGGCGGTGCGCGCCACCCTCCCGGGGCCCCAGCTCCGCGCGGCCCGGGGCCGCTCCACCTGCCGCCGAGCCCCGCGCCCGCCCGAGGCCCGGGGCTCCCGCTTCTCCACCCGGCCTCCCGCAAGCCAGGCAGCTCGCACAGCGGTCCGGAGCGCGTACTCAACTCTTCACTTTGCCGAAGGTGCCGACGCCCAGCGTGTCGCCCAGCACGTAGTGTCCGATCTTCACCCGCCCGTCGTGCTTCTGCTTCTCAGCCATCTTCCGCGCGCGCGGCCTCGCTCCGCCGCCTGCCGCTCCGCGCCGCCGCCGCTGCCGCCGCCTACCCACAGTGCAGCGGGCCCTGCGGGCGGGGGGGGGCGGACCCCGAGCCGCGAGGGGCACGGGGCGGCGCGGGGTCCCGGGAGGGGGCGCTGGGCGCGCCGGGCCCAGGTGGGAAGCAACGGGCGAGCGGCGGGCGGGGCGGGGCCGAGGGAGGGAGCGCGCGGCGCCGGCTCCCGGGAGTGAGAGGCGCCGGCGGCAGAGCCAGAGGCAGCGACGGCGGGGGCTGGGGACGCGGGGCGCTGGGCGGGAGTGCGGGAGGGGCCGCGCCAGGTGCGCCGGGTCCGAGTGAGGGACGGATGCGGCAGGTGCTGCGAAGTGGGGTGGGCGAGGGTCCCGAGGGAGCCAGGGGGCCCTTTCTGAGGAAAACCGAAGGGGGTGAAAATGGGGGGTGAGGCTGGGGCCGGTTTCTAGGGAATGGAAAGACGTGGAAGTCAAACTGGAAGAAGAGACGAGCCTCGGGTGTGGGGAGCGAGGGGCTGTAAAAGGGAAGAGGCGGGAGGGGAGACTGCGGGAAGGGCCCTGGTCAAAAGGGCAGTGGCAGAAGAGCCTCTAGGAAGCCCCTCAGTTTCGTCTGAGGCTTTTGGATACAGGTCGCGGCACAGGGAGAACGCACGCAGCTCTGTGCGCTCTTGAATTGTCCTCCTCTACTTACTCTGTAATTCCCAATTAGTTTGTCCTGTAGATAGAAGAGACCCTCTCTGCCAGAGCTCTCAATTGTAACTAATTTGCCCACAGTTTTCCAAAAAATCTCAGTCACGGTATTTGCTCGAGTGTATTTTAGCACATGCTTATATAAATAAGTAGTTTTACCACGCGCTTATATAAACATATAGTACCGAAATGTGATACAGCTGTATAAGAGGGAAATGGGAAAGACGTGGAAAGGCAAACAACATTCTACCCACAGAAAGTAAAATACGTGAGCGACAGAGGAATTGTGAAGGGCGAGGCCAATACAAGGCCACATATTAAAGGAAGAATAAATGTGATATAGAAGTGAAAAGAGTGGTAAGAGGAAATTAGAAGCATGATGCCTAGGTAGCGTGTTCAAAGACTGACCTCGCCACGCCCGCCCCCCAAAAAAGAAAAAAGACTGGCAAAGAATTAGGTAATAAAGTGATTATCTCTGCCTCCCTTCTTTCCCGCCCTTCCTTCCCTCCTTTCCTTCCTTCATGTTGTCCCATTCTTTAATGTTGTTCCGTATTTCAGTGATTAAAGTTTATTTGCTTCTCACCACACACACAAAAAGATTCATATACGTTTGTTAATTAGCTTGACATAGACATTCCACAATATGTATTTCAAAACATATACATACTAAATATATACAATTTTTATTTGCCAAAGAAAAAATTTTAAAACTAAAAAAAAATTGCTGTTTGGGGATAAGTAATTAAGGATTAGTCAGACATTTATAGCACTGCATGCCAGTAGAGTTTCAAGGTCACATTCCTCAAACATGAAGTCTCTTGAACACTGTTTATATGTAAATTGAAATGTATTGATAAAAAAGAATAGGACACAACAAAATTTTGTTTTCTGAGAAGTACTAAATATAGAAATTTCAAACATTCATTCTCATCCAAACATCAAGACAATCTGATGAGAGATGATCACAGCTTATAAATTATAGATATCACAGCTGTTAAACAGAGGCTATTTTTGTTCATTCTTCAGATCATCTTTCTTGCTGACAAGAAGTATCATTTAGGAATCACTCTACCTAGCTGGCAATTTTGAGAAAATAGCCAGTTATTTTTGTGCTGAGCTTTCATCTGGTTAAGGGTCATTCCTTCAGTATTCAAGTGAGTAAGAAAAGCCCTATTCTGCTTTTGCCGTATGAGATGTATATGTCTTCTGCTCTAATATCCCGTTAAAAGGTGTTGAAAAGTCTTAGATTGCTTTCTTGAAGCTACATTAAGACGAACTGTAAATTGAGAATTTAAAGCATTTCATACTGTCTTAACTATTTGTTATTAAATAGTGTAAATTAAAGTATTATACACTTCATAACAATGATTCTTACATAGTCATTGTGGACTACCTTATAGTTTTGTTACTATCTGAAACATCTATGATACTTTGTTGATTAAGAAGTTCATTTAAACACAATTATCTCATTTAATTTTCATAAAAGAAAGATTATTATTCCCATTTTATAGATGATAAAATTTAGTTTTTCCCTTTCTGATTTTCCCAGGGCTAAAAAGTGGCAGAGTCAGAACTTATACCCAGTTCTGACGTGTCCTTCAGTCTGCCTAATATACTGCAGCTGCCTATACAAAAAGAACGTATGGTGCTCTAAGAAAGTTAAAAATGGTCACAGTTGTGATTCCATTTTCATATTTTTTTATTTCTTGGGCAGTCCAATAATATATCCTACAAATTTGTAAGTATTTAAACTACTTTTTGTTGCTTTTCTGACTTCTATTTAGAGGAAAGGTTGAATGCTAAGTGGGTAAGAAGGACAACTCTTGGTGCAGCACTCAGCCCTCTGTTGTCCTGCACACTTCAGATAAGGTTCCATATTTGCCTCTTCCTACTCAGCAACAGAAAACCCGACAGTTAATCAGACTAGATCTCCTTAAGAGTCATGCCCCTTGGAGGTCTCACCCCTAAAGATGTTCTGGTAAATGCAATGTTCCCATTTCATTATCTTCCAATGAAGGTTTCACACCGCTATTGTTTAGTACCAGTTTCTAAGACCGGTGCCCCAGAGAGGTGTTCAGTTCTTGGCGCTGGTCCAACTATTACTGCTTTACCCTCCTACTTCTGAAACTTTGGGGTCATTTTACCTTCAAATATTCTAAAATAAATCCTAAATAGTACATTAATGCAAGATCACTAAACTAATATACTATACTAGATACCATTGATTTTATCAGTAACCAATTCTTTCAAGTCTTTGCTCAGTCACCTTCTTGGTGAATCCTACTCTGGCCACCCTATTTAAGTTGCAGTTTCTTTTCTTTCTTTTCTTTTTCTTTCTTTTTTTTTTTTTTTTAGAGTCAGGGTCTCACTATGTCACCCAGGCTGGTCTCAAACTCCTGGACTCAAGTGATTCTCCTGCCTCAGCCTCCCAAAGGACTGAGATTACAGGTGTGAGCCACCGCACCAGGCCTAAATTGCAGTTTTATCTCACTCATGCTCCCTGCCCTGCACTCTCCGTCCCCTGACCCTCCTCAACTTTTTTACATAGCACTAGCCATCTAACATACTATTTAATTTACATGCTTATTATATTTTTGTCTGTTTCTCCCCATTAGAATCTAAACTTCACAAAAGAAGAGAGGACTTTTTTCTCTATATTGTTCACTGATGTATCCTTAGCTCCTGGGACAGTGCCTGACAAAACATAGACATCCAAACAGATTCAAAGAGTGTGGCACCTGAAGTTTATTCAGTATGGGGGAACCTCTTTAAGGGGGAAAAAATGCAAAATTGGGTATGAAAGTATTTGAACTGAAAAACAACCATCTAGAAATTTATAAAAGCTGACAAATGCCACAAACATCCCCAAATCCAGAAAAATAACAATATTTTTATAAATTAATTATCCAATATACCTCTATAATACCTGTTTTCTGCATTTTCCGGATGTATACTCTTTGATTACCTCTTTATATTTTGTAAATTTTTAAATAGAATAGAAAGATAATTCTGACATTAAGCATGATTCATTGTTTTTCATTACACGTTTCTTTTTAGGTTTTCCAGTGTACATGTTTAATATAGCTAATACAGAATTTATCAATTCTATTATCATATACATTATACATACATATAGATATATACATATATGTATTTATATGTATTTTTTTACATATTATATATGCAAATGATATGTTCATATCCCACTTGCTGTTTCTGGAGCCTAGTGGAACCTGGTATATCATTCCAAAAATATTTGCTAAATTGAATTTTAGAAAGGGTTAGTTATTAAGTTAGAGAATCAAGTAACAACAATACAGGGAAGAGTGCAGTTTTATCTTATGTATACACATATTAAAGGCAAAGCATAATTTTACATCTCAGCACAGCAGTCATTAGTGAGGTTAGAGAGGCATGAGTTAGCACCTCTGAAGTCTATAGATTCATGATATAGGGCTTCTATGGTTGTCTCCAATTTAAAATAAAAAAGTTGGACACTCGATGAATAATAAAGGATGTTTATGGTATTTTATAGGAAGTACAAGCTCAATAATTACATTTTTAAAATTTTGTGTGAAAAACTTCAAACATACACAAAAGTAGAGTAACATAAATAACCTTAGCATCTGTGATGATCAACATTGTCATCATTTACCAATCTATCTCTGCACTTTTTAAATTTATTTTCTGGAGTATTTTAAAGTAAATAACCAGATTATTTCGCTGGCAAATACTTCAGTATATAGGTCTAACAGATAAGCACTTCTTTTTAACACAGCCATACTACTACTATCATATCTAACAAAATTAACACTAATTCCTTACTGTTATGAAATACCCACTCTGTGGTGAATATCCCTTGATTGTCTCAGGAATGTAGTTTTACAACTGGTTTATGCTAATCAGGATCAAAAAAAGTCACACTTACCATTTTGTCAATACATCTCTTTTAATATACAGTGTTTTCTCCTCCCACTCTTTTTTAAAAATGTCATGTATTTGTTGAAACATCGAATCATTTTAACTGTTGAATAGCCCAATCTTGTTGGATTTATCTGAACAATTATTCATGATCACAAGAGGTAGTAGAAAAAGCTCAGTATTTAGAATAAAAAATCATGGCCTGGTGCAGTGGCTCACACCTGAAATCCCAACACTTTGGGAGGCTGAGGCAGGTGGATCTCTTGAGTCCAGGAGTTCAAAACCAGCCTGGGCAACATGGTGACAACCTGTCTCTACAAAAAATAGCTGGGCTGGTGGTGTGCGTCTGTAGTCCTAGCTACTAGGGAGGCTGAGGTGGGTGGATCACCTGAGCCTGGGAGGCAGAGATTGCAGTGAGCCAAGATCACAGCATTGCATTTCAGCCTGGGCAACTGAGCAAGACCCTGTCTCAAAATTATATATATAATTAAATATGTGTATATACATATATACATATATATGTATATATGTATGTCTCTATACAGATGTATACATATATGTATATATGTGTATATATGTATATATGCTAAATTGAATTTAGCATATATATACTCTATATGTATATACATTATCTGTGTGTATATATTTGTACATGTGTATATATATCCTGAGTTCATGTTCCATCTTAGCCTCTTAGCAGTATGTCCTTAAACAGATCTTTTCACTTCTTATTGGTAAAACTAATAGTGTTGAACTAGACTATAAAGTACTAAGGTACTTTTCAGTTGTTGAGACATTCAACTCCCAAACTCCACTTCCTGTTTTAGAGTTGAACAATAGAGGGAAAAAGATAGAGTAATTACTGTAAAGTATTGTAGGTCACTGTCCAAGGTATCTCAACAAACTGATCTTGCCACATTATTTTCCCTATACACAGTTTATCTCCTAATATTTGTCATCATTGGTTTGTAAGGTTGAGATAATACTATTACAGGCCTAGCCCCCTTCAAAGAGATAAGTAGATATGCGTGACAGTACTTGAAACCCTTTAAAGGAAATGTAATAAATGATTTTGAGGTGGTATTTTTAGCAGGTACCCTAGTAACAAATATTATACTTAACATAATCCATTTTCATTTTCTGACTGAGTACATTTCTAAATTGCTTCGATATGAGTCAACATTATAATTTTCAGTGCAGCTGAGGAAAAAAAAAAAGCATTTTGGATCAGACTTCCTTCATGAGCAGATGCATTAATTGGAATAACAAAGGTTGTTTGCTTTGCTGTATAAATATTATGGATCTGACAGCACTTTTAGAATCTTGCTTTCATGTGTGTATTGACAGCTTGTCTGAAAAAAGCTCAAATACACTTTTAGATCAGTTAAATCAATTATTTCCCTCCTGGCATGGATTCAGTGACTATCTGTACTGAATACTTTTGAACTGGTGACGTTTGGGTAAGGAGATACCAATGTCACCTTGAGTTGATTACCATCTCTGTTATGGCTGTCCATTAGAATTAAAACAACCCCTGACAAAACTATGTAATATACATATTATTTGAAACCTTTTATAATACTTTTAATGACCTCAAGTGGGTGTTAATGCTTTGGCTGTTGGCACAATCCTGTTAACATTAACTACTAAGCTTTGACATGATTAATACAAACTTAAGATAAATTAGGTAATTTCAAGTTCTAAATGCTCTATAAATAATAAACTAATTCTCCTTCCAAGAATAAAGACCTTAACAAATAATGAGATAATTCAATTTCTTTTTTTAATTTGTATGTAGGCTTAGACTAGGTACCCTTTCAAGACTCTGGGGTTTCAATTCTGTAAAATTCTGTTAATAGTTTTAAAAAGCATTAATTAATAAACTTTTCACCCTCTACTTTTAAAATATTGAAATGTTTTTAAATTGTTACACAACTAGCTATTCCACAGATAAAAGGTTTCTAGATTCTCTGAGTATATCATTGCTTTGTTCTAAGTACATTCATTTATTGAACAAAGATATATTGAATACCTGCTGAGTGCACACTACTCTTCTAGGCACTGGGAATGTAGCAATGAACAAAACAGTATAGCCTATCTTATTTACCACTTATAATGGTAGTTTTTGTTAGAGAAAAGAATTATTCATGACACTTATTAAAGACAGTAAGGCAGACTTTATTTGGGACTATTGTGATAGTTATAGGACCTCCTGCAATGAGGTTTTGCAGTAGGAGAGAGAAATTGGGCTTAACTCCAAATACAACAAAGAAAAGTAGAGATTTATAGCCAAGGAGGAGGAACAAGATGTGTTGATGAATGGAAAATTACTAGGAGGGTGGGGTAATTCTTTGCTAAACTGACCTAACAGGATTCTTGCTGAAGGCAGGCCAGGGTGATCAGCTATTACCCAGGGAATGGTGTGGGGATGAGAAATTTGGTTAGCTATCAAGAGTGGTCAGGTAGTGAGGGTGGGGAATTTTGGCTAAATTGACTTAGCAGAATTCTTGCCAAAACTGGGCTCTTGAAGACATGCCCAAGGCCAGGACCTAGTGGGTCAGAGGAGTCTGACTAGAGTTAGGTCAAGAAAAGAGTGTTTTGTGGCATTCTACTGAAAGAACCAGAAAATAAAGAGTCAAATAAATATATAATATAATGTAAGGTTAGTGATAAGTGCTGTGAAGGAAAAGCAGAATAAATGAATACAGAGATGAAAATGGGAATGGGGGAGGGTTGCGCAGGCATTTTATATAGATTGTCAGAAAGTCTTTCTGAGAATGTAGCATCTGAGAATTATGTACAGGAAGGAGCCACTGAAATAGTTGGGGTAGGAGCATTCCAGGCAGAAGAAATAGTAAGTGCAACGGTCCTGAGACAGTGCTAAAAGCATATTGGTGGAACAGGAAGGTTAATGTGTCCAAATTGGTGTGTACAAGTAGGAGAATGAGGGAGTTTGTAGTTAGAATGCCTATAGCTAGATTATGCTGGGTAAGCTGTATTGAAACCTTTAGATGTTTTTAAAAAGTGTGGTCAAATATATTCTGAGAATTTTTGAACAGGAGAGTGACATGATATGAATTATAAACTTAAAGATGGCTCTAGATGGCTGTGTGGAAGAGAGTCTAAAGGGTCAAAAGTGTAAGCAAAATAACTAATTTAGAGACTATTGAAGTAGACCAGATGAATGCAGACAGTAGCTTACACTAGGATGGTAGCAGTGAAAATGGTGAGAGGCATTCAGATTTGACATAAAGATTTTGAAGTTAACACCAAGAGATTTTGCTGGTGGTTAGATGAAAAGTGTGCAAAGAATCAAAAAAGAGAAATCAAAGACTTGGATTTGTGGCCCATACAATGAGATGAATAAGAGTGCCATAGACTGAAATGCCAAAGACTTTATGAGAAATAAGCTGGGGGGAAAGAAGGGAGGTTGCAGGACAAAATTTTGATCTGACCATGCTAAGTTTGAGACACTTAAGAGCAATCCCAAAGGACACACCAAGTAGGTAGTTGGTGACCAGAGTGAAGAGGCCCAGACTCAAAAATGTAAGTTTCAAAATCATTAGCATTCAGGGAAGAGGCCCAAACTCAAAATGTAATTTTCAAAATCATTAGCATATATCCCACAGGACTGGAGATCCCTTAGGAAGTGAATGTTGACAGCAAAAGGAAGAGACTTCAGGGCTGAACCATCCCAGACTTAGAGACCTATAAAAGGAAGAGGATCGGCTGGGCTCAGTGACTCATGTCTATAATCCCAGCACTTTGGGAGGCTGAGGCGGGTGGATCACGATTTCAGGAGATCGAGACCATCCTGGCTAACACCGTTAAACCCCGTCTCTACTAAAAATACAAAAAATTAGCCGGACGTGGTGGCGGGCGCCTGTAGTCCCAGCTACTTGGGAGGCTGAGGCAGGAGAATGGCGTGAACCCGAGAGGCGGAGCTTGGAGTGAGCTGAGATCACACCACTGCACTCCAGCCGGGGCGACAGACCGAGACTCTGGCTCAAAACAAACAAACAAACAAACAAACAAACAAACAAAAAAGGCTACAGTAACCAAAACAGCGTGGTACTGGTACCAAAACAGAGATATAGACCAATGAAACAGACTAGAGCCCTGGGAAATAATACCACACATCTACAACCATCTGATCTTTGACAAACCTGACAAAAGCAAGAAATGGGGAAAGGATTCCCTATTTAGTAAACGGTGCTGGGAAAACTGGCTAGCCGTATGTGGAAAGCTGAGACTGGATCCCTTCCTTACACTTTATTCAAAAATTAATTCAAGATGTATTAAAGACTTAAATGTTAGACCTAAAACCATGAAAAACCCTAGAAGAAAACCTAGGCAATACCATTGAGGACACAGGCATGGGCAAGGACTTCATGACTAAAACACCAAAAGCAATGGCAACAAAAGCCAAAATTGACAAATGGGATCTAATGAAAATAAAGAGCTTCTGCACGGCAGAAGAAACTACCATCAGAGTGAACAGGCAACCTACGGAATGGGAGAAAATTTTTACAATCTGCCCATCTGACAAAGGGTTAATATCCAGAATCTATAAAGAAGTTAAACAAATTTTCAAGAAAAAATCAAACGACCCCATCAAAAAGTAGGCAAGGGATATGAACAGACACTTCTCAAAAGAAGACATTTATGCAGCCAACAGACACATGAAAAAATGCTCGTCATCACTGGCCATCAGAGAAATGCAAATCAAAACCACAATGAGATACCATCTTACACCAGTTAGAATAGTGATCATTAAAAAGTCAGGAAACAACAGTGCTAGAGAGGATGTGGAGAAATAGGAACACTTTTACATTGTTGGTGGGACTGTAAACTAGTTCAACTATTGTGGAAGACAGTGTGGCGATTCCTCAAGGATCTAGAACTAGAAATACCATTTGACCCAGCCATCCCATTACTAGGCATATACTCAAAGGATTACAAATCATCCTGCTATAAAGATACATGCACATGTATGTTTATTGTGGCACTATTCACAATAGCAAAGACTTGGAACCAACTCATATGTCCATTGATGATAGACTGGATTAAGAAAATGTGGCACACATACACCATGGAATACTATGCTGCCATAAAAAAGGATGAGTTCATGTCCTTTGTAGGGACATGGATGAAGCTAGAAACCATCATTCAGAGCATACTATCGCAAGGACAGAAAACCAAACACCACATGTTCTCACTCATAGGTGGGAATTGAACAATGAGAACACTTGGACACAGGGTGGGGAACATCACGCACCGGGGCCTGTCGTGGGGTAGGGGGAGTGGGGAGGGATAGCATTAGGAGATATACCTAATGTAAATGATGAGTTAACAGGTGTAGCACACCAACATGGCACATGTATACATATGTAACAAGCCTGCACATTGTGCACATGTACCCTAGAACTTAAAGTATAATAATAAAAAATTAAAATAAAATAAATAAATAAATTTTAAAAAAGGAAGAGGATCCTGAAAAGAAATATCCGCTAAGCCAAGAGGAAACTTAAGAGAATATTTTCAGCTATTGTTAGACATTATTATCAACTGTATCCAGTGCTACTCAAAGGTCACGGAAGATGTGGATGAAGAGCTAACTATTGGATATGATGACTGTGACAAGTGACTTTGTAGTGGAGTGATGGAGATGAAAGTCAGAGTGAAGTGAGTTTATGAAAAAATTGAAGTGAAGAAATAGAGAAAGTGGTTCTATACAATTCTTTTAAGTTTTGCTGTGAAGGGAATAGTAGCAAATAGAGGATATGGAAACAAGGGTAGATTTTTTTAAGATGGGGAAAAATATAGCATGTTTGTATGCTACTTGTATGATCCACAGAAAAGGACGAACTGATGTGTAAGAGAGAATGAATAACTGAAGAACATTTAGCAGTGAATCCAAATGACAGTCTTTCCGGAACTTCCACATCAGTTTTCCAGGAACTTGTACTCTAATGGAAAACATACACACTTCAGAAACAAATTTCAACTGGGCATGGTAGTTCACGCATGTAATCCCAGAGACTTGGGAGGTCGAGGCAGGAGGACCACTTGAGGCCTAGAGTTTGAGACCATGCGGGGCAACAAAGTGAGGCTGGGACTATAGTTCCAGCAACCTGGGAGGCTTTAGTGGAGAGATCCCTTCAGCCTAGGAATTCCAGGCTGCAGTGAGCTATGATTATGCCACTGAACTCCAGCCTGAGTGACAGAGTGAGACCCTGTTTCCAAAAAAAAAAAAAAAAAGTAATAAATTTCAAAATGGTGCAAGAAGTGATATGACAAAGTTATATGTAGGATTGACTAAAGAGTATTGAACAGTAAGTTAAACGCCGTTTTATTTGACAAGGGAAAAAATCATGAGGACCTGAACCACTGGTAGTTCCAGTAAAAAAGGAAGGGAAAGGATGGATTTGAGGATTGTTTAGGAGAAGAATAAATAGGATTTAGCAATTGCTTATTATTAATTAGAAGAACAATGAAGCAATTTGGAATGACTTCCAGATTTCTGGAATGGTACAGAAATCTTGTGGATGGATTAATCATCCAAAAACAGTTCTTAGCCTATCACCTCCTTCCTTACAAGTGTTCAGTAATTTTACATAGCCTAAAGATTAGTGTTTAAAACTCTTTAGCTTAGCGTTCACAGCCCCCAAAAAGTCTGCGTTTTTGGCATGCTTTTTACCTTCTGTATTAGTCTGTTCTCACACTGCTAATAAAGATATACCTGAGATGGGGTAATTTATAGGAAAGAGGTTTAATGGAGTCACAGTTCCACGTGACTGGAGAGGCCTCACAATCATGGTTGAAGGCAAAGGAGGAGCAAAGTCATGTTTTGCATGGCGGCAGTTAAGAGAGAGCATTTGCAGGAGAACTCCCCTTTATAAAACCATCGGATTTCATGAAACTTATTCACCATCACAACAGCATGAGAAAGAGCCACTTTCATGATTCAGTTACCTCCCACCAGGTCCTTCCCATGACACGTAGGAATTATGACAGCTACAGTTGGAGCTCCCCTGTGGGGACACAGCCAAACCATATCACCTTCCTAATGTACTTCCTTGAAACTCAAAGGAGTAGTGGGATCCAGTTTGAAAATTACTGGTCTACAGAGAAAAATCAAAGTCCTTAAGTCTGGATTCAAGGCTCTCTGTAATCTGGCCCCTACCAACGTGATTTCCTGTCTCATCTTTGTTATCCAAAGCTCTAGTCATAACAAATTTCTGTCAGTCCCGTGTATACACCAAGCTGGGGTGGACCACTGCACCTTTACTCCCACTCTTATTGTCTGGAACTTCCTTCATCCTTGATATTCTCCATCACAATCTGCTTAACAAATACATCCACATCTTTAAAAACTCACCTCCTCTATGAAGCGTTTCCTCAACCTCCCACACATATTTGGCCTCCCTGTCTTTAATAATGCTGTGTAACTTGTGTATTTAATTAAATCCATCATTGTACTTGTCTGTTTACATGTCTTGTCCACCATTTGACCCTTAATCCCTTGAGAGCAAGCACTGTGAACATAGTAGGCACTTAATGCATGTTAGTTAAATTAATGAGTAATAAGTGAATGAAATCTCAGTTCAGAAATAACCTTTTTTTTTTTTTTTTTTTTTGAAACAGAGTCTTGCTCTGTCACCCAGGCTGCAGTGCAATGGTGTGATCTGGGCTCAGTGCAACCTCTGCCTTCCAGGCTCAGGCAATTCTCCTGTCTCAGTCTCCCCAGTAGCTGGGACCACAGGCAAGCACTACCACACTAGGCTAATTTTTTGTATTTTTAGTAGAAACAGGATTTCACAGTGTTGGCCATGGTGGTCTCAAACTCCTGACCTCTAGTGATCCACCCACCTCAGCTTCCCAAAGTACTGGGATTACACGTGTGAGCCACTGTGCTCAGCTTCAGAAATAACTTTATCTTAATTTACCTGTCTCTTCCCAGGTAGCACTGAAGGCTTTTTCCTATTTATTGTTCTGAGGCCCTGTGTCACCTCTGTTCTGGCACTATACTGTGGTATGACACTGTATTTGTTCCATGACATTATTTTTCTTCCTTTTTTTATGGTGTATGTGTCCCCTACCTAAAATATACAAGTGCATGGATTTTATCCTGTTTATCTTTATATCCCCACCACTTGGGTACCCAATAAGTGTTTTAAGAATGTATTATTTAATAATTAAAGGGCCACCTTACCCTTTAAAGTCATACATCATGTAATTATGTCCAGCTTTTTCCACTTTCGTGAATAATTTTCTAATCATTCCTGGCTGGAGTTAATCTTTCTCTCCGGCATTCTATTACCTGTAGTTTTCTCTCTTTTGCGTAATTATCACTTTCTAGAACAGTTCTTGATTTAAAGTGACTATAAAAGCCCAAGCACAAGAAAACTTTTATTCTTCACTATATTCCTATACAGTTGTGACTCTCAACTCTTCCTTTTTGTGTACTGCTATACTTGAGTGGCACCCAGCCATACCAATTTCTGCGGTGCTCAGCATCATTCTACCCTTTCCTACTGGAAGAGGAAAAAAAAAGCAACACCCTTGAATCTAATATGATTTATTTTATTAAAATAAACAATAAGCTACCGCATTTGCACCATTACTTGTTTCTATTTATAACAACCTCTTGCCTCACTGAGAATGACCACATTATAGTCATTCTTTAAGTAGTGATGAATGAATTTAAAAAAGGAAGGAATGCTATTTTCATTGTCATGTCCAGAGGGAAATAAGACCATGCCTTTTATGCAAAACTGGTTTGCTCATTTAATATATTACCATTTATGGCCAGGCATAATTTATTTGTGTGGGCTACAGGAACACAATATTGTCCTTCATAAACTAAATCCCAAATAAAATAGTAACTTTACCCTGAAAAATTATGCTCTTTTCCTAGACCATGCTAGCCCTGGAGACAAATAGAAATGTTACAGGAACTGAGTTTTTCCCGATGTTTTACAAAATTCTCCTCTCTGTTCTCTATGGAACCCAAGTGACCCATACTCATTTCCATTTTCCAGTGTTCCTCGACTCTGCTTGTCCATCCGGTGCCCATTGCAAGTCCCAAAATTTAGGAGAAGGGATTTTGTTTTCTCTTCACAGTGCCTACAACCTTTTACCAATTGAAAAGATGATTTGGGGCCAAGCGTGGTGGCTCATGCCTGTAATCCCAGCACTTTGGGGGGCTGAGTCAGGTGGATGGCCTAAGGTCAGGAATTTGAGACCAGCCTGGGCAACATGGTGAAACCCCTTCTCCAAGAAAAATAACAAAATATTTTAAATAATTTTAAAAGAAAAGATGGTTTCATTCCTTTTTACAGCCCTTTACAATGCAGGATCTGCAATAAATTTCTCAGGAAACAGGCTGAGCAACACGTGAGGGATGTCACCCACAAACAGTGATGAGCAGTTATTGTTGCAAACCATAATTGAGTCGCCCGAGTCTAGTGTACCTTTCTTCTTTCTTTTACCACTTGGGTAATTCTTACCTTCTCAGGGAACATCTTCCACTTTTCCCCAAATTGGTGGCAGCTTTTTGCCCGCAATTTGGTTTTCCTCTTTGTGTCATCATCCTAGTGTCCCAGAAAGCTTCTCCTAAAGGGGGCAGGGAGAGAACAACGCATGTTTCAAGGAGATCCCCATGCAAATTTGACACTTTGGTACCCTTGCCAGTGTTCCAAAGTGACCATGCAGATGGCATTGCCACCATAATCTTGTTCTTTTTTTGAGACAGAATCTTATTCTGTCACCTAGGCTGGAGTATAGTGGCATAATCTCAGCTCACTGCAACCTCCACCTCCCGGGTTCAAGTGATTCTTGTGCCTCCGCCTCCATTACAGGTGTGTGCCACTATGCCCAGCTAATTTTTTGTATTTTTAGCAGAGAAGAGGTTTCACCACGTAGGCCAGACTAGTCTCAAACTCCTGGGCTCAAGTGATCTGCACAGCTCAGGCTCCCAAAGTGCTAGGATTACAGGCACAAGCCACCACACCCAGCCCATAATCCTGTTCTTATGTTCTTTCATTATTTATTCACTTGATGACTCACATGGATCACTTAATAAATTGTGTAGAATTTCAGGCACACTTAGGGAAATAATAAAAATTACAATGTATAATGAGAAGCTTGTCATGCTATCTCTCATGAGTTTTTCCAGAAAAAAAAAAATAGAGTCAAAGCTGTCTTCGACTATATTCTCATAAGTGGGGCTTTACAATGCTCCATGAAGAATAAAAAGAAATCATCCTATCTTCCTCTATTTTTTAAATGTATATTTAAAGGCTTTTCTAATATTTCTCAAATGTTTTAGGAACCATGAAAAACTAAATTTAGAGGTATTCTCTTTTTTAAAATACTGATTCTAAGTCACTTTTATAAAACATCTATTTCTTTTAATATGCTTTATTCAGTTCATTGTAATTTGGTTTGCTATAAAGTTTACTCATTGGGGAAATATTTTTTAGTAAACTAGATGCTAGTTTTTCAGAATGTAATTCAAGCCTTAACAATTTTTTAGTGTCTAACATGCTAGATACAAAAGAATTATCCCATGAACAACACCCTCAAGGCTTTTACGTTCTCAAGGAGAAGACTTGTACCCATGAAATAATTGAAAAACAAGTTACTTACTTTTTAATTCATGAATTTAAATGGCACCTCATTATATTCCTTTCACCAAGCTCTCTTTGGTTATATAAGAAAGAAGTTAACTGGATTTTTGCTACCTATTTTCATTGACTATTACAATACACTTGGAGTCATAGACTTATAAAAAAGAGTGTGATTATACACCCTTTCTGCCCTTTTCTTTACTACCCCATTCTAAAATCTAATGGTATCTTTATGATGCCCACAGGGCAAAAGCTAAGTCATGCGGTAATTTCTTAATGAAAACAACCTGGAAGACAAGGAGGAAACTTTTTCTTTGAGACCGAATTAATCAAAACTGTCTTTAACAAATGTCGTATTTCTGAGTCCCAACACTGGACTATGTTCCTTGAATCCAAATTCAGCTTCCATTCTGAATTATTGCTGGAAAGTCTCTCGGCATTGGTTGTATAGACACCCGTTGTTAACTCTTATCACTTGCCTCTTACTTTGCCTCTTAGTTTACTGGTTAAGTCTAGTCTGCATTCTTGATACTTAGCCCTGTTTTCCATTCCTACTTTATTCAACATCTGAAAAGCTTAACAACTTCTCGATCATCTCCATCAGTCCAAAACTCATTCTGTGAAATTTGGACTCACCCTAGCAAACTCCAGGCTTTCACCTGAAGTTGGCATAATATCAGATAAACCAGGAACATACCACTCTGGCAAGTTTCTTGGTTACAACAAGTAATATCCTTAACCTGGTCATCACCTACCATTTATTGACATTGAAAAGAGAGATTGCTCTTTCCTCTTTCTTGAAAGAGGGTGCCATAAACACTTATTCTTGGACTCCATTTAAAGACAAATCTATTGAGAGGTATCAGATGAAGAGATGTGTAGATTGGTTGTAGAGGGAACGAATAACACTATGAATTGGGGAAAAGAATTCCTAGTTAAAAAGCATATTCTATACCTTATTTCCTGTTCAATAAATGGAGCATTTTTGTGGAAAAAAGCCAAAAGTTTTATGAATAGTCCCTTACTCTTTCCCATCTGTTAGGAACATTTTTCAAATATAAATTAAAAATAAGTCCCTACAGGAATCTGCATGTTCTCACTCCTTTGCTGTTGGGAGCTCTATATTATTTGTGTCACGAGTCTTAGCCTAGATTGTATCTGATGGAATCCTTCTACTAGATGCAATAATCAGATAAAAAGAACTTGATCTTACTATATTCCAAGTACTTTTCTGCACTAAACAAAAATTTTGAGAATTCAAATGTTAACTATTTTTAATCATTTTACTATTTCTTCCATAATATGTCTAAGATCCTAAATTTAAATTTTCTGAATATTCATTACAAATCTGATATTTCATGAAACAAGATAGCTTTTTTTTTTGTCAACTTTTGGATAATTCATCTAGTCTCTATACTGTTATTCCATTTTGGCCTATAAGGAAAAATAACCAACATCACTTAAACAAATACTCGACTAAGAAATCATACCCATTTGAGTCTTCAAAAGTTTTGTCATGAGCAATTAAGTTTCAAGATCTCTTTTCCTTTTGTAGAGCCACATTAAAATAATATTTTCTACTTTTTTTTTTTTTTTGAGGCGGAGTCTCGCTCCAGGCTGGAGTGCCGTGGCGGGATCTCAGCTCACTGCAAGCTCCGCCTCCCGAGTTCACGCCATTCTCCTGCCTCAGCCTCCCGAGTAGCTGGGACTACAGGCGCCCGTCACCACGCCCAGCTACTTCTTTTTTTTTTTTTTTTTTGTATTTTTAGTAGAGACGGGGTTTCACCGTGTTAGCCGGGACAGTCTCGATCTCCTGATCTTGTGATCCACCCGCCTCGGCCTCTCAGAGTGCTGGGATTACAGGCGTGAGCCACCGTGCCTGGCCAATATTTTCTGCTTTTGACGCATACTTTGTCTATCTATAACTACAGAATTGTAAAATCTTGGTTTGGAGGAGCAAGGGGAATTGCAGAGATGATACCTCTATACTATTTCTGGATGACTTGCAAAGACGCGATTTTGTATGAACTTCATCTTAAAGTACTTCATGACTTTAGTGTGAAGTTTAAATCATAAAAAATATGCGACTGAGCCCAGTGAGTTTAGCAATAATTTTAAAGAAATTGAATATGTTTATCATATGCATTGAATGGTAATAGAAAACAGTTTGCATTCTACTATTTCCATTTTTTTAAAAATTATCATAAGCTTTTTCATTCGTTTCTATTGTTGTCTGCTATTTGCTGTGAAGGTACTGCATTATACAACCTATTTGAAATGTTTTTAACAGTGTTAATATAGTAACAGTCCTCCTGACAGTCTCATAACTATAGGATGTCAATCTCTGAAGGTTTTCCCAGTAAGCAAATCACAAAAGAAATAAATGTAGAAAGAACTGATTCAAGAATTGATTTTCATCAGTAGTATAGTAAATGAACAGTGAGTACCCCAGTGATATTTCCTAAATATATAAGAATTGTTTGCACAGATCTCTCTCTTATACACACACACACAGATACACACACACACACACACACACACAGCTTAGCAGGAAAGTACTTCACTGTATAACAGAGAATGTTCAACATTGTTTCTTTAAAAATCAAATAATCTCACTGAGGGAAGGAAAAATGAAAAGTCTCAGGTAGAAAAAGAAAATGAGGAGGAAAAAACCAATACAGTATGTTAGTTCTCCCATGTTATATAATATAAATAATTTCAGCACTGAAAAAGGAAGAGTAAGAACAATATATTCTGGATTATGTATGCATGCATTCATTTAGTCATTCAACAAACATTCATTGAGTGCCCACTCTGTGCTAAGGATTTTACTTGGCCTTGGGTATACGAAGATTTAAAAAAAAAAAAAAAAGATTTATTTTTGTCTTCAGAAATGAAAAATCAGAAAGCATAATGACAAGTAAAATGATACAGGTAAGCACAAGGTACGAAGGAAGCCTGAAAGAGGCATAAATACTCTTTTGCTTTATGCTATCTTATGTTTAATTAATGTATCAGATTTCTTTCTCTATATTTCCACTATGGCTCCCAAGCAATCATGTTCTTTGCAAGGTGTTGTCCAAAGAAATATTTAAAATTTCCTTAAATTTACCATGCCATTTTAGTATTTAACTTTTTTGGTAACTCAGGCATATGATTTAGCTTTTTAATCTGTAGTCATAGTAGATTGTGTTATTTTTCAACTAATATTTACTCTCCTATATCCTCGCCCACCCCATGGGAAGAATATATGTCACTACATCAACAAGAGGCTTGGCCTTGTGACTTTCTTTAGCCAATGGAATGTCAACAGATGTAATTTACCACATTCTTACAGAGCTTTTTAAATGTGCCTGCATAAAATGACCTGGTCTCTTGAGCTTCTGATCTCTGCCAAAAGAAGCGCTTTCCTCCAACAGTCCAGGACTGCAAAAACACGTATAGTCCAGCAAAGCTGTAGCCAATGCAAAGGCCTGTAAGCATGAAATAAATCTTTAGTATTATAAGCCACTGACATCTTGGGGTTGTTTGTTACTATAGCAAACATTGACTAATACAAGAGTTGACTTTATAAGTACACTTGTGTGAAAAGCCATAAGCAACATAAACAAAAGGCAGGATACTTGAATTTACTTTCAAAACAAAAAGATGCTACTTTTATACACAGATCGTGGAATATGCTACAATTGTATCATCCTTAACACAGCTACCTTTTCACCATTTAGTACCATAGTGTATGCATAAGATGCAAATATTTAGGAACCAAACAGTAACCTATAGGTATGTCTATGTGTCTATATATTTGGGTAATTAATAGCTGTGGATCTGTCATGATTCTTCTTATATTATAAAATTTAAAAGGACAGTGAGTCGTTTTTATAATAAAATCTGTTGCCATCATTCTAATTCAACCCAAATAACTTAGATGGGACAGAAAATCTGTTTTACCCTAATAAAATAGAACTTAAGGCTTAGTAAATGCTTCAGACAGTTTTCTCCTATGTACCAGTGACCACAAAAAATAAAATAAGTAAGTATTGTATGACTACAATGTTACATAACTATACACCACAGATATGTGCGATAATAAAAAGAACAAGAATAACAAACATGAGAAATTTCCCTCATTTGTAGCAAGATTTTGGTTCAAAAACTGAGAAAGATTTCTTGTTCAATATTGTACATTAGTAATGAATCCCAAAACTTTAAAAGCATCTGTGACTAACATTTATCCTGGGTGTATTTCTGCTATTGTCACTACACCATATTTGCAATATTGTAGGCAGTTGGCTATCTCAAAGTAGCCTGTTCTAAAATTAATTATAATGTTAAAGATCTGTATGTATGAGGGCAGAAAACATGTAACTGTATAAACCAGAATGATGTTATGCCATTCCCAGAGTGAATAGTTTTATATACTCTAAAATCATGAAAGAAAGCCTACTTTTATACATTGAGAATGTTTTATAAGCACCAGTGGGATACAAACTTCTTTTCACAAAGACATATATTGACTCATTCCTCAAGTATCTGGTATTTGTGATCTAAATGAGAAGTATTTTTATAACTGATTTTTTGCAACAGTTTTTCATTGTACCCTGCAGATGTATTAATGTGTTTTTATCATGTTGACATCTTATTATAAACAAATCCATTTTATTTTAAACTTACATGTTTCTCCCATACATGTATTAAGAGGAAGTTGGGGACTAATCTGCATCAAGGAAGCATCTCTAATAATTTCTCCAGGAGTCCCTGTAGACTTTTACCAGCTTAAGACTGAATATTTGAGGGGGAGTGGGTCAGGATACAATCATCTAAAATGCAAACAAAAAAATGTTTTCCTAAAGTTCCCTGAATTAAAAAGAAAAGAATATGTTTGGGATACAATACACAAATTTATCTGAATTCCTTTGCCAATTCCAAGTGAATCCACAGTCAAACAAATGAAACTTATGATTGCACATCTGGAAGCTTATTACTTCTTCATTTTATAAAAATAAAACCACAGGTGATTGTGAACCAGTTGGTCTGATTTTACACTTATAGCAAATAAGTATGAATTACTTCCTCTGCTTTCTCTAGGTGCTGAATGGAAGCATTTGTCATAAATTCATCATAGACTGAATGTATGAGACTGAATATTAAGGCTGAAAATGCACTTTTAAGAAGTCATTTTTGCCCATTCATTCTTTGATTTGTTCCTTTGTCCTTCTGTGTCTTCATTTATTCAGTCATTCAGCAATAAATATTTATAGAGCTCTTCCCGTGAAGTAGGCACTGTGCTAAGTTCTGGGAATACAGTGGTAAATAAACACAGGAGGAGCTCCAAAGACAATTCCAGATCTCTCAGATTTACTCATCCATTTATTCCTGTTTATTTCCAACATGTAATACAATGAAAACAGTCAAACAGACATGAATTTAATTTGCATTTCATCTTGGGCAAGATGTTTAAATTCTCAGAACCTCAACTTTTATATCTCCTATCTACCTCAAAGAATGATGGAAAGTGAATTACAAAGATAATCTATAAAACTGCTTGACATTTTGTTCTCTCCCCCACCTCAAATATCACTGTTCCCTTCATATGTTGGGTCCTAGAGGTATAAATTGAAAGGATACATTTTCTATCACTGTGTTTAGTTGTAGCTAAGAATATAGAGAAAAAACAAATGATGTCCCTGCCTTCTAGAAAATTACATTTAGAACAATAATGACTAACATTTGATATATACCAGTGACTGTTCTGAGCACTATAAATGGATGAACTCACATATCCTTAAAATAATGCCTGAGACAGGAATTGTAGGCATTATGTTTTCTGAGTGGGGAAACAGAAGCACAGAAAGTTAACTTGACCGAAGTCACACAAATGGTGAGTAGCAAGGTAGAATTCAAACCTAGGCACCTGTCTCTGAAACTTGTGTTCTTAATCACCATACCTCACTGCCTCTCAAGAGGAGGCTATTAAGTACAAGAAAATTACTAATAACTGTTTTATGAGTAGTTTAAGTAGTAAGTGAATGAGAGAAGAGAAATCAGGGGATTTGATCCAGAACCTGAAAAACTAATCACATTTTAATAGAAAGAAATGTAATGATGAAGAGAGATACTATAGGGCATTTTGGGAAAGTTTTATCAGTCTAGAAAATGATTCTTTCATACATCTAAGACAAATATATTACGATGGACCTCAAATCATTCCATTTAGTGGAGATACAGAACATGTATTTAGAAAAGTAACTAAAAAATATTATTGTTTCTGATTTATAAAAGTAACACATACTAATAATAGCAAAAGTAATACAAATAGCAAAGTGTAAAGCAAAACATTTTTAAAAACCACTCCTAGTTTCATTATCCAGAAAAGATAATAACTTTAATGTTTAGATTTGTATTGGTATGTTTTCACACTGCTATAAAGATACTACCCGAGACTAAGTAATTTATGAAAGAAAAAGGTATAATTGACTTACAGTTCTACATGGATGGGGAGGCCTCAGGAAACTTACAATCATGGTGAAAGGCAAAGGGGAAGCAAGGCATGTTTTACATGGCAGCAGGAGAGCAAGAGAGAGCTCAGTGGAAACTGCCAGACACTTACCAAACAATCAGATCTTGTGAGAACTCTCACTATCACAAGAATGGCATGGGAGAAACTGCCCCCATGATCCAATCACCTTCCACCAGGTCCCTCCCTCAACATGTGGAGACTGATGAGATTTGGGTGGGGACACAGTCAAACTATATTATTTTGCCCCTGGTTCCTCCCAAATCTCATGGTTTTTTTCACATTTCAAAACCAATCATGCCTCCCAACAGTCCCCCAGAGTCCTAACTGATTCCAGCATTAACTCAAAAGTTCAAGTCCAGGTGGGCACAGTGGTTCACGCCTGTGATCCCAGCACTTTGGGAGGCCAAGGTGAGCAGATCACCTGAGGTCAGGAGTTCGAAAACAGCCTGGTCAGTATCGTGAAACCTTGTCTCTACTAAAGATACAAAAATTAGCCAGGCATGGTGGCAGGACTTGTAATCCCAGCTACTTGGAAGGCAGAGGGAGGAGACTCATTGAACCTGGGAGGCAGAGGTTGCAGTGAGCCAAGATTGTGCCATTGCTCTCCAGCCTGGGCAACAAGAGTGAAACTCCATCTCAAAAAAAAAAAAAAAGTCACCTCAAAAAAATAAAAGTTCAAGTCCAAAGTCTCATCTGAGGCAAGACGAGTCTCTTTCACCTATGAATCTGTAAAATCAAAGGCAAGTTAGTTATTCCAAGACGGGCAGTACAGACTTTGGGTAAATGTTCCCATTCCAAATGGGAGAAATTGGCTAAAACAAAGAGTCCACAGGGCCCATGCAAGTCCAATGCCCAGTAGGGCAGTCAAGTAAAACTTAAAGCTCCAAAATAATTTCCTTTGACTCCATGTTTTGCATCCAAGTCACGCTGATGCAAGGGGTGGACTCTCAAGGGCTTGAGCAGCTCAGCCCCTGTGGCTTTGCAGGGTTCACCCCCTGCGGCAGCTCTCATGGGCTGGAATTGAGTGCTTGTGGCTTTTCCAGGTGTATAGTGCAAGCTGTCTGTGGATCTACCATCCTGGGGTCTGGAAAACAGTGGCCGTCTTCTCATAGCTCCACTAGGCAGTACCCCAGTGGGGACTCTATGTGGGGACTCCAACCCCACATTTACCCTTTTCACTGCCCTAGCAGAAGTTCTTCATGAGGACTCTGCCTCTGTTGCAGACTTCTGCCTGGACATCCAAGTGTTTCTGTACATCCTCTGAAGTCTAGGCACAGATTCCCAAAGCTCAACTCTTATCTTCTGCTCACCTGCAGGCCCAACACCACATGGAAGCCATCAAGGCTTAGGGCTTGCACCCTCTGAAGCAATGGCCTGAGCTGTACCTTGACCCCTTTTAGCCAGAGCTGGAGCTGGAACAGATGGGATGCAGGGCACCAAGTCCTAAAGCCGTTCCAGTGAGAAAACCATTTTTCCCATGCGGCTTGTGATAGGAGGGGCTACCATGAAGATCTCTGACATGCCCTGGAGATATTTTCCCCATTGTCCAGGCTATTAACTTTTGGCTACTCGTTACTTATGCAAATTTCTGCAGCTAACTTGAATTTCTCCCTAGAAAATGGGTTTTTCTCTTCTTCACATGGTCAGGCTGCAAATTTTTCAAACTTTTATGCTCTGCTTCCCTTTTAAACATAAGTTTCTCATCTCCATCTGAGACTACCTCAGCCTGGACTTTGTTGTCCATATCACTATCAGCATTTTGGTCAAAACCATTCCACAAGTCTCTGGGACTTTCTAGACTTCCACACATCTTCCTGTCTTTTTCTGAGCCTTCCAAACTGTTCCAGCCTCTGCCTGTTACCTAGTTCCAAAGTCACTTCCAAATTTTCAGGTTATCTTTATAGCAATGCCCCACACTCTGTGGTGGGCATTTGCTGTATTAATCACTTTCACAGTGCTATAAAGAATACCTGAGACTGGGTAATTTGTGAAGGAAAGAGTTTTAATTGACTCACAGTTCAGCATGACTGGGGAGGCCTCAGGAAACTTACAATGATGGTGGGAGGCAAAGAAGAAGCAAGGCACATTTTACATGGTGGCAGGAGAGACAGAGAGCATGCAGGGGAAACTGCCAGACACTTATGAAACAACCAGATCTCACGAGTCTCATGAGAACACCCTCATTATCATGAGAACAGCATGGGGGAAACTGTCCCCATGACCCAATTACCTGCCTCGACACATGGGAATTACAATTGGAGATGAGATTTGGGTAGGGACACAGCCAAACTATAACAGATATATTTTCTTTAATTCTCTTTTCTGTGCATATTGCATTAAAAATATTTTTACATAAAAAATGACAAGGGACTTATACGTAGTTTTCAGTTCTACTCTTTTCACCTGATTTTTGTTTGTTTGTTTGTTTGTTTGTTTTGAGACAGAGTATCGCTGTGTCGCCCAGGATGGAGTGCAGTGGCACAATCTCGGCTCACTGCAACCTCCATCTCCCGGGTTCAAGTGATTCTCCTGCGTCAGCCTCTTGAGTAGCTGAGATTACAGGCAACCACCACCATGCCTGGCTAAGTTTTGTATTTTTAGTACAGACAGGGTTTCACCAGGTTGGTGGCAAACTCCTGACCTCAAGTGATCCGCCCGCCTTGGCCTCCCAAAGTGCTGGGATTACAGGTGTGAGCCACCATACCTGGCCTCACCTCATGTTTTATCCAGAGCAACAAATACTACTTTTTCATTAATGTCCCAACAATCTCTATAGTCCATTCCTGCTTTATTTTCTAGTATGTGATATTTCGTAGCTAATGTTTACTAACACTTATCACCACCTACATGCTGCACTTTTTAAAATCTTTATTTTGTTTGTCTATCTCCTCTCCCACTCCTCTATACACATACAAAAAAATAATATCCATGAAGACAAGAATATATTGATTTTGTTCTCTATTGTATCCCCAGTGCCTGAAATGGTGCAGGCACATGACGGGTACTCTATTTGTTGCATGAACAATCTCATAGGGGAAGGTATAGTGGCACCATCACAGTAGATACCTTTAATTTAAAAATTGATTAGATAATGTTAAGTACTACATTGAATGAATATGAATAATATTCATTACAAAGTCAATCCTTCTCATGTCTTATATCAAGTACCAATTTCTAGTTATGTAAGCTAACATGTATAGGTAATGAAATGGACAATTCCTCATGACTAATGAATTAGAGGCTTGCAGTTTGTACATAGTTTTGTTCTCAAAATTCTCTTTTTTCCAGAAGTTTCTCTTATCTCATCCTCTTTGCCCTGTCTTTTCCTTGTGCTTCATGCATTCCCTATAATCCTGTGTTCTAACTTCACTGTTTTCTAAAAATTTGCAGTTTGTCATACATATATACTTACTCTTTGAACTTGATTTCACTTTTTTTTTTTTTCCAGATAGGGTCTCACTCTCTCACCCAGCCTGGAGTGCACTGGCACAATTTTGGCTCACTGCAGTCTCCACTTCCTGGGCTCAAGGGATCCTCCTGCCTCAGCCTCCTGAGTAGCTGGGACCACAGGCGCATGCCATCATGCCTGGCTAATTTTTTTTGTATTTTTGTAGAAGCAGGGTTTCACCATGTTTCCCAAACTGGTCTCGAAGTCCTGAGCTCAAGTAATCTGTTCTCCTTGACCTCCTAAAGTGCTGGGATTACAGGCATGAGCCATTGTGCCAGGCCTAAATTTGATTTCACTTTGATTAATGTTTTGTTCATTTGTTCAGCTACATCTTATAATACATACCTTCAATGAAATTAAGCAATTCCCTACATTACCTAGATGTTAGGTGATAGGGAATGTACCTATATGAACTCCCATCTTCTATATAATTAAAACCTGGATCATTAGAAATATTTGTATTCAATAATCCTGTCTCTTATTGTTATCAGTAATGTTTGTATTTTCCCTATTCTTTTACATGTGTACATAACAAGATGCATATAAAAGTTACATTTTTAACTCCACTCGATGCTATAAAATTATTTAAATAAGATAATGCATATGAAAGTGCTTGGTTGTGAACCAACTGGTATAGGTCAGGAAAAAGAAATTTTAAAAATAGAAAAAATTTAAAAAGAAAGTGCTTGGTAAGCTTTCAAGCACTATGCATACATTATCCCAATGCAAGCATCTCAAACTAATACAGTATGTCACTTACACATACCATTCCCTGTGTGAAAATCCTTCACATGCTGGAAGGCCATCCCCAAATCCTCATTCCAATTTTCAGTCTGAATAAACCTAGTTTGTTTAAAATTTCCTCCTACAATCTCTTTCTCAATCTCTTTTTTTAATCCCTTAATGATTTTTGTATTTTCTGACTTTTCTCTGATCCGTTATTTAGCCTATCTTTGTTACTATGATGATCTAACAAGTGAACCTCACTTTATCAAATAAAGCTATGTGAAAATAGAATCTGTATAAATTGTGTCATATTACAAACCCACTAAGAGTGCTAGTTCCTTTTTTTTTTTTTTTTCTTGAGACAGGGTCTCACTCTGTCACCCAGGCTGGAATGCCGTGGTGCGATCATAGCTCACTGCAGCCTCGACCTCCCCGGCTCAAACGATTCTCCCACCTTAGTCTCCTGAGTAGCTGAGACCACAGGCACGCACCACCATGCCTGGTTAATTTTTAAATTTTGTTATAGGGACGAGTTCTCCCTATGTTACCCAGGCTTGTCTCAAACACCCAGCTCAAGCAATCCTCCTGCCTCAGCCTCCCAAAGTGCTGGGAGTACAGGTGTGAGCTACTGTGGCCAGTCCCTAGTGTTTCTTAAAGATCCTGTGTAGAGAGGAAAAGGGCATTAGAAAATAAGATATGTTTATGAGTTCCTGCTCTACTGCTGATCTGTAATGTGACCTTGTTACTGAGCTTCTAAGCCCTAGTGTCCCATCTGTAAAGTAGAGGCTAACTGTCAATCCCTCCTGCAGTGTCTCCCAATAGTTGGGGTCATGGGGCCCACTTAAAAACATGCAGGAGTGTTTTCAGTCCTCACAATGACTGTGGGTGGTTGTTGCTATTTAATGAGGAGACTGAGTGTAAGGGGAGTGAAGGGCAGGGACATAAGTATCCTGCAATGCCTGGGGCAGTCCCTCTTAACTAGAAATTGTCCTGCCACAAAATGTTGGTAGTGATGTTAGCGATAAACAGATAAAGCAATTCCTTGCAGATTTCCCCTGATAAACTAGTGAGCACTAGATGGCAGAATGGGAGCACTTTATGATTTAAAAACAAAAAGAAGGCTGGGCGAGGTGGTTCACACTTGTAATGCCAGCACTTTGGGAGGCTGAAATGGGAGGATCACTTGAACCCAGGTTTCAAGACCAGCTGTCTCTATAACAAAATGGAAAAAAATAGCTGGATGTGGTGTTGTATGCCTGTATGTCCCAGCTACTTGGGAGGCCAAGGCAGGAGGATCGCTTGAGCCCAAGAAGTCAAGGCTGCAGTGAGCTGCTGGGATTGCAACACTGCACTCTAGCTTTGGTGGTAGAGTGAGACCCTGACAAAAAAAAAAAAAAAGGAAAAAAATAAAGAAAACCAAAAAACCATTCAGAACCCATGAGACTTTTCTGCCCGCTAAGATAATAATTTTAAAATTGTTTCCTTATGTCTGTCCAAATAAAATCTGAAATTCTCATGCTATGTAGAAAATATCTTTAAAAACTCTGATCAGCTCACCAGTCAGATAAGGAGACGTCTGTTAATGACTTTAGAAACAGATGAGCTGATTTTCATTGTGTCTGTGTTTCTAAAGTATTGCTTGGCTTTAGTCAAATCAGGTAAGCCATATTCCTAGTTGTCAATTGTATCAGATGCTTCTTTGGACATAGATGTTCTTTGTCCCTTTGAAGGCCTAAGTTAAAAGAACTTTTCTGCGGCTCTTCCTTACACCTCTCTCCTCGCATCTCAGGGTTTCCTTTGCCTTGCAGCCCCTTCTGGACACTACTAGGGGCAGGCATCCAGACATGGGCAACGTGGAAGCCCAGTAGGTGAACTTATGATCTTATAGATCACAGCTAATGGATAACATCTTCCTCTTTTCTACTGCCTTCCCCACTAAGCGGGCAGTCCTGAGATACAGTGTATTCTGATTCTTAAGAGCATAGCACTTGGCAGCAACTCACACATGACATCCTCACTTTGACTCTTCCTCCTTCCTTGTTTCACTGTTTTTTTCCTTAACTCTTCTTCTTTGGGATTGTACTCCCTAATACAATTAAAGAACATAAACTCACTGCTTCAGACTCTGCTTTTGGAAGATCTCGCCTAAGACATAAGTGAAGTGGAGCATTGAAACCATCATTTGGTTATTTCAGACCAATCTCTTGCAGAGATCAGTTTGGATTAATTTACAACACAGGATGTTAAGTACACAAGAACAATCATATTGCCAATTGGCAAGTAAAATAAGCTGTCAGCACTGTCCAACCATCATACTACATTTCTCCTATAAGCTCACTTTCCTATTCATTGAGATATCTGTTTCATAGAATCTCTATCTTCATGCCTATTCAACTGGCAACCTCTCTTCAAATTAAATTGAGAAAGTAGAAACCATCAGATGGGCATGGTCTCATAATCTTATCATTAGATCTGTGAACCCATCTGTATCTGCCCTTTCCTCCTCCTTCTCTCCTGTTTCATCTGATGATGTGTTCTTTCTCCTGTGGTTGGCCCGTTCTTCAATATAGATCTAATTCCCTTTGCTCTCCTCAGGGGATTGGTTCCTTGTTGTTTTCCACTTTTTCTTCCACCCTCTCACTTCACTGAGTTGTTCCCATCTGTATTCAAAATATTCTCTCATCTTTAAAAGACCTCCCTTAATTTCACATTCTCCTCCAGTTATTTCTACACTTCTGTATTTCCTATCTCAGTTAAGCTTCTCTGAAGGAAAAGCTGTAATCCATGTTCTCACCTTCTATTTATTTACTCCTCAGCCTACTTTAATTAGGCTTCTGCCTCCATCACTTCACTGAAACTGCCCTTATTGAAGTTACTAATGACTTCTCTGTTGCTCAATCTAATGATCATTTTTTATGGCTTCATTTTAACTTAGCCTCAAGCAGCAATCAACACAACGAAGCATTCTCTCCTTTGTATACGCCCTTTCCATGGCCACCTTTTAACCCCGCTCACATGCTGTTATTTCTCCATCTCCTTTGTGTGCTCCTCCTTTTCTTTCTGTTGCTCCTGTCCTCAGTCCTCGAGGCTTGGTCTAGACCTCTCCTGTACTCATTACATACTTAGGCATTCTCATATACACCCATGACTTCAAACTACACCATTTGCAGATGACTCACAAATGTGTAGCAACAACCAAGACCTCTCCCTTGAACTTTATTTCCATCTAGTGCTTACTAACTTATCTTTGAATATCAAATGCACCTCAGTCTCAGCATGTCTAAAAAGCCAACTCAGCCCAGGCAACACAGGGAGACCCTGTGTCTACAAAAATTAAAAAATTAGCCGGGTGTGGTGGCACGCGCCTGTAATCCTAGCTACACCAGAAGCTGAGGTGGGAGGATCGCTTGAGCCTGGGAAGTCAGGGCTGCAGTGAACCGTGATTGCACCACTATGCTCTAGTCTGGGAGACGTAGTGAGACCCTATCTCAAAAGATTAAAAAAAAACAAAACAACAAAACATTAAAAAGCCAACTTGGCCAGCCATGGTGGTTCATGCCCATAATCCCGGCACTGTGGGAGGCCAAGGTGGCCACATGACTGGATGTTAGGAATTCTAGACCAGCCTAGCCAACATCTTTTTTAAAATTTTTATTTATTTATTTATTCATTTATTTTTTGAGACAGAGTTTCACTCTTGCTGCCCAGGCTGGAGTGCAACGGCTCGTTGTCAGCTCACTGCAACCTCAGCCTCCCGGGTTCAAGTGATTCTCCTGCCTCAGCCTACCAAGTAGCTGGGTTTACAGGCATGCACCACGACTCCCGGCTAATTTTGTATTTTTAGTAGAGACAGGGTTTCTCCATGTTGGTCAGGCTGGTCTCGAGCTCCCAAACTCAGGTGATCCACCTGCCTCAGCCTCCCAAAGTCCTGTAATTACAGGCGTGAGCCACTGCGCCCAGCCCATAAAACCCCATCTCTACTAAAAATACAAAAATTAGCTGGGCATGGTGGTGCACACCTGTAATCCCAACTACTCAGGAGTTTGAGGCAGGAGAATCACTTAAACTTGGGAGGCGGAGGTTGGAGTGAGCCAAGATAGTGCCATCGCACACCAGCCTGGGCAACAGAGTGAGACTCCATCTCAAAAAATACATAAATAAAAATAAAAAATAAAAAGCCAACTCACTATTTCCATCCCCACCCCACACCAACTCTGCCCCAATCTGGTTGTCTTTCAGTTTTTCCTGTTTCAGTGATTGGAATCACTGTCCATCAACTCATATAAGAAAAAACGTGGTTAAGGGAAACACTCCCTTAAACAATCCATCACTAAGTTCTATCTATTTTTACATATATTAAATCTATTAAAAATATTCATTCAATCTTTCTACTTTGCCACAACCACTGCCACCAGAGTATATCAGTATCTCTTGCCTGGACTACTCCAATTTTTGTTCATCCAACAGCTAGAATGATGTTTCCAATCCCCAAATCTCATTGTTTCACCCAGTTGCTTAAACGCCTTAAATGGTTTCTATATAATTTAGAATAAAATAAGAAATCCTTAACATAGCCTGTAAACCCCGCCATTTTTTGCTCTCCAACTGATTTTCTTTTGCTCTTTGTGTTTTCAACACATTGGCTTTCTTTTACTTCCTTTCCATGCACATTCGTACCACAGTATCTTAGGAAATGCCTTTTCCTCTGCCTAGAATGCGTTTTTTCTAGTTAGTGCCTCTTCAATTTTCCAAGTCATATTATACACTCTCTCCTATGTTTTGTTTTTGTTTTTGTTTGTTTGTTTTTGAGACAGAATCTTTCTCCTGTTGCCCAGGTTGGAGTGCAATGGCATGACTTCGACTCACTGCAAACTCTGCCTCCTGGGTTCAAGCAATTCTCCTGCCTCAACCTCCCAAGTAGCTGGGATTATAGGTGTGCGCCACCATGCCCGGCTAATTTTGTGTTTTTAGTAGAGACGGGGCTTCACCATGCTGATCAGGCTGGTCTCGAACTCCTGACCTTAACTGATCCACCTGCCTTGGCCTCCCAAAGTGCTGGGATTACAGGTGTGAGCCACTGTGCCTGGCATCTCCTGTATTCTAAGATAGAAATAATATGTGTAAGAGCATGTCCAAAGAGCTCACAAGGCTTTGAGTTAAAGCAGTGGCTTCAGGGATTAAAAGTCAGAACTCGCCGGGCGCGGTGGCTCAAGCCTGTAATCCCAGCACTTTGGGAGGCCGAGGCGGGTGGATCACGAGGTCAGGAGATCGAGACTATCCTGGCTAACATGGTGAAACCCCATCTCTACTAAAAATACAAAAAACTAGCCGGGCGTGGTAGCTGGCGCCTGTAGTCTCAGCTACTTGGGAGGCTGAGGCGAGAGAATGGCGTGAACCCGGGAGGCGGAGCTTGCAGTGAGCCAAGATCACGCCACTGCACTCCAGCCTGGGAGCACAGCGAGACTCCGTCTCAAAAAACAAACAAACAAACAAAAAAAAGTCAGAACTCAATTTGAAACATCCCTAGAAGGTAAAATTATTTTAATTGTATGTCTATTTTGATGGTGGCAAGGAGTAAGAGGAAGGTTGGAGGTCATCTCCAAATCTTTTGAGTTGTTTGACTGAATATCTAGAGGTTTCTTGAAGGAAGATGACAAATTAAAGAGAAGAAATGGGTTTACAAGAATGACTACCAGTTAATATCTAGCAAAATTAAACATACATATTTGTTTTTTGACTTAGCAGTTACACTTCTAAGGATCTGATATGGCTTGGCTGTGTCCTCATCAAAATCTCATCTTGAATTCCCATATGTTGTGGGAGGGACCTGGTGGTGGGTAATTGAATCATGGGGGCAGATCTTTCCCATTCTGTTCTCATGGTAGTGACTAAGTCTTATGAGATCTGATGCTTCTATAAGGGGGCAGGTCTTTCCCATGCTGTTCTTATGATAGTGAGTAAGTCTTTTGAGATCTGATGCTTCTATAAGGGGGCAGGTCTTTCCCATGCTGTTCTCCTGATAGTGACTAAGTCTTATGAGATCTGATGCTTTGTCAATTTTGGCTTTTGTTTCCATTTTTTTTTGATGTTTCAGCCATTAATTCCTTGCCCATGTTTATGTCCTGAATGCATTGTCAAGGTTTTCTTCTAGGGTTTTAATAGTTTTAGTTTTAACATTTATGTCTTTAATCCATCTTGAATTAATTTTTGTATAAGGTGTAAGGAAGGGATCCAGTTTCAGCTTTCTACATATGCCTAGTCAGTTTTCCCAACACCATTTATTAAATAGGGAATCCTTTCCCTATTTCTTGTTTTTGTCAGGTTTGTCAAAGATCAGATGGTTGTAGATGTGTGGTATTATTTCCGAGGGCTGTAGTCTGTTTCATTGGTCTATATCTCTGTTTTGGTACCAGTACCATGCTGTTTTGATTACTGTAGACTTGTAGCATAGTTTGAAGTCAGGTAGCATGATGCCTCCAGCTTTGTTCTTTTTGCTTAGGATTCTCTTGGCAATGCGGGCTCTTTTTTGGTTCCATATGAACTTTAAAGTAGTTTTTTCTGATTCTGTGAAGAAAGTCATTGGTAGCTTGATGGGGATGGCATTGAATCTATAAATTACCTTGGGCAGTATGGACATTTTCACGATATTGATTCTTCCTATCCGTGAGGATGGAATGTTCTTCCATTTGTGTGCTCTTTAATTTCATTGAGCAGTGGTTTGTAGTTCTCCTTGAAGAGGTCCTTCACATCCCTTTTAAGTTGGATTCCTAGGTATTTTACTCTCTTTGTAGCAATTGTAAATGAGAATTCACTCATGATTTTGCTGTTTGTCTGTTATTGGTATATGGGAATGCTTGTGATTTTTGCACATTGATTTTGTGTCCTGAGACTTTGCTGAAGTTGCTTATCAGCTTAAGGAGATTTTGGGCTGAGACAATGGGGTTTTCTAAATATACAATCACATCATTTGCAAACAGAGACAATTTGACTTCCTCTTTTCCTAATTGAATACCCTTTGTTTCTTTCTCTTGCCTGATTGCCCTAGCCAGAACTTCCAACACTATGTTGAATAGGAGTGGTGAGAGAGAGCATTCTTGTCTTGTGCCAGTTTTCAAAGGGAACGCTTCCAGTTTTTGCCCATTCAGTATGATATTGGCTGTAAGTTTGCCATAAACAGCTCTTATTATTTTGAGATATGCTCCAGCAATACCTAGTTTATTCAGAGTTTTTAGTATGAAGGGCTGTTGAATTTTGTCGAAGGCCTTTTCTACCATCTATTGAGATAAACTTGTGGTTTTTGTCTTTGATTCTGTTTATGTGATGGACTATGTTTACTGATTTGCATATGTTGAACCAGCCTTGCATCCCAGTGATGAAGCCGACTTGATCTTGGTGGATAAGCTTTTTGATGTGCTGCTGGATTCGACTTGCCAGTATTTTATTGAGGATTTTCTCACTGATGTTCATCAGGGATATTGGTCTAAAATTCCTTTTTTTGTTGTGTCTCTGCCAGGCTTTGGTATCAGGATGATGCTGGCCTCATAAAATGAGTTAGGGAGGATTCCCTCTTTTTCTATTGATTGGAATAGTTTCAGAAGGAATGGTACCAGCTCCTCTTTGTACCTCTGATAGAATTTGGCTGTGAATCCGTCTGATCTTGGACTTTTTTTGGTTGGTAGGCTATTACTTATTGCCTCAATTTTGGAGCCTGTTATTGGTCTATTCAGGGATTCAACTTCTTCCTGGTTTAGTCTTGGGAGGGTGTATGTGTCCAGGAATTTATCCATTCCTTCTAGATTTTCTAGTTTATTTGTGTAGAGGTGTTTATAGTATTCTCTGATGGTAGTTTGTATGTCTGTGGGATCAGTGGTGATATCCCCTTTATCATTTTTTATTGCGTCTATTTGATTCTTCTCTCTTTTCTTCTTTATTAGTCTTGCTAGCAGTCTATCAATTTTGTTGATCTTTCAAAAAGCCAGCTCCTGGATTCATTGATTTTTTTGAAGGGTTTTTTTTGGTGTGTGTCTCTATCTCCTTCAGTTCTGCTCTGATCTCAGTTATTTCTTGCCTTCTGCTGGCTTTTGAATTTGTTTGCTCTTGCTTCTCCAGTTCTTTTCATTGTGAGGTTAGGTTGTCAATTTTAGATCTTTCCTGCTTTCTCTTGTGGGCATTTAGTGCTATAAATTTCCCTCTACACACTGCTTTAAATGTGTCCCAGTGATTCTGGTACATTGTATCTTTGTTTTCTTTGGTTACAAAGAACATCTTTATTTCTGCCTTCATTTTCTTATTTACCCAGTATTCATTCAGGAGCAAGTTGTTCAGTTTCCATGTAGTTGTGCCGTTTTGAGTGAGTTTGTAGATGTCTATTAGGTCTGCTTGGTGCAGAGCTGAGTTCAAGTCCTGGATATCCTTGTTAACCTTCTGTCTCGTTGATCTGTCTAATATTGACAGTGGGGTGTTAAAGTCTCCCATTATTATTGTGTGTGAGTCAAAGTCTCTTCATAGGTCTCCAAGGACTTGCTTTATGAATCTGGGTGCTCCTGTATTGGTGCATATATATTTAGGGTAGTTAGCTCTTCTTGTTGAATTGATCCCCTTACCATAATGTAATGGCCTTCTTTGTCTCTTTTGATCTTTGTTGGTTTAAAGTCTGTTTTACCAGAGACTAGGATTGCAACCCCTTGCAGAAGAAATTTCTAAGCAGCAAAGCATTCAAGAGGTGTCTTGGGTGCTGTTAAAGGCATTCAGTTTTATGAAAAAGCAGAGCATAAAAGTTCAGAAAATTTGCAGCCTAACAGTGCAACAGAAAAGAAAATCCCATTTGCTGAGGAGAAATTCAAGCCGGCTGCATAAATTTGTATAAGTAACAAGGAGCTGAATGTTAATCCCCAAGACAGTGGGGAAAATGTCTCCAGAGCATATCAGAGGTCTTCATGGCAGCCCCTCCCATCACAGGCTTGGAAGCCTAGGAGGAAAAAGTGGTTACATGGGCTGGACCCAGGGTCCCCATGGTGCGTGCAGCCTAGAGACTTCGTGCCCTGCATTCCAGCCACTCCAGCGCTGCCTGAAAGGAGCCAAAGTAGAGTTCGGCCTGTGGTTTCAGCGGGTGCAAGCCCCAATCCTTGGCAGCTTCCACATGGTGTTGAGACTTCAAGCACATGGAAGTTAAGAATTGGGGTTCGGGAACTTCCGCCTGGATTTTAGAAATTGTATGGAAATGCTTGGATGCCCAGGTCGAAGTTTGCTGCAGAGGTGGGGTCCTCATGGAGAACCTCTACTAGGGCAGTGCAGAAGGAAAATGTGGCGTCAAAGCCCCCACGCAGAGTCCCTACTGGGACACCGCCTAGTGGAGCTGTGAGAAAAGGGCCACCATCCTCCAGACGCCAGAATGATAGATCCACTGACAGCTTGTACCGTTTGCCTGGAAAAGATGAAGACACTCAACATCAGCCTAAGAATGTAGCCAGGAGGGAGGCTGTACCCTACAAAGCCACAGCGGTGGAGCTGCCCAAGACCATGGGAACCCACCTCTTTCATCAGCGTGACCTCAATGTGAGACATAAAATCAAAGGAGATCATTTTGGAGCTTTAAGATTTGACTGCCCTGATGAATTTCAGACTTGCATGGGGCCTGTAGCCCCTTTGTTTTGGCCAATTTCTCCCATTTGGGATGGCTGTATTTACCCAATGTCTGTACCCCCATTGTATATAGGAAGCAACTAACTTGCTTTTGATTTTACAAGCTCATAGACAGAAGGGACTTGCCTTATCTTGGATGAGACTTTGGACTGTGAACTTTTGATTAATGCTGAAATGAGTTAAGACTTTGGGGGACTGTTGGGTAGGCATGACTGGTTTTGGAATGTGAGGACATAGAGCTGTGTGGAGGCAGGGGCAGAATGACATGGTTTAGTTGTGTTCCCTCTCTCAAAAAACAAACAAACAAACAAAACTGCCAGGCATAGTGGCTCACACCTGTAATCCCAGCACTTTGGGAGGCTGAGGCAGGTGGATCACTTGAGGGTCAGGAGTTTGAGACCAGCCTGGCCAATATGACAAAACTCCGTCTCTACTAAAAATGCAAAAATTATCCAGGCATGGCCCATGCCTGTAATCTTAGCTACTTGGGAGGCTGAGTTATGAGAATCCCTTGTACCTGGGAGGTGGAGGCTTCAGTGAGCCAAGATTGTGCCACTGTACTCTAGCCTGGATGATGGAGTGAGACTGTGTCTCAAAAAAAGAAAAAAAATAGTTAGTCATATCTAAAAATACTTTCACAGCAACATGTAGACCGGTATTTGATAAAACATCCAGGCACCATAGCCTGGCCACAGGTACTCCCCTAGTTCTATCTGGAAAACACTAATTCTTGCTGCTCATTTGGAGTAGCGACCCTATCTTCCCTTCTCAGAGTCAGCATAAACCCAGCTAGATTATGCTATCACTCCACATAGCTATTGACTTTGCTGTTCAGGCCCAGTAGCACTGTAGAGGACAAGTCTTCCACGGAGAGTGCTGGCACTTAGTAAGGAGAGGCAGGCCACTTCTGCAGGTTCTAAAGGTTTAGCTAAGCCTAGGTAACACAAATCTTCAGGGGCACTCAACCAGATTTCTCCATCCCATGTTTCAGAATCCCAGGTTTTCCCAACCAAGATCCTGACATTAGCATACAGACCTCTTTGGTTAAGTGTTTTTGAGCTAGGCAATTCTAACTATTCAATCTTGAATTTGGTTTTCAGCTTTTTCTGCTACTCACTACAGGAGGTAAGAGCCTCTTTCTAACAAGGCTCTCTTGCCTTCACAATTAATTTTGCCCTCAGCTTTTCGTTATCCCTCTATAAAGTGTAAATATAACTTATTAACAAGACAATAGTCTCACATGCATTGCTTCCTTCCCCATGCCTGAATTATTACACCAACCGAGGTACCCCCCTTCACCAGAACATCCTCTCAAGTTACCACTGGTGACAGTTTTGGCAACTGGGCCACCACCTTGTATTAGAGATGATCCGTGATCCAATTTCTACCTTGTGTGATTTTCCTTTAGTCAGAAGAACTTCCTTTAACACTTTGTTGTTTTTTTTTTGAGATGGAGTTTCACTCTTGTTGCCCAGACTGGAGTACAACGGTGCCATCTCAACTCACTGCAACCTCTGGCTTATGGGTTCAAGCAATTCTCCTGCCTCAGCCTCCCAAGTAGCTGGGATTACAGGCATGTGCCACCACACCCAGCTAATTTTTTTGTATTTTTAGTAGAGAAGGGGTTTCACCATGTTGGCTAGGCTGGTCTCAAACTCTTGACCTCAGGTGATCCACCTGCCTTGGCCTCCCAAAGTGCTGGGATTACAGGAGTGAGCCACTAAGCCCAACCCCTTTAACATTTCTTGTAGTGCAGGTCTATTGGCAATAAACTTTCTCAGCTTTTATTTGTCTGACTCTATGTTTTTTTTTTTTGTTTATTTTTTTTTTTGTTTATTTATTTTTTTTTTTGAGACGGAGTCTCGCTCTGCCGCCCATGCTGGAGTGCAGTGGCCAGATCTCAGCTCACTGCAAGCTCCGCCTCCCGGGTTCACGCCATTCTCCTGCCTCAGCCTCCCGAGTAACTGGGACTACAGGCGCCCGCCACCTCGCCCGGCTAGTTTTCTGTATTTTTTAGTTGAGACAGGGTTTCACCGTGTCGGCCAGGATGGTCTTGACCTCCTGACCTCATGATCCGCCCGTCTCGGCCTCCCAAAGTGCTGGGATTACAGGCTTGAGCCACCACGCCCGGCCCTGACTCTATGTTTTACCTTAACTTTTATTATATTTTTATTTTTTAAATTTCATTTTATGAATGTCTAATCTGCCAGCATTTTAAAAATTTATTTTTATTTTCTAAATTTTATCTTGTGATACTTTCACTTTTAAAGGATATTTTTTCTGGGTATATAGTTCCAGATTGACAGTTTCTGTCACCCTTCAATATTTTATGTTGCTACGTTTTTTTTCTGGCTAGCATTGTTTATGAAAATGGCCCCTGTGTGTAATATGTCTGGGTTTTTTTTTCCTGCTGCATTTAAACTTTGTTTATACACTTGTGTTTGGCAATTTGTTTATTATGTGCCTTCGTTTGGGCCATGTGCTTGTGTGTGGGTATATATGTGTGTTTTTATTGGGTTTGATATTTGTTGAACTTCTTGGATCTGTGGGTTTATAGTATTCAAAAAATTTAAAACTTTTCCAACCATTATTTCTCCACTCCACTAGGATTTGAATTATATGCATGTTATATTGCTTGATATTATCCACAAGTCACTGTAATTTTTCATTATTTTTTGTTCTTTTTCGCCTCTGTGCTTCACTTTGCGTGTATTTCAGTTGACTATGTCTTCAAGTTTAACCACCTTTTCTTCTGTAGTATCTAATCTGTTAAGCCTATTCAGTGAATTCTTTTATTTAGAATATTGTATTTTAGTTTCCACTGTACTCTTTTTAGAATTTTTTTTCTGAATTATGTTTGTATTTCTCTTTAAATTTTTGAACTGCTTTAAAATTCCTGCCTGCATCTGTTATTTCTGGATGATTTATATGAGCTTATTTTTCTCCTGATTATGGGTGACCTTTCTTTCTTTTCTTTTTTATTATTATTATTATTTATTTATTTTTGACAGATTCTCATTCTTTGCGCAAGTTGGAGTACAGTGGTGCGATCTCAACTCACTGCAACCTCCACCTCCTGGGTTCAAGTAATTCTCATGCTTCATCCTCCTGAGTAATTAGGATTACAGGCACGTGCCACCACACCCGGCTAATTTTTGTATTTTTAGTAGAGACAGGGTTTCACCATGTTGGCCAGACTAGTCTTGAATTCCTGGCCCCAAGTGAGCCACCTGCCTCGGCCTCCCAAAGTGCTGGGATTACATGTGTGAGCCATCACGCCTGGCCTATGGGTCATCTTTTCCTCCTTCCTTGTATGTCCAGACATTTTGATTGGACATTAGACATTGAGATTTTATAATCTCCAATATGTAAATTTTGATGTCTTTTTAAAAAGAATGCTAAGCTGTTTTGAGATCGGCTTACTTTTGAGGCTTGTTTTAAGTTTTACTGGGGTGAACCCAGTACTCTGTAGCCTTTATTCTAGGACTAGTTGAATTCTACTACTACGGTATGAGACTTTTACTACTGTGGTATGAGCCTTCTCAGGTTTCTATCATATGCTATAGGTGTTCAATAATGTCTCGGTTCTTTAGTTCGTTGTTACTTGAATATCTCTCTGCTCTTCTGTGGGATTTGAGAATCGTTCAGCTTGCAGGTCTTCAGTTATTGTTTTCCAGCCTTACGGAGTTTTACTCTATGTATTCAAAACTTATTATTCAACAACAGACGCAGTCGGTTCCCATGCAGTTTACTGAAAATCTTTTTCTGTGTGGCCCCCTCTGCTTTGGTACTCTGCTATGAAAATTCCAGCCATTTTAGCCTTCCTTCAATTCAGCGAGACATCTGTGCTCCTTCTCCCTACTTCATATTCTGTAGAGTACCCCCAAGTAAAAAAAAATGGGGCAATCATAGGGCTTTTCTCATTTTTTTCCCTTTCCTTAGAGGTCAGAGATTTGTTATGCTTATTGATCAAATTCTGAAAACAGTGGTTTCATATATTTTGTCCATTCTTCTAATTTTTTTTAATAGCAGGAGGGCAAGTCCAATACTAGTTATCCCATTATGATGGAAGTGGAAGTTTTGTATAGTAAATGTTTTGATAGATATAGGCAAATAATTAATCCAACCACATAGGTCTTATAGTAGTCTTGCAAAAAGACTTTCTAGAGAAAAGAATGCCTCCTTTAAAAGAGAAGCCAAAAGGAGAAGGGGTAGAGGATATTTTAGGCTATTTCAGATAAGGAAATAGCATACACAGAGGCAGAAAGGCATGCTAGAACTATCAAAAATATAGCTGAAGCCTACAATAAGACTTGCAGAGAAGCAGGGACAGAAATACAGAGAGATTATTTAGGAGGACATCAATCATGAATATTTTCCTTTTGTATTTAATATAGCAAAGAGGACTAAAAAAGGATGCTTAATTAATTAAGGTATAGGCAGTGATTTGAACATTATAATTTCTTAATTACATTGTAATTGTAAAGTGATGGTTATGAAAACTGTATGGCAGTGAGGGATGTTTATAATATGTTAAATGGAAACAACAGAATGTAAACATTTGTATAAATACTAATATCATAATTTTAAAAAATCAGATGCATAGGAAATAACATCATAAGGAAATGTACTAAAAAATAATTGTACAAATGTGGTAGAAAATGAATAATGGTTGGCCAGGAGCAGTGGCTCATGCCTATAATCCCAGTATTTTGAGAGGCTGAGGTGGGTGGATTGCTTAAACTTAGTAGTTCAAGATCAACCTGGGCAACATGTTGAGACCCTGTGTCTACCAAACAAAATAGGAAAATTAGCCAGGCATGGCGGTGTGTGCCTGTGATCCTAGCTAATAGAGGGGTTGAGGAAGAAGGATCATTTGAGCCTAGGGGGGCAGAGGTTGCTGTGAACTGAGATTGTGCTACTGCACTCCAGCCTGGGTGACAGAGCAGACCCTGTCTCAAAAAATATATATAAAAATAAAAATAAAGAATAATGGTAGCTGGGCATGGTGGTGCGTGCATGTAATCCCAGCTACTCAGGAGGCTGAGGCAGGAGAATCACTTGAACCCAGTAAGTGAAGGTTGCAGTGAGATGAGATTGTGCCATTGCACTCCAGCCTGGGCGACAAAGCGAGACTCCATCTCAAACAAAAACAAAACAAAACAAACAAACAAAAGAATAATGGATAGTGAATATCCACTAAAATTAAAAAAAAAAAAAAAGAATAGTGGATATTGGTATGATCCTTCTCAGGAAAGAGCACAGACCAAGCACAGACGTTTCACTGAATTGAAGAGAGAAAGAGATCAGAAGTTAGGGAAGCTGAGCTGGCTGGAATTTTCAGAGCAGGGTACCAAAGCAGAGGGAACTACACAGAAAACGGTTTTCCCTCACTTTGTAATGTTTTAGATACAGACACACTTTGGAGATATTGTAGACTCAGAACCAGACCACTATAATAAAGCTAGATCTCATTAACGCAAGACACACAAATTGTTTGGTTTTCAGTTATGTTTAGACTATCTGGTAGTCTATTAAAAGTGTGCAATAGCATTATGTCTAAAAAAGGCTCATGATCATCTGAGGTTTCAACAAGTTGTAATCTTCGCCTGTGGAGGGTCTTGCCTCAATGTTGATGGCTGCTGACTGACCATAGTGGTGGTGGTTGAAGAGTGAGATGGCTGTGGCAATTTCTTAAAGGAAGACCAGAATGAAGTTTACTGCATTGGTTGACTCTTCCTTTCATGAAGGATTTCTCTGTAGTATGTTAAATTATTTGACAGCATTTTACCCACAGAAGAACTTTTAAAAAAATTGGAGAGATGGCAGCCATAGCATCCTAAAATGTATTCCTTAAATATCATTATCCCTTACTCCATGGACTGCAGACTAGATGTTGTATTAGCAGGCGTGAAATCAGCACTCATCTTCTTGTACCTCTCCATCAGAGCTCTGGGGTGACTACATGCATTGTTAATGAGAGTAGTACTTTGAAAGAGAGGTTTTTTTTTTTTCTCTCTGAGCAGTAGGTCTTAACAGTGGGCTTAAAATATTCAGTAAGCCATGCTATAAACAGATGTGCTGGCCTTTAGGCTTCATTTTTTCCATTTATAGTGCACAGGCAGAATAGATGTAACATGAATTTTAAGGGCCTTAGGATTTTTTGAATGATAAATGAGCATTGGCTTCAACTTAAAGATACCAGCTGCATTGGTCTCTAATAAGACAGCCAACCTGTCCTGAGAAGCTTTGATGCCAGACATTGACTTCTCTTCTCTAGCTAGGAAAGTCCTAGATGGCATCTTCTTTCAATAGAGGACTGTTTTATCTACATTGAAAATCTGTTATTTGGTGTAGCCACCTTCATCAATGATCTTAGCTAGATTTTCTGAGTAACTTGCTGCAGCTTCTCCATTAGCACTTGGCTGTTTCACCTTGCACTTTCATGTCCCGGAGATGGCTTTTTCCTTAAACCGCATGAACCAACCTCTGCTAGTTTTGAACTATTCTGCGGTTTTCTTACCTCTCTCAACTTTCATAGAGTTGAAGAGAATTAGGGCCATGTTCTAGATTAGGCTTTGGCTCAAGGGAATGTTGGAGCTGATTTCTTATTTAGATCACTAAAACGTTTCCTATATCAGCAATAAGGCTATTTTGCTTTTGTAACATTTGTGTGTTCACTGGAATAGCACTTGTAATTTCCTTCACAAGCTTTTCTTTTGCATTTACAACTTGGCTAACTGTTTGGTACAAGAGGCCTAGCTGTCAGCCTATCTCACTTTTTGACTTGCCTTCCTCGCTAAGCTTAATCATATCTAGCTTTTCATTTAAAGTGAGAGATGTGTGACTCTTCCTTTTACTTGAACACTTAGAGGCAATTGTAGGGTTATTAACTGGCCTAATTTCAATATTGTTGTGTCTCAGGGAATAGGGAGGCCAGAGGAGAAGGAGAGAGGAGAAGGGAATGGCTAGAAAGTGGAGCAGTCAGAACACACACAAAATGTATTAAGTTTGCTATTTTATACGGGAATGGTTTGTGGTGGTCCCGAAAGAATTACAATAGTAACATCAAAGATCACTGATCACAGATCATCTTAACAAGTAATAATAATGAAAAAGTTTGAAATATTCTGAGAATACCGAAATGTGACATGAAGACACAAAGTGGGCACATGCTGTTGGAAAAATGACATTGATAGCCTTGCTTGATATAGGGTTGCAACAAACTTTCCATTGCAAAAGTGTACTATCTGTGAAGCACAAAAAAGTGAAGTGCAATAAAATCAGGTATGCCTGTATTCTGTGCTTTGATACTAAAAAGGATGGTGTTGAGGAAATGTCAATGCGTATACATATGTGCATACCTACATACATACAACTCTTCCCCTCAGTGCTTTGGTTTTCTACTCTGTAAAGTGGAAATTTTAATAGTATGACTCTTATTTAGTGTGTGAATTAAATGGGATATAATGTACTTACATAAGCACTTAGCAGCACAACCCTTGAACCATATTCAGGGTGTGTATTAGTCCATTTTCACACTGCTGATAAAGACATACCCGAGACTCGGTAATTTGTAATGAAAAAGAGGTTTAATGAACTCACAGTTCCACGTGGCTGGGGAGGCCTCACAATCATGGCAGAAGGTGAAAGGCACATCTTACATGGCAGCAGACAAGAGAGAATGAGAGCCAAGTGAAAGGGGAAACCCCTTATAAAACCATTAGATCTCATGAGACTTATTCACTACCACGAGAACAATATGGGGGAAACTGCCTTCATGATTCAATTATCTCCCACTGGGTCCCTCCCATAACACATGGGAATTACTGGAGCTACAATTCAAGATGAGATCTGGGTTGGAACACAGCCAACCCGTATCAGTGTGTCATTTGTTTTTCACCAGGACCACTGCTGCACCTATGTGGGATATTTATTATGCTGTATTATGCAATATTCCCAGGTCCCAATCACTATGTACACGTAGTAACTCCCAGTCATAGTGACTATGAAAAAATGTTATCACACACTTCCAAATACTTTTGGTTGAAAACTACCTGTGAAAGAGTTATAAATTAAAAAGTATAGGAATAGATATATGAAGGTAAGGGTTCTTTCTTGCTCTCAATTCTTTGGTAAAACACAATCCTACACAGGAAACAAAACAAAAGCAATGTGGTGTGGTGGAAGGTGCACAGAACTGGGAATAAGGAGACTTGGGATCTTCATTTTTCTCTATTGTAAGCAAATTCCTTAGTCTCTCTGGGTTAATTTCCTTCTTGTAGAACGAGGCTGTGGTCTAAGCTACCACCAAGAGTCTTTCTAGTTCTAAGAGTGGATTATTTTTATGCATTGAAGGAATAATTTTTCTGATGTGCCTTTTTTTATGTGGCAAAGGTGGTCACAGAGGGGAGTGTCATAGGCCAAACAATTCCTTTCAAATGATGAACTTCAGCACCACCCTAACTCATGTGTCTGAACTCTTTCTTCCTTACCTGGGGATGATTTTACCCCATGTAAAAAAGAAATTAGCATTATTTCTCCCCCGCTCTTTTTTTTGGTTTGTTCCTAGGACTGAACACAGGCTAAATGTCTAATCAATGTTTATTTGAATAAATGGATAAATCCATGAAACATAGTATTTATGTAACATAAGAAAAGTTGTGTAGTGCAGCCTTTATGTATTTAAATATACCTATGTAATACATTTGCACGTTTTTAGACATTATGATTTATTTATTGGGGATATGTAATTTTTAACAAAGTATAACCATACCTTTGTTTCAAAACACTTCTTATTGAAGACTGAAATACAAATCTTTTTCGGTTTTCTTTTATTTCTTTTTTTTTTTTTTTTTTGAGATAGGGTCTCACTCTGTCACCCAGGCTGGAGTGCATTGGTGCAATCTTGGCTCACTGCAACCTTCCCATCCCAGGTTCACATGATCCTCCCACCTCAGCCTCCCAAGTAGTTGGGACCACAGGCACATGCCATCACTCCCAGCTAATTATTTTTGTATTTTTGGTAGAGATAGGGGTTTCACCATGTTGCCCAGGCTGGTCTCGAACTCCACCCACCTTGGTCTCCCAGAGTGTTGGGATTACAGACGTGAGCCACTGTGCCCAACCGAGATACAGACCTATGTTAATAAAATGACATGAAGAACCTAGGTCAAGGAGGGATTAATCCATATCTATATGTATCACTCTCTCTGTATCTAGTTAGCTATAGCCTCTCAACTCAATCTCTCTCTCTCAACACTTTTTTTTTTTCTTTTTTTGAGATGGAGTCTCACTCTGTCACCCAGGCTGGAGTGCAATGGCACAGTCTCAGCTAACTGCAACCTCTGCCTCCCGAGTTCAAGCGATTCTCCTGCCTCAGCCTCCCAAGTAGCTGGGATTACAGGCACCCGCCATCACACTTGGCTAATTTTTGTATTTTTAATAGAGATGGGGTTTCACCATGTTGGCCAGGCTAGTCTCTAACTCCTTACCTCGTGATCTGCCTGTCTCGGCCTCCCAAAGTGCTATAGCCACTGTGCTCGGCCTGACTCAAAACTTTTTCTTCATGTTTTTAGTATTAGTAATGACAAGGAGCGACACACACAGTTTAATAATTTATTATAAATATCACTCACAGAATGTATTAGGTGATCCGTACTAGGTCTCTCAATTATTCTTGTGACTAACTGCTTGGATGACCACGAGGACCACTGTGCTGTTATTGGAGACTGTGTGAATAGAGAACCCGAGTGGTGCAGCCACATGCAGCAACTCTAAGCATACATTTCTAAAATTTTTATGGACATATTTTTCTATCTCCTCATTTGAAAAATCATAGAGCACAACTCTCAGGTTAGATCAATATCATATCTTAGCATTAAACTGGGAGTCTGCTAAATTATTCTATTTAAGAATTTTGATCATTTTAACAGTAAAAATAATATAATAGTAGTGTGTCTTCTCAGAAATTGTTTTCTTTTCTTTTCTTTCTTTCTTTTTTTTTTTTTATTAAGAGACAGGGTCTCTCTATGTTGCCCAGGCTGGTCTCGAACTCCTGGACTCAAAACAATCTACAATCTCAGCCTCCCAAAGTGCTGGGACTCCAGGCATGAGCCACACTGCCTGGTTCAGAAATCTTTCTAAAGATATTTTAATAGAGTCATTTTAGTCTACAAAGAATTTCCACATTCATTATTTCATTGTGTTTTTACATTAACCCAGTGTATAAGATCTGTAATTCTCACTTTATCAAATTGAGAACTGAAGCTCAGGGAGGGATAGCAACTTACCCAAAGTCACACAGCTACTTAGGGACAGACTTAGGATTCTAATTGCTACTTTTAATAATCTGTTCATTATGCTACTTTTTTAAAAAATTAGAAATAAGTTGCATGTGCCAGAGATAATTTCAATGACCTCATAGGTGGGTATGAAATCAAAAGCTGTTTAATGATATTACATAAAAGTTCAAAACAGCAGAAAATCTACCCACAGATTTCAGAAAGGTCCTTCCGGGAAATTGAATTTTATTGTACTTTATATTTTAGAAAATTTATTTTATTATTATACAATTGGTTTATTGACTCACTCATTAATTCACCATACATTCTTCTAGTGTTCATGATTGATAAGGTATTTACCTGAACACTCTGTGACTGGCAAAAATGAGTCAGAGACAATCACTGGCATCATGAAATGAAGTATCTCAGAGTCCACAAATACCAGTAACAGCAGACAGAATGTTACAAATGCCATACCAGAGGTATGAGCATAATGTAATGATAAATTAGCAGAGAAACACAAGAGGCAACATAATTTGAATTATTGTCCACATTAAATAGGTATTACTCTTGTAATAATAATAAAATATTATTTGTTGTTTAAAAAAGAGAGATTATTAATTTCATGGTAGGAAAACAATGGTATAAAAGTGGCCATGCCATACTGCCCAAAGTAATGTATAGATTCAATGCTATCCCCATCAAGCTACTATTGACTTTCTTCACAAAATTAGAAAAAACTACTTTAAATTTCATATGGAACCAAAAATAAGCCCATATAGCCAAGACAATCCTAAGCAAAAAGAGCAAAGCTAGAGGCATCACACTACCTGACTTCAAACTATACTACAAGGCCACAGTAACCAAAACAGCATGGTACTAGTACCAAAACATATACATAGACAAATGGAACAGAACAGAGGCCTCAGAAATAATGCCACACATCTAATCTTTGACACCGTCTAATCTTTGACAAACCTGACAAAAACAAGCAATGGGGAAAGGATTTCCTATTTAATAAATGGCATTGGGAAAACTGACTAGCCACATGCAGAAAACTGAAACTGGACCCCTTCCTTACACCTTATAAAAAAATTAACTCAAGATGGATTAAAGTCTTAAATGTAAGACCTACAACCATAAAAACCCTAGAAGAAAACCTAGGCAATCAGGACATAAGCATGGGCAAAGACTTCATGACTAAAACACCAAAAGCAATGGCAACAAAAGCCAAAACTGACAAATGGGATCTAATTAAGCTAAAGAGTTTCTGCACAGCAAAACAAACTATCATCAGAGTGTGCAGACAACCTACAGAATGGGAGAAAATTTTTGCAGTCTACCCATCTGACAAAGGACTAATATCTAGAATCTACAAAGAACTTAAACAAATTTACAAAAACAAAAACAAAAACAAAAAAACTGCAGCCCCATCAAAAAGTGGGTGAAGGGTACGAACAGACACTTCTCAAAAGAAGACATTTATGTGGCCAACAAACATACGAAAAAAAGCTCATCATCACTGGTCATTAGAGAAATGCAAATCAAAACCACAATGAGATACCATCTCACACCAGTTAGAATGGCGATCATTAAAATATCAGGAAATAATAGATGCTGGAGAGGATGTGGAAAAATAGAAAAGCTTTTACACTGTTGGTGGGAGTGTAAATTAGTTCAACTATTGTGGAAGACAGTGTGGAGATTCTTCAAGGATCTAGAACCAGAAATACCATTTGACCCAGCAATCCTATTACTGGGTATATACCCAAAGGATTATAAATCATTCTACTATAAAGACACATGCACTTGTATGTTTATTGCAGCACTGTTCACAATAGCAGAGACTTGGAACCAACCCAAATGCCCATCAATGTTAGACTGGATAAAGAAAATGTGACACATACACAGCATGGACTACTATGCAGCCATAAAAAAGGATGAGTTCATGTCCTTTGCAGGGGCATGGATGAAGCTGGAAACCATCATTCTCAGCAAACTAACACAAGAACAGAAAATCAAGCACTGCATGTTCTCACTCATAAGTGGGAGTTGAACAATGAGAACACATGACGCAGGAAGGAACATCAGACACTGGGGCCTTTTGGGGGTTTGGGGACTAGGGGAGGGATAGCATTAGGAGAAATATCTAATGTAGATGACGGGTTGATGAGTGCAGCAAACCACCATGGCACGTGTATACCTATGTAACAAACCTGCACGTTCTGAACATGTATCCCAGAACTTAAAGTATTGAAAATAAATAAATAAATAAATAAATAAATAAATAATGAAATAAAAAGTGGCCATGGAGGGACAGGCATATATAGACACAAAATTCTTGTTTCTTTGCCCACTGAGTTCACAGGAGAAGGAAAAGAAGCTGCCTTCCCCAGTAAAATTCCAAAAATGCTGTCACCTTGAGAAAATCAGTTTTCAGTTAAGATAAGTAAAATGAGGAATTTTTAGGGCTGCAGGGAACGGGGTGGGGTGGAGTGGGTCTTGGCTCCTATCTTGCACAACTCCCCATTTTAAAGTTGAAGAGGCCAGGTGCAGTGGCTTACACCTATAATCCCAGCACTTTGAGAGGTCGAGGCAGGTGGATCACTTGAGGTCAGGAGTTCAAGACCAGCCTGGCCAACATGACGAAACTCCGTGTCTACTAAAAACACAAAACTTAGCCGGGTGTGGTGGCACATGCCTGTAATCCCAGCTACTCAGGAGGCTGAGGCCGGAGAATCGCTTGAACCAGGAAGGGGAAGGCTGCAGTGAGCCAGGATCGCGCCACTGTACTCCAACCTGGGTGACAGAGTGAGACTCCATCTCAAAAAAAAAAAAAAAAAAAAAAAGTTGAAGAGACTAAGGCATAAATAAGCAAAGATGCTTGCTCAAGATCACATAATCAATCACAATAGAAAGGGAACTCATACTCAGATCTCCAGACCCCACACTGCTCTCATTGAAATACGTAGAATACCATCTGAGGCAAAGAGTTAGGTTACCCTTATTAAATGTCTACAGTTGGTCGGGCACGGTGGCTCACGCCTGTAGTCCCAGCACTTTGGGAGGCCGAGGCAAGCAGATCACTTGAGGTCAGGAGTTCGAGACCAGCCTGGTCAACATGGTGAAACCCTGTCTCTACTAAAAACTACAAAAATGTAATCCCAGGTACTTGGGAGGCTGAGGCAGGAGAATTGCTGGAACCTGGGAGGCAGAGGTTGTAGTGAGCCGAGATCACGCCATTGCACTCCAGCCTGCGTGACAGAGCAAAACTCTGTCTCAATAGAAAGAAAGAAAAAAAAAATCGACAGTTACGCCTCAAAATTAAATTAACAACACTGGTTATTTAATGTTACCAGGATGATATCTATTATATATATAAGAGATGTCATATATATGTGTAGATCCTCTTGGATCCACTTTCAAAATATATATATGTCTACCCGACATCTTGACACTTAGATATCTAATAGATATTTCAAATGTAATATGTCCAAAACTGATTTTTTGATCTTTCCTCCCCAGACCTGCTTCACTCTCAGTCTTTCTCATTTCCTTTGATGGCAACTCCTCTATTCTTGTAGTTATTCAGGCTAGAACCCGTGGAGTTATCTTTGATGCCTCTCTTTTTATCCTACTATGCACCGATTCTGTCAACAAATCCTGTGGAATCTGTCTTAAGAATATATCCAGGAACTGACCATCCTTACCACCTTCTCTACTGTGACCACCTTAATTCAATGGACAGTCATCTCTCTCTCTTGGATTACTGCAATAGACTCTTAACCACACTCCTTGCTTCTACCTGTGTCCATATCCAGTTCTCAAAACAGCCAGACTGAGCTTTTTAAAATGGTAAGTCAGATCATTACTCCTCTGACTCGAGTCTAAAATGGACGTTCATTTTGTTTAGTGTCAAAGCTGAAGTCCTTTCGTGGCAAAAATATTTATAGCAACATTACTCATTATAACCAAGAAGTGGAAAAAACCAAATGAACATATAAACGAAAATGTGTTGTATCCATATAACGGAATAATATTTAGCATTAAAAAAGAGAATAATTGATATGTGTTACAATTTGGATGAACCTTGAAAATACTATGAGGCCAGGCACGGTGGCTCACGTCTGTAATCCCAGCACTTTGGGAGTCTGAGGCGGGTGGATCACCTGAGGTCAGGAGTTCGAGACCAGCCTGGCCAACGTGGTGAAACCCCGTCTCTACTAAAAATGCAAAAATTAGCTGGGCTTGATGGTGGGTGCCTGTAATCCCATCTACTCAGGAGGCTAAGGCGGGAGAATTTCTTGAACCCAGGAGATGGAGGTTGCAGTGAGCTGAGATCACGCAACTGTACTCCAGCCTGGGTGACAGCGTGAGACTCCATCTCAAAAAAAAAGGAAAGAAAAGAAAAGAAAATGTTATGCTAAGTGAAAGAAGCCAGTCACAAAAGATCACACATTGTATAACTCTATTTATATGAAATGATGAAATGTCCAGAATAGGTAAATCTATGGAGACATAAAGTAGATTAGGAACTACTTAGGGCTTGAGGAGTTGGAGGAAACAGGGAGTGACTGCTAATTGGTACGGGGTTTCTTTTAGGGATGATAAAAATGTTCTAAAATGGATTGTGGTGATGTTACGGGTCTCTGTGAATATACTAAAACCACTGCACGGTGTACTATAAATGGGTGTGTGTTATGGTATGTGAATTACATTTCTATATTACATTGCCATAAATCTGTTTTTTTAAAAAAGAGAGTTAGGTAATAGAAAGGAGGGAAAGAACATAATAAAAGGGGCAGTGTATGTTAAGGTCCCATATTAGGAAGGAACTTAATATCTATGAGTTGATAGATATCATGGTACCTATGATATTAGAGAGAAGGCCAATATCCTTAAGGTGTATGAACAAGTTGGAAAATAAGCTGCAGTTAAATAAGACCATAGTATGAGGATTTTAAATTTTATCAGAAGTCCCAAAAGAAAGATTTAGAGGGATTTAAGCAAGCAAATGACATAATCAAATTCCCATTAAAAAAATCATTCTGTCTGGCTGGTGTGGGGAGAATTAGAAGTAGGAAAGTGTAGAAACCGGGAGAGCAATTAAAAGTGGTTGCAGTGGACTAGGAAGAAAGGATGGTTGAATTACAGGCAGATATAAGAGATGGACTTTGGTGTCTATTTTGGAGAGAGAATCAATGAAAGTTGGCAAACTGAGTGGATGTAGGGCATGAAGGATATGAGTAGATGGAGATCCCACTTACTTAGATTGAGAAACCCTGGGGAAGAGTCATTTTAGGCGTAGTTCTGGATTCGCTAAACTTGAGATGTGTTTGAAAATAACCAGGTAGACACATACATCGACAGTTTGATATATGGTTTAGCTTGGGTTTAAATATTGGCTCTGCCATTTACTAGCTACGTGACATTGAAAACCATTATTATTTTTCATGATTCCTTCATCTGTAAGATGGAGTGAACATAAACTACTGTAGCCAACTAATAATCCACTGGCTTATTATAGCTTGTTGGTTTAAGGCACAGACTCTGGACTTCCAAACGCCTGCATTTGGATCCTGGTTCTGCCATGACTATAGTTGTATGATCTTGGAGAAGTTACTTTATCTCTTTAAGTCTCATTTTCTTAATCCCAAAATGGGAATAATAATAGCACCTATCTCATAGGGTTGTTAAATAAGATACGCATAAGATAATGCATGCAAAGTGCTTGGGGCTGTCACCTAGTAAGCAGATATAAGTGGTAGTTAATGTTATTATCTCACTGGGTTGACATAAAGAGATGAGATAATACATACGAAAGGAACCAGCAGGTATTAGATATTCAAAGAATGTTACTAAAGTTTCCTTCTTCATTTTTTCACCTGAATTTTGTCTTAATTAAACTTTCCACTTTTATTTGGACTAGGCTAACCTAGACATTTTCTTAGTATGCCCACCAGTTTAAGATGGGAGATAAAGGTCAATGAACATTGCCGCAGAATGTCTAAGTGGGGAAGCACAATCCAGGTTGGGGAGACAGAATGCAATCAGCAAATATGAACAGTGGACCAGACTGTATAATTCCTGAGAAAAGTGGGGCTGCTTTGGAAAATTGGCTGTTATGAGACGAACCCCACAGCTGTGTGTTTTATCTAATGAATAACAATGAAGCAGGCCTCCTCAAATGACAACACGACTTCAACAGTATCTAAAAGCATCATGCACTCTGCCTGAGACCTTTGTGTGTGTGCCATCCCCACTGGTCCTTCATTCATTCATTCACTTGCTTATTTGTTTATTTTCTAGTTTATTCAACAAATATTTACTGAGCAGCAGGCATCACGGAGACAGAAGGGGGGAAAAGGCGAATGTTCTTAGCTGAATGGAGCGTGAAATATAGTGGGGGAAGACAGGAAAGAAATGAACAAGTAGAATATACAGTGTCAGGCCAGGCGCGGTGGCTCACGTCTGTCATCCCAGCACTTTGGGAGGCCAAGACGGGCGGATCACCTGAGATCAGGAGTTTGAGACCAGCCTGGCTAACATGGCAAAACCCCGTTTCTACTAAAAAATACAAAAAAAATTAGCAGGCGTGGTGGTGTGTGCCTGTAATCCCAGGTACTCCGGAGGCTGAGGCAGGAGAATGGCTTGAACCAGGGAGGTGGAGTTTGCAGTGAGCTGATATCGTGGCATTGCACTCTAGCCTGGGTGATAAGAGTGAAACTTTGTCTCAAAAAAGAAGAAAAGCAGAAAGGAAAGAAGGAAGGAAGGAAGGAAGGAAGGAAGGAAGGAAGGAAGGAAGGAAGGAAGGAAGGAAGGAAGGAAGGAAGGAAGGAAGGAAGGAAGGAAGGAAGGATGTATAACGTCAGAAAAATTCTATGGAGAAAAATAAAGCAAGGTCATCAGGGGAGATGCAGACATGGTGAGCAAAGTAAAGGTCTGAAGAAGGGGAGTACTCCAACAGAGGGAACATTTCGTGCAAAGGCCCTGCTCATTATGTCTCTGTCATTCTGAATCCCATTTTTCCATCCTCCAAAATTTAAAGAAATAGAGAAGTTTCACTGGGCTGAGGAAGATAATGCTCTTAGTATTAGTTTCTAGGGCTGCTGTAACAAATTACCACAAATTGGGTAAATTATAGCAACAGAAATATGTTATCTTACAGTTCTGGAGGCCAGCAGTCCAAAATCCAGCAGGGCCACATTCCTTCAGGGAACTTCTGGAAAGGGACCACTCCTTGCCAATTTCAGCTTCTGGGGGTTGTATCAGCATTTCTGGCTGCATCTCTCCAATCTCTGCCTCTGTCTTTACATGGCCTTCTCTGTGTGCCCATGTCTTCTCTTCTGTCTCTTATAAGGACACTTATCCTTGGATTTAGGGTCCACCTCAGGATGATCTCATCTAAAGATCCTTAAGCCGGGCGCGGGGGCTCATGCCTATAATCCCAGCGCTTTGGGAGGCTGAGGCGGGTGGATCACAAGGTCAGAAGATCCAGACCATCCTGGCTAACACAGTGAAACCCCGTCTCTACTAAAAATACAAAAAATTAGCTGGGCGTAGTGGCACGAACCTGTAGTCCCAGCAACTCGGGAGGCTGGGGCAGAAGAATTGCTTGAACCTGGGAGACGGAAGTTGCAGTGAGCCAAGATAGCATCGCTGCACTCCAGCCTAGGCATCAGAGCTAGCCTCTGTCTTTAAAAAATCCTTAATTTAATTACATCTGCAACTTTCCAAATAAGATCACAGTCACAGATTCTGGCCATTAGGATGTGAAAATATCATCTGGGGGGCTACCATTCAATCCACTACACTTAATAAAGGTGTTTTAGTTCTTCTTTCTCCATGTTATGGACTTTCTCACGTTCCTCATCTTTTTTCTCTAAGTTGAAAAGTTGTCTTCAAGAAATGTTTTTTCTTTTCTTGTTTCTTTTTTTTTTTCTCTCTCTCTCTCCTTCCTTTCCTCCCTCTCTCTCTCTCTCTTTCTTGGAGTGTCTATACAGACATAAGTGAGGGAGATGACTGAGAATTATCTGAGATAGAGACGTTCATGTGACCACAGCCATTAATGTGGTTCAAGGGCAAAATCATGTTGGCATTTGTTTGGGAACTGCAGTTAGTAGGTTAAAATTTCAGAATAATTAATTATTTCTCTGTTGGCCAAACAGGAAATGGATAAATATAATCAATGTTCACAATTTGGAAAATTGAAGAAATTATTCTATTTATCCCTTTTCTCATTCATACCATACACAGCTAAGTTATGTTACCATCCTTATTCGTACTTTCATTTATACTTTTTCTACTTTTTGACAGTTTGAGTCTTTGTTGCAGTATAACATATGTGCAATAGGTACAAAAGCTTTATGTTCACATATTCATCTCACACTGTTTTTACATATCTGTTTAACCGTGTAACCATCATCCAAATCAAACATTCAGAAGGCTTCTTCCCACTTAACAATTCCCTCCCCAAAGGTGACCACTATTCTATCTAGTTCTATCACCATAGACAAGTTACCTGTTTGTGAACTTCTAAAGTGATATAGTATGCACTCTTGTGTAAATTTCTTTTTTTTTTTCCTGACATATGTCTGAAAGATGCATCCAAGCTCTTTTGTGTGGCTGTGGTTTATTTTTTTCAGTACTGCATAGTATTTCACTGCATATCACTGTATGATATACATTTATTCTAATTTGTGTTGTTTCCATTTGTGAGTTGTCATGAATAAAGCTGCCATGAACCTTATTGTACAAGTCTTGTGGTAGACATATGTCATCATTGTTGATGGGCATATCCCTAGAAGTGGAATTGTTGGGCCGTTGAATAGACATAGGTTTAGTTTTAGTAGATTTTACCCAAGACTTTTCTAAAGTAGCTATACCAATGAACTCTCCAGTTGGTCTATATCCTCACCATTTGATATTGTCAAGCTTCTAAATGTTAGCCGTTCTGATGGGTATATAGCGGTGTGGAGTGGTATTTCATTGTGGTTTTACTTTGCATTTCCCTAATGACTAATGATGTTGAGCACTTTGTCATATGTGTATTGGTCACTCGTATATCCTCTTTTGTTAACTGCCTATTCAAGAATTTTGCCCCCCCCTTTTTTTGAAAACAACAACAACACATCTTTGGTTGTCTGTCTTTTTCTTATCGGTTTGTAGGAGTTCTTTATTTACTCTGGATATACATCCTTTTAGTGAATATCCTTTTTGGCCATGCATTGTTCCAATCTGTGGCTTACCTTTTTATTTTCTTAATTTTATGTTTTAGGGGTCAGTAAACTTTTTTCGTAAAGGGCCAAATAATAAATATTTTAGGTTTTGCAGGTCATGTGGTCTCTTTTGCAACTACTCAGCTATGCCATTTAGTGCAAAAGCAGCTACAGACAATATGTTTACTGAATAAGCATGGCTGTATTCCATTAAAACTTTATCATTCTTTTTTTGATTATTTTTCACCCATGTCAAAATTTAATAATTATTCTTAGCTCACAGATTGTACAAAGACACTTGACAGCCTGGGTTAAGTTTATAGTCTGATATGGTTGGGCTACGTCCCCACCCAAATCTTATTTCAAATTGTAGTTCCCATAACCCCCATGTGTCATGGGAGGTACCAGGTGGAGATAATTGAATCATGGAGGTGGCTTCCTCCATCCTGTTCTCATGATAGTGAGTTAGTTCTCACAAGGTCTGATGGTTTTATAAGGAGCTTCACCCCACCACTCACTCTATACTTCTCCTTGCTGCCTCTATGTGAAGAAGGACGTGTTTGCTTCCCCTTAAGCCATGATTATAAGTTTCCTGAGGTCTCCCCAGCCCTGTGGAACTGTGAGTCAATTAAACCTCTTTCCTTTGTAAATTACTCTGTCTTGGTATGTCCTTATAGCAGTGGGAGAACAGACTAATATATAGTCCATAGTTTGGCAGCTCAGGTGTATTTAATAAATACAAATTATGAATTTTAATGAATTTCAGTTTATTAGTCTCTTCTTTTGTCATCAGTGCTTTTTTATAACTATTTAAGAAATATTTGCCTATCCCAAAATCATGAATATATTATCCTTCATCTTATTCTAGAAGTTTCATTTTATTATTCATGTTTATGTCTATGATCCATCTGGGATTAAGTTTTATGAAAAATGTAAAATAGAGGTTTCACACATTTGCTTGTATGTACTTAAGTTATTATAAATCTTTTTCAATTTTATTATGCAACTATGACTTATCTGTTCATTGAAGCTTTCCCTGATACCCTTACCTTGCGCGTGTGACTTTCCTATAGTCATTCTTTCAAGAACTACTTTTTGAAGCCTTATTATGTACCATGTTAGGCCCATGGTGTGGTTTGTGTCTGAAGAAAGTTATAGTTTTTTGAAGAAAACAATTTAAACTATACAATGAAATATGATAATATTGCAAGTATTTGTTCACATGTTTTTCTTTCTTTTTTTTTTTTTTTTTTTGAGACGGAGTCTTGCACTGTCCCTGGGCTGGAGTGCAGTGGTGTGATCTCAGTTCACTGCAACCTCCGCCTCCTGGGTTCAAGCGATTCTCCTGCCTCAGCCTCCCAGGTAGCTGGGATTACAGGTGCCTGCCACCACACCCAACACATTTTTTGTATTTTTCGTAGAGACGGGGTTTCACCATGTTGGCCACGCTGTTCTCAAACTCCTGACCTCGTGATTCGCCTACCTGCTTTGGCCTCCCAAAGTGCTGGGATTACAGGCATGAGCCACCGCGCCTGGCCCTGTTCACATGTATTTCTAAAAATTAGTCATTTGAAGAAAAAAGCCATAAGCATTAATTTTACTATCTCTAGCACCTAGCATAAATCCTAGCGTAGAAAAGGTGATCATGAAATTTGATGAATGATTAAATGAGCAAGTAAATACACATATACATTGAATAAATATACACATATATATAGTGAGTATATATATACACATATATTTTAATTCAGTGAATACACATAAATGTTTATATATATGTGCCCAACATGCACACAAACAACCTTCCACTCTTTCCTCCCAGATGAACACAATTAAAGTACCACTTCAGAAACCACTAATTTTTTTCCTTTGTGCTTTGGACCAGGCATCCCCAACCCCCAGGCCACAGATCAGTAGTGGTGTGTGGCCTGTCAGGAACTGGGCTGCATAGCAGGAGGTGAGCCACCAGCCAGCGAACAAAGCTTCATCTGTATTTACAGCTGCTCCCCATGGCTCACATTACTGCCTGAGCTCTGCCATCTGTCAGATCATCAATGGCATCAGATCCTCATAACAGCCCAAACCCTACTGTGAACTGCGCTCACAAGGAGGAGAATCTAATGCCCGATGATCTGTCATTGTCTTCCGTCATCCCCAAATGGGACCGTGTAGTCACAGGAAAACAAACTCAGGGCTCCCACTGACTCTACATTATGGTGAGTTGTATAATTATTTCATTACATATTACAATGTAATAATAATAGAAATAAAGTGCACAATAAATATAATGTGCTTGAATTATCCTGAAACCACCCCTGCCGACCCCCCTCCCTGGTCCATGGAAAAATTACCTTCCAAAAAACCAGTCCCTGGTGCCAAAAAGGTTGGGGGCCGCTGCCTCAGACAGACAAAGTTTATTCACTATAGATTAATGACTAACGTCTTAGCCTTTTCACAAGATGGTGCCGAAGATGAAGAAGGAAGGTCTTGCCCCTCCGAAGCTGATGCCAAAGCAAAGGCTTTGGCCACAAGAAAAAGATTCATATGTCACCCTCTTTCTAGTGACCCAAGGCACTGTGGTTCTTGAAGCAGCCCAGATATCCTTGGATGAACGCCCCCAGGAGAAACAAGCTTACTCACTCTGCCTCATCAGTTCCACTGACCACTGAGTCTGCTATGAAGAAGACAAAAAACAACATCCCAATCGAGATGGATTGATGGATAACAGAATGATAGATTCAGAGTCTTGCTCTGTCACCCAGGCTGGAGTATTAATAATAGAGTATTAATGGCAGATTCTGGGGAGTGGGCATATGAATGCTCACGGTAAATTATTTTCAACTTTTCTGTATATTTGAAAGTCTTCATAATAAACTATAAAGGAAGTAATGTGCAAAAACAAAAAAGAAAACAATGATACACTTGGGTTCATTGTGGATGTCAAAGTCAACAAATAAGCACCAGATCAAATAGGCTATGAAAGAGCTTTATGACTGCTGTGGCCAAGGTCAACACCCTGATCAGGCCTGGTGGAGAGAACGCATATGTTCAACTGCCTCCTGATTTACGTTTCGGATGTGGCCAAGAAAACTGGGATCATCTAAGTTGAGTCCAACTGGCTAATTCTAAATATTCACCAGAAAAATCATCATTTTAGAATAATAGTAATAAAGACTTGATGGCTCCTATCTCAGACTGCCTGGGTTCAAATCCAGGCTCTATCACCTAGCAGTTAAAGTTACTTAACTTTCCTGTGCCTCAGTAGCCTCACCTGTAAAATGAAAAAATCTTCCTCACAGGAATGTTTGGAATATTAAAGGAGTTAACACATATCAAATAATTAAAGCCTAAAGGTTCAATGAGGACAGGAATTTTTGTGTTTTATTCATTGCCATATCCCTAGCTTATAGAAGAGTGTTTGGTACATACCAGATGCTCAATAAATTTCTACTGAATGAATAACCAATATCTGGATTGTCAAAACTGAATAACTGTTGGCTATTATTTTATGTATGCTATAAAAGTTCTTAATTCCCATTTCAATCATTCCCTATCCACCAATTAATGCCATTTTCACTTTGGGAGCCATGGCACTTTCCTATAATGACACAAGATGGCAGCATCACTCTCCTTTTAAGTTATCAGCCATGCTCTAGTTTGACCAATTTTGGAAATTCTCTGAAGCATTTTTATTTGCAAGTTCCTCCATCCATTCTACTTTTTTTTTTTTTTTTTTTTAATGAACAACATTAACTGTTTGAATTACCATAAGATTACCTCCTAACTGCTCTAATTTCTAGCTAAGGAAAGATTACTACTTGTAAAAAGGTAAAAATGTTGACATGAATCCAAGACTGCTTTCCGGTGCCACTACGATTTTGTGTCCTTAAAGCTCCCTTTCTGTAACAAAAAGTTGCTTGACAAATTATGAAGCCAAATGCTGTTTCAAAGACACACGGTGCAACAATGCTGTTCCCTTCCAAGCCTGTAAGAAATTACAAACAAAATACAACCTCCCCTCTGTCTCTTTACTAAAGACATGAAGCTAATTCTTCAGTGCCTCTAAGTTACTCTGTGAATTCAGTGTTGAACAGCAGAAATTTCTGAGCACCTTTCAGTGTGAGACCTTGTGGGGTAAAGAAAAAAACCTTTAGTTTAGAAATTAAGAGACCTGGATCTAGTGGCTCTTTAGAAATCTTCTCACCTCCAACTTTAATCAAATCTCCTATCTTTCCAAGATTCAGTTTCCTTATTTCTAAAACAAGGAAAATAATATCCGCCTTACCTATTCGGAAACGAGATCAGTAAATGTAAACGGCATTATAAACTGTAAGGAGTATAACTGTATTATAAATATTATAAACTGTAAAGCATTATACACTTCACCCTGCATGAGCTAATGTTAGAATCATTTTCATTTTACCTATGGGGAAAACCAGTTCTATCCAGTTAAGTGAGCTTGCCTCAGTTTTCTCATCTGTAAAATGGGACTAATGAGAGCAACTCCACCTACTTCAGTGAGTTGTAAGGATAAAATAAGATAATAGAGGTGAAAGTGCTTTTAAAATGAAAGTACTTTCACTTGTACTCTCACAAGATTATTAGCTTAAGCAAATGGCTTTTCTTGGATTTCACAAACAGTTCTGAAGGAAACAACGTATAAGTAAATCGTTCAAGAAAATAAGTATTTTGAATTATTACTTTCTGAAACCTCAAGAAATTGCATATTTTAAAAAGACAGGAGTTGAGAGGCTGAAGATGTTATTTTATGTAGGGAAAGATGACTACAATTAAGTGGTTATATTCAAGGTGGTACTTCATAAATGCATTTTAAATAGCTGTATTTAAATGAGGTATTTTGTAGAAATAAAGTGTTCATTGAAAATATTAACATTCAACTTGCCAGACGCAGTGGTTCACGCCTGTAATCCCAGCGCTTTGGGAGACCAAGGTGGGCAGACCACTTGAGGCCAGGTGTTCAAGACTAGCCTGGCCAACATGGCAAAACCCCGTCTGTAGTAAAAATACAAAAATTAGCCAGGCTTGGTGGCCATGCCTGTAATCCCAGCTACTTGGGTGTCTGTGGCATGAGAATCGCTTGAACCCAGGAGGGCTGCTGCGAGCCAAGATCGCATCACTGCACTCCAGCCTGGATGACAGAGCAAGACTCTGTCTCAAAGAAAAAAAAAATTAACATTCAACTAATATTTATTGATTGCCTATTGTGTATCAAGCATTTTCAAATGTACTATTTCATTTTATACTTTTTAACCATCCTCAGAACTAGAGAAAAATGCCAGTCCCATTTAAAAGTTGAGGAAACTGAGGTTCAGGGAGGTTATTCAGTTTGCCTCAGGTCAAACAGCAGAACCAAGGTTTTCTGACTTCCAATCCCCTGCCCCTTCCTGCCTTTTCTCAGGAGTATTACTGTAAATGTTTCCATTCAGTCCTCTGGAAGCATGCGTGATATCAAATCCAACACTTATAGCAGCAAACTAGCAATTTTTGTTTAGTAAAAAACCAGAGGTGGAATATGAATGTAACAGTTTGGAAGAATCTGGATAAATAGACACTTCTTAGCCAAAACGTCTATGTCTTCTTAATTTCAATGGCTTAAGAAACTTAGGCTCTTACCTTTTGACTATACAATTTTATATAAAGGGACTCAGCTACTTTCCTCTTAAATATTTCTACTTTCCTCTTAAATGTTTCTAGAGCCAATTCATATCTTTTCAAAACTAAAAATAATTAATTATTAAATATTAGGAGTCAAAAAGAGAGAGAAAGAAAATTATGAGGTAAACAGAGATCTTAGAAATGAAAGCCATTTAAGTCTGTTAGGAGGTATCAGTTATGTAAGAATGATGTGCTGTTGTTGCCACACGTAATAAGTCAATCTTAAAAAGGCATTTATCCCCGCTGATGTTATAGTTTTTATACAGACCAATTTAATGAACTGGATGTCATTTTAATGTGTGAATTTTGGTAAGTTTGTTTGCCAGAAAGTCTAATTACTTAATTACCTTGAAATGACACCATTCTAAATTATCAAGTCTGTTTTGCTGCATTTTATTTGCTGGTAAGATGATTCAACTTTAGGATTTAAGGCAAAGAGGCCTTCAAATTTATATGTCTGGTTAGTTGTTTTATTTCCCATTATCCAAATAATGATATTGACACTATATTTTATTAGCTGTTCAAATCAGTTTTATAATAACAAGTATTTGTAGCGATCCCTTGAAGAGTTATCCAAATATAATACCTGTTTGCATAGAACTACATACATCAATGAACACTATGATCTTTTAGTTATGGAAAAATAGCCCACAGAGCCTTATAAACGGAAATATAAAACTCTTATTTAAACATCCATTTATTTTCCCTTTTATCTGCTTTTGGAATAACAGACTTTGTGAGACAGAGTCTCCCTCTGTTGCTCAGACTGGAGTGCAGTGGCATGATCTAGGTTCACTGCAACATCCACCTCCCCAGTTAAAGCGATTCTCATGTCTCAGCCTCAGAGAGTAGCTGGGACTATGGGTCTGCACCACCACACCAGTATTTTTAGTAGAGATGGGGTTTCACCATGTTTGCCAGGCTGGTCTTGGAGTCCTGGCCTCAAGTGATCTGCCTGTCTTGGCCTCCCAAAGAGCTAGGATTATGGGCATGAGCCACTGCACCCAGCCAGTCTGACTTTTAGAAATATGTGTATTCTTAAATTAATAAAAGTCATTTCACATATAAGGAAAAGCAGACAGGAAACATACAGGGAGATACCTATAAAATTCATGTAGTCACTATTTCTTTCTTTGGCTTAGGATTTCACCTTTATTTATTGCGGTATCAAGGTCAAGTCTCTCCCCTCATGGAGCTAACAATCTTTGAGGGACAAATTATGACCACTTGCAAGTAAGACAAGCCACTATATTCCACTGCACATGACACTGTCTTATTATTTCACTTTGCAAGTAATCTCATTATTTGCAAAGTGAAGCAATCAGACAGGGCCGTGTCCAGTGGAATAAGACCTTGAGTGTCTACTCAAGGTCTTTTAGAGCTCAAAGGAGGGAAAGATCAGAGAGGCCTGCAGTTTCAAGAAAGCTTGCTTTTAGATTGGAATTCCAAAAGCATGGTTTGGTGACTAAGAATTTCAAGGATAATTATAATTACAAAGACTGTTGAGTAGGCAAAGACCCTGAAATCCTGAATTCCTCTTAGAATGTCAATAATTATGAACCTGGCCTTGTTTTGTTTACACTCTTTTAACATTTCAAGAGAAGGTGTTTCTCAATAAAAAGCTACCTCAAGAATCTATCTTCTGAACTACCTTGGCTTTTACCTGTGCTATTTGAATTGAGAGTGCTGTGTCTGATTTGCAGTTGGATGCTTCAGCTCCAAAACTTCTTGGGAGAGGCAGATCTTCTTACTTCCAGAAGATAGCAATGTTGTCTTTCTTCGCAAGCCCCACTTACTAATTGGTTCCAACTTGAACTTAATTCAGTACACAGCAAATCCTGTGCTAGGTACCAGAGAGATGCCGTGGCGCGGATAACCTACACAGCTTGCTAGTTTTTAACCATCTGTAACACTATATCAGGCCGAGGTAGGCTCAGGCCTGTAATCCCAGCACTTTGGGAGGTCAAGGCGGGCGGATCATGAAGTCAGGAGTTTGAAACCAGCCTGACCAACATGGTGAAACCCCATCTCTACTAAAAACACAAAAACTAGCTGGGCGTGGTGGCGCGTGCCTGTAATGTCAGCTACTCAGGAGGCTGAGGCAGGACAATCCCTTGAACCCGGGAGGCGGAGATTGCAGTGAGCCAAGATTGTGCCACTGCACTCCAGCCTGGGCAACAGAGTGAGACACCACCTTAAGGGGGGAAAAGAAAACAGTTATAAGCAAAGTGAAGTTAATTCTGTGCAGGAGTCAAGAAAGTACTCAGAGAAGAGGTGACATTTCAGAGGATACTAAAGCAAGAGAAGCACTTTCCTAAGTAGAGGAGGAAAGGGTATGCATTATAGGCAGAGCATGTAGGAGAGCAGGGGTGTGTAGTCTGAAAGGATTGTACCAGAAAGGGCAATTGTACCAGAAAGGGTTGATAGTGGCTGCATATAAAGTTATCAAAACCCAAAATAAGTCAGTGTAAGAAAGAACATGATTTGTGTAATCTATCAAAAAGCTACAAATATTTCCATTTCTGGATGCACACAAACAGCCACCTGTAGAAAACAACCATTTATTGTCCACTGTGCCCAGCTCCATGCTAGGCACTATAGAAGATACAAGGGAAGGCCCTTGCCCTGGAAATGTTTATTCTCTTTCTAGAAAAAAGATTAACTCACATAAAATAATTAAAAATAAGATGCCAGCCTCTAAGGAAAAGTGTTAGATTGTCTGAAACTCAAGCAGGGAGCATTTTGGCTGCCCTGGAATTCCCCATAATAGTGCAAGTACTCTTGGGGCCAGGAGAGGGGTTGGATGGCCTGACTCCTTCACCCAGAAAAAAGGTAATGGCTAACCCTCATAGAGCACTTCCTACGTACTGGGCACTGTTCTAGGAGCTTACACGGACTAACAAATTAAGTCTTCACAACCACTCTATATGAAAAGGAATAGTTATCTCTATTTACATATGGGGAAACTGAGGCACAGAGTCACAGGATTGAAATCCAGGAGATGTGGTTCCACAGTCGTGCAGTCTTTTTCATCTTAGTATTCTCAAAATCCAGCACAGTACCCGGTGCTGGATGTTAAGATCTTAAACAAACAAACAAAAAACTAGTTTTCCTTAAAAATTATATTTTCAGGGTAATACAATTCAAGTCACAACAAAGACGTGAAGGCCTCATGTTTGTAAGGGAGGAAAAATGCATTTTCGTCGTACAGCCCTAACTTTTACTTGACCCAAGGCCAGCAAGAAAATGTTTCTTTTTATTTATATATATTTTTTCTTTGGTGACAATTTGGTGTTTCTGAACGCTAGGGGCTCCCGGTTTCTCTGGTTTGAGAGCAACTTTTCCTTTTAGGACTTTTTTTTTTTTTTGAAGGGGGTGGGGGAAAATGTGGCCTTAATTATCCTACGTCTTAGGCAGCTCAAGGAAGGGGCTGTGCTTTCAGAATCCCATCCGAGCCAAGTAAGGAGGTCCCTCTTTCTCTCTCCCCCCACGTCTTCTCTTTTTAAAGGACCTCGTGAAATAGAAGTGCAGAAAACAAACCCAGGCGATCACAGCAGCAGCCGCCGCGGCAGCAGCACCAACAGCAGGAGGAGCAGGAGGAGGAGGAGGAGGAGGCAAAGTTGGAGTTGGGGCTGGCGCTCCGGAGTTGCTGGACTCAGCGCAGCTCCCATTCATTAAGGAACCAGCTGCGGAGGAAGGTGGCCGAGCGCCCGCGCTGCCCACTCGCTCGCTCGCGCACTCAGACGCGCGCCAGCCCAGCGCGCCCCAAGCTGCGCAGCTCTGCAAAAGTTTCTGCTCGGGATCTGGCTCTCTTCCCCTTGGACTTTCGAACGATTTGGGGTTGAGAGAGGAAAGCAGAGGCGCGCAGGAAGAGCAGAAAACACCACATTCTGCAGTTGGAGGCAGGCAGCCCGGGCTGCACTCTCGCCGCCGCGCCCGGAGCCGGGGCCAACCGGCCACTCTCCGCAGCAGCGTCGGCCAGGAGGCGACTCGGGCGCCTGGGTGTGTGGCTGCTATTGCGGGACGTCTTCGCGAGGCGGGAGGCTCGCGCCGCAGCCAGCGCCATGCAAAACTACAAGTACGACAAAGCGATCGTCCCGGAGAGCAAAAACGGCGGCAGCCCGGCGCTCAACAACAACCCGAGGAGGAGCGGCAGCAAGCGGGTGCTGCTCATCTGCCTCGACCTCTTCTGTCTCTTCATGGGTGAGCCCAGCCCCGCTGTCCCTCGGCCCCTCGGCCCTCGGCGCGCGTCCCAGCCCAGCCCGGGGCCGCGCCGCGCCGCGCTGTCAGCTCCGGGGCGCCCCCGCAGCCTTCCTGGGGAGCCTTCGCGCCGCCCGGGCCCGAAGCCCCCGCCCTCCCCGATCCCACCGACTTCCTGGCCTGTACTTGAGTGGGTCTGGGCATGCTTAAGCGTTCGTGGGCAACTGTTAAACCAGCTCGATAAAAGTCGTCTCCAGGTTGGAAGCCCGGGCGGAATCCCGCGGAAGGTGTGGGTTAGTCCTTTTAGCGTAGGGGAAGTTGGTTGAGCCGTGCTCTAGGGCCAGCGTATAGCTGGTCGCCCTCCATCCGAGCGAAATGGATCGCCCCGAGAGCCGGGCTCCTGCCTGGAGCCGAGCTGCCTTACCGCGGCTGTATGTAAACATCCAACCCTTCCGCCTTTGCTGCCCAGGCTCGCCAGACTGGCTAGCCGGCCTTTTCACTTGCTTCTCTCCTGGAGGTGCTCTCCCCGGGCTTGGTGCTAGGCACGGCTTCGGCAATCACTTGAGTGCCTACTGTGTGCCAGGTGATAGGCGGCTTCACGGGCATCAGTTTTAGCTCACCCACTCCCTGACTTGGTGCAGCAGGGATGATGAGCCCCATTTCCCTGATGGGCACGTTGAGGCACTGGGAAAGCCAGCTGCGATCTTGTTTGGGGACCACAAATTTAATTGCACTCCCAGAAAGTTGAGGCGATGATCCATTTCTGTTTTCCAAGGTCGTTGGGAGCCACAGCTGGAAGAGCGGTGGGAGTTAAAGGAATTGGAGTGGGAGAGTGAGGAGGATTTATGAACTCGGTAGGGGAGGGAGAAAGCGCTTCACACGAATGAACAGGACTTCCAAGGTTGAAGTCAGCCTAGGATTTTTTTTTTTTTTTTTTTTTAAGCGAATCATGGTGTAATGGAAAGCGCACAGTACTTGTCATCAGAACACTGCTGCTCTTGCCACTTGCTGGGTGTGCCACCTAACTGCCTCATGGGCCTCAGTTTCCTCTGAGTTGAATGAGTGGGTTGAAGTAGATGCTCTCCGAGGCCCCTTCCTGCATTAAGAACTCGGATCTGGTCCAGGAGCTGTTCTGCCAACTCTGCTAACTGAAGAAACATCTGTGTTCCCAATTCAGTTCCCTTAAAATAGAACTCCTGCACGGAGACCTAAGTCCCCTTTGAAATGGATTTGTCCATGCAGATTTTGCAGAGCAGAGACTTCTTAGGCTGGAGTTACACCTCCCTGGTGTTCATGACTCTTGCTGTAGCACTGTCCTTATTGTGCAGTGTCCTCTTGATGGTCCATAGTAAAGAAAGATAGGATTCTTAGAGTTTAAAAATAAGGACAGTCCCCTTCAGATAAGGAGAGACAGCTGAAGGTATAATTGTGTTCTGTGGAAGAGTGGAAGGGAAGAAAGGTCACTGTAGTTCAGGTGGCACATCCCATTTCCACATCTCTCAATATTAATTCAACATTAAGATGCTATGTAAAGGAATTGTCACTGGGGGGCCTACCTTCCTGAAGGCAGCTGGCTTATTATCATGCACAGTGGGACAGATTACTACTTAAAGTCTTGTAATCAAGCTGTTGAATTTTTAAAAGACCCTCCTTGGTCCTAGGGGAGTATAAGGAAGCACTAAACACATGGAAGCTGTTTGCTGTAAACTTGACTGGAACTCCCTGTGTTTATTCAGTGTGTTTTGTTGGTGGCAGGGAAAGCTCTTTCTAGACTGCCTGTGCAGGATACTCTCCTACCTCCTACTTTGTGATTAAGAAAGCAGAGCTAGAACATGCTTGACAGCCTTTGTACAATTTCCTTTCCACCCTTGTGATTTCAGAAGGCAGTCCCAAGAGGTGGTGTCTTATGAAAGGGAAAAGGAAAGAGATGTAAAGGAATTTGCAAAAAGACACACCCATCAGCTATAGTTTAGCCAGGGATGTAAAAACCCAAGCTACTCTGTTGTACATAGAAGGTGTAAAAAAGGTGTGTGTGCGTGCATACATGTGTGGGCACACACACATTTCAGTTCTTCATTTGCCCCACCTATCTCCCATCCCCCCCAAAGCTAATATTCTAACCTGTTGATTATATTTATTCACTGTTGGTCCTATGTTTGAACAAAATGATTTTGTTTATCTCCAAAAAGCAATAAGCTGTCACGACCACGTATTTTATTATAGAGGCACATAGCTACTTGTTTTAAGGGGTGCTTTGCCATTAAAACCATGGCAACATTTTCAAAGTGACTTATTGATCAGTGTCTCCCCTGAGCACAGGCCAATCACAGTATCGCTAATTAAATGTCTCTTAAACACCTTTAATAGGAAAAATTCTTTGCAAGAGAAACATTATTTAGGTGAGATATTTATGCAGGAGAACTCCATTTGGCTTCCAAAAGAAAAATTAATAGTACAACATGTGATTTTAATATTCCACACATCACTGTCCTAAAAAAAATTGTTTCCACTTTTTGCCTAAGACCGTCAGTATGATTTAATTTTTATATAGTTTATTGATCATATGGTCTGGATTACAGGGCACTAATATATTAAGAAGAGAGACAGTTTTCTGTTTCTTCTCCCACAAGAATATACACCAAGCTTCATCTAGTATCTGGAAAAAATAAAAGTTGATGTGCTATGTCAGTGTTATGTAAGTGGAAATATGCAAGTAGTTTAACTTGTTTCACATACCTTTTTAGAACGTTAAATTCTTGGTGAAAAGACAGAAGTCCACTCTCGTTGGAAAGCCAAGATAATCTGGTGTCAAATAACACCAGTGGGAGTTTACCCTTCATTGGACAGCTATCTTTGCAGATTAATTGCTTTTAAATACAGTTATGAATCTTTGCGTGATAGGTTTTTCTGAAATTGATTTTGTTTTCCTTTTAATTAAGTAATGTTTATCACCTCCTGGTTTTTGTACATTGATTGTGGTGGATGGGGTTACAGGAGAGCGACAAACAATTCCCAGGTAAGAAGGGAGGAACAATTATTGTCTTTCTAAGCTCTGTTAGTCTCTTTTTTATATAAATTCATATATACACTCTTTAATGCAACCCCTATGAATAGATTATCTCCGTTTTATAAACCAGAAACCATGTCTCAGAAAAGGGAAGGATAGATTAACAGTGAAGTCAATTTGAATTGATCCCCAATTCTCAGTTTAGCGTGAGTGGAGTCCTTTCCCCCATCTGAAGAATCTTGAAATTGAGGTTCTCATCAGAAAATTCTGAAGCTCAGTTTGCAGAAAGTTCTGCCTCTCCAGATTTCTCAGTTACCCATTTGCACCAAAGCAGAAAAATAAAGTTGGTCCTAGTCTTCCGGTCAGTGAAACAGAATTTGGGTGGTCAGCAACCATGCTATTTAATTTGGTTGCTCCACCACGTTTTCGGATGTTTTTTGATTTCCAGCTAAATGGTTGAGCTAAAATTCTAGAACTGGTTCTATATATGGGATACATAGAGTCATAATTTATTATTACTTACTTTTAACAGTGAGAGAAGGGCAGCATGGTATTGTGAAAAGAGACACTTAGAAGCTTCAGGTTTCAGGTTGGCCAGTTGCGTTGTGTGGATGAGTTGGTTTTCTGTGTGTCTCAGTTTTTTTCCATCTGCAAAATGATTGTGTGGTTTTATGTCTAATGTTGCCATTAAACATACGGTGACCGATTTCTAGTAGAGGCTTGACATTAGAGACTTGACATATGCTGAATGTCTGCCTTATGCATCTACTCTGCTGAGCTCTTCATTATATATTAGCTCTGTGAATCATCACGAACTAGAGACAGGCATTATAGTCTTGTACTGCCACTGCACTGTACAGCTTTGGAGAAATTCATTAAAATTTTCTGAGTCTCAGTTTCTTTATCATTGCAAAAAAAAAGGGAAGGAACTAGACCAACTTTCAGTGTCCTTCTAGCTCTAACAATTTTATAAGCCTAGACTGGTAGATATTGTGATGTAGAAACCTACTCACTGCCTCTCGTGGACCATTTGTCATTAATTGAATTGTTATATGTGTATGACCAAAGAATTGATGTTGAAAATTAGCTTAAGTTGGTGTTAATTCTGGAGGGGAGGTAAGCATTGCTTTTACTAAGGTTAAGGCAATACCATGAGAAACTGACAAGGTTTTTCCTTGGCCATATGTGTCCTTTCACCTACTTCCTGAAATTTACATATTTTCATTAATCAACTGGTAAACTGCCTAGCCAACCATCCTACACAGATGAAAATAAAGAAAAGAGCCTCAGTTGGGTACAGTGGCTTACCCCTGTAATCCCAGCACTTTGGGAGGCAGAGGCAGGAGGATTACTTGAGCTAAGGAGTTCGAGATCAGCTTGGGCAATATAGTGAGACCTTGTCTCTACAAAGAAATCAAAAATTAACTGGGCGTGGTGGTACAAGCCTGCAGCTGTAGCCTCTCTTCTTGGGAGGCTGAGGCAGGAGGATACCTTGAGACTAGGAGTTGGAGGCTGCAGTGAGCCATGATTGTGTCACTGCACTCCAGCCTAGGATGATTTAGTAGGTAAGCCCTGTTGACTTTTCTAGTATGGTTAAAAACTTTTTCTTCACTGTCCAAAATGGTTAGGGTATTTTTTTTTTTCGTCTGTTTGTTTTTTTGAGACAGAGTCTTGCTCTGTCACCCAGGCTGGAGTGCAATGGCACGATCTTGGCTCACTGCAACCTCTGCCTCCCAAGCGATTCTCCTGCCTCAGCCTCCTGAGTAGCTGGGACTACAGGCGCGAGCCACCATGCCTGGCTAATTTTTTGTATTTTTGGTAGAGACAGGGTTTCACCGTGTAGGCCAAGATGGTCTTGATCTCCTGACTTTGTGATCTGCTCGCCTTGGCCTCCCAGAGTGCTGGGATTACAGGTGTGATTAACCCTTTTGATTGCCTGTCAATTTTAGATTCTTCCTTTACCCTTTCCTGTGCAGTTGTTTGGGCTAGGAAGCCCAGTTGGTCATAGCGTGATGCTAATGAGACCATAGTCAAGGGCTTCTTCCCTGTGTAGGCAGTTATATTTATGGAGAAACCCTGTCCTTTGTGTCAGTTCAATCCAGTACACATTATTTGAGGAGTAATACTTTATTTTAGGGTTGCCTATTACACCAGTATTTCATAAACTCACCTAACATGGGGCCTATCTGGTATGAAATACAGATTCTTGGACTCTTCTCCAGGATATTCAAATTCAGCTGGCTTTGAGCCAGGACCTGGGATTCTGTATTTTATAAACACTGCTGGTGATTCTTACCAGGCCAATTTTAGAATCACTATGTTGTTTAACAGCTGATATCTTAAGGGCAATTTAATTATGTAGTGGGCTTTTTGTCCCTGTACTGAATGTTCTGGCATTTTCTGCATTGTTCGGTTGTCTATACTTTTTTGTTTGTTTGTTCGTTTGTGACCAGTGCACTTGTCTTTTTCAGAAAAGATAATCAAGCTTGCTAGAATTCTTTCGAACGGAAAATTACCTCTGGGGGCAGACCTGAAGGTGTCCCGTGACTTTCAGTGCAAAGACTTGGTGTTGTTTCTAAAGCCAAGAGGCCAAAATCTTTATGTATTTTCTGGTTGTAAACCGAACTCTACGTAGTTGAAGTTGCCAGCCATGTGACCCCTTTGGATAAATGAGGTGTTAATTTTAAATATTTTCTTTTGAGATATTGAAGTTTGTGCGTGAGTGCAAGGTGAAGCAGGAATAAATTAGATTCCTAAATAAAGCCTTTAGAAGATAAAATAAGCTTAGCAAAGTAGTGTAGAAACAATACAAGCTTTGGATTTCCCCAAATCTGAGTTTGAATCCTGACATAAAGCTAACAGCCACCTTTTGCCAACGTGTAATTTGGGCAAAAATTATTTAACCTCCTCCAGGCTTTAGTTTCCTCATCTGTAAAATAAACAAGCCTGGTAATACCTGTTTGTTGTGAAACTCAGGTAAGATAATTAATCTAAAAGCATTTTGAAAAGTTCAAAGTCACGTTATCATCATCAGGTAGGAATTAAGTTGCTGTTGTTCTTCATAGAGTCGAATTTTCATTTTCTTCCCAGTTTTCTTACTCCTCAATGGTTCTATAAAATCTTCTTTTATATCTTGGCAGCAAAGTTGCCTGAACTATATTAAGGAAAAAGATTCTGAGAAGAATCCCAAGAAAACACCAAGCAGAGTGGACACAAATGTTTTCCATTAGCTAAAGGAAAGCAGTGGCAGGTTTCCTGACCCTTTCTGGAAAAGTCAAAGTGCAGGAACCTCAATAGGCTTTGGTGGTTGCATTCTTCTCCTTTGAAAGGGAGAAGGCCATATTATCTTGAGAGAAAGACAGATAGGCCTTAGGAAGGGTGGGAGAGAATTTAGACACATGGTCTGTTTTAGGGTCAGCTCTTACTTATGTCATTCATGTCATTCAACAGCCCAGAGGAAAACCTAACTAAAAAGAACAGCAAGGCCAGGCATAGTGGCTCACGCCTGTAATCCTAGCACTTTGGGAGGCTGAGGTGGGTGGATCACCTGAGGTCAGGATTTCGAGACTAGCCTGGTCAACATGGTGAAACCCCATCTCTATTAAAAATACAAAAATTAGCGGGGCATGGTGGCGCGTGCCTGTAATCCCAGCTACTCCAGAGGCTGAGGCAGGAACCAGTTGGCAGAGGCTGCAGTGAGCCGAGATCATGCCACTGCACACCAGCCTGAGTGCTAGAGGAAGACTCTCTCTCAAAAAAAACAAAAAAAAAACCAAAAAAAAAACCAAAGAAAGAACAGCAATGATTGGAAAGATCCAAATGCTGGTCATCTAGGGGACCCTCTGTATTTGCTGAGGAAGGAAGGCACTGAGCTAGGCTCCCATATTTATTATACAGGCCAATCTTGTGATATAGAGATTAGATCCCTTTTATAGATGAGGGAACTGTAGCTCAGAGATGTTAAGTAACTTGCACAAGGGTACCCAGCTAGAAAGCAGGCACCAACTTTTCCAGAGCTCTTGTCAGTTTACCTTGCTGCCCCACTTTTCAATGCAATTAATGCACTCAAGGCAGTCTTTTTCATTTCTTTCCATTTCGTTTATTTCAGAGTCTTAACTCAAGGATATTATTGGGCCATGGAGTAGACAGAGTAATATGTAAATAATTGCAAAGCAGCTTAAAGTGTGATGAATAAGCTTCTCTGTAGACATAATAAAGAGAATAACCATTGGAGCAATTCCTCATCACCTAGATTCATGGAATCTTTAGAATTTGGAGGTACCTTGGAGATTTCATTAACAACAATACCAAGGTCATTTTTTAATGTCAGTTAGAAAAATAGGCCTTTTTGAGCTGGGGAAGGGAGAGAGGTGTGAGGGGAATAGCACAGGCTTTGGAGTCAGATTGGAGTTTGCTCACTATTATTAGCCATAGAAGCTTAAGCAAGTTTACTTGATCTCTGTGAGGCCTCATAAATATTCATTTATGAAATGAGATTCTGTGTGCACTCTGACGTGGTGGAGACATGTCTAGTACAGTGCCTGGCACATAGAGACACTCAAGAGGTAGTTGCTGCTGTCATTATTGTCAGTACGTCCTGGTCAGTGCCCTTGGTTCACAAACAGGAACTGGAGGTCTTGGTTGGTTAGTTAATTGTCCAGTGATAGTGAAAGAGCAGGACCTAGAACCAAGGTCTTGCCTTTCTACCATTCTGCTTTTCGGATGTGTTCTTGTTGGTGTGAAATTTGATATTATTCACGAGGTAGAGTTCTCCAGAGATCTGCCTGCGTCAGTAGAAAAAAGAACAAGACAAACAGGTTTAACTTTTAATCCATATCGGTGGATGTTGGCTGAGTGAAGCCAAAGACACATGGGACAAATGTGAAGGACTAGGCAGTGTTTTGATATATTACTTTTCTTCAAACTGGTATTTTTTCGGGAAAGTGCTTATTACCAAGATCACTGCTGAATGATTTGAGCTGGAACAGTGCCACCTTTTTCCAATGATGTATCTCAGGGGAGAAAAAAGAGAATCATGTTTTCGAAGTTTTTGCTTTTTATTCTATTTATTTATTTATGTATTTTTGCTTTTTAAAAGGCTCTCAACAAACTCTCCTTATTCTCATGTGACTGAGGATGAAACAGTCTCAGATTAAACAGGCTTCTCATGGTCATGCATTAATTGTCAGTGCCAATGTTCAAAAGAAGGCTAGGTCAGGTTCTTGAACATCCTTGTAAAACTATTCTTCCCTTAAGTCTGGGTTAAATTATAAATTATGATCTGCATTTAAATTCCCAAATTTAAAACAAACCAAACAAAACAACGCACATCAGACTCTTTTGGAAACCTTTGAAAGCAACTTGATTTCTTGTGTGCTTTGAAAGTATATATTGCAATCAGGGTATTGGTAAGTGTGTTTTTGAGGTTTGTCACAAATTAACAAAATTATATGCCTAAAGAGTTTTGCAGAGAAATGCAAATCATTGTAAGCGCCTTGTCATAATAAGTAGTGTGCTTTGGTTCCTGTTTATGTATCCCTAAAACACATAATACATATGATTACATTGACACGAAGGAAGCCATTCTCATTGATGGTTTCTTTGTATCTAGCCCCCAAATTAGTTTGTGGTGTCAATCAGTATAATTTCTAGAGAGCCTATTAAGCCTGTGTTTGTACCTGTCTTTCAGGTATAAGCCTTGTCTTCTGCAGATGATTCTTGAGCACCTACTATGTGCCAGGCCCCCGGGTTTCCGTGGCCTTAAGGAATTCCCAGGCTGGTGAAAGGGAAACAGGCTTTCCCCAAATGACAAACACTATGTAAGTGATGACTCTGGAGCCTTAGGGGAGGGCCTATTCTAGCAGCACAGTGAAGAGTGATGAAGCTTGCCTGAGGGTGTGGAGCTGGGTCTTGCCAGATAAATAATACCTCACAAGCCAGGAAGAGGGAGAAGGTATTGCAGCAGAGTGAAGCACAGGTGCTGAGACTTGGAAGCAGGGACCTATTTGGGAAGGGTGAGTAGCTGGAGGCTGGAATGTCAATATTGTGTGTTTGCATTGTGTGGGGGAAGAAAGGAGGTCATTGGAGATGAGGCTGGAGAGATAGGTTAGAGCTAGATTATGAAAGGGGACTGGGTATGGCAGGCAGCTAAGGAATTTGAGCTTTATTTTGGTGAACCAGGAGAGCAAATGGAGTTTTCTTTTTTCTTTTTCTTTTGGAAGATTTCACAGAGAAACCTACCACCTAGGAGTGAAATTGCTGGATCCTATGGTAATTCCACATTTACCTTTTTGAGGAACTGCCAAACTGTTTTTCATAGTGGCTGCACCATTTTAGAAATATCTAAAGGCGGCTGGGCGCAGTGGCTCACACCTGTAATCCCAGCACTTTGGGAGGACGAGGCAGGCAAATCATGAGGTCAGGAGTTTGAGACCAGCCTGGCCAACATAGTGAAACCCCATCTCTAATAAAAATACAAAAAATTAGCCAGCTGTGGTGGCGGGCGCCTGTAATCCCGGCTAATCAGGAGGCTGAGGCAGGAGAATCACTTGAACCTGGGAGGCAGAGGGTGCGGTGAGCCGAGAGAGCCATTGCACTCCAGCCTGGGTGATAGTGCGAGACTGTATCTCAAAAAAACAAAAACAAAAACAAAAAAAACTAAAGGCTAGTTACAATATGTAAGAAAAATACAAGAGTTTTGTAAAAGACCTTTGGAATGAACATATTCATGAAAAGATTGGAGGAGGGAATGAATCTAATCTTATTCGGGTTTGAGAGGGATGACTGGATTTGAGAGTAGGCAAATGGGAGGCAGAGGCACAAAAGACCAGTGGGGTAGCAAGTGCAAGCTGAACCGAGGGTACTGTGGCGGGAGCAGAGAGGGCTGGATAAGAAAGACATGACAGGTATTTCCTGAACTCCAGGTTGGGAGCCTCTGAACTATGGTGAGGCTACTCCTTCCAGAAACACTTTAAATGCAGGATTTATAGGAGATTTACGAAATCCATTAGTAAATGCTTCTTTATGTGCATAGCCTTATTATGAAGACGAGGCTATGAGTTATATTCTTTTGTTGTTGTTCTGGACTTCTTTAATTTCTCAAATGCCCCTTAAAATAAGTGGGCTACAAATCCTCTTGGCTTAGAGAAAGGGTTTTTCCTGGGTTGCAATGGTATTTTTTTCAAAGAGCTTTATTGAGATATTCACATACTATGCAATTCATTTATTTAAAGCACACGATTCATTGGTTTTTAATATCTTCATGGTTAGGTAACCACCACCACAACCAATTTTAGAACATTTCATCACTGCAAAAAGAAACGGTACCCACTACCAATCTCTCCCATTTTTCCTCCGCCTTCCCACATCTTACAGCAACCAGGAATCAAATTTCTTTCTCCATAGATGTGCTTGTTCTGAATATTTCATATAAGTATAATCATATGCGGTCTTTCGTGACTGGCTTCTTCTGCTTGGCATACTGTTTTTAAGGTTCATTCATATTGCAACATGTATCCTTCATTTCTTTTTATTGTCAAATAGTATTCCATTATATAGACATACCACATTTCATTTTTACCTTCACCACTTGATGAACATTTGGGTGATTTCCACTTTTTGGCCATTATGAATAGTGCTGCTATGAATATCCATATAAATTCTTGCAGTTCTCTTGGGACTATATACTTAGGAGTGGAATTCCTGGATCATATAGTAACTCTATGTGTACCTTTTTGAGGAACTGCCAAACTGTTTTCCATAGTGGCTGCACCGTTTTAGAAATACTTTAAGATTGGGCCGGGCGCGGTGGCTCACACCTGTAATCCCAGCACTTTGGGAGGCCAAGGCGGGCGGATCACGAGGTCAGGAGGTCGAGACCATCCTGGCTAACACGGTGAAATCCCGTCTCTGCTAAAAATACAAAAAATTAGCTGGGCATGGTGGTGGGCACCTGTTGTCCCAGCTATTCGGGAGGCTGAGGCAGGAGAATGGCGAGAACCCGGGAAGCGGAGCTTGCAGTGAACCTAGATCGTGCCACTGCGCTGCACTCCAGCCTGGGCGACAGAGCCAGACTTCGTCTCAAAAAAAAAAAAAAAAAAGAAATACCTTAAGATTAATGCAAATATGTAAGGGAAACAATGCCAGAATTTTCCGGAAGATTTGGAATTAACATATTCATAAAACCACTAAAGCGACACTTTGTTTTTAGAGGGATTTTTCACAAAGAAATACGATTTGAATCAGTTTAGTGGTGCCGCTGGGTTTAAGATGAGTGAGCAGAAAACAATAAGCTGACTGGGAAATCGATGCTGGGTGGTCACTAGACCCGCTCACCCACTGAGTAGCGCTTCCACAAAGCAGGCTGTAACGTACAGACTCTTGTCTCAGCAGAAAAAAGAATGGATCTTCAGAATAGCTTGGAAATAGTTAAACATGCAAATAGTAAAACCTATATATCCCTAGGATCTGCTTTACAGTATTTTAAAGGCATGAAACCGAAACCCATCTATTCAGTTCCTGTTTAGGCTGATTTTTTCACCCTTTTCTCCCCTCTGGATATATGGCTGTTGATCTATAGTTGTCATCTTAGGGACTAAAATTACCATGTATCTTTTAGACTCAGGTGCTGGATGCCAAGAAATATTAAAGAATATAAGACACAAATACAAATCCTGAATAATGAGTTGAGCTATAAATGCACTAAAAAATCAAGTTGTAAGTGTATGAAAATTAAACCTCAAGTATTACAAAAAGGTGAGGAAAAGGGATCCACATTTATTGTTAGGTGCTTCGCATGCTATCTCATTTTAACCTTTTTAATAACAGAATAAGGGAAATGTTTAAAACCTGGTGTTGCAGCTGAGACAGGGTAAATGATTTGCCCAACTTCTTACAGCTGATATGTATTGGGGCTGGAATTTGGACTCAAGCTTGACTAAATAATGATCAGTGCTGACATTGATTGAGTGCTAGCTAGGTACCTCTCACCAGGTTAGGCAGCGTGTTACATTCTCTTATTTGATCCTCCCAATGAGCCTATCAAGTACTTGTTACTATTGTCTCCATTTTACAGAATTGAGGTAAGGGAGGTTAAAAATAACTTACCAAAGGTGGTGCAGTGAGTCTGAGAGGTGGGGTCAGACATCTGCCTGGTGAGGTCATTCTTAACTACTAGGCTCTACTGCCTATATTCTCCACGTGTTTCTGCATCCCATGCTTTTCTCCATCACTCCATGCTGGCTTTCGCATTGGCAACCCCTGAGGCATCATCCAAAATGAGTTGGACTGGTGGTTCTCTGGACCTGTGGAGGTCTTTTAGGTCAATCATGGGGCATCCTCTGCTATTCTCAGTACTTCAGAAATATCTAGGCATACTGAACTTTCACCAGTGATTAACTTGTCAAGCCTAACTCATCAGCCTCTGCCTAGACTGGTCAAAAGCATGCTGTGTTTGTGATGTGAATGACAGCTGTCAGTTCACTCTGGTCTTGTTTATTTCTGCTAATCGTAAGATGAGACTGATACTTTTTGTGCTTTGATTAGCAAAAATAAATAAATGATATGGAATATAGTTTACTTGGTAAGTACAGGTGTCTTCTAGATGTGTCATAGAGGGGCAAGAATTAACCGTGAGGGATTTTTGTGGGTGAAAAGGCGGGACACCCTAGAATGGACTATTAGCTCTGAATTTTGAGGTGAGGAATACCACTGGGTCCTGGATTCTATAGAAGGCTTTCTAAAGAAAGGAGGGACTTTAGGCCAGGCGCAGTGGCTCACGCCTGTAATCCTAGCACTTTGGGAGGCTGAGGCAGGCGGATCACCTGAGGTCAGGAGTTCGAGACCAACCTGGCCAACATGGCAAAACCCTGTCTCTAATAAAAATTCAAAAATTAGCCAGGTGCGATGGCAGGTGCCTGCAATCCCAGCTACTCGGGAGGCTGAGGCAGGAGAATTGCTTGAGCCTGGGAGGCGGAGGTTGCAGTGAGCCGAGATGGTGCCACTGCAGTCCAGTCTGGGCAACAGACTCTGTGTATCATTAAAAAAAGAAAAGAAAAGAAAAAAGGAGGGACTTTAGGCCTTTTGTCATTCACATCAGGCAGTGGTAGTGGGTCACTCTGTTTGTGACCCGTTTTGTACCTTGGGCTGGAGCTACCGTTCTTGTGGTTTGGTGTAACCTTTGAGTCACATGCAAAGATTTTGAGCTTCTCTGGTTAGTGGCTGCGGATGCAGCTCCTTCATTAAATGCAGTACATGGAACTTCTACCAGTAGCCTCTTCCCCACAAATGACCCACATTGTTGTAAAGTTAGCAACCACTGACAGGAAGTGGCAGAATGCGCCTCAGCCACACAGCAGATTTCATTAGACACTCTCCCAAAGTAGCTGTTTGGGTCAATTTGGCCTCTGTAGGTTTCTAGAGAAGAATGGCCTAATCCGTTATTTCTCATCGTTACATTTGTCTTGCTGTCATCTTAGCCTTAATGGATGTTTTGATTAGAAGCACAGTGTCTTCTTTGGAAGCAAGTGCACATATGATCAGAGAGAGGAACTTCCAGCAAGCTGAGATTTTAAAAATATTTCCAAAGTTGTTACCAACTTACTGGAGAATCTTTTGTTTAGTGGGTTTGTCATTTAAATCTGTCTGGAGAGTAGCAGCTCCAATGACACCGCAGGAGGGATGGTGGGCTCCACTCACCTTTGTGACTGGTTGCTTTGAAAGATCAGCTCTATAGATGTTATATGAAAGCAGAATTCCTAGGGAGTGACTGGGAAATTAAAATATGCTTCCTGAATTGAAGCATTCGAAATACAGGGCTTTCAATCCGAGGGGAATGATAAGCTGTCTTGATTTTAGGTTTAATTTTCCTAACGCTATTAATGGAATTGAGGGACCTTTACTTATGATTTTGCCATGAATTTGTTGTTTGCGGTTGTGCTTGCCCTAGCTGTGAAATCCAAGGATTTATTATTAATTAATAATCCCTTTTTACTGAACAGTTCTACCAAATGATAATGTTTGCATCTGAGCATTTGAATTTATATATTCTTCCTTGCCTCAATTAATTTTTCTCATTGTAGAACTCCAGTTACCTAGCCCCTCAAAGCAAACAAAACATCAGTACCACCACATGCAAAATGTCATTGTTCACATGTCAGTTGGAAAAAAGCTGGGAAACGAACATTTTTGAGCGCTGACACTATAGTCAGACACATCCACGAATCTCGTCAAATCATCAAGCCTGAAAGGGAGGTATTCCTCTAACTGATTTCATAGATGAGACAGTTGTTGTGCAGAGAGATTGAGGGTCTTGCTCAGGATCTTGGGACTAGAAAACGGTGGTGCCTGTGGGCTATGAACCAACCAACACCTATGCTCTTTCCTCCAAGAATTAAGATTGCAATTTGAATTTTCACTATTAGTTTCAATAATGAGCATATGAAGAAAGCAAGCATGTCAGAAAGTTTAAAAATGAAATTATCACGCCTTGTAAAGTGTTCAGATTTGACTTGAAGTTTAAAGTCTTCTGACAATTTCAGTATTTCCTGTTTCTTTGTAAATCCCTAGAGGATAGAAGTGAACTCCAAACCTTTACACTGGAAGGGAGAGGCATGAACTTTACTGAATACTTAATATGTGGCAGACAGTGAGCTAGGGGCTTTTCATGTATTATTAACTCACTTGGATTTCACAACAACACTATGAAGGAGGAGGTTGAAGTTCATTCCGCTTTTCTCAGAACTTGGTCAGCAATGTCTGCAGCAATCCTCATTGATGGGTTAGTGACACACTGTTAATAATTCAGCTCATCAGTGGCAGAGGTCATTTACTAACATTTCAGGGAAAATGCTCTGCTAGAATCTGCTTTCAGCTGATCACTTGGGCCATGAATCCACTTTTACTGAAAATATATCAGAGAGAATCTCAGTTCCAGTTCTGTAGAGCCTTAGAAGAAAAGGTCAGGAGCCATGGTAGGAGAATACTTGGCCAATTTTCTACAGAAATGGAATATCTTGTCTGCAGAGAGAGAGCAATATCAGATTGTATTGCTAATTCTTCTTCTTATCAGTCTTCTCCAAAGGAGTTAAAAAGCCAGGGAAATGAAACATTTTGAGTGAAGGAGCTTGCACTTTGGAAAACGCTCCGTGTATTTCCCAGGCTATTGTGGGGCCCTATTCAGTTGGGATTTGAATGGTGGTGTGATTAGCATGAAAGCAAGTATATAAAGTAGGTCTTTTCTCCCTTTCCTAAAAGAAGTTTTGTGGCATTTCTTTTTCTGACAGAGTTGGCATGAAGCTTTGACAAACACAGACCCATGGAAAAGTTAAATAGGACTTAGAGTAGATCCATTTTGTACAGATCCTTCACACTTAGAATGCAGAGCAGGAAAGCAGCTGGCAAGAGGCCCCTCAAACCATAGGAATCATAGCAAGGGCTCTTCCTCCACTGTGGACCCAGGATGAATGTGAAACACCCATAAGACCAATGGGAAAGTATATCCTGGGCTGTTGATCATTTTCTCTATTACCAAAAAATGACTGATAAGCACATGCCTGTGAGTCCACTGCCTATCTTATTTCTCTCCCAGTATTTGTGGAGATAAATACACAGTGCTGAGGGAAAGTCTAAGAAATATAAGAGGTGGAACCTGCCCTAAGGAAGCAGGTGACAAGGTGAGAAGATGGACACACAGATGGAAAAAACATGGCCAGGTGTCGTGAGCTGATAATTAAATGAAATTTTTAAAATATAGTCTAAGAGATAGCTTGATGCCGATCTTGCCTTCAGTCTCAGCTTTGCTGTATTAGTTGAGTGACCTTGGGCAAATGTTTCCTACCTTACGAATGATAAAATGAAGATGATGATTTGTTCCCTGCCTACCTCACAGAGCTGCTGAGACCAAACGGTATGTATCCCACAGGTATAGAAAAATATTTTGCAACTGCAAACTCATGTTTGTACAATGAATATATTTTTTTTTGTTTCTGATTTTGCTCTCTCTTCTCCATTCTTCCCATTTTGACTCCATTTTAGGCACATGCCATCATTTACCGAGATCTGAAAAAAATGTCTTTACAGATTTATTTCTAGGGCGATAGTCTCTCCTCTCTCATGTATTCTTTATGCAGTGAGTCTACAGGGTCATTTGTTACAACTACAATCCCGATCACATAGGCCTGTCTCTTCAGAACAGGACTTTCTGACCCCTTGTTGACTACAGAATCCATTTCTCAGCATATTTAAGACCCTTCAGAATCTAATCCCAACCAAACCTTTCGATTTCTTGCTTCTCATCCCCTCTACCCCACTCTCCCCCGACCCCTTCACACTCTTCTCCTGGACATCTCCACTCTGGGGCTATTCCACATCCTTTTCTACCATGCCATTCTTTCTTTTTGCTTGGTATGTGCTACTTAATAACTTTTTTTTTTTGAGACGGAGTCTTGCTCTGTCGCCTAAGCTGGAGTACAATGGTGCAATCTTGGCTTACTACAACCTCCGCCTCCCAGGTTCAAGTGATTCTCCTGCCTCAGCCTCCCGAGTAGCTGGGATTACAGGCGTGTCACCACGCCTGGCTAATTTTTGTATTTTTAGTAGGGGCAGGGTTTCATCGTGTTGCCCAGGCTGGTCTTGAACTCCTGACCTCAGGTGATCCACCCACCTCAGCCTCTCAGAGTGCTGGGATTACAGGCATGAGCCACTGTGCTCGGCCAAGAAAGAAGCTACTTACCTCTTGATAGTCACTTCGAATCCTGCCTGCCTCCCCTCCGAAACCTTTTCTAAATAGATTTTGAACTCCTTGTACATAATAGATGCTGAAAAATTTTTATTGAGAAAAAGTATATAAAGATATTTTAGAAAATATAAACAAGAAGTAAAAAGAAAAATAAAAATTTTGTTGCCTATAATACCACAATCCTGAGGTAGCCACTGGTACAGTTTATCTTTTCTATAAATAGCTGAATTATTATTAAGTATAATTATAAAGCTAAACTCTGGGTGCTTAAGGCCTGCTTCCTGTAAGTCAGTATGATGAAATGGAAAAACCCTTTACTTGCTAGAGTTTGCAACAGTCAATAATAGAGTATTAACTAACCTGAGAGAATTGGGAATATGTACTAACTTAAGAACAACTAGGTATTTACATTCAATTTTGCATTCATGTAGTATTTTGAACTTGGTTAACAAACAAAATTTGTGCTAACTCTGATAGCGTCTATTTAAAAAAAAAAAAAAATTCTAACCTACCCTAAAAACTAGGGCTGTATTTAGAAGGCATTACTTTTTTCATCTTCCTCTCGTGCCTTAAGGAGGGCTCTGGGCCGGGCGCAGTGGCTCACGCCTGTAATCCCAACACTTTGGGAGCCGAGGCGGTTGGATCATGAGGTCAGGAGATCGAGACCATCCTGGCTAACATGGTGAAACCTGGTCTCTACCAAAAATACAAAAAGAAAAAATTAGCTGGGCATGGAGGCAGGCGCCTTAATCCCAGCTACTCAGGAGGCTGAGGCGGGAGAATGGCGTGAACCCCGGAGGCAGAGGTTGCAGTGAGCCGAGATCGCGCCACTGAACTCCAGCCTGGGCAACAGAGCAAGACTCTGTCTCAAACAAAACAAAACAAAACAAAAAACAACAACAAAAAAAACCCGGAGGACTCTGAATGAGTAGAGGAAACCCCCATGAAGGGAAAACATAGGCAAGCTGGGAGACAAGAAATCTGAGTTTACATCTTAACTTTGTTACTAACTGCTGTGATCTGAATGTCTGTGTTCCTCCAAAATTCATATCCTGAAACCTAATCACCAAGGTGATGGAAAGTGGGGGCTTTAAGAGGTAATTAGGTCATGAGGGCAGAGCGCTCATGAATGGGATTAGTGCCCTTATAAAACAGGCCTGAGGGAGCTTTTTAGTCCTTCTGCCCTTCCATCACATGAGAACACAGCTAGAAGGTGCCATCTTTGAAATAGAAAGCAAGCCTTCACCAGACACTACTGGCACATACTTTCAGTGATGGTGAGTTTATTCCATGGAGGCAGTTCTAATTGTTCAAAAGGTTATGTTGATATAAAATCATCCTTCCCACAATTTTAACCCAACATCAGCTATGTTTGCTACCGTTTTGGTAATTAGTAGCGTTAATAATAATATCTATCAATTTTATAATTAAAAGCACCTGAATAAATGATGGTGAGGAGTCATTTCAACAAATATGCATTGAGCACCTTTAACGCACCAGGTACTGTGCTGGGTGTTGAGGTCTAATGATGAATGGGGAGAGGTTTCAGTCCTTCAATCTTCTGGAGTAGATGTTGGGCAGGTGCAATTCTAGAAATACAATGTATACTCTATATAGAGGTAGCCGAGTTGAAGGGATTATTAACCCTATGTTTGAGGGGCTCTGGGGGAAACCTTCTGAAAGTGGTAACATCACAGTTGTTTGGACAGACAAATTAGTAGAATGCTTTTAGGCACCATTGTCAAGGAAGGGACTGAACTGAAGAATTCCCTTTAGCAGAATGGTTTCTTTGCCTCAGCTCTGCCCAGTACCGCTGACCATCCTTTAGAATAATCTTAGAATACAGGAGATGGAGGGGCTAAGCATCAAAAGTTCTCCCTTCCTCATCCCCGTTTTCCAGATGGGAAAACTAGGCTCAGACAAATTAAGTGTCTTGGAAAATGGGTAAAATATAGAAAACTCTTATCTTGTGCAGGTTCAAGTTCAAATCCAGTAAATACTGTAGTTTTAAGCATTCCTTTACACAATGGATTTGGTTATTTTGCAAGTCAGATACTAGCCCCATGTGTCAATAATCTACAAAGTCATTTGTACCTTGACATAAAATTCCAAAGCACAGTAATATATTCTTAGTGTGAAAAAAAAAAAAAAAATTCAAGACTGGGTGTGGTGGCTCACACCTGTAATCCCAGCATTTTGGGAGGCCGAGGTGGGAGGATCACTTGAGCTCAGGAGTTCAAGACCATATGATTATGTTAAAAGGAAATAGCCCCTTGCGTAATTACTGTTCCTCCAAATTCCACTCCCCGGAGCATCTACTGTTAACAGGTTTTGGTTCTGCCATCCTCATTTTGAATGCACATGTATTCTCATTGACATCCACCTTTATCCATATTAGTCTCCTTGCTTCCTGGAAACAACACACAGAAATCTGTATTCCGGCCTTTGTTCCTGCTCTTTCCTCTGCTAACGCACCCTCTCCTTCTCTGCCTATACGAAGAGTATCCATTCTTTAAGCTGGGTTCTGCTCATCCTGCCCCTCACTACTCCAGCCTGAGGTAATTTCACCTCCTATTCTCAAGCCATTCCAGCTCTGACACTAGTTAGTGAAACAAGTCAGTTGCACTCTGTTGGTTTAAATTTTCTTCCCTAAATAATGAGGCAGTTGAATTAAATGGTTTTTCAGAACTGCAGAGGGCATCAAGTATATAAGACTCTAGGACAGTGCCTGATAGTTGGAGGTCTTGACTGTGTTAAATTAACCGTGTCACAAGGTGCAAATAGGAGGAAAGGTGAAGAGATTCACCATCACGAGCTACCACAATTTTAACCCAGAATCAAAGTTTTGAAGTTTAGGAGACAGTGGAACACAGTGGAAAGAGGATATGTCTTAGGGTCAGACAGTTCTGGGTTCTGATCCTGGCCCGATCACTTGGTAGCATATAACCTGGGTCACGTGTTATAGTAAACTTCAATTTCCTCACCTATAAAATGGAGACAATAATTTCTACTTTACAGGTGTCCAGAGGGAAAAAAAATACTTCAGAGACGGTGGGCTTTTTGACACTAATGTACCCTGACCCTTAAGTGTTTAGAAACTGCTATCTGTCATAAATAATTGGCAAGCTTTGGAACAAATAAATGCATAAGAGAGTACTACCTGGATGTATAGAATGTGTAAGCACAAAGTATGGATTAGACATAGTTTATCCGATCTTTGAAAAGTTACCTTGGAGTCCTGCCAGAGAATCCTATGGCAGCTGCACAGATGGAGCTACCTTTCCATTTGTGTTTACTAAAGAATGTGTTTTCCCATTGGGAAGGAAGATGCTGGAAATTTGTCTTTAATGCATTCCAGTGTTGGGAAACGAAACCTACCTGAGAGATTGAGCAGAGCTTATTAACCAATATCATTTCAAGTTGATTAAAACTATCATCTTAATTAAATACCAGAGAACAAGAAGTTCTCAGTCTTCTGGTAGCAATGAAAGACCAAAGAGTCAATTTGAAGTTGTTTTTGCAACTCTTAAAATAATACTCCCTCTCCTCCCTCCCGTGAAAAGAGTTTCTTAGCTATAGACATGCCCTCACATTGAGGTTTCTGAAAGCTGTTAAGGACCACAAACCTGCTGGCAAAGCCTGCTGCTGCCAAGGCATCAGAGTTCTCAAAAGCAAGGGGGTTCAAGCTCAGGATACGCTGATTTGGAAAGAGAGCCCAAACAAAGGGCCTTTTGAGGCAGGAAACTGGGCTTTGGCTGCAGCACAGAGCAATATGGGGTTGGAAAAGCGCCCCGGGGACTTGCAGAGAAGAAGGACTATGAGATCGATGGAGGAAGTATAAAGTTTCTCCATACAGTGAGGGTTTAGATTTCAAAACCCTCGAAAGTTAGTTTCAGAAGCTATCTTTCCTCTGTCAGCTTCACCAGCATGTCTATAAAATGTGGACTTGACAACGTTATATGTCTTTGAGCAGAAAAGGGAAATGATCCATGGAGGTACATACACATTACCATTCTAGTAAAGATGTCTGACCTGAAAGCCAGTGGTTTTCTTACAAGACCCAAAGCAACTGCTTTCATTAGTGCATTCATTTACCCACTTAATTATACATGTATCAATTGGCTACTATACGCCAGGTTGATATAGCTATGAAGTTAAAAGATACGATTCTACCAATTCTGATTCAGCTCAAAGAACTCAAAATCTAGTTGATCAAATCTGGAGGATTGAAATAAAGGAGACAAACTTTCTTTCTCTTGCTTTCTTTTCCTTTCCTTTCCTTTCTTTTCCTTTCCTTTTTCTTTTGAGAAGAAGTCTCGCTTTTTCACCAGGCTGGAGTGCAGTGGCGTGACCTTGGCTCACTGCAGCCTCCGCCTCCCCGGGTTCAAGCGATTCTCCTGCCTCAGCCTCCCGAGTAGCTGGGATTACAGGTGCCTACCACCACGCCCAGCTAATTTTTGTATTTTTAGTAGAGACGGAGTTTCACCATGTTGGCCAGGATGGTGTTGATCTCTTGACCACGTGATCCGCCCGCCTCAGCCTCCCAAAGTGTTGGGATTACAGGTATGAGCCACCATGCCCAGCCTCTTTCTTCTCTTCCCCTCCCTCCCTCCTTTCCTTCCTTCCTTCCTCTCTCGCTCTCTCTCCCCCTTTCTTTCTTTCTCTCTTCGCTCCCCTCCCCTCCTCTCCCCTTCCCTCCTGTCCCCTCCCCTATTCTCCCCTCCCCTTCTCTCCCCTCCCCTCCCCTCCGCTCTTTTTCTTTCTTCTCTCACTATGTTGGCCCATCTGGCATCAAACTCTTGACCTCAAGTAATCTATCCACCTCAGCCTCCCAAAGTGCTCGAATTACAAGCGTGAGCCACCGCACCTGCCTGCCCAGGGACAGTCCTTCTTGATAAATACTTTACACTACATTCACCTATACTGACGCTCCCTGAACCACCCAGACCAGTTTTTAAATTCGGCCTTCCCTGAAGTGAAACTTTTTTTTTTCTTTTGAGACAGAGTCTCAAAAACCCAAGTCATTTTTGACACTAGCATAAAAATGTTGCTTTTTTTCTAAAGGTAAATTCATTTATCATTATTGATGCTTTAAACTATACCACCTAGGATTTGGAAAAGACAGGGAACATCACCCATAATCTAATCTACCACAAATACTATTGCCATCTTGGCATATTTCTTTTTACTCATGTTGATTTTCTTTCAGTTATTTAGGTGTATATACGTATGATCTTCTATGTTGCTAATAGTGTTCATAATTAAAATTGTTTTATCATTACTTGATCAAGGACCCTTTAACATCATTCAGAATTAAGTATTCCTGTATCTTTGTGTAATCTCACCTCTATATGTATCTCTGTGGCCAAATTCCCTCATTTTATAGGGACACCAGTCATATGGGGTTAGCCTGCCCTAATGGCCTCATTTTAACTTGATTACCTCTATAAAGACCCTATCTCCAAATAAGTTTGTACTCTGAGGTGCTGGGAGTTACCATTTCAACATGAATTTGGTGGGAGAGGGCACAATTTACCTTTAAACTTAACTCTTCTCTCTGCCCCTCAAATTATATGTGAGGAAATTGAAGCCCAAGCCAAGTAGTTTGATTTGAATTTAGGCCTAACTCTAAAATGGTACATTTTCATCACATCCTGTTTCCTACTCATGAATAGAAAATACTGTGAACCAAGGGGAAAAAAATGTCTTCCTTGATCTGAATTTGATTAGTGTGAGACTGTTTGATGGTTATTAACTGCTAAATTTAAGTAAGTTTGGCCAGTTGAAGCCTACATCATCATGTTATTTAAAAAGCAGGTTAGGCAAACCCACTAGACTTACCTAAAACTTTTTATTGAATTTGAAGTATGTGGCTCACACCTGTAATCCCCATGATTTGGGAGACTGAGGCAGGAGGTTTGCTTGAGCTTAGGAGTTTAAGATCAGCCTTGGCAACATAGCGAGACCTTGTTTCTACAAAAAATTAAAAAATTAGCCAAGCATGATGGCCCTTGTTAAGCATGTTTCACAAATTGTTTCATTCAGGGACACAGTGACCTAGAGGCTAACTGGCATGCCAATAAATCCCTGGTAATTGGACCACATTCCATAGTAAAAGTAGCTAGTATTGGATACTTATCATTGATTTTTCTCTTGTTTCTTCATCTTGGGTTTTTGGGTGTTTTTTGGTGTCGTTGTTTGTTTTTGGTAGTTTTTTTTGTTTGTTTGTTTTTTGTTTTTTTTAAGTGTTTGGCCTTCCTTCTCCTGCATAAGTGATTACGGCAAATTGCACACACACCCCAATAGGCACTAGGGAAGGCCAGAACCAGTATAACAATAACGAGCTAATGTAACCAGCCAGCCCATGGTCCTTATGGTGTCCATGTGCACAGGACAGATAAAAGCCCCTCGGGAAGTTGCTAATCAGGAGGGATTGGATGGGGCCAGTTCAGCTGCTTCCATGATGGAGGAGTGGAAATGGCAACAGCATTGGTTTCAGCCCTGAGATTGAAGCCTGTGAGTGGTGTTCCTTGGAATTGTGCAGGGCATGGTCACCTCTGTCCCTTTTCACTAAGTATCATTTGGCAAATTACAACTCCTTTTCTTAATTTCCTCACATGAATACAAAATAGCATTTGGACTGTGATCACCACATATACCCCATTGCTCCTAAGTCTGTGCTCTGTTCATTGTAGGTGCTTCATAAATATTTATTGAGAAAAAAATGAATGAAGGGAGAGTGAAAAATACTGTGGAACAGAGATAGGGATTGACTATGAGTGTGAAGTGAACTTGGGAAGTTCCAGGACGCATTTTATTTAAACCAGTGTGGAGTGCTAAGAAAATCCCCAGTATTTTCCTTTAGCTGGAAATAATGGAACATTGAAAAGACATTGGTATCCTTAAAACTCTACATAGCCTGTTGCCCTTGCCTGCTTTAAAGGGAGGGAAATACTCTTACACAGAGACAAAGAGCTACCCTAGTCATCTTTCTTTATTCTGATGTATTTTGTAGAGAAGACCATGAATAATAACAATACTTTGCTTGGGTTGAGTACACTTTACATATGGCGCTGTATTTCTAAACTTCACAGTAACCTGTCAAGATTGGTTCTGGCCCGTTTTACAGATGCCCTAGAGAGGTTAGCAGCCTGCTTAATGTCACAGGACTAAAAAGAGGTAGATCTAAGCTCTAAGCTTTAAACACAAATCTATTTGGCCCCAAAGCCTGTGCTTTTTCTGCTATCCATATTCTCAATCACCCACTCGAGTCTCAAAAAAAAAGCCAAAGTGAGGGGAGAAAGCCAAAGGCTTGGCGACTTTCATAATACATGGTCAATATGTAAAATAAATAATGGATCTCTTTATGGGCCAAGACAGCGCTTGTCTCTTTCCTTCTTACGGAAGGCACACCATTCCATATTCATAAGAGTAACATTTACTGGCATTTTCTGTGTGCCAGGCATTGTATGAACCTTCTTTGCACACTCTATTTCATTCCTCCCACATCACTGTGAGAGGTTAATCGACTTGTTTTAGGTTAAAATTAGGACCCAAGTGTATCTGACGCCAAAATCCACATACACAGCTGTATATGTGCTACTGTTTGCCATTGTATGTCAGTTGTCAGCGGATAGATTGCCCTCCTCTTGCTATTTAGTTCGAATTTAGTCTTAGGTGTGGTTCTGAATATATGTGTTAAGATAACCTGAGGGAGTCTATGTAGGGAAACTCCAGCAATGAGTTTCAGAAAGGTGTTTAAAGGAAAGAGGCAACCAGTCCCAGATGCTCTTGGAGAGCAGGCAGTGTTTATTTGAGCTGTGCTGTCCAGGACCTGGTGTGGTGTCATGGCTGTGAGAGGCCTTAATGCATCTTACTCAGGAAGGATGGGATGTGTCTCAAAGTGCAGAAGGCTCTTCCTTGGGAAGGTGGTTGGTCACACCTGGGTTAGCAAGAGCCAGCTAACTAAAGCACTTCCATACCCCAGTTTATCTTTCACATGGCTGGCCAGCAGGGTGTGCTTTCTAAAACACAGCCTTGCCATGCCACTCCCTTCCCCACACATAGTCATATTTTGAGTCCCTGCTGGGATATCCAGGACTGTGGAGAGGATAGATATTAAACCCTGGCCCTGCAGCTTGGAAATCAGTCTTGTTTGAAAGCCACACACGAATCATATTTTTAGGGCTGATTAGAGGTGATTTAGACCAGCATTTCTTAGAGAATGCTCTGAAGAACCCAAGTTCTTCTGGGTTGCACATCTCCCTGGTAAAACGTAACAGTAAACTCTGATGAAAGCCCTAGGGTGAAAGGTCCATGTTGAATTTGCTTTGGGACATGACCAGCGAGTCCAGCCTCTTCTCTTTAATAGAGGCTCAGCGACGAAAAGGGACTTTCTTCTTTCACAGAAGAATCCAACCTCGAGCTCCTGACACCCCCAGCCCAGGACTTTTTCTGCTGCACAGAGGGCCTCTGCATTTTACTCCCCTCTTCCAGTTTTTGTCTTTAGGCAGTCCTGAGGCACATGTTTTCTCCTGTATCTTGAAGCCGTATGTTTCTCAGGCTTTTCTCCTTTTCTAAGATAGGCTGCTGAGGTTTAGCATCTGAAATCATCCTGTTTCTTTCTTAAAGTTGTCCTGTGAAAGGTATTGGAAAGCTAAGTTCCCAACTAGGCTGATGAGAAAGGGAGAGGAGAACTGCAGGTTTGAGTCCTCACAGGGTCCCTGTAGAGGAAAGATCAATTTTTCTATGAGAACCAGGAGCTCTCTGAGGGCAGAAACCCTGTTTCACTCATCTCAGTATTTCCCACTCCTGGAACACGATAAGGTGCTCAGTAAACATTGTATATTCAGCGTGGTTTAAAATTGTGTTGACTTGGCATATGCATATATAAATTGCATGTTATGTAAATTATATATCAATTTTTTTAAAGCTCTTTTATTTAAAAATGAAACTTTTAAGTGTTAGAGTAGTGATTCCCAAATCACCTTGGGATAAAGTCACTTGGAGGTCTTATTAAAAAATCAGAATTCTCATGCCCTTCCCCTGAAATTCTGGTCAAGTAGGTCTGGGCAGGGCCTGGAATCAATCTATCTGTCTATCTTTCTTTTTTTTTTTTTTTTTTTTTTCATAAGTGCCTCTGATGGTGAATGGCTAAATCTGAAAATCACTGTCCAGAGGATAAACTTGTTCGATCCCCAATTTTACATTCAGGAGGCAGACATGAAAATATGCCTTAACCTTCAGGTCTGGAACCTTAAAACAAACAAACAAAAACCGGTGTGCATAGGAATATAGAAAGAACATATCCGGAACAGTCAGCCAGTAATACCTTGTGTCAGATGCGAGGGGCTATGGAGAGAAATGATTTGCAAGCCTAATTAGACCTGCTCCCCAGTTCTCAAACCTGCAGCTCTAAGCCTTCTGCTAATTGGCAGTCCCTTAATAGATTAGGACTTGGCATCGGGTTTGCATGTTATTATAAACCACACACAGAAAAACCCAGTGGCTGAGGAACTCCTGCCAAACCCCGGCCTGGGTTTTGTGAGGCTTTTGAAGTGCACTGGTCTTTCAGTATTTTGTATAGTCAGTGCACTGAAAGGCATCAAACCATTTCTTTGGATAGGATTTGTGAAGGGCAAGTTTGTTGAATAATTAATTCCCCAAGACCCATTCTGTCATCTTGATGGACAAGTAGGAGCTCACATATGCCATTTGCTCTCAGCAGTACTTGGGGTATGATAGGAGAGATTGTTTCTCACGGATCCTGTCCTATTCCCAGGCATCTTCTCCTTCCCCTTCGTGCCTTGAGTGGGAAGGGGAGGAGGAAACATGCCTGTGCACCTGTTCCGAGGCAGGCTGCTTACCACGCCATCTCTTCTGCCATCTTCATGTCAGCTCTTCTAGACTGCAGGACCTGTCTTGAAGACAAGCAAACTAAGGTCCTGAGAATTCACTAATCAAGTGTCACACCACCATGACTTGGCAGAGGTGGAAGGAAGGGACTTGTATCTAGGTCTGCTAATTGCACACCACCACCAAACCCGGAAAGCCATTTTTGATTTCTCTGGTGTTCGGTTGATATGGGCTGTGAAATGGTTTTCTGCAGTTCACGTTGTGCGCAGGGATACCTGTGTACATCTGTGGATAATATATATATATATACTGTAAATGCTTTCCTCCCCCTCACATTAATATTATAGAGTTTCCATTTTGAGGTGAGGCTACCCACGACAGAGTGCAACATTGTGCAGTAGGACAGGGAGGGAGGGTGGAGAGCAGGGCTTTGCCAGAGCACGCAAAGGCCTATGGGTTCCCAAAGCCACAGTCAAGTATTCCTCAGGCCTTCGAACAATTCCGGGGGCCTTGCTCTCCCCTCTTGTCCTTTCAATTAGATTCCAGTTGGGGATTCTTCCACTTCTTTTCAAGGCCACTTCTACAAATGGGGAACTGTCGTGGAAGCTGATATTTCCATGAAAACCTTCCATTTCTCAGGCAAACATACCAGGCAGCTCTCATGGCAATACCATGGTGAAGGGGAATAATGTTATTTGGCATTTCGCCCTTTAAAAAAGTGTATGTGTGGGGGTGGGTGGGAGGAGGAGGATGGGCAGAGAGAACAGTGGGGGCTTTGTAATTTACTGCAATAGAGGGGTCAGGTGGGCAGGGTTATGAGGGAAGGAGGGGCATAGAGAAGGCCTGAACCCCCCTTGGGCTTCGCAACCCTCTTCCTCCCCTCTGCCTGATTCACACATTTTGAGAGGTTGTAAAGGGGAAGCTGGGGAGTTTTGATGTTTTGATTTGGAAGAGGGACTCTAGACATTCTGTCCCTCTGAGAGAAGCTGGCTCCTTGCTGCTTTGCAAGGATTAAGGGCCTGGCTTCCAGAACCATTGAAGAAACATCCCAGGAACTACCCTTTTCTCTCAACAGCTGAAAAATGCATTACCCAGCAGTGGCTTCCTGGAGCGTTCTGGCAAAAGAGCCTCCCTCTGGAACAATAGGGTTCCTATAGCAAACCACCTAGGAGTTGTTTACTGTAGCCAGTTCTCCCAGTGTATCCGAATGCCTTACATTTTGTTATTCCCATTCTGGTGGGGGAAGGGGCAGCGCTGCAGGAGCAACTGAGGATGGTCCTGGTACCTGGATTTCTGTTTACAGGAAGCAGCTGCCCAGTTTGTGAGTGGCTCCCCTCCTTAGCGCCAGTGAAAAGCACGTAAAGATAGAATATCTGGTGGCTTCACAGTTCCATGGAAAGTCAGCCAGACCCAGCGTCCTTTTCTGGACTACTTCTCTGTGGCTTTATCACTGTTCTTCATTTCCAGTCTTTGTAAAATCAAGCTCATACTCCTTACCCGGAAAGGATCATTGGGCAGGATAAGGGAGGTGCAGCAATAAAGTGACCAGGAACGTGTCTAGCGGTAGCTAATGTTAATCCCCACCTCTCTCTAACCCACCACCCATTTTTGCTGATGCCTACTACTTCGACAGAGCCAAGAGCTGCCAAACATTCGTTCAATTTTTATCTGAAGGTCTGCAGATTTTGGGGTGTTTTCTGGAGCTGTTCTTTATAAATGAGCATCTTTGAAGTCCAGAGGTCTCTGCTCAGCCAGTCTGCCTTCACAAACAGAAAAAGAAAACGGTAAAAGAAAGTTGTGTGCTCCTCAGTTACCCCAGCTGGGGTAAAGGTAGGTGGTGAAGGCCCTTCATCATGTAAAGATGCCATGGAAATGAAACCTTCTTGCTTACAAAATACTCTGCACTCCTTAGATAAAGATGAAAATTCTTAAAATTAGAAAGGTCCACAAGACACCTGGGAAAACCACCCCTTTCATTTTGCACATGAAGAAAATGAACCCCAGAGAGCAGACGAGGAAGTGTGATCCTGTGATCACACTGGTAGTTGGTGGCAGAGCTAAGACTGATGGTGGTAATAACATTAAGTTATTACTTAATCCCAGACTTGCTTGTGCAGTCTTACTGATATCAGACATGTCTTCATTGAACCAGTAACTAGTGTTGACTTACTTTCCCTGATCCAGCTTGGACCACTTGAGGCTTCCATTACCCAGTAGGCAAAAAGAACGGCCACGCAGAGCAGGATGACTCCAGTGGATTTCAATTTGTTTCATTTTACAACAATCCTAGTGACGATTAAAGTAGACACCTTTTTTCCCCAAGTAAGAAAATTCTTCTGGATTTAACAACATTAACATCTTTCACTGCCAGTTCGCCTCCTTTTTAGCAAGCATCTTTTCAGCATCTATTGTTTAAGGAACTAGACGGGCTCCCTCAAAGTACTTTTCTAATTTTTTTCCTTAGCGTTAAAGGTTGGAAGATAATAAGAGCTGAACAAAGCAGCAGTTTTGTCAACTTCTTGGAAAGAAAACCTTTTCAGTTCTGGATTTTTTTTTTTTTTTTTTTTTTCTGGTATAGCCTTAAATTGGCTATACCAATTGGCATGCCAATGACATGGCATTCAAATGACAACAAGGAGTATTTCAAATTCATTTACTGGATTAGTCAGTAAATAGGTATTGCATGCCAGCTGGTCATGTGCTGAGGGCGTCCTCAGTGCTCTCGCTTTAGTAATGCTGCTGTGGAAGTTCTTGTCGCATTGCTGGTGGGTGGTGGTTCCCAGAGCACGCATCTTTAGGGGGGCAGAGACCACATCTTATTAACTTCTGTAGCTCATAATTCTCCCAGTGAGGAGTTTCCCCCTTCAAAGGAGGAATTTTCTCCCTCATTTTCCTGCCACCCATTGCCATTTGGAAAACTCAGTGGGCCGTGGAGAAGCCTTAGATCTCTGGGAAAAGAAGTCTGAGTTGTACTTCAGTTGGGTATTTTGTAATGCCGTTTACTCCCTGGATACTTCTAAAACGAAAATGTAGCCTGTAAGGACAGCACATAGAGAGGAAATCAACTACAAATTAAAAAGTGATTAGTGAGTGTTTAGGCAGAAGGTCAAAGGGATTAGTTTGGACTTCAAACTTTTCAGCTTTCAAGGTTTGTATTCAGTTACAAAATTACATCCCTGAATTATTTGTGCAGGTGGCAGCTGTCAGATTTGAAGAAAGTTTCTGTGTTTTACAAAAGGAACATTGACAGGACCGGGAATGGGGAGTGTGCTCCCAGGGTGAGGGTTGTCCTATCCACAGCACCCTGGAACGGCTCCAGTCTTGCTCAATGCAAGTGACAGTCCTCGTCTGAGCTGACACAGCCCTGTCCAGGTTACCCCAACCACCTTAGTGAGGAAACCAGTCAAGCCAGTTGATTGGCATCATGTAAACAGCTTGATAGTAGATTTTCAGGACCGGGAAGGAAGAGAACTAATCTTTGTTAAATTTACCTGCCTTCTGATATTTCATCCTCACAGCTTTTCAAAGTGGATATTGGCATCCTCTTTTTATAGTTGAGGCTCAGAGAAATGAGGCAATTTGCTGAAGATCACATAGAGTGTCAGTGGCAAAACTGGTTTTCAAACCCAGGGCTGAGTTGCTTTCTTGAGATCTTTGCTCTTCCTTACTTGGAGCTTTCTTTAGGGCAGAAATTCCCAAGAGGATCCCAGCAAATGGGGTAGGGGTGTGCTGAAATGGATCCCTTCGCCCTTGGGCAGCTGGGCCGGGTAGGGCATGGCAGCTGAATCACTGAGCAGCGGTCTGCTCAGCTTGCCTAGGAGTGTCCTATAGAGTATTTTCTAATATTATCATTATGTGGAAAAGGCTGGAAACTGAAGGTAAGTGTCTTATTCTTAGCCATCCGGCCTAACCACCCATCTGAGACTTGAAGCTGGTTAGGTTCCCTGTAAATAATTCCTCATGGAATTGTCTACTCTTTATTAGGGTATGGGATGTTGTGCTGTTTTGGGGGATTGCATTAAAAAACAGGATTTGGGATGTGGGAGACATTAGGTTAAAATTTAGAAAGTAGGGAGAAAACGATCCACAAGTCCTAGAGTGTATTTGCTAGGGAGCCAGGTCTTCCAGATTTTGGTTTGTTTCCTATACATTTATTCAATACACATTTGTTGAACTCCCAGTATATGCCAGGAATCTTTCCTTGTTTCAGGGACACAGAGATGAATAACATAAACCCTTTTCTGAGGATCTTAGCTAGTGCAGGAGATCTATGGGACAGGAATAATTACAATGTTAGACAGTGGGAGCCCTCAACCTTCCCATCTATTAAATGAAAATAAATGACATTAAGATCTCTTACAGTTGTAAACTTTCATCAGGATATTACTGATATGTGCCTAGCTCCATTTTAGTAAGATTTATGATGCCAACAAATATCGGATGGGCTTTAATTTTTAACTCCCTTCTCACCTTGCTTTTATTTTTTATTCTTTAGAATTAGTGGGCTTCTATCAGAAGATTGTTTTTGTTTTGATTTTAGATAGCTATTGCTTTTAAAAACACAACTCTCTGATAGTCCCATTTAGTATCACATAGAGAGCTATAAGTTGGGTCCACTGTATCTTCTGAAGGGTAGCCATGCAATTTATTAAGATAAGCTGTTTACCTGACCAGTAAGGTAGGTGTTCATTTTGACCTAACCACCAGCCTCATGGAGTCAACTTGCTAAGGGCTTTCTAGTTCAGCAAGACTTTGTTTCAAATGCCTGTTCATTTTACTGTATGACCTTCGGCAAGTTACTTCGCTTCTAAGCCTCGGTTTCCCCATAACTAAAATGCAAAAATGAACTGCCTTGCCCTGACTTGACATGGTCTTTGGGTTTATAATTGAAAACATAGATAAGAGGCTCAGTCTTGGTTAAGATTAAGACATACACATAAATCCATACACACATATAACCATATACACATATATACACATGTCTAATGTGGCCATTACTTACTATGGGAGATGGTACGGAATCAAGAGTTATTTCTGTTTTCATAGGTTTATCCAAGAGTCATTAACCAAGGACTCTTACTCTCTACAGCAAGGATAAAGTCAAATGTTTACAAAGCCAGGCAATTAAACATGAATGACTAAAGTAGACCAGGTATAAGAAAATTGACAGCGCAAGCTCAATGAGAATGGCAACCCACAGGCAGCCTGCGTGTCAGGGAGACAGTGAGGAGTGGGTGGCTCCTGGAGGATGTGTGTATGTTGCATGCAGGAAGGCAGCCGCTGTTATTACTGCCTGCATTACCACACACTTTAGAGCTGGTTTAAGAAGCTGGGAATCTGGATGTTATCTGCCTGTTATTAAATGTTAACAACTAATTTAAAACATTTTAAACCCTGGGTGGGAACAAACGGAACATCTCTACAGGCCAGATTTGGCCGTGGGCTGCCAGCTTGTGACCTTTGACCTAGATCATGGGCCATGTAGCTCGGTGGTGTACCTGGAGTGCCCGTGGATTGCTCACCAGGGTGATTTTGTTCTTGCAAGGCCTCCCATAATGCTCACCTCTTCGCTTTTGGCACTGCATCTGGCTCCAGTCTTGCCTTTTGACTATCTCGGACTTTGGCTATCCCTGGTGTCCGATGTCCTGCCAATCCACAGGTTGTTTATTCTGCCACGTGGACGGGGTGTTTTGTGTACATCTGGGTAGCATGGCTTGGGTGGGAGTGCACATGCTGAAGAATGAATGTTTAACTGCTGGAAAAATAAAAATAAATGTATTTTTCTCAACCTTATTATAGACTTGCCTCCCATACAGCCTCATGTGATCTTTTGAGAATATATGGCAGGGTTCCCACTGTGATATTTCTTCCCTATGTCAGGGTGCTGGCTCTTGCTAACCACTGTTGAAGCCCCATTTGTCTACCCAATCCCAAGAAGTCCCTGGAATTATAAGACTTCATGAGCATGCTTTTCCCTGGAGATTAGATTGCGTGTGGGAAGTGGCTGGTGGACCCATGGCTACTTGCATGAGTTTCAGACAGAAATCTGGTCACATTTTACCCGCATATAAAAGCTTTTGGTGGCTCCCTGTCACATATAAGAGCAAGAACTAACATATTTTATAAACTACATCTTAGTCCTCCTAATCAACTCTTTACATTGGGAATTAATGTGCCAAGTCTTACTGTACAGTGATAAAAATAAAGTTCACAGAGTTAAGGTCATACCGCAAGCATGTCAGTTGATAGGAATGTAATATGAAATCTTGTCTGCCTGACTCCAAAGATCATGATTAAATTGAAAAAAATAAAGAAACAATTAATGCTGTTAGAGTGGGTTACATGGCTAAGTAAATCCTTTGTGGGTGAGATATTTAAGTCTTGAAGGATAAATAGGAGTTGTTTTAATTCAGATGTTAAAGACATTACTTCATGGAGTTGTTAGGAAGATCAAATGTGATGGTTTATGTAAGAACTCAGAAATACTTTGCATGGATGGAACTATTGCTGTGTCTTAACTCTGGGCAGCCATGTTGCAAATGAACACCTTTGGGTCATAAGGGAAGCTTATGAGGCAGAGAGAGAGTGGCTGGATCTGTATGGTTCTATCTTAACATCTAAAGAGGAGCCTTGGTTTCTGCCCTTGTCCAAGGCCAACATACACTTTCAAGAGTTTCGTAGCTGACTTTCTAGGTTGCTAATTTGTGCATAGACATAGTTCATGTGTACTTAGCAATAAAGGCTAACTGGTCCCATCTCTGAATGAATTCTAGAGCCAGACCGTTCTATTACATATCTTGTTTATGCCTCTTCTCCTCAGAGTGGATACTGAAACAAATTACAATCTCTCTGACCCTCGATCTTTTGTCTATATCCTAATAATTAATTTAGAAAATTGTTTTGAGAATTAATTGATGTATCCAAAGCTCCTGGCACATAGTAGGTGCCCAATAAATATATACTTACTGTCATCCTTATTTAAAGAGGGATCAAAAAGAAGGAGGTCTTGGGAAGTGACTCAGCTTTACCTGGGATAAAAGGATTATGAGTCCTGTTTGCTCTGGTAGTTGTGTTTCACTAGAAATAAAGCACCTCATTTGTGAAATATATAATGATGACAAAAAGAGGTTTGGAGCTCTTTCAGTTAAAGATATGAACCATGAGTTGCTGGTCAGTTTGTTTTATTTGCAGATGAATGTAGCAACCCTTTAAAAATCCAACTGAAAGGGCCAAAACAGCCAGAGCTGGGGGTCTTAAGGAGGCTGATGTTAATTATTTTTACAAACAAAATGTTTTCACTGTAAGCACTTTCAAATAAGAAAGGACATCCAAAGTTCTTTTCAACACCCATGGTTAAACTAAAACAGGTTTCTCTTTGTCATGGAAGCTGAGACTTTCAGAAGGCAGGGAACTCAAAAGGACTGCAGTATTTTACTCACCTTTGTTTTCCCCAGCACCTAACACGGTACCCAGTACTTAGGAAAGAGCCATACTTGTGTGTTGAGTTGGACTAAAGACCTTGATGTGGGGTCAGGAAACCCGAGCACTAGGACTAGATCTGCCACTGGTTTCTTCATTTCTACCACGTAGTTGCTTTTGGTTCCAACAGTCTTCTTTTTGTGGAGAAAGGGCCTGAACTTTCCAGTACTGAAGAATGAGCAGTTGCCAAGGAAGACCTCCAGACCCAGAATATTGCGTGTTCACACCAGCCAACAGCAAGTGTTTTTCATGGCAGCCTGTTTCAAAGGTAGAAAAATGCCTTCATAGTAAACTTAGTTTTGTCTCATCTGGATTGTGTCCAGTCTAAAAATCTGGACAAATATCGTAAACCAAAGAAAGTCTGCACACTTCTAAGACCAGTAGCAATTAATTACTTTAAAAAGAAGCCCTGTCACTTACAAGCAATGTAAATATTTGTATTTTGAACCTCTAAGTAATAGTTGTGTTGACCATTCTGGCCTTAAGTGATTTAAAAAAATCAGTGAGTGATATTTTAACAGGGAATATGTTTATAAAGAAAGGGAGGGTCAGGTCATAGAGTAAGAAAATATGAGCCAAAAGACAGACAGATGTGGGTTCAAAACCCAGTGACCAATTTACTCACTTGGGGACCTTGTACCAGTTATGAAACTTCTGGCCTCAGTTTTCTGTTGAGTATAAATGAAAATAATAACCCACAACATTTCATAGCTATTGTGGATATTAAGTTAATTAATTCCTCAACTCTAAACTCCTTCAAGGTCCAGGGTCTCCAGTCTGTATTTTGAATAGCTGGTCCAAATTGGGACCATTGCTAGCTCTGCCTTTTAGGTGGACTGATGAACATTTCTGATCCTCAGTTTTTCCATTTGTAAGATGGGTAGAACAGTGCCTACTCATAACTCTATACTGTAGGTAAGATGTATAAACTTTTGGTCACAGAGTTCTTTTTTTTTTTTTTTTTTTGAGACAAGGTCTGGCTCTGTCACTCAGGCTGGAGTGCAGTGGCACAATCTTGGCTTACTGCAACCTCCGCCTTCTGGGCTTAGGTTATCCTCCTACCTCCTGAGTAGCTGGGACTACAGGCAGGTACCACCACACTCAGCTAAGTTTTGTATTTTTGGTAGAGACGGAGTTTCATCATGTTGCCAAGGCTGGTCTCGAACTTATGAGCTCAAGCAATGTAACTGCCTCAGCCTCCCAAAGGGCTAGGATTACAGAAATGAGCCACCGCAGCTGGCCTTGTCACAGAGTTCTAATAGCTGCCCAATTTGAGTAATTATGCTATACCAGATGCCTACTTTTGTGCAACCAGTATTATTTTGTGGGTAGATGTGTAGGCTTTCTGCAGATGTTAGTTTAATTATTATTCTCGCAGATCCTGGGCTTCATGTATTTTATAATGACTATAGATTGTTTCGAGTGGAAAATTGAACAACTCTGGAAAAGGACATGAAGGACTTGGTATGTAGGAGACATGAAAGTGCCTTCCTGGTGCTCTGATTTTGATCAGGCAAAAATGCAAAGATTCCTTCCTCACTCTTCCCCTCATTCTCTTCTTAGCCTCACCAAGGGCTTTCTGAAAAGCACTTTGTGAGAAGGAGGCTGTGTTTAATTTTGTGCAAAGGTGAACTGTGGCTGCAGGGAGCAGGGCTTTGGGGCCAGGTCACTTGGGTAACGCTTCCCACATGAGTTTATCAATGGGTGGGCCTCAAAACTTAGTCTGTGTTTTTTTACACTCCACCCCCAAACCACCCAACCTGCCCCAGTGTTAGTTTTTCAAAGCCAGAGAAGTTTCAAAGGCCTGAACCCAACACAGGGGCCTTTCTTCATGCTTTGATTTTATGCCCACTAAGTGTTTGTCAGTGAGTTCGTATTTCACCTCCTCTGCAACCTACACATCCCAAGAAATCCCCAGAGGTATAAGAAGTTAATTGATCCTTGATTAAAGGAAGGAGAAATGCTTGAGTCTGGGTCTCGGTCTGCACTCACTAGATATTTTTGTTTTGTTTTTTATTTTTGGTCATGCTTTGCAAAAATTTTGTAATGCACCTTTTATTACAAATAAATTTAAATTCCAGGCTATTGCCTTCAGAGTTTGATGAAATTAGTTACCTAACACATGTGTGATACACAGTGAAAGTTCAGTGAACTTGAGCCAGTGCCATTCCCTTGATTGTTCTGAACAGTGCCTTTTTCATGAGAGGCCATGAGATTTGCTGAGCTTCAGTTAATTTACTAATACTTATAGGTGCTTCCTTCTCTGAAGAGTGACTCACTTTATAGAAAGCACCCAAAATCAAGAGTCAGATCATTTGAAACCTGTTCAGCTCCATAACTTACTTGCAGAGTGACTGGTAAGTCACTTTAATCTCTTTGAACCTTAGGGTGGCTTAATGTATTAGTTTTTATGACTGTTTATCCTATTAGCCTTTGGACCACTTGAAGGTTGGAACTTAGCCTCTTTCATTTCATTGGCCCAGTCAATGCCTAGACCATGATAGGCAGCCAGGTCTGTCAGTCTACAATAGTTTATGTGGGGACCCTCAAGACAGTTTGGGCACATAATAACTGTTTAGTAAATGTTACCTATTATTATTCTCTGTGCTGTTTTCCCCTTTCTTTCCTTCATTCCCTTCATCTCTTCTAGCTCTATAGCAAACTTTAAAATTGTATTTGTTTAATACCATCAGTTTTGTAACTGGCAGTATTGAAATCCCTAAACTGCACTGATTTTTTTTTGTGATTGTACTTAGCCTGTGGACTCTAGAAACCCCTCCTACTATATAAGAGTTAACTGAAGTCTCCCACCCTCTGTTGGACACCTTGAAAGACTCTAGTAAAATGGTCTTTGTGTCCTTTGTACTCTATGCATATGTCAGTCATCACACTAGAAATAATTCAGTGTTCTTGCTTTTTTGACTGTCTTACAACACTGTGAACTCCTCCAGGGCAGGTACTATGATGTATTCACTTCCGGAATTCCAGTGTCTAGCACTGGGAAATTTCTCGAAGTGAAGTGATAAGGGACTATAGTGATTGGTAATAAAGATGGTGATGGTATTGGAAATAAAGATCGTTGGAGAAGAACAGCCTCTTCTCTGTGTCCTGGAAGGGCAAGGCACAGTGTTATATCTCTTAAGGACTAGTTGCCTAGTTGGGGGGATGTTTATGCTTTTCCCATCAACTGAAGGAAATCTGTGGTTACTCTCTCTTCCTGGATCAAAATCAAGATTTGACTGGCATCACCCTCAATAATACCACAAGTTTATAGGGGAGACAAAAAAAAAAAAACAAAAACCATTGGGTTTTGTAAATGCCATCTCCATGCCTTTCAAAAAAATAAACAGAACATATTCAGCTCCAACTTCTTGTCTGTTTGTGGTCTTCATCCACATAATCAGAACTGGAAACCCTCCCCAAGCCATAGGCAAAGAAAGAGGAAAAAGTATTTGGACTGTTCTCAGTTTAAAAGTGGGCAAAGGACTGACCAGATTTTCTTCCCTTGCCTTCTCTGTGAGGCTTTCTTCCCCTGCCTTCTCTGTGAGGCTTTCTTCCCTTCTCTTTTTAACATTCATTGAGTGTCCTCAGTGTGCCCCGGACTCTATGCTGACATTACTCAGTGCTATTGCCTTGACTTTCTTCTCAACTGATTTTGATGATATGTGTCTTCCCCTACTGGATTGTAAGCTTCTTGAGGGCAGGGTCTGGGTCATCTTTGTATTCCTTGTAACTTAATATATGTAGTTAAGACTCAATAAATATTTGTTGAATGAATGAATGAATGGATGCTTTAATTTTTATATAATCCCAACCATGCTAAAGTTAGATTTCATTCTTCCCATTAAACAGATGAGAAAGGGAGTTTCGGAGACGTGAAATAACTTAAGTAGTAGGGAGCAGAGTCGAGATCATTAACCCAGTTCTGTCTAACTCCAAAACTCTTTTATATGTGTTTTATTGTCCATAGAAACATATGCTTTACAGGCCTATCATGTGAACACTATTAAATATAGAAGCTGGAGGCCTAAGAGTAGAGTGCAAATGTAGGGAACTTGGGGTCTGTTCCCTTCCTGAGTTTATTAGCAACACTTTGGCTCCTAGGCACCAGAGCGACTGCAGCTCAACTTTTAAATCTCAATATGTGGAACTTTAAAAGCAGACTATTAATAATATCATACTGCTGGCTTCTCAGCTACTTTTCATAGCCAACTTAGTTGCATTTCAAAATGTTTAGGCAGTGGCACGAAGATGGTTCGGCACCATATGGTATCTCTCCCAGGCCCCTAAACCCTAAAGATCATTTCTAAGCCAGAACATTTATCCACTGCCTTTCCCTGCCCCCTCTCCTCCATTGCAGAGACAAAGTTTTAAAACCTAATGGCTATTGCCTGTCAGGGCCCCTCTGTGTTTACTTTGAGAAGGTCAGGCACAATACTGTGGTGTGTTGCTGTTCTTTCTTTTCAAAGCACCAGTATGAATTTGATAAAGTAAATTGTTGTTCTAGCAGGAAGCAGTTAGGGGTCACAAAATAAATAGCCATAGAATTCAAATAAATCCAAAGAATAAAACCAAATAAATCCATGTGTGTATGCACAGTGATACATAAATACACTTTTTAGAAAGTGAGCATTTTTATCACTGCCGGTCTGAACCAAAGTAATTGAAAAATTGTGGAGTTCATGGTACTTTTTTTTTTTAGAGGTGGTCTGGGACTTTAACCAACATGACATGAATTTAATTCTTTTTGAAAAACATGACAAATGGGATTTTATCTTTTAAACAACTGTTTATGTTGGGATTTTTCAGCTAATGAAATTCACATTTGGATGAAATCAATTTGCAAAGTTAAATTAGGGATTTCAGCATTTGGAGGTGGACTAAGAGATCCTGAATGAGCTCAGTATTCTCTCTGAGTCTCTCTTCCCTCCACTTGAAGGTGGGTGATGGTGCTTAAATAATACTTCAATGCAAAAATGGATATAAAGGACCCAACACATTGTGAGTGTGCATTCAATAGTGGCTGTATTCGCCACTGTTTTGTTTTGTTTTTTACAGGCCAGAAGTCTTTTATTTATTTTATTTTTTAACACCTACTATGCCATGAATTCATAGGGAATATGTTCCAGCAGCAGGCTCCTTCCCATTGGTTCTCACAAAGTGTGCTTCTCTCGGTAGAGCAGGCTGGCGCTTCAGTTGAACTCTTTGGCTTCTTTCTTTTTCTGATCATTTTCCTTCATGTTTTTTAGGAAGTGCTTGGAGTGCTTAATGTGCTCAGTAGGCACATTAATTCTCTTGGCAATAATCTTGCCTTTAACTTGTTTGTTTACAACAATGCCAACGGCATGCTAGGGAATGCTGCAGACTCTTCTAGTTTAGCCATGGTAACACTTGTGGGGCATTCTTTTTAGAACAGTACCCATTCCCTTAGATGTCTACAACATTGCCTTTATCACAGATTTTCATATACATGGCCAAAGAAACAACTCCATATTTTCTAAAAGGCCTAGAGAACATCTGTTGGGTGCCTCTCCTCTTTCCCTTTGTGTTCGTCATTTTGGTGAATTACTGGAAGATGGCAGTTCCGGCTGAAAGGCCACCGTGTTTCTGGTAGTCTTTCCTAGTTCCAAGATTTGTAAAAGAGCTAGTCATTTTACTTTGCGAAGTGTCATTGGAGCTTGGTATTGCAGTTAGGTAGTTTCGGAGGAAGAGGTATTTTGGTCCAAGAGAATAGCATGAATCCTCAGTCTCCGTGTACTGGTTTCTTGGAGGCTTACTGAAGAGGAGCAGCAGAGCATGAAGCTGGAGAGATGTCCAGGTCATGGGAACTCCTAAAGTCATACTTAGAGGCTTTATTTCACCCTGTGTCGTAGGGCGCCGTTGAAGAGGCTTTAGCAAGGCTTTGACATGCTCCTGGTCCAAGCCCTTCAGGAAGCAAACTGGTGGCTATCTGTAGAAGGGAATGGGGGCCATGAGCCTGATTAGGAGGCTCTTGTAGCATCCAAACGAGAGTTATCATGGGCCTTTGCTTTTTGAGTCAGGGTTTTGAGGGACTTTTCTTGGCAGGTGATGGAATCCATTTGTCATGACCTTTGAGAGAATAGTCTGAACTGGTCACTGATAACCAGCAGCAGCTGCAAGAGCCACTTGGTGCTCCTGGGTGCCCTGGGCCCTCTATCCAGGTCTGCAGGCAGCAGGGCCAAGCTCAGCTCTGCTCGCTCTTATTGGTAGTTCTTTGAACAGTGAAAGAAAAGCCTGGGAAAATGGCATTCATGAAGCAGCTACTTTGTGCCAGGCACTGTGCTAGAGGTTGTGTGTGCATTGATCTCCTTTAGTCATCACCACAAGTCATTTTACTGTGGGAAAAAACTGGGACTTAGGGAAATGGAGTGGGAACTAGAGGTCAAATCACTTAAGAAGTGGTGGATCTGGGGTTCACATCCAGATTTTTTGACTCCAAGGCCTTCACTACCCCAGGCAGCACAGTCTTAGTGAACTTCTCAAAGGGGAAGTGGTTAAGAGCTAAGAAATGAATGCCCTTGGAGGCATAAATCATTAGATTTGGGGCTATATTAGTAAATGTTACGATTTGGGCTTTAATTTTAGCAGGGTATCGTAGAACTGTGGGAAAAGCCCTGCTTTGGCTCTTTCACTGCCTACCTCCAAGCGCCTGGGGAAGAGAAGAGGATAATGCCTCTCTCCTCATAGGGGTTGTGGAAAGGAGGAACGGCGATGTGCATAGCAAAAGCTCTCTCTAGGCTGTAGATCTCTACAAATGGAAGGAAAGATTAGCACTCTCAGTGATATTTGGGATGGTCTTTGCTTGAGGTTCCTCTTTGGCACTGATGTTTTCCCCTTCCTTTTTTTTTCTCTCCTGGTATATGCTGTGGTTCCACCTGGACCAGCGGGCCTCCCCTTCCTTATCATCGAGACAAGCACCATCAAGCCTTACCACCGAGGGTTTTACTGCAATGATGAGAGCATCAAGTACCCACTGAAAACTGGTGAGACAATAAATGACGCTGTGCTCTGCGCCGTGGGGATCGTCATTGCCATCCTCGCGGTAAGTGTCCAGACTCTGCTGTGGTGGATCCTGTCTGACTTCTCCCTGTGTTGTCATATTACAGAATGTCTGAGCCAACAGAGATTTATACCAAGTAGAAGCCAACTTTCTCTGGCCTGTATTTAGCCAAGAAGCAAGGTAGTTAATCCTAAGAACAGTAAATGTAAAATAAGTGCTATCACCCCCATTATCCAGATGTGAGAGTTAAGTGACATACTCAAAGTCTACAGCTACAGAAAATTTGGGCTCATCCTGTGCCCGGCTGATTTCAAAGAGACTTACAGTTCAGGAAGGCTAACCTGTCCAAATGAACTGCTCAAGGGGATAGGCAGTTAGCTTATCTTGCCTACTCTGGATCAAATGTAAGCTGCTGATGTTACGGGTACCACATTTCATGTAGTTTTCTTTTGACTTGCCTACTCTGGAGGTTGGCTGTAAACTTTGAGACCCCTCTTTGTTTTTTAATAACATCGTAAACCAGGCACACAATCAACAGCTTGAATTTGGGGAGGGGGAAGGGAGGCTAGTAGAATTCTTTCCAGCCTTTAAAAGAAAAACAGTTCGTTTGGCAACTGTAGTAGTTTCTTAAAGGTGGACTAAGGATCTTTGTGTTCAAAAACTGAAAAATGAAAGGTCTAGTTTTCCCATGTGCTCCAAATTGACAGTTGTGGGTTTCAGTTTCTAGGAAGAATGGCTTTCCCTGAAAAAGGTGTTTGTCAGGGAAGGCAAATAATTGCACAGTATCATGTACTGAGGTTTGAACAGGTGTTTTTGAAAGTTAGAGGATCAGTTAATTGAACACTTCAAAGGAGCCCACTATACCCAAGAGTGTGGTGAGATAAAAAAAAGCACAGGGACAGGAATGTCACATGCTCGTCACTCTCTGTGGCATTATTCCCAGCTTGCCTAGTGGGCTGCTCCCAGGCACAGGGCAGTGGAAAGAGACACTCCTCAGAGCCTCTCCTAGCTATGTGAATTAGGTGGATCTTTGATTTCTTTAACCCTCAATTTCCTCATCTGTAAAACGAGATTGCTGTTTGGATTCCCTCAAAGGGATCGCTGTGAGAATCAAATGAATGCCATAAGACCTGGAATTGCACTTTGCAGCAGTGGGCTCACTGGAACGTTCAGAGTCTTTTAGTTGGAAATGGTTCTGGTTTTCTCACCCAGCCCCAGGATCGGCAAAGGAAAATGCTAAAGTAGCTTCTTTAGAGTTCATGTGTCTCCTCCCATCTTTCCTTCCCCAAGCAGAGCTTCAGGTCAGCAGCTCTTCGCTTGCTGCTTGCCAAGGCCTGTCCCTTTCTCCTTAAGGGATGTCACCTTTTCTTAGAAAAAATGTGTTTTTGAGAGCTTCACTGTGGCTTGCCCTTTCCTTGTGTCATGTTGATATTTTAATTACAATGTTTCCTGACCTCCCAGGTTTTCTTGAAACAGTCATGTGCTGTGGCCTCGCTATACAATGAGCAACAGCATTGCTTCCCCAACCCATACAATGGCAGCAAAATGGATTAGATAGTGCTTTCCTATAGTTCCAGAGAAACATAAGCCAAGAAATTACTACAATAATTGTTATCTCTTGTCCAGTGCAACTGTATATGGGAGATACACTTGAACAATGTGGTTGCATTTCACCCTTGAAGAAACCCCAAGAGCTAGGTATTCTTGTGGTTTTCAGTTTAGCACAGGGTTAAAGGCACATGCCCTGGTTCAGACCTGAACCCCTCTGCTGTGGACCATGTGGCAAATTACCTTTATGGCGCCCTGCCTCGGAAATACATCTGTTACGTGGAGATACTATGGCTGCTTACTAAGGTTTTGATAATTAAATGAGCTAATGTATATAAAGTAATTCAGTGCTTGGCACATACGGTATGCCCAGTAAATGTTAACTATTTTTATTCTAAATGAGTAAACAGAGTCAAAAAATGGTGAAGTGACAGCCAAACATTATATCTGGCAAAAATATAGTAAGGAGGCTGGGCGTGGTGGCTCAAGCCTGTAATCCCAGCACTTTGGGAGGCCGAGAGGGGTGGATCACAAGGTCAGATAGAGACCATCCTGGCTAACACGGTGAAACCCCGTCTCTACTAAAAAAATACAAAAAACTAGCCTGGCGTGGTGGTGGGTGCCTGTAGCCCCAGCTACTTGGGAGGCTGAGGCAGGAGAATGGCGTGAACCCGGGAGGCGGAGCTTGCAGTGAGCTGAGATCCGGCCACTGCACTCCAGCCTGGGCGACAGAGCGAGACTCCATCTCAAAAAAAAAAAAAAAAAAAAGTAAGGAAAGGAACCCCAGCCTTAGCTACACATCCCCCACTCTTTTCTTATAGTGATTTAATTAGAACCCAGGTCTCTTGACTCTCACTCCTCTTTGCAATAGGACTTTCTTACCTCTTGGTCCAATGGCTGTGGCACTTTAGCTGGAGGCACATGTGAGTTGGGGGGTCCTAATGAAGCCTACTAGCCTGCTTACCTGTCATAACTATCAAGGGTACTCACAGAAAAAGGTAAAAGCAAAGACCTCAGAGGCAGAGGGAATAATTCACTTTTGTATTCTCAGTTCTGGAAAAGCTCTAGAGTTTAAATTTAACAAGAACAACGATGCGGATGACACAGTTCCCACTTTCCCAGCTGGCCCCATCCAGAACCCAGTTCTGATTAGAGGGCAGGAGTGACAGTCGTGGAGGCTGGAGGGGCCCAGAGCTGGAAATTGAACCATCATCCTGCTGCTTGCTGTCCTGAGCCTTCTGCTGAATGTCAGGTTTGTTTAAAACAGCAAGAGAGGACTTGACTGATTCGGATGCCCCTGCTCCCATTTGGATGGTCTCCACAACAAAGGAATGGAATGGCAGTGGAGGAGACCAGTGTGGTTTAGAGATGCAAATCATCAGGCGTTATGGAGAAAGCAGACACCTTTCAATGGCAGGAGATATGGAAAAACCTAGTCATGTTGACCTCTTTTTCAGATGTATCTCAGATTCTGGAATTATAGCATAATAGGAATTCCTTCCAAATCCACAAAGCAATGGTTCCTATCCCTGCCTTGCAAAGGCTTAATGACTCTAGCAGCAGTAAGACTAGGAGCAAACAGTAAAATATCATCTCCTATCTCTCAGTTTTGTCTTGCACTGTATTACAAAGAGTATCATGGGCAAAAATTTAAAATGGGAAGAAATGCTAAGTATTCATTTTAAATATACATGGGCTCAGTGCTTGCCTCGCTCAGACCCTAAAAGGGGTTTATACAGAGTCTTAATATCTGATAATTGATGTATGGTTGAGTCATAGATGAATCCCCTCTCTCCCTAGCCATAAAAATGCTACCCCACTTGAATCTGACTTCTGTAATAATATTCCTAACTAGAGAAAAAGTCAAACTTAGGCATCATGTGACTTAGGTTCATGTCCCAACTTCCGTGCTTACTCATTCTGTGACTTGTCCTTCAACCTCAGGAGAGCCATTGAACCCCTTGGAGCTATACTTTGCTTCTCTATAAATTGGTCACAATAGTTCACCAATGCTATAGGCTTGTTTTGGTTGTCAAATCATGTGATATTATGTGTGTGATAAGTGAGAATCATCCTTCATATTTCTGTAGTGTTGTACAGTTTACAGCATGGCTTTTATGTGCACGCTCTTCTTTGCGCCTGGTAGTAATCCTGGGAGGTTGATTCGTACAGCTAAGTCAACCGGGGCTCAAGGATATTAAGTGAGTCTCTCATAACTAAGTAGTGGCATGGCCAGACCAGGAGTCCTCTGATTCCTGCTGCTGTCTTCTGCAGCCTACCCTCCTTCCACAAGTACTTATCAAGTGCCTATGATGTGTCAGGTGCTGGGGACACAGTGGTGAACCTCAGCCCAACCAGCTGCATGTTGTCTCTGGTCATGAAACTCAGCAGCTACCCCATCTCGAACAGCAAATAACACATTTAATACATACTGTCATAGGCTGAGTGCAGTGGCTCATGCCTGTAATCCCAGCACTCTGGGAGACCAAGGTAGGTGGATCACTTGAAGTCAGGAGTCTGAGACCAGTCTGGTCAACATGGTGAAACTCGGTCTCTACTAAAAGTTTCAAAATTAGCTGGGCTTCATGGCACGTGCCTGTAGTTCCAGCTGCTTGGGAGGCTGAGGCAGGAGAATCACTTGAATCCAGGAGGTGGATGTTGCAGTGAGCCGAGATCTCGCCACTGCACTCCAGCTTGGGCAACAGGACGAGACTCCATATCAAAAAAAAAAAAAAAAAGGCTACATAATAGGTTGCTGGAAGACAGGGGCCAGGTCTTTTCCTCTGGGCACATGGTAGGTACTTAATAAACACCAGGCAGACATTTCTCCAGGAAGCATTCCTTAGCTGTCTCCTCTCCTACCTTCCAAAGGTCACAGAGAACCCTGGGCTTACGTCTGTGGCTGCAGTCACTGTGCTGATTCTCATGTCTGTTTACTTGTCTATTTCTTGGCTATCCTGTTAGCTGCATGGGGGAGCAACAGATCTGATTTCATTTGGTATTGCTAGTGTAAGACGTAGACCTTGGTGCTCAATATATGCTTGTGAAAAATCACTGAAGAAGTCATAAACGGGGGGCAGAAAATCAAAAGCATTAGGTCAAAAGATATCAGAGGATTTACGGAGCAGGGAAAAATGTCCTGTTTTCTTCCTTAAAATCTCAACTATGCTCCAGGAGACACACGGGAACACACTCTGTACCACATGCAAATTTCTTGCTGGAGAGACAAGAAGAAGAGCTTAGTACCTGCAAGACTTGTTTATTCAGTATCAGGCTTCAGTTTGCCCACATCTGGACTTCATTAGTTCCTCCCCACCCCTCCATCTCCCTTTATCTGCAAGAGCCCTGCCAAGAAAACAAGGTTCCCCAACATTGCCTCCTCATTAAAGGCTAGTCGAATTTTCAACTCTGAAAAATGTGCAGTTGTGCTGGCCCAGTGGTGCGTTAGTGGGAGACCCAGTCCCCCAGTTTACAATCCTCTACATCTGTGCAATTACCAAGACCACCAACAGAGAGAGGCCACATTAATCCTTCAACTGTGTTGTCCCCTGATCAGATGGCTACGGAGTTCTTCTGAGACCTTCTTATCCCTGGGGGAACAGTGGGAGGGGGCATCTATTTGTGATTTAACGAACCCAGGCATGGAGATTGCACTAAATTTTCATTTGTTCCCTTTCTCCACCACCCGCACTCACTCTCATGTCCTGCAAGAAGTGAGAACAGCAGCAATTCTTCCTTAGTTAGGTACAGCTCTTAGGGATTCATGACTATTTGAAAAACTAATACGAAGGTGATGATATTCTCCATTTGAAGTGATAATGCTTAGGAGGCCGAGAAATACTTTCTGTGAGGGGCAGTGTGTGTTGGGGATGGGGTGGAGAATCAGATAACATTTATGAGCTATTTAATGGACCGGAAACTCATGTCTTATCTTAAATCCTCTTCAACAGCTGTGTGAGGTTGCTATTATTTACCGCATTTGACAAATGAGGGAGGACACTGAGGCTTATAAGGGTGAAGTGACTAGCCCGAGGTTACTCTGCTTAGTGAATGGGGGAACACGAATTAAAACCTAAGTCTGTTTGGCTTTCAAGCCTAAGTGCTTTAACAGATGCTAATGATGGCCCACTCTGGTCAGTGCTAAGTAGAGTGCTCTTTATTTAGTTAGCTATAAAAGCTTTTAGTTACTGGGCTTGGAGAGCTAAATGTATGGAGGAAGATAAAACATCTAGAACACTGGGCAGATGACTGCTTAAGATTGACAGTGTGCATCAATGGTTTGTAGAGATGGTGATCACCTGTTGTGTGTAGGTAGGTACCGGGTGATACCTCCCTTAAAACAAGCAGGCTTTGTGATAGGCACCTTGGCCTATAAGCTGATGTGTAAAATACAAATCTTGCCTTTGGATCTTACAGTTTAAAGGGAATTCAAGGCAAGTATAAGACTGACTATAGGATTAGACCCTCAAGGAAAGGAAAGAATTAGTCCGAAAATAAGAAGAGGAGAGTTGGGGCAGTGCGTGGTGGTGGCTGCTAGGGAGGGGAGAGCTTCAAGGACAAAACGTGTCAAATGCTGCAGGTTGTCTGAGGTCTAAATAAAGTGCTATGGAAGTTCAGATGAAGAGCACTTAAGGCTAAGGCTTATGCCAAGACTTCATCGGCATCATCATCATTCACCGAGCACTCGTCCCATATAATTTTCACCACAACCCTGCTTTTGATACAGTCATCATCTTCATTTTTAGAGATGAGGAAACTGAGACTTAAAGAGAGCTCAGTTGTACAAGACTTAAGTCAAAGAGCCAAACTCTATCCCAGGACACTGGTTGGCACTTGAGCTCTACTTTAAGGCATAAGTGGGATTTTCGTCAGAGAACCTGACCTGGGCCGAAGGCGTTGCTTCAGCAATGTTAGAGACTTCAAAACAATGAAGTGTTTTCAGGGAATGTAGAGCAGACCTGTTTGGCTGAATGAATGGAATATAAGGGAGTAGATAAGGTTACAGTAGAAAAAGAAGATTGTGGCAAGATTGTGAAGATCCTTGAATGTTGAGGAATTTTTACTCTGGCTAATTGGCTAGAGGTTGATGAGAGTATTTTAAGTGAGCTTGGTCAATTTTCTAATCAAGGTAAGGATGAGGCCTGAACCACAGTGGTGGCCATGCAAGGGGAATAGAGAGAAAAAGACAGATGCAAGAGACCTTGCAAAAGCCAGATGGACAAAGGGATGAGAGAGAGGAAGGAGTCTAAGATTGCACATCTTTGTCAGTCATATGCTTGGTGGCACCTTGAGCAGAAATAGAGGGAAGAGAAGTGAAGTTTGGGACAGGAGTGGGAATGGGTGTGACTTTAGACTTGGTTAATTTGAAATGCTAATAACATCTCTAGTTGGGAAGAGTTAGCAGAAGACTGGAATTGGGCCAATTAGGGGAAAAGGGTAGGCTGAAACTAGAGAGAGAGAGAGAGATGGCCTTTTGAAGGTCATCTTCACAGAGCTAATAATTGAAGCTATTGAAGCAGCTGAGATCACAGCAGAACGCCAGGAACAAAGTCCTAGGGAAGACCCATATTTATTTAGAAGTAGTAACAAAAGCATGCTGGTGTGATATTAAGGAAGCCTAGAACATTCAAAGTAAATAAAAGAGTAAGAGGTTTCAGTAGGCAATGCTGCAGAAAGAACAGCCAGGAGATTCTTGCCTGGACTGGCAGAGTTGGGCAGTCAGGAGGCCCATGACTCTTGAGTCCCTGACTTTTGGGAAAATAATGATGCTTTATGCTTCAGACTCTCTTCTTCATGAGACTTATAGGCACAGGGCAGCCACTGCTAATTTCAACCCCTCTCTGGCCTCTTTGCTGTCTTTATTCTAGATATTGGAGTTCTGACTTACCCATAAAACCCAGAAATTACACTGGTATCTTTGGACAGATCTCTGTCTTCATTACCTTTCCCAGATGGTGAGGCACTGATCTCCTGAAAAAGGCTGAAGATGGTAACCAAGTGACAGAAGAATCAGAGAATAAATTTCTAATCAACTATTTCTAGTTACTTAAGATGCCTCACTTTATTGCAGTAGATGGAGCAATCAGCTCCAGAGAAAATACAGCCATACATCTGTCTCCATCCTTAGAAACAGGACCCAGATACATTATATTTTTCCTTTCCTTTGGGACTGAGAACTAAAGTGAGAGATGTTATTCTCCCTTCATGATTCTCCATCATCAATGGTTTGTTGAATTAATCTTTTCTGGGCGAAAGAAGTTCATCAATTCAAGTAACCGAGATGTAAAAGAACAACTTGACCCTCTGTGGCTACCAGGAACTTAGAGGTGCAGGTGCCTTTCAAGATGGCAGGCGCTTAGTGGGCGTTCTGTGAACATCTGTCTCTCTGGAGACATACATGTTACCACCTAGTAGGACTTCTAAGAGAAGGCCAACTCGATGTCATTGGGATCAGCACAGGAATTAGAATGAAGAAGTTCCACCTTCAGTGATGGTCTTCCTGCTGTCTCATTTTTATCAAGAGTGATTCACTGCCCTCTCTGGCCTTCATCATACTCATTTATATAAGTGTTGGTAATAATTTAGTAATTCATATGGTGTTGTGAGAAGCAAACAGTATAGTGGATGTGAAAGTACTTTGTAAGCTGTAAAGTACTAAGCAAATATTATTAAAGCAGATCAGAGTATAGGAAAGTTTGTCCTTCAGACTCAGCAGTGGAAGATGAGTTCTCAGTCTCTGAAAGAGAGATTGTTAGGCTGCTGTGCAAAGATATTACTTTTCTTGCGATAGTTTATAAATACAGTGGAATGTTAAAAATAACACAAAACAGTAGAGTAGGGTTGTCCCTTCTGCTCTGGGTTTAGACTTTGCTTCTGTCTTGATCAGCTGAAAAAGACATACTAGATGAAATGATCAGAAGCAATGTCATCTGTACACACATTTTCTGGTCCTACCCTGGAGGGGTGGTAGTTCCAAACTCTTCAATTAGGTATGGTATCGTCCAAGGAGCTCTTGGAAGAGATATTCTCTACAAAACATGTTTTTTATTTGTTTGTTTGTTTGTTGTCTTCTCCAATGGAGGGAATAAAAAAGTTAACTTTTGTAGGGCTCTCCTGCTAGGTGCCAGGTGATTGACATATCACCTTATCTAATTCCCTGGCAATCCTGCCGGGTAGATATTATTAACCTTACTTTATAGATGAGGACACCTAAGCCCGGAGAGGTAAAGTCACATGCCTAAGGTAATGGACAAGATTCAGACAGGTTTTTCTGGCTACAACGTTGTTGCTTCTTTCACCACCTCATGCGCTATCATTTCCCAAAAGTCTATCCTAATTTTTCTTCATATTTCCTCTCCGTAACAGTTAAATATTTGTAAATATGTGGGCAGTTGAGGTCTTTTTCACCAGAGAAGACAGGAAGAGGAACTGTCTTGCAGTTGGAGCCAACCTCTCTCCAAACTGCAGCCCTTCTCAGGCAAGGACTGATCCCTTTCTGTCCCCTTGTAGCTTAATTGCAATGCTTTCCCATTTTATTAGTTTCCAGATTCTGTGCCAAGTGCTTTAAAAGGCAGGTAGGGGAGAATTCTCTGCTTGCCTGGCAGCCTGCCATCACCCCCAGAATCTGTTGCTTGCTGTTTCAGAAAGGGATCAACATTGAAGGCATTTTTCTCAGCAGTGAAATTTACATATCAGAACCTTGCTGACTGAGGCAGAAATGAGGGCTCTGGGGGCAGGAGTCTGGGAGTGGGGACTGAGTCTTCGTAGGGGGAGGGGGAGGGAAGAGCTTATTTTATTACCCAGGAATAAAAACATTGTGAGTAATGAATAAAGTCCGAAAGCAGTAAATCTGGGACTCCAGAGTTAGGTGTGTAACGTGTCGGAGAACAATTTAAGCCTTCGCCTCGTCTGTGGAGGTGAGGTATTCAGGCTGCCTTTCACAGCCCAAATTTCATTAAATAGACTTTTAAGGGTTAGGATTACAAGAAGCCAAGTCCGGCTGGTTCATAATGATGATTTATGGCTGTGTTGTCGACTCCCCGACCCTTCTATACAAGGGGATAGAGAAAATACATAATTTGTTGCTCATTCACTCTAAAATCTGTCAAGACTGCCGCAGAAGCCATGTGGTCCTGGAGTCATGTGTCTGCTAAATGGCTTCAGCCTGACCCTCTCCTTAAAAATCTGCAATTGCTCTCCTACGGTGGAAATTGGTTTTAATAACAAAATAGAAATAATAAAATTATCTCAATGTAGCCTGCTGTGGGTCTTTGAGCTTAAGTCAGAATACCTGGGCTCTACTCTTAACTCTGTCACTTACTGGCCTCAAATCCTTCAGAAAAGTCACTGTCTCTCAGAGCCTTAGTATCTCCATCCGTAGAATGGAATATCTTCTTCACAGAGAAGATTAAATGAAACTACAGTACAAAATAAATGTAAGAGATGGCTGCTGTTAACATTTTTATTAAGAATTTGAGGTACTCCAAAATGTTCTTTTCATCTGCTTGTCTTCCCATGAGTGAAGGAAACATTTTACTTTGCGATTTACTATCTGAAGACTGACACTAAAAATGGAAGTTTTAGAGATGGGACATTAGAGCTGAAAAGAATCCCTGAATTGTAGTCAAACCCTGTCTCCCTGAAAGTGACTGGAGCACAAAGGTGACTCATCTGAGATTAATCAGCAAATTCATGCAAGAGATGCTAATTTGTAGTGGAAACTCACATGTTCTTTCTCAGCATCAAACAGGAAATTGTGTTGACTGATCCTCAGGCCACACCTGCTTAGAAACAGTTCCTTAATCTGTAGCAGTGGCTGGTTCAGAGAACCAGGGAGCAATCTGAGGTCAGGGATTTTGCCTGGGGCCTTGGTTCTGCTCCCTGCTTCTGGTGTCATCTCTGAGCAAGTAACTTTCCTCTGCTATTGCTTATTACCTGTGCTTGGTTGGCAGGCTAGTGGTGGATGGTGAACATAGCCCAGGAGAGTTGAGAATAAATGTCATTGCAGTTATGAAGTCATCAATCAGTCTAGCACCCTCATTTTACAAATGCAGAAACCAGTTTATCCCAATTTCACTAAACAAGTAGGGACTTGAACCTTGGCTACTTGACTCCTAGTTCAGTGCTCTTCCTGCTGCATAAAAAATCTCGTATGATTTATAAGTAAGGAAGAATAAAAAAGAGTAAGAGAACACGATTGTGGTAATAAACATCTGGAACTTGTTTGCCTGTGAGGTTACATAGGGTAAATGTATAAACAGGTTCAAAAGGGGAATTAGATCATGAATGGTAGGAAAGAATGCTGGGCAGGGAGTCAGTGCACCTGGGTTTAATCTTTAGATGGGAGCTCATTTGGACCTAAGTTTCTTCTAAATATAATGGTCCCTTTCATTAATGACTTGCCATGCTTCTCGGAGTTTAATCTCTGCAACGTGTTATCAAAGCATTCTTGGTAATGTTGAGGGGATCCTTCCAATTTTGTAATAAGGCAACTTTGAGGACTACCGTCCTGCTCCCTTTCATTCATTTGTTCCTTCAACTGATAGTCTTTGAGCATCTATGCAGGGTCACATACTAGTTTTACTCTCTCAGGAAACGGCTATGCCAAGATGCTGGCTAAAGTGGCCTTTGACTATGTTCCTCTAATACAGAATTGTACTCAATATGATCTGGGAAAATGAAATGTAGCTCTTATATATAAAGCATTTATAAACACAGAGTCACTGTGTCAATGTTGGCAGTGATAGTAGCTGTTCTCGCTGCTGCACCTGTTTGTCCCTGGGCCCAGCTGGTGTTTCCTTCCTACATGGTCGTCCTTCCCCAGACTTTGGAGCCCTTGAGGATCTTGATCAGACCTCATGCCTTGATGCTTTCCTCCACTGTAAAAGAATATTGGGAGCCTTTGCAAAGGAGTGTCCAGATATGCCAGACTATTGCTTCCCTTGTGGTTGTGCACATGCCCTCTTCCCTCTGAAAGGGCAAGTGTAGCTCATCATCCTGCCCTGGGAGGAAGTGTGAAGGGACTTTTGTGGTGAGTGATGAGTTGACCATCACTGTCTCTGGGCTGTGGTTACAAGCAGGAAGTGCCCATGGCTGGGCTGTGGAGTTAAGACAAAGGCAGCAGGGTGTGTGGTTGTACACATCATAGGCATTTACCTTATAGAACATCAGCTGTCCCCCATCCTTAATGTAAATGATGTCACTATATCTATCTTGAGCGTCAGGATTTCATGACACAAAGAATCTAAAAGCAATGTCTGGCATATAATAGGTAATCTGTAATTGGTGGATTGTTTTCAGTAGTGATAAATCTCTATGCATCATATCATAGATACAGTGTGAAAATCAAGAAGGATTTGAGAAGGGTCTTCAGGATCAGAGAAGACCACACAGGCTGACTGGAGGAAATTCACAAACACTGAAGGGCATCGTACTACAAGTTTCTTAGTTTTTAGACTGGTATTCTATTCATCACATTCTGCTTCTAAAAAGTAAAAGCATCATTCTCTATGGTCTAGGTCATTTCCCATTCATGTTATCCTATTTGAACCAACAGCTGCAAAGGTGAGCAGCCTCCTTTTATGGAGCGGGAGTCCGAAGCTTGGAGGGCATAGATTATTGCTGAAGGATACCAGATTGGTGGTAGAGTCTGGATTCCCCAGGACTTAACCATGGTATATCCACCTCTTCATACAGAAACTCTCACCATGGCCAATGTCAGCACGAGGCTGAGGCCCTTACTAGAGTCAGGTCATTGTCTGTGATCTTTTACCCCAAATCCCAGAATCCCGAGATTTGCTCAGACCCTGTGACATCATAGCTACCCTTAACCTTGTCCTTGATTCTTTATTTAGTATTTCTTTTCTATAGTTAAGTTCTTGTCTCTCTCTTAAAAATATATATATATATATAGAGAGAGAGATATACACACACACACATACATATATGCATATAAATATATTATAAATATATTTGTATATTTTTGTTGTTACAAAGGTATTACATGGTCATGTAGGGCTTAAAACACCCAACTCTATTAGCGCTTTGATCTTCCCTTCTGTGCATATTTGTGTCTGTATATTTCATAACTAGAAAATTAGGACACTCCTTTGCAAATATTGAATGTTGTTATGTTGTTAAATATCCTTTACAGCATCAATGTTAATGATGAATCTTGATACCACCTAATTCCCCTATTGGATTCCTTTTAGATCATCACAGGGGAATTCTACCGGATCTATTACCTGAAGAAGTCGCGGTCGACGATTCAGAACCCCTACGTGGCAGCACTCTATAAGCAAGTGGGCTGCTTCCTCTTTGGCTGTGCCATCAGCCAGTCTTTCACAGACATTGCCAAAGTGTCCATAGGGCGCCTGCGTCCTCACTTCTTGAGTGTCTGCAACCCTGATTTCAGCCAGATCAACTGCTCTGAAGGCTACATTCAGAACTACAGATGCAGAGGTGATGATAGCAAAGTCCAGGAAGCCAGGTGAGACACCACCTCCCCATGGCCAGAGCCTGGACCCCTTTGATACAGTGCAGTTCAGTGAGCACTCACTACCTGGTCCCTAGTTTAGATGAGTGAATAAGGCATGGTTCCTATTCTTGAGGAACTCATAGTCAGATGACTGAGACAGATATGTAAATCAATACTTCCAATATAGCATTGGTAAGTACATTCATTTATTCATTCTTTTGTTTATTCATGCATTCATGGGTACCTGCTATGTTCCAGGCGTGGGTCCAAAGCACTGTGAAGGATGCAAAAGTGAACAGGGCATAGTGCCTACTCTCAAGGTTACAGTCTGGGGAGGGAAGACAGACAGACAAGTGTGTATCAGGGATGTGAATACAGCTGTTTCATGGCCCTCTCTTGCTCTTACAGGAAGTCCTTCTTCTCTGGCCATGCCTCCTTCTCCATGTACACTATGCTGTATTTGGTGGTAAGTACCCACCCTTTGATCTGAGTAGTGCTCAGTTCCAGCTTCCATCCCTTCTGATATCATAGCCCTCAAAATAGTTAGGAGCATGACATCACTGTGAAATCCTTGAAAAAGAGGTTAGCTAGAAAAGTTAGGTTTTCTGAGCTCTGCCACTGCCTTAGCAGAAGTTATTTTACTTTCCAGTTTTTCCCCCCGTTTTTCAAATAAAAGTAGTATTTGCCATAGCTGCTTGATAAGCATTGTGGACGCATTTTGAAATTTTAAAGCGATAAAGACACTTGTATTAGGTTGGTGCAAGAGTAATTGAGGTTTTTGCCATTACAAAAACCCCTGGACTATATTACTTAAATGGCAAAAACCAATTACTCTTGCACCAACCTAAATATAACATTTTAGGGTACAAGCACTGTTTCTGAAAATCTGTTACGGGAAAAGATTGCTAAATAAGGCTCAGAGAATTAAAGTGAACTGCCAAAATGTATATAAACACCAGGACTGTTGCTAAAGCCCAAACCTTCTGATAAATTTTTTTGCAACGTTCACCATGTCAGTCCTCCGTATTCTACGGATGGAAGGGCTTTAAGGATTATCATTACCTAAGTATTTAGAATAATTTTGAGTTTTGCAAAATACTTCTGCTCCATGAGGACGCATGACTTCATAACAACACTGTGAAGTATAAAATCCATGCCCCATTTCTCAAATCCACAGATCAAGGCCCAGAGAGGATAAGCAGCATGTTTGAGTTCCTTCGACCAGTGGTGGAACGATGATTTGATTCTCATGTTGCTCTTCTCATGGCCACGTCGGCTCTGATTTCCTGGAGACGGTTGGGCAATGCAGGTGAAGTGCCCTGCTTGCCTCCAGCTGCCGGGCAGATAGAGGGCTAGTCTGTTTTTCTTTGTCAGTTACATGTGGGTTTCCCTGCCTTTCCTCTCCCCTTGAATGAGGTCCGTGTGTGCCAAGGCACTTCCTGCTTTCAGCCGCTTTGATGGAATTCAGAGCGAGAAGGTGCTGAGAGGTCAGACATAGCTCAGAGGAGCACAAACTGTTTGAAAAAAGAACATTTTGATTTCTACTTATTTAAAAAGCATAATTAGGAATTGGGAAAAACAACAGAAAGTTTGATTTATTTATCTTTTTCCCCTAATCCTTTCCAAGTTTAGAGGCCTCTAAACTAAGCCAACATTGGCTTCCCATTACCGAGGATGCAGAGCTGAAAGATGGACCAAACCTATGACAACATTAAACGTGGATGTTGTGTGTTCATGAATAACACTTCCCTCCATTCTTCATCTTTTTGTTTTTGTTTTGCTCTTAGAAAGGAAAATTTAGCAAAGATATTTAGGTTCCTGCTCCCTGTGTATATTTTACCCAGGGCTGGAAACAATTTTAAAAATGTAATTTCGGTGTTTTATAAAAGTGCTTAGAGGAACTGGGTATGTGTTCACTTTTTTCATATCCCTTCATTTTATTCCGAAAGAAAAATACTGGATTGTTTTGAAGCCAGCACTGTGCACTGTGGCCTTCACAGCTGCACAACAGGTGAAGATGCTGACACGCTTTGGATGCCTTCTGTGTGCCAGGCACCATATCTGCTTACTCTGTGGCATTTGCTTTTCAGTGACCTGATGAGGTGTATCTTGATTATCCTATCCAATTTGAATCTAAGAAGTTTAGTAACAAAAATTCCACCGTCAGTAAGAGGCAGAAAAGGTACTTGCAGGCCAGACTCCAACATTGTTGTATGTTCTTTTCGTTGTACTGTGCTACAAAACCCACAAACAAACAAAAACCAGACCTCTTCAGGATGAACTTAAGGAATATTTCCTTTTAACCCTAACTTAAGTTTTGCCTGAAGGAGACCTGTCTCCTTTTGCTTTGATGGTTGAGATGTCCCCTCCCTCCCGTCCCCAACTCCGATTACCTCCTTACCAGCTAGAGATCTCTATGGGGATGATGGGTGAGACGTATATTTTGACTGAAGGTTTATTTGCATCCCTCAAAGGGAGGAAAAAGTTGTAGTTCTTCCATATTGCTGGAAGGAAGGAAGAGAAAGAGGGAAGGAGGAGGAAAGGAAGAGAGGAAAGGAAGAGAGAGGGAAGGAGGAGAGCCTCCTTTGGCTGGGCACGGTGGCTTATACCTGTAATCTCAGCACTTTTAAGAGGCCAAGGTGAGAGAATCCCTTGATGCCAGCAGTTTGAGACAAGTCTGGACAACATAGGGAGACCGTGTCTCTTTAAAAAAGTAAACGACAAGAAGAAGAAGGAGAGCCTCCTTAATCTATCCTGTTTTCAGCATAGTATTCTATCCCCAACCTCCTACCCCACTGTGCACATACATTCGTCAGAACTTTTGTACAAACACACATTCAACACTCACAACTCACATATACAACACATATGTACACAGCTGTGTTTTTAGCTCTAAGGTTATCTTGCCCTAAAACAACCAGTGAAGATAAGGGCCAAAAAGTAAGGATGGCACTCTTTGCCAGGGCATGTGCTTATGTGATATTACAGAGAAATCCCAGCTCTTCTAACATCTGATCTACAAAACTTTCTTTTTTGTTGTTGTTGTTTTCTTTTATTTTCTTTTCTTTTCTTTTTTTTCTTTTTTTTTTTTTTGAGACAAGGTCTCATTCTGTCATCCAGAATGGAGCACAGTGGCACCGTCTTGGCTCACTGCAACCTCTGACTCCTGGACTCAGGTGATCCTTCCACCTCAGCCACCTGAATAGCTGGGACCACAGGCGCATGCCACCACACCCAGCTCATTTTTGTATTTTTTTTGTAGAGATGAGGCTTTGCCATGCTGGCTGGGCTGGTTTTGAACTCCTGGGCTCAAGCGATTCAACCACCTTGGCCTCCTAAAGTGCTGGGACTACAGATGTGAGCTTCCATGCTCAGCCGATTTGCAAAACTTTCTTTTTTTTTTTTTTTTTGAGATGGAGTCTCGCTCTGTTGCCTAGGCTAGAGTGCAGTGGTGCGATCTCGGCTTGCTGCAACCTCCGCCTCCCAGATTCAAGCAATTCTCCTGCCTTAGACTCCCAAGTAGCTGGGATTACAGGCGCGTGGCACCACACCCAGCAAATTTTTGTATTTTAAATAGAGACAGGGTTTCACCATATTGGCCAGGCTGGTCTTGAACTCCTGACCTCAGGTGATCCACCCACCTTGGCCTCCCAAAGCGTTGGGATTACAGGCTTGAGCCATTAGACTTGGCTGATTTGCAAAGCTTTCTAAAGAAAGTTGACACCATTTAGGCCCAGCAGAGGTGGGAAACTCTGCTGTCAGTCCGAGAAGCCCTTAGACCCTCCCTCAGGGCTTTTATGTTGGGCTTCAGGAAGTGCTGGAGTTGGGCAAATAGACTGGCCTCCCCGGTGCACCCTGTGCTGTTTTTTTGTTCATGCAGCCTGTGATTCATAGCTTCCCTGGGGTGTTGGGGAGAATCACATTTGAGTCAGCCAGGTTCAGCATTGACAGCTTTTGTCTTTAGAATCAAGCAGATGTGGAATCAAATCTGGCTGTATCCCTGACTAACTCTGAAGCCATGAGTGGGTTACATAGCTTTAGAGCCTCAGCGTACTCATCTGTAAAGTGGAAGTGATCTTGTCTATTTTGCAGAGTTGTTGCCACTTTTCCTCTCTGGACCCCACTTTCCCCATCTGTCAGATGAAAGAGTGGGATGAGATGGCCTGTCTGTTTATCTCTCAATCACTATGGCTCTATTTGAAAAAAGTTTAAACTGCCCTAAGTGCTAAAAAGGAAGATGGGGAGCCATCAAGACAAACTTATGCCTACATTACCATTGAGTTCAGAGAATAGCAGACCGGAAGCACCAGCCAGCTCCACTCCAGGCCTTTCAGCAGCAGCCACTTCTAGAGCTTCCATAACTTTAAGAGCACTTCATGTTAGGTCAATGAATAAATTTTGCCAAATGATGAGCTTGGAAAAACCATGCCCCAAACACCAAATTATCTCTGCACACAGAAGCTTAAGGGTGAGGTTAAGGCTTGTTAGAGATTAATGCAAGTTCTAATTTAAAAAACACACACACACACATACACACAAACCCACAGCATATATAAACCTAAAGTATGCTTTATACCTCTGAGCCCTGGCCTGAACCCCAGAGGACCACATCTGGATTGACCCTGCACCTCCATGGTTGGAGATTGAGGATGACATACTATCTGGATAAAAAACACCAGGGCAGACACCAATTCATGTAGCACACCTGGTGTCTGCTCTGTTGTGCTGGGTCCTGCCCTTAAGGAACTCACCTGTGCATCCAACATTCAGCATTTGGTACATGCTTAGTGAGGGACTATGATGCACCTAGCACCAGGCTAGGAGTGGGAATGGGGAGATGGTTACCGCCCTTGCATAATTTAGTCTAAAGAAACAGTACACAATGATAATAGTCTGATACATTGTCCCTCGGAGCAAGGGGATGCGTAGGTTATATTATGGACTCTCAGAATTGTGACCCCTAGGCTAACCTGGAGCAGAGAGTGGCAGTAGAGGTAGTTAGTCACATGAAGATAGAGGAGACTGGAAGAACTACGTGTGTGAAGGTGAAAAGGAGGAGGTGATTTGGAGAACTGCAGGTATTCAGTTCAGTACAGCTTGGATGGCTGCTAGGAACCAGGGAATGGAGGGCACGCTTGAGAGTGGAAAATACCTTTGGAATCAGTCCCAGCTCCTCATTTTGCAGGTGCATTAGGCAGCCACTTTGTGTCAAGGCCTTTCCTTAGCTGCTGTTCTCCCCTCACCCCACCCTGAAATCTGCACCTTGCCCCCTCCCCTTCTTTAGAAGCCTTTCCTGACTATCCTGTTTAAAATGACAACCCCCTCCTCTGACACTGTTCTCCCCATGCCCCTTTGCAGCCTTACTTCTCATCATCTGACATACTACATTTTTACTTGCTTGTTTGTTTCTTCCAACTAAATTATAAATTCTGGCTGGATGCAGTGGTTCATGCCTATAATCCCAGCACTTTAGGAGGCCAAGGCAGGAGAATTGCTTGAGCCCAGGAGTTCAGGATCAGCCTGGGCAACATAATGAGACCCTGTCTATATAGATAAAAAAAAATTATTAAAAAAGATTGTAAATTCCCCGGGGGAGAGATTTTTTGGTCTCTTGATTCACTACTATATCCTACTTCCCAGAACAATGCCTGATACCTAGTAAGTGTGCAATAAATATTTGATGAATGAATGAATTTCAGGTCTCCTGACACTCTCGGGCCACACTCCTTTCCATTCCAATCAGAACTTTTTTGTCTCCTCATCACGGACTTGATAGATTGCTAAGGGCCTGTGTCATGTAGCAAAGTCTTTGCTGCCTCTTTGCTGAGCTCTTTCCCTATTGATCCTTTACTGTGCTGTCCCATGAGAACAGGGTTTGTTGGGTGCCAAGGAAACAGGGAAGTGGCTGTGCTCTGACAGCCCTTTCTCTGGGCTGTGCTTGTTAGTCATTGAGGTTTTGTTCAGCATGTTCGGCGCCCTGGAGCCTGGGGTCTGGTATGCCCACGAGGTGTACCCACAAATCCTGGGAGTGGCTATAGAAACTCCTTGGGGGAGCAGGATTGTTGTTTCCAAGGGGGAATAAATCACTGTACCAGATGTTTTTCCTCTTTTTTCTCCCTATATCATTCACTCGCCCCACCACACATCCATCTGTTTCTGAGTACCTATTCTGTGACAGACCTGTGGGAGTGCCTGGGGACACCAAAAGAGCTCATAATTTTGTGTGGAAAGCCAGAGAAGTAAATAATGGCCAAACAACTGGATGCATTCTCTGCTTAGGGGTGGACTGGGGGGATGGAAGTGGCTCTCACCTCTGCTATAAGGTATAATGAGTCAGCTCTTAGACTCCCTTCTGCTTCAGATCAGGTCAGAGATTATTCCACTGTAACTCTTACAAAAGCTGTACATTTGTGTTTCAAATGTGGGGATTGATGGAAGTGTGTGCAGGTAAATTAGAGGAGTCTGAAGTTCCAGATGTCCCCTGGAGGTTGTTCTTCGGTGTAATGCCCTCAAACTGCCTCTTTTCTCCAAAGACAGAGACCCAGTATAAAAAGACTAAGGCTTTATGTGAAGCAGTAATTTCCTAAGGAGGCCAGGCCATTCTGTGCTTAGAGCACAGACTCAGAAAGAGGCAGATATACTTAATGAACATCATGTCTCTTGGTTACCTTGAGCAAGTACCGTGGCCCCTTTTAGTTTGATTTCTTCAGCTGTAGAATGGGCACAGTGGTATCCACCTAATAGGATTATTGTGACAATTGCAGGTAATGTAATTTAAAGCACCTGGCCCAGGCGCTACACCAGTGCTCAGCAAAATGGTAGTTTTCTTTCCTCCCTCTGATAGTGACGGAAGACAAGATTTGATTTTCTTCTAAAGGAAAAGTCAATCAAAAATTCTTTTGTCTTGAAAGTAGTTAAAGAACATTCCAGAGAGAAATTCTAGTTCTACACTATGTTTGCAAGCTACCCACCAGACACATGAACCAGAGCCCAGTGAGAGCCATAGAGGAGATTAGAGAAGGGAGAAAGTTTCTCACTGGGTGTCAGTGGTCTGGCCTGGCTTCCAGGAAGAGGGTAGGCAGGGACCTAAGGAAGGACAAAAGCGTCCTTTTCACTCTTAGCAGAGCTGTCCCAAGAGCAATGGAAATGAAGTGAGAAGACAGTACAGACCTGTTCCACCAGTATGCAAATCATGTAATGAAACACAAATGACTTAGCAAGAACGAGAGTGTGACTCACCCACTCATCTGACTTTGCTGGTTCAGACCAGAGGAACAGCCTCAAGTTCAGTCGGACGCTTTCTAAGGAGGTTTTATTGGAATTCCACAAGACCCCAGTTCTGAAGCTAGGCCAGGGAAGGAGAAGAGAACTCCACTGATAAAGTGAGTTCTACATGCCAGGGACTTACATACATCATTTCGGGGTATGGGAAACAGACATACACCTTTCTTTTTCTGATATCCACAATCAGCAGGTTTTTTTTTTTTAAGCAACTGAAAGCGAAATCTTAATACAAGAAAAGGTCTTTAAGATTATATGCTGTTCTAGTGAAGGGACTTTTTTACATCTGTGTCTTTCACAGAGTCTTGAATAGATGCTTCTAACATTTTAAAAAATAAACTAATCTTCTTACGCTATATATGAGAAAACAGAAATTCATAGAAGCAGAGTGACTTCTCCAGGGCCATACAGCTTGTATGCAGCAGAGAAAAGGTTCCAATCTAGTTGCTCTGGCTGCAAATTACTTTCTGCTGTGTCATAGTGGTGCTTGGGAAGTAGTTTGAGAGGGCTGATTCTCTAGCCCAGAGGCCATGCAGATGGGGAAGTGAATGCAGATAAACCACAATGTCAGCAGTAGACTAGAAGAGGCCAAGATGATTTAGGCTTCCGGGTTTTATCCAGCTCTGCTTACCCTTTCAGGGCACCTAGGACTTTACTAAAGCCCCTGTGGGTATTCTGATCTGGGAAAGTGTGTTTTGGTCCAGAATAGGGGGATGGCACATCATCTATCAGAAGGGTTTGACTTCCTTTCTTGAATAAGTTGTACCTGTCTCCTGTGGAGTGGGAATAATTGGAGCCTCCAGAGTTACTTGTCCCCAGCCTCCAGAATGTACTCCCTGATCCCAGTGAGGCCCAAATCTCCGTCCTGGAGTGGCTCGTGTGAACTGGGCTCTACGCTGGCAAAATCCAATCCATTTAGCAGCAGTGAAATTGATGTGAGATGGAGAACGTCATTGTATCCTTTCATCAATCTCAAAGCCTGCTGCTACCAGCTTACTTCTCATATCAGATGTAGCCACTGGATGGAAAGTCATTGTGCAATCTTGTTCTCACCTCTTCTTTAAGTTTCACCAAAACTTACTTGTTTTGGTGAAAATTGCCACAGTCATTGAGTAAATGTCATTCACCAGGGCAAAAAGGTAACCTGGATTTCTGAAAAGTATCCTAAGTGCCCATCCTGTGTCAGACAGCTTCCTTTCCATATTGTCTCCTTTGATACTGGCAAACCAGAGAAGGAGATACTGTTCTACCTATTTTACAGATAAGGAGACTGAGGCTTATAGAAGTAAACTGACCACCCACTTAGTAAGTGATAGAGCCAGGACTGGAGTCAGGGCTATTATACCCCAAAATGCACTTTACTAATGCACCTCTTTCCCCAAAATCCCCAGCCGCAGACACCAGGATCAGTGCTGACCTTGAAGCATTCCTCCATAAATGTGTTAGTTACTGGTGGATATCAGGGAACAAGGTCCCATCTGCTTACTGTGATTCCGTGTCTGACTGACTGCTTCCCAAAGGCATTCTTTCCCCCTGGCTCCCTACTCCTTTCTCATTCATAAGCATTCCCTTCCTTTCTGGAGCTACTCTGATGACTGGTCTCTTCCTCTCTTCTCAAATTCTTCCAGTGTATTTATTTTTTTCTTGTATTGCGCTCCAACCTTAAGTATCTGAATCAGTGGAAGGGGAGATGTGGGCCATGTCCGGTTGGGAAACACGCCCTTCCTCTGCCCCACCCTCGGTTTCCAAGGCCTGTGACCTAAGCCTGCGTGCAGGGGCAGGGGGAATGGTCGGAGGACTTGTAACAAGCATGTTCCGAGGACCTACCGAGTTTTCAGCAAGGGAAGTTAGAAAGTCTTGCCGCTCCAAATTAAGAAATGTGTTTAAAGAATAAAATCGCCTATTTATTGAGTAGTATTTCATGCCATCCTCTTGATCTACGTTATCAACCAAACTGGACCACAGCCTCTAAGACAGTGGTTGCTACACTTATTTTATATGTGAGAAAACGGAGGCTCAGGGAGGTTTTCCTGATTAAAATCTGTGCTCTGTATCCCACCCTTGTCCACTGTCCACTTCACCCTTGTCCACTGTCCATCACCCTTGTCCTGATTAAAATCTGTGCTATGTACCCCACCCTTGTCCACTACCAAGAATAGCTGAGGGAAGGCCAAACATACGGAGTACACTGCAAGTGGATGATTCCTTGTTCCTTGAAGTTGCCATTGTCCTGAAGACTTGTGTTGAGTTGGAGCTATACTAACACCCTCTTCATCCCCATTTCCAAAAGGAAGCGTCTTTTCATCCACTGGTAGGTCATTAAGGGAGTAGTCTTTGGCCTATAGCTCCAATTCACTGACTTTGGTATTGCCTATAGTGACCCAGTCTTGCCTAGTTTAGTATTGCCTGTAGTGACCTAGCCTTGCCTAGAGCTCTTGAAAAGCACTGAGAGTGTGGTGCTCAGTATTTTGCATGAAATCACTTAATTTTTCACCATTGCTTACAATAATATTTTCCAATTGTGATTCAAATATGTAGGTGTTCTCTGAGAATAGTGATGAAAGGTCAAATAAGTATTCTTTCCTGCAGGACTTCTCAGAGCCTTTAGTAATCTTATGAGCATGACAAGTGACAAAAACAAGGATTTAGTATAGATCATTCGCCTACCGTTTTTGAAGAAGCCCTTAATATTCAGTGGAATACGGTTTGGGAAAGACCGGCCTGCAAAATAAGGTCTGGGTTGCTTAGTTTGACACTGAAAGCCCTTCATGAACTAGGCCCTCCTTGTCCCTGCAGCCCTATTTCTCATCACTGCTCACCCCACTTCCCCAACACCCTGTTCTCCAGCTATAATGAACTATTTGAAGTTTTGGGGAACTTCTATGGCAGGCCTCTGAGCCACCTTCTGCCTGGAATATATATCCCCCATTCCTGCTCCCTTAAACCCAGCAAATACTCATTCACCTTTAGGATTCAGGTCAAGTATCCCTTCCAAATAGTAATTGATCCTGGCCTCTAACTTCTTTCATAGCTCCTATAAAACACATTAGTACACTTATTTATTTTCTTGTATCCCTCAACTGTCTGCTCTATACATCAGGATTTATACCTCCTCATTTTTCTTTGTCTTTAGCACTTTTCTTAGTGCCTAGCTTCTTTCTTTTTTAAAAATTTAATTTAAATTATTATTATTATTTTATTATTTTGCCTACTGCTACAGATTTGGTCTTTTAGGTTATCTTTAGAATAATTTTTTCTCCAGATCTTTTTAGGATGTCCATGGCAATCTAATAGTATTTACATATCAACTTCTGAATTTAAAAGTTGAGTGTTCTAAGTAAAATTCTCACTCTCTGTCTCTTCAAATTGTCCTTTACCTCCTTTATTCCATAAAGGCTCTGTGCAATCTTCTTCTACACTTTTAACTGGTTATTATTTATATATGAGAAAACCATTGTTTTTATCCCTTGCTTAGCAGGCAACAGCCTCAGTGCGATCTTTTGTCAGTATTCTTATTTTTTCCTCTTAAGTTTTTCCAATAATACATTTATATAATTTCAAAATGATTATAAAGTTGTCTGCTCTCTTCCTTGTCTGTTTATTTGAAATAGTTTTCCATATAGTTGAGGATTCAGTCCTAGATACTTATGGCTAAGAATGATTCTGGGATCTTCCACTCTTCTGTCTCATCAAGACTGACCATTTGCTTGCTCTTTTCTTGCCACCGAAGGAAGGTGTCCATTTGTCCCAGGAAGGACAAACTCATGTCTTCAGCACTGCCGCAGGTCTATCTTTAGGCCATCAGCCTCCTCCCCTCCGCTCTCTTCCCTTCTCCTGCCTCTCCAAATGCTTTGATTTGTAGTTGGAAGTTCCTCTTGTCCACTTGCCTCTTCCCCCTCATTTCCCAAGTTCCCACAGGAACCTGGGAATAGGTTGTGCCCAGAGGTTAGAACGGAAACTGCAGCAAGATAACTCTGAGGGGACAATGCCCAGTTGACGTCATTTCAACTACTTTGCTTCAGCTAGAGGTGTTTTTTTTTTAATCTTCCATTTTTCTTCAGGTTACTCTTCTACTCCACCCTGTCTAGTGTCTGTCAACTTGTATTTGAAAGTTCCCTGGCATTGTCTTGTTGGTTTATTGTTTCCTTATATTCTCATTCAATATCCATAATTCCAAGTGGTGACTTAGAAATGTGTCCTTGGTAGAGCTGCTTTCTTCTGAAGCAGAAGCATCTCATTGGGGATGTAATAACTTCCTCTTATCATTGCACATTTAATTTCCATGCTGAGACCAGGTAGTATAGCGATTATATAGCCATAATCCCCAGGGAAATACACAAATGTGTTAAGTAAGTTGTCATCAATTGTTAAAAAAAAAAAAAAAAAAAAAAAAACCTTTGCAAGCCCTGGTTACTGCTCTTTAATTATTAGTTTCACTCAAGAGGAAGATAAAGGGAAACTATCATTTATTAAGTTCCTACTATGTGGCAGTATGCTAAGGTCATTTACACATATTATTTTGCTCAGCTTTCCCTAGTTTGTCTCCCGAGATAAACTATTTGTCCTATTTTCTAGTGTGAAAACTAAGGCTCAGCATTTATTTATTTATTTATTTATTTATTTATTTATTTATTTGAGAGAGTCTCACTCTGTTGCCCAGACTGAAGTGCAGTGGTGCGATCTCAGCTCACTGCAACCTCCGCCTCCTGGGTTCAAGTGATTCTCCTGCCTCAGCCTCCTGAGTAGCTGCGACTATAGGCACACGCCACCACACCTGAATAATTTTTGTATTTTCAGTACAGATGAGATTTCACTATGTTGGCCGGACTGGTCTCAAAGTCCTGACCTCAGGTGATCCGCCCACCTCAGCCCGGCAAAGTGCTGGGATTACAGGTGTGAGCCACTGCGCCTAGCCAGGCTCATCATTTAAATAACTGGCTTGAGGTCATCTTCAGATTGCTCTATCTACAACATGCCACCCAAGGTCTAGATAGTCCCAGTTCGTAGAAATGTAGTGTGTGTCACCTGGGGTTATAGTGCATGTGAGTGGGGAGTCACGTAATGTCTGTTCTCTTTGTCTCCTTTCTCCAGCTATACCTGCAGGCCCGCTTCACTTGGCGAGGAGCCCGCCTGCTCCGGCCCCTCCTGCAGTTCACCTTGATCATGATGGCCTTCTACACGGGACTGTCCCGCGTGTCAGACCACAAGCACCATCCCAGTGATGTGCTGGCAGGATTTGCTCAAGGAGCCCTGGTGGCTTGCTGCATAGTAAGTAGCAATTTGTCCTCAGTATGCAAGGGGAGCCCTGGACTGTTGCTTGTTAAATGTTTCCAGCTCAATGACTAAAGCTAGAGAGCCCTCGTTCCTGTTCCCTGCTTGGGGTCACCTGGCCTTAGGCCTTAGGACTCCTTCAGTAAAATGAGAATAATTCCTGCTTCTTCCCAGCCTGCGAGTTTTGATCCGATAGGGTCTGTAAATCTTCTCTGTAAATACAGAGGGTTTGGACTCATAGAATGGAACTGGAAGAGAGCTGAGATATTATCCAACTTGCTCATGTTATAGATGAGGAAATTTAGGGAAGAAACTTACCCAAGGTCATGTGTCAGCAGGTCATGCTTAGTGTCATGCTAAGTCTGTTGACCTAGTAGTAGCAAGATGTAAGTCTCCTGACTCGAGTGTTCACATGCTGTTTTGGTGGACACTGAGTATGCAATGGGACTTCTCGGCTTCTTGGAAAATGCCTCCTCTTCCCTCTGTGACCTTGGGAGTGACTCAGACAGATGCTAAACTCAGCGTTCATTGGAGAAGAGGAGGTTTTCTGAAGGCTGAGCCCTCCCTCAGGCTGATGGCCTTGTACATCGAGTCACAGACTTCCTAGGGATAACTTGGGATGGACCACATACTGATTTGCCCCAAATGAAATACTTCATCTCTGACTCCCGGTGAAGGTGGGAGAAGGCATTGCACTTCTTTGAACCTCCATCTGTAGACGCTGCTTTTCCTGCCTGCTAAGAGTTTTGAGGGGCTTGTTCAGCAAACATGACTGAGCACCTACTTTGATATTGTGACTTCCTGGGCCCTGCTGAGGGGAGCTCACCCCAGCCCAGCAGGAATCCCAGAATACAATAATGGCTGGATATTTAAGCACCACACATGTAGGTTGTATTGTTGTTAGTATTATCCTTGCTCATTCACAGTAAGAATTATGAACAATAGAGAGATCTCAACCAGCTTCTTATCCTTTCCTGGTTTGTGAGCCTGGCTGCAGGCTCATGTCTCTATGCAGCCTCTCCCCAGCTCCTCTGTAACAGCACTAAACACTCTGGATTGAAATTGTGATGGGTGTCTTCCTTTAGGCTGTGAGTTCTTGGGGGCAGGGACCATTTGTAACATATATGTTACTCTCCCTGTCTTATCAAGGCCTCTCAGGGATTCTAGCTCAGACTAAGCAAATGTGTGCTTAACAAGCAAAAAGCCAGAATCAACGAGTGGATCTAACCTTTTTTGAGAACACTGTAGGGAGTATTCTCTTGAAGGTATAGGGATGAATAAGGCTCAGCCCTCCCAAGGAAATCCCATTCTTGCTCCTCTCACAGGCCAAGCACAGGAGCTCGGTGCCATGGGGGCCTGTCATAGTGACATGGGCAGGGGGCTTCAGCAGGCAGGGAAGCACGTGAATCCATTGCACGGGTCAAGAAGAGGGAGAAGGAGTTGCAGCAATCAGAGTGGGTGCCACGAAGAAAGCAGTGTGTGAACTGCCTGCAGCCTTTGACATGGGAATCCCAGCCTACGGGACTGGCTGTTTTAATGGCTTTCTCCCTTGCTTTATTTTTCTTTTTTCTTTGTAAAAGTAAAGGCCAAAAGGGAGAGAAACTAGGGGAGCAAACCGTTAATGAGAGCAGCTGTCACTGACCCGCTTGTTCTCTAGTGCCTGGCCCTTTAATGTGAGGTGACAGTGGGGGATGGGCATTTGCACTGAAGGGTAACCCTTTACTGACTGTGCCCTCCTGAGCTTTGCTCTCAGCAGGAGGACAGCCTGCGGGGGCCTGCTGTTGTGGTTCCTTCTTGGCGCCACTGCCCTAATTGGACTCCTCTGCACCCCCAATTAAAAAAATTAAAAGGTTGGGGGATCCTTACTAGCCTTCCTCTCTTTTATATCCTAAAACATGGGCCATAAGCAATTAGACAGAGTGTTCGGGAGGACTGTGGCTTATTTTCAAGAAGTGAAATGAGGGTTCTGACTTGTGTCCTGTTTGGCTCTTGCTGACTGTAGCACAGTATAGGAATTTGATTCTAATGTTTACAAAGACCTACTCTCTGCTGGTGCCATTCTGATACTTTACACATTGTCTTTTTTTTTTTTTTTTTTGAGTCTCGCTCTGTCACCCAGGCTGGAGTGCAATGGTGCGATCTCGGCTCACTGCAAACTTCGCCTCCCAGGTTGAAGTGATTCTTCCACCTCAGCCTCCCGAGTAGCTGGGATTACAGGCATCCACCATCATGCCCAGCTAATTTTTGTATTTTTGTACAGACAGGGTTTCACCATAGTGGCCAGGCTGGTCTTGAATTCCTGACCTCAGGTGATCCGCCTGCCTCAGCCTCCCAAAGTGCTGGGATTACAGGCGTGAGCCACTGTGCCTGGCTGCCTATTGTCTTATTTTAGCCACATTAAGCCGTTGTACTGCAGCCATTTTACAGAGGTAACTAGGCCCAGAGAGGTAACTTAAGTCATCCAGGGTCAGAGAGCTAATAGACAGCTGCACCACGATTCTCTTGGACTCAAAGCTATGCCCTCTGCACTCTGCAAGGAGAGGAGGGGGTCCCTGAAGCTGAAGGCCCTGCAGTTAACCCGAAACAAAAGCTGCATAGTTAGCTGCTTAAAGAATATCATTTAATTGTGTCACAGAGTCCTTCCTAACCCTTTGGGTGGATCCAGTTATTGCTTTGAGTTTGAAAGCCTGATTTACAATGTAAAGATGGTTTGGAAAGGGGTGATAAATATCTTTCCCTGCCTTTCGCCCACTCATCTGTGAACATGCAAGAACAGGGACTCAATCTTACTTATCATTTTTCTCCAAATGCCTGACACCCAGCCTTGTGCTCAGTGGGACCTCATGGTCCAGAATGGCTTGGAATCGCAGCACTGAGAGATTCATTTCACTGAAGCCATCTGAGAGGCCCATTCAGGAAGTGCCTGGAAGCTGTGGCTACTCAGAATAAAAGTTTGGGAATGTTCAGCTGGGAGAAAAGAAGGTAGTGTCTTTTCCAGTCATAAGCTCCCAGGATTCTGTTGTCCTGGGTTTGATTGTGAGGGAGACAGAAGCAAAGCTCAGGACCCTGGATTGAGCAGAGATGGGTAGATCTGTGGGGAGGTGTGGGGAACCAGACACCACATGATGAAGACACCAGGTACCCGGGAGAGGGAACTGTGAGGAGGATCATGGGCATCTGCCTCATGGGTTTTGCAACTTTATCAGGGTTATGCAATGTAGCTGTCACGTGCCAGGCAGGAGTCTGTGACCTCTGCTCTGCTTGTGCCACATTACAGAACTTTTCCCCACGAATCAGGGCCGCTGTCTCAGTGAATCCCAGGAAGGACCAAGTTCTCTTCTTACTGACGACTATGGCTGTACTGAATGGTGTTTGAAACACAGAGACATCACCTGAGGTTAGAAGGATCATAAAAAAGCAGCACGTATGGCACAAAAGCCACCGCTTGAGGTGCCAAGAAACACAGAATCCATTTTCCAGTCTGCCAGATAACCTCCTGAGCCGAGCCTCTACGGACTCCCTGTTAACTGAGATGTAATCTTCGCCACATTTGCCAAGAGCCCAAGCACTTAGAAGGTAGCAAAACTGGAGTTGACCCCAGACAGTCTGACACAGAGCTGGCACTCCAAGACTCAGACTTTGGCAGGCCTCCTCTCATCTCTCTACCCCTTTACCTCCTGGCATGTCAAACATTTCAATATTTTCCAACACCCAAGTTTCTATATTAGATAGCTGTTCCCTTTGATGGAACACAGTTCCAGTTTCACTTCATCTCGGATGAAGCCTTCTGTGTTAGTTGCCTCTGGCTGCTGTAACAAATTACCTCACATTTAGTGGCTTAAAAGAATGCAAGTTTATTTTCTTACAGTTCTGGAAGCTGGGAGTTGGAAAAGGGTCTCACTGAGCTAAAATCAAGGTGTTGGCAGGGCTGTGTTCCATCTAGAGGATCTAAGGGGAGATCTGTTGCCTTGCTTTTTCTAGCTTTCTAGAGTTACCTGCGTTCCTTGGCTTATGGCCCTGTTCTCCACTTTCAAAGCTAGCAGCATAGAATCTTCACTTCTCCCTCTCTCTCTCTCTCTCACATGCATATACTTTCTCTGGCCTTTGCCTCCATTTGTCACACCTTCTTCTGTGACTTTTGTCCTTTTGCCTCCCTCTTTTACAGATGCTGGGACCACCTTGATAACCCAGGATGATCTCTCCATCTCAAGATCTTAGCTGAATCTCATTTTATCATGTAGCATCATTAATTGCTTCTGGGACTTAGGATGTGGGCATCTTTGGGGGACATCGTTCAGCTTTCCACAACTTCCCCAGTCCCTGAAGACAGTATTGTCTCACTTCCTTCCAGTCCCCCATGGCCCTTTGCGCTTTCTTCCTGCCATGGCTTTAGGCCTGATCTATTCACTGCCTGCTCATATGTGTGTCTCCTCAGCTAGATTGTGGGTGCCTTAATAGCAGAATCCGTGGCTTAACCTTCTGATTATTTATTCTCAGTGCCTAGTATAGTAGCTGACACAATAGGTGCTTCATCAGCGTTGGATAAATGGTGAATGATGTATTAGCTGGTGGCTTCAGGCCAGACACTTCTCTTCTGGGCCTAGTTTCCTTACCTGTGAATTGAAGCTGGAGGCCTTGTAGCTCCATGACCTCTGTGCACAGGCATTCTGTGGCACAGCTGACTTTGTAGTAACTGAAGTACCGTGCGTTACCCTAGAATGTTGGTTCCATAACTGCAGAGCCTTGGGCAACAGGCATGACAGCCAAGAACTTTTACCTGGGTCTGTTGAGGGTAGATCCTGTCACAGCAGGCAGACTTGTCTAGACAAAAATCACATGTCAAATGGAAGTCTGGTTTCCTCCTCCATTGCTTACTAATTGAATGCTTTCCAGAAAGGGAAGACAATGGAAGCCAGCACAGACGGAAGACCTATACGGTGTCATGGACTCAACACAAAGACACAAGCACTTAGGGTCAGATAGGCCTGCCTGCACACCTTCAGAGATCTGTACAGGGGTACACAGGACAAAGGAGAGAGCCACAGCCCAGATAGACCACGAGGTGCATGGGCAGACCCGTTCGTACCCAGACAGACAGACGTCCATTCTGTCTGTCTTGCCAGAACTCAGAACGACAAATTAAAAAAAAAAAACAACACAGGCTCATATTGACTCTCCCAGCCCCCCTCCCGCCTACACACTCACTAAGTCACCCTACCAAGGATGTGAACTTTACAGCTGGACTCACCCAGGGACTAGGACGAAGGAAGAGACATCGGTTCATTTCCTGTCTGGTGACAACTTGCATATCTGGTCACCTCCTCCCTGACCCTCTAACAGATGGCAAATTAGGGGCCCCTGGGAGGGGTCAGGGGAGGGCCCGGCTGCCATTGCTGTGGGTTCAGCAGAGGAAGCAGCTGCTCGTGGATTGCATAAATACACAGCAGAGGCTTTCCTGGTTTTCCTCTTCCCGGGGGTGTGGCTCCGCTCGCCGTTGCTCTTTTGTGTGCTGCTATCTTCCTCCAGATGTAGGGAAGGGCAAGGGCATTCTTTGTCTCTTCCCCAGTGAGGTGACCTTGGGAAAAGGCACCAGCAAGAATGCCAGTGTGAAGAAGAGTTCAGCGATGACAACCCCTGCAAAAGGAAACTGCAGTGCAGGGAGAGGCCAGGACACACCCAAGGACACACAGTAGCAGAGTAGGAACCAAATCCCCAGTTTCTTGATTCCATCTAAAGGGCTAAACAGTAAATTCCAAGCATGCCTGGCCATGAATTTGCAAGGCCTCTTCCTTCTCTAATAGGAGAGAGTCCCATCTATTCCCTTCTGACTTACTCCATTGCTGCCTGGGCACAGGGGAATGGATAAAATGAGCTCCCAAACCTCTTCTGGCCCTGCAGAAGTCTAGCTCTTTGCCCAGTAATGTGACCTTGAGTTAATGTGACCTTGCCACTGCTGGCCCCTACTCTTAGGCAGGTAGAAACATGGATGTGGGAGAGAGAAGGAAGCAAAGGAGTAAACTTTGGCCGCTAATAGATAATGACAGTATCTTTGTAGTGCTCTACAACTGGTCAAAATACAGTTGACCTTGAACAACATGGGGACTAGAGGTTCTGACCTCCAGCACAATAAAAAGTCCAAATAGAACTTTTGACTCCCTCAACACTTAAAGCTACTAATAGCCTACTGTTGACTGGAAGCCTTGCTGATAACATAAACAGTCAATTAACACATATTTCTTATGTTTTATGTATTATGTACAGTATTCTTACAATAAAGTAAGCTAGAGAAAAGAAGATGTTATCAAGAAAATTATAAGGAAGAGGAAATATATTTACTGTACATTAGGTGGAAGTGATCACCATAAAAGTCTTCATGCTGGTTGTTTCCATGTTGAGTAGGCTCATGAGGAGGAAGAAGAGGAGGGGTTGGTCTTGCTGTCTCAGGGTTGGCAGAAGCAGAAGAAAATTTGCATATAAGTGGACCCATGCAGTTCAAGCCCATGTTATTCAAGGATCAACTTTACTTCTAAAACTTCCTTTCTTGGTTCCCTGCTAAGATGGATGGGCTGACGAAGCAGAGGCTCAGAGAGGGAAGTTATATTCCTGCCACTTGCTAGGTAAGCTGTCAGGATAAGTCACTTCACCTCTCAGCCACCTTTTCCAATCCCATGAGGTGGGGATGATAATACCTAACATGATTTTTGGATTGAGGATTTAGAGAATTAAAGATGCATCATGCTTGGCACATGCAACGTTGATAGTGAATTGTACATTAAGTACTATGCTTTGTTTAAAGATTCAGAGCTAAAAGGAGTTGGTCCTTAAAGAGCTTATCTAGTGCAGTAGCTTTCCAAGACTTGACCACCATCTATAATAAGAAATACACTTTATATCATAACCCAATAGAGTCACCCACACATAACTAAAACAAATATGTCACAAAATAAGACTTGCCCTTACTGTGTGAGACATTCTAATATTTTCTATTAACCTTCAAAAATGCTGGTGGTGACTACCTAGTTAGTTGATTTTGTAGCTTGCTAATGGCTTGAGAATGATCTAGTAGGAACAGACATGTAAACAGAGAAGTATAATAGAAGGGCACAGCTGCTGGGATGGGATACACTACTGAGGACAGTGCGGTTACAAGAGAAGAGGTGATTAATTCTTCTTGAGGGTGTTGTAAGACTAGAAACAATTTTTAGAGTAGGTAATTCTTTAAAAATGAATGGCCATTTGCTGTAAGATACAAAAAATAAGGAAGGGAATTCCACGCAGAAGGAATAGCACAAAGACATGGAGATGGGTGAGAACATGATGTGTTTTGTGACCCTAGAAATGCAGAACAACGGAATTTGTGGGATAATGGGGAGAGGTGACCTCAATGAATAGTAGCCTGCTTCTCCCTTTCGGCTTCAAAATTGGATGGTTTCTGGGAATGGGGTCCCCTGCCTTTGTCGAACCTTGGTCATCTTTGGGTACTATGTTCCTAAGCTCTAGCTCCTACTGCATTTAGCGCCCCATAGACAGAGCTGTCAGTCCCCTGGGTCCTCCTTACCAGACACCCTCCCTAATAGCCTATGAATATTTTCCTGGAAGGCTCCTTGGCACAGATTCCTGCTCTCCATCAGTATTGCCCACAACTTTCTTTAAAGGGATGGGGAGAGGGCCGGGGGCGGGTCTTGCTATGTTACCCAGGCTGGCCTTAAACTCTTGGGCTCAAGCCATCCTCCCACCTCAACTTCCTGACTAGCTGGGACCGCAGGCACACAGCAGCATGCTCTGCAAAATTGCTCTCAACTTTCTTTGCTTCTCTAAACCCTCTTTGTTCATTTTGTGGGACTAATTTCCTTCACATTCCTCAATAGCAGTGATGATTTGAATAGTCCTTCATAAGGCTGGATGTGCGGTGGCTTATGCCTATAATCCCAGTGCTTTAGGAGGCTGAGGTGGGTGGATCACTTGAGTTCAGGAGTTCAAGACCCGGCCGGCCAACATCCCGTCTCTACCAAAAACATACAAAAATTGGCTAGGTGCGGTGGTACACACCTGTAATCCCAGCTACTCGGAGGCTGAGGCACAAGAATGCTTGGACTGGGGAGGTGGAGGTTCCAGTGAGTGGAGATGGTGCCGCATTCCAGCCTGAGCGACAGAGCGAGACTCTGTCTCAAAATAAATAAATAGATGAATGAATGAATAGTTCTTCAAAGTGTTTTCACATATATTTCATGTAAGCCTTACAGGAACCATAGGTAGGTGAATTTTTTTTTTTTTTTTTTCGAGACAGAGTTTCACTCTTGTTGCCCAGGCTGGAGTGCAATGGCGTGATCTCAGCTTACCACAAGCTCCATCTCCCAGGTTCAAGTGATTCTCCTGCCTCAGCCTCCCAAGTAGCTGGGATTATAAACATGCGCCACCACAACCGGCTAATGTTTGTATTTTTAGTAGAGACGGGGTTTCTCCATGTTGGTCAAGCTGGTCTCAAACTCCCAACCTCAGGTGATCCACCCACCTCGGCCTCCCAAAGTGCTGGGATTACAGGTGTGAGCCACCGCGCCCGGCTGGTGGATTTTAAAAATAACATTTGCACACAAATACAGGGCAGACCCATCATCTGCAACTGTAAAACCTTTTCATCTTGTATAAATTCAAGACAAGTGTGACAGCTTGGATCACACACCAGTAGAAATTTTGGGACTATATTCTGCTGTCTGATTTCCAGTGTCACACTCTTTTCCATCTCATCATTTTCCCTCTCAGATATACTAGAAAGTCACTCAACAGAAATGCTCACAAATTCCCAGGGCCAAAAGCCACTGAAAGCCCTTTATTGTGGTCAAAAAATAATGATTGCAGTTGGATAATCCCATCTAGTTAAAAAACAAGGCTGCCAAAGATGGCTTTTCTTTAGATAGCACTTACTGTACTTAGGGCATGAGGGTGAGCCAGGTCCCAAGGCTTTCTCCTCCAAAGAGAGTTATTCCTTCCTTAATCCATGAGATTGTTCAGTGTGGTAGACCAGAAAGCTAAAAGGAAATCCCAGGGCCAGAGCACAGAGGAATACATGCATCATGTATTCCTATGGCCTAATGCTAAGATGGAAGGTTATTAAAAGTTCAATATGGGTACCAAAGAGAGAAGAGTCGTTCAAAGAAGATAATTGTGTGCTCAATGTAGATTGTCTAAGACACACAGCCATGCAATGGCGGGTCTGGGATTTGAGCCCATCTGTTAATCTCCACAGACTGTCCACTGATGGCTCTCTTAACTGTTGTCTGCATAACAAATAACTGTAGTGTTTGCTAAAATGCAGATTCCAAACAACACTCTCAGTAGGTGTTAGATGGACCCAGGAATCTGCTATTTCAGGAAGCTCCTAGGTGATTCTGAAACAGATGGTTTGAGGACAACACTTTAGGAAATACCAGAATAGATGACGCTCAGTTTTCTTGAGGTTCTAAGACTCAAAAAATCTTTTTCTTTTATAGTTATCTACCTTTTGCCAGCATTTCAGATCAATGTGTTATGTAAGGATGGGATTCCTGTTTTCAAGGAGTTCACTTACACTCAGGGACTCTAGGAACATTTAAAGGATAATTTTATTGTTATAATCTGCCCTTAACAAAATTAACAAAATGATCCTCAAAATTTGCTGATTCGGCCATTCCTAGCAATGAAAGGAGGAAGCTGGCTACCTACCAGACTTCTTGTTTCTGGTGTACTTGGTTCTTGGTGACCTCTAGGCAGGCAACAACCCAGCAGGGCTGGACTGTTTGTGCTTCCTGGGAGGTTAACATTTCCAGAGTGTGAATGCTGGTATGAGCCATCGGAAGCATCTTCCTCTTTGAGTGTGCCAACTCTTGGCCAAAGATAGCCCTAGAAACTGTAAGAACTTTGAGAGCAGATTCTGTTTGTCCTATAGAAAACTCTCATCAGCATATTGCCTCTACGTCCAGCTAGAATGTGTCAGATTTCACATGTTCGTTCACAGTCTCAACCACTCTTTTTTCCCCCCTCTCTCTCTCTTTTTTCTTTTTCTAGTTTGTTTTTTCTTATCTCCTCATCACAGTGAATGGGGTTCTTACAGCTTAGCGTTGTCTTGTGTGTACTCTTGCTCTTGAAGGAAGGAGCTACATTGTCCACAGTGCTTGGGTAAATTAGATCATCTTCCACCCTGGGATCACGGAACAGTTGACTCCTTTTGACTCAGGAGGAGGTCAGAATCACTTCCCCACAGATAAATCCATAGAAACAGAAAGCAGATTGATGGTTACCAGGGGCTGGGGAGAAGAGGGAACGGGACATGGCTGCTGAAAGTTTATGGAGTTTTATTTTGGGGCCATGAAATGTCTTGGAATTAGATAAAAGTGATGGTGGTACAACACTCTACAGTACCAAATACCACTGGGGTGGCGGGGGAATCACTCCCCCGAGACAACATCACAGGCAGAGGAAAGCAAGTTGTATATATATTTCTTTCCTAGCATAGTTACCGAAATTTTAAGTTTTTATGGGAATAAGTGCAAAGATTTCTAGAGTTGAAAACAGAACTAGGAAGAAAAATATTGCCTCCCTCGCACACATACCCACCCCAAACATATCACCTCTACCAGCTGCAGTCCTATCCTCAACGTTTCAAAATCCATCTCTTCTTCGTTGTCTTTACTGCATAGGTGTTGTTCAGGACTCATCCTCTCCTAGACTCTTTAATCCCTGCCTCCAGGCTCACTACATACTTTCTGACTCCATCTCCATTTTAGTTACCATCGTGATTTTTTTTTTTTTTTTTTTGGTCTGAGACAGAGAGTCTCCCTCTCTCGCCCGGGCTGGAGTGCAATGGCATCATCTTGGCTCACTGAAACCTCCACCTCCCAGGTTCAAGTGATTCTTCCACTTCAGCCTCCTGAGTAGCTGGCATTATAGGCACCCGCCATCATAGCCACCTAATTTTTGTACTTTTTTAGAGGGGGATTTTCACCGAGTTGGCCAGGCTGGTCTCGAACTCCTGACCTCAAGTGATCCACCTGCCTCAGCCTCCCAAAGTGCTGGGATTATAGGCTTGAGCCACCATGCCCGACCTCCAACATGATCTTAATGCAGGTCTTTCCAATGTGTTGCTACCCCACTTTTGCCTTGACAATGATTCCTAGAGCTAAAACAATGAGATCTGAACTGCTTAACATGTCCCAGGAGGCTTTTCAATATCTAGTCCTCTCCTCTCCAGCCTCTTTGACTGCTCCACGTTAGATATACTGAGGTTCCTGCAGCTCCCAGATGTGCTGTACTCCCTTTCTCCTGTGCCTTTGCACACACTATTCCCTTTGCCTGAAACAACATCCTAGCATTCACTGCCTGGTTAACTCCTCCTTATCCTTCAAAGCCGAGATCAAATAGACATCCTTTAGGAGAAGCCTTCTAAGGCCTGCTTCCCACTCCCCTTCAGTCTGGGTTAAATGCCACATTCTCTGTGCTTCCTCAACACCCTGGCTTCCCTCCATCATAATCCTTAATATGTTGTATTGTGGTCATCTGTTTACCTGGCTCTCTAACTCACTGGCCTACAAACTCCCAGAGGGTAAAAGACTGTCTTAATGTATATTCATCTTCATATTTTTGGAGTTTAACACATAGCAGGAATCCAATAAGTATTTATTGATTGCATTCGTTCATTTTCCAAAAAAAAAGTAATGTTTCAAATTCAAAGCATTGGAGAAACGGAATTGAAAACAAATGTTCGGCACATTGTAACTTAGATCTCTTCTTGGTGCTTAGGGTATAGTTTTTCTTGTTTGCTGGAAATGTATTTATTGTCGAATGTGTCCTTTCGCACAGCAGAGATCTGTGGAGTAGGATTGTGGGCTGGGAGTGGGTTTATCCCATAGACCTAAGACAGCTACTTAATTTGTGTAGACCCTTCCCAGCCTGGGCCTCTGGGTTTTCTTTCTAGGTGGAGATCATCTTCTGTAGGAAATGGAACTGCTCCAAGCCAAGAAGCTTTTACTTTTGCTAGGTCTTTTTGTGTTCTGCTGTTCAAATATTAGGAAGACTGAACCCTGTTTCAGTCTTGACAGTATTATGTTTCATGATCCCAAAAAAAGTGTTTGTGTAACCTCAAGTCATGCTGAAAGTGAAATACAGCTTAAAGTGGGATTCTGCTGGACCTCACTCAACTTTTCACCTCGCCGCTTGGCTCCGAGCGGGCAGTATTTGAGTATGTGGTTCCCCCTCAAGTCTGTAGGAGTTATATTGTCAATAAGGTCCAAAGCCAGAGTGCTTGCTTTCTATTAAGTAAAGAGAATTTTTGAAATTCAATGACAAACCTTTATTAAGCCCTTATTGTGTACAAGGCTCAAAGCTAAGTGCTTTGGGTGATTCAGGGTGATTAGGGATAGGATTCCATCTTCAAGAAGCCTCTCATCTAGGAAGAAAGGCCGATAAGCAAAGTTTTGGACACATAGGAGAGCATGGCTTTCTCTGGGTCCAGTAATTACTTTGGTATCCAGATCATTAGAGAATGGAACACCTTCTATTGAACTATGCAACAGTCACAGGTTTAGATCTTCGCAAGTTATTATTGCCTTTAATCTTCATATGATTCCTATCTTGCAGTTAGGAAATGGAAACCCTAAGATGTAGTGACTATGAGCTCAGAAAATTAGATTGGGAGATAAGCCAGTAGATTGAGGTGGTAGATTGTTCAAGATCTTGAAGGGGAAGGTGTTTGCTGGGGATGGGGGAGCTGTCCCCAGCTATATTTGCCCTTGGCAGATGGGATGGATTCTGGGAGAAAGAGCTCTAAGAAATTAGACCTGTATGACTTATTTTCATGAATTTAGCTGCTAAGCTGGGATAAGTGAAGTTAAAAGTAGTGATGGGCCAGGCGCAGTGGCTCACGCCTTTAATCTCAGTACTTTGGAAGGCCAAGGCAGGCAGATCACGAGGTCAGGAGTTCAAGACCAGCCTGGCCAGCATGGTGAAACCCTGTCTCTACTAAAAATATAAAAATTAGCCAGGCACAGTGGCACGTGCCTGTAATCCCAGCTACTCGGGAGCTGAGACAGGAGAATCACTTGAACCTGGGTGGCAGAGGTTGCAGTGAGCCGAGATCGTGCCACTGCACTCCAGCCTGGGTGACAGAGTGAGACTCCATCTAAAAATAATAATAATAATAATAATAAAAGAAAGTAGTGATGGAGAGATTGATCAAAACCTCTTCCTCTGAGACAAATTGAAGGATAAAGGGGAGGATAATTTTGAGCTACAGATGAGGACATTGTTGTTTGCACCTCTCAGATGATAACATCATTTTAGTACAAAAAGAAGTAAGGCCACTGGGGGAGATCAGGGAAAATGTGGGGCTGGGGCTGGAGTAGAGAAGAGTTGAAAAGTTTAATTATCTTCACATTGAACTTTAATCGAGTCTGTTTCCTCATACTGGGGACACTTGAAAACCGTTTCCCAAACCAACTACAAAGAATTTTCTGGCAGGGGAGCCTAAAGCCTACTGGCAGGTTGTGCACAGATCTTTTTTCTCCTGATCCCCAAGTTTGACTCTGACTAGGAGACAAATCTTTTGGTACCATGGTTTTCACTGTTCAAACCTCCTGACAAAAGAAAGGGAGAAAAGACTGAATTTTTTTCCCTTGCAAAGTGGTACATCCAATAGCACTCAAACTGTGAATGTATTACGATGTTATACTTCTTGGCTAATATTTCATTTTCTTGTAGTAGCATAGAAGTAGCCTAGCTTTATTTTTTTTAACAACAAAATAATACTTATTAAATGTTTTGGTAGGTAATATATGTAATGGGTACAAAATTCAAAAGGTACAACAGGTTTTACAGTGACCAGTAAACATCTGTTTCACCTTTGCCTTCTAGCTACCCAGTTCCCTTCTCTTGAGGTAACCAGCATCACCAGCTTCTTGCTGTGATTTTTATAGCATTTTCTTGATTGCTGTGTTGCTACAGAAGGGACATTGTGAAAATGAGTTTAACAAATAATGCAAGTCCCTACTGTGGCCAGGCCCTGGATTGCTAGAGCCTTAGTTTTGGTAAAATCTTATTAAGAACTTTGTTTTCTTGCCTATAATGTGGCCAGAGTGAAGCCATAGTGCTGTCATTAGTAGTGAGCACATTACCATCTGCAGGACAAAGACCCATCAATTCAGAAAGCTGTTGGATATAGGAACTCTGATAGTGTTTTACTTGCTATTTTGAAACCCAGCCATGTGTTTCCTATTAAATTACATGACTGATAGCTGCCGCTTATGGTTACTTAGTAAAAACTCCTGTTGCTAAATGGCTCAAATGGATGTCTGTGTATTTATTTTGCCATCTAATACAAAGCATAAATTTTTCTTACTGCAGTAGCTCATCAAGCCCTTGGATCTTTCATCATAAGTTCATTGAGGCAGGAACTATGCCTGTGCCATCCTCACACCTTTGCAAGTGGCATTCAATAAATGTTTCTCAGGTATTATAAGAAAGACTCAGTGAGGTCACATTCCCAGGAGGAAAAAGGACGCTGGGAATAAGTGATAGGAGATTTTTCATTAACCTTTCCTCCAGGTTAGTTGCCAACTTTCTCAGCAACAAGAACCCGGTTTCTTGACCCCCATCAAATGGTTGATATCAGTAGGTTTTCAGGAAAAATAGTCACCACTGCCTGACTTCAGCTCTTGCTGATAGGAGTTCATGTTGGCTGATCTTTTCTGGTTACACCCTGGATTCCTTTGTGAGGAAAGGGAAAGTAGTGTGAATTAATGACTCTAACTAATTATGACCTGCTTCCTTTGTTTAGGAACTTATCTTTCATTGCTATTCGTTTGCCTTGAGAAATAAGGAAGTGTGGGTTGCAGATACGGGCACTGGACTGAGAGTCCTTAGAAGTGGATTCTACTGAATTGGTGTTGTGCAACCTGGAGCATGTCACTGCCTTTTCCTGGGCCTCAGTTTCCCTATCTGTACAATAAGCCTTGACGATATGATCCCTATCACCCTTCCCTATTCAAAGAGTTATGATTTGGGGCCCCTTTTCCTGCAGTCTGTGCTCCTCTGACCTTCCTTTACCCTGTGTACCCAGACCCCGGATATCAGTTACTGACTTCCATCTCTGATTTGTGCTTCTAGGTTTTCTTCGTGTCTGACCTCTTCAAGACTAAGACGACGCTCTCCCTGCCTGCCCCTGCTATCCGGAAGGAAATCCTTTCACCTGTGGACATTATTGACAGGAACAATCACCACAACATGGTGTAGGTGCCACCCACCTCCTGAGCTGTTTCTGTAAAATGACTGCTGACAGCAAGTTCTTGCTGCTCTCCAATCTCATCAGACAGTAGAATGTAGGGAAAAACTTTTGCCCGACTGATTTTTTAAAAGGAAAAAAAAAAAGTTTTACTTTGTGGCCTTCCAAAATAGGTAGTGTTCGCCTATGTGGAAACAACAGCAAACTAACACCAAGTGCCAGAGTCCTGGATGTGCAATTGGTTTAAGTGTTCATGTTCTAGTGAACACGGCTTGTTCAGGAACAAACACTAAAATGATTTGAGTAGAGGCTGCTGGTCACCTTTTGTGACCTGAGGAATCCCAGGCCTGTGAGAAAAGCAAAAATTCACATTGTAGCACACGATGCCAGACATAGCACTGAATCAAGAAAATAGCCATTGCAGAGCTGCCCTCTTGAGTCTTTCTGTCCATCCCATTCTATTCTGTACTGTGACTTTAGTTCAGGAAGTTTTGCTTTGTGTTTTAAATAGAAGGAAAGAGCAAGTTTGCTCAGTCAAGTGATCAGATCCCGAATCCAGATTCCCAGTGCTAAGGCCTTACCACCTCCCCTGCCCATAGGCCAACAACCATAGTTCCTCACATTAGTGATTAGCAGACTCTTTGTGGACGAGTGAATTTCACAAATAGCACAATTTCAGAAGAAATCGAGGGCACAGGCCCTCACTTTTCTTCTTTTGACGCACCATCCTGTGATGTTGAAATGTCAATTGCAGGATGCTGATGTTGTGCACGTCAATCACCGGGCACTTGCACACTCTTAGAAACAGTTCGACTTCGGTTACTGCCTTCTCCCTTGAAATCCTTGCTGCGTGCCCACCAGGATTTCCTGTGAGGGCCCGGGATGAGCAAGGCATGGTCTGCCACCAGCTGATGGAAAGCAGCCTTCTGTACAACAGATGGGAGAGTGAAGGGGGCAGAATGAAAATCGAACCAACCTTTTAGCTGTTGCAAATCAGAAGGAGCCAGAGAAGCAGGCAGTCTCATGCCTGAGAGGTTACCCTTCAGGATGACAGAGCTGAGGGTCTTTGTAGGAGTTGCTCTTGCTGTGTAAAGCACTATTGTCTTGGGGTTGACCCCTAGGGCAGTTCTTGATAGGTTCTGCTGGGCAGAACATATGGGTTAAATCTCGGTAGAGAGTTTTCCTCATCCTCTATCCATAAGTGTCCTTCCATGCAAGGTCCTACTCTAGGTGATAGACAGGGACCCCTTCTACTGAACCTTTTGAGGAAAGGAGGAAGGAAGAAATGCGTTTAGATCTTGGATGCAGACCTTTCAAAGGGTTACATGTAACCATATGGATCAACCACATGCACATCCTTACTACAGAATCCGTCCTTTCATTTCAACTTATAGCAAGCTATGATTTTTATATATAAATATTATATAAATAATGTATAAAACATTAAAAGTTAACTATGTAAGATATTATTTCTGAAACAATTTTAGCTATATCCACTATGATTATAAACTGTGTCTCGACCTGTGTTATTTACATTAGCTGCTTAAAAAAGCATTGAGTTAATTTTTTAAATATCAACTAAAATATCATAGTTCTGTGGTAGACATTGTTTTATAATGAAAGAAATAACTGCAACTAGAGAAAACTGTATAAAAACATTAAATTGTCAGTATTTTTGTAAGGTTCCATTTTGTAAAGAGAATAATATTCAAAGACTTTTGTAGCATACAAAGTGAAAACTTGTATCTGCGAAACTATACTTGTATTAAATGTGCTTTTTAAATAAAAGCTCGTAACACAACTAATTAAGGACTTGCAAGCCTGGAGTGTTTGAGAGATGTTTGTCTCAGGTGTGCGGGTAGGAGAAGGAAGAATCACAGGCTGGCCTCTTTGAGTGGGCTTGCCTCATCTCAGGGCACCAACTCCTGATTTTTTTCAGTGGGAAATGTGGTGGTCATAGGGTAGATACTGATGTCTGCCCTGCTCTTTCATCTCTGAAAGCCTGTTTGCAGAATGAGGCCCTGGCTCTACCCTCATCTCAGGCTCTTCTAGAGAGCTTTTGTATTCTAAAAGGGATTTTTCCATCAGAGAGGTAGGAGCTGTAGGAGCCCCAAGGGCAGATAAGCAGCCTTCACTCTAGATAAGGTATGCTCGGGGAGCTGTACTGAGGGAATCCTGTACACAGTCCACATCAAAGGAAGGTGCAGGCACTGCTGAGAATGGCATGTGGCTCCTGCTTCCCTTCCTTGTGTTCCTCCAACCTGGAAGAAAAGGGGAAGCTAGAAATTCACATTTATCGAGCACCTGTGTGCCAGGGATTTTTGCCTATTTGTTCTGTCTGATCTTCACAGCAGTTCTTATTTTTAGAAAGAAGGAATACTAAGGAATGCAAAGATGAAATGATTTGTCTAAGATCCTAGAGCATTAAATTGTAGGACAGGTCTTATATTAATTTACTATGGCAGCTGTAACAAATTACCACAAACGTAAAACAACATAGATGTATTGTCTTACAGTCTTGAAGGCTGTAGGGGAGAAGCTGTTTCCTTGCCTTTTCCATCTTTAGAGGCCACCCACTTTCCCTGGCTTGTGGCCCTCTTCCTCCATGTTCACATGGAGGAAGCAACACTGGGTCGAGTCCTCACCTGCCATCTCTTTGGTTCTCCTCGTCTGCCACCCCTTTCACGTGTAAGGGCCCTCCTTGGTGATTACACAGGCCTGCTCATAATCTAGGATAATCATGTATATTAAAGTCAGTTCACTGGCAAACTTAATTCAATCTGCTGCCTTAATTCCTCTTTGCCATGGAACATATATTCACAGATGCCAAGGATTTAAGACATGGACATGTTTCGGGAACATGAGTACCAGAGGTCACCCTCTGACCCTCAAAAGATTCATACCCATCCCACATGCAAAACCTATCACCCTATCCCCACATCCGCTAAAGACCTAGGATATGGCAGTATCAAGTCAAAATCCTAAATCTTAACAACGTAAACACCCCAAATCTCATCATCTAAACTAACCCATTCAAATTAGGTAAAGAGACTCCATGTTTAATCCACCCTGGAATACATTGTTCTCTATGAACTTGTGAAACTTAAGAAACAAGTTATCTGCTCCCTAAGTTCAGTGGTGGGACAGGCATAGAATAAGAGTTAAAGACATTCCTATTTAAAAAGGGAAAGAAGCCAGGCGTGGTATCTCACACCTGTACTCCCTGCGCTTTGGGAGGCCAAGGCAGGCAGATCACGAGGTCAGGAGATTGAAACCATCCTGGCTAACACATTGAAACCCCATCTCTACTAAAAATACAAAAAAAAAAAAATTAGCCGGGCGTGGTGGCAGGCGCCTGTAGTCCCAGCTACTCGGGAGGCTGAGGCAGGAGAATGGCGTGAACCTGGGAGGCGGAGCTTGCAGTGAGCCGAGATCATGCCACTGCACTCCAGCCTGGGCAACAGAGCCAGACTCCATCTCAAAAAAAAAAAAAAAGGGTGGGGGAGATAAATAGAAGGAAAAAAGAAGTCATCAATCCCAAGCAACTTCAAAATCCAGCCAGGGACCAGGCATGATGGCTCACTCACGCCTGTAATCCCAGCACTTTAGGAGGCCGAGGACGGCAGATCACTTGAGGTCAGGAGTTCAAGACTAGCCTGGCCAACATGGTGAAACTGCGTCTGTACTAAAAATACAAAAGACTAGCTGGGCATTGTGGCACATGCCTGTAATCCCAGCTACTCTGGAGGCTGAGGCAGGAGAATCACTTGAACCCAGGAGGCAGAGGTTGCAGTGAGCCGAGATTGCACCACTGCACTCCAGCCTGGGCAATGGAGTGAGACCCTAAAAAAAAAAAAGAAAAGAAAAAGAAAAATCCAGCCAGGGGTGCTCCACTTGGCTTCAAGTCCTGGAAATAGACCCAAGTGGCTCGTGTCTCCTTGACACCAAGGTCAGCCTGCTCTTTACTGCTAGACAATGCAGGCCCCTCCAGCCCCTGGAATAGCTCAGCAATTTCATAGCATTTTTCTATAAGTGGTGATGTTTCTTTGGGCCCCAAAATGTAGCTAGGAAGATCCTTAAGGCCAGAGGCCAAATTTTCATTTCAAATCTGAAGAACCAATGTGCAGAGGGGCAGAACAACTCTTGTTTGTGGGGGTGGGAGAAGGAAGGCACCCAGGGAGTGGAGGGACTGGTGAGACCAGAGCTCAAGCCTCCTGATCCTAGTACCCCAGTCTTTCCATTTTACCTTCCAACAGTACTTGACAAATGGAACTTGAGAAGTAGCCCGGTTTCATGCGGACTTAAGGAAACAATGGAGCTGCATGCTATTGTGAGGAGCAGCATGATGTGGAGAAGGAAACTAGGACCTGGGGACTCAGGCCCAGGTTGCAGTCTTGTCTCTGACACTTACCAGCTATGTGTTGTGACTTTGGACACATTTCTTAACCTCTCTGAGCCTTGGGGTATTGCTCAATAAAGATGAGATTTGCAAGATCTGTTTTTATACCTCTTTGCTCATGGCATTCTGTGGGCCTTGACTTGCTTCTTTAAATGTGGTTCACAGACTAACAACATTTGTATCCCTGGGGAGCTTGGTAGAAATACAGACCTAGGAGACCCTTGCCCCACCCCAACCTACAGAATCAGAATCTTCCTTTGGGTAAGATCCGTAGGTGATTAATATGCACGATAAAGTTTGAGAAATACTCCCACTCTTTGCTCCTTAAATCTGCAGACTCTGTTCAGGTGTGCTTCCCCCAAGCCACACTCCTCCAGGGCTTGGCTCGGAGCATGCTGGGTGCAGACATCAGTAACCTCTTAGCTTAATGTACCAAAATTGCATGCATAAAGGTCTGTATCAAGACTGTCAAGATTATCAGGGGCAGAAGCAAGTCTTACCCTCTGCAAATCCTGCATTTCTGCCTGGCACTGAATAGTTCTTGGCAATTTTGAACCAATTAATCATCATCCAGGTCAAATAGTCATGTGATTCTTGGTAACCATCCAATTAAACAGGCCGCAGGGATATAGAGAATTGCAAAACATTGACCCTGTCCTTAGGAATTAATGAGGACTTACATTTTCTCTGACGTAGAGATAGAAGGAAAAAAACAAAAAACTTTAAAAGCTAGAAATCTGCATAAGATTCCTGCCAGTTAGAGTAAATTCATACATTCATTTGTTTATTGTAAAGTATTCCCAAAGAACTGTTGATGTGCAAAATCCTGACCCAGGTATTTTCATGCAGTCTGCTTCATTTAAATCTTCAAAAACAACTGTTAAAGTAGATATGATTGGGGGAAAATGAAGAGAAATTGGTTGATAGGTAAAAAAATACAATTGATAGAAGGAATAAGTTCTAATATTGGATAGTATATTAGATAAATTGCAGTTAACAGCAATTTATTATATATTTCAAAATAACTAGAAGAGAAGAATTGCAATGTTTCCAACACAAAGAAAAGATCAATGTCTTAGGTGATGGATATCCCCATTCCCCTGATTTGATCACTATATATCATATACATGTATCAAAGTATCACATGTACTCTAAATGTGTGTACAACTATGATGTATCAATAAAACAATACAAAATAAAAAGGTAGCAATGAATAGCCCCATTTTACTGAGTGAGAAAATGAAGCTGTTAAGAATCTTGTTTTAGTTCACACATCTCATACGTGATAGATCTGGGATTCTGATCTAAATGACTTCAGTCATCCATTGACTAATATTTGTTAATCACTTCCTGCTTACCAGGCACTGGTAAACACCTGAAGTAAAATAGTAGATAAAATGGGATGCCAGCTTCAAGGAGCTTATAGTCTAAAGGGGAATACAAACAGTCAACTTACAAATATGTAATTAAGAACTGGGATGAGTGTTCTGAAGAAAGAATGCAGGAGGAGCTATGAGAGCTCTCAGCAGGAGGACCTGCTATTAAGGAGGGCTTCCCTGAGACCCACCTAGGGCTAAAGTCTGGTTACAGCACTGACTCAACAAAATGAATGAAAAGAGCCCGGCCTTTCATGAGCCTAAAGCCTAGAATGTAGTTCTAGTAAATAATGAGTAAATAATCCCAGTAGTGTGATGGGGAGGAGGGGCCTCTATGAAGTGTTGTGACACGGAGAGAATCAGAAAGATCTGGATCTGCTCCCTACCCTGTGTAAGCATCCCTTCTAGAGCATCTGACTCTGACAAGAAATGTCAGGTTTGTTTGTTTGTTTGTTTGTTTTTGTGTAAACCCCTCTGATATGGTTTGGCTGTGTCCCCACCCAAATCTCATCTTGAATTCCCACGTGTTGTGGGAGGAAGCCCATGGGAAGTGATTGAATTATAGGGGCGGGTCTTTCCTGCACTAGTCTTGTGACAGTGAATACGTCTCACAAGATCAGATGGTTTTAAAAAGGGGAGTTTCCCTGTACGAGCCCTCATCTCTTGTCTGCTGCCATGTGAGACGTGCCTTTCACCTTTTGCGATGATTGTGAGGCCTCCCCAGACATGTGGAACTGTAAGTCCCATAAACCTCTTTTGTAAATTGTCCCGTCTCAGGTAGGTCTTTATCAGCAGCATGAAAGTGGGCTAATACAGTAAATTGGCACCAATAGAGTGGGATGCTGCTGATCCAGGCTTCCTGCTTTTTTATTTTTTTGAGACAGATTCTTGCTCTGTCATCCAGGCTGAAGTACAGTGGCTCAGTCTCAGGTCACTACCACCTCCACCTCCCAGGTTCAAGCAATTCTCCTGGCTCAGCCTCCCTAGAAGCTGGGATTACAGGCATGTGCCACCATGCCCAGCTAATTTTTTTGTATTTAATAGAGACAGAATTTCACCATGTTGACCAGGCTGGTCTCAAACTCCTGACCTCAGGTGATCCACCCGCCTCAGCCTCTCCAGGTCTTCTAAAAGAAGACAGCAAATGAATGAATTATCAGAGATAAATATTAGTATCAGGGAGGCTTTGGTGGTATTGTTTTGATTCTCAAACTGTGTAAATAATAAGAAAAAGAGAGACAACCTATTTCTAAAACTTCATGACAGGATATACAAGCGGGAGATAAACATACAAAAGCATGCTCAACTTTTTAGTCTTGAGGAAATGCAAATTAAAATTACAATGAAATATCATTGCATATCTATGATATTCTTGTCTGAAGTCAAGAAACAGCCGATAGTGGATGTGAAACCACTGGAACTCTCATTTACTGCTGGTGGGCATGTACATTTGTACTATCACTTCGGAAAACCTTCCCAGTCTCTACTAAAGCCGTTAATACACATACCCTATTCTCCAGAAATTTCAGTCCTAAAATACATATCCAACAGAAGGAAATACGTGTGTGCAACAAGACATGTGCAAGAGTGCTCATGACAACACTATCCCAAACTGGAACAAACCCAAGTTCCCATCCGCATCTGAGCGCCAATTAAATAATGGAATTAAATATTCACATGAAGAATACTATTTAGCAATAAAAACCAACAAACTCTTATACATACAACAATGTGAGTGAATGCACAAAAAGAATATTGAATGAATGAAACCAGGCACAAAACAATACATACTATATGGGCTCATTTTTATAAAGTTTAAAACAGGCAAAACTAATCTATGATGATAGAACTCTGATTTGTGGTTACCTTTGGGGCTATACATTGACTGGGAGAAGACATGATCTGGGTGGTGGTCACCGTGTGAAAATGTGTTAAGCTGCATACTTATGATTTATGTACTTGTCTATTTGTAGGTCATACTTCATTGAAAAGGAGAAATGAGGGAAGCTTGTATAAACAAAATTTTTTTAAACACCAAAAGAAAAAGGAGACTGGTAGTATATTGGCAATATTACCTCTTAAATAGCTTTCAAATCCATCCCTGACCACTAACCTGTGCCAGACCTCATTAACTCTTTCTTAGCCTATTGCAAACAGCCTTCTTACCGGGTCTTCCTGCCTCCATTTACCCTCTGCTAAGATGTCCTCCACTCAGAGGTTGGGGGAGCTTTCTAAAGCACAAATCTAACCACATCACTCACTTGCTTAGGGAATAAAATGCTTAGCATGGAATTTATTCTTGTTTTTAAATTTTGTTTTATTTTGAAAATATACTATAATACAGAGAACAACATGAGACCCCTGTGCCTAGCACTCAGCTATAACAAATTAGCACTGGGCACTATTTTTCTGGATCAAATGTTGTTGTTAGGAAATGAACCATGAAGATGCCATTTAAGCCCAGTCACTCCATTCCGCACAGTCCCTCCCCAAGGTAACCATTATCCTGAATTTTGGTATGTGTCTTTTAAATTCAGGTTTTCTTACTTGATCCAAAATATGTATGCATCCACGTGCCATATAAAGAACCAGTTGTGAGTTTTAAATGCATATACATGTAAATATTATTAAAGTAGTATGTATTTTTACGATATAGTCTGATCATTCCATGTTGTATTTTGTACTGTATACGTGATGGCACACAGACCTGGTGTGATTCATTTTAGCCACTCTGCAGTGGCTATAACTCATTCATTATAATATTGATGGACCTTTAGGTTGTTTCCAGTATTTCACTGTTACAAACAATGAAGTAACAGAGATCCTATGTTTTCTCCTTATCCAAGTAAGAGAGAGTTTTAGTCTCAATGGACTTAGCAATGGAATCACTGCGTGGTAGAGTATATACCTCTCAACTTTAATAAATATTGCCAAAGTGCTCTTCACAACAGTTGTATCAAATTTATACTTTTAGCAGCAGCATCTGAGATTGACAGTTGACTTCCATTCTCGACTATTTGAAAGTATGACAAAGTTATTGTTATACTTTAAAATTTTAACAGTCTGATAAGGATGAATAAGAAAAATCTTTTTGGCCTTTCATTTTCATTTTTGACACTAAGTAGGTTGCACTTGTATGGCTTATAATTTTTTATTGTGAGCTTATCTATAGCAGGGCTTGTGTTTTCTCTGCGAGTCTCATATGGCCCGATCTCTAGAAAGCAGTTTTGTGTTTGCTCCTGTCAGGAAGGAGACACAGTGGTTCCTCTGGCCCTGGGCTAGGCAAATCTAATCACGCCATTCTCTTTCAAAACTCTTTGCAGAAAACTTTCAAAAAATAGTTCAAACTGCTTTGATAGATACACAGCACTGAATGATTTGCCCTCTACTTCTCCAACTTCAACTTCAGCCTGAAGGTATTACTTAGGTTTTTGTTGTTGTTGTTGTTGTTGTTTTGAGAAAGAGTCTTGCTCTGTAGCACAGGCTGGAGTGCAGTGGTGTGACCTGGGCTCAATGAAACCTCTGCCTACCAGGTTCATGGATTCTCATGCCTCAGCCTCCTGAGTAGCTGGGATTATAGGCACGTCCCACCATGCCTGGCTAATTTTTCTGTCTTTAGTAGAGATGGGGGGTTTTACCATGTTGGCCAGGCTGGTCTGGAACTCTCAGCCTCAAGTGATCTGCCCCCAAGGCATGAGTCACTGCACTCGGCCTTACTTTGGTTTTTTACTCCTCTTTTCTTTCTGATGTATGAAACTTCTTTGGATCTGATCATACATTAATGGAAAGAGAAAGTTGTTTTTCTATGTTTGTTTCTGTTTTTTTTCTTTTTTCTTTTTTTCTGGAGAAGGTAGTTCTGGATTAGCTAAGTCTGCCATGTTATTACATTTGGAGTTTCAGGCCAGGTGCTGTGGCTCCTGACTATGATCCCAGCACTTTGGGAGGCAGAGGTGGAAGGATCACCTGAGGTCAGGAGTTCGAGACCAGCCTGGCCAAGATAGTGAAACCCCGTTTGTACTAAAAGTACAAAAATTAGCCATGTGTGGCACATGCCTGTAATCCCAGCTACTCAGGAGGCTGAGGCAGGATAATCGCTTGAACCCCGGAGGCGGTGGTTGCAGTGAGTGGAGACTGTGCCATGGTACTCCATCCTGGACAACACAGCAAGACTGTCTCAAAAAAAAAAAAAGATTTGGAATGTCAGCATGAGATTCCTTTCATGATTTAGAACTTGCGTATCTCTCTACCACTATTTCTTTCAACACATCCTCCTTTCCTTTTGTCCCCTAAAATCCAGCCATTCTGAACTACTTGCAGTTTTCCCAAACTCATACCACTTTGCTTTGGCATATGGATTTACTTCTTCCTAGTCCTCTTCAAGGATCAGATCCACCTCCACCTTCACCAGGAAAACTGAGCCCTGAGGTTAGATTGGATGACTTTGCTGGCCTTCTACTTCTTTCTTGCTCTGTAATTGATTATCTATCTATCTATCTATCTATCTATCTCATCTATTGACTGTGAACTCCTTGAGGGCAATGACAATGATTTTTTTCCCCCAACTTTTATTTATTTATTTAGAGACAGAGTCTCGGAGTTTTGTTCCATCGCCCAGGTTGGAGTGCAGTGGCGCGATCTCGGCTCACTGCAACCTCTGCCTCCCGGGTTTAAGCGATTCTCTTGCCTCAGCCTCCTGAGTAGCTGGGATTACAGGCGCATGCCACCACGCCCAGCTAATGTTTTGTATTTTTAGTAGAGATGGGGGTTTCACCATGTTGGCCAGGCTGGTCTCGAACTCCTGACCCCGTGATCCGCCCACCTCAGCCTCCCAGAGTGCTGTGATTACAGGCATGAGCCATCACGCCCACCCACCTAACTTTTATTTTAAATTCAGGGGGTACCTGTGCAGGTTTGTTACCTGGGTATATTGCATGATGCTGAGGTTTGGGGTACCAATGATCCCATTGCTCAGGTATGAGCAGAGTACCCAACAGTTTGTTTTTCAAATCTTGCCCTCTTCTATCCCTGCCTGCTCTAGCTGTCCACAATGTCTATTGTTGCCATCCTTATGTTCACGAGTACTCAATGTTTAGCTCCCACATATCAGTGAGAAGATCTGGTATTTGGTTTTCTGTTCCTGCATTAGTAACTTAGGATAATGACCTCCAGCTGCATCCACGTTGCTGCAAAGAACATAATTCCATTTTTGAAATGGCTGCATACTATTCCATGGTGTATGTGTATCACATTTTCTTTATCCAGTCCACCATTGATGGGCACCTGAGTTCATTCCATGTCTTTGCTATTGTGAATAGTGCTGCAATGAACATGTGAATGCACGTGTCTTTTTGGTAGAAAGATATGTTTTCTTTTGGATATATACTCAGTATTGGGATTGCTGGGTTGAATAGTAGTTCTGTTTTAAGTTCTTTGAAAAAGCTCCAGACTGCTTTCCACAGTGACTGAACTAATTTACATTCCTACCCACGGTATATAAGTGCTCCCTTTTCTCCACAGCATTGCCAACATCTGTTTTTTTTTTTTTTTTTGACATTTTAATAATACCATTCTGACTGGTATGAGATGGTTATCTCATTGTGGCTTTGACTTACATTTCTCTGATGATTAGTGATGTTGAACATTTTCTCATATATTTGTTGGTCACTTGTGTGTCTTCTTTTGAGAAGTGTCTGTTTATGTCTCTTGTCCATTTTTTAATGGGGTTATTTGGTTTTTGTTTGTTGAGTTGTTTAAGTTCCTTATAGATTCTGGATATTAGGCCTTTGTTAGATGCATAACTGGTGAATATTTTCTCCTATTCTGTGGATTGCCTGTTTACTCTGTTGATCATTTCTTTTTGTTGTGCAGCAATTCTATAGTTTAATTAGATCTCACTTGTCAATTTTTGTTTTTGTTACGATTGCTTTTGAAGACGTAGTCATCAATTCTTTCCCAAGGCCAATGTCCAGAAGGTGCTTCCTAGATTTTCTTCCACAATTCTTATAGTTCAGGGTCTTACATTTAAATCTTTAATGCATCTTGAGTATGGTGAAAGGTAGGGGTCCAGTTTCAATCTTCTACATATGGCTAACCAGCTATCCCAGCACCATTTATTGAATAAGGAGTCCTTTCTCCATTGCTTATTTTTGTCAACTTTGTTGATCAGATGGCTGTAAGTGTGTGGCTTTATTTCTGGTCAATGACAATGTCTTATCCTTCATTTTTTCCTTAGGCTAGAACATAGTAGCTGGCACAGAGTAGGTACTTGTTAAATACTTTTTGACTGAATAGATGACTGAAGAGTCTCCCCTTTAGTTTATATGCAGAAGTGTATGTGTGTGTCATGTTTATATGTGCGAATATGTATATGCACTTGTAAATATATTATGATTAGGTATCCACGCAACTTTGTGTGTCTGTGTGTGTGTCTAAGTACACATGTCTATGCATATGCTCACTCTGCTTCTCCTGAGTGGGTGACACAAACTATTAGGTGGCATTTGTGGAGATGCTGCATGCAATGTTTGTGGTGAAAGTGGAGAAGGGAAATAAAGGATAATTGCCACTTTAGTGGCCAAACCATGGAATATGTGGTCCAAGCAGCTCTCATTCAGAAACTCTTGCTATGGAAGGTGCCTGTTATGGAGGTGGGGGGTGCAGAATTATTTGTGTCTATGTAAACACCACACTGCTCTTGGGTTCAGGGTGTTGGGAGGACAGGGTGGAATGAATTTTGACACAAATGGACAGCCTTGGTGGACAATGGTTCCCATAGACCTGATCTCTTCAAATCCAATTAAAATTTATGTGCCCAGTTTTTGCTTTTCATTTTCTCTTTAATCCTTTGAGGCCAGTTCCTGCTGCACACAGGGGTCTCTTACTAACCCATTAAGTCTCTGCCTTCTATTTCTGTGGGTTTTTCCTCTCATTCTCTGGCATGTGTGGGCAAATGGAAACTTACTGCTGGCACTCTCTCTTTCAGCTTGATTCATGGGATGCTGTCTGGGGGTCTACCACCTTTATTGGCAGAGGGGTTTCATGACCATGATGTTATGTCTGCTCAGTTGGAAGACTCCAATATGAATCAAGACATCAGAGGAAATGTGTGGTGATTCTCCAAGAAGACAAGCTCATGAAGTCATCATCAGTGACGGCAAAGGAAATTAAGGAAAACCAAGGTCAGAGTTATAAGAGTACAATCAGTGTTTGTTATTCATTCATCATTCATTCAATGGAAGTTCACTGGGTCCTACATTGAGAATTAGGCATAGTTCCTTCCCTTAAGAAATTTGCAGTCCAACCAGCAAGACTGACTTATGGACAAAAAGAAAGACAAAGGTAAGCCTAGGACGTTATGAAACACCCAGATAAGATGAATCTAAGATACAGGAAGATCAGAGAGGAAGCAAATTGCACTAATAAAGTGCATGGGCTTAGAGTGAGATAAATTTGATTTTAAATCTCCTCTCTACCACTTAACTACATAAGCCATTCACTAATTGAGCAGCCATTTCTTCAGTTGGACATTGGACATAACACCTACACAGAATGGTGGTGATGATTAAATAAAGTGAACTTTTTAGCATAGAAATTAACTCACTGCAAGTATTAAAATATTTTATTATATATTTTGTATAGACAGCGCTTAATGTTAAATTTTGAAGCAACAAGTAGAAATTGGCTAGATGAAGAAAATGAAGCATGATGTTCTAGACAATGAACACAACATCGTCCAAAGGTCTGACACATTCATGAGCTGTTATGCAGTTTGAGGTGGTTGAGGTAAAGGGCTCAGGTGCAGAAGTGGTAGAAGCTGATGTCAGAGTAAACAGAGGAGAAATCATGAATTGTATCTATCTATCTAAGAAGTCTGAATTATTTTCTGAAAACTGTATTTAGAGATTTTAAAAAGAGAATCACATGTTTCGATTTGCATTTTTTAAAAGTTACTTTGAGGAAACTTGGCAAATCTACCAAGAACCTTTGATCTTAATTTTACTTCTAGGAATTTATCATAAGGAAATAATCAGAGATTAAGAAAATAATTGTGTACAAGAATTGAAACATTTTATAATAATGAAATTGTAAACAATTTAAATGTTAACTAATTGGGAAATGATTAAATGAATTATGATATAGTCAATTGATGTAATATTTTAAAGAGTTCAAATGTATTCAACAACATTTAAGGGTATAGGAAAGCATTCATGATAAAATGTCAACAAAAATTTTAAAGCTTCAATACAATGACCCAGTTTGGGTTTAAAAGAGAGAAAGAAAGAAAAAGAAATATCTATTTGCACAGCCAAACTATTAGAAGTAACAGTACAAAAAATTTTTTAAACCTGTAGTTACTTCTGTGTAGTGGAATTATTGGTGATTTCTTTTTTTTTTCAAAATTTTTCTGCATTTTCCATATTAGAATTAATGTATAGCTTTTACAAATTAATAAAATATTTTTTAAAGTGATCACCCTGGTAGGTGTTATACAGAATAGTTGAAAAATGTTTTACATAGGAGAGACAGAAAGAAATGAAAAATTAGATGACTATTGTAATAATTCAGGGGAGAAGTGATGAGATGTTTAGTCAAGGCATACCCAGAAGGTGTGGAGAACTAGATATGGATTCTAGAAATATAAAGAGTTAGAATTGAGAAGACTACTGGATACAGGTGAAAAAAGAACAAATCAAACACGTTGCCCATGTTTCTGTCTTGTCTCTCTCCTAGACTTAGTGGAGTTTGTACTGATCTCACAGAGAGAGGGAAAACAGGGAAAGGGTAATTTGGAGGAGAAAGTGGTAAGAGATCATTACTACTTTGGATATGTGGGATCCTAAGGTGGACAAATCTCGTAAAGAGTTGTATAAACAAGTCTGAAGTTTGTTATTCATGTATTCATTCAAATATATGTATTGACCATCTAGCATGTGTCAGACAAACACAAATTCAGAGTTGCATTTGGACACACTGCAACGTACAAAAGAGAATAATGCTTGCATTCCAGTTTGGAGCTGGAACTTCCAGCTCACAATAGACATCTGGGATGGAGATAGGCTTTTTGGAGTCAACAACTCAGAGATGGTAGGGGGAGATAAGCCTTGAGAGGTGGATGAAACAGATGGCCCAGTATGGGGGTGTAAAATGAGAAGAGTGGGTTTAGTTTGGATCAAGTTCAGACAGGCTATTTATTTTCTGTAGCTCAGAGGATTGAACTGCTTTGTTAAATATCTGCAAACCCCTTAACTGTGATAACTGCCTTCTGATTATACTCAATTCCCAACCTAGCTACCCCTTCGGTGAGAGGTGAACAAATCACTGTCTCTCTCCTAGACTTTGTTGCCACATCTCCAAACTAAGAAAACGATAACTTTTACCTGCTTCAATATGATCTTCCTGCCTCAGGGCCTCTGCACGCTCTGTGTCTTCTGCCTAGCATGCTCTTCCCTGTGACCTTCCCTACCTCCATTCCTTCTTGTCATTCATATCTCTGCTCAATGAACACTTCTGCAGGGAAGAGTTTCCTGATCTTCCCTGTATAAAGCAGGATGAACCCAAGCCCCTATGACTCTAGCACCCTATTCTAATAATTTCTCCTTGTGATATTTCTCTTATTATTTTACTTACTATTGGTTCTTCTAACCCCCAACTAGAATGTGTGATAAGAGTATGGATCCAGCTTGTTTTGTTCTTTGCTTTAGTTCTGTCTCCTGGAACAGGGCCTGACACATAGTAAGCAAGAAATAATTTTGGGATTATTTTAAACTTGAATTTTGAATTATTTGAATAATTTTAAACAAATGAATCCAGCTTTAGGAGTAAACATTAAAAAACAATTATTGAGCATTTGTAGGTGCCAAGCACCTTGTTAAAGACTGATGATATAGAACAAAGTCACAGTTGTTTCTTATTTGCAAAGAGCTTTACATCTCACGAGAGATACAGACATATATGTAGCCCTTATAAGGGAGCCGTTATGAGGGAGTGAGTTGGTGCAGGGAAGGATCTCAAGATGTGCTTGCATTCATGGAGTCTGGAACTAGATAGTCTCGGGGTTCTAAATTGGAACACTGGGATTTGGGATTAAGGAGCAAACTTGATATTCTGACCCATGGGCTCGTGTGATGAATTAAAAGATGGGACAGGAGAGTAAGTCTCCTTTTAAATATTTGCTAGATTGTGAGCTTTTTATCTTTCGGGTTCCCATTGTCCATCCAGAGATGTATATACACAAACACAGTAGGTACTCAGTAAACATTTGTTGAATAAACAAAAACCTCATTTCAGAGTGAAATAAAATTCAGACTTGGTGTACACATATAACAGAGTATCATTCAGCCACAAAAAGGATATACATTTTGACACATGTTACTCCATGGATGAACTTTGACAACATTATGTTTAGTAAATTAAGCCAGTCACCAAAAAGACAAATACTATATGATATTCCTTATATGAGATATCCAGAACAGTCAAACTCATATAAACAGAGAGTAGAATGGTTGCTGCCAAGGGCTGGGGAAAAGAGGGAATGGAAAGTTGTCATTTAATGGGATTAGTGTTTGAATTTTGCAAGATAAAAAATTCCCAGAGATTGGTTGCACAACAATGTGACTATGCTTAACACTATCCAACTGTACACTTAAAAATGGTTAAGATGGTAAATTTTACGTTGTGGGTATTTTACGAAGCTTAATAATAATAATAATGATAAAATTCAGAGTGTGTGGCTGATGATTTAGCTGCACCTAGATCTTATATGTAAATTTATATTGAAGAGTTTTAGATACAACTTACAAATGTGTGTTAAAACACACAATTTTTCTTTTTTCTTTTCTTTTTCCCCTGCGAGACAGTCTTGCTCTGTCGCCCAGGCAGGAATGCAGTGGCGCAGTCTCAGCTCACTGCAACCTCCGCCTCCCGGGTTCAAGCAATTCTCCTGCCTCAGCCTCCCGAGTAGCTGGGATTACAGGTGCCTGCCACCACGCCCAGATGATTTTTGTATTTTTAGTAGAGATGGGGTTTCACTATGTTGGCCAGGCTAGTCTCGAACCCCTGACCTCGTGATCCGCCCTTCTTGGCCTCCCATAGTGCTGGGATCACAGGCATGAGCCACAACGCCCGGCCAGAGTACACAATTTTTCAAAATTCTCTTCTGCAGGCAGGTGAACCATACAAGTTTGAAGCCCCTTAGCATAGACAATTCTTGAAGAGCTGTCCTGTAAATGGGGGCTGAGAAATGGGTAAGTAGCTGGAGGAAGAAAGGGAGCCAAAAGAGACTCTTGTATTTGGTTAGCTTTTGTTTTTAAGATGGTAGAAATGATAGTGTCTGTGCGCTGAGGAGAATGATCCAGACAGAGGAAAAGTGATGGTACAGGAGAGAAGAGCTCTGGGAGGGTTTTCAGAGCTGTGAAGGGCTTGGGCGTGGAACGCAGGTGGAGTTTTGGCCTATGTGGCAGGGCAAGACTGCTTTCACGCGAAATCACAGGTCAGAGGGCAGACAGGATGGCCACGGGGCAAGTCACGCTACAAATCAGGTGGTTTCCTGGGGGAAACCTTGCAGAAGTTCTGACCTGATTGCGTCTATTTCCTCAATAAAATAGCAACAAGGTTAGCAGCAGTGAGGAAGGATGGGGGAGCAGAGCGGGGAGCTGAGAAAAGAGAAAATGTAAGATATTTGTTTAGAAGAGCGGAAGAGAATCCACTGGGAAAACATAGTAGGGATGTAAGTCAGCATTAACCACCCATTAGGGGTTGGTGTCAAGAATGTATTGGGAATAGTCAGCAAGGTGGTGTGCCTTGCCCGGCAGACGCAGGTGAGCGTGGACAAGAGTTGAATTTACCCTGCTTGGTGTTTGGCAGGTGCGTACACCTATGCGTTCGAGTGGCAAGGAGTTTAGACCGAATAATTAAAATGACGGAGCATGGACTTTATGCTGAGGAAGCAGAGAAGCCGCGGCAAAGGGATGAGTGGGGGGCAGTGGAAAGGCGGGTAGGATCAACGGATTGTTGTGTCCTATGGACTGTCGAATGCGGCGGCTGGAGTGTTGACTTTTATTTTGTAGAGTTCAGCATATATACATATACGCTGAAATTACATGTTACATAATATGTTACATATGTTATATATGTTATATATTATATGCATATATACACACACATATTCCCAGAGGAAGTTAAACTTAACCTGGTCTCATACTACACATATAAAATCTGTATATACACATATGTATGTATACACACATAGACTTGTATACACACATATATACGTTTGTATATATAAAAATATATACACGTATTTTAAATTTCATATATTTCCCCTCCCCTCCAAGAGCCCTTTCTGACCCCTGACTCCCTTCTTTAGCAGCCCCCAAATGGTTTCCGTGGGTGGAACATCTCGCTGCGTTTCGGAGGACATCAGTGCACGTGGTTTCTTCCCCTGCCGCCTTGGCCCACTTGATGAATTTCCTCCTAGTTTTGGCCTGGGGCCCTCCCGCCCGGACTCTGCCGGGTCTGCGGGTCGGGGCGGTCTTTTCACCCCGGAGGAGAGAAAGCAGAGGTAGGAAGCTCGCGCGCTCGGGCGGGGCCTGTCCACCGAGCCCGGCGAGGCTCGGAGGGCCTCGGAGGTGGACGCGCCTCGGCTGTTCCTCCGCGGCGGGGGCTGCTCCGGACGTCCCGCATCTCGGGCCCGAGATTCAGCCTGCGAGGTGGGGGTGGCCGGGGCAGCGACTGCCGGGAGGGGCTCATTGTTCTGCCGGCCGCTTTGACTTCATTTTCTGCTTTTCATCCCAGGCCGGGACGGTTTAGAATGCAAATGCGGGCTGCTTTTGTAGCTGTGCGTTTGTCTGGGAGCCGTGCGTTTGTTTGGGGTGAGATCACAGCAAAAGGGTTTTGTTTGGCTTTTTAAATTCTTCTGGAGAGAGCAAAAGAAACTGGAGGAGCGCAGAGCGCGGAAGACCTCCCCGGCGGGAAGGCGGGGCAGGCACGGGCCCAATGGGAGCAGCTCTCGGCTTCTGCAGGCTTGGTTTGGAAAGGAACCGGGTCAGAAGGGTGTTGAACATTAACTCCTTGTGGCCTGGCGGATGGGGAGTTGAGGGTTTCCAAACTGCTCACCACAGAACACGCAGCCCACTAACACTGTATTTCGTGCTTCCTTTGTGCCACACCCTGGGGACATTTCCGAAGAGAAAGGTGACGTCCAGTCCTTTCACGTGACTGCATCTAAGTGTCCTCTGCCAGCAGTGGATATTCCGGCACTTCATCCTCACGACCCTGTGTTGTAGATATTACTGTCTCCATTTTGTGGATGAGGTAATTGAGACTTAGAACATCATCCAGATAGTATGGGACAGAGCTTTCTTGAAGCTCGGATATGCTTTCAAAGCCCAGGCGCTTTGTTACTTGGGGGACCGACCAGGCCCTCAAGGGGTACCCAGCTTGGTGAGCAGGGAAAGAACGAGGTAAACTAATGCAATGGTAAGTCAAATTCAGAAGAGTGGTATCCAGGTAAATGCTCGGAGCACAGGAAGAAGCCAATGGGGTGGGTGTGTTTGTTTGTTTGTTTGTTTTTGAGGAGTCCCGCTCAGACTGGACTGCAGTGGCGCCATCTCGGCTCACTGCAACCTCTGCCTCCCAGGTTCAAATGATTCTCCTGCCTCAGCCTCCTGAGTAGCTAGGATTCCAGGCACACGCCACCATGCCCGGCTAAGTTTTGTATTTTTAGTAGAGACTAGGTTTCACCATGTTGGCCAGGCTGGTCTTGAACTCCTGACCTCAGATGATCCACCTGCCTTGGCCTCCCAAAGTGCTAGGATTACAGGAGTGAGCTACCTGTGCCAAGCCTGTTTGTTTGTTTTGAGATGAAGTCTTGCTCTGTCTTCCAGGCTGGAGTGCGGTGGTGAGATCTCGGCTCACTGCAACCTCCACCTTCCGAGTTCAAGTGATTCCCCTACCTCAGCCTCCCAAGTAGCTGGGATTACAGGCGTGTGCCACCACACCCAGCTGATTTTTGTATTTTTAGTATAGACAGGGTTTCACAATGTTGGCAAGCTGGTCTTGAACTCCTGACCTTAGGCGATGCACCCTCCTAGGCCTCCCAAAGTGCTGGGAGGCACCCGGCCTGTTTGTTTGTTTTTGAGTGACTCAGGAAAATATTCCCATAGGAAGTTAAACTTAACCTGGCCAGAGGATGAGAAGGGACTAGGTTTTCCACAAGCACTGCTAGACATATCAGATCCAGGGAGCAGTAGGTTCAAAGCGGATTCTGCATCAGAATCTCTGTACACAATTCTGGTACACAGAATGCAAGAACTAGAAGGCCCTTAGGAAGCTCCCACCCTTTGATTTTACTGAAGACATAAATGGAGACCCAGAGAGGGTAAGTAATTATTTAAGATCACAAAGCAAGCAAGTGACAAAACTGGAACTGGAACCCAGGTACTCTACCCTTTAATCTGTGGTATTTGTTAACTCAGTAGTCACACATACAATGTAAGCGAGTTCACACTTGTGTAGCACTTAACAATGGGCCAAGTACTTGATATACTTTCCTCTCTTTTAGTCTTTGTAACAACTCCATGAGGTAACCACTATTTTAGAAAGGAGAAAACTGAGACACAGAGAAGTAACTGACTCAAGATCACACTGCAAATCACGCCTCAGAGCCCATGCCCTTTCCTCCTCTGCCACAGTGCTGATAAGGAGGTAAGGAAAGAAGGGAGGCCCAGAGAGGGCAGTTAACAATTTTAAGATCATAAAACAGGCAAGTGAGGAAAAGCGATTTCAATGTAGAAATTTTGACCCCTGTATTCAGATGAGGAAACGGAGACTCAGAGATGTCCAGTGACTTGCCCAAGGACACAGTGAGAAAGTGGTGGACCTGGCATTGGAGACTATACCTGGATTCTTTCCACTCTGTCTAGCTCAGCCCCCACCTTGGATGGAGAAGCAATCAAAGCCCCCTTTCTCTTGGTATCTTTCAAATCTTTTACAGATAGCCTGAGTCCTGGTCCAGTTGCATGTTCAAATCTCCTTTGCCTCCTGGATGATAAATTACCTATGTAAATGACTCCTGTGTGAATAGCCGGGCAGGGATCAGAACCCCGGTTTCCCTGCTGCCAATGTGGTGATTTTCTATACTCTTCGCTTTCTCCTGTGCAGCATAGCATCAGGGAATCTGGATCAAGAGACTAAAATGTGAGTTGCTTTTGGCTCTTGGGGTCTTTTAGAGAAGCCACGTGGTACAGCAACTTTTTAGGTTTGCAGGATAAGAACTGAAGGGGCAAAGCTGGGTCAGAACAGCCTGCATTGGAGGCATGGGACCTGCTTAAACTTAGTTAGCATGCCTGTTTTGTTGTTGTTGTTTTTTTGTTTTTGTTTTTGTGATGTAGTCTTGCACTGTCGCCCAAGCTGGAGTGCAATGGACTGATCTCGGCTCATTGCAACCTCAGCCTCCCTGGTTCAAATGATTCTCCTGCCTTAGGCTCTAGAGTAGTTGGGATTACAGGTGCCCACCACCATGCCCAACTAATTTTTGTATCTTTAGTAAAGACCGGATTTCACCATGTTGGCCAGGCTGGTCTCAAACTCCTGACCTCGTGATCCACCCTCCTTGGCCTCCCAAAGAGTTGGGATTACAGGCGTGAGCCACTGCTCCTGGCCCAGCATGTCTTAATTCTGAGTGAAGAGTGACAAGCAGACAGAAATGAGAATTGAGGTAGAAAAATGAGTCTCCCTAAATATTTCTGTATGCCCTCACTGACCCGGCGAGTACGATGCATGAGAGTGTTCAAAATTAATTAAGTTCATCTGACTTGTCTTCACCACTAGCTAAGGTGTCTCTGAGGACTTGACTTCCAGAGGGAATATTTGGAAGGAAGATTTCCACTATGGAAGAAAGCTCTAGACTAGATTTCAGGAGATTTAGGGGGCTCAAGCCAGCTCTGCCACTTACTGGCTGTTTGACCCTGGAAAAGTCAGTTCACCTCTCTAGGCCTCACTCATCATTCATTCATTCACTCTGTGATTCAATAAACATTTCTTGAACCCCTCCTGTGGGCCTGGCATGGTACGGATGCCTGAGAACTTCTAACCAGACAGCCCCTGCCATGGAGGAACTCACCGCCTTGAGAGGGAAACAGACAAGTCCAGAGACTGTGAGCGGACTCCAAACTATTCTGGGGTATGAACACAGAACCCCGGAGGAACTTGTCAACAGGACCACAGCTCTGATGGAGCTTTTGTGAAAATTTGAAAAAGACACCCCTTTTTGTGGGTGACTGTAGCTCCATGGCAGGATACCCAGCTTGGCAAGCAGAGCACAAGCGGAGATTTTTTACCCTTAGTTGTCCCCTAGGCTGGTTGCTCTTGCCTGGTGAGGCATCTGTAGCCCAGAATGTCAAGATTGAGACATAAAGGTCCAATAGAGGCTAAGGTGGAGGAGCCCACTTCAGGCTGAGGAAAAAATGTGTAAAAACTGCAGGCTTGGGGAGGAGTTTCTCACACTTGGGCACCTGGATGCGGTTCAGTGTGATCACAGTCAGTGGCATATGGGAAAAGTGAAGAGAGATGAGATGAGGAAGATTGACAAGGGCCATTTATTACTCATTCAATAAATAAATAGGTATTGAACATCATTCCATGTTGAGTGATGTAAACACTACGGAAATAGCAGTGAACCAAATAGACAAAATCTTCTGCCCTTGAAAGTTTCACATTCTGGTGAGATCCTGATAGGCCTCCAGCTATCAGAAGGGCATATTAATTTCTGCCCAGTGTTCCGTCTCACATTGTATGAGTCCCCAAATGAGATAATGCGTGTAAAATCTCTCTAAGAACTGAGAACATCTGGATTATTCGTATGAATAATCACTTTTAACTTTAATCTGAGTGACCAACATTAATGCCTAAGAATTTGGAAGCCTGTTCTTGACACCAGGCACCTACCTGACCCTTCCTTCTGGGAAGAAGACACCTTTGGTCATGATGCTACAGGAACTGTCTGGGTCAGCTGAGATGGCTGGCTGGCCCCTGACTTCCCTGGCCTGTTTAGGAATTTACCAGCACATTCTCAGGGTATGGTACCTGCTGTGGTTAAAGGCTCTTTCTCTTCTGAGTGAAATACGGATGGAGATAAGACAGTCATTGAAAAATTATGAGCAACAGGGAAGCTCTCTCTACGGGGTAAAAGTGGGTTGAGGGACTTGAAGAAACCTTGTCGGGTTGTTTTCAGGTTAGGCGCTGGGTCTGGCTTGATCAGTAGGTCTGATTCAGGTGAAGGGCTGGTTTCTAGGCGTGGGGAACTTGGCCTCCCCCTTACTGTGAAACTTCGGGCAAACCACTTCCCCTTTCTGAACTCTAGCTCCTTCCTCTATTAACCAGGAGGCTGGACATATTTGAACTTTAACAACAGAGCCCTTTGAACTCTCCTATAAAACCCTAGTATATACATTAGATTAAAGCAGTGGTGCTCTGGTTGAGGTGAGGATGGGGACACAAGGTTCTCCTTCTTCCACCTCCACCTTGTCCTGCCTCTTGCTCTCAGGACTTCTGTCTCCACCAGATATTGCCCTGGAGTCTCTGAGAAATTTCTTTTAAAACGATTGGATTAGATCATTTTTTTTTCTCTAATTGAGTTCCTTGGGCCTTCAGGCTCAGGGTAGGGATGAGGGCAATTTAAAAGTTCTGCAGTAATTTGTACCATTTTGTGTTTATGTTGAAATGATTACCCAAACCCCTTCTCATTCAATATAAAACAATCTGAATTATTTAGAGGACGCTTCCCCTCGATTTCCATTTATAGACATTAGGTTTCAGCAGTCCCATTTGAATTTGTATTTATGGCTCTAGCAGCACCATGAAAACATCTGGAGTATTAGCGTTTAACTTTTCATGTGGTGTGTTTCCCAAATTGGGGAATTGGAGAGTTTTTTTTTTCTTTAAAAGGAATGAATTTGTTAGGAGACAATGGCATAAACAAGATAGGAATTGATTTCTCTCTCAAATATAAAGTCGAGGTAGGTGGTCCAGAGCTAGAACGATGGCTCCACAATCATCAAGGCATCCTCAGGGTATGGTACCTGCTGTGGTTAAAGGCTCTTTCTCTTCAGAGTGAAATACGGATGGAGATAAGACAGTCATTGAAAAATTATGAGCAACAGGGAAGCTCTCTCTGCGGGGTAAAAGTGGGTTGAGGGACCTGAAGAAACCTTGTTGGGTTGTTTTCAGGTTAGGCGCTGGGTCTGGCTTGATCAATAGGTCTGATTCAGGTGAAGGGCTGGTTTCTAGGCGTGGAGAGCTTGGCCTCCCCCTTACTGTGAAACTTCGGGCAAACCACTTCCCCTTTCTGGATTTTATCTCCTTCCCCTATTAACCAGGAGGCTGGACATATTTGAACTTTAATAACAGAGCTCTTTGAACTCTCCTATAAAACCCTAGTATATACATTAGATTAAAGCTCCACAATCATCCAGACCCCTGCTCTTTCCCTCATGTTGCTCTGCAGCGCTCAACACTTGACTTCCACCTTGTGACCCAAGACTGCAGCTCCAGCTCCTGCCCTCAAGTCTGCATTCCATCCAGCAGGAAGGAGGAAAGGGGGAGAGCCTACTGTTTTCTTTCAGGGACAGAAGTTGCCCAAATCACTTCTTTTCACACCCTATAATTTGGTCATATTGCTGCACCTAGCTGCAAGAAATCTCTTCAGCTGAAAAGTCTTGCAACCAACTAAAAATTGTATCACTATGTAAAAGAAGAGAACAGATAAAGGGGGCAAATAGAAGTCTCTTCTCCAAGGTCTGTCTGCTTCTCAAGCTTGAGAAACACTTACTCCTACCATCCTTTCCAGGTATGAGATTCTGTGATGTGAGTAGAATCAAGGGCTTAAAGCTGAAGGGGATCTCAAGAGGTTAGCTAATGCAGTCTCCTTCATCAAATGGTGAAGATATTACAGATCCATTCTGCAGATTACTGGGGGTCCAGAGAGGTGCAGTGACTTGCCTAGGGTTAACTCAGTCAATAAATAGCGAAGGGAAAGGTGAATCTTGTGTAGCTAATCACAGGAGTGGTGGAATTCTTTGGGCACCTGGACGGGCTCTTATTTCTGTTTCTTTTATTCTCATAAGGTCCTGGCTACTGCTTTTTGGACTATACTTTGCAATTATACTATCATTTGAGGGATAAACTGGACTCTGCCCTGGTGATTAGGATATTCTGAAAGGAGCACAAGCTTTGAAATCAGACGTAGCTGGCTTTGAATCCTCGTTCTGCTTCTTACTATCCGTGTGGCCTGTGCGAGACATTTCATCTGTTAGCTTTAGTTTTCTCACATTTAAAACGAAGGTAATATCCATCTTATATGTTTCTTCCTTCTATTTCTTTTTCTACCTTCTCTTCCCTTCCCTTCTTCCCTTCCTTCACTTCTGCTTCTCTCCTTCCCTCCTCTCCATCCTCTCTGCTCCCACCTCACACCTCTCTTCCCCTTCTTTCCTCTCTCCTCCTTTTCTTTCGTTCATGGAATAATATCAGTGAAAGGCCTGGCATGGAACTGAGTACATAGAAGTATAAACCAAAGTTACTTTCCTTCCTTCCTTTCCTCCTTCTCGTTTTCTTCTATCTCTTCCTTTTCTTTCTTTCTTTCCAGTATCATATGGTTTTGTATTTTTTTTTCCTACCAAGCTTAACCATAGAACCTAGAAGATTGAATATATTTAGTAGTTGGTATGCCTTAGATTTCCTTCAGAATATTTGGTGCCCGTAAATAGTTTGCCCTGAGTGGTGAACTTCTACTTCCTTTTAACACTCGTGCGTATTTTTTAATCGGACAAGAGCTACAGTACTTGTGGGTTTCCCCCTGTGACTGTCTCATCACTAGACGCTGACGTGGCTATTTTCCCCTTTCTCTACTTGACTTCTGAACTCTTTAAAAGTTATATAAATTGCATGCCTACTATGGGTTTTTCCCCTTGTCTTCAGCTACAATTTTTCTTTGAGCTTGCGGAGGACAGGGAATGTAAATCTATCTATCCGTGTAGCTTAGCTCAGGATCTGGCTAAGAAGAGGTGCTTGGTAGTCTGTGCTGACTACATGTGTATGCATGTTACTGCAGAGAAATTGGTCAGGGGAGGATGTATCTGGAGAAGTTATCCATTCCCACTTTCACATTTTATAGATGAGGAAACTGAAGCCACCTGGAGATTAACTTCTTTTAAGCAAGGATCCTCCTCTGTTAAACTTCTTTATATTCATTACAGTACTTGTTAAGAACAGAGGAAGAAAGAAGGCCTGAAAGCAAGGAAGAAGAAAAGAAGGAATAGAAAGAGGAAGGAAGAAAGGAAAAAGGTGGGAAACTAACCATTATTGAGCACTATAAGTAACAGTTTTAATTAAATGCTGTTTCATTTCCTCTTGATAACACACATGTGAAATAAATGTTATTATCGTGTCTTTTGAAGAATGAAATTGAGGCTCAGGAGGTGAAGTCGCTTGTCCAAGTTCACACAGTGCATGGGAAGCAGAATGAAAAACTGGAACAAGGTCTGAGAAGTGAAGCAAGTTCTTCTTGAATCATGAGTCAGTCACTGGCACAGTCAATTGTGAGGATTGATGAACTGAGTAGAAAGCTAAAGAATCCTTTTTTTTTTTTTTTTTTGTAAATTTTTAAAGTTTTATTTTTATAGATTCAGGGGTACATGTATAGGTTTGTTATGTGGATATACTGTGTAGTGGTAGGGTTTGGGCTTTTAGTGTGCCTATCACCCAAACAGTGAACATTGTACCCAACAGGAACTTTTTCAACCCTCTCTTCCTCTGATGCTTCCCCCTTTTGAAACCCTCAGTGTCTGTTACTCCCCGCTAGATGTTCATGTGTGCCAATTGTTTAGCTCCCACTTGTAAGTGAGAACATGCAGTATTTGGTTTCCTGTTTCTGACTTATTTCTCTTGAGATAATTGCCTCTAGCTCCATCCATCTTGCTGCAAAAGACATTCTTTTTAATTGGTGGTGTAGTATTCCATGGTGTATATGTACCATATACATGTATTTTTGAGACAGAGTCTTGCTCTGTCACCCAGGGTAGAGTGCAGTGGCATGATCTCAGCTCACTGCAACCTCCATCTCCCAAGTTCAAGTGATTCTCCTGCTTCAGCCTCCCGAGTAGCTGGGATTACAGGTGCGTGCTACCAGGCCTGTTTAATTTTTGTATTTTCAGTAGAGATGGGATTTCGCCATGAGGGCCAGGCTGGTCTCAAACTCCTGGCCTCCAGTGATCCACCCACGTCAGCCTCTCAAAGTGCTGGGATTACAGGTGTGAGCCACCATGCCCAGTCATGTTTTCTTTATCAACTTAGCTGCTGACGGACACTTAAGTTGATTCCATGACTTTGCTGTTGAGAATAGTGCTGCAATAAACATACAAGTACAGGTGCAAGTACTGGGTAGATACCCAGTAGTGGGGTTGCTGGGTCAAATGGTAGTTTCATTTTTGGTTCTTTGAGAAATCTCCACACTGTTTTTCCTAGATGTTGCACTAGTTTACTAATTTCTTCCCTGCCGACAGCGTATAAGCATTCCCTTTTTTCCACATCCACACCAACATCTGTTGTTTTTTGACTTTTTAATCATAGCCATTGTGACTGGCGTAAGGAATACCTTTTAACAACAATCATCGCCAAGTTATATGACCTCAAGAAAGATAGTCGCTGTCTCTGAGCCTCAGTTTCCTCTTTTATAGTGAAAAATGGACTCTGAGTGCCAAGGTCCCTCTCAGCTCTCGGGTGCTGGGATTCGGTGTAACTCTCCCTGAATTCCTCAGCCATCGCGTGAGCCATTTAAAAATGACAGATTCTTCCAGGAGGAGCGATGTCTCTTTAACTAGAATCGTCAAGGTCAGGCCAAGCAAACTTATTTGGGGTTTTTGATGGGATCGCTCTTAATTGATTGGGGTGAAGAGTTCAGAGCTAAGTTGGAGGATTGGCTTTTCAGCTCAGTGCTGGCAGAGACTGGGGCTTGACATGATTTGAGGTTGTCTGATGACAGCAATTCTCTTAAACAGCTGACGGGAGAGGCTTTCGTCCAGAACCCGGCAACACTTTCCACTCCCTGGAGAATAAGAAGGGAGCTGCTGAACGATGAATAAATATGCTGTCTTGGTCACCAGTGAAGCGATGTCAAATTTCTGGGGCTTTCCTATCTTTTTCTCAGCTAACCGCCTGAAGGGTTTTCAGTGTTCCTTGTGTGTATACGGGTGTATTATTCCTTTGTTTGCTTTTCTCTTTCTTTTTTTTTTTTTTTTGAGATTTTTTTTTTTTTTTTAATTCTAGGTTTGAAAACATTTAGGATCATATGAAATTTTGGATTACTTTGCTCTCCAGTGTCTGTGAGTAGTTTTTACTCTTCCGATATTTGTATTTTCTTTCTCCTTATTACTCATTTAACTAAGATTTATTAATAATAGTAAAAGTTAAAATTGGAAGAACTTAATCTATCAATGGATACCAGGCACCATTGTTTCAGATATGAGGAGGTACTGTATTCTTTCAATCGGTAAACATTCACTGAACACCCAACCATTTCTAGACATTATTTTAGACAACAGGCATTCAGCAATGACCAAGGCAAATTCTCTTTCTTCATGGGGTTTAGACTGTGGTGGGGAACACAGACAATACGCAAGTAAACAAATATTTGGTATATTTTCAGGTTACCTAAATATATCTTCAATGCAAAACAACATTAACATGGCAGGTATTAGAAATTCATTTTTACATATGCAGAAATACCAACGTGCAGATAATTAACTTCTCTGCCCAAGGAGAGATGAGAAATTGGATTTAAATCCAGTCTTTCCAGTACATACTGAGGCTGTTGAGGCTTTTTATTGTGATACATCTGTACTAAGCCCAGAGACAGATGAAGTATGAAGCTCTAAGGCTTAAACTCCAGGGTGCGCCACTTGCATGGACCCTTTCTAAATTCACTTTATACCTGACTTTTAATCTTTTTCCCAATGAAGGCTCACCACACTTTGTAAGCCTGGGGCAGGGAGGATGGGTCTCACAAAATCTAGATGGACCCTCACTGAGCTACAGATTCTAAGGCATTCCAGGTTCCCTCAGAAGCCAGTGGAAGAGACAGATGTGAAAACAAATAATCTTTTTACTTTATTTTTTGTGAGATGGAGTCTCGCGTTGTCTCCCAGGCTGGAATGCAATGGCACGATCTTGACTCACTGCAGCCTCCACCTCCCAAGTTCAAGTGATTCTCGTGTCTCAGCCTCCCAAGTAGCTGGGATTACAGGTGCCCACCACTGTGCCTGGCTAATTTTTGTATTTTTAGTAGACACAGGGTTTCTTCATGTTGGCCAGGCTGGTCTCCAACTCCTAACCTCAGGTGATCCGCCTGTGTCAGCCACCCAAAGTGCTGGGATTACAAGTGTGAGCCACGGAGCCCGGCTGAGAACAAATAATCTCAATACATAAAAATAAAAGCTATAATAGAAGTGTTACAGGCTTCATTATTCCCCTGCCCCACTTCATATGTTGAAACCCTAACTCTTAATGTGACTGCATTTGGAGATAAGACTGTTAGGGAGATAATTAGGGTTAAATGAGGTCATGTTTAACTTTAATTATAACCCTAATTTAATAGTGCTCTTAAAATAAAAGGAAGAGACACCAAAGACACTTGCACAAAGAAGGAGGTCCCTGTGAGGACATAGGGAGGAGGTGGCTGTCTGCAAGCCAGGAAGAGAGCCCTTACCAGGAACTGAATTTGCTGGCAGCATGATCATGAACTTCTAGCCTCCAGAACTGTGAAGAAATCAATTTCTGTTGTTTAAGCCACCCAGTTTATGGTACTTTGTTATGGCAGCCCAAGCAGAGTGATACAAAGTGGATGGATTTGAGGATGGGGGAAGCAATTCTGGCAGGGAAAATAGCCCCAGTAAAGGTAGGGAGACTTGAGCAAACATAATATATTTGTGGAACCGTAAATAATAATAGTGTATTTTTGTGGAGGATTAAGGCAGAGCAGGAATGGCTGAAAGATGAGTGATGACAAGCGGGCAGGGAAAAGTCACAAAAGGCATGGCATGCCAGGCTGAAGAGGGTGGGCTTTATCTGATAGGTATGGGGCACACCTGATTTGCCTTTGAGCAGAGGGAGAGTCAGAATCCTTATGGTGGCAAAAGGGGTCTGCATGAGAAGAGGGAGACTGATTAGATGACTAATGTAAGAACTCAGGTGAGAAAGTGTGTGGCCCTGAAGTAGGTCAGTGGGGATAGAGATAGGGGTATGTTTTGGAACTGGAATGAGAGCAAGGGAAAGAGAAGGGAGAGAACTAGAACAACACATGGGTTGCTTGTTTGGGTACCTGGGGTGGATAGTGCTTAGAATATTCTGACCTATGTCTAAAGTGATTTAAATATATTCATAGAATTCATTTACTTATGAGGACAAGAGCTTGGATTTCTCATATTTCAAAGAACTATTGGGTGGAGTTGGGCTATTGTCCTAGATCTGCAGGTCAACAGCATGCTCTGCTGTTTGGGAGCCAGCAAAGTTGAAACAGGATGGCCAGGAGGTGTGGGAAAAGATCTACCAGCAGGCTTTCCTAGCAACATTACACTTCTTAATAGGATGCTGGTTTTGCCTCCTACATTTTTTTATTTCAATAAACCCAAAACTTGAGTGAAGGAGGTTACAATGTCTTGGAGAGAGTTGAGGTCAAACTTGGGAACTACTTGGCTCAGGGCAAAGAACACTTCTGTCTTGACCTGAGTCTTGACCCAACTTGCTGTATGCCTTTGGGTGAATCATTTACTGTCTCTGGCCTCAGAATCATCTCAAAAATGAACCACTTGGGTTAAATGATCTTCAGTTTCCCTTTTAGTGCTAATATTCCATGTGCCAATGTTTAACTAACTTTATAAAAAATGTGCAGAAATTAAGAGTCAGGGAAGATTAAGGTCTCATTTCCAAAGACAATGCCTAATTCATTCCTGAAATGACAAGCTTTACCTCTAAGTCTCATTTTATCTCAGTCTGGACTCATAGACTCATAGAAGACACTAGAGAAGAGATGATATTTGGAAACCATCCAGTCCAGCCTCTTTGTTCTACACTTAAAGAGACTGCCATTGCACTCCAGCCTGGACAACAAGAGCGAAACTCCATCTCAAAAAAAAAAAAAAAAAAAGAGACTGAGAAATGTGAAAAGCATCATCCAAGGTCATACAGCTAGTTAATATCAGAGCCAGGAATCAAACCCAGGTCTCCTGATTAGGGCCACTTGGGGTACATGGCCACCAGGTTATGCCCTGCATGACTCCATACACTCCTGTGTGACTGGTGCTCGCCTGGAGTAGTGTAAGGTGGAGCCCCTGCTCTTGACCCTAATTTTAGCACTCCTCTCACTCTATGTGTCTAATTGTGTAAAGTGCCTCCTCTACCCACTGGATACCTGGGCATCCTCCTTCCTCCTTTGTACCTTCCTGGTGAAATTCTATTGATCCTTCAAAACTCAGTACAAATATTACCTCCATGATAACTCTTTCTTCCTTTGGTACATACCTCTATCGCTGTATATACTTAACATATCACAAAGGAATCGGTTTTTTATCTCTCCATAGTTGACCTAATAAAGGTGTTAACCGTGTCTTACCTATCTTTTTACTTCTGGCATCCTGCCCAGGTGCTTAATTAATGGCCTCGGAATTAATGAGCACAACAGATAAGTGATGGAATGAGTATAAAGTGAGGTCCTGGAAAATATAGACTCAAACAGAAAAGGCCTAGGAAGCCACATCCCATGAGGTGTAAATAAGACCAGGGTTTCCCTCTCATCTGGTTATTTCTTGGACCTACAGGTCATCACCCTCATTAAGGACAGCTCCCCTAAGCTGTAAGCAGGAAATGCCTTGGTATCAGGCCCAATGGCCCATATTGAACACATAATCCCTTGGCCCATGACTCACCAATGGATTCCAGAAGGCACGGTGTGGGTGGCCTTCCTCTATCAATCAATAGTTGAGTGTCCTAGCCTGTGATTGGAGCTCCTTCTTGCCACCCAAGCTTATAGGTCTCTCAGATGCAGCCTGTATGGAGACCTCTGGCCATCAGTCCTGCTCAATTTCTAACCACCCACCGGGAGACGCAGGGAAGCGTCCATAAAAACTAGCTTTTATGACCACTGACACCCCCTTGAGCATGGTCATTATGATTATTTACATTTATGAGACACCCTTGGTGCAGTGGGGGCAAGGGAAAGGCAGTTTGGCAGCCTCAACACAAGCGGATGTTTCTATATAACCCCCGAAGGTGCTCCCTCCCACCCAGATGAGTTCATTTGCATCTACATTCAGAAGCTCATAGAAGCCAGGGCAAAAGCCACTTAATGCATCTTGTATAATGTTAACCCAGGCATTTCCAAGGAAGCTCAGTTAACCAAAAACCAACAGAGGAGATGGGCAATTAATCAGATCTTGAGTTGTGTACTTCTATTGATTTGTTCTCTGAATAAGGTTGATGTGCAAAGTCTTTTATTCTTTCTTTCTTTCTCAGTAAAATATATAGACTTCTGACTTTATGGCAGACCCTGTGTCTGGTCTTGGCATTGTCTAGACAAATAAGGCAAGCTGTGCCCCCAGAGAACTCAAATTTGTGGAGAAAACAGGCATGAAAACAAAACTCTATTATTACAGGTGATGTGTAAGAGCCAAGTTTATAGAAAAGTGGAGGTCTAGAGGAGGGGGTGGTCAAGTCACCACTGGGCAGGGGTAGGTTAGGAAGGATTTTCAAGAGGAAAAGCTCAAATGGTGTTTGATGGATGATGACAGTTTGGGGGTGTGTTTGTGTGGACCTTACTGGCAGAGAGAATGAGTAAGCAAAGGTATGGGAGGGTGAATGGTGTGGCCTGTTCAGGGAACCCTAAGCCATGCAGACAGGCTGGCTGGAACCCACAGTGTGAGGGGATGAGGTGTTGCCCATCATTGAAGAAAGGTAGCCATGACTGCAGCATTTGGAAGCACTGGTCACCTCTTGGAATGCACTCCTCCCTTGTTTTGGAGTGCACTCCCCTCAATGGAGCAGCTCCTACCTGTCTGGATGCTCCCCCTCTGCTGTTTGTATGAGATTGTCTTTCTCTGCCCACTCTTTATTACCAGTGTTCCTCAGGGTTCCCTCCATGATTTTCCTCCTTCTAGACTCCTCTCTAGGAATTTTTCCACTGCAGCAATACCCCAAATGACATATCTCATCCAGATGAGCTCTATCCTGAACTCCAGATGTGTACATGGATCCAGCTAGTGGACATCTCTACCTGATAGGAGTGGCCAGCTGCTCCCTAAACTTTCATGCATTCTCTGCTTCCCATGCTCGTGGGAAGCATTCATGGCCGGGCACGGTGGCTCATGCCTGTAATCCCAGCACATTGGGAAGCCGAAGCGGGTAAATCATCTGAGGTCAGGAGTTTGAGACCATCCTAGCCAACATGGTGAAACCTTGTCTCTACTTAAAATACAAAAAAATTAGCTGGGCGTGGTGGCATGTGCCTGTAATCCCAGCTACTCAGGAGGCTGAGGCAGGAGAATCGCTGGAACGCAGGAGGTGGAGGTTGCAGAGAGCCGAGATCATGCCATTGCACTCCAGCCTCAGCAACAAAGTGGGACTCCATCTCAAACAAACAAACAAACAAACAGAAAGAAAGAAAAGCATTCATATCCAGCTATTCACTGTATTCTCAAACCTCGAGTTATCCTAGACTCTTCACTTTCCCTCGTACATTATACCAAGTCTATCAGCCATTCATTCACTTGCTTATTCAATAGTTATTCTTTTTTTTTGCCAGGGCTTTGTCCAGCAGCAGGTGAATAGAGATGAGTGAAACAGAGTCCTGGCCCTTGAGGAGCTCACAGTCAAATGGGAACAAATGCACATGAACAGGTGGCTGTCACTCTTGGTGCACAGTGCAGCAATAGAGGATTATGGGAAAAGACACCTACACCAACAATGGGGGTTGGGGTGGGGTGACAGAGGTCGAGCAAAGCTTTCTCGAGGAGATGATGCCTGTGCTGATCCGCAAAGAATGAGTAGGAGTTTGGCAGGGCAACAGGGGGTGTGAGACGGTGAGGAAAGGGAGGCATTCCAGGCAAAGGGAAAACATGAGACAATGAATGGGGGTGATAAATGGTTTCTCTCCTGCAGCTCTGACTTTCTTTTAACTACAAGCAAGTCAGAGCTGCAGGAGAGAAAAATGAAAGGCAGAAGTGGCTGGGGATGAGGAGAGGAGACTGAATGATGCAGGGCCTCGTGTTCCCTGGTAAAGAGTTTGGATGTATCCCATTGGAAATAGTGATCCAACAATTTAAGCAGGGACTGATTTTACCAGGTTAATTGTTGCAGGAAGATCATGATAACAGGTAAGGAAGGTTGGCAAGGGGAGCAGGGCTGGCTGCAATGAGAAGGCCCAGGGAGCGAGGATCAGGCCTGAATTAGGGCAGGTGCTCCAGGGAAATTACAGGAAGTGATATTGGCGAGTGATACTGGGAAGACATTCCCCAAGTAGAGTTGACTGCCTTTGCCCATCATTTGAATGTAGGAATGGCACAGAGGTAGAATAAAGATAATGAGGTTTTTTTCTAACTGAATGACAGGTGAAAATCAGTGTGGTTTACTGAGAACACAGGTGTGGAAACAGGCTGAGCATGAGTGAGTACCTTTAATTTTAATCCAGTTTTGAGATATTATGCCCCAAAATGCTTTGTGAGCTTGAAAGATATTTTTCATACAGGGGATGGGGCTGACTGCAGCTCCTGGATCTGACCTTGTCCTCTGGGGGTTGAATCCATACCCTTGAAGTGGGGACAAAAGCTCAGGGCAGACCGTAGACTATTAAGCAATGAGGATAGCCAGGATCGAAGTCACAGGGACTGTCAGACTGAGAGGAGTCTTTGGTAACTTTGCAGGCCGGCTGTGCTGGGCCTCCTGCTCTCTGCCTCTTTCTGCTAGGAATGCTGGGATGTTTGGGTTACACAACAAATCCCCCTCTGTACCAGAAGGGGGAGGAACCTCTTGAACTCTGCCCATCCTCGCCTTCATTCCCCTCCACTTCCACGTGTTTCTCATTAAACGACTGATAGAAGGGGCTGGGGTCGTTGGTGGATTTATCATCACTCTGTCCTCCTCCAACTCAATCCTCCAGAAGAGCTTATGGTCTTAAAGGAAAAGGGGCTTTGAAGAATAAAGTGCAGCTATCAAGGAAAAATGATTTTAGGGCTATTGGTTTCCTTTTCTTTTTCTTTTTGCCTCTTTATTTTGTTTTAAAGGGCAGGTGTTTTCTGGTGTTTTGGAGCAGAACATAACTTCTCATGGCTTGCCTCTGACTTCTTTCAGGCCTCTGCTCTAAATGTCATCTCCTTATAGGGATTTTCTCTATGCACCCTGGTCACACTCCATCCTTTTACTTTGCTTTAGTGTCCTTTTTATCACTGAAATCGTACTATATACACTTCATGTACTTATAGTCTGTCTTCCCTGTTGAAACATAAGCTCTATGTGGACAGGGACCTTATCTGTCTTGTTTAGTGCGATATCCGTGTCAGTTAGGATCTGACAGTGTATTGGTTTCTTAGGGCTGACGTAATAAGGTACTATAGACTGGGTGGCCCAAACAACAGAAATTGATCATTTCATAGTTCTTATATTAGGGTTCCCTAGTGGGATGGAACTAATAGGATAGATGTATATACGAAAGGGAGTTTATTAAGGAGAATTGACTCACAAGATCACAAGAAGCCAGTCCGAGTCCCAAAACTGCAAAGTAGGGAAGCTGACTGTGCAGTCTTCAGTCTGTGGCCAAAGATCCAAGAGCCCCTGGCAAACCACTGATGTAGGTTCAAGAGTCTGAAAGCTGAAGACCTTGGAGTCTGATGTTCAAGGACAGGAAGCATTCAGTGTGGGAGAAAGATGAAGCCTGGGAGACTCAGTGAGTCTGCCCATTCCACATTCTTCTGCCTGCTTTATTCTAGCCTCGCTGGTAGCTGATTAGAAGGTGCCCACCCAGATTGAGGGTGGGTCTGCCTCTCCCAGTCCACTGACTCAAATGTTAATCTCCTTTGGCATCACCCTAACAGACACACCCAGGAACAATACTTTGCATCCTTCAGTTCAATCAAGTTGACACTCAATATTAACTGTCATAGTTCTGGAAGCTAGAAGTCCAAGATCAAGGTGTAGGCAGGGCTGGTTTCTTCTAGGGGCCATGAGGGAGACTCTGTTCCATGCCTCTCTCCTAGCTCCTAGTGGTTCCTTCAGTGTTCCTTGGCTTATAGTCACATTACTCCACTCTCTGCCTTCATCTTCACATTGACATTCCACCTGTGAGTGTGTGTCTATGTTCAAATTTTGCCTTCTTATAAAGTCACATTCATATGGAATTAGGGGCCCAGCATATTTCATTTTATTACACCTGCAATGACTGTATTTCCAAATAAGATCACACTCTGAGATACCAGGTGTTAAGACTCCAGCATATGAATGCCAGAGGGACACAATGCAATTCCTAAGCAACACATAGTAAATATATCTGTTGAAGGGAGGAATGAATGGACAAAGGCACGGAGGCAAGAACTAGCATGGAGCCTGTAGAGGGCTCTGGGTTGTTTGGGATTCTTGGCTCATAAAGAGCAAGGCAGGGAGTGGGGAGGGCTGACACCTGGAGGTGTATGTAGCACCTCCTTAGCACGTGGGAAGCACTCAGATGGTAGCTGCTACAATTTTCATTTTTACTTGTCGTTAGGTGAATGCATGACTATCTCTGGGGCAATGCATCCCTGCTCCTAGAAGACTCAGTTCATGGCAAGTGGGGCTGACCTGTCAGCAATCTGGGCTGGCACCATCCTGTTTTCCAAAGGCCATGTATTCACCAGCTTACTCAGCAGGTCCTTGAGGCCCACATCTTGTACAGAGGCCATCTAACCTGGTTGCTGTTCCTTTATACTCCAACAATAGGCTGTATTCTGCCCGCTGATAAATAGTCTTATTATTCATGAACTGAAATCAGGGAAGGGTTGGTGGGAGTTCCGGAATATTTCCTTTAGGGTCATAACCACTGAAACACAATTTCTGACTAATCAACCCTTGTGATACGGCATGGGCAAGGTAACAACATAAATAGCAAAGGAAACCAAGATTAATGTGGAAATGTCTCTGGATATCAGGATAGGAAGTTGCGAAGGAGCCAAGGGGGCTCCTTGGAGAATGAGCTGGAAGTCGGGAGAGATAACCTAATGGTGGAGTGAAAAAGGGGCTCTGGTGTTGACATGGCCTGACATGAATCCAGCCTCTTCCTCCTATTAGCTGTGGGATTTGAGGCGAGTCACCTTCCCACTGTGAATCAGTTTCCCCTGCTCAAAGGTGGGAATAATATAACCCATTGTGAAAATGGGAGAATGCACGAGAATGTAACACAGGGTCTGGCATTTAAAAGAGCTCAATGCATGGTAACAGTCATAATAATAGCTCACACCAATGGAGTGATTATAATGGGCAAGGCATTATTCTGATTGCTCACCCATGAGGTCGGCACATCATAAAACTCATTTTGCAGTTGACAAAACAAGTTTGGAGGGTTTAAGTAAATGCCTAAAATCACATAGTTATTAAGTGGTGGAGCTGAGATTCAAACTCAGGCAGTCTATGCTAAGAGCTTGTGCATTTAACTATTATGCTAGGTAGTTATAGGCATAATTATAATTGATGTGAATGTTCACTAGCTACAAGGCAAACATTTGGGACTTTTTCAGTCAAGAAAACTGGAAAGAAGCTAAATAATGAAAGTGATTAAAAGTTATTAAACAATTCTCAGATTCCAGGTTATAAAAATACTTAGATTATCTCAATAATGCTCATGTTTGGCCTGGAAAAGATGTATTCTCCCCTGCATTTTAGAAACAAGGAAACTAAGGCTCAGAAATACGGCACAGCTAAGATTCAAATCCAAATCTGTTTGGGTCCAAAGCCCAGCCTCTCTCCATCATACCTGCTGCCTCCAGGAAATTAACTAGAGGTCACCTTCTAGGGACTGCATGACATCCCAGAGCAGGGATGACTAAAACCTGGGAGACTTTTCCAGACTTGCGTCAGAGCTGACTGGGACGGAGAACCACGAACAAGTTCCCAGTACAGTGGGTCCAAAATGAGTAACAAATCAGACTCCCAAAGGAAGTTTAAAAGGCAATAGGAAAAGTACTGCTGGGATCTGATGGACTATGGGGTGCAGAGGAAACATCACAGAGCAAGGAAGATGGATAGGAGAGCCTATATTTAAAACTGGCTTGAGGTAAGGAAGGAAGCGATTGACCTAATTTTAGAAAGACTCAGACTCTGAGGCTCCTAAGGTATGAGACGTGGAAACTCGGGTGAGGATTATTTATCATTTATCGGCTTTGGCTTCCAGAGGAGGGGTTGGAGCTGATTCAGCTGAAAAGCATCCCCCATGGGCTTTGAAGTCAGATAGACCTAGGGTCGAGCTGAACTTGGCCAAGTGACTAATTTCACCACTCTAAGCCTTGGTTTCCTCATCTATAATATGGGCAATAGTATCTGCCCAATGGTGTTTTTTTTCCAGAGTTAAATGAGAAAAGATAGAAAGGGCCTAATAAATTACCTGACCCAGATGGATACTCAATTAATGTCATTGAATGAATCTTCATGGAGAGACCACATGTTTATAAAAAGTCTTCAGTGAATCATGATAAGAGTATTGCCAATGGACTCTAATTTCTTTAGATTAGAAAAGAGATTTTCATGTTGGTTGCATTTGTTTTTTTCCTTATTAAATGTCTACTGCACTCTGAAGACTTTAAGAATGTTTAATAATTGAATGATTCTGTATTTATATACGTAAACCCTGGCATAAAATATTGTTGCTAATTACATAATGCACTCTGGCTTACATTATAGGACTTCTGGATTTTTTTTTTTTTTTAACACCATAATCTCTTTTCTCTTCAACACTGAGATAGCTTTATTTTTTCTTCTGGTTCTAAAAATAATAAAAGTTGGTTGAATTTTTTTTTTTTTTTTTTTTTTGAGACAGAGTCTTGCTCTGTAGTCCAGACTAGAGTGCAGTAGTGCAATCTCAGCTTACTGCAACCTCTGCCTCCCAGGTTCAAGCAATTCCCCTGCCTCAGCCTCCTGAGTAACTGGGATTATAGGTGTGCACACACACCCCCGGCTAATTTTTGTATTTTTCGTAGAGATGGGGTTTCACCATGTTGGCCAGGGTGGTCTCGAACTCCTAACCTCAAGTGATCCCCCTGCCTTAGCCTCCCAAAGTGCTTGGATTATAGGTGTGAGCCACCGCACATGGCCAAACATAATTTTATGAACTCACTGTGCTATGAAGTAGAAAGTGAAAGAATACCCTCTCATTTGACTTCCTAGATATAATCATCTTTTATGTGTATATGATTTTAGATTTTACTTTATAAGCATATATGTTGCATTGCATTCTACACACACACACACACACACACACACACACACACACACACACACACACTCTTAGTGCAGTCTTGACTTTTAGCTGAATACATTGCCGCCTAAAATAAAGACAACATGTCCTGGCCTATCCTCCAGCTAGTCTGTGTGGTTAGCTTCTGGCCATTGACAGAACAGAAGACGGGTTGTAGAGCACCGTAGAGGTAGCTTAAGAGTCATTGACTTGGATGAGAGGTGTGTCTTTTCATGCTTTTTTCTGCCCTCTTTCTTCTGGATATAGAATAGATGTGAAGCAATCATCTTTTTTTTTTTTTTTTTTTTTTTGAGATGGCGTTTCGCTCTTGTTGCCCAGGCTGGAGTGCAATAGCGCAATCTCGGCTCACCGAAACCTACGCCTCCTGGGTTCAAGCGATTCTCCTGCCTCAGCCTCCCGAGTAGCTGGGATTACAGGCATGTGCCACCACGCCCGACTAATTTTGTATTTTTAGTAGAGATGGGGTTTCTCCATGTCGGTCAGGCTGGTCTCGAACTCCCGACCTCAGGTGATCCACCCGCTTTGGCCTCCTAAACTGCTGGGATTACAGGCATGAGCCACCGTGCCTAGCCTGAAGCAATCATCTTAAGCCATGAAGTGATCCCGAGGAGGAAACCACACACTGGACACCAAGGGAAAGGCAAATGAGTCATGATAACTTAGTGGAATAGCCATGCCAGCCCTGATTGCCCTTCATCAGGGCTTCCTCATCACTGGAGAATAACCCTCTGTGATTTTAAGTCACTGTGGTCAGGTCTTCTGTGAATTATACTTGGATGCAATCTCTAAATGACACACAGTCTTCCTGCCCTCTTAAATTAAATTTGTATTATAGATATTTTCCACTGTCAATGCATAAAAAATCTACCATGTTCTTTTTAATAACGTAATATTCATAATAGTCCATTGAAAGGATTTATCAAAATTTACTCAATTCTTTGTTGACAAAACTCAAAATTTCTTTGGAAATTATACACAGTATGGTACAGAAATCTTTGTGCACAATTTAATATTCTCTTAGGATAAGAAGAGGAATTTTAAGGCTAAAACATTTGTGCATTTTAAATAAATAGGTATTGCCAAATTGTCTCTAGAAAAGTTGTTTCAAGTTATACTTCTTAGGTAAAATTATATATTTATGTAATTACATATATATATGTTATACATTCGAAACATGAAGAATAGCGTAAGATATGTGGTATGCCTTAAGGCTAGGCGCGGTGGCTCACGCCTGTAATCCCAGCACTTTGGGAGGCTGAGGCGGGCAGATCACGAGGTCAGGAGATCGAGACCATCCTGGCTAACACGGTGAAACCCCATCTCTACTAAAAATACAAAAAATTAGCTGGGCATGGTGGCGGGCGCCTGTAGTCCCAGCTACTCGGGAGGCTGAGGCAGGAGAATGGCATGAACCCGGGAGGTGGAGCTTGCAGTGAACCGAGATTGCGCCACTGCACTCCAGCCTGGGTGACAGAGCAAGACTCCGTCTTACAAAAGAAAAAAAGAAAAAAAGAAAAGAAATGTGGTATGCCCACTATCCAGTTGAAGAAATAGAGCATTTCCACAGCCCTTCTGAAAGGTCCTGTGCACCTCATTCTCACTGCTCACCAACCCTCTTCAACCAGCAGGCTAGTATCTCTTTGGCTCCTTCAACAGCCCCTGAGGCGAGTGGGACTCTTTCATTAGCAAGTGATGGACAACCCACACCCCTGCTCTGCAAAAGAATGTATCAGTTCATACAGTTTCAAGATCCTGGGCTGGGACTGGCTGGAGGAGTCTCACATGATCTCTCTTCCTCTCTCAGGACTCCTTTCTTCCGTATTGGCTTCAGTGTCAGTTTCCACATAGCACCAGGATGGGCCAGCAGCGCCAGGCCTGCATTCTCCGGGTTTCTATCCAGAGGAAAAAAATACTGCATCTTCCCTTTAGCTCCCACACAAGACCTGGCTTCACTCTGATTAGATTAACCAGAGTACCGAGCCAGTCCTGAGCATACTAGCTCCCACTGTGGCTTTGTCATCTGGAGTCTATCAAAGCCTTTCTGATGCTAATTTATACTTTCTGCCTGTATTGGGATAACAAACTCCAGGAGTTAACTACTTTTTTTTTTTTGTAATGTACTTCCTGGTAGAGGACAGTACAGAGATAATGTCTGCTAACATTTACTGAGTGCTGTAAAGTCCCGGACACCTCACCTTATTCAGTCTGCCTAATGTCTCTGCAAGGTGTGTATAATCCCCATTTTATAAATGAGGAAAGTAGAGAAGTTAAGTAACTTTGAGCTCACACAGCTTGTGTGTGTTGCGGTTGACCTCACTGCAGTGTCTAGTGGCCACATGGCAGGCCACACAGCCTCCGTTGCAATAGGCACGTGTTTACCTCACAGGGCTGTTGAAAATATCACATGAAAACACTGTGTCAGCTGAAGCACTTCACAAGCATCAGTTCACTGAACTCACTGACATGCCATAGATTTACCTACTTCGAGCCCCCAGGGGGAAAGGAAGAGGACAGATTGGTCACTGGCCTTGTCATCCTGAGATCAAAAAATTAAGCAAGGGAAGAACGAGACAAATTATTCCCCAAACTGTTTTTCTGTATTTCCACAAAGGCTGTCTACTACTCTTTGGGATTTTAAGAATTACACAAAATACTTTTAAAACAACTATGTACTCTAGACAAACAAGGTGCTGGTAGGACCCTGTGAGGGGTGGTAGAAAGAACTAGAATTCAGAGTGGACAGACCTGGGTTCCAGCCTTGCCTCTGGCCATTGCCGGCCCTCCTGTGTGCCTTAGAGACTGGCTCAGTCTTCTTGCTGGCCTCAGTTTCCCCATTGGTTCAACAAGGGGTTTGAATGGAGACATTTCCAATCCTAAAGTTTTTCGTCTGTCGAATAAATATGGAGTGGGGCGACAAGGAGCTGATATGGAGTGGGGCGACGAGGAGGTGATATGGAAGTGAGGCGGCTTGAGGAGGTGATATGGAGTAGGCGTGAGGAGGTATTGATGATGATATGGAGTGGAAATGACAGTGATATATAGATGAAGCCTTGAAAGTGATATAGAGATAGAGGGCAAGGAAGGTAATGTAAATTAGAAGCGGCAAAGTGATAAATTAAATTTGGTGCAGTAGAATTAGTAAAGGAGAGTGATATAAAATTAGAGGTAGTGGTAAAATTAGTGAGAGGTGATACAATTGGTGGTAGTGATAAGTGGAAATTATTAAAGTGATATAAAATTAAGAGGTGATGAGGTGATAGTGGCCACCAGTGCTAGTTAGTATCGAAAACTTCAGAAAAACGTCCGAACAACCTTGTGGGCTGAGGAGGAGCTGAGGAATGGGACCCTAGGGGTTTTCCTGCAGAATGTTGGCTGGTTATTCTCCGCGACTCTAAGGTTAAAGCTGGATTTGGATGGCAAAGGAATAAGTCGGTAATGCAAAGATTTTAACGTAAACTGAGAGGAGTGCAGATGTGAAGTGAAAAAAGTTGAGTCAGGAGATCGGATAAACCGGAGCAGGGCTATAGTCCAGGCTCTGTCACTGACCCAGGCAAGTCTGCCCTGCTGCTCCTGGAGCTCATTTTTCTTTGTTTTCAAAATGAGGGGTAGTATTGAATGTGCTTTGGGGCTTTCCAGTTCAGACAAAAAGCATATGAGGAGGTTAAGCCAACAGATACTGGAGCCACCCTGCCTGAATTCTGATCCAGTCCTGATGCTCACTGTCTTTGTGTCCTTGGGTGATTTATTTTAACTCTCTGCACTTCAGTTTTCTCATCTGTAGAATGGGAATAGACTCACTACGTGTGGTTTTGTAACAATTCAATGTAAAGCACTTAAAATAATGCCTGGCATAAAGTAAATGCTCTCCAAGTACAAGTCATTATGTGACTAAATTGCCGTAACACATTATGAAGTCTGACCCATTCCAGAGCGGGCAATGCCCTCTGTGCAGGAGGATGGGGGGAGCAGCACTTCTGCTGTGGGGATGGCCAGCCCGCGAGGCTCCAGCCATGCACCAGGCTTTCTATGGCAGGGGGAAGAGGACTTTGTACCCAACCAACTCTGTCTGTTGAGTACTGTACAGGGAGGAAGCTTCTTGCTAAGGAAAACTCTCTGGGGTCAAAGACTAAGACACACTGTCTCATGGCAGGGAAGAGGGGAAAGTAAAAGAAAGGAAGGAAAGAGGAGGTGGTTTCCTCTGTATACAGTTGAAGTAGGATGTGCTTTGGGTGAGACATGGGTTCACATCCTGGCTATGTCACACTCACTTGTGGGAGCCTTGGATGAGTCTCTGGATTTTTCTGTCCTTCTTGTCACTCATTTGTCAGATGAGAACATAGTATCCAGATCTGTGATCTGCACACAGTGTGAATGGAATAATGGGGCAGTGTCAGCTACAATGAGGATGCTGAAGTGTGAGTGGAATCAGAATCAGAAGACAGGAGGCTATGGCCTGTGACAACACCAGGGCAGGCCAAAGAGCGGGGGGTTGTTGTTGGTGGTGGTAATGTGTGTGTGTGTATGTGTGTGTGTGTGTATAAGGGTGTGTTACAGTGCCAGTGGGGAAGGAGAAAGAGGGATGATTTGCAGTTTCTTGAGGTTTGGTAAGGCCTTACCCAATGACATGTCGAAGTCTCTTTAGCTTAAATTTCCCTGCTGTGGCTCAGGCCCACACCCTCTCCCACACAGACACCTGTACCAGCCTCTTCCCTGGTCCCCTGCCTTCACTCTTGCTGTGATCAGAGTCATCCTTCTAAAGTGGAGGCCGGGTGCAGTGGCTCATGCCTATAATGCCAGCATTTTGGGAGGCTGAAGCGGGCAGATCACTTGAGGCCAGGAGTTCAAGACCAGCCTGGCCAACATGGCAAAACCCTGTCTTTACTCAAAATACAAAAATTAGCTGGGTGTGGTGGCATGCACCTGTAGTGCCAGCTACTTGGGAGGCTGAGGCAGGAGAATCGCTTGAACCTGGGAGGTAGAAGTTGCAGTGAGCCAAGATTGCACTACTGCACTCCAGCCTGGACAACAGAGCAAGACTCTGTTTCAAAAAAAGAAAAAATAAACAGTAGAGATTTGATAGCATCACTATGATGGCTTCCCCCATCCTTGGGATAAAAAATAAGCCTCTGAGTAAGGGTATCTTCTGACTGCTGGCAGAGGTCCCTTGTCCTCCCTTCCCCACCTTGCTGTGTGCCCAAGACTCTGACCTGTTTGGAGTGCATTCCTGGGCCCACACACATTTGCATTTTAAGTTGGGTTCAGCCAGTGAAGCCCAGCAAGAGACGGGAGGGCAGGAGGAGAGCAGTCAGAGCGTTTACCTTTTGCCTCCCTCTTGCCTGGTCTTCCCTCTACCTGGAGGCCACAGCTCCTGCCATAGTGTTCCCTATGCCGCTTCCTCCTTTTGCCCCTCCAGGCTTCAAGGCGGTAATGGCTACTAGCCCAGGAGTAGTGCAGCATCCATTATTACTTCTCACCTTCCCTGCCCACAGTTTGTGCAAAGTTCCTTTGCTAAACTTTTCTTCAGCCACTCAGATGAGCATGCCATCTCTTTGCTGCTGGGTCCGTGACTGACAACAGCTTATAAGATCCTGCAGGATCTGCCCCTGCCTATCTTTGCCCTTGCACCCAGTGTTCCAAATTCTCTTCACTATTCAAAGGCAACAGCCTCTTTCTCAGCCCAGAGCTCTCTTGCAACTGGTGCTTTGCCCAGGACGACTTCATTTCTCTGTACTGACTTCCTACAAGAAGTCTTCCTTAATCCCCCTGGGCTGAGTGTGAGCCCCTTCTCTGGCTCTGGTCCCCTGCACACAACATGCACCGTATACCATGATTGCTTACTCTGTCTTTCCTACCAGACGGTAACCCCCTGCGGGCAGGACAGGAACCATGTCTCACCCTTAGAGAAGGGAGAGGTGAAGAGCACAGACTCTGGAGTGAGGCTGCCTGCTTTGTCACTCATCAGCTGTGTTTGTGTAGCCCTAAGCAAGATCCTTAGTCTCTATATGAACTGTTACCTCATCTGTAAAATGGGGATACAGATAATATCTACCTATAGTATTGTGAGTGTTAAATTAGCTCATATACATAAAACACTTAGTTTTACATGTGGGATAAGTACATGGAAAATGTTAGGTATTGTAGTCAGTTTGTGACAAAGTGTGTGCTCGATAAATAGAGAATGAATGAAATATCTAATAGGTATATCAGCACAATACTCTTTCTCATTTAGTTTTTATAGCAGCCTTGTGGGGAACAGAGGCAGAAATTCTATTCCCACTTTTCAGATGGGGACCCTAAAGCTTGGAGGGACTTGACCAGAGAACCACAATTAACACAGAGCTGAGGGACACATGGAACCTGGGAAGTGAGACCCCCTTGCTAGCTGCCCTCTCCTGCGGGTTGGGCAGCCTCTCCTTCAGCTGCCCCAGGGTGTGAGGAGGCCAGTGGGATTCAGTTCCAGCCCGTTCTCCTGCTCTGGGATAGGGGAAGCTGCAGAGTGCAGAATCCAGTGCCCTTAGGGGCCTCAACTTTGATCACTTTCCCTGAAAGTCTCTGAGTCACCTTTGGGATTTTCCGGGCCATAAGGTCCTGGAGGGTTAAAAAGAAAAGTCCAATGTGTCGCAAGTTGACCTAGGCTTCCATCTGGGAAATGCGGGAGTTAGTGGGAGAACCCCAGGAAGTGAGACTCAGAAGAGCATATGCCTTTAACGTTTCAATGAATAGCAGTGATAACAATAATAATTTATTTAAGGTCCGTCATAACTAAGAACATTTATTTGGTGCTTCCGGGAGTGCACGCATGCTCTGATGGCACTCGGCATGCTGCACTCTGATCAGTCACATCTGTGCCTGTTGTACTTGTCAGTGGAGATTTTCATTTAACCCCTGAAGCCCAGAACCCAGCTCTGTGCCTGATACCCCAAAGGAGCCCCAGTGGTTGTGGGATGACTGACCAAATACATGACTAGATCTAGCATCTTCCTTGTTCCCCACACAGCTCCATTTTACAGATAAGGAAACTGAGGTTCAGAGAGGATAAATGCTTCAATGAAGGTAACACTTGTGAATCCAGTTTCTCCAGGAGGCCTCATGGTTTAATGACGAGGAGCCAAAGTTTTCAGGTCAAACGGACCTACGTTCATATTCTCAATCTGCCAGCTACCTGCTGTGTGATATAAGTTACTCAACCTCTCTGAGCTTCAAGGGTGTTATTGGTGAAGAGGGAACAGTAATAATAAATATTTTATCTGGTTGTTTTAAGGATCAGCCTAATGCATGCAAAAAGACTGGCACACTGGCACAAAGAAGGTGCTCCGCAAATGTTGGTTACTGTTATCACTATTCTTATCGTCTTTGTGATCCTTTTCATTGTTATTTTTTCTTATTATGTAAAAGAATGTACTGCACTATTGGTTATTTTGATTATTGAATGTGCACCTGGCATATACTAGGACGATGACCAATTAGTAACCGTCCTTTCTTTTTGGGAATTTCACTTTATTGGTCCTTTTCTTTCTGGGGGTTAGTCTAGTGTAGCCTCTACTATGACTCATGGCCCCAGAGCTGAATGTTTTCAAGGGGTTCATGAAGCCCTGACTCTTGCTGATATGGGAGCATGGAAAAGGATGACGAAATTGGGGGTGATGACCCGGGAGTAGGCTTGCTACAGTCAGGTGGGCATAAAATATTGGTCAGCTTCTAAGCAAGCCGAGAATCACTTCAGGACAGTCCCAAATTGCCACATGTATCCTGCTCTGCTTGAGCGAGGTGGCCATATGAGCTATTTCAGGGACTTTCCAAGGAATTCTGGAAGCTTCTTGCCAGTCCCTCTCTCAATCTCTCCTTGGGGAATGAGGCTAATTCTTTTTATATCTCTTGAGATATGTTTTCTCTGCAAAGACAATTCGAGGGCCAGCAACTTGAATAATATTTTATAATCTAATTAGGAGCCAGGTTGTCTCTCCAACATGGGGTGATCGCACTGATGGGCCTATACTCTATCAGGTTGATAAACCTGGGAGGTGCTTGCAGTCTTTTCATGATCCAGAAGGGGAAACTGAGGTCAAGTGTCATGGTTGGGAAGAGACCCAGACTGTGGGACTCATCACGAAAGAGTCAGCATGAAGGAGTAGGAAATGTAATTCAGCCTGGGCTATAGCCTGGTTTTGCTGTTTATTACCTGAGTGACCTTGGGCAAAAACTCCAATACCCTGGACCTCAGTTTTCTTACCTGTGAAATGGGCATAATGATACCTTCCTCCCAGGAGCAGCAGAAAGCATAGAAAACACAATGGAGAGAGAAGCCCCTAGCATAGTACTTGGCATAAAATAAGTCCCCCTTTCCTCCTGCCTCTCCTTGCTTCCTGAAATAAAGAGGGGCTTTGGAATCAGACTGGCCTGGGTTCAAATCCTGTGTGAACTTGAGAAAAGAATGAACTTGTATGGGTCTTGGTTTTCTCATTTATAAAATGACAACAAGGACAACCACGTTGAGGGTCTTTGAGGAATCCGAGAAGACAGATGTCACATAGGAGGCCCTCCTAGACAACGCTGCTCTCTTTCCTTCCACTCTCCTCCGGGATTCCTTCTGCAGCCTCACAGGCTGGGGTTCCCTATTCTGAGCTAAGGCAGCAGGGAAATGTGTCTGCAAGTCTCTAGCCTCTCTGGGCAGGTACAGTGTACCCAGCTCAGGGCTCATCAGCAGAGCTGGTGGTGCTGGGGACAGGACACTCCCTTCCAGCCCTCAGGCCACTTCAGGACACAGATCCCTCATGGGGTGTCAAACCCAAAGAGGATCACAGTAACAGTTTCCAGAGGGGTTGTTGGAGACTTGGATGCATAAATAACCCCTATGAGACAGCCCCTTGGCATGCCTTCCTTGTGGGGAGTAAACATTACGTTATTCAGAGAGACACTTAGGTTTCAAACCACTTCATATTTAATCAGCAATCATGCTCTCTTCCAAAAGCCATTCCAGGAAAAACATCAGTTTAATTTTTGACAAGAAACAAGGCGTTCTGAAAACTTGTGCACATAGCCCGAGCCTCAAGGGACAAACTCATGGCTCTGTTTCGAGTCAGAGGTGGTGTTTCAACCTGGTACATTGTGGCCAAAATGATGCACTTCCGTCCGGTGTTTGCAGTTGTCCTGAGGAGCGGTGCTGGATTGTTGGGGAACAGAGGGAGGAACGAAGGCTGCAGGCAGAAGAGACTTGCATTGGAATCCCATCTGTGCCTTTTATTAGAGCCGTGCCCTTCAGCAAGATGTTTAACCCCTTGGAGTCTCATGGTCTTTACCGTAAACTAGGAATAACTATGTCTGCTGCTTGGAAGGTTGGGATGAGATCTAGCCAATGCATTAGGTTGAGCCGTATGAAATTGCCATTTTTGAAGGTCAAAAATGATAGACTATTGGCAATTGGCAATTTCATATGCTTCCAGCTACTAGATAAGGTGCCTGGCATATGTGAACAGTCTCTTAACTGTGCTAAGCATTTTACAGAATCTCAAAACTTTAGTAGGCTTAAGAAGTGGGGGCTGAGGCCGGGTGTGGTGGCTCACACCTGTAATCCCAGCACTTTGGGAGGCCGAGGCAGGTGGATCACCTGAGGTCAGGAGTTCAAGACAAGCCTGGCCAGCATGGCAAAACCCCGTCTCTACTAAAAACAGAAATTAGCCAGGCGTGGTGGTGGATGCCTGTAATCCCAGCTACTCAGGAGGCTGAGGCAGGAGAACTGCTTGAATCTGGTAGGCGGAGGTAGCAGTGAGCCAAGATTGCACCACTGCACTCCAGCCTGGGCAACAAGAGTGATACTCTGTCTAAAAAAAAAAAAAAAAAAAAAAAAAAAGTGGGGGCAGAGAGGAATGGGTAAAAAATCTGATTTAGAAGATCTTTGGGGGAGCCTAGAAATCTGCATTTTAATGAACTTGTTATTACTCCTCCAGGGGACTTTTTTTTTTTTTTTTTGAGACTGGGTCTTGCTCTGTCACCCAGGCTGGAGCACAGTAGTGCAGTCATAGCTCACTGCAGCCTGCAACTGCACTCCAGGTGATTTTGATGAGGTGAGGCTTAGCGCTCAGTTGATCAAGGCTTTGAATGAATAAAAACCTGAAAAGAAGGGAATAGAATAATAAACTGCAAATCCCTCTCCCAACTCGCCGTCTAGGTCTGTTTGTTCGTTTTCTTTTTTTGATCCAGATGGGTGTTGCAAGATTAGTGTGTGTGTGGGGGTGTGTGTGTGTATGTGTGTGTGTGTCAGAGAGAAAGGGAGAGAGAGAGAGAGAGTTCACGCATGCACTCACAAGAGGGCACTTGGAAATCCCTCTGATGGCATTTAAACCACCTAACTCTAGTATCTGGGACTTCTCTTCCCTTTTGAATTACCTCCATTTTTGGATCATTCTGAGGCAGGGGTTGGTCAATATGTATTATACCCTCAGTAGCTGTCTTCAATATTCTAATATTTAAAACAGTTTCAGCTGTTTCAAAATGTCCTTAAAAGTTGGAGGAAGAGGATTAGCCAAGAGGTATTAGCCAATAGGGAAACATAAATATCAGATCTGGAAGTGTGTTGTGAGCCTGATCCCAGCTCCGCACATCTCAGGTGAGGAAGATGTGAGCCAGGAAGGCGATGGCACCTCCCAAGGTTATGCAATGTGAGTTGGGGCAGAGGTGGAGGTGGAACTCAGGTGGAACTTTGCTTTCCTGGGAGCCTGTAACTAACCTTACCTTAGTCTCCTGATCGCTGTACGGACTTAACAAATCCTGCAAGATCTGAGTTTCCCCAATGTGTACCTACCTGACTTCTTTCAAATGCTCCTTCCTGTTGCAATTTATACCGTACACACGTCTTCCAGGTAAAACAGTCCTATTAATTCTTCTATTTATTCAATAAATATAAATCAGGTACACTGAGGATGCAGTGGTGAGCAAATCAGGCATTATTCTTACCCTCATGAATTCTACAGGCTTCATCTTCCCAATAGGTATGAGTGCTCTAAGGTAAAAGCAGTGGAACTTACGTATAATGGAGAGACCTGCTCTAGTTGAGGCTTTGTAGAGGTTGCCTGTTCTTTACTTTGTGATGGGTACCTGGTGATGAGTCCAGGCTCCAAAATATTTTTGCAAAGTTTTTTGAATCCATACTAATCCCAGGCACCATGCTGGTCTTTATAGCTTAGCTGTAGATGTAGAAGAAAGGAGGATGAAGCCAGAAAGATTACCAATACTCAAGCCAAGTTGATGTTGGCAAAAGCGTCATATCTCACACAGTTAGGAGGGAGTCCTACTTCCTCTGGGTAGGCGGTCTTGGGGTCCCCACAGACCTCAGAGGTGCTACCTGTGTTGCTTGGTCTTCAGCTCTGTCCCCGCACCTGCAAAACAGAGACAATAAGACTCTTTCCTTCAGAGGCGTTGTTGTGAGAATTAATAGAAATAGCATGAAGAAGTACCTAACTCTGTGTCTTAACTTGTAATGCCTGAAGAATATTAACTGTTTCCTACAGGAAATTTTCTCCACACAAATTAAACACTATGTGGCATGGACCAGGCTTGAGCTAGGTGTGTTGGACTCCTAGTCCAGAGCCCGCTGACTCTACGATGCCCTGAGCTCTCGTCAGGATAAGTTGTGGAACGTTCCAGAAAACCTTAACTTTATGCTTTCAGTCTGAACTTTATTTGGGAGATATTAGGGATCCACTGTGCTCTTTGAGCAAAGCATCATATGACATAGCCGCTTTTAGGTGATGAACGACTAGGTGAACGTGGGGGTTGAGGAGGAGATGAAAGCTAGAGGCCAAGAGTCCATTTGATTTGGACTATCTCATGAATTCAGTTCTATGGGAGCCCTCAACCCCTGAAGCAGGGCGGGGAGCAGCTGGGAGGGACAGATGGGAGAGTGTTCATCTCCCCAACAGAAGCACTTAGCGGCTGCCTGGGTCATTTGAGCCTGGTTCTGATTTCATGGACACGGCGCATCACCTGCATCCTCAGTGTCTCCTTCAGTGCCTGTTGCTGCTGGGTTGGCTGGTGACCATCTTGTTTTGCCCTTTGAAGGAGGCAATGGCTTCAGACACCAGATTTAAATTGCTGTCACTCAAAATTAAGGGGGTAATCACTGTGCCAGTCACCCATTAGAAATCATGTCATAGTTATTTTTCATGCTAGATCCTTTCCAGACATGGTCTGTAGTTTTCACAGCAACCCTGAAAAATGGGCATTATTATCTGTATTTTACAAATAAGGAACCCAAAGGTCTGAGATGTTAAACCAATAAACAATGTGACAAGGAAACATAGTTTACCAAGTGAAAGAAGTAGAAAATGAGCCCAGCCTGCTCTGAGCGTGAAGCCTCTTGCTTCCTTCTCAGCCACCTTTTAGAGATGCTCCTCTTTTCCAGATGAGGAAACCTAGGCTCAGTAAAGCAAAGTGACTTGGCTAAAATCATGCAGCCAGCACAACAGCTGAGTACCAGATAACTTTAATAGAGGGTTCACTATGTCTTGGGCAGTGGGCTAAGACCCTAATGTACACTATCTCATTTAATTCACAAAACAGCTTGCTTTATGTCACATAATAAATGTGAGAACTGGTATTTATGATCAGGCTTATCTGACTTTCGGGGTTTTCAGTGGTCTGATTCTGCTTTAAAGAAGACAATCTCAAGTCTTCAGTGGGAGAGAGGTCATGTTGGCTAAGAAAGCACCTAATCAGAATTTATGGGGTGAAGCTGCTACAAGCCACCACTTCCTCTGAATGCAACTCCTGTCCATTCTTTAATGATGGATAGAAACCTATGCAGTGAGGATCAGGAATGTCTGGCCTCATGTAATGGGCATTTGAGTGAAGTGCACCAGTTATTTGTTATGATCAACAAAGAGATAAAACCCTAAAGACACGAAGATGGCTGAGTTCAGATGGATGAGTGCAGGCTGCCTCTCTGGGATCTTTCTTTCCCAAGGAAATTGATGGAAGATGTGCCAGGTTGAGCTCACAGCATTCCAGCCCAGAGGGTCAGCTGTCCGAAACCTGTGCATGCCCTCCACCCAGAGATGAGGGGGCTGGGGAAGGGTCCTCACAGTCCCAGACCCAGTAGTGGAGATGAGGCCCTGTCTGCTCTGTAAATGCTGCAGACATTCCTGGGAGATGAAAGACAGTTCCACAGGCAGCATCCTAAGCTCCTCCAAACTCCAGGCATGCACTGGTCATCTTAGCCAGCTCTCTCTTTAAACAACACTGTATGTGAAGGGCCCTGGAGGCTGGATGGCAGCAGTTTTATCAGAAGCACAATTTATTTTCTATGTGCATCCCCAAGAGAGTGATCACATTATTGATTTAGAATAATCATAAAGTTAATGGATATTGTTAGAAAGTTTTGCAGCTATATTGAGAGCTTACATAGCCACAATCTCTTTCCTCCCTTCTAATAGCCCATAAGGAGTGTATTGTTATTATCCCCACTTTATGAGCTAGGCACTAAGTCCTGGAAAAAGTAAGTTATTTGTCCTTATGCCTCAGCTACTAAGTAATAGAACAAGGTCCTTTGCCCAGGATGCCTAACTCTGTCTCACCTTTTACCTATCATGTGACTTAGAGATCACTTTGTTCAACTTCCGTCTGCCTCTACCACATATTGGACAGACGGGTATCCCATCTACTCGAATATTCAATGTAGCCCATTCCAGGGTTGGACAGTCATAATTTAGTGTTAAATGTAATGGTAACCATTTTTTGAACTCATAATAGATACCGACCTATATACTCAATGCATATTGCTTCGAATCCTCTGATCAACTTCACATGGTTTAAATTTAAAGAAAATGAGTCTTACAGAGCTCAGGTGACTTGGGCAATGTCACCCAACCAGGAAGGAATGGAGCAGGGATTCACATTCAAGTCTGTTATATGACAGACTTCCTGTATTTATCCATAGCCTTACACTTCCTTCTTACGGTGAATGGAAATCATCTCTAATTGCCATATTGATGTCACAGTTCTGCCCTGTAAAAGCACAGGACAAGCCTGCTTGCTTTTTCACCAGTGTGTCCACCTGGCTGGTGCCAGAAGACATCTTTGCCTTCCAAGTGTTTTCTCCTCCAGGTGCAGAATTTCCAGTCCCTCCATCTCTTCATAATGGGATCGACTCTCGGATGGTTCACGTTCCCACCGTTCACCTTTTAACACAAAGCATAAAGTGGTAGAAAGAGTATGGGGCTTGAGGTCTAATAAAGCGGGCTCTTTTTCAGCTTGGAGTTTAATAGCTACTTTCGTCACGTGGCTTCTGTGAGCCTCATCTATTACATGCAAATTCGACCTAATTCTCAAAGTTGTTTTAAGAATGCAGCATGTGAAATTAATGATGTGATGTTTTCTTAGAAAAAGGTAGATAAAAATAGATAGATGTCCAAGGTAGCATTGTTTATAAAAGCCCAACAAATCAGAGGAAACTATCCCTTAAAAGGGAAACAGAACCAACCTAAATATCCACAACAAGAGAATGGTTAGGTCACAGTAGTACATCAGTGTACTGGAATATTATACGGACATAAGTTTTTCTTGAAAAGAAATGCCTTTGATAGAATGCTAATTAAAATAATAGAGATATTAAACTTTATCTCTGGTATGATCTCAACTTCACAAGAAGTGAGACTAGAGTAAAACGTATTCCAACATTAACAGCAATTACCTTAATGATTATCTTAAGACAACGGATTTAAGTTTGTTGTATGTGTGTGCGTGTGTATGTGTGTGTGTGTGTGTGTGTACATATATATGTATATAAAATGCTTCTTTGCATCTTTCTATTTTCCAAATTTTCTGCAACGAGCATGAGTCCTTTTGAAAATCAATGCAAAATATGAGGCTCAGAGTGGGGCACAAAGAACACCCCCCAAATAAGGCCTCACTGGCCTAAAGATCAATTCGTGCCTTTTCAAAACTCATTTGTTTTTTTGCAGTGTCAAAGTGCCATTTCAGCGTCTGTCCTCTGCTCACTCATCTCTTTTGGCTTCACTATCTTGATTTGACTGGGTTCAAAGAGGAAGCAAATACAATAGACTAAAGCCAGTCTTTAGGAACTGCCTGGCTTCATGCCGCAAATAGGATGTGCTGATATAGTCTTTAAAAAAAAAAAAAAAAAAAAAAAAACCCACAACACTAACAACCTCTTTAACATCTCAGTGAATAAGCAGCACAATGAGAAAATTACCTCCAAGGTGATATTCTGGCCATGTTCACCTGCTCCTGGAGCATCAGCTGTCCCGGGCATGCCAGGGCAGGGCAGGCTTCCAGATGAATGAATCTGGCCTAAGATGCCAGTGGGAAATCTGGGGACAATGTGTCTTACCAGGATGTCTCCCTAAGTTATGTATTCTGTGTCCAAAAATATTTTAACTGATTGTCTCTGGAAAACTGCTGTCTCCTACCTTCTGGGAAGGGCAGTAGGGGAAAGGCAAGGTAACAGAATGTTTTCCGAAGTTGCTTCCACTCACATGTTCAGAAACTGTAGCAGCAAGCTGCGCCCTCTGTGAGTAAATGGTACTGAAAATGGCAGGACCTTTGCCTCCTTCCTGTCCTGCTCTTAGAGTGGCAAGCCTTGGGGCCTTACAACGCAACTATGTGAGAAGGGAGAGAGCATAGATAGTATGGGGTGCACCTCCTTTGTCGTTACTAAAGAGAAGGCATCAAGATCTTTCCAAGGTAATCCAGGCAGCAAGGCAGGATTAGAACCAAGCGTGCCTGGCCCCAGTTATCCTTTACAGCACTAGAGACAGAACCGGCGGTCATCTGTTCCACAGTCCCTCCCGGAAATGCCAATGTCAGTACCACCTACCACCTATCCAGTATCTGCTGTGCACCAGGCACTGTGCAGAAATGTTGAAATCTGATTCCATCTGTTATGTGCTGCATTATGTTCCCCCCCAAATAAGTATGTTGAAGCCCTAACTCCTAGTACCCTAGAATGTGACTGTATTTGGAGAAAGAGTCTTTAAAAAGGTATTTAAAATGAGGTCATTAGAGTGGGCCCTAATCCAATATGACTGGTGCCTTCTGAGGACACAGAGGGAAGACCATGTAGGTCACCAGGAGAAGATGACTATCTATGAGCCAAGGAGAGAAGGCTCAGAAGAAGCCAACAGTGCCAACATCTTGATCTCAAACATCTAGCCTGGAGAACTGTGAGATCATAAAGTTTTGTTGTTTGAGTCACCCAGGTCTGTGATACTTTGCTATGTCAGCCCTAGCAAACTAATGTACCATTTTAGCCATAGCCTTGCCAGAAAGACCACTGGTCCCAAGTGACAAATGAAGAAACTCAGGTCCAGAGTGGTGATATAACTTGCCCAAAGTCACAGTTAATAAGAAGACTTTGATTAGAACTCGGTCTCATTGACCCCAAAGCCTGGGGCTTGACCCTTACTCTGAGAAGAAATGTATGTGAAAGTGCATTGCAAACTGTAAATAGTTATTAAATGAACACAACATCAGAATGCATTGCTTCTTATTTCCACTATGGTAAAGTAACATTCTCTTTATAGGAAATTCCAGGTTGAACCTGGTCTTTCTTCCAGAAGGGCATTTCCTGGGGATACTTTGCCCTTTAATCCCAGGGGCCTATTTTCAGTTTAGAGAGGGTCTTCCCAAATAATCTAAGGTTGCAAGGCATTGTGAGGCAGCAATTTGGAGCTAGGACTCTGTTTCTCTCCATCTACTGGAGGCATGGGAGTGGGCAAGTCACAGAGTCTCTCTGGGCCTTTGAATCTGACCTTCATACATTTTGGATTGTTCTGCCAACTTCTGCTATCAAGTTCTCTGTGGGCATTTTAGTGAAGTACTCTTTTCCTGTACGCAACCCCATCTCACTACCAATCACAACATACGTTTATTGTTCCCACCCTCTGCCCTTGCCTCCTTAATGGTGACTCATCCCTTAAATCATGGCTCAGTGATCACTTCCTCTGGCAAACCTTCCCAGCCTGGACCAGGACAGGTGAGCTCCAAAAAGGATGCATCCCTGCCAGAGCCTCAAACCCCACCTAGTATATGGTGAACTCTCAACAAATATTGGTGCATAAATTAATCTCCTCTTTTATTGCCCTGTCCTGTGCGTTCCTTTCACAGTCCTTATAATTTTTAAATTATGCAGTTGATTAATGTCTGTCTACCTGACCCCAACCACGAGACTGTAACTCCATGAGGGCAGGAGTGTTGTTTTGGCTCATCATTCCATTCTAAGCACCTAGCAGTGTCCTCAAAATAGTAGGCACTTAAAAAATATTAACTGAATCAAATTAAAGTAAGGAGAGAGGGAGGTTTTGATTCATCCAGAAGACATGTCACCCAAGTGAATTTCCAGGGCTTAGGAGAGCTCCCTCTACAACATTCATTAACACACTTTTTTTGTCCATCAGTCTTCTCTTGTGTCTGGCAATGCATTTACAAAATTGTTAAGAAATTATCTTGACCTCTATGTGGTCACGACCTGGAGGGAAAGGCTGGCATTGGAGGTGGTGGTAATAATTCAGTGCTCTAACTCCAGGCAGGAGCTGGGTTCCGAGCGAATGCACAGCTGCGTGCAATCCATGGAGGTGTCAAAGGATCAGGGAAGGCAGAGGGGAGGCAATTTTTGAGCAAAAATATTGAAGTCTGAGTAAGTGTACACTTAAGGGGAAAGGAGGGAAAATTCATGGTAGGCAGACGAAACACTTAAGCAAAGGCCTAGCATGTTAAAGAATGTGGCTCGCTGGGGGACGAGCAATTAGCCTGCATTCCTGGAGCTCTGCTGTGTGGGGGAGGGGAGAGGAATTGGGAGGTGAGGCTGGGAAGGTGGGGTGGACTCTCTGGAGACCTTTGTAAAAGGAGGGAAGAGCAGGTTGTCAGTGTTATCAAGCTGGGACTCAGCTTTTGTCCCCAGCACAGGCCCAGCTCCTTTGATCCGCAGCAAGGCCATTGTTTCCCCAGCAGTGCCCTCTCTGCTTCACAGGGGAAAATGTGGTCTTTGTTCTCCTGAGACTTTTTATCCAAGTCCTGCCCTGGTGGGGACAAGCTGGGAGGGGCTCCATGTGAGGATCCAGTCTCTGGCAGCTGGGGGACAAGGCCAGCCCCTGTACCCTTTCCTCTGCCTTGCGTGGGCTACACAAAGCCCTTAGAATCCTCTTGCTCAGTACAAATCATGCTGGTTTGGGGGTGGAGAGAGAATTGTGGGCAAACACTTTCAGCTTCTTTATTTTGAAAAACTGTTTTGTTTCCAGCTCAATCATAGTATAAATCAAGTGCAGTAAGTCCTGGTAAAAACCTGGGTTTGATCTTACCTGAACCACTTACTGGCTATGTCACCTTGGATAAGACATTTCACCTTTAGAGTCACAGTTACTTTCTCTGCAAAATCCAGGAAATAATACTATTTACTGCACAGCATTGTCATGAGGTTGGTGCATTCACTCATTCATTCATTATCTATTAAGCACCTACCCCATGTCAGGCACTGTGTAGTTCATTCTCCAGTGTTTCTTTAGTGCCTAGGCACAGAGTAGGTGCCAGGCAGTAAAGAAACACTGGAGAATGAAATGGACTTGATTGTGCCCCACCCCCACCACCCCATGAAGCTTACAAGGGAAGGAAGACATTAAACATATGCTTGCATTTGTAAGTATTGCAAGAAGAAATACAGCTTGCTACGGGAGCACAGGACTTCACTGAGTCTTGGCTGGGGGTGGGACAATCAGGGAAAGGGCCCCCAGAAAAGCGATGCTCATGTTAAGATTTGAAAGACATGGATAAAAAGAGCCTGGTTCATGAGAGATGGTCCAAAAATATTAGTTCCCACCCCCTCTGCCTTGGATCAGATCCCTCACCAACACCTGCTGGGTGTGAGTGGGCTTAAGAAGCTCCCCCTCCCCTCTAGGGAAGTTAGCTGAAAAGAAGTGGATTCTGGGAATTGCTTCCAGGGGCCTGGAAATTGATGAAGACACATACAAGGGAATGAACATGGGGCCAGCTGTGACATTTTCTGTGTGCCTTAATGAGAAGTGCTGGGGCTGTACTACCCGGAGCTGAACTCTTGGCCCAGCTTGCCAGGCTGGAGGAGGAGGGAGAGATGCTTCACAGACTGCAGCGCTTTGTGAGGGGAAAACAAATGGGTCTGTAACTTGATCGAGGCAGAGGGGAGGCTGCCAGAGCTGTGAGCCTGAAGAATAGCTTTCAGAGGAGCGTCGGGGGAGGAGGCAGCCTCTTCCCTCAAGCTAGGGGATGTGCAGAGCAGAGCTGGCTCTTGGAGTGTCCCCAAATCTGGATGTGTGGGCCATGCTGCTCTGGGCACCCCTGGGCTGAGTTACTCACCTATATCCAGTACTTTGTATGAGCCAGGGACATTTACAGAGGGTATCAGAGTTAGTCCTTGCAGCAACCCTAGTTGGTGGGGGGTACTTCTACCCCAGTTTTGCAGATCAGAAAACTGAGGTTCAGATAAGTCAAGTAACTTGCCTGAGGCCACACAGCTAGTGAGTGGTGAAGGTGAGATCTATATTTAGTTCAGTATGACTTTAAATCCACATTCTTCCTTATGTATCATGCTGCTAGATAATTTGTCGATCAATATTTCCCTCTGAATTTTTAAAATGTAATAATGATAAGAGTCCCTTGTCTGTAATATGCTTAACAAAGCACTCTTGCAAATGCCATGATGCTTGCCCTGTGAGTTGAAATGTTTTTATCCTCAGATTAGAGATGAGGAAATGGAAGGCCAGCGAACCTGGTGGATCTCTTAATGCCACATAGCAAGGAAGTCAGGGAGCTGGGTAGATACCAAATCTCTTGCACTTTCCACTACTATCTTGAGACCCAGGTGGGCTCTTCAAGGTATCTGCTGACATCCAGACCTTCTCCTGATTCTTAAAATTAAAAGCCCAAGCACAGTTTGTTTTTCTAACAGACTCAGAGTGTTCACTCTTTCTGACTCTTGATAAAGCCAGCAGTCAAAATCCCCTTTCCTGGGGCCCCTTCTTCTGAGAAAGGGATGGTTAGCCATGTGTATTTTTCACTGGGGCTCCCACAAAGAATGTGCATATAATATGAAACATATGTCATCTGTGCTTGTGGAAGTGCCCCCACCTCGTGCCCTTCCCTGCACAGCTGGGAGCCCCATCTGCAGGAGCCCTGTGCAGGGGGATGGAACCATACACACCTAGAGAGGGGCCCGCCAGACCTGCCCGCCTCCTGCAGGCAGAACTGGGTACCGATCCCCTCTGCTCTCCTCAGTTCTCCATGGGAGTCCTGGTCCCACTGTGTTTCCATTCTTGGCAAAGAACTGTGGAGCTGGGATTCAAATCAGGTGTGTCTGAGGTCAAGCGTGAAACGTACCTAGCATGGGCTACAGACATATCGGTGGATGAATTAAAGAATGAATTGGGGAAGATCACTTCTGCCTCTGGTCTCCATGCAGTAGGTGCTCTTTAAAGTTTATTGGAGGAAAGAAGAAGTACACTGTGATGGGTGAGCTTCATAGTGGGTGTGTTTCTGGAGAACTCTGGAGCTAAAGGAAGCACATTGCTATTTTGTCCTTTCCCTTCTTAGAAGATAGATTGTCAGGCACAGTGGTTCTTGAACTTGAGGTGTATTGGCATCACCTGGAGGGCTAAAGTACAGATTGCTGGCCCCACACTGGTCTTTCAGATTCCACAGGGCCAGGAGTAGGGCTGGAGAATTTGCATTTTTAACAAGTTTTCATATGATGTGATGCTGTTGGTTTAGGGCCACACTTTGGGAATTACTGGTCTGTAGGGAGAAGGATAGAATGGTGGGTGAGAGCTTGTGAGAAGGAAGGATAAGAAATGAGATTATACCATGCTCAGAGTCAACATTCTAAAACTCAAACTTGGAGATATGACTCGGGTGCTCAAATATCTCTCTGGCTTCCCACTGCCTTACAGCTGGGCTCTGCTTTCATCCCCAGCCTCATGGCCTCCACTCCCCTCTTGGACTCCTTATCGCATGTCATGAGCTTCTCATCCTTCCCCTAATGCAGTGGTCCTTTTCTTCCTTTCCTACCTTTGCACATGCTGCTGCTTCTACCTTGGTGACCCCAGTCCTCTTTTCTAAACCTGGAAAACTCCTTTTGTAAAAGAACCCATCAACTGCCACCTCCTCTGAGAAGCCTTCCTTGATACTCTTAAATGAAGTTTTAGCTTCCTTCCCTGTACTTCTACAGCAATAAGGTTGTATCTCTACTCATGGCTTCATCCCGTATACTGCAGTTGTTTCTTGCCTCTTTTAGCCTGGAATCTTCTTGAGAGCAGGAACTTTAGTCTTATTTATCATTCTATACCAGGACCTAGCCAGGGCCTGATGTATAGTAGGCACTGGATAAATGCTTGTGGACAAAATGGGTCGATGATAATGTCTGTTGTGCATCTGTTATGAGTTCAGTGCAGGGTGAAGCAGTAGAGAGTAGGATAATCCACGGTAGGCCATTCATGCAGCTGCCCTGGGGAGGCACTGTCCTGGGTGCTGCGGATCTCTCTCTAAAGAATGGGAGAGACAAGCCCTGGCTCACATACAGTTTCTTGCAAAAGCCGGAGAAAGGCATAGACTGGTTAATTTCAGAAGGGTTAAGTGCAGTCATGGGGGAAACACAGGGTGTCAAGGGAACTCATAACAGTGGCACCTCCACCTCATCTGAGCGGGATTGGAGGTGAGGATCAAGGAGGTGACATCTAAACTGAGACCTGAAGGAGGAAGATGAGGAAGGAAAGCCAGAGCATGGCACATTTGGGGAACTGAAATTGTCAGGGTGGTGCACACAGATGGAGTGGCCTTGACTGGAGCATGAAAGTGTGGCTAGATTCGGAGCAGGTGGGGGTGAGGGCAGGTGCGGGGACGCCCTCTGAGAATGATAATATGGGGGAAGTGGGAGACCAGGTGGTCCTTGCTGAGAGAGGTGAGAAGAACACAACAGAAAAAGAAAATAAAACACAGAAGAAAGAAAGCAACTCTCATGGTGCGGTCTAGTCTGAAGACATCTTGAGGGCATGAGGTCAGTGCAGACCGACATCACCAGCAGGGGCTTCTTGGAAATGCAGTTATCAAGGATGGGAGGATTTGGAAGGTGAAATCAAGAAGGGGAAGCAGTGGGTAGAGGAGGACCTGAAGGAAGGTACAGGGGCAGTGCTGAGCAAACAGCATGGGAGCTCAGGAGGCCAGGCTGACAGAGCTAAGCAGACAGAAACAACCCTCTTCATCAGGTTGCCTGTACTTTCCAATCCACAAAGCCCTGCAAGCACAAGCACACAGCCCAGACAGCCCTGACAGGGCAGGGATCACCTTTCCATGTTCCAGAGGAGGCAACCAGCACAGGGGGTTGTGGGAGTTACAGGAGGGAAGTCACAGGATCATGGGGTTTGGTGGTTTGTTCTCTTGTGAGGGGTTGACCTTTCCCCAGCTTTAAAAGCCCTATGCCAGCAGCTTTTCCAGGGGTGAACAATGCAGGCTACTCCTTGGCAGGCATCATGGTTTCTCTCTCATCTGATTATTTTTTCCTGTTCCAGTTAGCACTTAAAAACACCACGAACACAGAAATCACTCTTGCCCTCCTTAAGCCCTTTACCTGCGCCGTCTTGTCTCTCTGGTTCCCTGAAAGGAATTAGGCTTTCTGGGCAGCCATCGGGGAAGGGAGGGAGCATTGAAAGCTCCTGGTATGTTAGGATCATGCTAGGCATGTTGATACATGTGGTCCCATTTAGTCTTTACCGCCAATGGCTGAGGGGATTTATAGACAAAGTCACTGAAGCTCAGAGATGAAGCCCTTTGCCTGAGCTCACATTGTTAGGTGGTGGATCCAATCCCAGATCTGCTTGAGTTCAAAAGAACAGAATAAACAATACAAGTCGGTAGAAAAAGCTCGGAAACCAGAGTCTCTACCTGAGGATCAGTGTTGGGTGGAGAATAGTTCCAGAACGTGGTATGCTCTTTCATGGGTTCATTCCTATTCACACGCCGATCTCCATCTTGTACTTTCCAACCTCCTCTACCCACAAGCCCCTGTTCATCTTTTAAGCAATCTGAAGATCCCTCCCTCCCTCTGCCTGTGTTAGGCGCTCCTTTTCCAACCTCCAATTTCTTTGTGTTTATCCTTAATATAGAATGTAGCACCATCTCTTATAATGGATGTTTTCCTGGGCTTGTTTCAGTGGAGTACAAACTCCCAGAAGCAGGGTTTGTGTGAATCTCTGAATTATCTGCCTATGACAGCACTTGGCATACAGAAGGTGCCTCAGTAGATTCTTGTTGAATGAATGAATGGACAAGTGAAAGAGTATATCTTGTCCTGAGATTCTTTTCACCACAGTTGATCTAGTAGTCCCACCCTCCATATTAGCCCCGATGAAATTCACAGAGGTGAAGTGACACGAGCAACATCCCAAAAGTAGCCAGATGAAAGCCAGCCAAAATGAAACGAAATAAGCAACAACAGCAACTAACGTCCTTTGTCCCCCAACACTTTGTAATGCTCAACTACCCAGATCTTTCATCCAGAACTCATGTGTTCTCTATCAGCCCTGGAATTGTAACCGAGATTGGTAGCTGCCTACCAATATTCATTCTCTTCTTCTTGCTCACTAATGTAAATGAATTGGGGCTTGCAGTGTGCTCAGTTTAAGAAGCACATTTTCTAGCCTCCTTAGCAGCAAGGTGTGGTACTGGAATTAAGTTCTAGCCAATGAGATATAAAAAGTTTTGGGGTGGAATGTTGGCAAACCACCTTGAGAAGGAGGGTGTGGGGGAGACGACAGATACAGCAGACCCTTCCTTCCTTCCTTCCTTCCTTCCTTCCTTCCTTCCTTCCTTCCTTCCTTCCTTCCTTCCTTCCTTCCTTCCTCCCTCCCTCCCTCCCTCCCTTCCCCCCTCCCTCCCTACTTCCCCTCCCTCCCTCTCTCTCTTCCTTCCTTCCTCCCTGTCTCCCTCCCTCCCTCCCTCTCTCTCTCTCTCTCTCTCTCTTTCTTTCTTTCTTTCTTTCTTTCTTTCTTTCTTTCTTTCTTTCTTTCTTTCTTTCTTTCTTTCTTTCTTTCTTTCCTTCTTTCTTCTTCTTTTCTTTTCTCTCTTCCTTTTAGAACATGGCACAGTGATAAAGTCATAGATGCAATCTTGGATAATGAGGTAACCATGAAGGTGGACCTGTGCTGAGGATGGAGAAGCTGAAAGACAGAAATAACTTGGTTTCCTAAAGACCATGGAGCCCTGGATTGCTCACTTCTAGACTATTTTTTTTTTTTTTTTAAAGAATCCAACTCTTATTCTGTCACTCAGGCTAGAGGGCAGTGGCATGATCATAGCTCACTACAGCCTTCAACTCCTGGACTTGAGCAATTTTCCCTCCTTAGCTTCTTAAGTGGCTGGGTCTATAGGTGCACACCACCACACCCAGCAAATTTTATTATTTTTTTGTAGAGATGGGGTCTATTATGTTGTCCAGGCTGGTTTGGAATTTCCAGCCTCAAGCGATCCTCCACCTTGGCCTCCCAAAGTGCTGGAATTATAGGTGTGATTGGCCTGAGGCTATTTTTAGAAATACGATCCTGAAAGCTGCCAGCAGTGGAGCCTGGCGGAGTGGGTGTCCTGCAGGTCCGAGAATGATTCGCAGCTGTGGAGCTCCTGGATCATTCATCAGCACCACCTAAGACCCTGCTGTATCCAATAGGAACAGGGTAGAACTTGGACACTGTGGGTGTGGGAGCAAGGGGTTCGTGTCTCAGTTCCTCCCATGACGGTCTATGACTTTTTCGGCTGATCTCAGCTCATTGCACTTTGAGGCTTGAATGGATTTTAGAGAACCCAGATGGAGTCTGTGTTGGACACTGAGAGTTGCCTACCCAACAACTGTTTCCACATTCTTGCTTATGAGAACACTGATTCTGCTGCTCTTCGTGGTAATTCCTTTTCTCTTTCTCTGATTTGTTTAGGTAGAGGCCTGTGGTCCCTTTCTTGCCTCAACACCTCCCCCACCACCATGAAATACCAGGGGCACATCTGGGAAAGTTTTCCTTATTCTTTTCTTAAGGAGAAGTCCAAGACCAACACTTTCCTCCTCTTGCCTTTGGGCATTACTGTGAGGGTGTGAAGTCTGGAGCCTTAGGAGCCATCTTGACAGCATCAAAGAATCACACAAAAGTGATGTGTGACCCTGACACCTTTGAGACATTGTAATACCCAACGGGGGTCCCCTCCATCTGGACTACTTACTATGTCAAATAATAGATATTATTATTGGTTATTATTTATTTATTTATGCAGCCATAAGCAGCCTGACTTACTAAGCTGACTTAATCTAAGCTCCATATTTGACATATGGGAAGAATGAGGCTCAGAGAGCAAAAGCAAATTGCCCGAGGTCACACTGTGGGTATGACAGTGTCAGCCTAGAATCTTTTCTCCTACCTTCCTCTCTCATGGTGAAAGAAATTTGTTTCCTGCATATTACATGGATCACCTCAAGAATCACGTGAGATTCCACATGTATTTGGGATAAATGGAGACCATCTTAATTGTTCTTTCCTTTTGCCTCCCTACATTTAGATTGCTATAACAAAATGCCTTAGACTTGGCAATTTATAAACAACAGAAATTTATTGCTTATAGTCTGGAAGCTGGGAAATCTAAGACCAAAGCACAAATAGATTCGGTGACTGGTGAAGGCCTGTTCTTCATAGATAGCAGCTTCTTGCTGAATCCTCACATGACAGAAGGGGCAAACAAGCTCTCTTAGGCCTCCTTTATATGGGCACTAATCCCACTTATGAGGGCTCCTCCCTCATGACCTAATTACCTCTCAGATATCCCATCTGCCAACACCACTGTACTGAGGATTAAGTTTCAATGTGTGAAATCTGGAGGCACAGAAGCACTCAGAAAACAGCACGTTTCTTTCTACATGGGGAGTCAGAGACATGAGTTTCAGTCCAAATCTACTATGGTGAACATAATTCTTCACGATGACGTAAACAATAATCACCTCCTATATTAGTCCGTTCTCACATGCTATACAGAAATACCTGAGACTTGGTAATTTATAAAGAAAAGAAGTTTATGCCAGGCTCAGTGGCTCATGCCTATAATCTCAGCACTTTGGGAGGCCAAGGTGAGTGGATCACTTGGGGTCAAGAGTTCGAGACCAGCCTGGCCAACATGGTGAAACTCCATTTCTACTAAAAATGCAAAAATTAGCCGGGCATGGTGGTTGGTGCCTGTAATCCCAGCTGCTCGGGAGGTTGAGATGGGATAATTGCTTGAACCGAGAGGTGGAGGCTGCACTCCAGCCTGGGAGATAGAGCGAAACCCCATCTGAAAAAAATGATAATAAAAAATAAAAGAAGAAACGAAGTTTAATTGGCTCATGGTTCGGCAGGCTGTACAGAAAACATAGTGGCTTCTGCCTCTGGGGAGGCATCAGGAAACTTCCAATCCATGGTGGAAGGCAAAGCGAGAGAAGGCGTTTTACATGGCTGGAGTGTGAGGAAGACAGTGAAGCGGTTGGTGCCACACAGTTTAAAACAACCAGATCTCATGAGATCCTACTATCATGGTGACAGCATGGGTGGGTGGGGGAGAGGTGAAGGGAGATGGGTTAAATCATGAGAAACTGCCCCCATGATCCAATCACCTCCCACCCAGGCCCCACCTCCAGCACTGGGGATTACATTTCAACATGAGACTTGGGTGGGAACACAGATCCAAACCATATCGCCCCTCAAATTTACTTAATATAGCATGGTAACATTGACAAAGTTTTCCATATCTATTATTTCATATAATTCTCACAACATTACAGAGTGTGCTAGGCTAGGATTATTATCCCCATTTTTCAGATGAGGACTCTGAGGATCAGAGAGGCTAAGTGAACCAACTGAGGAAGAGCCAGTCTTTGAAACTGAGGGGTGAGTAGAGTAACTACAGGTCCACACCAGACAGTTACACTGTCAGTGTTCTTTATTTCTTACAAACACTTTTCTCCTTCTAAGGTCTAGGTTAAGACCCCCCATGACACTGCAAAGTAGACCAAGCGAGTACCTCTATCCCCATTTAACAGATCAATAACTAGAGCTTTGGAGACATGAATGTCTGAGTTCACAAAGCCAAAAAGTTGTCCTCTTTCCATGATTCCAAAGCATTTTCTACAATCATCCTCCATATGAATATCTGGCCTTGTGTTGGGCAGGGCAGATAGGTCCTCCCTGTATAAGTCATGTGTCCCAAGGGCAGAGAGAGGCCAAGCAACTTAGTTGAGATGACTGTGCGGACAGAAAAAATAAGAATCTGGGTTTCCTGACTCCCGGTCTGTTGCTCCTCTTTTCTCTTCCAACTTCCACAGACATAGGTGATATTGGCCTTTGTTACACCTCATCATATAATCCAAAATGGAATCATACTTTCTCTCTTTCTGTTCTTTTTTTTTTTCTTTTTGAGATGGAGTCTTGCTGTGTCACCCAGGCTGGAGTGCCACTGCACTCCACGATCTCGGCTCACTGCAACCTCCACTTCCTGGATTCAAGCCATTCTCCTGCCTCAGCCTCCCCGGTAGCTGGGATTACAGGCACCCACCACCAAGCCCAACTAATTTTTGTATTTTTAGTAGAGACGGGGTTTTACCACGTTGACAAGGCTGGTCTTAAACTCCTGACCTCGTGATCTGCCTGCCTCAGCCTTCCAAAGTGCTGGGATTACAGGCGTGAGCCACCACACCCAGCCACTTTCTTTCATCTCTTCTGGAAATACACCCCTCTTATCCATGGCTATGTCCTATTTCCTGGAACATTGTCTGGCTCAATACATATTAGTTGGATGAATGAATGAATCTCTGAATTCCAATCAAATACTTATTGATGGTTAGTCACCTGGCAGGCCTTGGGAGAGGTTGACAGGGGCAAGCTCAGCAGTAACAAAAATTTACCTTTGAGTCTCACTGTCCCCACTGGTCTTTGGCCTCATGGGCTTCCTGTGGCATCCTAGGCATGGTTCAGACCTAAGACACGCTGGCAGCCGCATCTCCAGCCCCGATGAGCTTAGAATAAGCACTGCTCTCCGTGTAGCCTAAAGATATATTCATCCAATCTATTTATTCATGTATTTATTAATTCCACTAATTCATTCACTCATGCAACAAACAGCCCTAGTACTGGACCATGGGGATAAGAAGACAGAGAGTTCCTGCCTGTGAGTTCTCCATAGCTTAGTAGGGCCACAAGTATAAGCAGATATGAAAACAGTGAGATAAATGGCCACTACAGAAGTAAGCACAGGGTGCCATGGGGGTAGGGAGGAGGGATGCCAAGGAATATTTCATATGCACCTAGAGTTGCCATTTATACAGAGCTTTCTATGTGCCAAGTACTGTGCCAAGCCCTTTACATTCATTTTTCCAATTTACTTCTCATAACAAACCTATGAAGAAGGTGCTTGCTGTCCTGTTCATTTTACAGATGGGCAAACTGAGACTCAGAAATGGACAGTGACTTTCCCAAGGTCATAGAGCTTATATATGTGAGTGTTGAGATTTGACTCTAATGTCAGGGCTCCTAGCAACTGTTCTGTATGCCCCCTGTGCCGATCACCTCCTTTACTAGTGAGGTTCCACTTCAGTTACATCTTGAAGGGTAAGCGTGAATCCGCCAGGCAAATTGGCTGCTGTCAGCATGATGGTGGTAGGAACTGTAGAGTGTGACGATATGGTTCGGAGGTTGAAAAAAGGCATTTTAGACAAAAGGGGACAACATGGGCAAAGAAACTAGGGTTGAAAACAGCATTGTGTCTAGGGCAAACAAATGGAAGGTGGTTTCTTCTCACCCATCTTAGTGGAGAAATTCTACAGGGGATCTGTAACCTTGACAATCCATTGTAATCAGAACCTTTGGGTGACTGCTGAGTCTTTAGACATCACACAGGAAAATCTTGGTGGAAAGAAAAATTATATCTGGCCCTTGTGAATTTTGTAGTTTTGGGCCAGGAAGACTGAAAAACAATCTCATTTCTGGTCTCAGTAAGCTGAGTGAGAGTGTGGGTCTGCCCAGTGGCTGAGTGGGCAAGTGAACTGGCTGGGTTAGCTGTTGCTGTTGGGGAGGGGGAGTTTCTATTTCTTCCTCTCCCCTTGCCATCTTCTTGCTTTCCACATATACTCACTGTTCAGTGTGTCTAGTTTGGCGCCATGGTAGATACTTGGATGAAGTAGCTCTGACCCTTGCCCTCTAAGTATCTACAGTCTAGGAAGGGAAATGGAACATATCAACAGATATTAACATATCTGTCAATATTAGCATATCCATGAACATATCTATCAAAATGTTCCATTTTCCTTCCTAGACTGTAGATAATGATGAGAGGATTGCATCATTTACAAAGTGCATTTAGTTGGATATACATATTTAGGAACCCATGTGTGGCCAGGTGTGGGAAAGCAGAGATAAATGTTGCAGAATCTCTGTTTCCAAGAAGCCGAGTTACAGGAGAGGAACTCCTGAAGCAGAGTGGTACGGGGGAAGCATGTGCAAAGCACCGAGGAGCACAGAGGAAGGAGGAGGAGTCAGAGAAGCCACAGACATGATTGGTCCTTTGAGCCAGGCCTTTATCCAGCCAGAGACAATCCCATTCGTATTTCATTTGGAGGGTCATTGAAGAAATAAAATTTGGATTGATTATTTCAGAATCCTTCATGACTCTGTGAAATCCATACAATGAGCTCCATTTTTCTGTTGAAGGAACGGAGGCCCAGAGCAGTGAAGTGACTCACTCAAGGTCACACAGCTGACACATGGCCAAGCTGGGCCAACGCAGGTCTTTTGACTCATGTTCTTTCTGAGACAGCCCACTGCCTCTACAAGGGAGAGAGTGACAAGTGCCTTGTGCCATGCACCATCTACTTTTAGCTCCTTCCTTGGACCAAGGCCCAGAAAGTGCCCCATTGTGTCACATCTGTTCAAGCCTGTGGCTGATCTGTGGGCTCTGGCTTAATCCGGTAGAAGGATTTAGTAACACAGGTTGCCTGGCCTCTCAGTGGGAGAGCTGGTTAATCTCCCACAATCCCGGTTGTTCCAGCTCCTTCCCTTAGTTACGCTGATTGGAGTGAGGTTTGGAGCCCCATTTTGGGGTCTTTGAAAAGTGAATGGCAGCAGTCACTCTGAAGCTTTCCCTGAAGATGCATTGAGGTTCAGGGCTTAAATGGGGCACAGGGCAAAGCTGCCTTGTCCCAGGCAGTGAGGCATACAAAAGTGGGTGGGGGTTCTCTGAAGCAGTTGCAAAAAAGGGAAGGAAAGGGCATCCACACTGACTGAGTTAGCACATTGTGCTAAATATTTTACATACATTTGAGAGGAAACATTTGCCACCAAAGGACATGAAGATTTTGCAGGAAGCTTCAAAGACTCATCTTGATGATATAGTCACTTCCTTGTCATTTTTTTCTGCTAGAAGAGCAATCTCCTTCAAATGACATAGGTGAAAGCATCCTGCTCCATGGCCATCTGGAAGCCTCTCACTCATGTTTCACAGATGGATGGGAGGAAAGTGGTGCGGAGATGTCAAGCAAGATCACAGAATTAGTCATTGCAGAAGAGACTTGAATTTAGGACTTGGACTCCAGGACAGCATGTGGAATAAAGGGAACACTTATAAGGCCACTGAGCCCTTAGGAGGAGGGTAGAGTTGGCGGTTCATGCTCAATACATGGGCATGTTTGCTGAATGTATACAATCCAGATGAGATGGGTGGGGACAAAGAGACTGCTTGGCCCAGCGCTGGGTTCTGTGGTCAGGCGCGCTCACAGAGACATGCCTGCAGCTCCCACTTTTTCTAGAGGAGCCAGTCAGGTCCCAGCTCTGGAGGGCAAAGGTCATTTCTCTGAGAGAATGACCTCTTTCTCTAAAGAAGCTCCTTCTTTTAGAACAGTGGCTACTCCAGCCCCAGCCACTGAATACAACTGAACCAAGAAATAAATGGTTCTCACGGCCAGGGAGGCGCTTCTACACAGTTTAATTTGGCATAATTATACATTCCCTCAATAGGTTTTATGTGCATTGTTGTTTCAGCAAAAAATTGTTTGAGTATAAAAAGTTTTTTATTATAAAGAAAAATCTTTTTTTGTTTGTTTGTTTTTTTCAAGGTCTTTATCATCCCCCAGGGCTGGTTCTTTCCCACATTCGTCACAGACACATCCTGGGGTTGCTTTCCCTCTTTTCCTAATTCATGCTTTGAAGAGGGAGGGAAGCCTAAATGAGATGGTATGACGCTAGGGGCTGTGAAGGCCAGAGGAAGGCCAGATCAATGGTGAAGGGAGAAGTGTGCCTCCTTGAAATGGAGATGATGTCAGCCTCCCTGCCAGGCTGCGTCTGGTCAAGGACACAGACACTGTATGCTGGCAGACATACTGTACCCCCAAGGCTTCTTGGGAGCACTAGCTTTGGAGTCTGCTTACTCAGGACTCACATCTTGGGTCGGCCACTTGCTAGCTGTGTGACATTTGACAAGGTGCTCAACCTTGCCCTTTCCTTCAGTGTCGTTTGCTTCCCAAACTGAGGTGCAAATATTCCTGGGAGAAGTGTGTCACTGCTGGAGGATATAAAGTCACTCAATCATTAAACATGGTGTTTGCTAATGAAGCGCCAGTTTTACCAAAACATTGGTGGTGGTGGTGGTGGTGGTGGTGTGTATGTACCTTGGCAATAATAATATAATATTTACATTAAAACAAATACAGCTATTCAGTGGAAGAGATAATCAAATGCTCATGAATTTTAAGGTTGAACAGGGAGCTTTGAAGCCTCGTAATGTTTGCCTTGGCCTGCTTTTGCCTGTATATTCTCTCTTGGTGCTTACCCATTCTCTCTTTTTCCCTATTTCAAGGTCCTGAAGAGATAAATGTGACAGAAAGCTGTTTATTCTATGAAATGAAAATGACATCCCTGGCCGGGTGTGGTGGCTCAAGCCTGTAATCCCAGCACTTTGGGAGGCTGAGATGGGCAGATCACGAGGTCAGGAGATCAAGACCATCCTGGCTAACACGGTGAAACCCTGTCTCTACTAAAATATACAAAAAAACTAGCCAGGCGAGGTGGCGGGTGCCTGTAGTCCCAGCTACTTGGGAGGCTGAGGCAGGAGAATAGTGTAAACCCGGGAGGCGGAGCTTGCAGTGAGCTGAGATCCGGCCACTGCACTCCAGCCTGGGCAACAGAGTGAGACTCCATCTCAGAAAAAAAAAAAAAAAAAAAAAGGAAAAAAAGAAAATGGCATCCCCTGCCCAAGAGCAGTGGTGTAATGATTCCATAAGATAGCGCATTTAAAATCATTCCAGGTTTGGTGATAAGCTATTAGATACGTCACCAAAGGTACAAGGCATGAGAGAAAAAGCTGGTAACTTGGATTTCATTAACATAAAAAATTCTGCTTTGTGAAAGACACTATGGAGATAGTCAAAAGACAAGCCATGGAATGGGAGAAAATATTTGCAAAATACATATCTGAGAAAGGACTTATATCCAATATATACAAAAGACACATCAACACAGCAATAAGAAAACCAACAATCCAGTTAAAAAGTGAGCAAAAGGTGCAATCAGACACCTCACCAAATAAGATGTACAGAAGGGAAATGATCACGTGAAAAGTTGATCAACATAATTTGTCGTTAGGGAATTGCATGTTAAAACAACCACAAGGTATCACTACACACCTATTAGAATGGCCAAAATCCAACACTGACAATACTGAATGCTGATGAGGATGTGGAGCAATAGGAAATTTCATTCATTGCTTATGGGAATGCAAAATCATATAGCCACTTGAGAAAACAGTGTGGCAGTTTCTTACAAAACTAAATCTAATCTCACTCTATGATCTAGCAATATACTCCTAGGTATTTATCCAACTGATTTGAAAATGAATGTTCAAGCAAAAACTTGCACACTATTGTTTATAGCAGTTTATTTTAATAATTGCCAAAAACTGGAAAAAAAGAAACCAAAATGTCCTTCAATAAGTGAATTGGTAGACAAACGGTGGTGCATATACACAATGGAATACTATTTCATGATGCAAAAAATAAGGTGCTATCAAGCTGTGAGAGGCTATGAATGAATCCTAAATATGTATTGCTAAATGAAGAAAGAGTCTGAAAAGGCTGCATAGTGTACAATTCCAAGTCTGTGCCATTCTAGAAAAGGCAAAACTGTAATGAGAGTAAAAAGATAAGCAGTTGTCAGGGGATTAGGGGGAGTATTGAACAGATGAGGTACAGGGAATTTTTTAGAGTGGTGAAACCATTATGCATGATACTGCAATTGTGGATACATGACAATAGGCATTTATGAAAACTTACAGAACTTCACAGCACACAGTGAACCTTTTGTATTTAAATGAATTTTAAAAACTATTTAGGATGTCAAGAGAACCCAGGACCAGATGCATAAAGTGATAAAGCAATCTAATTGTATCACAAATGTATAAAACAACCACAGTGATGGGGTGGATGAAATTGTTGTGGACCTAAGTAGTTTTGGAAATAAATGGAGTCTATAAGATTAAAGGCAAAAGAAACTATATACAAATACTGCACTCTAGCTGAAAAGTTGTTTCCTGTGGGATATGGGTTAACAATTATGGTACTGCTATACAGGTATGCTGGGACTGAACAAATAAATTAAAAGATGGTGGATGGTGGAAGCCAGGGTTTTTACTCTTGGAGGGGAGTGCATAGGTAAGCAAGAGGAGGAAGCTAGAATGATCTACATGATATTGGGTTCGAGTTGGAGGTACAGTGTGAATCATGTTTAGCTTAATATAGATACAGATGTTTATATAGAGAAAATGTGTAGACATGGATATATACACAGGTTAGTATATACACACATATATTTCCTGGCTGTGTCAGCTGAGAGAGCCTAGAAGCAATGACATCTCAGTAGCTGCAAGTATACCTAGAGTCCATATTTTGGTTTTCAGTACTATTGTGCAGTACAAGGAACCAGCAATCCTTGGAGAAATGGCTGAATCTATGACTGGGGCTGTATGTTTATAAGATGATCCTAGAGCATCTCCTACTACCAGAAAGTAAGAAATTTCTCAAAAACAAAGCAAAACAAAAACAATGATATGGGTGTATCAATGTGATGGAGAAACCAATTGAAAGAGCTCCCAATGGCCAAAGCTGAACATTTGAACAACAAAATAAATAAGGTAGCTGGGCATGGTGGCTCACGTCTGTAATCCCAGCACTTCAGGAGGCCAAGGCAGGAGGATGGCTTGAACCCAGGAGATCGAGACTAGCCTGGGCAATATAGTGAGACCTCATCTCTACAAAAATTTAAAAAATTAGCCGGGCATGGTGGCGTATCCCTGTAGTCCCAGCTACTTGGCAGAGCTGAGATGGGAGGATCGCTTGAGCCCAGGAAGCAGAGATTGCAGTGAGCTGAGATCGCACCACTGCACTCTAGCCTGGGCTACAGAGCGAGACCTTGTCTCCTAATAATAATAATAATAATAATAATGTAGTATTATAATACAAAGTATAAAATAAATACCTATGAGTCCATACTGATATAAATAAATAAAGAAATAAACGAATCGGGGAAAATATGCAATTTTTTCGTGCACCAGAATTTCAAATCATTTCTATAGATATTCCACCCTGTGGGAGGCGGAGTTTAACTCCCTAATCCTTAAATGTGTGTTGTGCATAGCGACCTCCTTCCAAAGAATACAGTATAGACGGAGGAAAAAAAGAAAGTAATGTTAGTGGAGAAACCTGACAAACACGACCTAAGCCAAGTGATCAGGTCAACGTAAGTGGTGCTGAGTCATATCTACAGTATGTACCAAAATGTCACCTCTGTGGTGTTCTTCCTTTCAGTCCCAGACCCCAGTCTATCTAGTCAAAAGAAAAACATGAGACAAAATCTAACTGAGAGATACTCTTCATAATACCTGGCCAATACTCCACAAAACTGTCAAAGTCATGAAAACAAGGAGCTGTCACAGGCCAGAGGATCCCGAAGAGACTTGGTAACTAAGTATAATGTGGTATCTTCGGTGGGATCTGAGAACAGAAGGACACTAGGGACCAGGCGTGGTGGCTCATTCCTGTAATCTCAGCACTTTGGGAGGCCAAGGCGGGTGGATCACCTGAGGTCAGGAGTTTGAAACCAGTCTGGCCAACGTACTGAAATCCCATCTCTAGTAGAAATACACAAAATTAGCCTGGCATGGTGGTGGTGTAATCCCAGCTACTCAGGAGGCTGAGGCAGAAGAACTGCTTGAACCTGGGAGGCAGAGGGTGCAGTGAGCTGACATCGTGCCACTGCATTCCAGCCTGTGTGATAGAGGGAGACTTCATCTAAAAAAAAAAAAGAGAGAGAGAGAGAAAGAAAGAAAGAACAGAAAAGAAAGGAAGAAAGAAAAGACAGAAAGAAAGAAGAAAGAAAGAAAGAAAGAGAAAAAGAAAAGGAAAGAAGGAAGGAAGAAAGAAAGAAAAGAAAGAAAGAAAAAGAAAGAAAGAAAGAAAGAAAAGAAAGAAAGACACTATGTAAAACCTAAGGAGGAACCATGGGCTTTAGTGAATTATAGTATATTAATATTGGTTCATTAATTTTAACTAATATACCACATTCACATATGATGTTAAGATTTGGGGAAACTGGGTGTGAAGTATCTGGAAATTCTGTTACCTCTGCAATTTTTCCTGTGAGTCTAAAACTATTCTAAGATAGGAAGTTTATTTTTAAAAATGAGATAATAAGTTATTTAGTGAGTGGTTGATATTAAATGGTAATAAATGATAATGAGATTGGGAAGGTTTTATTCACTCAAATCGCATACACAAGTAGAGCACTCAGAAAAATGTCCTTGGAAGATTGGTTCCTGTAGAAACTGAAATTCCCAAGCATGGATACTGGCTAGTGCCAAGGTTTCAGGGAAAGGGTACTATTATTCTTCAAGAGACAAGGAAAGGGTTTTGTGCGTTTTTTTCCCCCTGCTTCCGAAATGGAGGAGGAGGCAGAGTAAAACAATAATGACCATCACTGAGTACTGAGCTATAAGCCCAGTGCTTTGTCCCATTGCATCTCCCTACAACCCTGAAGGGCTAATTACCACTATTCCCGTAGATAGGGGGAAATAGAGGAAAAAATGAGACCCAGAGGGTTAAATGACCCACCCGACAAGGCATAGCTAGCTGGGGACAGAGGATATGAAGCAGGATTTGAACCCAGGAAGCTTGGCTCCAGAGCTGTCTGCATGAGGCTATCTGCCAGGCAATGTGATGGTGCCTGGTGCCGACTTAGTGCTCAGCAACGTTTCTAAACTCCTGGAATGTGTGGTGTGAGCCTGTTTTCTGTAGAAACCAAGAAAGGGCCGGCATTGTGTTTTGGACTGGGATGGTATACAGAAGAGAGATGGTGGATGGAGGAGCCGGCTTGAGGATGAGACGGGATCACGGGAAGACTTTGGACTACAAAGGCCAGTAAGAGTTTGCCAAGTGCATTGAGATCTCTCAGGGTCAGGACAAAGGAGTGGGGGTGGCAGTGGGGCTGCAGTTCTTAGTAGACACTGGATACCACTGTTACTACTCCTTGTCAGCCCCTTCCTGCCCTACTCCCTACACACTCCCCCCTCAAATACTCTAGTGGCTCCTTCAATCTGGGCCGCTTCCTCAGGGGAAACAGGATGTCTTCTCCAGGCTTGGGCCGGGTCTCTGGGGTCTGGGGTGGGAAGAAGCTGTCTAATTGGTTAACACGGAGCTAGGCACCAGAGAGGAAGTAAGGTTTCCTGGAGTTGAGGAAACTGCCATTTCCTCCTCCAGCAGGAAGCGGCCTTGGCTATTCTCAGCACCCCCTGGTCATGTGGAGCAATGGAAATCACAGCCTGGCAGTGTCTCTGGTTTGCCTCCTGCAGTTTAACAATCTCCCAGTCAAAATAAACTGGCTCCTTAGGTCTCCAGGGCATGGTTAAGGTAATAATTGAGAGAAAGAGAGAAGCCAGAGGCCTGGCTGTAGCACGAAGGCACGGAGAAACTTTTACAATGCCAGGCTGCTATTGGTTGCTGGTGTCTCATGAAAGCGATATAACTGCAGCCTTGTGAGGGCCAACACATTAGGAGATTCAGTGATGGCTTCTCAAACAGCCATGCTCCACCTTGCGAGAATTTGGAGCGACTTGCAGAGAGGAGATTGCTGATACTTTTAGCATCTATGTAGATGAGTTTCAACAGGAAAGCTGCATGATTCAAAAGAAAAGGAACTGGAAAAGGAATCAGACCCAAGTTCAACTATGGACTTCACCAGACAAGCTATTTTGATGAGGTCACAACATTGTAAACTTTGCTTTCCTCGTCTCTCAACAGCCATGGTAGAAAAAAACCACCCTGTTTACCTCACAGAATTACTCTGAAATCAACTTTGATTCTTTCTTTATCTTCTTATGTCCACTGGTTCCAGAGCCCTGGAGATTCATTTCCTCCCTTGCTGTTCATTCCCGCCACAAAAGTTTATTGAGCACCTACTTAAAGTCTGGAAGTGATCTCCCCTGGGGACAAGGAAAGATATAGTTTACATTCACAGGAGAAAGGCAGATAACTGACAAGTGAACACAAATACATGAGATAATTTTATATTGCCCTAAAGAGCATGAAGGAAATAAGTGAGGTGGGGGAGGAGGGATTACATGGGATGAGGGAGGTGGAGGCGCCTGTGAGGAGATCACATCTGAATGTACTTGACTGATGAGACCAAGTTCACAATTGAAGGGGGTGGGCCTCTGAGTGGAGGGGGCAGGGCAACTGTTCATTTATTTAATGTGTGTTTATGGGGGGAGTTTTGTTTTTGTTTTTGTTTTTGTTTTTTTTGTCGGGGGCATAGGGTCTCGCTTTGTCGCCCAGGCTGGAATGCAGCGTTGTGATCAGGGCTTACTGCAGCCTCAACCTCCCAGGCCCTAGTGGTTTTCCCACCCCAGCCCCACTCAGTAGCTGGGACTACAGACACACATCACCTCGCCTGGATAATTTTTATTTTATTTTATTTTAATGGGGTCTTGCTATGTTGCTGGTCTCAAACTCCTAGCCTCAAGCAATCCTCCCTTCCCAGCCTCCCAAAGTGCTGGGATTATAGGCATGAGCTGTTGAGTCAGGACTATGGAGGGATTTTTGATATGAGAGAAGTAGTGATAAATACGACAATCAAGGTCCTTGCTCTCATGGACAGAGAAACAAAAGCAAACAAATGCAATCAGCCATTGATAAGCACTCTGCAGAGAGTTAAGACAGAGGTTGGTCATGAGGTAGAGTAACTGGGCAATCAGTCCGAGGAAAGGGCAGTGCAAAGGCCCTAAGACAGGAAGGAGGATGTGGGTTAGATAAACAAAGGAATGCAATGTTCTTTGAACCCACACGTGGATGTTTCTCATGGTCCACTGGTCACCCTGTTGGTCATATTTATCCAAATATGTGCCCAAATCACAATGGCTCTGAAGTCCCTCCCATTTACTTGTGTGAATTCCAGACTGTTTTGGAGGCTCTCCTTGCACCATCTTGTTTGCATCTCCTTGCACCATCTTGCTTGCATCTTGTTTACATCTTGCTTGCACCATCCTGTGCCCTGGGCATTGCTTGACCATGGACCCCTCCTGGGTACCTGGAGCTCAGACACACTGCTGGACATAGCCTCAAGTTCAGACCTGCTGCCCCTCCCTCATGGTGGTCTCCGTGAGGACACTGATGGGGAAGGTGGACAGCAAGGCCGATGTCTAGCAAAATGCAGTCGACTGCAGAGAGGTGGCTCTGGTAGGTGATCAGGGATCCCAGTGGGATTCCCTGCCTTTGGGAGGCTGATAAGACACTGAAAAGAGACCTGGGTTTTACTCCTTTAAGGAAAAAAAGTTAACATTGTCTGCTCTGTGCCAGATTGATGTCTAGCAGGGGCTGGCAATACCAGGGTCAATGAAAATCTAGCCCTCACCCTCCCGACTCACTGATCTTAGAGTTGAGTGAGATTTTAATACTAAGGTAGGGCATCTGGATGCAATTCCAGGAGCACCAACAGGTATCTGAACCACTCAGGAGACTTTCTGCAGCAAGTTATAGCGAACCTAACTCACACTGGCTTGAACAATAGAAAGGGTTTATTGGTTCACCATCACTGAGAGGTTGAAAGGTGGGAAGGCTTGGGGTGTGGTACAGTCAGGGCTCCAACTCTGGGTCTATGTGATTACTCTGGCCACGTCCTTCTTCTGTAGGTTAGTATCTTCCTTGGGCTGGTTTCTTCCAGGGTCACAGGGTGGCTACCTGCAGACAGGAATGAGAGCAAGAGCATCACCCCCACAATCTCAGAATTCAGTCTTGAGCATCCAGCTGACGGCCTTTTTTCACACCTTCCCAACGTCTGTGGCCAGGTAGATGCAAAGTCCTGCTAACCAATTCCTGTAGCAGAGCCAGTGGCACTACCGCATCTACTCACCTTCTGAGCAGGAGTGAATTCTGCCCGAATTGCCGGACAATGGCTGGAGGATGGAGGCTGAGAAGTAGAAGTAATGACCATTATACTGGAAAGAGTGATACAACTGGGTTTACATTGTTAAAGATCACTTTGGCTGGAGATAGGTTGGAGGAGGGCACAAGAGGAAGAAGGGAGAACAATTAGGAGCTCCCCCAGGGAGAGGTGATGGTGGCTGGGCCCAGGGGGAGGCAGGGGTGATGGAACAAAGGGGACAGACTAGAATCCTGCCTCTGACCTTTGGCAGCTGAGTGGCAATGGCAAATCTCTTAGCTTCTCTTCACATCATTTTCCAAATCTGTAACATGGCTGTACAAATTCTTAGCCTTCAGGATGAAAGAAGACACATTAAACACGTCTACCTCAATAAGTAGCATTTTATCATTGTTATTACCCAAACTCTTTAGCATGACATTCAAGTCCCTTTGCATCTGGATCCACGTGACTCCAGGCGGCAGAGTTTCTGTGTTGGGCTGACAGTGCTCTTCCCATCACAAGGTGGAAGCTTCCAAAAGGCAAAAACAGTAACTCTACAGCCAGTTATGAAATTTCTGTTTTACCCCAGGGGATTTCGTGTCTACACTCTGGCGGCACAGGGGGTGGTTTGTCGTGTTTTCGGTCTGCAAATATTGACAAAAGATCAAGGGTTGACTCAATGCACTTTGGTGAGTAAGAAAAAAACAGCTGGCTCAAATTTCCAGGCATTTTCTCCTGAGTTGAGTTGCAGTGTGGCTTTTGCCACTCCCCGGCTAGAGTCCTGAGCCCAGGAAAGTCCCTGCCTATCCTTGTCACTCCAAAATGATTTCACCAGAATCAGTGGGTTGAGTGTTTTTAGTACAATCCATATAGTGCCTCAGCCCGCAAGGAAAATATGCATTCCTGGCAGAAAGTTAGTCCATGCCAAATAGAGGGACCCTAAGCTAGGGGTGTGTGTGTGTGTGTTTGTGAGTGTGTGTGTTGGGGGGCAGGGTGGGGGACTGGTGGGAGCAGACCCATTGGGGGTGTGGGGCAGTGGAGGGGGGATGGCACTACAGTTTTTAGTTAGGTTTCAACTGGGATGATGGAAACCCATACGTTTGGGGATGAGATTGACCTGAGTTTTAATCTCATCACTGCCATTCATTAGTTGTGAGATTATTCATTCATTCAAAATAGGTCAGATATGGGATAAAAGCTTCAAAACCTATTCCTAAGAAATGACTATCTAGTGATGGATACAGAGGAGTAGATTGTAAGACTATGATAAATGGAGGAAAAAATGGAAGGGAGGAAGGACAGAGAGGGAGCACTGAATCCAGTGTTGCTTGGGGTGGTTGTGGTGGTCAGAAATCATGGGTTGCTTCCTGGAAGAAGCATCAAAGCATAGGGCTTCCTCCGGGAAGCATTGGGAATGGAGAGGCATTAGCATGCAGGAGAAGAGGTGTGCAGCAGGGATGGTGTTCCAGGCAGAAGTCCATGGGCAAACGTGAGCATGGAGTGGAAAGGGGTAGTGGGAGGCAGACCAGGCTGAAAGGGGAGCAGGGGCTGAACAATGAAGGCCATGAAAGCTGTTCTAAAGTTTCAAATTTATCAGAGGTCAAGGGAGAACTGTGGGAGTGTGTGAAGCGGAGAAAAGGCCTGAGCACCATGCATTTTCAAGCATTTTTGGCTGCTCTGTGAAAAACAGACCAAAGGGGACAGAGGTAGGAAGTGGGGACAAAAGTCCAGAGGCTATCACATAGTGCAGGTGAGAGATGATGGCAGCTGGGATGAAGGAAGGCTGTGGGGTTGTAACAGTCACCCATGGAACTGGAGGATGTTTGGGATGTAGTCACAGGATCTTAGGGGAGGAACAGAATATTATTAGGTGCCAGATGCTTCAATTGCTTCATGTTATTTCTTGCAACATCCCTGTGAGGTGGGCATGGACCTGACTGGGTGAGTGACGTCCCCACAGCTGGCAAGTGGCAGTGGCAGAACTCAAACCCAGGTCTGTCTGTCGCCAGACCTGTGGTTTTTCACCACTGGATCATGCAGTTTTCCTAAGTCAAATGTAGTAAGTTATTTCTTACCATATTTCAATTAAGACTCATAGAAGTTTTACCAATTCTTGAAAATTTAAATGGAGTGATAAATGCACTGAAGAGGAAAGACTGAAGAAAGTTGTTGATTGAGATCTTTGGAATGACCATCCGCATCCATCTCCAGTCATCATCCTCTCTGGGATTTTGAGGTCAGCTGTCATCATCACTAGGAAGCCTCCCTGGATTCCTACTTCCTCATCAAAATTTATTTTAATTAATTAATTAATTAATTAATTTAGAGACAGAGTCTCCCTCTGTTGCCCAGGCTGGAATGCGTGGTGCAATTTCGGCTCACTGCAGCCTCTGCCTCCCAGGTTCAATTGATTCTCGTGCCTCAGCCTCCCAAGTAGCTGGAACTAGAGGTGCGTGCCACCACACCTAGCTAAATATATATATATATATATATTTTTTTTTTTTTAAATAGAGATGGGGTTTTGTCATGTTAGCCTGTCTGATCTCAGACTCCTGGCCTCAGGTGATCTGCCCTCCTTGGCCTTCCAAAGTGCTGGGATTACAGGTGTGAGCCACCACGTCCGGCCTCCTGTCAAAATTTAGAGCACTTCTTATCATCGCCTCTTCACAGATCTGTTTTTCTTGCTGTCCTAAGAGCTTCTGAAGGGCACAGACTGTGTTTTCATCACTGTGTCATTCCCAGTGCTTAGCGGAGTATAATACACAGTATTTGTTAAATATTGGATGAATGGATGAATGCAATCACATTAGTGAAGCTGATACTAACAGAATCTGTCTGTTTTGGTTGAATGTGCAAGTGGAGATGGGCTTAGTGGGTGTCCATCATCCCAAACACTTTATCTTGTTTTATGCCAAGTGTTGAGCCTTCTCTTGTTCTGTGCAATCATAAAAACTTTCTGTTTGTGTTCCCTCTTTCTCCTAGGGAAACAAGACTGCAAAGCAGCGTCCCCTTTGTAAATATTCAACAGAGTTCTTCCTTAACTGTTGTTCCCCGGGTTCTTTTGCACAAATTACATGTTCCTCCTACCCTGGCTTTAATCATCACAACCTTGAATCCTCATCAAGCTCTCTGCCCTATCTCAAACCAGTGCTTAAAGGACACTCTTACCCTTAGAAGAAATGGTATAATTTTCATAAACATGGGTCATTTCCCCCTTGCATAAATGTCAGATACAAAACCACCACTTAACAAGATGTGCCAGAAATATAGAATGTCTGAACAAAGGCTGTTGACAATAGTATCTTTTTTTTCCTTTTTTGTAGTTCTGTGAAATTGCTCTCCCAAAATATTCCTAATGCTTTATTTACTTCAGTGTTGGGTTTATTTTGGGATAAACTTTCCTGAAGCTGAATCTTAGGATGTGATTCTTATCCTGGTCACATCCTGGGGAGTTGTTTTGTGACTTTTTTTGAATGGGTCCTGGCTCTTCCAGGGAGCCCCTGGTGCTGAGGAAGAGGCAGGGGCCAGAGGATGTCAACTCCCGTGTGCAGGACAAAGACAGAGATGACAAACCATCGGCTTGGGTGGAAATACTCCCCAAAGGAGAGCCTGCGCCGCCTGGTCTCCAACAATGGCAGAAGTGAACCCAGCTCAGACTTTATCAATGATCTATTCCGGAGAGTGGTGTGTCTCATAGTTTCCAACATCTGAGTGATTTGTGACTATTAGGAATTCAGACACTGGATGATTAAAACCGCTGGTGCTGGGAATTTTCTCATTTCAGGAAATTTTGGTTGTGAGGCATGCTGGAACCTTACCAGCCAGCAGACACGAAGGGGAGGAAGTCCAGGCGGGGCCAGGAATGAGACTGTGGGAACTGACCAGAAGGCGGCACCATGGCTTAGCTTTCATGTCAGACAGATCTGCGTGGGCACCCTGCTTCCCTGAGCCTCAGTTTCTTTGCTAGCAGAGTGGAGTTGAGAGTTGAATTAAAGAATGTCATGCCTGGCACACAGTAAGGGCTCCAGATGGGAGTTCTGCTCTTTTTTCTCTTTCCCTGAGTGGCTAGAAGTCTAATGAGTGTCTTAAGGGTGAGGTGAACTGAGGTTTTGTCCAGCCTATGGTTGGTCTGCCTTGAGGGATAGATGGTCTTCAGTGAGAATCTAAGTTAGAGCTTGGAGTTCAAGAGACTTGGCCTAGCTCTGAGAGATGAGGGACAAGGGCTGGCCAGAGAAAGATTGTCCAGATCCTGAGGCTTCTGAGCTCAGGGTTGGGCTTTAATCTGAACTTTGATCAGTGAAGAAGCTGACATAACCCCAGGTTTATCCTGGATTATACAGTATAGAGCCATGGTTCTCAGTGTGGCTTGAGGACCCTGGAGGAACCAGGAGGAACCTGAGGTACTTTCAGAGGTTCATGAGATCAGAACTATTTTTATAATGCTACTAAGATGTAATTTTCCCTTTTCATTGTTTGATGTTTAAACTGATGGTGTAAAAGCAACAGTGGTAAAGAGCTGGTGCTTTAGTTTGGATCAAGGTAGTGGTAGCAAACTGCAGTGGTTATCATTGTATTATTCACCACCACATGCGCATGGTAGGAAGAAAAAAGACAGTTTCACTTAATGTCCTTGATGAAGCAATAAAAATGATCAAATTTGTTAAACTTCAGCCTTCGAGTGCCTGGCCTGTCTTTTTAATGATTGGTGTGATGAGATGAGAAGTGTGGGTAAAGCTTTTCTGTTGCCTACAAAAGCACAGTGGTGGTCTCAAGGAAAAGCACCGGAGTGAGTGAGTTGGGAGCTGAAGTAGCCATTTTCTCCATGGAAAACCATTTTCCTGGAAAGAACGATTGACAAACACACTGTAATTGGCAGACACATACCTGCACACACCCCCACACATATATGTATTTAAATGATGAGGTCAGGGCTTCAAGGAAATGAAGTTACTTCAAGGAAGACAAATGTCAGTATGTACTGCCAATGATAAAATTTGAGAGTTCAAATGAAAAATTGGGATTTTGGAAAACTTGTATCTTTCACTGTGAGCTGGTTTCAGATTCCACATGGCAGTGACCCTTTGAAAATCCACCACTTGTCGAGTTTTGGTGTACTATCAAAGAGGAATGTCCACAGTTATCTGAACAGATTATTAAAATGCTTCTCCCTTATCCAACTTCATGACTGTTTGAGGCCAGGTTTCTTCATATGCTTCAATCAAATAACACAAGACAATAGGCTGAATGCAAAAGATATGTGAATCTACTTTGTATGTTAATAAGTCAGACATTAAAGAGATTGCAAACATGTGAAACAATAGCATTCTTCTTACTAATTTTGCTACGGATTTTTTTCATTAAAATTTATTATTTAGATTAATATGTAACAGGTTTATTATTGTTGTTTTAAGGGAATTGATAAGTGTTTTTAGAAGTTCTCTATTTTAATTTCTGACATGATAAATATCACTAGACATGACCCACATAAACAAAACCTCCTTTAGAATCCTCGGTCATTTTTCAGAGTGTAAAGAAGCCTCAGTTCAAATCTTGGTTCTGCCATTTACCAACTGTGCTATCCTGGGCCAGTTACTTTACTTCTCTGTGCCTCACTTCCTTTATCTATCAAATAGAGATCGTTTTAACCTATCTCGTAGGTAGGCTGTAATGCTTAAGTGAAGCTTAACATATATAAAGTGCTTAGAACAACTCCCAGTATATAACAAGTGTTATGTAAGGATTATAATGATAATAGTTACTATAACACAGCATTGTAGTGCTATTATAATAGCTATTGGTTATGGTCTGTGTTCCAGTCTGTTTTCCCCACCTGAAGCCTTGGGGTAGGCTGTGACGCTCCCCCAAGATCAGGGTCTGCTGTCTCTGATTCATCTCTTAGTCCTAGCACAAAGCTTAGCACCCATTAAGCAGTTATAAAGTTTGGTGAGGAAATGAATGAGTAGTTGGCAGAAGGCAGGACAAATTCCAGACAGAATTCTGATAACCAAGTTCCCCTGTGAAAAGGCTAAAATCCTAAGTGGTAAGAGTGAGACGGTAAATGGAGGCGGAGGCACGAACAGGAACTGGATTGAGGTGGGAGCAGATAGAGTGAGAGAGGGTCTCGAATGTGTGCAGTAACTGATGGAATAGCCCCTTATGACATACAGCCTGATGCCTGGTGAGGAGGCGTTCCAGGCTGAACGAGGACCCCAGGTGAGACCGACCCCACCTGCTGATGGGGCTGGGTAACACAGCCTGCTTTAGTCCACCTGGAGGGCCTCCGAACCTTCAAGACACCTTGGTTAATAACGGCAATCTCTGCATCTGCGGCTGCACTGCATGGAGTTGGGGAGATCAGAGAGAAAAGAGTTAGGCGGAAGCACTCAATACTAGTCTCTCATAATTTCCGGATCTACATTTTACATGACTTGGCGTGTTTGAACATGTTGTACTTGTAAATGGTTTTCTCAGTTATTTTTGGACATCCAGGAAGAAAGGGGAAAAATGTAGCTCAGTATCTACCCTGCGCCAAGCACTTTATTTATGCTTTCACGCGGAAACCTCAAGACCACCTCATGAGGAAAGTGCCGTTATATCCATATTGGATATGAAGAGCTGAAGCTCAGGGGATGTAAGTAATGTCTCTGTGGTCACACTGCTGTTTGGTGGTCTAGCTGGGATTTGAACCCAAGTCTGTGTGAATACCATGTCCATACCCTTTAAAAAAGCAAATTGTATTTTATTTTATTTTCTATTACACAAGTAAAGTATATTTATTATCTAAAATTGAGAAAATACTGATAAACAAGCAAAAAAATAAAAATTATCCATAAATTCTGCCATTCAGATACAAGAGCTACAATCACATTGATATGTCTTTCCAGATTTTTTTTCCCATGTATATGTTTGTAACCAGCTTTTCTGCTTAACGATGTGTTGCCGGGCTCGGTGGCTCAAGCCTGTAATCTCAGCACTTTGGGAGGCCGAGGTGGGCCGATCACGAGGTCAGGAGATCGAGACCATCCTGGCTAACATGGTGAAACCCCGTCTCTACTAAAAATACAAAAAATTAGCCGGGCGTGGTGGCGGGCGCCTGTGGTCCCAGCTACTCAGGAGGCTGAGGCAGGAGAGTGGCATGAACCCGGGAGGCAGAGCTTGCAGTGAGCTGAGTTCGCGCCGCTGCACTCCAGCCTGGGCGACCAGCGAGACTCTGTCTCAAAACAAAAACAAAAACAAAAACAACCAATGTGTCATAAATGTCTTTCTGTATCTATAAACATATTTCTGTATCATTTAAAAAGACTGCATAGTATTTCATTTTATGAATGTAATGTTTATTTAACTGATCTTCTGTTGCTAAATATTTAGATTACATCTAGCTTTTTACTAATATTAAAAATGCTGCAGCAAGCATCCTTGTAGTTTAATCTTTGTGTGTATCTTTACTTCCTTGGGATAAATTCCTAGAAGTGAGATTGATGATTAAAAGTGCATTTTGGTTTTAAAGACATTTCAATATACCATATTGCCAACTTGACCCCCCACCAGGAAACTTACAAACATTTAATTTCCCACCACAAGTGTGTGAATATTCCTGTTTCCCTGCATCTTCAACAAAAAGTGAGTATAAAAAGACTTTTGCTTGTTGGATAGCCAAACATGAAATATTTGTTTTAATAAGTCCATATTCTTTCAATCTCACTTTCTTGCCTCTTGATCCAGTTTGACTAATGCTCTGTATTAGGATATGAAAAGTCTTAATATGTTGGTTACCCAAGGTAACCAGGTAACCATTTCCTGCCTGAGCTGAGTTGGGTAGAAGTGGTCAGGGAGCCAGGTGGGAGGGAAAGGATGAATCTGAGTTTGGTAAGGCAGTAGCACAGGTTGGATGGAGAGGGGCTGAGTGCTGGTAACTGTTCTCACCCACTGGTTGGAGAGTAGTCCAACTACACAGTACTCACCTACCAAAGTATGCTTGCTCCCTGGGGACTGTGTTGGGCAGTCCAGACAGAGAGCTGGTGCTAAGAAATCCACCAGGGCTAGTGAGGTCGATTATGGGAAGGAGGTGTACTGACATCCCAACAGGAGGCAGACAGTAGGGAGCAGACATCCACTCCTGTGGGCAGCAGCCCACAGGAATTGGGGAGAAATAGAATCTCAAATGTGGGAAAGAGTGCTCTTCTTGGGAGCTGCATGTGCTACACAAGGTCCCCAAATGACTCAGCCGGCAAAGAGTTTCACAACTTGACGTTCCGTCCCTTGGTGAATTCTCCATACTCCTGCAGACTTTTAGACATAGACATCTCCCTTGTGAGTAGATGTATCTGGCAGTGCGACTCAGGGGTAGCTTCTGAGGGATAGACTATGCTCATAAGATTGAAGGAGATCTCAGAAACCAAATTACTAGCTTGCTAAATCAAGGTTCCAGAGTTGGAATTCTCCAATTGGCCTGAACACTCATGCTTTCCTTGAAATCAGACCTACTGGGAAAATGAAATCCTGTATGCAAGGTTGTGTGGCAAACATGAAATGGGAACAAGGAGAAATGGATATATGAAATGCATAATGCCATCTGAATAAGGCATCTCAATTATCACATAGTAGGGATGGTCCTACCGATGCCGCTGCCAATACAAGTTGTTTGGAAGAATCTTCTCCACAGGCAGAGCCCCTTGGTTTGACTTTGTGACCTTCTCTTTTTAATGGTGGGTCACCTCTGCAACATGACTCATGTTTCTTCAGAAATGTCGACATCGTCATGTAGGGTATTCAGCCTCTTGTGTCGAGGAGCCCTCCTGTGTTCTTCAGGTGACTCAATATCTCTGCTCTGACCCACTGATTTTAAAGGTCAACTCTGAGCACAGCCTTGACTCTTTTCCTTCCAAGTTTGTGCCTGATGTCTCCTGTTTGCCGCCTTGTGCTCATTTTCCACCACAGCTGAAGGCTTTTGGGTTGGTGCTAGGACTGAAGGCTCCAGGATGGGGTCTGGCAAGAGTGAAATGCTAATCCAGGAGGAATTTGGGGATTGGACAGGAAATCTCAGCAGGGGCTGGGTCCAGGGATAGCTGGGGACCCAGCACTTCTGATAGGGCTGAGCCGTGGCCTGAAAGAAGTACTATGAACACTTTCACTGAAAGTGGGAACATCCTCAGAGCAGGCCTAGCAGGTTAATGTACTTGTTCCTCCAAACCCCAACTGCCCACATCAGGGGGCCTCAAGATCTGTAATTAGGGAGCTATAGGTAGAGTGGGCGAGGGCAAATGGTCCCAACTGCAGAAATGAGAAGGCTTTGAAGTCAGGGGGCTGACAAAAAATAAGCACTGAAACCAGTAACTGGCCAAGCAGTGGCTATATTTGCCTGTCTACACTTAGGTATGGGTGGAGTAGAGAACTACTCTCATGCTGTGAATAATTTGTTTACCTATCCTCTACCTAGTTTACAAAATAGTTGAATGCAGCTTACTTTCAAAGATATACTCAAAACAAGATAAAGTACACTTCAAGTAAAATTGTGTGGCAAAGAGAAGATAAACAAAACCTAGGAAAGGAGGAAAAAGCTCCTACTTTTTTCAGGTGAGAAAAGTACTTATATTAAAGATGTTAACAGGTCTATTATACTTGCTACTGGGAAGCCACAAATTTTGATCCAGTTTTTCCAGTAGTCAGGAGAAAAAGGGGTGGATCAAATTCATTCTTCAAAGCCCATATATCTCATCTCATCCAAGAAGACTCTCCTAACTATACAGAGGCACAAAACACTCACTTTTAGATGTAAGTGTAGCTTTTCTGCTCCGAAACTTGAGTTCACTAAAGGCAGAGATTATGAATATATCTTATTTTACTTTGAAAACATGAAACTTGGGAGATGAGGTTTGGAAATGAGATAGAATTGTGTTCCATCCAAGTTCTATACAGTAAATATATGTCCTTGAAAAGCTGTTAAACCACTCTAAACCTGAGAAAGTTGCTGAGAAGATTCAAGGGAGAATTATTCTAGTTTTTACGAAGAAAGGATCTGGTGGCCAGGGAAGACATAGGCTATTTGATCCTCTACTTGCTAATATGAGGCAGATTCCTACCTGCCTAACTTCATAGATTGTTGGCAAAGCAGGCTAAGAAAGATGAGTTGTCAGACATTCCACAACCAGTTGCAAGAACCTAACCCTAAGCAAACCCAACCCTCCTGGCTTTGTAGTCCTTGCTCTTTCTAGCACATATATAGCCTTTCCCCAGCATCCCCATTCCAACTGCCTGCCAGGTTTCCCCATGTAAAGAGTCACAAGTTGGCAGAAATGTCACCAGGTCGACAAGTGTCTACTTGGCTGATGTTTGCTTCGTGCATCCCTTTCTGGGCTATTTTGTGCCTTGGAGAGGTAAGGAGGATCTATGGTAAGAAAGCAGCTACCAGCTTCACAGAGCAGTGAACCATTGAGAGAACTCTTCAATTAAAGCCTGCTGAGTGCAATAAAAGGCAGTGGCTTTGCCGGACAGCAGAGGATTTTCTTATTCTTGGGAGAAAACTTGGAAACAGAAACCATTCCATGAGGCATTCTGGAATGAAGGCAAGTGGGAACAGAAGCTAGACTGGACTGCAGGAGATGTCATTGTTTTGGAACGTGGAAGAGGAAGTGGGTGTCAGACCACCGGGTGTTGGGCAGTAAGACAGGGGTGGGCTTGGTGTTAGGGTGGCCTCCGTGGGGAGTCAAGTTCCTGTGCGAGCGGACGTTCATTTGGCCTTAGTGTCCCCTGGGGCTATCTGGGTGTGTGGGTTCAGACTAGAAAAACATCTGCTTAACTGCAGGCTCTCAGTGGCTACTAGATATTTTGCACTTCTACAGCTGAGCAGGCTAAGTTTTCAAGGACCTTGGTCTTACAGACACTGATGTGGGAGGCAGTCCTGTCGGCAGAATCCCTCAGTCCTGTGGTCTGCTTTGGCAAGGTCCGGGCCCACTGATGGGGTTGAAAACAATGAAGCACCTTGATTTGTTTCTCACAGAAAGGTGAGAAATTAAATAATCAGAATTGGATTTCAACTGGGAGCACTTTTGTGTGATCCTGATTAATTCATCAATTGATACAATCACCATTTGGAGTGTCCATTATGTGTCAGGTGTGGCACTTAGTGATAGGAACACAGAAATGAAGATTAAGTTGCTGCTTTCAAGGGACTGACAGTCTTGTGATGGAGATAGCTGCCTAATAAGTAGGCAGGCCTGAGTCCTGCGGAGCATGTGTCCAGACCAAGGAGCTGAGGCTTCACCAGAGATGGGAAACCAGTGATGGATTCTCAGCAGGCAGATAGCAAAGTCTCTGGCTACTTCTGAGGCTGAATGTGAGCGGAACAATCCTGGAAGCAGGGAGAACCCCGGATATCAGAAACAGTCAATAATTAAAGAAAGGTATACAGAGCTTAAAAAGATACAGGCAACATCCCCGGAAGCATGAACTGATAATCAACTTTTTTTTTTCTAAAGTCAAAACTTTTATTTTTATGTTTTTTTAAATTTATTTTTATTTTTTTTTATTTCCATAAGTTATCGTGGAACACGTGGTGTTTGGTTACATGAGTAAGTTCTTTAGTGGTGATTTGTGAGATTTTGGTGCACCCATCACCCAAGTAGTATACATTGCACCCAATTTGTATTCTTTTATCACTCACCCCCTTCCCACCCTTTCCCCCTGAGTCCCCAAAGTCCATTATGTCATTCTTATGCGTTTGCATCCTCATAGCTTAGCTCCCACTTATAAGTGAGAACATACAATGTTCGGTTTTCCATTTCTGATTTACTTCACTTAGTATAATAGTCCCCAGTCTCAATCAGGTTGCTGTGAATGCCATTATTTCATTCCTTTTTATAGATGAGTAGTATTCCATCATATACATATACACCACAGTTTCCTTATCTACTCGTTGATTGATGGGCATTTGGGTTGGTTACACATTTTTGCAACTGCAAATTGTGCTGCTATATACATGTGTGTTCAAGTACCTTTTTTGTATAATGACTCATTTTCCTCTGGGTAAATAACCAGTAGTGGGATTGCTGGATCAACTGGTAGTTCTACTTTTAGTTCTTTAAGGAATCTCCACACTGTTTTTCATAGTGCTTGTAGTAGTTTACATTCCCACTAGTAGTGTAGAAGTGTTTCTTGTTCATCACATCCATGCCAATATCTATTTTTATTATTATTTTTTATTATGGCCATTCTGTGAGAGTAAGGTGGTATCACATTGTGGTTTTGATTTGCATTTCCCTGATCATTAGTGATGTTGAGTATTTTTTCATATGTTTGTTGGCCATTTGTATATCTTCTTTTGAGAATTGTCTATTCATGTCCTTAGCCCCTTTTTGATGGAATTGCTTGTGTTTTTCTTGCTAATTTGTTTGAGTTCATTGTAGATTCTGGATATTAGTCCTTTGTCAGATGTATAGATTGTGAAGATTTTCTCCCACTCTGTGGATTGTCTGCTTACTCTTCTGACTTTTCCTTTTGCCATGCAAAAGCTCTTTAGTTTAATTCAACCTTTAAATTAAATTAAATTTTATTGAGATGGCGTGTCGCTCTGTTGCCCATGCTGGAGTGCAGTGGCACGATCTCAGTTTACTGCAACCTCTGCCTCCCAGGCTCAAGTGATTCTAGTACCTCAGCCTCCCAAGTAGCTGGAACTACAGGCATGTGTCACCAGGTCAGGGTACTTTTTGTATTTTAGTAGAGATGGGGTTTCACCATGCTGACCAGGATGGTCTTGAACTCCTGACCTCAAGTGATCCACCTGCCTCGGCCTCCCAAAGTGCTGGGATTATAGGTATGAGCCACCACACCCAGCCAGATAATCAACATTAAAGAGAACCTATATTGATTTTTCATTTGACTCTATATGGAACATACTTAATCTCTCTTGGGCCTCCTACAACTTGTCTTTTGGTGGAGGGCTTTCCACTAGTCCACTCCTAGTATAGAGTTCAGGCTCTACTTCTAGGAAGTTCATGATCTCTTTCCTCCCAAGGATATGCATGCGGGTTCTCCCCTCATGAAGCAGGCACACCTTCCTGCTCCTTCCAAATTTCACCAAGATTTTCCCCTAAGTTCTACTTATTCTATTCCTATTTATGAGGGTGAGTGGCCTCTTGGGCATATAACTCATTGGGAAGGGGGTTTGATGAACGTGGGAGGCCTCCAGAGCACAGCCAAACTAGGAGAGGTATTTACCCCGAAAATCAACCTGTGAGGAGAGAACTAGTATGATGTCATCTGGGAGGTGATATCAATATCTTTAGTAGCGGGGAAGGTGTAGAGGATCAAGCTCATTAGGAAGGTGAAGATATAAATGAAAAATAAGCAATAAGTTGGGTGCAGTGGCTCATGCCTGTAATCCCAGCACTTTGGGAGGCTGAGGCAGGCAGATCACTTGAGGTCAGGTGTTTAAGAACAGACTGGCCAACATGAGGAAATCCCGTCTCTACTAAAAATACAAAAATTAGCCAGGCATGGTGGTGTGCACCTATAATTCCAGCCACTCAGGAGGCTGAGGCAGGAGAATCACTTGAACTCGAGAAGCAGAGGCTGCAGTGAGCTGAGATCACACCGCTGCACTCCAGCCTGGGCAACAGAGCAAGACTCTGCCTCAAAAAAAAAAAAAAAAAAAAAAAGAAAGGAAAAGAAAAAGAAAAAAAACAACAAAGTCAGAATCTAGGTCAAGAGGAAGGTAGAGTGAGGTTTGGGGAAAAGATAAGGACCTAGTTCAGAACTAAGTGCACAAAGAACAGGATTGTGCTATGTGCCCCTTCTTTGTGGTTCCAGGTACTAGGTTCAGGTGCCATGACTAATGGAACAATGTAGAGTATTGGAATAGAACATAAATTTGAATAGAAATATAGGTCTCATTGTGTTTTAGACAAAGATAGAAACAGAAGAAAGTAGATGTCCAAAAGGGAAAAAAAAGACAAATAGGTTGGACACCCACTGGGGTTAGTGGACTCTAGGTACTGGGAATACATAGCTTCTACGTAATTTTAAACACCAAACTCTTACCCACATGATCTAGACATGATAATCAAAAGAACTGTAAGTATAGGCCTAATATAGTAAGACCCAGGAAGGAGATGCTGGAGGGGGTTTTGTGAAAATATGCAAATTCAAACCAACCACCTTGAAACGTCTAAAGGACTATGATTTTTCTTGATGGCTCAGAAATTTCCAGCTAGGTATGTCAGTGTAAACAAATTTATAACTGTCTCCTCTGCCTTTCTCATTTGATTCAGGAATGGGTTTCTACCTGGGGAGAATTCTGGACAAATTTTAACCTGGATCAGGACAATAGTGGTATGGCTGTCTTGACTGTTTTCCTTGCCTCATGCTACCACATTGACTGATGAGACCTCCCTGAAGCTTCTATATTGTGAAGATTTATCTTATTCTTATAGAAGGTACTGTGACTCAGGGGCCACCATAAAGACTGTGGAGGTGTTGTCAAAATAATTAAATGGGAGGCCATTAGATTAGGTGGCTCTGATGCTCCAGGCTCCTACATAATCAAATTGAAACCTGACTCAGAATTTAAAAGAAAACAAAACTCAAGCTCAGTCAATCACAGGTGACCAACTGGGCATTAGTTATGTTGTCATGAACTTCCTACCAGGATAGTCCAAATATGGCAATTGTTTAAACTTCAACTAATTGACATATTTCTTTGCTCTGCTTACATTCATCCTATAAAATTCTTCCCCGTCTGCCCCTTTGGTGGAGCCCACAAACTATTTGTAGTCTGAAGCTGCCTGATTCATGAATTGCTGCTTGCTCAAATAAACTCTTTGTTTTTTTAATGTGCCTCAGTTTATCTTTTAACACTGTGCAAGGGTGCCTAGCTGAGAGGTGAAATGCAACCCACACTCAGCTTGCTAAGCCATGAGCCCTGACACATAGGAAGGGGCTTCTTTTACTAATTCAAATAATTCATATATGCCAGTGGTAGCCTTGTGCTGGCCAGCAGCTAAACCTCATGCATGACATTCTCAGCCAATCACATCTGCTATTTGCAGCAACCTAGTGAATCAAAGGGACGTTGAGAATTATGCTCCCCAATTTCAGTGGAGGAGATGGAAGTGCAGAGAGTTTAACTGACTGACTTGGAACAGTCTCTTGTCTCTTGGTTTGTCAGGGCCAGCAGTGGAATCTGCCAAGGTTTGATCCTAAGTTCAATGTTCTTTCCACTATGCCTCCCACCAGAACTTTTCTTTCTCCAGATTCCCAATACGTGAATTCCCAGCAAGTAAACTTGTGACTCAGAGGAGCTGCCCAGCTATTATTCTATGGAACCCAGGGAAAGAAATCCTAGCTCAGCCACACACAGAGCAGCATCTATTGGAAATGCCTCCTTCTTGGAAATGGAGTACTGGGTCTTTGCTGGTGCCTGTATGGTGAGTCCTCACTGAACATCTGACCAGATCTGCCTCAAGTTTAGTTTCAACTCTTCTTTAGCAACTTCAGGCTTTTCCCTTGCAGGGTGGAGTGAAGATCGGCAAGAAGGGGGTGGGAATTGGGTGGGTTTGCAGAACATTAATGAATGTAATCCGTGCCTTTTCCCTGACCCAGCTTGGCTAGCAGCGCTGGATTGACATTCCACATTCCATTGTTCTCCTTCTAAGAAACAGAACTGGCTCTATTTAACCCTAGGAATTGTCTGTGTAGGCTTGTTTAAGAGAATTTGCAAACCAGATGGATTTACTGCTTATGGCATCTCCTCTAGTCCAAGAAAAAAGTGTTATTTCTGAAGCCCATAGCACCATGTTCTGAAACACTTCCCAGCCATTGTTCACCTGTGTTCTAGTCAGTATGCTGGCTCAGGAGAACTCCCTCACTTCTTACTTATCTGTATGCACACGTCATGCACCCCAGCCCTTGTGGGTAGCCATTGGGTTTGCTATCTAATCTCTTTCTCCATCAACTACCCTTCTTTGTCAACTTATATGGTTACAGTGATGAGACTCTGGTAGCTGCTTTGTACAATCCCATTCATACCTTAGTTGGATGCACAGGAATGTCAAGAACTCAAGTCAATCTCTGGGAATTTGGAAGTGATCTAGTGAGAGAGGCTTAGACTTCCTTTGGACTGATGGCTCTGAATGGTAAAACCTTAGAAGATGCTGCTAGTCATGTTGTCTATCTGGACAGGAGGGCAGATTTGGAAACAAGTATAAGTGCAGGGGAAGGAATGAAACACACTTCACAGACAAATAGAGATGAAAGATGGAGTTAGAGACATGTTTCTGGTTCCAGAACCTACTTGAGATCCAATTATGTTCTTTGCTTTGCATTTCAGGACATACCCTTACATTCTTATGATAAAATGCTCCTTTTGGCTCACATTATTTCCACTTGGTTTCCATTAACTACAGTTAATAATCCTTTCTAACACTTTAGCCAATGGCTCTCAAAGTGTGACCCCTGGACCACCATCATTAACTTCATTGGGGAATTTGTTAGAAATACAAATTCTCATCCTCATCTCATAGCTAACAAATCAGAACACCTGAGGGGAAAGCTCAGAACTTTGTTTTTAAAGATACCCCCAGGTATCTCAAGTTCGAGAATTGCTGGCCTAGCTGTCTCAAGTATTGGGTGGAAAGAACAAGGATGGGTCTAGGTCTCAAGTACTGGGTGGAAAGAACAAGGATGGGTCTAGATTGGAACCTCAGATCTGTGAACTAAGGATGTGCCTCTGGGCAAGTCATATCATCTCTTGAAGACTCAGCTTTCTCAGCAGTAAAATGAAGGAAAACGATGTTTATGTTACACAGCAGCTGTAAGAAAAGCACAGGGATCTGGGCACTTGAAAAATATCAGTTTGTTTTTGTCTCTGTGGATCCTGTTCTGACATAAGAAGAGAAGTGGCATTGACTTAGGTCATTCATCATGGAGACACAACCTGAACTTTTAAAAATCAATCCATCACTTTAAGGGAACGGGTTGCTGTTTAGAGCTCATACCTAATCAGTGTACCTAGATCTCAGTTCTGGGACCAGGTTTCCCTAGGTTATCACCATAGAGTTGGGAATTAAATCCAATAAATATACAACTTGTTTTGATCTTTTAGGTTTCAATGACTTGTTTTCCTACTGTGTGATCAAAATGACATAGTCTGGTCCATAACAGAATAAAGTAAGAAAGTCAATTAGTTCATATTTGAGGAAGGAAAGCACAGGCTTCTATTTATTAATTTATTCATTCACTAATTTAGTCATTTGTCTACTTGCCGTTTATTCATTCACCGACTTGTTCATCCACCCCACACTCAAGCTACTTCTTGCCCTAGATACCATGCTAGATACTAGGGATTTATAGATAAGACCCTGTGTTCCCTCCTTCCCTGCTAATTGTTGACAGATAACAGAATGAGCAAAGATAAGAAGATAGGAAATGGTCTTGGCATCAGAGGATTATGGTCAGGAGATCTATCTTGCTGAAGCAATGTTAGGAAGTATGAGGCATCGGAGTCAACGCTGGTCATAGAATGAAAAAGCTGTAAGAAAACATCTGCTTTGGTTTCAACAGCATACCATTCTGCAGTTAACAACAGCTGTTGTTTTGCAAGGACCTCACTTTTTTTTGTTTTTTGTTTTATTTTGGTTTTGTTTTTTTGTTTTTTGGACGGTCACGTTTGAGGTGACCCCAGGTGATGACCATCTAGCTGGTAGGTTCACTTGCCAAATACTGTTCATACTCTGTGAGGAGTGGGCTGGTGAGTGCTCACTATAAAAAAAATCCATGTGTCTGCTACTACATGATGGCTAAATCAATCCAACTCCAAGTGAACTCCTTCTGGTATCCAGAAAGTCTGGCTATTTTCTGGTTGAATCTCCACCCAATTCTTGGCTTTCATATCACTGAAACTTCAAGTTTATATGCAAGATGGGGCAAAAACATCGAACCTCTCCCCAGACGAGTCTTTAGGAAATTCATCCAACTGGATGTTTCCTCAGACATATCCTCTAGGGAAGTCTGGGGCCAGTATTTCAGATACAAAAGAGATGTAGATGGTCTGGAAGAGGACAGCTCCTTAGTGGTTGAGTGTTTCATCCTGCCTCATATTTGAAGGGTGGTTTTTCTGCTTGCGTCAATTATAAACTGCTTTAATGAGAGTCAAATTGTGTCTTTCTTATTCCCAGACTTTATATAAGAAGAAGAAAAATAATGCCTAACATGTTGTATGGGGTAGACAACACCCCGACCTCATTTGGCCCTTGCCACTGTGCTGGAGGAGTAATTATTAACATTTCATTCTCATTTAACAGATGATGAGGTTCATTTTATCAAAGTCAAAGCATCTGAGTTTATTTTTAACTCGGGTTTCTAGACTATAGATTTTTATGTTCATTTCACTGTAACAGACTATTTTTAAGGAGAACCATTGTTACCAGTACACAGGATCACAAGGAACTTCTTGAGAGACCTTGGAAACGTGGTGACAAAATTATCCTCTCAGAGTTAAAGTTTAAGATAGGGACAGGAGGATTAGTGAGGAGACAGGATGGCTCCCAGGACGGTGAGAGTCAGCTGATCTTAATCCGACCACAGATCTTAAATCTAGTTGAAGAAAAAAGAAAAGCAGAGTCACAATGGAGGGAAATGTTGGTATTTTATCCATGCTGTGAGCTAGGAATCACATGTGGCTATCTTAATTGGGTGCTATTAGATAGTTTATTTACGTAACTCCTCTTGTGCTGATGCCTCACTCACCTGGCAGCCTTCAGAGTGTGAACGTGACATCCCACGCGCTGCAGCCCAGGGTAAGAGAATGCCTTGGCTGGGTCAATGTGAGGATTCCACGTTCGTGTGCTGGTAGCGTCTTAATCTCACTGTATAGTAATATCTGAGTAATACAGCTTCCAGGAGATTACTCTTGGTGTGTAGGAGAGACGGAACAGCTCTTGGAGTCTGATCAAGTCAGGTTTCTGAGCCTCTGGAACTGCAGGATAAATCCAAAATTTGGGTAATTTCATTAAGAAAGGGAATAAAATGTTCTTCTGGAAGACCTCTTGGAAGACTAAACCATCTACTGCTTTCTCCTGGCAGCATGTTTTCTTTGCCTGGCAGATGCAAACCTAAATTAGGGCTCACTGCTATTCCTGTAGCCTTGGCCTCGTTCTTGCTAAAGGTCAGTGGTGCAATACATCCAGACCTTATGTCAATTCCTCTCCAAAATAATTAGCTGAACACCCAATCAATTCAGGATCATCACCTAGGAAGGTGAGGAGGAAGGCGGGTTGAGAGAAACGCTGTTCCTCCCATTCAGGTGCCCAATCTTGCAACAGAGAAATAGACTTGTGCATAAGTAATTTTGATAATTTCAAGGGTTTTCTGTGTTCCTAGAATGCATCAGCCAATATAGGGAGTATTTTATATATATTATTTCATTTATTTTTAATAACCTAACCCATGAACAGATGAAAACATGAAGTCTTGAGAAGTAATTTGCTACATGTCACAGAGCTAGTAGGGCAGAATATAGATTTGACCCCCTGAGATATAAGCTGCTGGAAAGACTATAATTGAAGTCCTAAATAGATGAGCGTATAAAGCATGGGCTGAAATTGTTCTCCTAGCAATCTCCATTCATTACCTTATTCTGCTCTGGGAGTTCATAAAAATGAGAGCCCCTAGGCAATGTGAAGAGCACTAACTCCTTCATCAGTAAAAGGGTGACTTGCACAAATTAATGGACTCCAATCTAGAGTTCTAGTCTAATATGAATTAACAGAGAAGGTCTAAGAACCGTTTTCTTTCTTTTTAAAAAAACATTAATTTCTTTTTTGAAACAAGGTGTTACTCTTTCACCCAGGCTGGAGTACAATGACATGATCATAGCTCACCATAACCTTAAAATTTCTGGGCGTAAGGGATCTTCCAGCCTCAGCCTACTGAGTAGCTGGGACTACAGGCACGCACCACCACACTGGGATAATTTTTTTGTATTTATTTTTAGAGATGGGGTCTCGCCATGTTGTCCAGGCCATTCTTAAACTCCTGGGCTCAAGCAGTCCTCCCACTTGGGCCTCCCAAAGTTCTGGGATTACAGGCATGAGCCACTGCACCTGGAAAAACCACTTTCAATATCAAAAATTATAAAGGAAATACACCTTTATCTCAGATAGTGTTGCACACATTGCCTAAACTGTTTTAGCTAGAATTATATCAATCCAGTCTAGTTACACTGAATATCTCATTACTCATCATGAGCTCTGATTAACTGGTATCAGTTTATTGAATGTTAATAAACATATCTTGAGTACTTATCTATTATGTGTAGGGCACTGAACTGTGTTCTATGGATATAGAGACAAAAAAGATGCATTTCCCATTTCAAGAAATGTGTAGCCTAGGAAGAGGGGAGCATAGCTAAATAAGTATTTTAAAACACTTTCTTTCAAATTATAACAATAATACATTCTCGTTGCACACAATTCAAACAGTAGGGACATATTTCTTTTTCAGGTGCTGGAGAGCCATTGAAGGATTTTATGCTAGAACCTCATGTAATAGGATTGGCCTTTGGAAAGATCTTCCCGGCTGCCATGTGGAGGCTGGCCCAGAGCTGCACCATGCGGGAAGCAGGAAGTCTCGTCTCAGAGACCAGCAAGCGGGCCATGGTGTGATTTCAGTCAGGGGTGGGGAGGGCCTGAACTAGGATCGAAGATGCTAACGTGGATTTGAGCGCTCACTGGAAGGGAAAGTATGTGTTGGGTTACTGAAGAGTAGGGAAAATAATACAACTTCGACTTAAGAAATGGACTTTGCTAAACAAATCTTTTCACAAACTGGTCTCCTAGAAAGGGCTCTGAGGGCACAGCTAACCAAACAACTATCCTTTCCAGGCAAGAGTTTCCCCACCAGGTGAATGGTTTGCCATGTTTCCAATTCCAGGAACTAGCTGGGATAACACTTATGCAATGGGAATGCACGAGGCCCACCTCCAGGAGCCTGGCTGGTGGAGAACTTGGCAAGACTGGAGTCCTCTGCGGAGTGGAAACTTCTGCTGCTCTGCTTCAAGGGAACTTTCCTTGGACGGCTGAATTCAGAGGAAGTCAGAACGGGCTGCGTGGAAGGCTGCATGGGTCTGGGCCTGGAGCCACTGGCAAAGAGGAGCCGGGGATGGGTGGGAGAGTACAACAGCACTTCATGAACAAGTCTGTGGTAGAGGAAGCAGAAGACACTATGTTGGTAGGAAACCCTGCTGTCTTTCCCAGGCAGTGGATAAAATGAGGGCTTAGGAGCCAAAATAGCCTGCTCTGTCACTTCAGCACTGTGTGACACTGGCAAAGTCACTTCACTTCTCTGAGACAAGCATCCTTTTATGTAAAATGGAGATACGTGTAGTACTCACCTTTTAGGTCATTGCAAGGATAAGCTATAATGAATGAAAACTGCTCATACTTTGCTCAGCACCTTCTAGAAAGTCAGTAAGTGGTAGTTACTGATTGAAGAGTCTTAACTCTCTAACAAATACAGCTCCCAGATGGTTGGGGAGGTGGAAGGAAGGTAGAAGGCCAACTATCAAATAAAAGGACAAGTAAAGAATACGCTTATAACAATAGAGCCATGCTCACTTTATGCATCTAGGGATCTAGGGTGAATAGAGTTTCTGAATATTTCCAAACCAAATCATTCTTAAAACCTCAAGGAGGTTTCTTATTTACAAGTATCCCAGTGTGAGTCTTTTTGTAAAACTGATGCTACTACTGATGATAATACAGTGCTACCAAATCACCAGAGGCTCTTAGAGGAAAGAGATTATTTGCATATCTTCAGAAACTCTTTGGCACTCTTTCTTATTAAATAGAATTGTTTTTTGAATCCCATATTGGTGTAGTTCTTTATAGATTACCTTGAACTTTTGAGTATATTATCTCATTTGTTCTTTGAGCAATCTAGAATTGCAGATTAAGGTTAGATTCAGGCCCTTGCTTTATAGGTGAGGAAACTGAGGCTCAGAGGGCTAACATGGTTTGCTTAAATAACTCAGCTAGGAAGGAGTGGATTTAGAATCCAAGCCCAGGTCCTCTGACCCTCAATCCAGTGCTTGTTCCTCTCTTCAACTGTTAGCTCTTTCTAGGGACCTGATGGGCTCCCTCTTTTGTGCACACATGTAAAAGGCACGGCATGGAGGACATGCGGGGGTGGCCAGGAGGTAGGAGTTCACCACTGAGCGTGGATGTTTTGTGACAAATGCAAGTATGTAGGATACATGCTCAGACAAGGAGGCTCCCTTTGCTTGCTCTCCACCCTGGCTATGTGGGAGAGAATTCTGGATCACAACCACCACCCTTAGAATACTAAAAACATGTTCTTCAGGCAACAGCCTAAAAGTCCTCCCACCCAACTCATCACAGAATTGTTGGTCTTAGACAAAGAGTTCTTGCAAGAATTAATCAGAACATTCCTCACAAGCCTTCTCTGCTAACTTCATGCTATCTGCTGCCTCTCATCAGCGTCCCATGCCATTAGGTAGGAGCATCCGGGGGACGCAAACGCTACTGCCCCCATGCCATTCAGAAGCGGGACTCGCTTATCCATCAAGGTGGCACCCAGTGCTAATTTAGGCAATTATAGATGATCAGTTCTCAAATTTTTGTGATTGGGTAGCTGGGAAATTCACTCTTACTTTATAAGGCTAAAAAGGACTAAAAAGTTTTCCCACTGGATCTCACCACTGGGTTCTTTCCCAATGGCCCTCCCATTCCTTCACAAAAAGAATGGTCTAGCTTTGAATTCTGGTGCTTTTTATTCCCAAGGAAGTGGGGTTACTTGATTGAGGGTGAACACGGAGGGCTCGCTGAGAAGATGACATCTGAGCTGAGACTTGAGGAAAAAGAAGGAGCTAGCATGTGAATAGCCGAGGGAAGTATGTTCCAGGAATGGGGAACAGGGGCTGCCAAGGCCTTGAGGAGGGTGCGAGTTTGGAGTGCTCAAGGAACAGGAGAAAGTTACTATAGCTGGTCCCTAGTATGTGCTAGGGGAGTGTGGTCTCTAATGAGCCTGGAGGGGCATGTTGGAGGGCTTTCGTTGGCTCACTTGCTAAGTGCGGAGAGCCTCCTTCTCACTAAGATAGACAAACAGAAGAACTTTGCAAACTGAGAAGCACTTTTCTAAGTCTATGTTGTATTCTCATGGTACCATTTCCCCAAGGACTCATGGAATACCCAGATACAAGCATGACTGTGGCTGCTTTATTTTCCCGATTTCCCTGTAGCCCGGCAGGCAAGGGAGCCAGAGCAAGAGCTAGACCAAAAACTTCTGATTTAGCCAGAACCCCTTTCCTGTGGTCATGAGATAATGAAGATGGAGGGCTTGAGAGAGGAGTACAGACAAGGATGTAGCCACTGCCATCTCCCCACAACATTGTCTTAGAAGTGAAAGAGCCAGAGGAAGGGGCTAAGAGAGCTCACCCAGACCCACGACCCCACACCAGGCCCCAAACCGTCTGCAGATGGTCACAGTCCCATCTTTTCAGCATTCCCTGGCACAATGTGTCCTCTGGCCAGTGCACAGCTTCCTTAGCTGTGTCCAGTTTTTTAGAAACACCAAAGATTCCTTTTCCAGCAATTAGGAATGACAGAAGGGAACACCTAAACCGTATTTCTCTTGTAGTTAAGGCTGACTAGGGACTATGTTATCTAAGATGAAAAATACTACTGGTTTGCTTTGCCCTTTTCCCTAGAGCTTATAGTGAAGTAATCTTTTTTGAGCCCTGGCTCATAGGCTGGTGCATGGATCGCACTTAATAATTAAAGGTACATTTTGGAAACACACTAAGCATCTGCCCTGCGGTCTCTCTGAGCCTAGTCCTGTCCCCAGCACTGCCTTAAAGGGGAAACTCACTGTTTGCTTCCGTTTCATGGGTTGGATCTGAGCTACTTGCTATGACCCATTCTGTGCTGTTTTCCATACTACTTTTGTTTCACGCTGCTTCCAAATCCATTGCTTCCGTTTCAATTTCTGGACTTACCCTGCCCTTTGACCCTGAAAATCATCTTTATTTTGTTTGCCACCCCTGGGGTTTCCTCTCAACCCTGAATCTGGTCTCTTTGGTTTGGCCTGTGGCTGGGACCCAACCAGCCTCAGCACTCCCCTGACCCCAGAGATATCTCACTGGGTCTGGCAAGACCCAGGAGCCGTAACTAAGGTAAAGAATAGTACACTTAGCACAACAACCTCCAGGTTCATCCGCGTTCTCAAAAACGACAGGATTTCCTTCTGGGTTTTTTTTTTTTTTTTTTTAGGCTGAATAGTTTACCACTGTGTACATATACCACACTTTCTTCATCCATTTATTTATTGATGGCCACTTAGGTTGTTTCCATATCTCGGCTTTTGTGAATAACGCTGCTTGCTAAAAAGGAGTAGATTTTAAATGTTCTCACCACAAAGAAAGGGTAAGTATGTGAGGTGATGGCTACGTTAACTAGCCTGACTTGATCATTCTGCAATGTGAAATGTGAAAATGTATCAAACATCACGCTGTATTCCATACATATTTACAATTATTTGTAAATTAAAAAAAAATAAAAGAACAAAACAATTGGCCACTCAGTCTGCTCCATTCAATTCGCACTCCAGGGTGTAGTGTCTTCCTCAAGCTCTAAGGAGATCTGTCTACACAACATCCAGGCATACTTTCTGACATTTCCGGGGTACCCAGCACTGTGCTAGGCTAGGGTTTCAAGGAAAAGGGGGTAGGCTTGTCCTCCCTTCTTTAATTCCTGCCTCCTTTTCCCTCCCTCCCTCCCTCCCTCCCTCCCTCCCTCCCTCCCTCCCTTCCAGTAATATAATCTGCCCCACTTCTCTAGGCTTGTGCCCATGGAGGAATTCACTAGGAGACTAAATTCCACTTTCAGGCTGCCTGCAAAACCCCCACTGCTGTCAGGGAGATTTCTGGGCCTTTAATGAGGGGAGAATTTGATCCTAAGACTTCTTGTTAAGATAAAGACCTGGCTGGTTTATTAACTCTATCCAGCTGGGGTACAGACTCACAGAGAAATAATTACACGTTCTCTGCCTAAGAAAGTCAGGGTCTCAGAGAAAACCCGGCCTGGATCTGGTGGCAAAGGGGAGAAGGATTATTCCTTACCCATGTACCAAGAATCATTTCTTGAGAGCCTAAAGCTGGTGGGCCTTTTCCTCTCCAGAAGAGCTTGCTTTCTCTCCTCTCCACGTATCTGGATCTAATCTTAAAGTGCATCCTAGAATATCAGAGTTCATTCATTCAACAAATATTTATTGGATACCTACTGTGTGCCAGAGACTTTGCTAAGCTTTGGGTGGGGATGTGAGTACTTAGAGGACCTCCTGGTCATTAATACCAGGTTATGTAGGAAGAGATTGGGGCCCCAAGGGAAGAAGTCACATATCTGGGACAACAGGTTTAGTGAGGATGTGGGCCCACTCTCACTCCCACAAAATGCTTCCCCTCCACCCTCCCTGTTTTCTCCTGGGAGTTTGACTGTCCTTAGGGCACCTCCGAGTTTTAGCTGTGGGATTGCAAGTTTCCTGAAGGTGGAACCATGCCTGTTACCTCTTGGCTGGCCTTTCAAGCCACTCAGGAATCTCAGTACCTGCACTGACTCATTCAAAAATGTTTGAATATGTATTCAAACACAAATTTTTAGTTCAAGGGCTTAATGCCTGGAAGTTAGTAATAATTTAATGTTTGAATAATTCATAGTAACTGATATTAATAACAGTAACTAAATTCATAGTAACTGATATTAATAACAATAACTAATCTTTACTTAGCCTTCTAGTATGAAAAATATTTTCACACATATCTGCACATTTGCTCTCATGGTTGCCTTGGCATTAAGTATTATTATTTTTTGTTAAGGTGAGGAACTTGAGACTCAGAAAGGACTTTCTTAAATTCTTTCAGCAAATAATGGAATGGAGACTCGAATACTGAGTGTCAACATTGTGACCATCCTATTGTATTGTACTGTCGTGCACAAATAAAACCCCAAAAGTGTGATGCAAGGGTGCAGGTAAACCATCTATTAAAATAGTTGGAATTTGATGAAAGAGATCATGCAAGAGGAAGGATGTAAATTGTCTTAGAGATTCCTGTACTCATGTGTTTATGGCAGCACTGTTCACAATAGCAAATATATGGAATCAACCTAAGTGTCCACCAATGGATGAATGGATAAAGAAAACGTGGTATACATACACAGTAGAACACTATTCAACCATAAAAATGAATAAAATTATATCTTTCACAGCAACACAGATGGAACTGGAGGCCATTATCTTAAGTGAAACAAATCAGACACAGAAAGACAAATACCACATGTTCTCATTTGTAAGTAGGAGATAAATAATGTAGACACATGGACATAGAGTGTGGAATGATGGACACTGGAGACTGGGAAGGGTCTGAAGGTGGGAGGAGGGTGGATGATGAGAAATTACTTAATGGGTACTGATATGGTTTGGCTCTGTGTCCCCACCCAAATCTTACCTTGAATTGTAATAATCCCCACATGTCATGGGAGGGACCTGGTGGGAGGTAATTGAATCATGGGGTTGGTTTTCCCCATGCTGTTCTCATGGTAGTGAATAAGTCTCACAAGATCTGATAGTTTTAAAGGGGAGTTCCCCTGCGTATGCCCTCTTGCCTGTCACCATATAAGATTTGACTTTGCTCCTCCTTTGCCTTCCACCGTGATTGTGAGGCCTCCCCAGTCATGTGGAACTGCAAGTTAATTAAACCTCTTTCTTTTATAAATTACCCAGTCTTGGGTATGTCTTTATAAGCAGCGTGAGAACAGACTAAGAAATGTATAATCTACATTACTGGAGTGATGAATAGCCTAAAGGCCCTGACTTGACAACTACATGATCTATGCATGTAACAAAATTGCACTTGTACCCCATAAATTTATACAAACAAAAATTAAAATAAAACACAGTGAGATACCATTGCACCCTAGCATGATTAAAAATAAAAAGACAAATCATACCAGGGGTTGGCAGAGATGTGGAACCTGGAATTTCCATGCATTGCTAGTGCTAGTGGAGAATGGTATAGCACTTTGGAAACCATTTTTCAGTTTCTTTGAGAATTAAACATACACTTACCATAGGACCTAGCAATCCTAGTCCAAAGCTTTTACTCCGGAGAAAAATGAAAGCATAGAAAAATGAAATAATACCTGTGTATGAGTACTCATGGCAGCTTTACTCACAATAGCTCAAAAGTGGAAACGATCCAAATGCCCATCACCTGGTGATTGGTTAAATACATCGCAGTGCATCCATACAATGGGAAAGATGGCCTTTTAATTAAATGGTGCTGGAACAATTGCATAATAATTTCAATGTGATAAAAAGGAAGGAACTGCTGATACTTGTAACAGCTTTGATGAATCACAAAAACTTGATGCTAAGGGAAGGCAACCAGATACAAAATGATTCTAATAATGATGAACTTCTGGAAAAGGCAAAACTATAGCGGCTGAAATTGGTAAATGGTTGCCTGGGGCTGGCTATAGTAGGGAATTCACTGTAAGGGAGTATCAATGTTACTTTTGGGGGAGGGGAAAGTGAGTTATATCTTGTTTGTGTTGGAGGTTACATTATTGTACATATTTGTCAAAACTCATTGAATTGTATATAAAATTGGTGAATTTTATTGCATTAAATTATATGTCATAAAGCTAATTTTAAAATAAATAAATTGTCTTAGAAGGAGGAACAGTGTTCAGAAGAGAGGTTAATAATTAAATATGTGTGCGTGCATGCTCATGTGTGTAGAGGGGAAAGATGTGTGTGTGTGTGTGTGTGTGTGTGTGTTTAGGCCATTCCAGAAGGAGGCAATAACCTAAGTGGGCCTTGGATGAAGCATGGTATGTTTATTGAATGATGAGTTTGAAGCCCTAAGCTGGAAGGTGTATTCATGAGGCAGGCCAGTGAGCAGGAAGGAGGAAGGAGACAGGCCCAGGGTGGTTTGTGTGGGGAGGATAGGATCCAAATCTCCATTTGGTAATTTACTAGCTGTATGACTTTGGGCAAGTTATTTATCTCAGCTTCTTTCCTCTTCTTTAAAATGAGCATAATACTTAGCTACTCCAAGGTGGTTGCAAGGATTAAATGTCACTATGCATGTCAACAACATAGTTGGCCCATTCCCAGATGATTTTAGGTGTTCAAGATAAATTAGTACTCGCTCTTCAACCATAAAAGGGGCTTTGTGATGCAAAGTCTATAAGGAAGCTTAGCACCAGTCATGAAGCATAAAGGAGTGTGAATAGTTTCCCCGAACTGGAGAGGTTGGTGGTTTGTGAGACGTAAACAAATAATTTTTTGTGTTCACTTTCGTTTGTTCCTTTGTTTTAGAAAACTGTGGTCAAGATAGGTAATAAATCAGAGTCTGGAGGCAGACCAGGCTGGGGGTACTTAAAGGACATATGTGAGAAGAGAAAAATTCTTGTGATGTAGTGGAAGAAGAATGAAGGGGAAAGGTAGGGATAGGGCATGAAACAACAACCATCAACATTTACTGAGTATTTCCTATGTGCCAGGCATTGTTCTAAACGCTTTAAAGCCTGAACTCATTTAACATATCAGATGAATTAGCTTGTTCAGTACTCACATCGCACCTGAGGTGGAAGTTGCTCTTATCCGTATTTGGAAGTAAGGAAACTGAGGCACAGCCAGGTGAAGGTGCAAAGAATGTATGCATCTAACCCAATTCACTTTTAAAATGGATTTTAAAAGTTCTTAAAGAAACATGCTCTCATTATAGAAAATTCGAAAAAGATTTCCATCTCCACTGCTCTCTTGTGTTCAATGTATGTTGGTGTGTTTTCTTTGAGAGTGTTTTAGATGATTTTACTCTCTACTTATATGTAATTGCAATCATAGTGTACATTCATATATATCAGGAGCATATTGCTTCTTGCCTTCATGACTATAGTTTTAAATGGTGGTTTAATATTTCATTAAGTGGGTATACTAGAACTAGTTTTTTCTGCTCATGTGAACACCTTGGGACATGAATCTTTGACAGCCACTCTTATTATGTTTTAAGGATGCATTTCCTGAAGTTGAATTACTGAATGAAATAGAATGGCCAATTTCATGGCTCTTCGTTCATATTGCCAATTTGCTTTTCCCACAGGGTTGAACACATTTATAGTATCCTGAACAACATAGGAGGCTATCAATTTGATTACATCCTTGTCAGCATTGTGTGTTTTTATTTTTAGTTTTTGTGAAATTTATTAGGGAAATATGGTAGACTGTGTGAATTTTAATTTGCATCTTTTTACTTATTATTGGGACTGGTCATTTTCTTTCACATGTGTTCCCTTTTTCATGATTTAATAAACTTTTTGGTGAGTGTAATTTTTTCAAAACAAACATTTGCATGTTAGGATAAATGAAGTACATAATTGGGCGAAGAGGGGGTAAAGTTGCAGAACCAGGAGATTTTGAGTCTAGAAAACCGGAAGAAAGGCCAGCCCCAGCCTTAACAAACAGAGGGGAGGCAGGAGTCATTGGTGGAATACTTGGAACCTGTTTCAATGCTGTCCAGAAAGTGGTAAGCCTTGCTATCCTCTGGATAATATCTTCTTTTTCCTTTTTATTACACAAATAAAATATGTTCATTGCAGGAAAAAAAATAAAAATAAGGACAAAGAAATAAAAATCAGCCATATTTCTACCATTCAAACACAATCCTTTAACATTTCATTATATACTCTCTCCCTCTTTGTATAGAAAACATAACACACATACACCTCTACATAATAGTGTCTCTTTTGAGCTTTTGTCTCTTAGCCATGAAGTTCTTGTTCTTCCTTCCTTCCCTTTCCCTGTCATTCTCTCTCACAGCTCAAATGCCTTTGATCTTGCAGTTGTTTGCACTTCCTTATTCAGAATTGCTTAAGAGACTTGAGACCTCAGGTCACATCTTCAAGGTCCTATGGGAGTTCATATGGAATCTGAACCAAGCCACACAGTTGGCCACAGTTATTTCTGTGTCTTTTTTAAAACCTGATTCTATTTGTTATCAAGTGCTTCTGACTGGCAGAGGGCAACTTGGCTAGATCTGGAAGGACAAACACAAGATAAATCTCATTTGTGTGCTCATAGTCATCGTGGCTTCTTTGAAGAAAATCTATGTAATCTAGTAGATATTCTCCAAAAAAGTGATGAAAAAGTTCATGTTAGACTGATCTCAACACTTCTATTATTGATTTACATTATTAAAAAATTAAAGTTTCAAGGGCAGCTCTCTTCATAGGCTCAATTTATGAAAGGGGAGCCCCATTCTATTCTTAGGGCTCCTTCACTTCTTCTTAGCCTTTAAAAAATTTGGTCGATAGGGATAGATGGGTTCTAACGAGGCTCAGCAGGCCACCAGCCCCTAAATTCCCTGTCAGAGGCAGAATTTTGGATGGAACACTTATGTGGTTATTATATGATAAACTCTTTTACATACATTTAACCTCTCTAGATTCTCCAATCTTTCCAAACTTCAGTTACTGTATCTGTAAAATTAGAAATAATAATGCCTATTTTGCCAATTTGCCATGGGAACAAATGGTATAGAGAAGGTAAAAGCTTAGTTCAGGAAATGGCTCAAAGAAGGCACCTGATATATGGCAGCTCTTATTACATAAGGGGCTGCAATGGTGATTTCACCCTAGCACTGATCATGACCTGCAGTTGTGTTGGAAGCTCCTCTGGGAGGACAGCCTACAAAGTACGCAAGATGATTTACACAGGCCATCCCATTTAATCCATCCACCATCCTACGAGATAAACTATTTACCCTCCATTTTATGGATTCATTTATTCATTCAACAAATATTTATAAAGCACCTCCTGCGTGCCAGGCACTATTTTAGAATGTTGGAGACACAGATGCTGGTGAACAGAGCAAAGCCCCTGTTCTTATGGAGCTTACATTCAGGTTGAAGGAGACAGGCAACAAGTTTAAGTGAATGACTATTTCAGGGTGTGGTAAGATTATGAGGGAGGAGAGAGCAGGATATGGAGGATAGCAGGGCAGAACAGGGGGAGGTCACTATTACATAGTTTCATCTGTTTCTGTGAAAGGGGGATCAGAGAAAGCCTCCAGTGGTGTGAATCTGTGCAGAGACCTGCAACAAGTGAGAGAGTAAGCCACGCTGATGACCTGCAGAGGCACGCTCCGGGCAGCAGGCCCTGCACCTACAAGGGCTCGGAGGTGGGAACGCACTGGTTGGAGGCACAAGGAGGGCAGTGTGGTTGGGATGGAGTGAGTGAGAGGGAGTGCAGTGGGAGAAGAGGTGAGGGAAGAAGTACTGGCTGTGGGAGAAAATATTTAGTAGGGCCCTGCCGGGCACTGTGAGTACTTTAGCTTTTACTGAGGGAAATAGGAAGTAGAGAAGTGACACGTGATCTGACTTTGCAAAGTATCACTATGGCTGCTGCATGAGTAAAGTCTTTAAGGGTGAGAGTGTGGAAGCAGGAAGACCAGCGAGGTGAGTGTTGTAGTAATCCAAGCAAGGGATAATGGGAATGTGGATCTCGGTGCTAATGGGGTGGATAGCACAAAGAGAACTGGCAGGCTTTGTTGATGGACTTGGAAGGTGGGGGTGTAAATACAATATGATGGTTTTAGACCTGAGTAACTGGTGGCATAGGAGTTACCATTTTCTAAGATGGGGAACACAGGGTGGAGCAGGAGTCAAGAGGTTGGTTGGGGTGTGTTAAATTTGAGATGTCTATAGATGGTCCAGTTGAGATGTTAGGTATGTACTTCAATATTAGAGCCTAGGGTTTTGGGGAGAGGTCTGGGCTAGATAAACATTTGGAAGCCTTTGGCATATAACTAGTATTTGTCATATAAATAATATTTAAGGCCATGGGTAACATCGCCAAGGAAATGAGTACAGACAGAACACAGAAGTGGTCCGAGAACTAAACTGGCAGCATTTCAACATGGCACAGGTGAGGGAAACCTACGACCCATGAGAAAATCAAAGCAAGGGGAGTCAAGCCATTTGCTTCACAGCAAGTAGCAGAGATGGAAATCCAAGCTCTATGGGTCTGACTCTGAAGTCTGTGTTATTAACCCCTGAGCAACACTCCAAATGCTGGAGCAAAGAGGTCTTTTCCTGGAGACATAAAACATAGGTGGCTTGCCAGTCTCACCTCTCAATACGCCAGGATTGCAAGCTAAGCCCTCAGGTTTGAGCAAATAAGATACTTCAGTTGCTGGTAGAACCAGACTACATCCATCAGTTCCACCTGGTGCAGTACTCAGGGATCTCCAGGGAGCAAGAAAGGTCTAGTAATTAAGAAAGATTCCTTTCCTGAGCTGCACTGGGTCACAGTGACTGTCAGGGTTGAAAGATTGATGGCTTAATAAAGACCACCTGAAAAGGCAATTGACCAGCCAGGGAAAAACAATCATTGCCACCCACCCACCCACTACCGGCAGAGTCTCCAGCGAATCCCACCATGAAAGCAGAGCTGCTTGGAACTATCTACACTCATTATCAGGATTGTTTGAACAACCCTCAAACAAGCATAAGATGCATTCCTTCCTGAACTGGTAGTCTACTCTCTGCCCATTTACTCGACTAGATATGTCACGATAAATAAGCAGGTCCCCTGCTCTTAGGAGTTCAGAATATTGCAGAGGCCATGATTATATTCAAGATTCTGAATAAGCCAAGCCCCCCATTTAAAAATACTGCGTGTATGTATGTTTTAATCTTTTAAAACCTCACTTCTATAATGGTATGGTGATTTAGAGCCCAGCATGTAGTAAATATTCAATAGGTGATTCACTGAATTTGAAGCATGTGTGGAGTCATAGAGAAAGGGCCCAGAATCAAGAATTAGGAGACCTGACTGGGCGTGGTGGCTCACACCTGTAATCCCAGCACTTTGGGAGGCTAAGGCAGGTGTATCACTGGAGATCAGGAGTTCAAGATCAGCCTGGCCAACATGGTAAAACCCCATCTCTACTAAAAATACAAAAATTAGCAGGTGTGGTGGTGCGCACCTGTAGTCTCACCTACTCTGGAGGCTGAGGCAGGGGAATTGCTTTAACTTGGGAGGCAGAAGTTGCAGTGAGCGGAGATCTCGACACTGTACTCCAGCCTGGGTGACAGAGTGAGACTCCATCTCCAAAAAATTAAAAAGAATAAGGAGACCAGCATTGCAGCTACAGCTTTGCCAAAAACAAAACAAAACAAACAAAAAAAATGGTCTTGTAGCTTTAGACAGATCCCTCCCTCTTTCTTCTTCTCTGGATTTTAGTTTGCCCATCTGTCAAAAATGGTTGAATTAAATTATCCTTGGAGATATTTTAGATCTAAGATTATAATTTGTCTAAAGTTCTAAAAGCCTCAGTTAAAAAAATAGTCCCCTTCCTAAAATGCTACTAAATGTCAAGATGTGCTTTTCATAGCACAGGTGTTCCAGAGGATTTAGGAAACCGAAGCAGATGCATGCTTGCTGTGTGAAAACGGCCATCTTCTTTGTGGAACCGGCCCCTACCCCAGTATTCCACAGATTCTAATTGCTCAGCAGTTCAGCTTGATGGAACACTTGGCTGGGCAGTTTCCAGGAAACTTAGCCCAGGTCATTCTCTATGGCAGCCCAACAGTGGCAAGGTGGAAAATATATGAGCTACCTTTGCCCATTTCAGTGCCTGCCAGAAGCAGTGCATATGTTGGCCAGGAATATGGCAACTGTGGAGCTTCCTCATGCTTTGATCCAGATGAAGGATGGATCTGTGGGTGCCCCAACCCAGAACTGGGGCAGCTGGTATGCACGTTGCAAAAAGAAAAGGTGCTTTTTTCACTGGATACCTCTTGAAAGAGAAATTGCCATGTATTGGCTTTAAGTTTAGGAAGTCCCTTTTGGGGAGCTTCCAGTGCAGAATTTTCCTAAGGGAGAGAGTCCAGTGAATTTTCATCCTTAGTGCCACCATATTAGTTCTAGCTCTGGCTTTTTTCTCAGCAGAACCATTATATAGCCTCCTTTTTAAGTGAGGATCTGCCTTCAGTCTCCTTCCAATTCATTTTCTATAAAGGAACTATTAGTAGAGTTACCGTTAAGAAAAAAAACAAATAAATAAAAGGGAACTGAAAATTCCCCAAACAAATTGGGTCATGCTACTGCCCTGCTAATGAGGCCTCCAAAGGCTCCCATGGCACTTAGCAATGATCCAGACACCCACCATGGCTTGCAAGCCCAAGTGGCTTCATCTGTCTCCCCTTCTGAGCTCTTGTTAAATTGCGTCATTTTCCTTTCACTCATTAATTTCATCCACTTTGGGTTTTCTGAGTTTGCCACATTTTTACCCATCTCAGAGGCTTGCCCGATCTTTTCTCTCTGCTGGGGCTACTCTTCTCTCTCCCATTCCTTTCTCCTTCCTCTGATTAAGTTTGCCTCTGAAAGTGTTTCCCTGGTCACTTTATCTAAAGTTAAAGCTCTCACTATTTTTCTGGCTCAGCTCCTTATACATCAAAATGTGCAAATGTTTTATTTATGTGTTTTTAGTCCCCCTACCACTCCTACCAGGTTCTAAATGCTCAACTTCAGGAAAGCAGAAACCATTTCTACATTATTTACTGTTGTCTCTATCACCAGGGCCTCCCTCAGTGCCAAGCACATAGTAGATACTCAGTGAATGTTTGCTAAATGACCGATCTGGTTCTGATCAACTTCCTAACATCAACTCCCATCCCAACCCACATACACTTAACTATGTCCGAGTCTTGAAGCTTCTGCCAGGTGCAGCACTCTTCCTGGCTGCTGCTCGTTTGCCTGTACTGTTCCCTTGCCAGAAGTATCCTTCTCCCCTATTTTCCTCCTGAAAAACAAACTCATCTTTCAAGACTCAGTTCAAATACTATCTTCTCTTTGGTGCTTGTTCCCATCTTTCTTGGCAAAATTAAAAGCATCTGTCCCATGATCTGTGCACACCCAAATTGCAGCCTTTGCCATTCTTGCATGGTCCTGATCTGTTTTCATATCTACTTCCCCCACTGCACTGACCTCTTAGAAACAAGAACAATATCCAACTTACCTTATACCCCTACTTCTTAACAGTGTTTGTTGAATAGTCAACATTTGATGAATGTCTGTGGAGATAATACATACCTTAATAAATAAAGGAGCTTTCTTTGTGAAATTTCAGTATGTTGAGTCTTCCTATCTGAGAAACCCATATGTGTATACCTGCTGTTTGCATATTTCCTGTTAGAAATTTTCTCCGGGGTTCCTGGTTCAGGGAGACCATCTCTCTGTTTTGTGTCTTCTAGGATTAAGCAGTTGGTTTGGTTTAGAAAACAGAGTTTGCTGTTACCTGCTTTAAAAGCAATCTAGCAGGTAACAAAAGTCCCCTGGGAGAAATCAGGTTGCTATTGAGGGCATAGCTCCACTCACAAATATTTCATTTGCTGGTCTACCTACCTGTGGAACTGTTTGTTAAGGATTCATTCATTCATCCACAGACTCATTCATTCATTCATTCACTTTCCATTGTTCCCATGCCAGGCATTGTGTTGGTGCTGTGGTTACAGAGATACAAGAGGTAGAGTGATGGTCCTGTTCCTTGTGGATGAGGAAGCACAGACAGATAAATAGTGTAGTGGGATCAGTGTTCTGGTTGGGGCTGTGTGGGCAAAGTCATGTGGCAGCAGAGGGAGTTAAGGAACATGCAGGGGCTCTTTATGCTGACTTCTGATACATGATAGAATTATTTGGTGGATAACGGAGGTAAGAAAGAGAAGAAAGAAAGAAGATGGGGGGAACAGCATCCACAAAGGCATGAAACAAGGTAGTGCGTGTGCTTGAGAAATGGCAAGGAGTTTGTAATTAACTGTCTTCAGAGCTTTGTTACTCAACGTTTGATAAGTGGACCAGCAGCATTGACTTTGCCTGGACACTTGCCAGAACAGCAGAATCTGGTGTTCTCCTCTGGCTCAACTAAATCAGAATCTACATGGTAATAAGATCCCCAGGTAGTTCCTGTGCACCTTGATGTTTCAGAAAAACTAGGCAAGAGGCATTTTTCAAACTCTAGCACACATCAAATCCCATGCAAGGTTTGTTAAAAAACAATAACAATAACAACCTCCACAATAAAAACAGATCACTGGGCTCCACGTCAGTTTCTGAATCAGTAGCTCTGGATGGGGCCTGAGAGTGCACATTTCTCTAAAGTTCACAAGTGATGCTGATGCTGCTGGTCCAGGCACCACACTTTGAGAACCACTGTGTATAGTAGAATGGGTAATTTCTGGAAAATGAACATGGGAAGGTAGCTGGATTCAAATCCTGAAGGACCTTGAGTGCAGAAGAGTTTGCACTTTGCCCTGGAGTGCTGAGGACCACTGTGGAGTTTTCACACAGGACAGTGACATGGTCACTCCTTTATGTTGGGAAGATCTCCCTGGCAACATGCGGAGGATGGTTGGGATGACTGTCACTATATTCCAGGTGAAGCTGATGGATTTCCAACCAAGTCAGGGGCAATAGAGATGGCTTCAAGATAAATTAGGGGGCCAGAATCTACAGGATTCAGTGGCACTAGAGATGGCTTCAAGATAAATTATGGGGTCAGAAGCTATAAGAGTCCGATTGGTCGAATATGAGGGTGGGAGGCACACCCCTGGTCTCTGGAGACCTGGGTGCTGGAGGACATCCTGTTGCTTTTTCCCTCTTGTGGCTGTCACCCTTTTAGGTCCAGAAAGCCATCCCACTTTATTTGCCTTATCTGCACAAGTCTGCCTCTGGCTCCATCTGACAGGCTTCAGCCTGCAGTGTTTGCAGAAAGGGATGCAGTAAACCATTCAGAAATAGGATTTATTAATGGGAGGCATGTAATTACTGCCAGACACAGCAATCTGAAGAGTTTATGGCTGAAATGTTTGGTGTCATTCATTAAAACAAAGTGGGCTCTTGGCATGGACGCTGTCACCCTGTGACCAGATCCATCTGTTTCTGTGAAAGCTCCTCCCCTCCCGGGTCTGCTAGTTGAGCCTGGCTGAAGGGACAGAGCCAGGCAAATCACCAAGGCAGGGTGTTCGGTACTGGCAGTGGGCCTTGCTGGAAGTCCTTTAAGGAACAGGTCCTGGTTTCAGGGCAGAGTTCCCAGAGGGGATCATTGCCTGTCTGCATTTGTCTCCTGAACCTCTGATCCCATAGTAACATGTTGGCAGACCTATTATTAACAATGATCTCTCACATTTATAACTCCTCCAAAGTCTTTCTCCCTGTTATTTTGCTTCTCACCAGCCTCTCACAGAACCTATGATGCAGATGGCAGAGGGTAGCATGGCCTCTTGACAAATGAAAAACTGAGGCCCAGAGAAACTGGGTGAGTCCCCGAAAGTCATACAGACAAAGGAGCATGCTTGAACTGAGGTCCCGCAAAGTCGTGCTCGAAATCCCAGCTCAGTGATGAGAGTGCTGGTTTGTCTCGAGGACAGACCTAGCTGTCAGAGGCACTGCTGCTGCAGGACTTGAGTTCAAACAAAGGATTTCTTTTGACTAGCACTATGAACTTGGGAGAGCTGCTCTGAGCATCAGTTTCCTCAAGTATAAAATGGGGGAGAGGGAAATATGTGACCTTCTTTACAGGGTGTTGTGAGGGTTAAATGCCCTTGCAGGGTTTGGTGCTGGTCGTCCACTTTCCCCTGACTTGTGGCCCTCTCTGGGCCTCACAGAAAACCCTGAACTATTCAGGATAGATATGTTGGTGCTCAGATTAGATAATGGAGGGATATGCTTTGGAAAATCCTTGTACAGCATTCAAATGTGAGGTAATAATAGGAAAATGGATCTGCTACCATCCTGCCAAGAAACCAGCAACTTTTGAGACAAAAAGCAGACCTGAAATCTAGAATCCTCATCATCATGATTGGTTTTGGACAGAGGAATTTTTCTGCCTTTTCAAACATTTATCTCAAAAGTTATTTTATTTTGAGGACTGAAGAGAATGCCTATGAAGCACAATGTGAAACCCATAGTAGGCTATGGATATCTGGCAGGTTGTACTAGGTTGGTGCAAAAGTAGTTGCAGTTTTTGCCATTACTTTCAATGGCAAGTACTAATTGAAAGTAATGGCAGTAAATGCTTAGTACCCTAATCAGGATATTATTCCATTCAATGGTAAGCTCTTCCCAGGGGACTGACATCTTATTTATCTTAGTATTCTCTAGTGTCTAGCACAGGGTCTGACATATGGTAGGTGCTTAACAATTATTTAAACTGAATCAAATGAGATTCTCTCATATTCTATGGACTCTTTGAAAACAGAGCCTATGTTTTACCCATTTCTCTCTTTCCAGAACTAAGATTAGCGTCTGGCCCAGAGTAGGTACTTAATAAATTCAGGTTGGGTTGAAATAAAGCACTGTGAAAAATAAGGTAGATTCGCTTAATGTTTGCCCTGAACCATGTGGGACCCAGGGCTCCAGGTAGGAAAGGAGTCTGGAATTTGTAGCCTGAGTAGGTACCAGTCAAATGACACGCTCACTTCAAAGGCACGTGGTGGGGAGGGAAGGGGATGTGGTTTCCCAAATGCCTTTTTGGCTGGGTGAAAGCCTCAGTTGGCGGCAAGAGCCAGGTCGGGGGAGGTTGGCAGCATAGAGAAGATGGCGACGGCAGCCAGGACTGCCAAGGCAGGAACGCGTCAGAGGAGAGGAAGCAACTCAGATGGAGACGAAAGGTGCTTAAAATCTTCCCCTCTCTGCATCTGCAGGAACAGACGTGGCAGCAGTGTACACGCTGGAAGGAAAACAGGCTTTGCAGTCAAATAAATCTGCAGATCCTCTCAGTGCAAGCCAGGGCTAGGGGGTCATGAATGTCATGTTTTATTTTTCTGAATCTCCATTTCCTCATCTGAAAAAAATGGGATCAGTGATTCTTACCTTACAGGGTTGTTGTGGGTATCAAAAGAGTGTTTCGTAAGTAATAAAACAGCCATTTATTAAGCACCTGCTCTCTACTAGGTACTGAGCCTAGTAGCTGTATGGATTTAATTAGTAATCCCCTAATCATCCTGCAAGGTAGTGATGATCATCTCTAGTCTCCACTTCCGAGCCGAGGAATCCGAAGTTCAGAGACATTGAGCAATTTGCTCAAGTAGTACAGCCAGAATTCCAACCAAGTTCTTTCAGTAAAGGTTACCATATGAATACGGACATGATTATTAAATTTTATAAATCTTTGTCAAGTCTCAAATTCTCCCAGAGCAGCAGGGTTCCTTCATTATCAGTGCTTTGTCTCTCCCAACTTCCCCCAACTTTTTGTTTTTTTAAACTAACCCTTTGGCTAACCTGGCAATCTATGAAAGAGGGATTCCACTAAGTGATTTAAAGATGATTCCACTCTCTTTGTCCTGTTGCTCTTCGGCTTCAGTGGGACATGGATCAGGAAATTATTTCTATGTGTTTATATGAGGAAAGAGGAAAAGCTGCTGAGAGTTAAACTTTTAGACAATCCAACAGAATCTGAAATATCAAAAACTATCCTTCTAGAACAAAACTATCAACTCTTTCAACAGTTTTTGAATCTTTCTTTGAAGCTAAAAGGTAAGGAAAGCAAATTAACTTTTATTGAAATGCATCATGTGCCTGTGTCTTGATGTACTATCTTCTCAGTTCCTCCCAGTAACCCCGTATGGTAGGTATCATTAGATCCATTCTTCCACATAAGGATGCTCAGAAAGGTAAACATTTGTCTGAGATCATACAATGATTTGGCAGCAAAGCCAAGATTCAAACCTCAGCCTGCTTGGTCCTAAAGGCCAGGCTTTTTTTCTTCTTCTTCTTCTCTCTGCTTCTGAGTCTGCAGTCTCCTGAGGGGAGCAGTTGTTTCCTCTTTCTTTAAGGAGTCCAGTCCATCCTTTTGTCCTGGATAGCCCCAGAGAGATCCTGCATCTTCAGAGGAAAAAGGACTTTTCACTTTAAGATGGCTTGGGACCACCAAAGGTCTTTAGCAGAAAATGCAAGCAAGCACCCTATTGGAAGGTTCTTTTAATGAAATGAACACCGGCTGGATGGTTCTATTTTCGGATGTGGGCTCAGACAGTAGGAGCAGCAGTATCTTTTCTTTTCTTTTTCTTTTTTTTGACAGGATGGGCTGGGGTTGGGGTAGGAGGGAGCAAGAATTAGAGAAGGGGAACTCCTTTCTGTTCATCTAACTCAAAGTGAGTATTATGGATTTAAATAACCCATGTGCAGTTCCTATTACTTAGTGGTTTTACTCAGATCCAGGCTACTACAGGTGAAAGACGTTCTATCTGTCCTGTGTTTAATTTTTAATACAGTCTGGAATTGCTTTTGTAGAAAAATCCAAACACGCTACCAAACACTTAGTTTGCATGCCATCCTCAAGACTCTCCTTCTGGGGTAGTGGAAAGCTCACAGGCTTTGGGGATCATGAGGCATGAGTCTGACCTTCTGCCATGCCACTGATCTGTGTGGCTTTGGGGAAGCCGTCTAACATCTCTGACCTTAGGCCCCTCATCTGTAAAATGAGTACAATCTTGCCTGCTTTTTAAGGTTGTCATCATTGCAAAGTGCTTGATGCTTGGCAGACACTCATTAAACATTAGTTACTTTTTCTCCCTGTATCTCAAAGTGCAAATTCTTTATCTTTATTCTCTTAGGTCGAGAAGGGCAAGAGTGATGACCTGTACTTTTAGGACAGCTTGGATCCACTCAGATTGTTGGCAGGGACTATTGGCTGTGGCTTAAGGCTTAAGCCAATGCCCATTATGTCATTATGGAGCCTGCAAAAGTGATTACTAATGTTACTTTTCCAGTTCACTGCAGAGCAGAGGGGAGAGTTTTTCACACTGCTGGCGTTTTGTTGGAGCACAAAGATACGAATCACAGATGGCTTCCTCGGCAGATGTGGCCCTGTAGAACTGCAGTGCTGGTTTATAAGGGGTTTAATGAAAACCTGGCACCCTTCCAGACTTGAATCAATCCTCTGGGGTCTCAACTTATGCACGTACAGACCAATCTGCAAATGTGCACCATTATTGATGGTGTGGGGAATGCTGGGGTGAAAAGTTTTTACCTGAGAAACAAAGCCAAACCTATCTGGCCAAGTTCACAGGCTTGGGCCTGGGAGATGGAACAGTGCCGTGGAAGGGAAGTTGGTAGGAGGAGAGTGGCTGCAGCTGGAGGATGTCCAGATGGCCGCTGCCCAGCTGGGGGTGATCTGGGCTCAGGGTAGAACGATGGTTTTACCAGCTGTTTCGGGCTCACAGTATTTTCTTCCTTGCCATGGCTAACAAGAGTGAGCAGGACTCACAAGTGGGAGATGTGGAATTTCGAAATAGTTTCTATCTAGTTCATATTATGGACTGGAACTGAACTTGCATATTGTTGCCTCTGCTTGAAGTGTTCTTCAAATGGTCAACTTGCTATTTCTCATCTGTTTTATTTTGGCTTCAGTGTCATTCCTTGGCAAACACTTTCTTGATCACTTCCCTGAAATAATCTCCAAGTTCTTTGCCATATTCTATCTTAGTTGTGCATTTGTTCATAGTAGATTACAATTTATTTGCCTATTTGCTTGCTGTTTTGGTCCTTTACTAAAATATAAGCTCTTTGAAGGTAGGAAGTCTGTTCATCTTGTTAACCAATGCAGCCAAGTGCCTAGTGGAGTACCTGGAACATAGTAGACATTCAATAAATATTGTTGGATGGATGAATACATATTGTGACAAGAATAAGGTAAATCAATCTTTATAGCTTAAAGCCACCACTTACAAGCTGTATAACTGTCCAACTTACTTAATCTTTCTTAGTCTCAGATTCTTTATCTGTAAAAAAAAAAAAGATGACCGGGCACGGTGGCTCATGCCTATAATCCCAGCACTTTGGGAGGCTGAGGCGGGTGGATCACCTGAGGTCTGGAGTTCGAGACCAGCCTGACCAACATGGCGAAATCCCATCTCTACTAGCAATACAAATTAGCCAGGCGTGTTGGCGGGTGCCTGTAATACCAGCTATTTGGGAGACTGAAGCAGGAGAATCGCTTGAACCTGGTAGGGGGCGGAGGTGGCAGTCAGCCGAGATCGTGCCACTGCACTCCAGCCTGGGCAACAAGAGCAAAACTCCATGTTTAAAAAAAAAAAAAAAAAAAAAAAAGATATAATAGAGGGTAGCTGTTTGTGTAGAATAGTGTCTAGAAATAAGAAATGGTCAATAAAGCCATTATTATGCAGTTATTGAAGAATTAAGTTAACCACCAACAAATGTTTATCAATATTTCTATTCTAATATCTATTGAGAATCTAGTATATGCTATGCCCCCATGCCAAGCACTTTTACATGCATTATCTTATGTTATTCCTCTCAACCTTGTGAGATATTCTTCCCATTTTAGAACAAAGGAAATAGAGAGATGAAGTGGTTTGAACAAGCTTACATAGCTACTCAGTGGCAGAGGCAGTATTAACTCCATTTCTATTTTTAAAGCCATAATTTCCCCCCATAATTCCAGGCTGCTTCCTATTAACACTCACTCTGGATAAATAAACATAAGGAAGCCACATTCTCTGTCCTCTGGGGGCTCTGGTTTAGGTGATAAGACATATGTAAGAGTAAAATGAACACTAATAAAAACCAGTTTTTTTTTTTGCTGCTTTGAAGTTTACAAAGCTTGTCCCAATATTTACAATACATTCAAGTTTTAAAAGATTATTATCCAGGATATATAAATAATTCATACAAGTCAGTAAGAAAAAGACAAACAATGGAAAAATCTACAGATTATGAACAGGCAATTGGAATGGCCAATAATCATATATAAAGATGTTTGACATTATGAGCTGTTGGGGAAATTCAAATGAGAACAGTAAGACACTATTTCCCATTGTCGGATAGGCAGAAATAACAGTCTGAGATACCCAATGTTGAGGAGGATAAGGAGACATGAGAACTATCATACCATGTTGGTGGGACTCTAAGTTGGTAAACCAGTTTGGGGAGCAATTGGCAATACATATAGGGCTTCCTCTATGAGGTAATGGCTTAGAGAAACTTTTGCATATGTGCCAAAGGAGATGTGCAATAATGTTCAGTGTTAGCATTGCATATAATAGTGAAATATTGGAAATAATCTAAAAGTACATTAATAGAGAAATGGATAAATAGATTGTTTTTTAGAGAGAACATAAAATAACAAAAAAATATAAAATAGCAACTAAAAGAATAAATTAGAGCTACATTTAGCATTATGATAAATCACTAAAACACTATTGAATAAAAAAGACCAAGTTGCAGAAAGGCACAGAAAATATATCATTTACGTGTATTTAAAAACATGCAGACTGGCCAGGCCCAGTGGCTCAGGCCTGTAATCCCAGCAGTTTGGGAGGCCAAGGCAGGCGGATCACCTGAGGTCAGAAGTTCGAGAGCAGCCTGACCAACATGGAGAAACCCAGTCTGTACTAAAATACAACAAAATTAGCCGGGCGTGGTGGTGCATGCCTGTAATCCCAGCTACTGAGAAGGCTGAGGCAGGAGACTCTCTTGAACCTGGCAGGTGGAGGTTGCGGTGAACCGAGATGGTGCCATTGCACTCCAGCCTGGGCAACGAGAGTGGAACTCTGTCTCAAAAAATAAATATATAAACAAATAAAAAATAAAAAATAAAACCGTGCAGGCCGGGAGCAGTGGCTCAACGTCTGTAATCCAGCACTTTGGGAAGCCGAGGTGGGTGGATAACGAGGTCAGGAGATTAATACCACCCTGGCTAACACGGTGAAACCCCGTCTCTACTAAAAATAAAAATAAATAAATAAATAAATAAAATAATAAAAAAATTATCTGGCATAGCGGCACATGCTTGTAGTCCCAGCTACTCGGAGAATCGCTTGGACCCGGGAGGCGGAGGTTGCAGTGAGCCGAGATCGCGCCACTACACTCCAGCCTGGGCCGCAGAGCGAGACTCCGTCTCAAAAAAAAAAAAAAAAAAACAAAACCATGCAAAACATGTTTTCACTTATAAGTGGGAGCTGAACAATGAGAGCACATGGACACAGGGAGGGGAATGACACACACTAGATAGAGCCTGTTGCGGGAGGGCAGGGAGGTGGGGGAGCATTAGGAAAATAGCTAAGGCATGAGGAGCTCAATACCTAGGTGAGGAGTTGGTAGGTGCAGCAAACCACCATGGCGCATGTTTACCTATGTAATCTGCACATCCTGCACATGTACCCTGGAACTTAAAATAATATTTAAAAAACATGCAAAACAATGCCACAAGTTTAAAATTAATTCTTTATGTACCATAAAGATCTGGTAAGGAAGAATACATGCTTCTAGACGGTAATAATTACTTCTAGGCAAGAGGTAGGGAAAGCTTGTTGAAGGAACTTCCATGGATCTTGAACTACATGTTTTAATTTAAAAAAAAATCTGAAGTAAGCATGGCAAAATATTAACATTGTTAGATCCAGGTGGCGCATTCAGTGCGTTTGTTATACTTGTCTTTGAACTCTTCTGTGTGCGGGGGAATATTTTCTGTATGTATGGGATATACACATACAAACACCTCACTAACCCAGAGCGTCTTCCCCAAACCTTATCTAGTTTGGTCCTCATTAAGGTCTTGGAAGCAGCAATGAAGGAGAAGACGTTAAACTCTCGAGTTTCATTCTGTGCCTCTCCTGACACCTGCTTTTGTTTTGCTGATTGGGAATGCTGGTCAGGTGGAGTAGAGATGAACTGATTTTCATTAGAAAGGGTCTGCAGCTATGGTGAGGATGGGGTGGGGTCAGGGAAAAGTGGGAGAGAATCAGGAGGGCAAAGGTGTCAAAGTTCTGAGAAAAAGCTGAGGAAACCAAGGTTTGGAGAAGGAGAGTAATAAATCAAATGTCCTATAGGGATAGAGCTGGAATCTGCTCCTGGTTACCTAACCTCATATTTAAGTCAAAGGCAAGTGTATGCTAGGGACAGGAACATGGGCACGGAATTTGGACTGATCTTGGACAGATCACAGCTTTGCTTTTTAGTATCTGTGTGGCCTCACACAGCCCACCTAACTCTCTGAGCTTGGGTCACTATTACCTCTCTTAGAGTGTCACTGGGAGAACGAATAACGTAATATGTACAAAGGCTACATAGTGGGACTGGCACTATCAGCATTTTACTCCAGAAAGAATAGTTATTACCACCAGCAGCAGCATCATTCCAATTTGTGTCAGCTATTTCTCAATAACTTGTTCTTTTACCCTCTTTCCTTCATTCCCCAGCCCAAACTGGGACAGTTTCCTATGGGTGAGAATTTGGCTTATCTCTGTCCAAGAATTGGTCTCAGCATTCCAATAAAATCTACCAAACCCAGAGACAAGCCGAAAGATCACCTCCTTTTCTCTGGAGTCCTTCCTCCTATGAGTGCAGTCTGAGGTCTCATCGATTTTGGGATCAGCCAAATCATATATTACTATTCCTATCAACTAAAGCCCTTGAATCTTTTAATATGACTTAAAATTTGCCCGCCCTATACAGTTGGATTTTCTAACTCAAATGAAGAATCTTGATTAGAAAAAGGGGAAAAGACCAAGGTATTTAAAAAGAACTTAGTACTATGGAGGAAGTAAAATTGCTCTTATTTGTGAGTATTTAAGACAAGCCTATTTTTGCTCCTTTTGGAGTTCTATGACATTGAAACTTGAAGATCATAGGCTGCCCTGCCTAGGGAGTAGCCGTTCTTTTATTCTTTTACTTTCTTAATAATCTTGCTTTCACTCAAAAAAAAGAAAAAACAAACAAACAAAACAAAACAAAACTTGAAGACCATAGAGCTGAACTCAATATTCCTCCTTTTCCTCCTTTTCCTAGTAGTAATTACTTCAAAGAACAACTTCCTTCTTTCCTACTTTTAATTTTATATTTATTATCATGATCTTATGGGTTCTTCTTTCTTCCTTATTCTTAAGTGTACTATGAATTATTATCACCATTATCTTTTTGATTTCCCAATTGATTTGACCAGTGCGAATTCCTTCAAACCAATTCCTATGTTTTTTTGATATTTTGCCATCAATCTTTGAGTACCTCTTTGTTTTCTGACAAGATGTTCTCGACTTACCTTATATTTTCTTTGCCCCAGAGCCAAAGTCAGCTATTTCTCTAAGAAGCAGTGGTTCTTTTTAGTGGAGAATGATATTTAGAAATCAAGATTTAGACATAATATGTGCTCTCTGCTACTGGGTTATCATTGCTTCTGGGCCCTTTCATTACAGAGCTAGAATAAATAAATGTATGTGTATGTATTTCTGTCTCTTTCTTCATCTATTGGAGTCTCTGATGGTTAGTTTTATATGTCAGCTTGGATGGATCACAGTGCCCAAATATTTGGTTAAACATTATTCTGGATGTTACTGTGAGGATGTTTTTGGATGAGATTAACATTGAAATCTGTAAACTTTAAGTGAAGCGGATTACCCTCCTTAATGTGAATGGGCCTCATCCAATCAGTTGAAGGCCTGAATAGAACAAAAGACTTATGTCCCCGAAGCAAGAGGGAACTCTTCAGCAGATGGCCTTCAATCTTAAACTGCAACATCGGCTCTTCTCTGGATCTCTATCCTGCTGGCCAACCCTGCATATTTTGGACTTGGGAGCCTCCATAATCCTATACACCAATTCCTTGAATAAATCTCTCTCTGTATATTTGTGTGTGTGTGTGTGTGTGTGTGAGTATACAAATCCTAATGGTTCTGTTTCTAATTAAGAATCCTGATTAATACAGAGTCTGATAACTCCAATTACAATACAATACTGTGTTCTTGCTCACCTTCCTCATTGACATTTACATCTCCCTTTTTTTACAGTGAGAATCATAGTTTCCAATTAAAGTCAATATAGTTACTCATTTTTTTGTCCTAGTCCAAATATATATAACAAGACAACTGTCTTAGAATCTTCAAAACTGTCACTATCATGAAAGAAAACAAGTAAAAAGGCAGGAGAAATGTTCTGTGTTAGATAAAACTAAGGAGATCTGGCAGCCAAATGCAATGTGTGATACTTGTTTGGATTCTGAACATTACTGGGGAACTTTGAATATGGACTGTATATTAAATAATATTTTATGAAATTAAATTTCTTGGGTCTGATAATGATATCATGAGGAAGAATATCATCGAAGGAGATGACAGATTCATGTTGAATTATTTAACAATGCAGTGTCTTAATGTTGGCAAGTTATTCTTAAATGGTTCACAAAAACATATATATGTAAATAGATATAGATATAGATAGATTGATTAATGAGGGAGAGAAAGACTGTGTGTGATGGGGGAACACGTGAAGACATGGCAAAATACTAACAGTTAAGTATATCTAAGTTTAGGAAATATAGGAGTTACTTGGATTATCCTTTCAACTTTTCTATTTGAAAGTTTTCAAAATAAAAAGATGGGGGAAATAGTAGCAAGTATTATATATCAAGTATTTATATACCCTCGAGCAGGTATTATATACCAAATGATAACTTTGTTTTAGGCATGTGTTAAATGCTTTATGAACATCGTTAACTTGTTTCATCCCCATTACAATCCTCTGAGGTAGGTAACATTATTACCCTACTTCACATTTGAGGAATCTGAGGCTCAGAGAAGTGCAGAAACTTGCCTAAATTCACCCAGCTAGCAGGATAGGAAATTGAGGCCCACAGAGAGGAGTGACCTACCAAGGCCATCAACTAGATGTGACGACAGCAGGACCAGGACTGCAACATCTGATTCTAACTCTGGGCCTCAATCCCTTGCATCGGAAAGGTTTTTACTCTTTGTTTTCTTGCCCACTTTGGCTCCATTTAGAGAACGGGTTCTGCTAGTTCTACTAGACTTATTCTGAAGAGAAAAGATTGTTGCCCTATTCCCCATTAAAAAAGATAAGCATCCAGCTTCCTGTCCTCTGGCTTTTACCCAGACCTTTTAGACTCATTATTCTCAGCAATGCATGCTCTCTCTAGTTATTGGGTCACAACTTTATCAGATTCCAGAGATGTGAAAACCCAAGCAGGCGCAGAAGCTTCAGACTAAGGGCAAGCATTCGCATTCATTAACAGAGGGACAGTGATTCTTTGTCTGCCTCTAGCTATTTGCACGCTATTCACTTTAAACGCAAGCATAGAGTTGGCCCAGTGCAGTCTTCCCTGCACACTGCGGGTTATGACCCATCAGTGGGTCTTGAAATCAGTTGAGAGGGTGGCTGTCAGCATTTAAAAAATGATTTATAATCAAACTGGATAGAGTAGAAAATAACCGCACACATGCTCATTATAAAGATAGGTATTGTTTTGTGAGTGCACAGACAGACGCACATAGATGTCTATTCTGGGTGATGGTATAAAATTTATTTCTTATGAGTCACAGTTAAAATGATTCTAAAGCTGCTGATCTAAGACAGGGGGTGGCAAATGACTGTTTTTGTGAACAAAGTTGATTGAGACATAGCCATACCCACATGTGTATGTATTATCTTTGGCAGCTTCTATAGGACAATGGCAGAGCTGAGTAGTTGTGACACACTGTAGTGCCTGCAAAACCCAAAGTATTTATTACTTGGTCCTTTACAGAAAAATTTGCTTGTCCCCTTATAGCCTAGGATATTAAAGCAAACATTTCGACTTCAAAGTCAAATAAAGTCCCCATTATATATAATCTCTGGAATTTCTATCTCTAGTATTTCTTCCCCAATAACTAAGTTATGCATTCACATATAGACTTATGTAAATGAATATATAATTACAGAAATATAGGTATAACACCAATTATTGCTTAGGAAACTAGGAGTATTCCGATGCCATGTCCTTTTAGCACATAGCAAACAGGATGACCTTTCCATCCTAGGAAAATATTTTTATGTTTAACCTCATTGCACTCAACCAGACGTTTCCTTGCACAGATTTTCAAGTGAAATATTTCAATCCTGCATTCATCTTGGGGGCCACGTGTCTTATCCAAGTTAAATATTTCCAGAAAATAAATGTCTAGACACCGTCTCATATAAATTAAGCACCCGGTTTTTAAAAGATTCCTAGCAGACCTCCTTTCTGGTGTGTGGGTGAATATAATTTTACTCCTGTGAAAAATGCTGGGTAAAACCTGATGTGCCTAAGTCAGTGCACCTGCAGGTGACTAATGAGTGCTGCTCCGTCATTAGTGGACAATACATGTGTGTGCTTGTGTGTGTGCATGTATGTGTGTGCCTCTGTGTGTGTGTGTGTGTGTGTGTGTGTATTAGGGAGGGGGAGGCCAGATAGAAAGACAAGACTCAGGGAGTATATTTCACGGAAGAGTCCCCTCTTCTTTGAGATTATCATTTATAAGAATGTTGGATGAAAGAGTACATGTATGTTGACACCTACTTCAGGGAGGCTCCAGATTTGTTGAATTCTCTCTTCAGAGAATAAGAAACATGTGAACGAAGTGCATGAAGATACATTTCTGTTGTAGCTCTTTGACTTTTTATTTCATTTATGTTTGACGTTTTTCAAACTGATGGGTTTTATTTAATGTGAGCCATTTTTAGTGTTTTTGCTATTTATAATTTCTTTAATATATACTTCTGTATCACTATGAAATAAATTACAATATTTTTCATTAAAAGCGAACTCTTGTAATCCCAGCACTTTGGGAGGCGGAGGCCGGCGGATCACGAGGTCAGGAGATTGAGACCATCCTGGCTAACACGGTGAAACCCCGTCTCTACTAAAGACACAAAAAATTAGCTGGGCGAGGTGGCAGGTGCCTGTAGTCCCAGCTACTGGGGAGGCTGAGGCAGGAGAATGGCGTGAACCCGGGAGGCGGAGCTTGCAGTGAGCCGAGATCTCGCCACTGCACTCCAGCCTGGGCGGCAGAACGAGACTCCGTCTCAAAAAAAAAAAAAAAAAAAAAAAGTGAACTTTTGACCGGGCACGATGACGCGTGCCTGTTATCCCAGCTACATGGGAGGCTGAGGCAGAAGAATTGCTTGAACCCAGGAGACAGAGGTTGCAGTGAGCCGAGATCGCGCCACTGCACTCCAGCCCAGGTGACAGAGTGAGAGCCTGTCTCCAAAAAAAAAAAAAAAAAGTGAACTCTTTAAGGAAACCCAAATATGTAAGGGAATGAACAAACATTTTTAGCTACTTTTATTATATTTTAATACATATTTATATTTTACATACCTGCTATAAATATGAATATTCATAAACTAGTTTTATAAATGTAAATATAAATTAATGTTATAAATATTGAAATAATTTGTATATTATATAAATATATTAAATGTAAAACAATTATGACAATCAGTATATAAATAAAATAAATAAAAATATGTTATATTGTGTAAATTCTCACTATATTTTTTAGCTATGCTTATTAAGATAAAATAATTCCATATGAAGGAATTCATAGTAAAATACATTGAACCACCTGAAATTCTCAGGAGAGGTAATTTAAGAAGTAGTATTTTCCTCTTCTAGATTTTTGAAAAAGTCATGCAGTCATGCACAGTATTCTGTGTGTCATACTTTTTTTTTTGTTTTTGAAATGGAGTCTCGTTCTGTTGCTCAGGCTGGAATGCAGTGGCAAGATCTTGGCTCACTGCAACCTCTGCCTCCTGGGTTCAAGCAATTCTCCTGCCTTAGCCTCCCAAGTAGCTGGGATTACAGGTGCATGCCACCACACCCAGCTAATTTTTCGTATTTTTAGCAGATATGGGGTTTCACCATGTTGGCCAGGCTGGTCTTGAACTCCTGACCTCAGGTGATCCACCTGCCCTGGTCTCCCAAAGTTGGGATTACAGGCATGAGCTACCACACCTGGCCTCTGGCCTTTCTTAGCAAGCTCCATTGCAGTGGAACTTTCTGGCCTCAAATGTTATGAATTTTGAATGTGGGAGACTGTGTTTTCCAAATATGTCCACAGTAATATCTCCTATCCCACATCTCCTTTCTACAAAAAAATGGCCTTGGCAATTTCACTTGCGGGGGTCTAGTTTCCTTCTTTTGGCAGTTTCATTTGTGGGGGTCTAGTTTCCTTCTCTTGAATCTAGTTTCCTTCTCTTGAATCTTATGACCAATGTAGAAGTAATTCTATGGGACTTTAGAGACCAGGTCATAAAGAGCAATACAGCTTCCATCTGCATCTGTTGGGATGGTAACTCTTGGGACCCAGCTGCCATGCTGTGAGGAAGCACAGGCAGCCACATGGAGTGGCTTTTCATAGGTGTTCTAATTGACAGTCCTAGCTGAGATTCTCATTAAGAGGTAGCATCGACTTCAGACGTGTGAGTAAAGCAGCCTTCATAGGATTCCTGCTCCTACCATCAGATTACCCCAGCCTGAGTCTCCAAGCTGAGGCCTGAGACACTGGAACAGAGACAAACTGTACCTGCTATGCCCTTTCCCAATTCCTGACCTAGGGTCTGTGAGCACAATAAGATGGTTGCTGTTTTACACTATCACATTTTGGGTAGTTTATTTCACAGAAGTAGACAACTGAAACAGGTACTTAGTGTTTTTATTGTCAGCTGTGGGCACTGCTGGTATCTTCAGACACAGGAGGATGGTACTCAAGTTCTAGCACCATTGAGTTAAACAAGTCAACCTAATGGAATCCCAGAGACATGTCCTTAACCACCAAGATAAAAACGCAGGCTAGATCATTTAAACAGCCAAGCTGGGTGAAAAAGAGGCAGATGATTCCACTCCTGTGTGGGCCTCACTGATAGACAACCAGTGAGCCAGCCTCTAATGTGCCTGCACTGTCTACCCACTGGTCTTCATGATGGCTTTGAGAATGTGACCCCTCTTCTATATGACCCCTTCACAGAGCTGAAGACAGGCATCATCTTCTTATGTCCAGCATTAGGTTGTTCTTGCATTGCTATAAAGAAATACCTGAGCCTGGTGGGGTGCGGTGGCTCACGTCTGTAATCCCAGTACTTTGGGAGGCTGAGGCAGGTGGATCATGAGGTCAGGAGATCGAGACCATCCTGGCTAACACGGTGAAACCCCGTCTCTACTAAAAATACAAAAAATTAGCTGGGCGTGGTGGCACGCGCCTGTAGTCCCAGCTACTCGGGAGGCTGAGGCAGGAGAATCACTTGAACTCGGGAGGTGGAGGTTGCAGTGAGCCAAGATTGTGCCACTGCACTCTAGCCTGGGTGACAGATGAGACTCTGTCTCAAAAATAAATAAATAAAAATACCTGAGCCTGAATAATTTATAAGAAAAGAGGTTTAATTGGCTCATGGCTCTGTATAGGCTATACAGGAAGCATGGTAGCATCTGCTTCTGGGGAGGCCTCAGGGAGCCTTTACTTATGGCAGAAGGCAAAGTGGCAGCAGGCATATCACATGGTCAGAGCAGGAGGAGAGAGCGACAGGGGAGGTGCTACACACTTCTAAATGACCAGATCTCACGTGAACTCCCTCATTATTGAGAAGACAGTATCAAGGAGGATAGTTCTCTACCACTCATAAGAAATCTACCTCTTACCAGACCCCACCCCCAACATTGGGGATTACATTTCAATATGCGATTTGGGCAGGATCACACATCCAAACTACGTCATGATCAAACCATGCTATTTTACTTGCCAGTCATTGAGAATAGTCTGCAAAGGCCCCAATCAAAGGATCTGTTCAAGCTATTTCTGCCCACGCCTTAATGCCTGCACACAAGTGCAGCCTCCCCTATTAATGCCCTGTGCAGTTTATAGCACAGAGATTAATAACATAGCCATGGGAGATATTCTACCTGATTCAAATATTTACTCAGCAGCTTAATTGATCATGAGTACGTTACTTAAAATATCTAAGCTTCAAGTTTCTTATGTATAAAATGGAGATGATGATAATAGTACCTATTTCATGGCAATATTGTGAGAATTTAGCAATGAATTAATTTGTAAAAACATTCAAAATAGGATCTGGCTCATAGAAAGCACTATAGTAAATAAATAACATAAGATATACATTTATATATAATATATAGGAAATATATAGAATAGGCATATATAGTTATAAATACCTATACAACTATACATGAGAGAGAGATATATATAATATATGCTTATATATGGTAAATATAAAGTGTGTGTGTGTTTATGTATTTTGCTTTTCTTAAAGCCCTTGCTACCCTCAATATTAATTGTATCATAGCCATGTGGTTATACATATTCTTTACCTACCCTGAAAATTCTTTGATATGAGTAAAGCAGGTCTTAGTCATGGTTGTTTTAACTTGGAACCAGTGAAATACTCTGCCTCCTCTCTCACCTCTGTGACTGCAGAATCCAGCACAGGCTTGTCCACCGTAAGAACTCTATAAATATTGCTTGAACTAATGAATGGCTAAGGGATCCATCTGGGATGTGTCAGAAGATGGGCAGCCTAATGCTATGATGTTGAAAAATCAATCCCTTCTTCCATGAGCTCTCTGAACGTGCATCGTCTCAAGTGGCAGAAGGTCTCAGACAAGCCCCAGTGATCTGGCTGGTCAGCCTCCAGGAGGGAGCCAAAGTCAGAGAAATTTGAGGCAGTCATTAAACATGAAGGGAGGGCTAAAGCAACAAGAGCTTCTCCTGTGCTGTGACATCACCTTCTATCCATTTATACGGGTGAAAACGGTTTACCAGTGGTCCTGGGAATTTTTAAAAAAACATCTCAATTTCTCCATACATTTAAGAATATTAACGGCCCCAGGAAATGACTTGGGTGCTGAGGTCATTTCCTAGATGGGTTTGCAAATTTCATTTGTCGTCAATTGCAAGGCAAGTGCAAAGAAACTGGAAACTGGATGTGAATAGTTCTGGGAAGTAGGGGGACGTGGACACCATGCATACCACCCAGGGTCCAAGGAGGAACTTTTGAAACATAACATCATAGGCGTGGGACCGGGTCAGGCTTCAGTGATAAGGCACTTGAATGTGGAATATGAAAAGAGAAAATCTCTCCCAAGTGAAGTGGAGACCAGCTGCTATGGCGTGTGGTCATGTAATAGATTCACATTCATTTAAGTATTTTTGAATACACACTCTCTGCCAGACCATTCTGAGGACACAGAGATCAATACAATCTTTATCCTCAAGAAAGTCACTCTTGTGAGACACCAGCATACAAGCAAATAATCACCAAACATGTTCTAAGTGTGATGAGAGAGGGAAGCAGAGGTGCTGAGGAAGCACAAAGGAGAAACTGGATCAAATCTGCGAGCATGAACAGTGACTGCCAGTGTGGAAGAGGGGGCTTTGCTCATGATATCCTACACATTTGCCAGGGTGATTTTTTACAACTGCAAATGTGGCCATGTTATTTCCTTCTTACAATGTTTTTTTAAATAATAATTTCTATGTACTAAATGTTTGTATCTCCCCATAATTTATATTGAAGCCATAAACCCTAAAGATGTGATATTTGGAGGTGGAGCCCATGATAGGCATGTAGGATGAGGCCAAGAGGGTGGATCCCCTGTAATGGGATTAGTGTCCTTATAAGAAAAGACACCACAGATCTTGCACTGTCTCTCTCTCACTCTCTCTGTCTTTGTCTCTGTCTCCTTACCATGTGAGGACACAGTGAGAGGGTGGCTGTCTGTAAAGCAAGAAGAAGGCCTGAACCAGAACCCAACCATGTAGGCATTCCCTCTCAAACTTCCAGGCTCCAGAACTGTGTGAATTAAATTTCTGTGGTTTTAAGTCTATGGTATTTGTTATAGCAGCCCAAGCTGACCAAGACAATCATTTAAAGAATTGCTATCTCGAGTTTTCCCCTCCTTCCAGATTGAACCAATGTAAATCTTACATGTATTGATTGATGTATTATGTCTCCCTAAAATGTATAAAAGCAAGCTGTACCCCGACAACCTCGAGCACATGTTGTCAGGACCTGCTGAGGCTATGTCACGGGCTCGTCCTTAACAATGGCAAAATAAACTTACTAAATTGACTGAGACCTGTTTCAAATATTTGGAGTTCACAAGGTATATCAGTTTTCTTTACAAACCATTCAACGTTCTCTGCAGTGCACCTCTGGCCATTGCTCTCTTGTTTCCTCTTCTGCCACTTCCCCACGTGAACCTTGCCCCACAGGCATGTTCAACTGCTTGTACTTTCCCTGAAGAAGGCTGCATGCTTCAGCATCTGCTGTTCTGTCTGCTCTCGTGGTGGCTTTCTGCACCTTGTCAGCTAGATCTGTTGCTAGTCATCCTCCAAATCTCAGTGGACTGGAGTTTCCTCTGGGAAGCTTTCCCTGCTCTCCAGGACGGAATTCACAACTCTGTCCTCTAGGCCTTTGCTTATGCCACTCTAGTACCCTGAAATGCTCTCCTTCTGGTTATCATCAACTTCTCTTTCAAAACCCATCTCCAGAATTATCCCAGGTAGGAAGTTTTTGCTGACTCGTCTGAGAGAACCAGTCATGATTTCCTTGATGTTCCCACTCAATAGACTTCCCTTATTCCACATGTGACATGGAGCTCTGAGCTCCTTGAAGGCAGATGCTATGATTCTGTCTCCAAATCCTCAGCCCTTAGTACATGTTTGGGAAATGAATGGATGGATGCATTTATCACATCACATTGTAATTAGCCTGCCTGTGTAACCTTGTATACCACTGTGTAACGTGAGCCCCTGAGGGCAGGGATTTGTTCCTCTAATTTCTTCTATCTTTTCTTTTTCTGTGTTTTCTCTCTCCAGCACTGCTATCCACCCAGACTAACTAAAAGGCAATGTTTGTTAGATGGGTGAGTCAAGGCTCAGGCAACTCATCCGGCTGCATTTGTGTTATTTTTAAACCTTACACTAAATGAAGTGACCCAATTAAGAGTCCATGCTGAATTCAAAAGAACACCTTACAAGAAGCCCTATGCTCTGACCTTCATACCTTTATATCCAGAATCTTTACTGTGGCCTTGGTCAGTCACTTACTCACTTTGAATCTGTTTTCTTGGAATGACTTGTCAGCTAGACTAATAATTTCTAACACAGGGGGTGGTTTTGAAGATGAAACAAGACAGTATACACAAAATGCTTGGTACTTGAAGGTGCTCAATGTTCATTTCCTTTTACTTGGTTAATGTCATAATAGGGCTTCTATTCGATTAGTTCCTTAAAAGCAAAATTCTGTAGGTCTTTGAGAATTATAGACACAGTCTGGGTTATGTCCCCCAGTCAGCTGAATGTTAAATGGTGCCCTTGAAACCTGACACTAGACTTTGCCAGGAAGATATTAATCTACTCCCAACTCATGCTATTTTGGGATTTGATGGCTTTGGAAAGAAGATAACAGCTGACTTTTATGCAGATAGAGGATAGCTGTGTTCTGAAAGAAGGTGCCAAAACCTCAACTAATGCCACTTGGAAAGAACTCCACACACTCTGAAGTTGGGCATTCAAAGGCTATTATTTGTATGCCAACATAAAAGTATATTCAGGAAGTTGCAAAAAAAAAAAATCAAATCTAGTAGTAGTGGACTCCAAGAGAACTGGAAAATTCTTTAGCCCTGCTGCTTGTATGTGTTCAGCTGCCATGAAGATGGAAATAAGGGTATATTTGTTAGAGTAGTCTAGGTTATGTTGTAGTTACAAATAATTTCAAATTTCCAGCGACTTGAAATAGCAAACATTTTATTTTATTTATGCTTCATGTTGCTTATGTGCAAGCAGGGTTCTGCTCCATGTTGTTCTCACTTAGGAGTTGAGGCTGACAGAGGCTCCACCAGATGTAAAGCCCTATTCATTGTGGCTGGGCATATAGGCCATGGTGAAGCACACACTGAGTCTTACAACTTCTGCTTGATGGTGACATCTATCCTATTAACACAGGTTTCATTGTCCAAGCCGGTCCAGGGTGATGTCTTGATTCCTCATTTTGATGATGGGGTAAAGATGGTATAATCCACCAAAAAAGATATGCTCAGTTTGGGACATGTTGTATTTGCTCTGCCTAAAGACAAACAGGAGCAGATATCAAATAGGCAGTTGAATATATGGATGTGGAGCTTAGGTGAAAGATAAGAGCTTGAGATAAACATTTGGTGGTCATCAGCTCAGAAGTAGTAGACGGAGCTAAGGGAGAATGGAGAGAGGAAAAAATAAATAAGAAAAGTATGACAGTGTCATGTATTGGTAAGGAGGTCAATAATGCAATGATGATGAAGTACAAATTGATACAACTGTTTTGAAAAACAATTTTCAATTAACTATTAGAGATGTGCAAACCCTCTCACCCAGCAATACCAGTTCTGGATATATAGCCTAGAAAATTTCAGAGAAAATATAGAAAAGACATTTATAGGAGGAAAAAAAAAAAAAAGGAAAAAAAAAATTGGAAACAACCCAAATATTCATCAACAATAGAAAAGCTAAAGAAATGTGAAGTTTTCATACAGCAACAAAGAATTGTAAGGCAGAGTTGCAGAAACAACATGGATGAACCTTACCAACATAATGTTAAGTGGAAAAATAAAGTTGCAGAAGAGAATATCCAGGATGATTCTTTTTATATAAAGTTCAAAGCTTGCAAAACTAAACACGTGGTAAAACTTACAAGTGAGGAACTGATAAACACAAAAATCACGATAGTGGTTGTCTCTGTTGGGAAAGAGTTGGGGATAGGATCCCAAAAGTACACAGGAGGTTTCAAAGACGAGTGTAATATTCTATTTCTTCAAAAGGGTGGTAGGAACAGGGGCGTAAGTTGTACATGTTTCCTTTATATCCTACGTGTATTTCATAAATGCTATTTTGCTTCTACTTAATACTTGTTACTACTTTATTTTTTAAAGTAGCAATTTAAAATGTAAAAACAAGCAGACAAAAACCAAAATAAACGAGGATTAAACCCTCAGGCATAATACATTTTAAATGGTAACCAGAGGACAAGGAACCTTTAAAGGGGACTCACCCAATGGGCAGAGAGACAGCCAAGAGGGAAGAATGTCTTGGAAATTAGAAGAAAGGTAATCATCATGGCCATCATGGATGAAGCATCTTCTGTGTGTTAGACACTTGGCTAAGCACATTATAAATATATTTCACTTAATCTTTCAACAATCCTATGATATAGATATTATTATGTTCTCTTAACATATGAGGAAAATGAGAAACAAGAAAGTAATGAGTCCAAGGTCTTATATCTGTTTAAGTGTCAAACTTGCATTGGAACAGGGTCACTGACTAAAAGTCTATACTGTTAACCACAATGTTATGTCCGAGGGAATGAGGATTTTGAGGAGGAAGGGGTCAGAAACATCAAATGTTGCAGAGAAACCAAAATAAAGTGGAGCAGAAATGCTTCCACTGGATTTGAAAGTGAGGAGATTATTGGTTTCTGTCCACAGGGTCAGCAGTGATCATGGAGTGGTGTTAGTGAAGTTCAAATTGTATTAGATCAAAGCATGAATTGAAAGCGAGAAAGTAAAAATAAATCATATCGAATATTCCTCAAAGGAGAAAAATTGCCCTAAGCAAAGGTCATCTTCAGTTGATGATACTAAGAATTTGAGTAAGAAGGAAACTTATAAGAGGTTTGCAGAATCAGGGACCTGATTTGAGTCAGGAAAGCGAGGGATGGGAATATGTGAGCAAGAGGGCCAGAGAGTAAAAGACCAGGGTAGATAGAGTGTTTTCACTTGCAACCCTGATGAGGTAACAAGACATGAACTTAACCTGCTCATAAACAATAAACAACAGGATAAATTAGGTGAAGGAACTGATTTCCAACATTGGACAATAGGTAGCGCAGGGCTACGATCCTTAAAAAGAAGTAAACAAATAAGGTGAGCCCTAAAGCAGCTCCAGCTTTCTGCCTGCAGGTAACTTCTAAACTGTGAACTTAGGGAGAACCTGAAAGGAGCCTGGAGACCCCACTTGAGGGCCATGTAAGAGATGAGGAAATTGACGTATTCCAAGTTTCCATGGCAGAGCTATAGAAAGAATGGATCAAGGTAAAAAAGGGATCCCCAGAAATCTGCATAGGGTCCTCTTAAATCTTTGCAGAGTAAAAACTCACATTTGTATAGAGTGAGGTGGCACAAAGTCAGACAAAGAATGACCAGGAGTTGTAATCAGAACAATTCCCAGAGGTCACAGAAGGCAGAGGAACATTCAAGCTTCCTCCAGTCAAATTGCAAAAGCCTTGGTGATCATCTGGGACATTCAGTGAAAACTCCAGAGAAATCATACCATAGTCAAAGGCTGAACAACCTCTGCAATAAAGCCTGTTCTGGAACTGCATCAGAAAATCTTACAAACAGGTCTCTAAGGAATCAAACTGATCCACAAATAATTTAACTGCTTGTCAAAATAAATCACAACACTCTTTCAAGGAAAACAGAAAACTCCAGAACCTCATTGACATAATAGTCAAAATGTCTAGAATCTAGTAAAATATTTACAAGACGTAACAAGAAAGAAGAAAATATGACTTTCAGCTGGCAGAAAAAAAAATCAAACAAATGAACCCTAATCCATTAGTAGAAACAGACCCAGAAATAACAGAGACAATTATGAGCTATTAGAGAAGGACGTTAAAATCGCTATTATAAGGGCCAGGCACAGTGGCTCATGCCTGTAATCCCAGCTCTTTGGGAGGCTGAGGCTGGCGGATCACCTGAGGTCAGCAGATCGCCAGAGGTCAGGAGTTCAAGACCAGCTTGGCCAATGTGGCCAAACCCCCATTTCTACTGAAAACACAAAAATTAGCCGGGTGTGGTGGCGGGCACCTGTGTTCCCAGCTACTTGGGAGGCTGAGGCATGAGAATCTCTTGAACCTGGAAGGCAGAGTTTCAGTGAGCCAAGATCGTGCCACTGCACTCCAGCCTGGGTGACAAAATGAGACCTGCTCTCGATAAAAAAAGCTATTGTATCTATGTACAGGTATTAAAAGGCAAACATGAAGTTAAGTAGAGAAAGAGAAGATATAAAATAAGACCCAAATGAAATTTCTAAAAGTTACAAAAAAAAATCCCAACATCTAAAATGTAAATTTCAGTTAACAAGATTAATAGCAGATTAAATATTCGACAAAAAATATGTGAACTTAGAAAGAAGTGAACTTGAAGACATAGCAATAGAATCTAAGTTGAAACAGAGAGAGAGAGAGAAAAATTCTCTGAGGAACAAAAACCAGAGTGTTAACAAATTGTGGAATAATATCAAGTAGGCTAATAAATATGTAATTGTAGTACTGGAAAATAAAAGGTGGGGGGAAGGACAAAAAACATGATGAATAATGGTCAACATTTTCCAAATTTGATGAAAACTCTAAATGTTCAAGTTCAAGAACATCAAAGAACCCCAGCGCATGAGCACACACACACATACACACACAATCACACCAAGATATATAATAATCAAATTGCTCAAATAGCACTCAAATAACACGGAGATAAAAAAATCTTAAAAGCACTGACATGAAAGGGATTCTATGCACGTAGGAACAAAGAATGGCAGCATACTTCTTTTCAACACCAAAATATAGTGCTATGTATTTTTAAGTGTTAAACAACATTTTTTAAGTGCTAAAAGAGAAAAAGTAGTAAACCTAGAATTCCATGTTGAAAGTGAAAATATATTTCTTTTTTTTTGTTTTTTGAAAGAGAGTCTCACTCTGTCACCCAGGCTGGCGTGCTGTGGCGCAGTCTCGGCTCACTGTAACCTCTGTCTCCTGGGTTCTAGTGATTCTCCTGCTTCAGCCTCTTGAGTAGCTGGTATTATAGGCGTATGCCACCATGCCTGGCTAATTTTTGTATTTTAGTAGGGACAGGATTTCACCAGGTTGGCCAGGCCGGTCTCGAACTCCTGACTTCAAGTGATCTGCTTGCCTCGGCCTCCCCAAAGTGCTGGGATTAAAGGCTTGACCCACCCTGCCCCTCCCTGAAAATATCTTTCAAAAATCAAGGTAAAATTTTAAAAGTTTTCAAAAACCAAAAGCTGAGAAAATTTATTAGCAGTAGACCTGCACTAAAAAAGTCCAAGGAAGTTCTTCAGGGGAAAAAGTATCAGGTTGGGGGTAACATAGATCTACACAATGAAATGAAGGATACCAGAAATAGTAAATATATAGATATATATTAAATACATTTTTTTCTTATTTTAAAAATAGGGAAATTGAATGTGAAAAACAACATGCATGACAATAGTATCATAATGGGCTAAGGGTGGGGGATGAAACTAAAGGTTTAAATGGTCTTTACATTATATACTAGGTGGTATATTACTTGTATGTAGACTATACTATGTTCAAGAAGCATACTGGAAACCCTAGTTAAAATATTGAAAGTTAAAGAGGTTTAGCAAAGAAGCTAATATTGAATATAAAATAGAATAAAAATCCCCAAATTATTCAAGGAAACCAGGAAAATAGGGAAAAATAGACACAGAAACAGAGAAGAAAAGTAGAAAATAAATAGCAAGACGGTAGATTTAAACCCAATGATATCAATATATGTAAATAGTATAAATGCTACAGTTAAGAGGCAGGGATTGCCATACTGGATAAAAAAACAAGACACAACTATATGCTATTCACAGAAATCCGCTTAAATATCCAGACACAGATACTTAAAGAGTAGATGAAGATATACCATGCAAACACTAAGCATAAGTAAGCTGGAGTGGCTATTTAATGTAACATGAAGACGACTCCAAAACCAATACTATTCCTGGAGGAAAGAGGCATGTTATGGACTACATGTTTGTGTCTGCCCCAAATTCATATGTTGAAAACTAATCCCCATGTAATGGTATTTGGAGGTGAGGCCTTTAGGAAATAATTAGGTCATGACAGTGGGACCCTCATGATCAGTGCCCTTATAAGAAGAGCCTGGAGAGCTAGCTCCATCTCCTTTTACCATATTAGTATACAGTGGAAAGTCGGCAGCTTGTTACTTGAAAGAGAGCCTTCACAGAACCTGCTGTGCTGGCACTCTGACCTCAGATTTTTAGCCTTCAGAAGGGAGAGAATTAAGTTTCTTTTCTTTATAAGCCACTCAGTCTAGAGCCCTTTGTTGTAGCAGCTTGAACTGACTAAGACAGGGAATATACGAAAAATTTGCAGCTATGTAAAAGTGTAAGACAACGCTTTCCAACCAAGATTGGGAATGAACAGTGAATACCCAGTCTTACCACTTCTATTCAGCCTTGGATTGGAGTTCCTGTACAGTGCAATAACATAAGGAAAAGAAGAGAAATAAGAGGCATACAGATTGTATAGTAAAAGGTAAAGTGAGCCGGGCGCGGTGGCTCAAGCCTGTAATCCCAGCACTTTGGGAGGCCGAGACGGGTGGATCACGAGGTCAGGAGATCGAGACCATCCTGGCTAACATGGTGAAACCCCGTCTCCACTAAAAAATACAAAAAAAAAAAAAAAAAAACTAGCCGGGCGAAGTGGCGGGCGCCTGTAGTCCCAGCTACTCGGGAGGCTGAGGCGGGAGAATGGCGTGAACCTGGGAGGCGGAGCTTGCAGTGAGCTGAGATCCGGCCACGGCACTCCAGCCTGGGCGACAGAGCAAGACTCCGTCTCAAAAAAAGAAAAAAAAAAAAAAAAAAAGGTAAAGTGTCTTTATTCATACAGTATGTGATTGTCTATGTAGAAAATCATAAATAATTTACAGAACTAAAAGGTAAATGTATCAAGAATAACAGATCAATATAAAAAAGTTATGTATTTCTATATGCTAGCAATGAGTTACTGGAAACAGATTATTAAAAAGGAAATCCATTCACAACTGCATTCAGAAAAGATGAAATACTTATGGAGAAATTTCGCAAAATATGCAGACCTGGACAATAAAAAAAATAAGATATTACTGAGAAAAATTAAAGAAGACATAAATAAATAGGGACTTACATCAAGTTTATGGAATGGAAAATCCAATATTGTTAAGATATTTATTTTTCCCCAAATTGATCTATGGATTTAGCATGATCAATCACCCTAGCAGGCTTTTTATCAAGATTGACAAGCTGATTTTAAGGTACCTATAGAAATGCAAAGGACCTAGAATAGACTCATATTTTTTAAAAAGGTGAGCAAAGCTGGAACATGTTACTCAATTACATATACATTTTTTCTAGATTCACGGGGTACATATGCAGGTTTGTACATGGGCATATTGTGTGATGCTGAGATTAGTAGTAAACATGGTACCTGATAGGTAGTTTTTCAACCCTTGCCCTCCTCCTTTTCTCCCCCTTTTTGGAATCCCCCATAGTTAGCGTTCACCTATTTGTGTCCGTGTATACCCAATGTTTAGCTCCTACTTGTAAGTGAGAACATGTGGTATTTAGTTTTCTGTTTCTTCATTAATTTGCTTAGGATAATGACCTCCAGCTCCATTCACATTGCTGCAAAAGACATGATTTTATTCTTTTTTTATGGCTGCATAATATTTCACAGTGTATATGTACCACATTTAAAAAAATTCAAATCACTGTTGATGAATACCTGGGTTGATTTCATGTCTTTACTATTGTGAATAGTGTTGCCTGTAATAAACATATGAAAGGAGGCACCTTTTTGGTAGACAATTTATTTTCCTTTGTGTATATACCCAATAATGGGATTACTGGGTTGAATGGTAGTTCTATTTTTTTTTTTTTTTCCCCCGAGACTGAGTCTCACGCTGTCGTCCAGGCTTTAGTGCAGTGGTGTGATCTCAGCTCACTGCAAGCTCCGCCTCCACGCCTTTCTCCTGCCTCAGCCTTCCAAGTAGCTGGGACTACAGGCGCCCGCCACCACGCCCGGCTAATTTTTTGTATTTTTAATAGAGACAGGGTTTCACCGTGTTAGCCCGGATGGTCTCAATCTCCTGACCTCGTGATCCTCCCGCCTCGGCCTTCCAAAGTGCTGGGATTACAGGCGTAAACCACTGCGCCCAGCCGGTAGTAGTTCTATTTTTAGTTCCTTGAGAAATCTCGAAACTGCCTTCCACAGCGGCTGAACTAATTTGCATTCCCACCAAGAGTGTATAAACTTTTCCTTTCCTCTTCAACCTCACCAACATATGTTACTTTTGGCTTTTTAATAATAGCCATTCTGTCTGGTGTGAGATGGTATCTCATTGTGGTTTTAATTTGCATCTTTCTGATGATTAGTTATGTTGAACATTTTTTCATGTGTTTTCTGGCCACTTGTATGTCTTCTTTTGAGAAGTGTCTGTTCACTTTGCCCCCTTTTTAATGGTGTTATTTGTTTTTTTCTTGTTGATTTGTTTAAGTTCCCTATAGATTCCGGATAGTAGACCTTTGTCAGATGCATAGTTTGCGAATATTTTCTCCCATTCTGTAGGCTGTCTGTTTACTCTGTTGATAGTTTCTTTGGCCGTGCAGAAGCTCTCTCATTTAATTAGATCCCAGTTGTGAATTTTTGTTTTTGTTGCAATTGATTTTGAGGACTTAGTCATGAATTTCTTGGCCTAGGCCAATCTCTAGAAGAGTATCTCCTATGTTTTCCTCTAGGATTTTTATAATTTGAAGTCTTACATTTAAGCCTTTAATCCAGCTTGATTTAATTTTTGTATATGGTAAGAGGTGGGGTTGGGGGGGTCCAGTTTAATTCTTCTGTATATTGTTAGCCATTTTTCCCAGCACTATTTATTTAATGGGATATCCTTTCCCTACTGTTTATTTTTGTTGACTTTGCTGAAGATCAGTTGATTGTAAGTGTGCAGCTTTATTTCAGGAGTCTATGCTGTTCCATTGGTCTATGTGTCTTTTTTTTTTTTTTTTTTTTTTTTTTTTTTACCAGTACCATGCTGTTTTGGTTACTGTAGTCTTGTAGTACAGTTTGAGTCAGATAATGTGATGCTTGTGGTTTTATTATTTTTGCTTAGGATTGATTTAGCTATTCAGGCTATTTTTTGATTCCATATACATTTTAGAATAGTTTTCTTCTAGTTCTGTGAAAAATGATGAAAATTTGATAAAATAGCATAAATCTGTAGATTGCTTTGGGCAGTATAAACATCTTAATGATATTAATTCCTCCAATCCATGAGCATGGAATGCTTTTTTATTTGTTTGTGTCATCTATGATTTCTTTAAGCAGGGTCTTTTAGTTCCCCTTTTAGAGATCTTTCACCTCCTTGGTTAGATATATTACTAAATATTTTATTTTACCTTTGTGTGACTATTGCTAATGGCATTGTGGTTTTGATTTGACTCTTAGCTTGAATGTTATTGGTGTATAGAAATGCTACCAATTTTTGCATATTAATTTTGTATCCCAAGTATTTGGTGAAGTTGTTTATCAGGTGTAGGAGTCTTGGCAGAATCTTTAGGGTTTTCTAGGTATATAATCATATTGTTAATGAAAAGATAATTTGATGTCCTCTTTTCCTATTTGGATGTCTTTTATTTCTTTCTCTTGCCTGATTCCTCTAGCTAGGACTTCCAGTACTATGTTGAATAGGAGTGCTGAAACTAGACATCCTTGTCTTGCTCCAGTTCTTAGGGGGAATGCGTCCAACTTTTGCCAATTTAGTATGATGTTGGCTGTGGGTTTGTCATAGATGGCTTTCATTATTTTGAGCTATGTTCCTTTGATGCCTAGTTTACTGAGGGTATTTTTTTTTTTATCATAAAGGGATGTTGTATTTTATCAAATGCTTTTCTTCTGTACCAGTGGAGATTATCATATATATGGCTTTTGTTATTAATTATTTCTAAGTGGTAAATGTGATTTTTAAGTGGTAAATCACATGTATGTTGAACGACCCTTGCATCCCAGAAATAAAGCCCACTTGATCATGGTGAATCAACATTTTTATGTGCTTCTGGATTTCATTTGCCAGTATTTTGTTGAGGATTTTTGCATCTATCTTCATGAGGGATATTGGCCTGTAGTTTTCTTTTGCTGTGTCTTTGCCAGGTTTTGGTATCAGTATGATACTGGTTTTGTAGAATGAATTAGGGAGGAGCCCTTCCTCCTTGATTTATTGGAATAGTTTCAGTAGAATTGATATGAGCTCTTCTTTATATGTCTGATAGAATTCAGCTGTGAATACATCTGGTCCAGGGTTTTTTTGGACAGTAGCAATTTTTTTTTTTTTAAATTATGGTGAAGACTCAATTTCATTACTCATTATTGGTATGCTCATGATTTCTGTTTCTTCCTATTTTAAACTGGGGAGATCCTTTGTTTCCAGGAACTTATCCATTTTCTCTAGATTTTCTCCTTTGTATGCATCGAAATGTTCATACTAGTCTCTTTCAAAAACCCAACTTTTCATTTTATTGATTCTTTGTAAAGTATTTGGGGTCTCAATTTCATTTAGTTCTGCTCTGATTTTAGTTGTTTCTTCTGCTAGCTTTGGGATTAGTTTGCTCTTATTTTTCTAGTTCCTTTAGGTATGAAGTTAAGTTGTTAATTTGAAATCTTTCTATCTTCTTGATGTATATGTTTAGCAATATAAACTCTCCTCTTAACATTGCTTTTTCTACATCCCAGCGGTTTTGATAAATGGTGTCTCTGTTTTTGTTTGCTTCAAATGAGTTTTTTATTTCTGCCTTAATTTTATTGTTTTACCCAAAAGCCATTCAGGAGAAGTTGTTCAGTTTCCATGTATTTTTGTGGGTTTGAGGGTTCCCCTTGGTATTGATTTCTATTTTTACTCCACCATGGTCCAAGAAATACTTGGTATTTTAAAAAATTTATTGAAACTTGCTTTATGGCCAAACATGTGGCCAGTGTTGGAATGTGTTCTATGTGTAGATAAGAAGAACGTATATTCTGTGGTTGTTTGGTGGAATATTCTGTATTCTAGTAGGTCTAATTGGTCAAGCATCAAATTTAAGTCTAGAATTTGTTTTTTAGTTTTCTGCCTTGATGATCCAATATTGTCAGTGGGGTGTTGAAGCTCCCTACTCTTATTATGTGACTGCCAAAGTCTTTTCTTAGGTCTAGAAGTAATTGTTTTATACATATGGGTGCTTTAATGTTGTGTGTTTATATATTAAGGATAGGTAAGTCTTCTTGTTGAATTAAACCCTTTGTTATTATTTAATAACAAAAAATAAAATTCTTTGTCTTTTTTATTGTTGTTCATTTAAAGTTCATTTTATCTGATACAAGAAGAGTGACCCCTGCTTTATTTTTGTTTTCCATTTGTATGATAGATCTTTCTCCATCCCTTTACTTTGAGCTCATAGGTGTTGTTATGTGTGAGATGGGTCTCTTGAAGACAGAAGAAGAATGGATCTTGTTTTTTTTTTTTTTTTTGTTTTTTAAAGCTGATAGTCCACTCTGTGTCTTTTAAGTGGAATGTTTAGGCCATTTATGTTGAAGTTTAATATTGTTATGTGAGGTTTTGTGTTGTTTTTAGCTAGTTGCTTTGTAGTCTTGATTCTGTAGTTGCTTTATAGGATCTGTGGGTTGTACACTTGCATATGCTTTTATGGTAGAAAGTATTGTTCTTTTGTTTCCATGTTTATAACTCCCTTAAGCATCTCTTGTAGGGCCAGTCTGATGGTGATGAATTCCCTTAGTGATTGCTTGTCTGAGAAACACTGTTTTTCCTTAGTTTATGAAGCTTAGTTTGGTGAGATATGAAATTCTTGGCTGCCATCTCTTTTCTTTAAGAAAGCTAAAATGGGCCCTCAATTCCTTCTGGCTCGTAAGGTCTCCGGTGAGAAGTCTGCTGTTAGTTTGATGGGTTTCTTTTTATAGGTAATGTGATGCTTTTTTTCTAGCTGCCTTTAAGATTTCTTCTTTCATATTGTCCTTGGATAGTCTGATAACTATGTACCCTCGGGATGGTCATACTGTATAGTATCTCATAGGAGTTCTTCAGATTTCTTGTATCTGCATGTCAACCTCTTTAGCAAGGTAGGAGAAATTTTCCTGAATTATGTCTTTGAATATGTCTTCCAAGTTACTTACTTTCTTTTATTCTCTCTCAAGCATGCCAATAAGTCACAGCTTTGGTCACTTCACATAATCCTGTATTTCTTGAGGGCTTTGTTCATTTTAAAAAATTATTATTATTATTATTTCTGATTGGGTTGATTTGAAGGACAGGCCTTTGAGCTCTGAAATTCTGCTTGCTTTAGTCTGTTATTAAGGCTTACAACTGTATTTAAAAATTTCTGTAGTAAATTTTTCAATTCCAGAAGTTCTGTTTGGTTCTTTCTTAATACAGCTATGTCATCTTTCAAATCTTGGATCTGTTTTTTGGCTTCTTTGTATTGGATTTCAGCTTCCTTTTGGATCTTGTTTTCTTCATTATCCATATTCTGAATTCTATGTCTGTGATTTCAGACATTTTATTCTGGTTAGGATCCATTGCTTGGGAGCTACTGAGATCTTTTGGAGGCAGTGAAATACTCTGCCTTTTTGTAATGTTGAAGTTCTTGTGCTAGTTTCTTCTAGTTTCTTCTCATTTGAGAAAGCTGACACTTTTTAAAACTTTGCTATTGTTTGGATGGGGCTTCTTTATTTTATTTTATTTTTTTATCTTTTCACTCATGGGAGTATGGCTGTGGTGTATATTTGCAGGATTGATTGGCTTCATTTATGGGTGATTTCAAAGTACCAATGCTCTGCACAGGTTCCTTAGTTGCAAATAAGTTGCAGTGGCTTTCTCTAATGCATACCCTCCCCCAGGTATGCGTTTGTCTTCAGTGGGGGTGGAGCCACTGGAGAAGCCCAAGAAGCAGTCTCCTTCAGCCTACACTCCCCAGGCCCTGACAGGAAAAGCCAATGCCAAGTCCACAACAGTATACTGAGGAGGGGGCTGGGATATGAGATATGACCCCTCTCCACACCAAAGCTCCTGGGCTTTGGTGGTGCTGCCTTCAGTGGCTGATGCCATGCTTGCATTTTCTTTGACTCAAGGAGGGCTTTGGTAGGCTGCATTCCCCTGTCCTTAGGGGCAGACTGCATTGAGGGTTGGATCTCCAAGGGAGTGGGACCCCTCCTTCTTCTCAGAGCTGGTGGGGCCCCGTCCCTCAAAGGAGCTAGGGTGCAGGCTGAGGCCCCCAGCAGTTATGCCCACAGATGGGTTCCAGGTCATAAAGCTGTCCCTGGCTGCAAGTCTTACTGCCCAAGAGAAACTCAGTTTCAGCAACTCTCCTCTTGCTACAGTCCTGTGATGACAGAGGACTTAATTTCAGCAGCTACTGCTCAGTCACTCTCCACATTACCTGCTCAATTCTGGCTATGGGAGCCCTCCCACCATTCCAGAGCAAGTTCTCCAATCTCTGGCCCAAGACTAAAATGTCTGTTGTGGCTGCTGCTGCCAGGTGGCCAAACAGTATCTCTAAATTCTCAAAACAGTGCCATATGCGGGCTTGTGACTGGAGAGAGTGGGGCCCTTCTCAGGTGGAAAGAGCATGGGCAAGAAACTGTGCGGAGTGTGGTCTGTTAAAGTCTCAGTCTCACAGCAGCTCCTAGCAGGATGTTGGTCATTGTCCTACGTATGCATAGGAGAACTTGGCTTCCCTGTCCCGCCTTGACTGGGTGGTGGTTATAGCCATATCAGCCTAAACTCAAGCCAAGGGTGGTTCTCAAAGTAGTGCCATGAGCCTGGGACTGGAGAGGGTGGGGCACCACACAGAGAAGCAATGTGAACAAGAAGCTGTGGGGAGTGTGGTCCATTAACGTCTCATCCTCAACAGCAGGTCATAGCAGGGCGGCAGGGACCCTCCAAGGGCTGTGTGGAAGTGGCTATTCTCTTCTCTCTCTCTTGGAGAAACACAGTGGCCACAGCAGTGTCTGGAGATCACTGGGATGCGAGGACTCTCACAACGGCACCTGGCTGAGGCTGCTCTAGGTTCAAATACCCGTGGAATTTTGTGTGGGTTCTCTTTCTGAAGCAATGTCCCTGTGCAATCTTTAGGCAGATCCATATGTCAGAAACAAAGCCCTCTTGGGTTTAGAGTCTCTCCCAGAGTTCTGGGGATTTCTCTCTCACTGTTTTCCTGTGTCCAGGAATACATATCTACATCGTAGAATAATCCAGTCTGGGTGGTTAGTGTATCCATCATCTCATGCATTTATCATTTCTTTGTGGTGAGAATATTCAAAAGCCTCTCTCTTCTAGCTATTTCATAATATACAATATTTTGCTGTTAACCATTTTTTACCCTACTGTGCCATGGAACACCAGAATTTATTTATCCTACCTAATTGTAACTTTATACCCACTTACCAACCTCTCCCTATCCTCCCCTCCCCTCACCATTCCCCATCCTCTGGTAACTACTGTTCTACTCTGCTCCTATGGTATAAACTTTTTTTTTTTTAACATTCCATACATGAGTGAGATTATGCAGTATTTGTCTTTCTGTGTCTAGATTATTTCACCTAACATGATGTCCTTGAGGTTCATAAGTGTTGTTGCAAATGACAGGATCTTATTCTTTTTTATGGTTGAATAGTATTCCATTGGGTATATATATTACATTTTCTTTGTCCATTCATTTATTGTTAGACCCTTAGGTTGATTCCATATCTCAGCTATTGTGAATAGTGATGCTTATAGACATGGTAGTGCAGGTATCTCTTTGACACACTGATTTGATTTCCTTTGGATATATACCCAGCAATGGGATTACTGGTTCATATGGTAGTTCTAGTTTTAATTTTTGAGGTAATCTCTACACTGTTTACAGTAATGACTGTATTAGCCTGTATTAGCCTGTAACTCTATCTCTGTTTTCTGTAATGATTGTATTAGCCTACACTCCCACCAACGGTATCCCTTTTCTCCACATCCTTGCCAACACTTGTTTTCTTTTGTCTTTTTGGTAATAGCCATTCTAATTAGAGTGAGGTGGTATCTCATTGTGGTTTTGGTTTGCATTTTTCTCTCTGGGGAGGCAGGGCTACCACTAAGCTGGATGTTGGGCCAGGTAGGTGTGCATGGGTGCATAATGCTAGGTAGCCCAGTGGTGGTCTGTCAAGAAAGGCAAGGCTGCTGATGACCAGCTGTTGTGCCATTGTGATGTTGTGGGGCTGGGCGGCCCTGTGGCAGTCTGTCCCGAGGGTGAGGATCATGGCTGGACTGGCATTCTGGCTAGTCATGGGCACACATGGACTGGGTGGGCTGCCTGCCTGTGTGGTGTGGGTGTGGGCAGGCAAGGATGCTGCGCGGCTGTGTGTTGGCTTTTCCGCTGTGCAGGTCTGCCTTGTCCCTGGGAGTGGTGGTGTGCTGCATCGGTTTAGACACCAGGGTCTTGGTCATCATATCTGGCCTAGGCTCTGGGCAGCCAGCAGACAACCATGTGAATGTGATGGAATGACAGTGGGGACTCAGGAATGGAGACAGTCAGTTGCTACTAACCCCCAGGGAAGGACTGATGCTAGTAGTGGTTCCAGTTTCAAGATGGTGCCAAGCTGTTTGTGGCAGCATAGCTCACAGGGAGGGAGATGCTCAAGGAGGGCTCCTACTATGATGCAAGGCTGCTGTTTGAACTCCTGGCTACTCTCCAGATGGAATTTGGTGCCTGCAAGAACTGGAAGATTCCTGTAGTAAGGTTGGCTGGCGTTGGTAGTGACAATGAAGACTACTGGGGATCTCCAGCTTACCTTTTCCCTGTAAGAAGTCCCCTTAACTCTGAGTCTGTCCCAGTGGAGGAGGCAGTGTGGGCAGAGGCAGAATGCCTTGCTCCCCTCTCCGTGGTGCTGTCCTGGGTTTCCTGTGCTCCACAGTGATATCACCTTTCCCCTGGTGCTCTCCAGCATGTTTTCTTAGTCACTCCGGTCGTAATATAGTTGTTTATTTGTTGTTTTGGTCTCGCGAAGGGGATGAGCACCAGGTAACCCTAATTAGCTATCTTGCTAATATCTCCTGTTCTCCTTTCAGTCAATTGATTTTTTTATAAAGGTGCTAAGGTAATTCAATGGGAAAAAAGATAGTCTTTTCAATAAACTGTGTTGAAAAAAATTTTCCTCATATATGACCTACATGAGGAATAATTTATCTTGCTCTTTTCATTATACCATACATAATAACTAACTGTAATAACTGACTGAAATGGATACAAACCTAAATGTAAAACCTAAAACTACAAAACTTCTAGAAGAAAGGAGAACATTTTTACAACAGGATTGGCAATGGTTTCTCGGGAAACAAAAAGCATGACACTTAAAAGGAGAAATTAGGCCAAGTGTGGTGACTCACGCCTATAATCCCAACACTTTGGAAGGCTGAGGGAGGAGAATCACTTGAGATGAGGAGTTCCAGACCAGCCTGGGCAACATAGGGAGACCCTGTCTCTACAAAAAAAAGTTAAAAAAACATTTGGGCATGGTGGCAAGTACCTATGATCCCAGCTACCAAGGAAGCTGAGGCAGGAGTATTGCTTGAGCTTGGGAGGTCAAGGCCACAGTGAGCCATGATTGCACGACTGCACTCCAGCCTGGGTGACAGAGCAAGACTCTATCTCAGAAAGAAAAAAAAAAAAGGAGAAATTAATAGATTTAATTTCACTAAAACACTCGAAAACACTTAAGAGTATCTCCAAAAACACTGTTAAGAAATGGAAAGGCAAGTCATAGATTGAGAAAATTACTGCAAAACATATATTTAACAGAGGCCTTGTATCCAGAACAAAGAACCTGTGCAATTCAATAATATTATTACCAATTTAATAAAAAAGGTGAAAAAAAGATTAGAGAAGATTTTTCATAAAACAAGGTGTACAAATGAGTAATAAGCACAGGAAAGGGTACTCTGCTTCAGAATCACTTTTCATCCTTCATGTGTTATTCCAAGATTTCTTTGCAAGTCCTCCCAAGTTTTCTAGTCTTTACCACAGTGTCTTGCAAAAACACATGAGTAAAGCAATATCATGTGATTGTTGAGCTGTAGTCATGGATCTTACCTATTCAGTCAGTAAAATTTTTTTTTCCTGTGTAGTTATTAAGACGGACAAACTCATTAGTAATTAGGACAACATAAAACAACAATTAGATACCACAACACACCAATTGGAATGATTATAATTCAAAAGATTGATGATGCCTAACGTTGGTAAGGAAGTGGGGCACTGGAACTGTTGTCTGTTACTCACTGGAATGTAAAATGGAATGCCCACGTTGAAAAACAATTTGACAGTTTCTTGTAATGTTAAACATATGCTTGCCAACTTGGCAGTTCCACTCCTGAGTATTTACCTAAAAAAATGAAATCAAGAGGCTGAGGCGGGTGGATCACCTGAGGTCAAGAATTCGAGACCAGCCTGACCAACATGGTGAAACCCTGTCTCTACTAAATACAAAAAAATTAGCTGGGTGTGGTGGCACATGCGTGTAATCCCAGCTACTTGGGAGGCTGAGGCAGGAGAATCGCTTGAACCCAGGAGGTGGAGATTGCAGTGAGCTGAGATTGCACCATTGCACTCCAGCCTGGGCAACAAGAGTGAAACTTCATCTCGATTAAAAAAAAAAGAGAGAAAAGAAATCATAGCTCAAAGACTTGTATACAAATGTTCATAACATCTTTATTCATAATACCCCAAACCTAGAAACAATCCAAATATCCATCAACAGATGAATGCATAAACAAATTTTAGTAAATTCATACAATGAAATACTAGTTAGCCATAAAAAGTAAGGAAATATTAAGGTATTTAACTCAACATGGAAGAATCTAAAAATCATGCTAAGCAAAAGATAATGTACACAAATGACGCATACTGTATTATTCCATTGATAGGGACAGAAGGAACATCGGCAGTTACATGGCATGTGGGAGTGGGGCACGTGGAGGGAACAGGGTAGGCAAGTTCTTCATCTTGAGGGCTTGGATTACAAGGGAAGCTTGGAAAGGGCACAGGTCAACTGTTTGGGATTATGGAAATATTTTATACCTTGATTGTGGTGATGGTTATGTGAGTTTATACATCTGTCAAAATTTATCAAATTGTGTTATTCAAATGGGTGTGTTTCATTGTATATAAATAATATCTTGATGAAGTTGATTTTTTTTAAAAGACAGAGTCTAGACTCCAGGGACTTGCATAATGGATAGATGACAAGGCAGATACTGAGAATTAAGTTCTCCTCCTTCACTTCAGCCCAGGTTCCTCTTTCAGGACCCATATTTTCCCAGGTGAAGGCAAGAGTACCCTAAAATTCCATGTGCCCTCCTGCCAGTACAGGGCTCATTGTAGGTACTCAAGATGTGTTAACAAATCCAGAGTGATGCTGAGAGGTTAGCCATTAGCTCTAATTTTGCTCTTTGGCAATTGTCTCTTGGTTTATTAAATAGCTTTAATTGTTAAAACTTCAAAAATTTCCCCTCTAACAGAACAATTTTACTTAGGATCCATCATGAATATCAATCAATTTTTAGAAACACATTATGACTGGAGAAGAAAACTATCTCAAATCAAAACATTGTGCATTCCTGAGTCTCTGTGTACATAATTATATCCTAAAATAATAAATAATAATCCACTTCTCAGGTCAAGTAATTTAACTCCATGGCTTAAAACCCTTCTGTGGTTTCCTATTGTTTTTGAGATGAAGTCTAAACTCCATGGCCTGGCTCCTTAGATCCTTCATGATCCAACCTTTGCCATTCTGTTCCATCTCATCACTTGCCACTTCTCTCATCAGGCTTTAAGCTTGTGGTTTTCTATGCACAGCACTCTGTCAGCTCTATTCCTACTCCCTAGAATATCCCTTTCTCATTTGTTAACGTGGCAAAGGCATACTTGACTTTTAAGGCTTAAGTCACATGACAGCTCCTTCCAGACCTTACTGACCTCACCCTCCTACATTCCCTGCTCCCTGGGTCTGGGATATGTAAGTCTTGTTCGGTGTTTCCACATACTCTATGTCAGGGGTATTCAATCTTTTTGTTCCCTGGGCCGCACTGGAAGAAGAATTATCTTGGGCCACACATAAAATACACTAACACTAACAATAGTTGATAAGCTAAAAACAATTGCAAAAAGAAATCTCATGATGTTTTAAGAAAGCTTACCAATTTGTGCTGGGCTGCATTCAAAACCTTCCTGGGCCACATGTGGACCATGGACTGCAAGTTGGACAAGTTTGCTCTTTGTAGACCTTGATTGCTGCATTTCTTTAACCATGTGAAATGATTTCCTTCTTATCTTTCTTATTCATCTTGTGCACATGGATTATTCATCTCTGTATTTGCAAAAAGATAGTCAGAATGATGTATTATCCAACTCCTGGACTCCTTGAGTCCAGGAGTTGAAGGATGCAGTGAGCTATGAATGCGTCATTGCACTCCAGCTTGGGTGACAGAGTAGGAACCTGTCTCTGGAAAAAAAAAAGCACAGTGACGTTCCAGAATTTTAATCAAAGTGCAGCCCTCAGTCGTATCAGTCCATGCCCTGCCCCTTTTGCCTCTGCTCCAAGAATCAATAGCAAGGGTTGGTTTGGCCCATTGCTCACCAGTTGATAGCATGTACATGTGTTTCACTGGTTAAGTTTTGAAGTGAATTGTTTCTCCCAACAGTCTTTTTAAGTGACCAAGCTAAATTTGAGGTCAAGTGTCTTTGGTGTGATGAGAAGCTCCAGTCCAGTTGGTCTCTGTAAGAGCCCCTCCTAGAACCTCCTCCTGGACTGGTCTACTATAGGAGCCGTCAAGTGCATTGGTTGGCACCTTAGTGGGTACCATTAAATACTTGTTGAATGAGTAGACCCAAGAATTACATAATTTATAGCTTACAAAAGGAAACCTCTCCCCAAACTCTTCTGCAGAGACACTATCTATACCTCATCCTGCCTCCAATATTTCACATGTAGAGTCTTACAGAGGTTTCATGAACAGAGAAGGAATTTAATTGATGTTGATATCTCGTTAAAACCATACCATGATAAGTTGTCTTAATAATCTTTATTTCTCTGTGGTTAAAAGACTTTAGTTTTAGCTTTGGTTCTGCTATCCTTGTGAACTTTAATAAGCACTTTCACCTCTCTTAGCTTCACTTTCCACATCTAAATAAAGGAAATGATAAAACTTACCACAGAGGACTATTTTGAGAATGAAATGATATATCATCTAGATCAAGAATTGTGGCATTTGAAATGGTCAGGGAGATCTTTCCTAAAAGGTGATATTCACAATTATTCAGAGATGGTCAAATCTGGAGAGCCTGGGGATGCTGGCTCAGAAAGGCTGCCTGAGGTATCTAGTCAGTTTTGGGGCCGATGGCTGAAAGATAATCTTGAAAAATCAGAATGGGTTGTGGTACAGCAGGGAGAGCCATAATCCTTTCTTGCCCTCTTTCTTACCTCTGGAGACTTCTATCCACATCTGGCTCAAGTCATCAGGCAAAATTAATGTGTTGGTTTCACCCTGCTGATATCTGTTTCTGTCAGTGCAAGCCCTTGGCAGCTTGGATGCAAATGACCACAAGTGTCAGCCCTTTCCCCAGGGAGACCCAAACAATATGCCTGAATTGGGAAGGAGATTTGGGCATGAGTGAGATACCATTTCATGATGCTGTCTGAAAATATATTGAGTCCTCTAAATCACAAAATTTGAGCAAGGGCTACTTCTGCATTTTATGGCAAGTGTCAAACCTCTTGCCTTGCAAATAGTAACAAAACAAATCAGAGACAACTGCTTTGGTTCCTTTCTTATTTAAAGTGGAAAGAGTTGGATAAGAGAGTATCAGTGATGGTTGGATGCTGTGGCTCATGCCTGTAATCCCAGCATTTTGGGAAGCTGAGGTGGGCAGATCACCTGAGGTCAGTAGTTTGAGACCAGCCTAGCCAACATGGTAAAACCCTTCTGTAATGAAAAATTAATTAGCCTGTGGATCATGCCTGTAACCGTGCCTGGGAGGCTGAGGCATGAGAATCACTCTGAACCTGGGGAGGTGAGGTTGCAGCGAGCTGAGATCACGCCAGATTCCAGGCCTGGATGAAGGTAAGTGCCCCAAATGTCGCAAAACAAAAACTATCAATGAAAATAATTATCCTGTTACAAATGTACACACCTCTTTTCTCTGAAAGTAGCTATTCATTTTCTCATTTGATCCTCACAGTCCTTTTGGGGTGATAGGGCAGGTACAACCTTATACAGAAGCTAAGAAAAGAAATACTCAAGTTCATGAGGGTTAAATTCCTATCCAAGGTCACCAGCTAAGAAGTAGGAGATGTGGGTCTTGACCTTAGTCCCCTGATTCCAAATCCTCATTGAGTGACGCAAGCTGTTTTCTCCTCCACGTCTTTGCTCATGTTGTCCCTTCTGCCTGAAACAACTTAAAGCAAAGAAAGAACTTTCTAACAGCCACATTATCCAAAGAAGGAATGAGGTAATGAGCTCCTCATTGCTGGAGAAGGGTAAGTAGAGGGGAAACCAATTGACAGGGATATTGTAGATGAGATCCAACTATCGAATTGTAGATTGGACTTGACAGTCCGAAAGTCCCTTCCAAACCTGTCATTCAGTATCATTAGCCTAAGTACTAAAAGCTTTGTATGTAACTCCTGGCTATGGGCCAGGGCTGAGAGAGCAGAAGTGTGGAATATGGATTCTGTAGAGTGAAATCTCTTCAATCATGGCCCCAGAACATCATAGCCAGAGGGGGCCTTGGCCCAGGTTCCTGGGCCAACTGTCAAACTCCCCTCACAACAATCACCATTGTGCTAATTAGGACAGCCCCAGCAATCTGAAAAATAAGAAGTTTAAGGGCTGTTCTGGCTCTGAAAATCTGGGAAAAGGTGCCTCTTGATGGCTCCTGGAGTAGACCAGTCTGGGAGGCGGTTCTAGGAGGGGCTCTTACAGAGACCAACTGGACTGGAGCTTCTCATGACACCAAAGACACTTGACCTCAAATTTAGCTTGGTCACTTAACAAGACTGTTGGGAGAAACAATTCACTTCAAAACTTAACCAGTGAAACACATGTACATGTCAACCAGGAGAATAGCCAAACCAACCCTATATATTAATTCTGGAGAGGCAAAAGGGGCAGGGCATGGACTGATACACTTTAGAGTTGCATAGCTTCGAGTTAAAACCTGTTCTGTTTGTCTTTTTTTTCTTTCCCAGAGACAGCTCTCATTTGTCACCCAAGCTGGAGTGCAATGACGCATTCATAGCTCACTGCATCCTTCAACTCCTGGACTCAAGTGATCTTCCTGCATCAGCCTCCCAAGTAGCTGGGATTACAGGCATCTGCCACCACACCTGGCTAATTTTTTAATTGTTATTTTTTTTTGTAGAGATGGGGCCTTGGTGTTTCTCCGGCTGGTCTCAAATTTCTGGTTTCAACCAGTCCTCCTGCCTGGGCCTCCCAAAATGCTGGGATTACAGGTGTGAGCCACTGTGTTCAGCCTCTGTCACTGTCTTGTAAAGTGACTCTGCAAATTAGTCGCCTGTCTTTCCCTGCTTTCTTATCTATAATTTGGGAAATATGTAGGCACCCCTCTCAGAGAAATGAGTAAAATAACATATATATATATGTATTCACATGGTACAAAATAGGTGTTTAATAAATCCCAATTTGTTGACCAGGCGCCGTGGCTCACGTCTGTAATCCCACCACTGTGGGAGTCCAAACTGGGTAAATCACTTGAGGTCAGGAGTTTGAGACCAGCCTGGCCAACATGACAAAACCCCGTCTCTACTTAAAATACAAAAATTAGCTGGGTGTGGTAGTGCATGCCTGTAATCCCAGCTACTCAGGTGGCTGAGGTATGAGAATCTTTGAACCTGCGGGGTGGAGGTTGCAGTGAGCCGAGATCGCACCACTGTGCTCCAGCCTGGGTGACAGTGAGACTCTGTCTCAAAAAAAAAAAAAAAAAAAAAAGAAAAAGAAAAAATAAAATAAAATAAATCCCAATTGGTTGCTCCCATCCCAAGTAGTAACAGCGTGTCTAATAACTGAAATATAAATGTTGTGTAACATGTAAAGATACATGAAAACACTGGGAAAAAAAGATTTAAGAAATTGCCTACTGTTTTCTTAGACTTATAGTGAGAACCAAGGGCTAACATTTATTATCCATCATTCAGCACAATTTGAAACAAAACAATGGGAGCCTGTGGGCCCTTAATTTGGCTGAAGAGGTTATCGCGCCCAAGTCTAACCCAGTGTTCTTCACAGCTTTGCCCAACACTGGATTTTCCCCTGCACTCTCCACCCCACGCCCCCTGTCAACATGACTGATGAATTCAATATCCCCCTCTTTCCAGCTGACGAGTCATAGAGCTGACTCCAATCAGCAGGATCCCCTGGTCGCCTGACTCAGGCCTCCCCAATCAGAGGTAGAGTCTGCGGTGGACAGACAGACAGGTCTGGAGAGGCTGGTAAGTAAGAACTCCCCGAGTGCCTCCGCCAAGAACCGATTTGATGAGGCTGCCATTCACTCTGTCAGGCTGCGTGTGGGATTCATCAGGACCCAACCTCGCTCTCTTTCACCCCCATCAATGTGCCCTAAAGGATTTTTCTTTAAACTTGATTGCTTGGAAGGCATCGTAAGTCCACTGCCTTGTGATTCATCAATCCATGACAGCTCGTTATTCCAGAAGCGTTTAGGCCCCGAACCAGGAGAGAGGAAAAGGTTTCTTGGTGCCATTACGGGACAAAGATTCACTGGCTTATTGATTCATGCCACAAATATTTCCTCAGCCTGCTATTTAACTGTGGAGATGAACTAGGGGGTGGATATTTGCTGGTGGGCCTCACTATAAAGAAATCCCACTCAACAAAGTGGAGTCCAGAAATTCTGACTTAAGGACTATTAATATTGAACTTCTGAGAAAAGCGTTTTACGTACATCACCTGACGGACTCTATGATGTCTCTGTATGTAATACAGTAATCTTTATTTCACGCATGAGAAAACAGAGGCTCACAGGGCTCAGTGGCTTATTCAAGTTCCATAGCTAGAAGGTAGCAGAAATGGGATTCAACCTGTCTGACTCCAAATCCCATGCACTTAACCATTTTTTACTGCATTACTTGTTCCCACATTTTTTTTAGTTGTTGATAGGTTAAAAGGAAAACAAAGCTGTTTATGGAAGCATTTGAAAAATATAATACTCTCAGTTGTAAGAGAATACTGTGGTGTCGAGTTATCTGGAATTGCACCGGGTGTAACGTTCAATGGGCAATGGAGCATTTGGTAGCCTGACCTCTCTTCCAAGTTCAGGAGGCCTCTCAAGTTTCAGTCATCAAGGCTCCCTTGGAGCACTGGGATTCTGAACTATTTGCTTATGTACTTCTCCTGGGCTGAGGCTCCTGAGTGTGGCTGAACCTGGTGGCACTCTTCTGCCACATAGAGGTGAGGTCAGCCTGGACACTGCGCTGGGGTGTTAATCTAAATAACCACTGGATCAGGCTGCATTCAAGCTGGCAAAAATGTTTATTTCTTATATCTATTTGAAGTAAGCTTCCTTTCCAAGAGCTCCCCACTAAAAGAGAAGGGATAGAGGGTTTGTCTGTGTTCAGAGAACTATCTCTTGTATTCATTAGTTATCAGTAATAGAGGCTGAGTTTTTCAGATCCAAAAGACACGGAGATAGGATATTAAGAGACAATATGGAGTAGCAGAAAATGTATTGAGCTGGGAGTCTTACTCTAGGTCAGGGTCCCTTGTATTCATTACTCCACTCACTGTCATTTTGGGCAAGTTGCTTAACTTCTCTGTTTTCATTTCTACATCTATAAAATGGAGATGATAATACTTTTTTATCTTACAGAGTTATTGTGCAAGTCTTATATAATAATAATTTTATTCATTCATTCATTCACTCAGTAACTGCTAGAAACTTGATATAATGATGAATAAGACAGTCATAGTCTATGCCCATGAAGCTTACAGTCTAGTGGGAGAGATAGACATAAATCAATCTTGATAGAGAGGTAGTTGTTCAAACAAAAGTTATGAAAAGTATTATAAGAAAGGAATATAGGGTGCTGTGAGGGCCTACTACTGAAAGTGTCATTGAAAATGCAACTAGAGGGATGAGTCATAGGTAGTGGAATTAAAGGGGAGAGGAAGGGCATTTTGCTTAAGTAAAGCAGCATGCATGAAGTTGCAATGGAGTCTTGCACAAACCAAGAATGGAGAGAAAGTCAACGTGTAAAGTGACCATACGGTCCTGTTTTCTGTGGATAGTCCCTTTGTAAACCCAGTGTATTTGTTAATAGAGCTTTTGTGCACTCCCTAAAGCATCTCTATTGGATGGAGAAATAATACAGTCATCTCATTAACGTGGCTGGTGTGTAGGGAGCAAAGTGGGATGTTAGGCTAAACAGGTTCACTTAGATAGACCCAAGCTTTGTAGATCATGTTAAGGAGTTTGGTCTTTACTTCAACAGCAGTAGGCACCAATTGGAGGGTAAAAAATAGATCAGAATACTAGTTAACATTTATTTAGTATTGCTACATGCCTATATTATGCAATATGCTTTAGAAGAGAGAAGTGCCATTGCAATCTCCATTTTATATACGAGGAAACTGAGCCTTATACTGATCAAGGGACTTGCCCAGGGCCACTTGATGGTTAGGGGCAGAGTGCTGATTTAAAGCCAGATGTCATTCCTGAGACTAGGTATTTAATCTCTCTGACACTGACTCCCAATGTGGAAGCCTTTAGCTGTAAATGCATTCTTTTCAAAAGCTACTTCTTTTCTGAGCACTTAGCCAACTTTTGTATAGGCGCGTTGAAGTGATTTGAAGCCTTCATTGCAACTTCTCCCTACTCTATGAAACAGTAGAACTGAGTGCTAGGAGGGACATCAAAATAGCAGCAATGAAACTCACTGTGGTATCAGTATTTAGGATTCAGGCCCTGGTTCTGCCAGCTGTGACCTGAGTGAAGCCACTTCCCTTCTCAGAGTCCATTTGACAACTCTCTAACAGGACAAACCTGGTCTTTTACCAGGAAGAACACACCAAATGTGAAAGGGCCCTGCACCCTGGAAAATGCAATAGTGATAACAACAGCCAAACACAAGAAAAACCTTTGTTAGGAGCTTTCTTCTTACCAAAGGACTGTGTTAAGTAATTTATGGAATTTTTTTTTCCATTTACCCTTCAAAATTACTCCACAAAATAGGCACGATTGTCATCACCATTTAACACGTGTAATCTGAGGCCCAGAGAATTAAGTAACCTTTTTTTTTTGTAGAGATGAGGGTCTTGCTATGTTGTTCAGTCTGGTCTTGAACTCCTGGCCTCAAGTAGTCCTCCCACCTCAGTCCCCCAAAACATTGGAATTACAAGCATGAGCCACTGCACCTGAAAAGAATTAAGTGACTTGTTGAAGGTCACAGGGTTGGTACTAAGAGCCACCAAGCTAGGGTTCTTTGCCATTATATAAGTTATGAAACAATTTTATGAAAAGTACTATAAGAAAAGAATATAGGGTGATGTGAGGGCCTATGCCTGAAAGTGTCATTGAAAGTGAAATGGGATGAGTCATAGGTGGTGGCATTAAAGGGGAGGGGAAGGGCATTTTGCTTAAGTAAAGCAGCATGCATGCAGTTGCAAAGGAGTTTCGCTCAAACCAAGAATGGAGAGAAAGTCTATGTGTAAGGTGGTCATATGAACAGGATATATCCTGTTTTCTGGGGATAGTCCCATTTAAACCCAGAGTACTCATTAATAGGGTTTTTTTTTGCACTCCCTAAAGCATCTCTACTGGATGGAAAAATAATACCGTTATCTCATTAATGTGGCTGGTGTGTAGTGAGCAAAGTAGAATGTTAGGTTACAAGCTTTGTCCAAAGAGGACAACATACCATGGCTCTGAACCATTTATCCTGAGAGCTTAAGAGCCCCAAGGATGTGGATGTTCAAGAAGAGAAGAAGTGGAAGGCAGAGAGGTACTGGCTTGTGGGAGTCTGTCCAGGAAGAGAAAGTGACCTCAGATTAAGGTTCACTCACAGGATATTGAGGGAGTCCTGAGATGGCCAGGAAGGGCCAGAGAGGAGTCGGTGATGAGAAGTAAATTTTTTAGGACACAAATGATGGGTTTTGTTTAGAAGACAGATCTCTTTTTTGCTGTGAATAGCATAGTAAATGAGAATATGACTGCCGTTTTGGTGAGTTCTTAAGTGGATTATGTTGAGGATGGTACAACATTGCCTTGTGTTTTCTCTCATCAATCAATCAACAAATGCTGCACAAACCAAGACTCAACTAATGTGATAAGTGCCATATTTTGAGAATTTATTGCCTCTCAACTATCATTCCATATTTTTTATATGTATTACTCCAATAAACCTTTAAATCAGGCCCTGTTTTACAAATGAGGAAACAGCACAGGAAGTGAAATTCTAAGCCGAAGTTCCCATAGCTGGTAAATGGGTTTGAACAAAGTTGTTCTACTTCAGAGTTTGCGTTCTCAATCACTGGACAAGGTCACCTTCACCAACATATACCAAGTAGAGTGGTCTCAACTCATATTTATAAAATGCCTGCTCTGTCCTGGGCCCTAGGAGTTGCTTTTATATAACTTTATTTAATTTGGCTTTGCCATATAACCCTGGACATGGCACTTAACACTTCCGGTCTGTTTCCTTATCTGTAAAATGAGGACAGTAATAGTACTTACCGCAGAGGGCTGATAAGAGAATTAAGTGAGATAAGCAATGCAAAGCACTTAGTAGAGAGTCTAGCAAGCAGAAAGCACTGGAAAAGTGTTTGCCAAATCAATATTCTGGACAACTGCCTTGTTCTGTAGTTACTTTATTATTCTAATTTTAGCCTGGAGCTGAGAGTCATAAAGAAGGCAGAAGACACTATTTGCTTGCCTCTGGATGATGCAGAAGAGTGACTCTTAGCGTCATAGCGACTATTGCTTCTTCTTCCTGATCCTCTGCCTCCTTCTCTTCTTTCTTCTTCATATACAATAAACTGCACATGTTGAAAGCATACAATATGATACATGTATATATACACCTATGAAACTATCAAACATAACTAAAGTAGTGAGCATATCCATCACTCACATATGCTTCCCTGTACCCCTTGATGATCCTCTCTTGTCCTTCTCTACTTGCTTCCTCCAACCTCATTCCCATCCCCATCCACATCCCTATTTTCATCTCCATTCCCATCCCCATCCACACTTCCTTCCCATCCACATCCCCACTTGCATCTCTACTTGCATCCCAATTGCCATTCCCATCCCCACTCCCATTCCTGTCTCCACCCCCATCCCCTTCCCCAGCGCATCCTCATTTTCATCCCCATCCCTGTCCCCAAATCCATATCCATCCTCATCCCCATCCCCATCCCCATCTCCATCTTCAGGCAACCATGGATCTGCCTTCTGTTACTGTACATTATTTTGTATTTCTAGCATTTTACATAAACAAAATCAAACAGTAAGTATTCTTTTAAAATTCTGCTCTTTTTAATCAGCATAATTATTTCGAGGTTTACCCTGTTATTCTATGTATGAATAGTTCATTCTTTTTATTGCAATACTATTTCATTGTATGGATATACCATATTCACAGATCCATTTACCTGCTGATGAACATTTTGGTTGTTTCTAAATTTTAGACATTACAAATAAAGCTGTTAGGAACAATAGTGTTTGTATGGACATATGCTTTCAGTTCTCTTCGTTAAATTCCTAGGAGTAGAATGGCTGGGCCACATGACAGAGGTATGTTTAACTTTACAAAGATGTCAAAGTGTTTTCCAAACTGATAAGAACATTTTAAACTTCTCCCAACAATGTATGAGAGCTCTACTTGCTCTGTATTTTCTCCAGCACTTGGTGTGTTAGTCTTTAAACATTTAGATATTCTAGTAGGTGATTAGCATATCTTACTGTGCTTTCATTTGCATTTTCCTAATGAGTAATGATGTCAAGCATCTTTGCATGTGCTCATTTGCCATTTGTATATCTTGTTTTTGGTAGAGTGTTCAAATATAATTTTATTTTAAAAATTGAATGATTTTATTTTTATTTTTTTATTTTTTATTTTTGAGACAAGGTCTTTCTCTGTCACCCAGGCTAGAGTGCAATGGTGTGGTCATGGCTCACTGCAGCCTCAACCTGGGATCAAGCCATCCTCCCACTTTCACCTCCCAAGTACCTGGGACTACAGGCACATGCCGCCACGCTGGCTAATTTTTGTATTTTTTGTAGAGGCAAGGTTTTGCCATGTTGCCCAGGCTGGTTCGAATCTTGGGCTCACCCACTTTGGCCTTCCAAAGTGCTGAGATTACAGGTGTGAGCCACCACACCTGGCCTGGTTTGATTTTTTTCATTACAAGTTTTGCGAATTCCTTATAAATTATGAAAATATTTTCTCCTAGTCTGTGGTTTATTTTTCCATTCTCTAAATGGTCTTCTCACATAGCTTAGTGATGATTCATTCATTTTTTTTTTGGTAGTTTTTTCTTCCCTCTCTGTTTTGTTTTGGATAATCTGCATATTCACTGTCTTTTTCGGGGTTGGATTTGCCATTAAACCATACAGTTCGTTTTTCAGCTCAGATGTTGTAGTTCAATTTGTGTCTTTTTACATCTTTCATGTCTCTGCTAAACATGTTTGACCTTTCCTCTGGCTTCTTGAGCATACAGAATACCCTTTCAATAGCTGTTTTAATGTCCTCGTCTGTTTATTCTATCATCTGGGTTACTGTCATTGGATTGATTTTTTTCCTCATAATAGATTGAGGTCCCTTCCTCCTGTCTCAGGTAGTTTTCTTTACATGCATATGCTGCTTGTAAAGAAAAATTAAATTGTAGAGAATTCATCACAAAAAAGCTGTTATTTGTTTATGTTCTCCCATGTTGGCAACATTGTATATAGGCTGTTCTCATGGCCTAAGATGCAGTATCAGCTGAATACTTAAGGGGGACTGTCAGCACATCTCCGGAGTTCCCTCTCTCATTGGCCTCTCCTTCTAGAGTACTACCCCTTGAACCCTAGTCACCTTGGTCTCCCTAGACCACATCAGCTTTGTCTCCTCAAATCAGGGTGTCCACTAGCCTCCATCTGGATGTCGCATCCTATGACCACATCAGCTTTGTCTCCTCAAATCAGGGTGTCCACTAGCCTCCATCTGGGTGTCGCATCCTATGCTGTGGCCTAGAAATTAACTCGAGGCTGTAAGCTGGGGCAATCATAAGACGTACCTTCTTTTCCTGTTAGTATAGTTTGGATATTTACCCCACCCAAATCTCATATTGAAATGTAATCCCCAATGTCAGAGGTGAGGCCTGGTGGGAGTGATTGGATCTTGGGGGTAGATTTTTCATGGATGGTTTAGCATCATCCCCCTGATGTTGTCCTCATGATAGTGAGTGAGTTCTCATGAGGTCTGGTCACTTAGAAGTGTGTGGCACCTTCCCTTCCACTCTCTGTCTTGCCCCTCCTCCTGCCAGGTAGTGTGCCTGCTCCCCCTTTGGTTTCCACTGTGACTGGAAGCTTCCCAAAGCCTCCTGAGAAGCAGATGCTGCTGTGCTTCCTGTATAGGCTGAAGAATCATGAACCAGTTAAACCTCTTTTGATATAAATTACCTAGTCTCAGGTATTTCTTTATACCAGTGCAAGAACAGCCTAATATAGCTGTCTTGCAGGAATCATTGTCCTACATTGCCTAAGCGTCCAATGTCCTGAGAACCATTGTTGTTGTTGTTCTTGTTGTTGTTTGATTTTTCAGTTGTTTCAGGTAGGAGAATAAAGCTGGTGCCTCTCACTCCATTTTGGCCAGAAGTAGATATCTCCATAGTTTTTTTAGGACTCTTTTAGTCCTTTGTCAAACCTATTATTTTTACAGATTAGGAAACTGAGGAACTATGCATCTATTATCTACAGTAGATAATTTGGGATTTAAGGGGCAAAACATGCACTATTTGGTGTTGAGGTTGGGGGATAAATGTCACTAAGGCTGAAGGGGTAGGGAGAAGACAGAGAGTAAAGAATGTTGAATACCATGTAAGTAGAAGGGATTTTGTTTTATGGTTGGTGAAGGAGGAACTGAGGAAGCATTTTAAGTCTAGAAACAGGAGAGTAAGGCTTAATAGCCTAATTAATATTAACACATCCTTTTAAAAATGCAGTTGAACTGTGGTTACCTCTGATACTAGAAGGGAGTTGATAGAGAGTGAGGAGTTGTGTTTGCTGAGCTCTGGACCATATTCTGATTCTATCTGTGTGACTCTGAACACATCAGTTTATCACTCTTAGGCCTCAGTTTCCATGTCTGTGAAAAATAATTGATAAAACTGAGGGTCAATGAGGTTGTTTTGAATGTGGTAACAGAGCAAGTAAGGAGCAGCACTGAGGCTCCAACTCAGCTCTCAGATAGTTTTCCATGCCTATGACCCTTGAAAGCAGGATTTCATCCAAGAGAGGTAGTAATGACTGGTTGAGGCAAATAGCCACAGGGCCATAAAGATATACATAGTGGTGGTGAAGAAGTCTCCTCTGCCCACCAGCACTCCTTGACCCAGCTGTTATATCCCAACCTGACATGATTTTCTGACAATGAATGTTGAAAGCTGTTCAATGTCAGACACAAAGAGTTACACTTTACCAGTTGTCTGCAAATGAAGAATCAGAGCTCGACTGTGGTGTGCAAAGGTTTATGGTCATATGTTTTAACATAATGTTTTGGGAAAAATTAAATTGTAAAGAACTTCAATACACACACACCAAAGCTTTTATTTGTTGATGTTCTCCTATGTTGGCAAGATTTTGTATAGGGCATTCTCATGGCCTAAGATGCATATCCACTATCCACAGTATTCCTCATATGTCTGATTGGAGAACACACACTCTTCCTTCAATTCTCAGATCAGATACTATTAAACATTTCCTGACTTCCCCAGGCAGATTATATATATATTTTTTCTTTTCTTGATTCCTCTGCATTTTGTAAGCATTGTCCTTTTCGTAATTGACTTTTTTTTTTTTTTTAAATCATGCTATTTGTCTGTGTCACCCATCAGACTATGAACTCTATAATGGTAGCTATTCCTCGTTTGTTCACTGTAGTATCCCTAGAACCTAGGACAATTCCTCGAACTGTTAATGCTCAATACATATTTTTAGATACGACTAGATGAATGGGCGTTAGGAATAGAAGGTGAAGTGATATACGTAAAGAGCCCTGCACATGGGAGTTCCCCTTTTCTCATTTGCCTCCCTTGTGCCAGCCTGAGCTTTCATGGGGTATGTATGATGTCTTGTTTATTTCTACATATTTACCCTGATAGGTTGTTGCAGAACATAGCAAGGGCCCATCAGATGCTGAATGAACAAACACACCAGCCTGGAGCCATAGTTGCTTTATCTGTTGCATGAAATGGTTGAATTAGATTTCATAGTCACTCAACCAGTATCTGCTGAACCTCTACTATGTGTCAAACACTGAGCCAGGCCGGGCACAGTGGCTCACGCCTCTAATCCCAGCACTTTGGGAGACTGAAGTGGGCGGATCACCTGAGGTCAGGAGTTCGAGACCAGCCTGGCCAACATGGTGACACCCCATCTCTATTAAAAATAAAAAATTAGCCGGGAATGGTGGTGTACACCTGTACTCCCAGCTACTCATAAGGCTGAGGCAGGAGAATCACTTGAACCCAGAAGGCGGAGATTGCAGTAAGCTGAGATCGCACCATTTCACTCCAACCTGGGCAAAAAAGAGCGAAACTCTGTCTCAAAACAAAACAAAACAAAACAATAAACACTGAGCCTGCTTCAGTCATGGACAGTGGCATCAAGGCTACAGACTAGTAAAATTGAGACAGGGACTATAATGCAAGGTAAAAAATGAGGGGTTGCATGTTGAGATGCAGCTGAGACTGACAAGGAGTGAATGAGACTTACACCCAAGCCTTTCCTGTAGGTTGGGCAGGTTCTTGGTAGATGGTGCAGCTACAATTATGGAAAAAAAAAAAAAAAAGAGTTCGAATATCAACTCCTCTACACCCCTCAGCCAGAAGTAACCTTTTTTTCATTCAAAATGCTATAGGCCTCTCTCTGAATCCCTTTTAGAATACCAGTTCCTTTCTTGGAGGTTATGATGTTTTATGTGTCAACTTGACCAGGCCAGATATTTGGACAGACATTATTCTGGGTGTGTCTGTGAGGGTGTTTCTGGATGAAATTAACATTAGAATTGGTGGCCTGAGTAAAGTAGATGGCCCTCCCTAATGCGGACAGAACGCATCCAATCAGTTGAAGACCTGAACAGAACAGAAAGGCTGAGGGAGGGAATGCCTCGTGCCTGGCACTTGAGCTGAGACACTGATCTTTTCCTGCCTTTGGGCTCCAGCTGAAAAGCTAACTCTTCTCAGAGTTGTGAGTTGGCTTTCAGACTGGAACTTATGCCATTCACTCTCCTAGTTCTCAGGCCCTCAGACTCAGACTAGAACCACACTATTTTCTTTCCTGGGAATCCAGCTCACTGACTTCAGATTTTGGGGCTTCTTGACTTTCAAATCATGTGAGCCAATTTCTTATAAGTCTCTTTACACACTCATACACACTGTCTATCTGTTTGTCTATCTATCTATTATCTATCTATCCATCTATCTATCTCCTATTGGTTTTGTTTCTCTGGAGAACCCAGACTAATATAGATAGTTAAAACAAACAACAACAACAACAACAAAGACAAAACAAAACAAAACAAAACAAAAAAACTTACCCTATCTTGAGCTAAAACATGACAGGTACTGGGCTAGGTGATTTATAGCCATAACCTTATTTAGTTCACATAATACTCCTCTGAGTGTGGATGTAATTTCTAGCTTATAGATGAAAACCTTGAGGCTTAGAGGAGAGACACACCATTCCCAAGGTCACACAACAAGCAAATGACTAGTCAGATTAAAACCCTGTTTCCTCTAGTTCAATACTCCATGCTCTTTCTCCTCTACTCAACCATATCCTTCTGTGCATGTTTTGTTTCTTGATTAGGCAGTAAGTTATCTATGGGCAAAAATTAAGTATAATAATTATCATTTTTTCTATCTGTTCGCTTTTAATTCTTGTGCCTACCATGGTATTTGGCACATGAAGGTGAGGAGGGGGCGGTGGCCTCAGGAATTCTTGTATGATCTACTTGGGTCATGAGACTTCTCTGCAGGGAAAGACTTCAGAAACCACCTAACGCTTTCCACCCCTCCCTTTGTTCTTGTTTCTAGACTGATTCCTTTCTTCTCCATGCTGTTAGTAATTACTATATGGCATGTATTCCCCAAGGGATTGCAGGGCATCCTGAAGTTTGCACCAAAAGTTTGGGGCACATACCTCCTCAGGATACACTTCCACAAGCCCCTTTTGGCACCTTGATTTTCCTGCCACCTGGGCCTGGAGCCAGATCTGCAGTTGTGCTGGAGCAGGGAAGAGAGAGTGTGAGCTAAAGAGCACACAGAGACCCTGACAGGCTCCTGGGGCCCCCAGTGGTTGAATTCTGGCTATAAATAGAAGGAATATGAAGCAGAATGTCTTTTTAATATGCGCATGGAATTCATTTATTTAATGAAGAATTTTCCTGGAACAGAGAGCTTGCCGTCAGAGCTGAGCTATTTTTGAGTAGGATGTGAAGGAAAAACTCCAGAGAATTATTTGCTGTTTGGATTTATGCTTTTAAAATAGGTTGTAATAAAAAAAAGCAAAACTATAGGAAGAGAATTAAGATCAGTGTTTGCCAAGGGTTGGAGGTAGGTGCACGGGATTGACTGGAAAGAGGTGTGAAGTGACTTGCTGGGGTGCTGGCAGCATTCTGTATCTACTGTGGTAGTGGTTACATGGCTGCATATGTTTGTTAAAACTTGTAGAACAGTTCACCTAAAATGTATGAATTTTACTGTATGTAAATTATGCCTGACTTACAAACAATGTGTCACCGTGTTCTTTCCAAGGGAGAAGAAGGAGGAGGGAATGAATGCTTTCAAACATCTCCTTTGGGTGGGGTTCTTTGTAGCTTCTTTACATTATTTATTCTATTTAATACCTGCCAAGCACTATGAGATAGAGATTATTATACACATTTTACAGATGAAACACCTGAGGTGTTGAGAGCTTAAATTAATTGCCCAAGGTCACACATCAGCTTCTAGTGAGAAGTAAGTTTCCAAATTCCACAATGACCTCCCTCCACTTACCTGATGTTCATGTAGATGGAGCTTAGAATTAAAGCCTTGAAAATAGAACTGAGTTTTGCTCCTTGAAAAAAATGCTTCAGACAGCTCCATGCTTTCTCTCCAAAATGTTCCCCCATTCTATGTTCTTTGGCTGTTTCTGGCTGCATCTGGGAAAAGGTCTTACTAAGGTGCTAATGGTCTCTAACAGCTTTGTTTAGTGCCCTTGGATCTCCCTTTTTATCAAACAGGCTTGGCTTTGGGCATACTTTGAAATCTTAAAGGGATGGGATGTGTTCTGTAGGACGTGGTAGCATTCCTGGATCCCGTTCCCTTGGCTGGCATCATTAATCAGTCGTGATGCTCTCTGAACCCTGATTTGCCCTTGTGATGCTCCATAGCATGGTCCTCGGGGCAGTAATTACTAACAGATTTGAGTTGGCATTCAAGATATCAAAGCCTATTTTGCATACTACCTGTGTTGCTAGGCCTAACCTAGGTACATTTATAAATTGAGGGTGAACTCTTATCTTTTCCACTCCTAAGACCTGGAACCCTGATAAGAGTTAATGTCTGGATCTAGAGGCAAAAGTCGAAAGAAAGAACAGGGATTTGAAAATTACAACTGGGTTTAGAGATCAGCTCTGTACCACTTTCCTCCATCTCACCCCAACACTCATTTTCTTCATCTGTATTATTAGATAATAATAATAGCTATCTAAAGGTGCTGAGGTGAAGCTCAAATTGAATAAGATAGCACCCAAGAAACAGAAGCTCATTATGTGATACGAACTTTCATATGCATCATCTTGTTCAACCTTACAACAAAGTTATGCATAGGAAATTTAAATCTACATTATATAGATATAATTAATTTGTTCATGTCACACAGTAAAGGGTAAAGTTGAGAATTGAACTCAGGCCTGACTCCAAAGCTCATATTGTTAATGACAAGCTACACTGCCTCTTGTTCCAGGCATGGAAAAAACAGTATTTGGGATGGTCCCTCTTTTATTCCAGGTCTGAGAGGATGGGCAAGGACTCAGATCAGGTACTACCACCACATTAGGCTGGTGCAGGCACTGAAGAGGTGGAAGCAGTCCAGTGTGGCAAGAAAATCTGGAAATGGTGGCAGGTACAGGTACCAGCACATGCCTGTGTTAAGGATCTTATATCTGGAAATGGTTATTTCAGGGTCCTGCTGGTCTGTTTGGTGCCTTTGTATAAATTAGAAAAAAATGCTCCCTTGGGACAGATGAATCATATAAGGTTACTCCCTCTGGAAGAACACAGCTCAAAAGAATCAAGGCTGAGTGTTTGGATTAAAAAATTCTTGTGAGCAGAAGAATTAGTACAGTGTGGACTGGATTTCAGCAAGCATTCAGTCCCTCAGCTAATGTGTCTGTGCTGAACATAACTTATACAGCAGTACAAAGTGGTCCTGGGTCTTGATGGGAGGGAAAGGTGTAATCTTAAGGAATCTAGGAACAGAAAAAAGATAAATGTCCAGGGAGCAATTTTGTTGGGGAGTTAACGCCGTTGGCCTGAACCAGAATTGGATCCAGCTCTAAACAATTCCAAAGCCAGTGGGACTGATCGTGAGCATCACTTGGGGGGTTGGGGGAGTGGGTCTTGGTAAAAATGCAGATTACCTGCTCCTTCTCCTGAACAATTTAACTCAATAGGTCTGAGGTGAGCAATTCTAATGATCAGAAAAGTTTAAGAAATGCTGCTCTATTTCATGCTTATCATACTGTGTTGTAACTGTCTCTATTAGCAACCCTGGTTGCCATCTGGTTGGCTGGACTATGAGTATTTCAAGGGCAAGGCCATCTCTGATTCAATTCCACATCCATAGCACGTAAAGCAACGTCTGGCAGAGCAAATAACCGATCCATCAATTGAATGACATCACGGCCAATTTTCGAATTCTGGCTTACTTGTCATGTTATCACATCTGCCAAGGCAACTAAAACTATGTGTATTCCTTCCTGCCTCCTCACGTCGTCCTATTTCCCTAACCACCATCTATTACTCAACCTAACCTGAAAAAGGACAGTCCTGACACTATGGAAGATGCTTTCAGACTTAAATCTAGAACGTGGCATGTTTCCTGATATCCACACCTATGTTTGGGTCTGGGCTCCATGATGGTGCATATTTGGGCCTCATTTCTCCCTCTATAAAATGAACAGTTTTACAACATGATTTCTGAGGTGTCTTCCAACTTTGACATACTAGAGTCCTCTGACAGGAATCGAGAGTTTCCAGTAAATTCTGTGAGATGTGAAGACCTCCTTCGAGGCCTCCATATTGGCATCCTGCAGCTCGTTGGTTGGAGCCCCGGCGACGGACAGCTGCAGTCTGGGATTTTCCTGAGGTCGACTTCACTGGTGGGTAGGCTTCGATTACTGGGCATGTTCCAGCAGGCTCAGGGCACCCTGTGGGCAGGTCAGTAAATACTGGCTGCCTGACGATGTCTTGGATGGGAAGCCAGTTGGATGAAGGATGTGTGTGAAGCCCTGGGAAACAGCAGTTCAAAGGCTGTGCTGAGTAGGTTTCCAAATGGACTCACCCTCCCAGACTTTGAATTTGAGCTCCATCGGAAAAACACAAGTGTTTGGTTCCAAGGGAATGGCTTCTAGTAATAATAATAATAATAAAAAGGGTTTTGATGGCTTCTTGGAAATCAGTTTCTATAAAATGGTGTTTTGAGAATTTGAGTGCAAGTCAAGCAGAAACATGGATTGAAATTCTTCCCTTTCATACCCATTCTTTTAAAATATTTTCTTTTTAAATATGAAAATAATGTGTGCATATGATTAAAGAATGCAAACACTACAGAAAAGTACAAAATAAAAAGTGTCTTTCTTCCTCCCTCCCTTCTCATCCTGTCTCATGTGGTAATAATTTATTGTTTTGTGTGTGTGATTACTATGTGAGTTATGTTTTTTAAAAAATTTTATTGTGGTAAAATATACATAACATAAAATTTACCATTTGACCACTTTTTAGTGTCCAGTTCAGTGGCATTAAGTATATTCACATTATTGTACCTATCACCACATTCATCTCCACACCTTTTTTCATTTTCCCAAACTAAAACTTTGTATCCATGGAACAAAAACTTCCCATTCTCCCCTGGTACTAGCCCCTGGTAGTCACCACTCTACTTTCTGTCTCTATAAGTTTGACTGTTTTAGGATGTCAGATAAATGGAATCATATAATATTTGTCTTTTTGTGACTGACTTATTTCACTTTCCATAAACAATTTTTTTTGGTCTATTTTTTGTTTAGGTACGAACCTATATTTTCTTTATTTTTGACCATTTTTAAAATTTAGGTACTAACCTATTTTTACCATAGCTCTAATTACATGCTTATATCGTGTCACTTAACCTCTCAAACTTAAACAGCATTTGTTAATTCCTTGCCATGAAAGATTTAGCATAATTACCTCACATCCAAAGTTCCTTCACACTCTTCATCTCTCATGCTATTATTTCTAGATCTTCAAGTAGGTGTTCCTTTCTTCTGAACTCCAGACTCATGCCCAACTGCCTGTTTGCTATCTCCACCTGGCAGTCTAATCAACATCTCAAACTTAAAGTGTCCCCAGCTAACTAAATTCATGGTGTTTCGCCTCATCCCACTTGCCCTCTCCAATCTGTCTCCGCTTTCGTCTTCCCACTCAGTGAATGCCACTTCATCTGTGTAGCTGCTCAGCTCTCAAATCTTGTAATCATCTTCCAGTCCTTTTTGTCCCCTTCACATCTCACATCCAAAGTAATGAAAACTCCTGCTGACTTTGCCTCAAAATATATCCAGACTCTGACCATTTCATACTGACTTGCCCTAGGATAAATCATCATCACCTCTCACTTGGATTATTGAAATGGTCCAACGTGTCTTCTGCATCCTCCGTTTCCCTCCTGTAGTCGAATTACAAAATAGTAACCCAAGTGCTTCTTCAAAAATGAAAGTCAGATCATGTCACTTCTCTGCTCAGAATCAGCCAATGACTTTCTATCTCATTCAAATAAAAGTCGAAGTCTTTATAATGGCCCAGGGGGCTCCACACCAGTGATTTTCAAACTTTATGGGCATAGTATTCAACTAGGGATCTTGTTAAAGTGCAGATTCTGATCCCAGGGGATCTGATGTTGTTGGTTGGACTACCACACTTGTATTGCAAGACGACACAATCTCCTGCTCAGACCTGCAAAATCCTGCTACAAAATCCAGCGCTGGGTCTGCCCCCTGTAGCTCTCGTCCTCCCTCTTCTTGCTCCAGCCTCATGGTCCCTTTGTTGCATGCTCCCACCTCAGTCTTTGCACTTGTTGTTCTCTCTGCCCAGAACATTCTTCCCCCACAGATATGAGATCTAAGGCTCACTCACTCCCCTTCTTCAGCTCCTTGTCCAAGTATCCATTTCTCCCATGGCCTTCTCTCATCTCCCTGTTTAAAATGGCAACCTTTCTCTTTATGGCTCTCCCTAGTCCTTATCCCTGCTTATTATTATTATATTTTTATAGCAAGAGTGTGCAAACTGTGACTCATGGGCTGTGGGTCAACTCGAGCCCACTGCTTGTTTTTGTAAGTAAAGTTTTATTAAAACAAAGTCACACACTTTTAAAATACATTGTTTATGACTGCTTTCCTGCTACAGTGGCAAAGTTAAGTGTGTAACAGAGAGGACTTATGGCCTGGAAAATTTAAAATATTTACTATTTATCTGCTTTTTACAGAAAAAGCTTGCTGACCCCTGCTTTGTAGCATTAATCACTATCTGACTTACTATAAATAGGTAAGTCAATCATTTATTTGTTTATTGTAAGTTTCACCTCACTAAATTGTAAACTCCATGATTAAAGGGGCTTTGTCTGTTTACTGTTATATTCCTAATACCTACAAAGGTGCCTAGCATAGTCATTCAGTAAATATTTGTTAAATAAATAAATTATTACTTTTACAAGTTAAAAAAATATATATATTTTTGTCAGCAGTTTAGATAGCATCAACTGACTTCCCACCAAGTGAGAGGACACTCTTGGACTGCACTTTCTTCCCCTCTCCTTCCACCTTTCCTGACTCCTGATGGCCAGCATCATTTTTATATTTTTAGTGTTGATACCAATTACATCCTGTACTATCATTATGATTACACATTAATTGTTTTGCCTATAGATTGATTCTAAATATTTCAAAGAAGCCATATCAAATACTGTAATTAGGCAAGCAATATTTACTACAGAATCTAGGTATGTGATTGAACCCATGGAGAAGAAATGATAACTCTAAGCCATAGGCATAAAGGGCAACATGTCTGTTATCAGGGGTAAATGGATTCTCTTTTCTAACTCTCTGTCAATTGCTTAAAATCATACATATTTGGGGCATGATTTTTGTATACGCTTTCTAACCTTTCCCAAAGTTCCTAATTAATCTTTTTTTAATTCACAGAAGATATAAATGTCTTCATCAAATATTTAAGATCCTGTGCTTCTCAAACCTATAATGTTTGAAATGGAATTTACTTTCTCCTTTAAGATTTTCACAAAACCTTTGGCTTTTTTTTTTCTAATTTTGGTGGAATGCTTGTTAGATCTGTTGCATAGCTGTCAACCCTGTCTTTACATTTACTTCTGGATTACTTCCATTGTATCTTGTATCATGTATGTTTCCCTTTCTTAGCTTCCACTTTCATTTTGCTAGATTATATCCTTAAGTAACTGTTTTTCAAAGTGGAGTTTGGGAGGTAATTCTAGTTGCTCTAACACATTACCACAAATTTAATGACTTAAAACAACACAGATTTATTATCTACAGTTCTGTAGGTTACATGGCTGACATGCATCCCACTAGGCTAAAATCAAGGTATCCACAGTGCTGAGCTCTTTTCTGAAAGCTCTTGGAGTAAGTCTGTTTCCTTGCCTTTTTCAGCTTCTAGAGGTCACTGACATCCCTTGGCTTGTGGCCCCCTCCTCCATCTTCAACACCAGTAACGTTATATGTCCCTGACCATGATTCTGTAGTAACCTTTCCCTCTAACCACAGTGTTAAAGGTTTATTGGTTTTTAAAGAAGACATTGATTCTTTTAATTGACTAATCAAAATGGTATATATTTGTGGTGTATAAAATGATGTATTGAAATATGTGTATACTGTGGAATGGCTAAATCAAGCCAATTAACAAAGGTATTAAAGTATCCTGCTTTTAATGACTCATATCAAGGTCTTTAATTTGATTGCATCTGCAAAGTTTCTTCTGTAATGAAAGGTAACATGTTCACAGTTCTCTGGAAATACAATGTGGATACCTTTATCTGTGGTGGAGAGCTAACAGGAGACTTGTTTTTTCTACCACCTAACATTTCAGAATCCTCCCAAATACTGAAATTTCTTTAATTAAGCTTCACACTGTTTATAGAATTCTAGGTTCAAAAACATGTTTCCTCAGAACTTTGGAGACACTTGTCCTCTGTCATTTGGGGTCTAGAATTGTTGAAACAAGATCTGAGCACAGTCTGATTTTTGTCCTTTGTAAGTACATTTACGCTCACATCCTTTGACAGCTTTTAAGTCTGTCTTCTTGACATTTTATCAGACTATGACTGGGAGTGGGTTTTTGTTTTGTTTGTTTTTCACATCCATCACATGTCATATTGGAATAGCTCTTTCAACCTGAAGAATTGCATCTCTATTTAAGATAAGAAATACTTTCTTCCTGTTTTTTCTTTGATAAAATTGGAACCCTCACAGCCTTCACTAGTTTCTCCACCTAGTTTTTTCATGTCTGAAACTCTTATTAAAGGAATGCTGATGCTTCTGGATTTATCCTCCATTTAGTTTAAGTTTTAATTTTCTTGTATTTTCCTTCTCCTCACCTTCTGCTACATGTTCCAAGAGATATTTTTTACTTCATTTTTCAAATTACTAATTTTGTCTTTAACCACAACCAGTCTACTACTTAGCACCTCCACTAAATTTCAAAAATGTTGACAAACATAGTTTACACTTCCAAGAACCCTTGACTCCCTCTTTCTCATAGCAACAACAACTTCAAATTTCTCACAGATTACATATAAAATTTATTTTAAAAATTCTTTTCTATTTCTTGCTTATTTCCATTCCTCCAGATTCTGTTGTTTGCATTTTCTTAATGTTTGTCTTTCTCTTTCTCATCAGTTTTCCTCAAAGGTGGACCCAGTTGACTTCCTTTTATTTGTGAATCTCTTGCTTGATAGCATACATAGCTGGCATAGGTTTCCTTTGTAATCCTGCAGGTTGTTTACGCAAAATGCCTTTTCTCTAGATTGGTGAGCTGATGGTGAACTCTGTGCAGATGAGTGTGTCTTGCTGAGTGGCAGGCTTGTCTCTATTGTGCATGGTCGGGAGCAGGCCAGTTTGCTTGCGCCCTCCACAGTCTCCACGGTGAGCTGATCCTCGGGTTAGAGCACTGCAGCATGTTTCCTTTCTTAATAGAAGCATCCTTCCTCTTTCTTTTCAGGTCAAGGCAAGGTTGGGGATTTATGCTGAACTGTTCTCTGCCTCCATCCAGAGCCCCTGTCTAGACTATGGGCCATCTCCAGCCTAGGCATGACTCCCTCACCATGGCCCATTCCATAGCCTTCTTGGCTGCCCTGTTTTTTCTTCAATAAGATCAGCACCCTCATGACCTTCCCTAGCTGAGGTCTTTCCAGGTCTCCATCAGGTGACACAGTGCACACACTTACCACAATCCTCTGCTTATGTCTTGCACTGAGTTCTTATGCTCCAGTTTAAGCCTCAATGATCCCGTTTGCTTTCCACCCTCCGTGGAAACCTGAGTAAATCTCTGTTGTATGGGTATCACACTTTTTTTTTTAAATTAGAATTAATAATGATTTATGTATTCTATTTTGTACAACTTTGTTTAATGGGCTCTTATCTGAGTGGGTTACCTTCTCTGCTATATTGAACCATAAACCTGAAATTCTAAAAGTCTAAATACAATTCAAATTTGAAGGAAATAACATGTATTGCCATTAAGGAGTTTTTTCTCCCCTCCTCTCCACCCAGATTGGTCAAGACCCCTCGTTGGGGTTCCCATGGGAGCATCTTGTGCTTCTGTTTACCATGCTACATCACATTACTATTTGACTCTCTCTGTAGTGGCTGCACCTCCAGGTTATAAGGCCTTTGAGTGCAGGTTGCATGTTCATCTTTAGATCTCTGGAGCTGCACACATAGCAGATGTGCAGTGAATATTTCCAGATTGAATGTGCATGTGCACCTACTCGATGAACATGAGGAATCAAAGGTGGCATCATATAGCTTTAGCTTTCAAGGAATTCAAGGCATATGGAGGAAAACAGATATGACAACTAATAATCTTCAGACAGTGTAAATAGGGTGGGTACAAAGTGTATGGGCCCACAAGCAAGAGAACAGAAAACTGTGCCTAGGGTGGGTATAGAGGTCAGGAAAGGCCCAAAGTTATGTTATGTTAGTTTTGAGGGTCACATAGGAGCTGTCAGGAGTATTGGGAGTATTAGAGCCTTCCAGAAACAAAAGAGAAATTCAAAGTTAATTATGGCTGGGATGTAAAGTATAATGGGGGCAGTGGCAGGGGAGGAATCCTATGAAATAAGAGGGGGCTAGAGCACACCAAGAGCATTGGCAGCCCAGGAAACACTTGCATTTTATCCTGAGTTGAGACACCAGAAAGTTTTATTCAGAGAGTGGCATGATCATATTGACATAAAGATTTCGACTGCAGTATAGAGGATGGACTGGCAGAGTCCTAAAGATTTGGGACTTGAATGGAGTAGTACAGGGCAGATGTGATAAGGGATTGACTAGGGAAGTATGGGCTGGGATGCAGAGACAGATACAGATTTAAGTGATGGCAAGAGGGTAGAATGGGCAGGGTTTGATGGCTGCTTGGTGTCAGGGGTTGCTGGAGAGGAAAGGGGGCAAGCATTTTGAGGGCCCTTCCAGTGCTGGGGTTCCAGGGTCCAGTGACTATAGAAAGAACATGAGCTATGTTGGTTTTTAGTCAATGTAGAGTGAATGGCAGAAAGGCTGTGGTTGGAGTAATTTATGAGATTCCACTGGGCTGTTTCCATCTTTTCTGAAGCTGCAGATTCTAGCTGAAATGAGAAAAAGGTGCATCTTCAGTTCTGTTTTGACAGCCTGTCTACTCACTTCCTTCCCAGGAGGATGTTCTGGTAAGATGCATAATATCAGCTTCTTGTCAATTTGGTTTAATTTTTAAAAATTGGATTAGCATCCAACTGAAATGGATGTCAACTGCTTGGAATGCATCTTTGGATCTGAGTGATTTTGATATTAACCAAATGTGATCGCCTAAGAAAGGTTTTATCTATTCAGAACCATCTTGATGTTTCAGCCACATCTCAAGTTTAACTCTTAGGAACCCAGTAAAGAAAGAAGTACATTTCACTTGTTTTGCCTTTGTGGATTTATACTTTATCATGGTGATTATTTACTGTCCCTAACAATGAAAACAAAACACAAAAATGTTCATGAAAAGAAAGGGAATAGGTCTTACCATATATTGAGTGCCTTCTATATGTTAGGCATGTCCACTAATGTTATTGCATAGATTCTCATGAGTTAGGAGGTTGGACTCAATGCCAAAAGTGGGTCTCAGACACCCAATCAGATTGAGGACTAGCTAAAACAGGGCCAGGGTGGAAGCAACTTTGCAATCAGACATGCCCACCATTGTGCCATGTCAATTTATCATTGCCTTGGCAACACCCGGGAGTTACTGCCCCTCTCCATGGCATGACCCAATGACCCCAAAACTACTACCCCTTCCCTGGAAGCTTCTGCATAAACTTCCCCTTAATTTGCATGCAATTAAAAGTGGGTATAAATATGACTGCAAAACTGCCCTGAGCTGCTAACCTGTGTCTGTGGGGTAGCCCTGCTCTGCAGGGGCAGTCATGAAGCTGTGACACCACCAGAGATGTAACAGTGCCTCTTCAATAAAACTATTTTCTTCTACCTCTGGCTTGCCCTTGAATTCTTTCCTGGGCAAAGCCAAGAACCCTTGTGGGCTAAGCTCTGCTTGGGGGCTCACCTATCCTGCATCACTCACAAACACATTAAAGATAAGTATTATATCTATTTGATGGATTTGGAAATTAGATCTCATAGGGGTCTCTAAGTTAGTAAACGGAAGAGGGGAATTCAAACTCAGAACTAAGTGATGTATGGAGCACCTATTATAGCCTGATATTACACTCACACTTCTTTATTTAATCCTCAAAGCAATGTAAAATATAAAGGCTTAGAGAAGCTAAATAAAAAGAGGCTTAGCAAGATTAAATAACTTCCCCAAGGTCACTCACCCGAGACCTATGCTTTCTTTTTCCTTCTTTATTTGCAGACCAAAGATAATTATTCTATACGTAAGGGTGTGTTAACAAATACATGGGCAATATTATGTCATTGCTAGGAAAACTCTTTATGATGCTATTCAGATAAAGAGAAAGAAACCTTTTTCAGAAGCAAAAACCTCTGTTTGCTAGAGAGCCATTCACAGAGCCTTTAGAGAGGGGGCCAGAGATGGGGAGTAGGTTGCTCCAGGCCCTGTATTAGACTACTCCACATGCCACATGTAATTCTAACACCCCAAACAAACCTTTGGGGTGGATATAATTATTCCTGCTTCCCAGATAGGAAAAAACTGAAGTTCAGAAAGGTTATGTAAAGGTTAAGTAATTTGCCCAAGGTCCTACCCAAGTCTCTCTGACCCAAAGCCACAGGTTTTCAGGATAGTGCTAACCCACTTTGAGGGCAGTTATTTAGAGAAATGTGAAAAGGAAGGAGGTGATCAGAACGCAAGCTCTGCCATTGGCATTTCATTTGGCCCCTGATGTTTCCCTGGGTAGGTGGTGAATAAACGCCCTTTGATGAAATTTGCAGATGATTCTAAATCAGGCCCTGGGTAAACATGAGCAGCACAGAAAAGCAATACAAATGATCCCAAATGAGGGAGGTTAGAAGTGCAAGCAGGAAATAACATGATGAGACTGATTACCACACGGGAAATTCTGAATTAAAACATCTGGGTAGGCCAATGTGAAACAGGCCACTAACATTAGCACCTTTCAGTAGCTCCAGCTCCGCAGTTGGAAGGGCCTGAGTAAATCCTCTCAAATCCTGTCACTGCTTTGTTAGCTGAGTTTATGTAACATTCTAGATCCTTTGTTGTCATGTCAATCATGTTCATGGGATGTTCACGAGGATTAGATAGTATCTTAATAAACTGCTTTCTTTGCTCATTCATAAGAAGCAACTTCTCATCTGTTCAAGTTTTAGCATGAGATTACAGCAATTTAGTCACATCCTCAGGTTCCACTTCTAATTCTAGTTCTTTTTCTGTTTCCACCATATCTGCCATTACTTCCTCTACTGAAGTTTTGAATTCCTCAAATTCATCCATGAGGGTTGGAGTCAATTTCTTCCAAATTCCCATTAAGTATTGACCTCTTCCCATGAATCAAAAATGTTCTTTATGGCATCTAGAATGATGAATCTTTTCCAGAAGGTTGTCAATTTACTTTGTCCAGATCCATCAGAGGAATCACCACCAAGGGCAGCTATAGCCTTATTAAATGTATTTCTTAAATAATAAGTCTTGAAAGTCAAAATTACTCCTTGATCCTTGGGCTACAGGATGGATGTTGTGTTAGCAGGCACGAAAACAATGTTAATCTTGTTGCGCAGCTGTACTGGAGCCCTTAGGTGACTAGGTGCATTGTCAATGAGCAGCAATATTTTGAAAGGAATCTTTTTATCTGAGCAGTAGGTCTCAATGGTGAGCTTAAACTATTCAGTAAACTCTTCTGTAAATGAATTTTGCTGTCATCTGGGCTTTGTTGTTGCATTATTAGAACACAGATAGAGTAGATTTATCATAGTTCTGAAGAGTCCTAGGATCTCCTTAATGATAAACAAGCATTTACCATTAGGAAACCATAATGCCCAACATAAGTCACCAGCTACATAGCCTCTGACAAGAGAGTCAGCCTGTCCTTTGAAACTTTAGAGCCAGGCGTTGACTTCTCCTCTCTAGCTATGAAAGTCCTAGAGGGCTGCTTCTTCCAATGGAAGGTTGTTTACATTTACTTGTACATTGAAAATCTGATGTTCAGTGTAGCCACCTTCATCAATGATCTTAACTAGATCTTCTGAATTACTTTCTGCAGCTTCTACTTCAGCATTTGCTGCTTCACCTGGAGACAGTTTCTTTCCCTAAACTTCATGAACCAACCTCTACTAGCTTCCAACTTTTCTTTTGCAGCTTCTTCACCTCTCTCAGCCTTCATAGAATTGAAGAGAATGAAGGCTTTGCTCTGGATTAGGCTTGGGCTTAAAAGAATGTTAAGACTGGTTTGATTACCCAAACCATTGGAACTTTCTTCATGTGAGCAATAGGCTGTTTCTCTTTTTTTTTTTTTTTTTATCACCTGTATGTTCACTGGAATAGCATTTTTAGTTTCCTTTAAGAACTTTTCTTTTGCATTCATAACTTGGCTAATTCTTTGGCACAAGAGACCTAGATTTTGGTCCCATGTTGGTTTTTGACATTCCTACCTCACTAAGCTTAATCATTTCTAGTCTTTGATTTAAAGTTAGAGGTGTGATGTGTGACTCTTCCTTTTATTTGAACACTTAAGAGGCCATTGTAGAGTTATTAATTGGCCTATTTGTAATATTGTTGCATCTCAAGGAATAGCGAGGCCTGAGGAGAGGGAAAGAGATGGGAGAATGGCCAGGGGGTGGAGCAGTCAGAACATGCACATTTATCAATTAAGTTCACCATCTTAGATGGATGTGGTTCGTGGCGCCCCCAAATAACCACAGCAGTAACATCTGATCACAGAGCATTGATCACAGATCACCATAAAAAATATAATAATAATATAAATGTTTGAAATATTGTGAGGATTACCAAAATGTGATATGGAGATATAAAGTGAGTATATGCTGTTGGAAAATCGTGCTCATAGATTTGCTTAAGGCAGTGTTGCCACAAACTTTCAATTTGTAAAGAATGCAACATCTGCAAAGTGCACTAAAGTAAAAGTGCAATAAAATGAGGTATGTCTATAAATCATAATACATGATTCTCCCCTAAATATCTGAATGTCTGAATTCACTGAATTCTTATAGCAGTACTCTGAGATAGGTACTCTTAAGTTTTAACAAGTACTTGGAGAATGGAATGTTACTAATCTATCAGTCAATCAAATCAAAAGTGAAATGTTCAGCAAAAGTAATTTGTAAATATTCAAGCACCATAAAAATATAAGTTAACATTTTAGTTCTTCTATTTCTCTACTTTGATGTAGGGGGCACACTGCTCAGGCTTATAAAAAAGGGAGGAGAATAATTTATAGAGAATTCAGAAACACTGTTCTTTACTTACGTGATTTCATTTAATCTTTCCTACAGCTATTTGAGGAAGATATAACTAGCCCATTTTATAAATTTGGAAACCGAAGCTCAGATAAATTAAGTAATTTAGTAACTTGCTCAATAGCCACCCGACTATGAAGTGGCAAAGTTATGATCCCAAGTTGGCTATCTCTAAAGCCCTGGTGCTTCCGGAAATGGCTAGGGAAGAAGAGGAGGCAGGGAAATGGAGAGCAGAAAAATAGGAGGATTCCGATGGGTTTGCAGGGCTCCACAAGCAGGACTGGATTACAACAGGGATTAAAAACATCAAGGCCGGGAGAGGTGGCTTATGCCTATAATCCCAGCTCTTTGGGAGGCCAAGGCAGGCAGATCAGTTGAGGCCAGGAGTTCCAGATCGGCCTGGCCAACATGGTGAAACCCCATCTCTCCTAAAAATACAAAAATTAGCTGGGCATGGTGGTGGGCACCTGTGATCCCAGCTACTTGAGAGTCTGAGGCAGGAGAATCGCTTGAACCCAGGAGGCAAAGGTTGTAGTGAGCTGAGATTGTGCCACTGCACTCCAGCCTGAGCGACAGAGCAAGACTCCATCTCTCTCTCTCTCTCTATATATATATATGTATATATAAAGAAGAACTGGAGCATTGCATCTACTCTGCTTTCAGCATGATCTCAAATGTTTTTCTTATTCTGAGAGTCAGAAGCAGATGTCCCTGAAGTTCCTCTGTTTTCAGGGAAAGGCTGATGAGCACTCTGAAGGGAAGAGCAAGAGTTGAGATGTGTGCCTATGGGGTCTATGAACTGTGAACACAATGATTACTGTGCTTGGGTTATACTCTTTCTTTCCCCCCCAAGTGTCAGCAAGAAAGCATGTGCAAGTGGCATGAATACTGGACCAGAACTTAGGTGATAGCACCTGGGAACCTCACTAACTTGCTTTCTGCCCTTTGGCTCTCCCCAATACCCCCTCTAGAGGATCTCCTTCTTAACTGAGTAAGAGTGGACTGGACCAGCTGACATGCAAAGGCCCTTCCTGAATTATATCCTATGGTCTTAATTTATTGTTTTATAGTCTAACTTCCTACATCTTAAAGAGGGTGATTCAGGTCTAACTTTGAAAGAAGACGGAGCATTCTCGTCTGGTATTTCTGAAGCATACCTTTATTAATGTCACATCTATGCTTAGGTCTCTTGTATGATATTTTTGCAAATTTCTTGCACTATGTGTTTCAGGCCCTGTATTCAGTACTTTAAATGCTTATATTATTTAATCAGATGGTATGGGTGGTAGTGAAGGAAATGGGGGAGAAATGCCTGAAAGGTAGATTCCCTGTTTGCAATCCCAGGTTCACTTAGTACTAACTGTGAAACCTTGAACGAGTTACTAACCTCTCTAGGCTTCAGTTTATCCTCTGTAAAAGAGAGTAATAATAGTACCTACCTGACTGAGTTGTTGAGAGGAGTAAATGAGTCTGTTTTTGGAAAGCACTTAGAAGAGTGTCCGGCCCATAGTAAACACTCAATGATATGTTATTTTTAAAATAAATTCTTACCAACACTCTCATTTACACATGAGAAAATGGACCTTCAGAAAGTTTAAGGAACTTACTTGAAGTCCTAGAATAAGCAGATGCTAGGAATAGTGATGGCAGTTTTAGGATATTTTGACTGTATTTCAACCATGGACTTGGAATTGCTTATATAGTAACTAACACTCTCTTACCTATGGTACTCTACAGCCAGAGATTTCTAAACGACAAAGCAGGCCAAGCCATTCCCAGATTAAACCCTGCGCTGGCTCTTCCTTGTGAAGAGGAAATAAATCTGAGCTCCTTAGTATTACACAGAGACTACTTCTTATTTATATATTTATATATATATTTATTTATTTATTTATTCATTTATTATTTTTAATTTCAATAGGTTTTTGGGAAACAGGTGGTGTTCGTTTAAATGAATAAGTTCTTTGGTGGTGATTTCTGTGACTTCGGTGCACCCATTACCCAAGCAGTGTACCCTGCATTTGATGTGTCAGACTTCTTTCTACCTCCCCAACCTCACTGCGGCACCCCAACCCACCCAGAGATCTTTGCTTTAGACCTTCACTTAGGACTTTCCCTGTGCTTAGAATGGTGTTTCTCCTTCTGTACTGACCTTCTTGGCCTTCAGTTTTCACTTAGATATTAGCGCTTCTAAGAAGCAATAGCCCAGGAATCCCTTCCAATGTCCACTTGGAACCTTCTCTCTCATCACTTCCCCCGGTCTGCTTATTTGTCCTTATAACTTCTTTGCTGAATCCTATTTAAACTGATGTGCCATTTCATTGTGGGATGGATCAGTCTCCAATTTGGAACTTTTGGAAGGTGCCACTCTCGTCTCTCTAGGCCATTCCTGCTTACCCAAAGAAGATGAGTGAATAGTCAGCACTCAGTTTATAACATGAGCATGATGAATGGATACAATTCCAGCCAAAAATGGTGGGAAGAAAAATCCTTTTCAGTTCTCTTAGCATGGTGGCCCTATTATGGTTACAATATGATTTCCTTGAAGTCTTGTAAAATTTTGACAGGATCCCCTGAGCTGTTCTTTGGGGAATTTTCTCTAGGACTTTTTTCACAAGACTGAACCTCAAGGCTCTTAATTATGCCACAGGACAGCAGGGAAGCAGTTGAGGAGGAGAAATTAATGAAAAGGATTCTTATCATAAGCTCCTTCTCTAATTTGGGGAAACAGAAACCTCTGCATGTTTTCTCAATAAGCACTCTATCAGAAGCCTTCTTATCCTGACAGGCTTCACTCTTTCATAAACACAGCAAGAATAACCTCTGGACACTGGCCTGCCATAGTCAAGTATGAAAATGTGAATTCCACGGGTCACTGTTTTTGCAGCCGCCAGATGTGGATGAAAGAGGAAGGGTGTTTTATTGTGTTTTCTCAAGAAACAGAGAAAGGTCTGTCCTGAGATGGGCCTACTTTTCTCCCACACAAGTGGCCACCATGTGGCCAGAGGACAGCTAGCTAATTTGCAAGATTAAGCTTTTCCAAATATTTGGAATTGGTCCATTCTGTCTTCAGCTAATAAAATAGATCTTTGCTCCAAAATGGATTTAGGAAGCAGACAGAAGAGCTCCTAAGGGCTTGTTGGCAAGTTACCTGTTAACAGGGTCTGTCAAATGGATACACAATGGGTAGGCTCCATATGGACTGTCTCCAACTTGACCTCTCTAGGATGCCTGCCTTCATGCAGTGGTTCTGCCAATGGCAGATGGTATCCAGTGCCAACTGATGCTGAAATGCCCAGGATATAAGCTTCTGTTCTCTGTCATTCACTCACACCTGAGTAGTGAATACACTGAAACAAGCATACATTAGAAAAACACATGCACAAGTGAGGAATCCATATTAATTGCAAATTATCTGATTTAAGGATTCATTCATTAGTTTAATATTGGGTGTCTACTATGTGCCAGAGATTTTGCCAGGTATTAGGGAAATAGATGAAATAAGACATGGCTCCTGCCATAAAGGAGCTTATGGTTTATTTGGGGAGGCAGAGTTATAAACATCTATAATATAAAGTGCTATGAGCTGCAAAAGAGCTCTGGAGAAGGAGCCCCAGGGTCTGTCTGGGAGAGGCAGGGGAAGTTTATAGTGGAAGTAGCCCTCGCATTGGGTCTTAGAGAATAAGTAGGCGGTTTCCAGTGGGAGAAGTATGTTCAGGACAGAAGCATAGACCCTTTAGAGAGCATTCTGTGTTTGGAGAATGGCAAGTTGTTCACGTGGCTGGATTGTGAAGTGGGAGGGAAGGTAGAGGTGGCTTGGGGGAAGACCAGGGCCAAGTCATCTGGGCATTAGTCATGCTAATTAATTTATATTTGACTCTGTAGGCAATGTGGGGACATGGTGGAGAACTGAATCATATTAGTGGAAGAGCAACATGGTCATGCTACAGTGTAGAAAGTGGTTTAGAGGTGAGTGGGGCAATAAATATTTAGTCCAGAGAGTGAAGCGCAGCTGCCAACACCTAACTATAATACAGGGTAATGAGTTTTAATACAGCGAGCTGGGGCTCTTCCTTCCTCACTCCTCAAATCTTTCTCTCCACTCTTCAGAATGCTCTGTGCCCCAGGGGGATGACCTGTATGAACTGTTCCAATGGGCTTCCTATCCCTCTGGGTCTAGTTGGGTTCTGCTCATAGAAGCACAGGAGGGAGATGGAAAGGAGAGAGGAGAGTGAAGTCAAGGTATTTATTCCCTTGGGTGCTTCCCTGAGGAGTCACCTTGGGCTGATTTTGTTCCTTGATGGAAGTCATAGTTTCTCTTAAGGGGGCCCTCTCCACAAAACTCTTTCCTTTTGCGTTCCAGTAACCCCTCCTGTCCTTAGTCCTTCAGGTGTAGGGTTGCTAAAAGCCTTGCTAGCATTTGAGTATGATGCTATTCCTTGTGGTTTCTCTACATTCTACACACATCTTCCTAAATCATCCTTTATTAAATCCTGTTTGTATTGTCCAAATTTGAGTAGGTTGTCATTTCATGGTAGGGACCTGACTACTCTGTACAAGGTGGCATAGGAGTAGAGGGCATAGAAAAGTTAGTTCTGCCTGGGACAGGGAAGAAGGGATCAAGAAGAAGAGCAGCACTGGAGCCCTGTACTGAAAGATGAGATGGAGTTTCCTAGGCATCGAAAGTATGAAAGGCATCCTGGACTGAAGGAACAGAGTCAATAAGTGAATGGCTGAGCGAAGAAACAGGCATTTGTAGGGAGCAGTGACTGAGAGGAGAGGAGGGGCTGATAAGGGAGGTGAGGTACTACAGGAGGTGAAGGGGCAAAGATGAAGTTGGGTCAGAGTGGAAGAGCTTTGAATGCCAGCTCAGGAGTTTGTGCTTTCTTCCAGAGGAAAAGGGGCAAGAATGGTGACCACACTGGGAAAAGAGTCATATGAGGAGTGATAGGGGATATGTGCGTGTTTATCTTGGAGAAAAGACTTGGGAGTATGATTGTCATCTTCAAATATGTGGAGGATCTGGATAATGATATGGCATGATGCATCATGAGTTCATAGTTTTTGGCCTGGGAATTCTATGTCTAGGAATTTAGCTGAAGGAAATAATCCAAAATGCAGACAAAACCTTCTGGCCAAAAACATCCATTGCTGCATTATTTATAATAACCAAGAATTGGAAACAACCTAAATGCCCAGTGACAGAAGAGTTGTTAAATGAGTATGGCAGGTCTTTACAATAGAATATTATGTGGTTGTTAACACAGGGTGTACAAAAAGTTTAAAGGTGCAGGAACATGCTTTTAATATGTTAATTGAAAAAATTGGATATAAAATGTCTATGTAATTCAGTAATATATAAAAACAATATGAACTAAATAAAGACGTCAAAATGTTATTCATAGCTATTGCTATTGATGACTTCGTGGGTGACCGATATTCTCAGGCTGTTCCAAAGATCATTTGTAAACAGGAGTTGGGAACTGGTAGTATCATTAAGATAAGTACACAACCTCCCAAGTGAAAATCGTTGAATGGGACCCCTACCATTTAAATATATATTTTATGCTGTTTGTTTATCACCATCATCACCACCACCATTGAATTTATTGAACGGGTACCATCTCTTAGGCATGTGCTACTTTTTTTCCCTACATATTTTATCTCTTCACCCTTTTAACTTTGTAAAAGTTTTATTTTTACTTGCATTTATGAGACAAGAAAACAAGAGCTCAGAGAGGTCAAGCAACTTGTCCAAGATTATTCTACAAGTAAATTTCATAGTTGAGATTTGAACCCAGGACATGTGATTCCAAATTGTGAGGCTGTACTGTTGGTGTATTACTTTTGCATACTCACATCGTTGTCTCCAGTCATATGTCACTGACTAGAAGTTTTTCCCAATAATGAACTCCAGTGGTCAAAATGGTACATCTTCTTGGTAATACATTATAGATGCTGACTGCATTTTAAGTAGGTGACCCAAGTGGGACGAAGTCCTATGAACGGGAGAAAGATTCATAGTAAATGCAGTAATAACTTGTTTAAGAAAAGTGATAAATAATATTGATGAGCTCTTATCATGTGTCAAGCAATATTCTAAGTTTTTTACATTAACTTTTATAGCACTCTATAAGCTTAGTACTATTATAGTCTTCATTTTACATACAAGGACACTGTGTTTAAATAATTTGTCCAAGGTGACACAGCTAGACGACATATACAGCTCACTATGCTTCCTACAGTGCAATACTGCCTCTGGATACGTGCGTAATGAAGTGAAAAAGGAATTTTTAGTCTTAATGGCTAGTGCCAGAATTCTTTTTTTTTTTTGAGGCAGAGTCTCACTCTGTCTCCCAGGCTGGAGTGCAGTGGTGTGATCTCGGCTTACTGCAGCCTCCATCTCCCGAGTTCAAGCGATTCTCCTGCCTCAGCCTCCTGAGTAGTGGGGATTACAGGCGTGTGCCACCAAGCCCAGCCTTATCTTTCTTTATTAAAATACCTCAATAGGCCAGAAGTGGTATTCAGCACTTTGGGAGGCTGAAGCGGGCCTGAGGTCCAGAGTTTGAGACCAGCCTGACCAACATGGAGAAACCCCTTCCCTACTAAAAATACAAAATTAGCCGGGCATGGTGGCGCACGCCTGTAATCCCAGCTACTCGGGTGGCTGAGGCAGAAGAATCGCGTGAACCCCGGGAGGCTGAGATTGCGGTGAGCTGAGATCGTGCCATTGCATTCCAGCCTGGGCAACAAGAACGAAACTTCGTCTCAAACAAACAAAACAAAACAAAACAAAACAAAACCCTCGATAAACTACTTTGGAATAAAAGTTTTAGCAACAGCTTCAGCAACAAAAGAACATTCAAGCTTCTCTGCCTGAGAAAGTGAGAGGAGTTTGCTTTTCGCTCTAGAAAAGGAGAAGGGAGGGAGACGTGTAGATCCTGCGGTGCGGGTGGGAAGGCCAGCCGGCAGCAGCAGGGGCAGAGATGGAATGCAGGGAGGCCAAGGGCATAGAGAGAGCAGGTTACACCTTCACTTCAATTTGAAGTTAGTTGTGTCTTAAATGTAAAGTCTGAAGTTAGTTGTGCCTTAAATCTCTCCCTCCAGAATGTCAGTGAGTACTACTATGCTCACAAACAATGTATGATTATGTTGTTGTTGTTACTGGAAATTGAAGAAGGGCCTGAATTTTATATCTGCCTCAACGCTGTGTGAAACAAGGTCAACAAATTTAAACTGGGATCCTAGAACCATATACGTCCTATCAAGAAATGCCCCTGGAATTTGCAGAAACGTGTGTGTGTGTTTGTGTGTGTGTGTGTGTGTGTAGGGGTGTGTTTAGACTTTCAGTGTCTGGAACTGGGGTCTCCAGGAAGTATTTTTTAGATGTCTCCAGGAACAGAGGCCCCAGCCAACACCTGAGTTACCTACTTCATCTGGTTTAAATTTCCTGACCCTCCTGTAATCTCTTGCTCTGGTCCTTTTTTTTTTCAAAAGAAAGAAACTGTGTTCAGAGAAGGTACAGAACTTCTTCAGGTCTGCAAGGAAAAGGAAGTGCTGGGACGCAAAGCCAGGCTGGTCCAATGGATTACAAAGCCCATGGCTTCCCGGGACCTTGGCTGCCTCCTCTGTCTTGGTTTTGCTTTTCTGTTGAACCTCTCAAGGAGACCACTGCAACTTCAGTGGTGGAGATTCTGAATCTCTGGGTATTGGGATGATCCAGGTCTTAGTCCATAGGCCAGGCCTTAACACTAAGTCAGCAACCGGGTTGGACCTCCTCATTTGGTTATACAGAAAAACAGATGACGCTAGGCCCCTGTGAGGGTGAGCCAATGGGCTAATTTGGGAGAGCAACAGGTTATTGGTAAAGATTTTAAAAGTAATAGTTTCCCAGTCTTACAAATGTGCAAGACACATTTTCCCAGTTTTAGACCTGCAAATTCTTATTACGATGTGCTCAGCCTTATCACTGAATTTTCATAATTCTCAAATATTTTTAAAATTGAAAATGAATACACATTGAACATTTGAGAACTACGAAAAAGAGTAAAGGAGACAAAATCTTAGGAATTTTAGCATGATATTATCAGTAAAAAATACCTTTGACAATTTGGTTCATAAAAGCCATCACTTATTGTTGTAATTTGCATTGCTTTGAATACTCAGGGAGACTCCCACACCTTTCCATACATCAACTGACAATTTGTTTCTTCTTTCATAAATTGCTTTTTTATTCCTTTGGCCCCTCTTTTTCTGGATAAAATTTTTGTTTATATTGAAAATAGAGTTCTCTTACAAGCCATGAAAAGAGGCGATTGTCCAAATATCCTAGCACTTCACCTATATAATAACTGTCTTTCTTTGGCTTCCCCATGTATAAAGATGAGGGGGAAGTGAGTTAGCATAATCATGATAGAGAGCGGTATTTCCCCAATTGTGCTTTCTGGAACAATAATACAAGGGGGAAGTTAGTGGGTGTAACGGGGGAAAGGGCTCAAATGAATTGGAAAATCCTTTATTAAATAAAAATAAATGGTTTCCCAATTACAGTAAAACTATAGAATATGCCGTAGGCTTTTGATGTTCATAGGGACCAAGACTTCTCTAGAAAGGGGTAGAAGATAACATTTCCCACTCAGCACCTCAGGCACTTCAGACATCCCTGGTGTGGAGGAAAGAATGTAGGAGAGGGTGGTGGCCAAAGGCCTGTTTTTCTCCAGGTTTGACACTGATATGTTTTATGACTGTAGGCAAATTCCAACATCCAATCACTGGTAAAATAAACAAGGATATGTTTGAGATGAGGCTTGAAGTATGCATAGGATTTTGATATGAGAAAAGAGGTTTCAGGTGGAGGCAATTGAATGGGCAAAGTCCAAGATGCTTTTCTACCCAGAGAGATACCAAACCAAATACTGTAATTCTGGCCCCCTGTTTTGTAACAACCCCACCCTTTGAGTAGAAAACAGATGTGTTTTCTTCTGAGACACAGTTTCACCAAGTGCCAAGATTTTAAAATTCGATTTCAATGCTCAGAAACCCGCCTACCTTTTCCGAAGTGTTCCTGCCCACCTAGATAGACCACATCCTAAAAATTCATATTTGAAATAAGAAACCTCAGTGCTTCAGTCACTTTGACAGCCAGACTTTGGGCTTATGGAGAAATTACAGATGAATGTCTTTAAAATTCAGTGAAAGACTTTTATGATCCGTTACTTGAATAGCAGGTCTAGAATTTTCATACATGGTTTATTTATACTAATTGTATAAAATATCCATGCAAACTCATTAGAAAAGTATCTGTTTTATTAAGGTGGGGAGGGGGGAAGCATGAACCAGAAGATTATTTGGATTGCTAATTGTGAAATAAGTTACTCGTTTTTAGAAAAATCTTGAATTTGCAGTCATTGTATTACATGTATAATGTAATACATTTCAATTCACTCAAATTTCTCAAACATCTCTTTTGCATCTGGCACAGCGCTGGAGCATTCTTGCTATCCAGGAGCTCACAGACTAGAACACAGCTAAAAATAATCCTGCAGTGCCCCCAAAACTATGTTAGTGTTCTCAACAAAAAAATCCTACAGATCCCAGAGAAAAGAGTGACTGTCTTGCTTGGGGAGATACATAAATTCCACAGAGATAACATTTAAGCTACCTCATAAAGCTGAATAGGATTTTCTCCTTAAAAGGAAGGACATAAAGTCATTCCTTACTCCAAGAAGCCTTCCCTCATCTTCATAACCAAGTCAATTTCTTCTACCATTACTCTCATAAACAATGTTCCTCCCCAGTGAAGCATGTACCATCTCCGAAGTTCCCATTTCTTTGTACCATTTCCTAGTTCATATCTGTTTACTTCATCTAGTTAACGTTAGACTTTACGTCCAATGGAGGTAGGGGCCATATCCTTCTTTTTTCCCTATTCAGAACTCAGGTCAGAGAAGGAGCTCAGCAAATGTTGAAATGGATAAACAGCATGAACAAAGACAAAGAAATAGGAGGTAAGGGCACTTTAGGGGAACAAAGAGCAAGTTACTCAGCACATCGGGAGTAGGATGCAGAATGCACCTGGAATTGGCAAAAATTTGAGCAAAAATGTGCTAGCTCTTAGCTACCAATTTTGAACTAAAGTAACCAGAGGGAAGTGAAAGTTAGCCAAGCAGCATTTCTAAAAGGCCAGGTTGACTCTCTCCAACACCCTGAGTCCATCTGTGGTTTCCTACGTCCTGTCTTGTGGTTGAAGTCCTTGTCTACTCTAAGGCTGCAGGTGGACAGACCTTTGAGCATTTTTGGTTTTTCAAATAACTCCTTTTAGTTCAAAGACATTTTATTGTGTCTACTCATTCAAAGTAAAGAGGAGCTTTGGGGACAACAAAATCCTTCTCAGCCTTCCAAGTGAGGTTCATGTTCTGCCTCATGGAGTTCTTGAGCCTCAGAGCTAGAAAGGACATTAGGAAGCTGAAGAAATTGAGGCTCAGACTGAGGAAGGGACTTGCTGAGAGCCACACCGCTAGGAAGGAGCCAAGCTAGGTTTAGACCCCAGGTGTGTCTGACTCCACACCATCTCATCATCCACCACTTTTCTGAAACTTCTTGTCTTTCATTCAGCAAACTTCTGCATTTCCAGGCTTCCTGCCCCAGAAAAGTTTCCTGTTTCACCTCCAAAGCCATTAGCAGGCCTTAGGCCCCTGCCAAACATCTGGCACTTGACAAGGATGTTCCCTGCTTCCCCATCTCTGCAGGGTGCTGAAGGGGTGGCTCATGAGTTATGCCTTGATTCCATACAGCCAAGCAGAGTGCAAATAAGCAAGAGGGGAGAGCACATGTGCGAATGGAGAGTGGATGTCACGTTCTCCTCTTTGTGTGGCTGTCTGCAAGACAGCCTTCAGTAGCTTCTCTCTGTAGCTGCCTCAGACTTTGCCTTAGCAGGGATTCCTTGAGACTAGGCCACTATCTGTGCCTTAAATATGGACCCCTCCTAAATTATCTCTTTCTTCTCCTATAATACAAAACTGTGTGTACTTCCCATAATGTGCCATGTTCTGTCATACTGCCAGGTTTTCCATTTCGTCATCTCTCTTGTTAGGAATTCTCTCTCCTGAGTTTTTGGGCCTTTAAGACAGTTCAGTTTAAGAGTTACTTCCTCTGTGAAGCAGCCTTAATTCCTCCAAACTTGAGGGCTTCTTTACCCATTTTTATTCTGCGCTTTCAACTCCTTGTAAGTCCATCATTGCATTTATCTTATTGGATTATACTATCGATCTCCCCCATCAAAAATATAACAGCTACCATTAATAACTATAATTTATTAAGCACTGACAATGTGCTGGGAAATGCATGAAGAATTTGTCTCATGTTATCATAGTTAATCTTTGCCATAACCGGGTAAATTTGATGCCTTAATTTGAATTTCCCTCAAATTGAAGGTTGATTAAGGTAGCTGTTATATTTTTATATCCCCGGTTCAGGGGATCTCAAGAAGCAGGAGTGAGGGACAGGGAGAGGGAGACAGGGGAGGAGGAACAGTCAAAATAAGTCTGTTTTGTTTTGTTTTTGAAGTCACTGCTGTAGGCAATGGGTGTTAAATTCTGTCTCCTAGGAGAGTGGGAGGCTGGTGCATTCACTCATCAGCCACCATGCCCTGTTGATCAGGAGCTGTTCTGAGGGCTGGGAGTTGTTAATGCCCCTGCACTTCTGGGCTGAACTTACCTACACAGGTCAAGCAGATTATGGCAACCCTGGAGAATGTCCTGGGACAGAATACTGAAAGATGGGAGCTACTTGCTTGATGTGGGAAGCTGATAGTACAAGGTGATTCTGAGCATGGAGATATCTATCACAGCTGCAGCTGGAACAAGGTGTAGGTCAACAGGATGTGATGAAGGTGCTATAGCAGACAGCCTCTGCCATGAGAGATAGCCCCATTTTACATGTGAGGGAACCACCGTCTCTAACTCTGAAGCTTGGGCTTTTTAGTAGTATAGTAGAGTCTTAAGTGCCCAGAGGTTGAGAATCGTGTATCTTTTGTCTCTGCAGCTTTAATGACTAGCAAAGCCCTGGCACATTCTGTGTCCTTAGAAGATGATAGCTGAATAAATGAATGAGTTGCCAGAGTGGTAATTTGAGGCTCTGTAGGATTGATTCTTACCGTAAACACTCATCCGACTTACGTTAAGCAACCCAAGAAGCTTGTAGCCAATCAGGAAAGGCAGATAGCAAATAAGTATGTTTTAAAAATCTGATGAGTGTTTTAAAAGTAGAACTCTGTGTTATGGGAGCATGCAGTGGGAGGGCTCATCTAGTTTGTAGCTCAGGAAGGCCTTTTTGAGGAAATGAAGTTTAAGCCAATACTTGAAGAATAAATAAGTAATGGAGGATGGGTGGGAGGAGGAAAAGCACACTGAGAATGCCTGGCAGTGTGGAGAAGTTGTGGAGCTGAGAGGAGGTCAATAGAGCTGTTGTGTGGTGGGGAGGGCCTGGTTGTGATAACTAAGGCTGGAGAAGTAGATGGGGCTAGATGATGGAGGACTTCTTTGTAAGCCAAGTTAGAAAAGAGCATTCTGGCTATGGTAAGAAAAAGGTATTGGAGAGAAGTGAGTGTGGAAGTGGGAAGACCAGTTAGGAGATGGTAGCTGATGTCCAGAGGAAAAATGATGGCAGCTTAGTTTCGTATCTAGGGGTGGCGAGAATTGGAGAAGTTGGTGAATTCTGGAGATATGTATGGAGCTGAGTGATTAGGAATTGTGATCCACTGGAGGGAGGGGAAGAGACAGTCATGTCAAGGGTGAATTCTAGGATTCTGGCTGGAGCAAACAGATACGTGGTAAATGGTGATGTCATTCCCTGCGATCGGGAGTATAAGAGGACTAGGTTGTCAGTGGAAGTTGGTAGGATCCATTGCAATCATGATGAACTTGAGAGGCCTATGGATCAATAACCAATACACAGACCTGAGGGTTAAGGGTCACGACTAGAGTTAGTCAAGCAGGCACACAGCAACCAAAATTTAAGGAGGCACTCACTTTCAGGGTACTGTAAGCACAGGGTTAGCACGTGAGAATAAGTGTCTCCCTAAATATTGTACCTTAGGAACCTTGCTTACCTGATTGCAGTCCCAGCTCCATAGGAGGTAAAGGAGAGAGGTTCTGGTTGGAATTTTAGGTTGGGACGATAGCAGCATCGGTGATGGAGTGGACATTTGCCATTGTTTAGCTTCCCAGCATTGATTTCTACTTCCTAACAGCACTCAATTTCATTGGGGAAATTTCATTAGCTTACTCCATTGTGTGTCTTGGTGGGACATTGTGTGGGAAATAGGTGCCTTGCCTCCCACAATAGAAAGCTAAGAGGGCCCCTGGAAGGACACACTGAATATCAGAGCTTGAATCTAAAGTCCATTGTTGTACTCAGTGTAAATTTTGATATAATGGTTCTAGCTCAACAGTTAAGCAAGACAGTCAAAGAAGAAAATGAACAACTATAGGCCATTTCAGTTTGCTGGCCATCATTCTGTCTTCTGGTCTCCCTATTGCCAATTTTTAATGCAATATTTCAATGTATTTTTCAACAGAAGAAAATATCACCCTTTTCTAAGAGTGTGATGTGTGAGGATTTGAGGTCTGTACCCACTACAGCAATTTTTCTTACTATCAGTGAAGCCCCTGAGGCTATTTTTGGGCTGGGGTTATGGTAGGCTGGCGGCATACAGAGCAGTTGCGGGAGGAGGACATGTTGAGTCTTGGAATAAGGCAGACACCATAGAAGGAAGACCAGAGACTATGAAAGAAATTGCATCTTTGGTGACATTGTTGGAAACTTCTGGATCAAGTCTACTGAAGAGAATTGTGTTAGTAAGTTATAGACTATGCTGCTATAACAGACTCCTCAATAAAGGGACTTAAATAGCACAGAAGTTCAGGTCTCTCTTAACATAACGGTCCAGAAGTCTGCCATCTGCCACACATGGCTTGGCGTCTCTAGGTTCATAGTGATTGCCCCAGCTGACCCATTTCTCAGCCAATGGGAAGAGCAAAAGAAGAATTGTAAAGCTATCAGCTTCTCTGTTAAAGACAGTGGCTTGAGAATTGCACTTATCTCTAATTTACATTCCACAGCATGGCCACCCCTAGATGCAGGGCAGGCTGGGAAAGGTAGACTCTGGAGGGTGTATGAAAGAGATGAGTAGAACCTTTGGGTCTTTGGAGACATGATGGTCTATTACTAAACGAAAGAAAAGGAGACAAGCTTTTGAGGGTAGTGATCAGCTTTTGTCAAACCAATACATTATTTTTTTTTCTTCCTTCAATCCAATTGGAGTTTGGGTTTCAGTTCTTAGCATGAAAATTCCCCCAATATGAGACAGGATTTGTCACTGAGCCTTTGCTCTTCCCATCATACTGCCTCTCTATCATCTCTAAGGGACAGTCCAATGCTGTGCTTATTTGAATGCAATCAAATTTAATTTGTTAAGGAAAAAAGAGGGAGGGAAATAGCCTGAGATTATACTACATGCCAGCTACTGTTCTACAATGTTTACATATGTGATATCCTTTAATTGTCAACATAACTCTTTGCTTTCTTTATCTCTGGGTTGCAGGTGAGAAAAATGAGGTGGAGAAGGGTTTATACAGGTGGTACAATAGTTAATAGAATTGTGATTCAATCCCTGTCTGTCTGATTTTATAGCCCTGCTTTGTGTACTCCATTCCCACTGTGTCTTTGTGGTATTGAGGTGCATGATGGCGTAAGAATTAATGGGGACATGGAAGGAAAGAGTGGCAGTAGGGAGATAATGGTAAGAGCACAGGGAGCAGTAGGGCTAGGTGTCACACATGTGTGTATGTGTATGTATCTCTGTGCTCATCCACAGAGGTGAGGAGGCAATCAGGAAGCCAGATATGTGCTGATAGGACTAGTGAGAGATCAGCCCATAGTCATGACTATTCCAAGGCCCCTTCTTTGTCAATGGCACTCTCAACTCCTCCTTGACAGGAATTTACTTGTTGACTGGGTGTTTATTTGAATGAGATGGACTGCAGACCTGAAGCCTTCTTTGCTCTGACAAACTTGGGGAGGCTGGTTGCATAGCACAAAGGTCTGGGATTTAGTGCAGAAAGTCATTTGAGGCCCATCCTGGCTGAAAGCACCATTGGGAAGCTGTTACATAAGCAGAGGAAGCAGTAGCTGGAAGTGCAGGGCATTGAGCAGGGGCGGAATAAGGGTGGGGAGGCAGTTTGTTAGTGAGATGAATTTCCAGGAAGGAAAGCCTGCTCTCCACCACCCAGGCTGCATTAGGGCTGCTGCAGGATGTCTCATTCCTGAGAAAACCCTCTCACAAGAATTCTATTGTCTGATCTTCAGGAACGCAAGGAAACTTGTTCCTTAGTGAGCACAATGAGGACGCCAACAGCCAAGGGAGGAAGCGAGGAGTCCTTGAATTTTCTAAGAACCTACTGCAGACTGCCTTTTGGCGAGTGTTCAGGGAGTGGTGCTCTAGGAAGAGCCCCTGGTGGAGCAACCTGGCCTGGGAACAGTGGTGAAGCAGAGGGGTCAACCTCATGACCTCACTCAACCCTGTCTCCTTCCATCCGAGGCTTATAACTGGGAGTCTCCAGTCTTCCTTGTGCCACAGCCCAGCGTGCCTTATTTCGAGCCAGGCAAAATGGCTCACCATCCCTGAAGAAACAGCCCACTTTCACCGTCCCAGGTTCCCTGTCACACCCTTTCTTTCTTTGCGTATCTGCTCACCCTTCAAAGGCCTGATCAAATGTCACTTCTTTGGGGAAGCCTGCCATCATGGATGCCTACTTTCTACTGAGCTCATATTACTTTTACCTGCATACCTTCACACCTAGCTTATCATCATAGGTTTTGCAGGTGCCCAGTAAATATATGTTGGTAAAACGAATAGTCCTGATGTACTTTAATGTTATTTTGGATAAAAGTCATACTTTAAATAAACAAATAGGATTGCACTGTATAGGTTTCTGGATGAAATTCTCAAGAACTTTCTTGAACTTTGTGTTTTATTTTTTTAGTTCATGGTGTATGGTTAACCTGCATTCAAATGACATGGTAAATGAATTACATGTCACTCACTCGTTTCTGACTGTGTGCTCCGCAAGACGGCCACTCTCTTGATTTCCATCTCTAAATAAGGGTTAGGAAACAGGGGACGCTAAAGTTTCTTCTAGCTGAAAACTGTTAGGTCCCATGTCTGAAATATTTAAAATGTGACCTCCCAGAAACATTTGCGTTTTAAAGGGTTCACTTAATTAGAGGCAAGAAGCCTTAGAGGTGGAACTTTAATGGAGGATGTCATAGCAAGCAGAGCTCCAAAGGCAAAGATTCAAACAATTTTCTCCAGAATGAGGAGGTAAAGATCCTCTATTCAGCTTCCTTCAAGTATCCTTATTTGACTTGGTGTGAATGTACGTATCCTTTTAAAAATATAACAAAGGAAAAGACATGGAGACTACTTTTTTTTTTTTTTTTTTTTGAGACGGAGTCTCGCTCTGCCGCCCAGGCTGGAGTGCAGTGGCCGGATCTCAGCTCACTGCAAGCTCCACCTCCTGGGTTCATGCCATTCTCCTGCCTCAGCTTCCCGAGTAGCTGGGACTACAGGTGCCCGCCACCTCACCCGGCTAGTTTTCTGTATTTTTTAGTAGAGACGGGGTTTCACCGTGTCAGCCAGGATGGTCTCGATCTCCTGACCTCGTGATCCGCCCGTCTCGGCCTCCCAAAGTGCTGGGATTACAGGCTTGAGCCACCGCACCCGGCCTACATTGGAGACTACTTAAATGCACGTTACTAAGTGAAAGAAGCCAGCCTGAAAAGATTATACCTGGTAGAATTCCAACTATATGATTTTCTAGTAAAGGCAAAACTATAGGGATGATAAAGAGATCAGTGATTGCCAGGGATTCAAGGAGAGGGAGGGATGATTAGGCAGAGCACAGGATTTTAAGGAGAGTGAAACTACTCTGTAGAGTATCATAATGGTGGGTACATATCATTATGCATTTGTCCAGGTCCATAGAATGCACGACACTAAGAGTGAACCCTAATGTAAACTACAGATTTTAGTTAACAGCAATGTGCCAATATTGGCTCGTCAATTATAACAAACCCACTACAATAATGCAAGATGCTAATCATAGGGCAAATTATGTGTGAAAGGAAAGAGGTCTACAGTAATTCTTTGTAGTTTTTGCTATATTTTTCAGTAAACCTGAAACTCCTCAAAAAATAAAGTTTATTAATAAAAAATGAACCACACATCTTCTTAATCATAGCTAACATTTATATAGCACTTACCACATACCATTCACTGTTCTAAGCACTTTGCACATATTAATTCATTGGAAAAATTCTCACATCAAACTTGTGAACTATGTATTATTGTTAATCTCATTTTATAGAGGAGAAAATGGAAGCGCAGTGAGGTTAAGTGAGTGTGCACCATGCTACACTACTCTTTTTTATTCTGTACTATACCATATGCCATATGTGTACTTTATATGTCCAGGTGTCACCTCTTCCAGGAAGCCTTTCAGACCTGCCATAGGCAGGGGTAGGTCACACCTCTCTATGCTTTTATAACATCCTGGCCCAACTCTGCAGACATATTCCATTTACCATCTATTTGTTGAATGTGTATTAATGGATTTCTAAAGAAGTGTTTGGCACGTGTTTTGTTGAATCCCAGAGAAGCTAAGAACTTCCACTGAACTGACAACTCATAACTGTTCACAGAAAGGCAGGCGGTGAATGAGTTTGCTGTGGCATGCTCTGTGCACATTTATGCAATCTCCTGGTCGCTTCTGCTTCCTTCTCTGATATCCTCAGCCCTCCCCTTTGATCACCTCATCTGCCTCATTGCTTGATCCAAATGTCAAAGCCACTGCTGAAGTTTGCTGTGTCTACTTCTTTTTTCTCATTTTTGGAAATGAAAATAATGTTGGTTAAGTTCCCATCCTTTCATGCTGTTCTCCCTCTTTGTGTGTCCTCAAAGCCCCATTTTTGGGATGGAGTTCAATACCAGCCAAGGAATGAGAACTCAATTAGAAAAATGAAGGGTTCACTTACAGTACCCCAATCTCCTGGAGACGATTTTCCTGGCCAGAGAAGAAAAAGGAGTGGGGGCGATTCAATTTCCCCTCACCATTTCCTAAGCATTACACCATTGGTCCCAATCAGTAGGCCACCTTCACATTCCCAATTCACCCTGATTCTTCTATTCACAATAATTGGACTGTGGAGATATGGGTACGTGTGGACTGAATTCTTCAACTTGACAAATGGATTCCTGGGAAGAAGCTGTGGTTTGACTGGGATTCTGGAAGGTTTGTTAGAGCTAGGGTCTCACTGAGGATTATAGGTTGCAAAGCATGGAGCCTAAGGACGTCTGAAAACTGTGCAGTGTAGAAAGTTGGAAGTGAGTGGAACAGCCAGCCCTCTCTGCATAACCTGGCTCTGGTGCAGTCACGTCTCACACCACTCACTCCACATCCTCTGGGACCCAGTTACCTTGAGCTCCCTTTATGCCCTTTACTCCCTGTTCTCCCTTCCCTTGGCTAACTCAGCTTCTGTCCAGTCTCAGCTGAAAGGCCAATGTCTCCAAAGATCCTCTTCAAAGATTCTCCAAGATTCCTCTTACAGGGTAGAGTGCTGGCTATATTTCCTCATACGGTCCTGCCTTCCCCTAGCAATGCACTTGTTACACTTAGTAGTCATAAGTATAAACCATGGTTTGACTTCCTTATTAGTTTATAAGCTGCATAAAGGGGAGAGAATGTCTCTGTCTTGCTTGTCATTTTATCTTTCACTATAATGCCTGAAGTAGGAGAAGTGCTCATTAGTGAGTGTAGACAAAGATGACCACTCCACACAAAGTCACAGGCCAGAAGCCACTGTCGGTAGGGCAGCAGCAATAGCCTATGCATTTGTTAGTTTCTCTGCCCCCAAAATGTGTGTTTAACAAATGAAAGAGTATTGATTTCACTATGCTTGGAGTTTGAACCACAATATCCCCCCAAATTAAGTAAGCCTCTAATGAAGTAAAACACTTTCTCCCCAAGAATCAGAATGGCCTCTGCTGATAAATTTTGGCAAGTGCTGGATCACAGATAAAAAATTAGAGTTTTTCACCCTTCAAAGTACTTCCTTGAGGATGCACTGAATCACAGTGAATGGCCAATTGAACCACTAGCAGGCTCATTAGAAAGTGGGTTGTCAGAGACTCATATTACGTAGGATTAATATTAGGCATCTCTGTCTCAGCCCAGTGAAAGGCCTCAAGTGTCCTTGGAATTCCAGCGACCTTTCACCATCAATGATGACATTGTTCTCCAGGCTCGATGGCTTAATTCATAGGAAATGCAACACACTCCTCATCATGATTGCCCACCACATCTGGGATGGGGTCTGGGGGCCTGGGAATACTGAGCTTCAGACACCAAAATGTTACATTTCCCTTGCATAAACTTCCCCGGCTTTGGGAGTTCCTGAGTGTTTTTTTCTGAATATCTCGACAATCTTCCCAGGGGTCTTAACTGAGAATTAGGAGGCAATTGCACAAGTTCTAGGAGCCTAGCAGGTCTTAAACCTGTCATCAGTGGGCTCCTCTGATCCAATAAGGCATAGCTGCAGATGACAAAATCACCTAGAAGTTAGGCAATATTAGTAGGACCCAAGCCCATACATACCATTTTCAGTTGGGGAAATCACAATGTCACTAATGGGTTGTTGGCATGTTTGTTTCCAAATCTTCTTTGTGCCCTTAAGAGTTTGCTATTGGTTAGCTTTCATTTTACAGATGAGGGGGCTAGGTTTCAGGATACATAGCAATTAAATGGATTGCTGGGATTCAAATGTAGGTCTGCCTGATTTCAGACAACAGAGTGAGTGGTGATGGTACCTATTGAATGCCTAGTTGTATTACACAATGTACTAGGGGTTTTACATTCTTTTTCTTGTATATTTCTCATTGCAACCTTGTGACGTAGAAACTGAAGCTAAGACAATTTTGTTAATTTTGTTATGATGCAATGCAGCATTATTAAGCAAAATTGGCAGCCAAAGCAGGGAAAATGAGTGACTGGGTGGTGCAGAATGAGTGATCTGTAGGCTGGTGAGAGGATGGACTAGGTTGGAGAGGGAGTGAGGGCAGTCTGTAAAAGCAAGGATGGGTCTTATTTAAGGTGAGTCTTCTGCCTGGAGAATGACTGGCACTCAGAATATGTCTTCTGAATAGATGTGTGAATGCTAGCAGGAGGCTGGTGGACAGGGAAGGTCCTGGAGGATCCAGTGGGATCTAACAGGGAGTCTTCATTTGGCCACACATTACTCAGTCTTCTAAACCTTCTCCTAGACCTATCTGTGCTCTTCGTTGTAAAATCTAGTTTTAGCAAGAATGCTACTAAGTCAGTTTTGCAAGAACTCCCTGCCCTCAATACCTGATCTCTCCTGATAACTGGTAGGTTCCTCATCCTGCACCACCAAGTGGTGACTGACTACTCTAGTCTATCTTCAGTAAGAATCCTGTTAGGTCAGTTTTGTCAGAAATCCCCCTTACCCTTGATGTTTCTGCTTAGCAATTTTCCATCCACTGACTGCCACCCTGATGTTTGGCTATAAATTCCCACTTGTCCGTGCTGTATTTGGAGTTGAGCCCAATCTCTCTACCCCACTGCAAAATCCCATTGCAGTGGTCCCTCTATGCCTATGGTAATGGTCCTGGATAAAGCCTGCCTTACCAATCTTTAACAAGTATTGCTGAATAACTTCTTTAATAGGCCTTAAAGCATCAGTTTTGACAGTGAGCTACCAGGAGTTGAGATCCTAGAATGGAATGGTGGACTTTAAGGATCTTAGAAGAGGAGTCATTTGCAATGATGACAAGAGCCAATGTGGGGTCGTGAGCCGGGCAACCGCAAAGACATGTGGCAATGGCCCCTGGCACTGAGGAACAAGAGGGCATAGCCTGGGGTGACTCCTTCCACTCAGTTCCTGAGTATTTCACACTCTTCTGGGTGGTTGGTGCACACAGGGGTAGGATGGATGTAAATCCTCACTTTGAAGAGCCAAGTGTCAGGTTTCTCCAAAGCTCAGTTTCCAAAAGGGAGAGAAGGCTGTAAACATCTTTATATCAAGGTCCACTTTGCTCCTATGATGTTAGGGCTGCCTGTGGTGTGTAACCAGGAAGCTCAGATGTGGGCGGTGGTGCCTCCCACTGTGGCTGTCTCTGGATTCAGTGGAAGGTAAAGACAGAGTTAGTTTGTAAGTACATTTTCTTTTTCATCCAGGCTCTGCCTTTACCCAATCAGCCCCTGCTTCCTGCAGCACAGATCTGGGCTGTAATAGAGCTGGCCTTATTTTATTTTTTATTAAGTTCATGAACTTTAGAGGAAGGAACTTGAAAAAAATGGTCTCATTACCTCAGGAATGAAGGCTCAAACTTCTTTTAATGCCAGACGTTGGCGTGGCCTTGCTTGTTATAGCCACAAATAATCCTGGTGGAAAATTGCAACAGAGTGGCCAGGCACAAACAGGATGGCTTCTTGGGGTGAAGCAGGTGGGGTGGAGGAAGTGGAGGTCAGTGAAGGGTCAACTTAAAATGGAAAAGATCCTGAAGTTGAGGCTTGTAGACTTCAACTATGGCTAGCCATTCATATAGATTGGCAATGGGAGGGCCAAATCTACCATTGACCCTTCCAGATGCTAGGATATTGGGAAGAGCTTGGGCCTGGATTCAGATGCACTTGATTCTTATTCCCGTGCAGCTACTTACTATAAGCTACGTGACAGTTTACAATTTTCCTGAACCTCTTGTGCTTTAGTTTTCCATGTCTGTAAAATGCAGAAACTATCTACCTTGCAGGATTGTTAAGGGCATTAGAGGAGAACATGGGAAAGTTGTCAGGCTCTGGGTCTATAAAGGAAAATGTGGTACAAGCAACATTCTTTAGGAAAATATCTCCTTGCATAACCCAGGGCAGCAGTTCCCACGGTTTAATTGTTAACTGACCAGGAGGCTGACCACGGTGCTGGAATCTCCCTCCTCTGCAAAGGGTTGTTGGAGGAGTGCTGAGCATCAGGGCCCAAAGGTCATTGTTTGCCAAAATTCTCTGATGATGAGAATCTCCTGAGGGTGTTTGTTAAATATTACTAGTTTCTGGCTTTGTCCCAGACCCATTGAATGCGAAGCTCTAGGAGGGCCAGGAACCTGTGTTTTTAATAAGAGGCCCTGACAATTCCTATCATCAGGGAATTTGGGGAAACACAGTTATTGCTTCCTGCACTTCTGAATGATTGGTGATAGGAAGCTAGTTTTTGTCTCTGTATGAGTAAAATACATATTTTCTACACAGATGACCTCCAAGGTTCGTATTTATTAAATTTCTTAAACCTTGTATTTGACTGAATTTAGGGGAAGAATGTGTCATGTTTTTAGGGGAAAGACACTGTGTCATTGCTCCCTGCCTTTGCTGTTGCTGTTCTTCCTGCTTGAAATTCTCCCCCTGTCTTGTCTACCTGGCAAACCTAGCTCCTTCTCCAACACCCGGATCAAGACATTTCCTCTGCAAACCTTTTGTGACTCTTGCAGGCTGGATCAGGTGCTTCTTCCTCTGTGTTCCCTTTGTGACTTTGTGATATGAGAAGTGATTATAAGAGGAACCATTTCATATTATGTGTTTGTTTTTGCACATCTTCCCACTCTAGCTTATATGTATAGGGGTCAAAAAGAATCACGGTACCTGTGTTTGAATCTTATGAGTCAGGTCAGGCAAAACACTTGAATAGGGAGTTGAAAGAGTAAGAGTTGTCCAGATTAAAAAAAAAAAAGGTGATTTCCAGTGAGCAGCAGGTGCAAAAGTGTGGATGTTAAAGAAAAACACAGCTTTTTTTTTTTTTCCCCATCTTGAAACATTTTTAATGAGAAAATAATTTTTTTTTGAGATGGAATCTTGCTCTATCACCCAGGCTAGAGTGCAGTGGCGTAATTATAGCTCACTGCAGCCTCAGCCTCCAGGGGTCAAGCAATCCTCCCACCTCAGTCTCTGAAGTAGCTTGGACCACAGGTGTGTGCCACCACGCCTGGCTAATTTTTTTATTTTTTGTAGAGATGGAGTTTCGCCATGTTGCCCAGGCTGGTCTCAACTCCTGGACTCAAGTAGTCCTTTTGCCTCTGCCCCTCAAAATGCTGGGTTTACAGGCATGAGTCACTGCACCTGACTTGAGAAAATCATTTTTGCAATGATAACTTTTGAGGTCTTGAACATTTTTTAGTAAGGCCATGATTGGTAGTTTTTCATTAGGATTTAGTTACAAAGGCCAGAAAAGGGACTATTCTAATTCTGAAAATAATGTTTTTAATTGTTAAAATTAAAAAGAGCGCAAATTAGTCCTTTGTGTGTGAAAGTGTGCGAAAGGCTTTGGCTTCAGACATACCTGATCACCTCTGCCTTTTCTATCTCTCACTGGGTGGCCTTGAGCAAGTTACTTAGATTCTTTATGCTTCAGTTTTCCATGTGTAAAATAGAAAATGAACACCCTTCTCCTTTCATTCTATCCTTTCAAAGTCGAAAGAGGAAATTAAAAAATAAAAATAATACAGATTTTAAAATAACCCTGATAGGCTGGAGCACTGGACTAACACTACTTATATAAAATTTTAAAAAGATAAATATTGGCCGGGCGTGATGGCTCATGCCTATAATCCCAGCACTTTGGGAGGCCGAGGCGGGTGGACCATGAGGTCAGGAGATTGAGACCATCCTGGCCAACATGGTGAAACCCCGTCTCTACTAAAAATACAAAAATTAGCTGGGTGTGGTGGCACATGCCTATAATCCCAGCTACTTGGGAGGCTGAGGCAGGAGAATGGCTTGAATCCAGGAGGTGGAGAGTACAGTGAACCGAGATTGCACCACTGCACTCTAACCTGGGTGACAGAATGAGACTCTGTATCCAAATAAAATAAAATAAAATAAAATAAAATAAAATAAATATTAAGTCCAGAATTCACATACATAATAGAAATACTGGCTTGAAGTGAATTAATTTGGTAGCAGCTCATGTCAGAAGCACTCTCCAAAATTATTAGAAATTAAGTTCAATCACTCCAATGGGTTAATGGAATACTAAAAATGTACTTTTTCCTCTGGCGTTATAACTAGGTTGGTAAAAAGTCTGATGTATGATGTGATGTGTTATCAGGAAAAACAGAATTGGGAACCCTCATGCGCTGCTCGGGGGAGTAGTGCAGTCATTCTGGAGAACAGTCTGGTACTACTAAACAGGTGAAGTTTGTGTATGCCCATCACTCATCAGTCTCACCCTTGGTTTGTGGCAAGTTTTATAAATTAGTTCATCCAACTTCCTTCTCCCTCACCACAGAACATGGTTTCCCGCACACTAGGGGACACAAAGGTAAAAATCAATATTTTCCGGATGTCTTTATTGCTCAGGGTCCATTTATTGGATTTTGCCCTTTTATCCCCTAGTGTGCAGTAAACCGTGTTCTAAGGTTGCACAAATACATGCATGTGATGGTTGGAAAGTGCAAGGAATTATCATGAGGCAGAGACCTTGCCTTTGTTGCTTCTGTTACTTTTGCTAGTGTGCATAATCACAAAGACTTTAATTTGCTGCAATTTATTTTTTGGAAGACGTAGCCAAAGTCCTAGTGACTGTTTCTAACATGGTGGCATTGGGAAGCTGGACACTGGGTATCCCTTTTACTAGTTGTGATGGCAGTAGAGGTGGTGTTGGTTTCCAAGCCCCACAGCCCTCCAATGGTGGCAAAGGCCATTGCTTCTTGGTGTACCAGTTCAGTTGTGTTTTTCTGGGGGTTATTTTTGGAAGTTCAGTCAAGATATTACTTTGTTTTGGCCATTTAAAAATGCAGAATTCTTTTACACAACATGGTAACTATAGTCAATAATAATGTATTGTATACAGAAGTACCTCATTTTATTACACTTTGCTTTAGTGTACTTTGCAGATTTTGTATTTTGTACAAATTACAGATTTGTGGCAACCAAGTCTAATGGTTCCATTTCTCCAATAGCATATGCTCACTTCATGTCTGTGTCGCATTTTGGTAATTCTCAAAATATTTCAAACTTGTTTGTTATTATTATATCTCTTAGGGTAATCTGTGCTCCGTAATGTTTGCTGTTACTGTTGTGGTTATCTTGGGGCACCATGAACCTCATCCATATAAAATAGTGAGTTGAATCAATAAATTGGTGCATTCTGACTGCTCCCCTGATCAGGTGTTTTCCCATCTCTTTCCCTCTCCCCAGGCCACACTGTTCTTTGAGATGCAACAACATTGAAATTAGGCTAATTAATAATTCTACAATGGCCTCTAAGTGTTCAAATGAAAGAATGAGTCACACATCTCTCACGTTAAATCAAAGGCTAGAAATGATTAAGCTTATTAAGGAAGAAATGTCAAAAACTAAGATGGGCCAAACCTAGGCCTCTCATGCCAAGCAGTTAACCAAGTTTTGAATGCAAAGGAAAAGTTCTTGAAGGAAATTAAAAGTGCTACCCCAGTGAACACATAAATGATAAGAAAAAGAAACAATCATATTGCTCATACGGAGAAGGTTTTAGTCTTCTCGATAAATGATCAAACCAGCCTCAACATTCCTTTCAGCCCAAGCCTAATCCAGAGCAAAGCCCTAATTCTTTTCAATTCTACGAAGGCTGAGAGAGGTGATGAAGCTTCAGAAGAAAAGTTTGGAAGGTAGCAGAGGTTGGTTCATGAGGTTTAAAGAAGGGAGCTATCTCCATACGTAAAAGTGCAGTGCAAGGTGAAGCAGCACTGCTGATGTAGAGGCTGCAGGAAGTTATACAGAAGACCTAGTTAGGATCATTGATGAAGTGTCTACACTAAATGCCATATTTCCAATGTAGAAGAAACAACATTCTATTGGAAGAAGAAGCCATCTGGAATATTCACAGCTGGAGAGGAGAAGTCACTGTCTAGCTTTAGAGTTTTAAAGGACAGGGTGATTCTCTTATTAGGAGATAATACAGCTAGTGACTTTAAGTTGAAGCCACCCATTTACCATTCTGAGAATCTTAAGGCCCCTCAGAATTATGTTAAATATACTCTGTATTCTATAAATGCAACAGAAAAACTTAGAAGATAGCCCATCTGTTTATAGCATGGTTTACTGAATGTTATAAACTCACTATTGAGATCTGCTACTCAGATGAAAAGATTCCTTTCAAAATATTCCTGCTTACTGACAATGCACCGAGTCACACAGGAGCTCTGAAGAAGATATACAAGGAGATGTATGTTGTCGTCATGCCTGCTAACACAGTATCCATTCTGTAGTCCATGGATGAAGGAGTAATTTCGATTTTCAAGTCTTATTATTTAAGAAATACATCTCATAAGGCTTTAGCTGCCATAAATAGTGATTCTTCTCATGTAGCTGGGCAATGTAAATTGAAAACTTTTTGGGGAGGATTTACCATTTTAGATACCCTTAAGAATATTCATGAGTCATGGAAGGAGATCAAAATATCAACATTAGAAGGAGTTTTGAAGAAATTGACTCCAATCCTCATGGATGACTTTGAGGGGTTCAAGGCTTCAGTGGAGGAAGGAACTGCCTGTGATGGAAGAATCAAGAGAACTAGAATTATAAGTGGAGCTGGAAGATGAGGCTAACTTGCTGAAATCTCATGATAAACTTGAATGGATGAGGAATTGCTTCTTAGGGACAAGCAAAGAAATACAATCTACTCATGATGAAGTTGCTATAAACATTGTTGAAAGGACAACAAAGGATTTAGAATGTTACATAAACTTAGTTGATAAAGTAGCATCTGGATTTGAAAGGACTGACTACAGTTTTGAAAGAAGTTTTACTGTGGTTAAAATGCTATCAAACCGCATTACGTGCTATATAGAAACCTTTTATTAAAGGAAGAATCAATTGATGCAGCAAACTTCATTGTTGTCTTATTTTAAGAAATTACCACAGACATAAAAAGGAATGAAGTCATGTCATTTGCAGTAACATGAATGCAGCTGGAGGCCATTAGCCTAAGGAAATTAACACAGGAACAGAAACCAAATACGGCATGTTCTCACTTATAAGTGGGAGCTAAACAATGAGTTCTCATAGACATAAAGATGGAAACAATAGACACTGGAGATTTCTAGAGAGGAAGAGTGGCTAGGGGACTAAGGTTTGAAAAACTATTGGGTACTATACTTAGTATCTGGGTGACAGGATCGATCATACCGCAAACCTTAACATCATGAAATACACTCAGGTAACAAACTTGCACATATACCCCTTGAATCTACAATAAAAGTTGAAACTATTTTAAAAGAATCTTAAAAAAATGCACAGTCCAATAGGAATACTATGTGAGCTGTATATTTTATTTAAACTTTTCTAGCAGCCACAGTTTAAAAAGCAAAAAAGAAACCATTAAAATGAATTACAGTAATATATTTTAGTTTTCCCAACATATCCAAAATGTTATCATTTCAATGTGTTTCAATATAGACACTTGTTAATGAAAAACAAGGAATTACCACAGCCACCCCAACCTTTAGCAATCGCCACCCTAATTAGTCAGCAGTCATCAATGTCAAGGGAAGACCCTCCACCAGCAAAACTATTACCACTTGTTGAAGGCTCGGCTCATTGTCAGCATTTGTTCACAATAAAGCATTTTTAAATTAAGAGATATACATTGTTTTCTAACACATAATGCTATTCCACTCTTAATAGACGACAGCATAGTATAAACATAACTTTTATGTGCACTAGGAAACCAAAAAATTTGTGACTCATTTTATTGTGATTGTATTTATTTATTTTTGCAATGATCTGGTACCAAAGCTAGTATCTCTGAAGTATACCTGTGTTTCAAAAAAAAAAAAAAAAAAAAAAAAAGACAGTAAATTTCTTTTTTTTCCTTTTTTTGAGATGGAGTCTCACTCTGTTGCCCAGGCTGGAGTGCTTTGGGGTGATCTCTGCTCATTGCAACCTCCGCCTCCCACGTTCAAGTGATTCTCCTGCCTCAGCCTCCCAAATAGCTGGGACTACGGGCCTGGGCCACCACGCCCCGTTAATTTTTGTATTTTTAGTAGAGATGGGTTTTTGCCATGTTGGCCAGGCTGGTCTCGAACTTCTGACCTCAAGTGATCCACCCACTTCAGCACCCCAAAGTGCTAGAATTAACAGGTGTGAACCACCGCACCGTGCCAAAGACAGTAAATTTATAATGTGTCATTAAATCTAACGAACATATCTATTATCTCATTTACCAATAATAAGAAAAACAAAGATATGTTTATTATCTTGATTTAATCATTCCACATTGTATACATATATCAAAACATCACATTGCACACCAAATATGTATAAAGATTTGTCAATCAAAAATAACAGTAATTAAAAAATAATGAATTTTCTTCATTAGATATCTTTTTGGTTATACTAGGTTGAGGAGATTCTGACAACTTCAAATGATTAAGGAGAACCTCTTTTAAAGGGGATATGAATGAGGATATCTACTACAATGTTACATGCAGTAACTGGGAGTTAGAGGCCACTGTTTACCAGCATTGAGGGGATGGATTTATAAAATGAGATGGGTGGACGCTCAAGAACACTATGCAACAATTAGAAGCAAGGAGCCACATTTCCACATAGTGACATGGACAGATCTTAATAGTACTTAGTTTAAAAAAAAACAGATGATGTCTATAGCATAATGCTATTTATTCAAATTGAGAAACACATGTGTAAAAGACAATGATATGATTGAAAATGACATACCTTCTTATTTGATCTTTCCTGCAACAGAATGAGTGACTAATTGGGGAAGAGAAACAAAAGCAATGAATGCAGAAACAAGGAATGAATGAAGAAGCAGCCCTTTCACATACTCTTGAGGAACTCAGGAAAATGATTTATAAAAATCTTTGCACCTAGGATGGGGGAGGGAAAGAGAACCAATGTAATATATCACAAGATAAAATACTTCTAAGTATCTCTAACACCACATCCATAATGCAGTATAAACTTTTTCTGTACAATAAAAAAGGAAGGACTTTGACAAAAAATAATGCCCATGAGGAAGGAGAGTAGGATGATGACAGGTCCATGAAATATGTTACGAAACAAAGTTTTAAGACGTTGAGGATCTTCAGCCTGGAGACGAACAGAGAGGAGGCCAGGTGACCAACTCTCCTGGTTTTCCTGGAACTTTCTCAATCTTAGCATTGAAAGTCCTTTCTCCCAGGAAATCCTTTAGTCCAGGGCAAACCAGGATGGTTGGTCAACCTAGGGAGGCATAATTGCTATCTTCAACTATGTAAAGCACTTTCATAGAGAAAGAGGAATTAAACGGGCTCTATGCAACTTTAGAGGGCAGATTTTAGACCACTGAAAAGAACTATATTAGAGAAAAAATAATTTGGCTCAATACATGGAGGGTTTTTTATTTTACTTTATTTTTTATATATAATAGACGTAGTTTGTTATTTTTAATTTTACTTTAAGTTCTGGGATACATGTGCAGAACATGCAGATTTGTTATAGAGGTATACATGTGTCATGGTGGTTTGCTGCACCTATTAACTTGTCATGTAGGTTTTAAGCCCCACATGCGTTAGCTATTTGTCCTAATGCTCTTCCACCCCTTGCTCCCCACCCCCAACAGGCCCCAGTGTGTGTTGTTCTCCTCCCTATGTCCATGTGTTCTCATTATTCAACTCCCACTTACAAGTGAGAACTACATGGAGCATTTTCTAATAGCAAATTGTGAATCAGTGAGCAGGCTATCTTTGTCTACAGCAGTTAGTAATGTTAAATATCGCAAATATTGGAGTTTACCAATTATACAACAAAATAATGTAATGTATGTGATCTGGTTTAATAGATCTGTTAAAGAAAGACACATCCACATACTCTCCCACTTACCATCTTTACGATGGTAGTAGATAAAAACAGGTCACGACAGTACCTGTCATACTACTGACCACTGCTATTCAGTGAGTACCTGCAAGGTACATAATCTCATTAGATCTTCACCATACTGCATTTAATTTATGACAAAACAAAATAACTTTCCCAAGGTCAGGCAATTAGGGATTTGAACATAGTGCTGTCTGACTCCAAAAAAAGTCAATGTTCTTAACTGCTGTCTTTTAAGACAATTTAAAACTTTTAACACCAAGATGGTAAAATTGAGTGCTACATTGTATATTACAGATTAACAATGCTCAGAAACTCAGAGGTAAAGAATTTCAGTGAAATTCAATGTGATTTCAGGGACAAATTGTGACTTGATGATGAAAATACTTGATTCTCCTAAGAAGTCTAGCAGACACAATCCTGAAATCTGTCTCGGGATGGAAAACTCAATGACAATTGATAAGGAAAGAGCTTTGAAGAGCTTCACTATGTGCGTTAGCCCATGATAGACTCTCCTATTGTTGAGCCTTGAAAAGCAAAGCAGTTTATTTATTTATTATTATTATACTTTAAGTTCTAGGGTACATGTGTACAATGTGCAGGTTTGTTGCATAGGTATACATGTGCCATGTTGGTTTGCTGCACCCATCAACTCGTCATTTACATTACGTATTTATCCTAATGCTATCCCTCCCCCAACCCCCCACACCCGACCAGTCCTGGTGTGTGATGTTCCCCATCCTGTGTCCATGTGTTCTCATTGTTCAACTCCCACCTATGAGTGAGAACATGTGGTGTTTGGTTTTCTGTCCTTGTGATAGTTTGCTTAGAATGATGGTTTCCAACTTCATCCATGTCCCTGCAAAGGACATGAACTCATCCTTTTTTATGGCTGCATAGTATTTCATGGTGTATATGTGCCACATTTTCTTAATCCAGTGTATCATTGATGCACATTTGGGTGGGTTCCAAGTCTTTGCTATTGTTGATAGTGCTGCAGTAAACATATGTGTGCATATGTCTTTATCATAGAATGATTTATAATTCTTTGGGTATATGCCCAGTAATGGGATGGCTGGGTCAAATGGTATTTCTACTTTTAGATCCTTGAGGAATCATCACACTGTCTTCCACAATGGCTGAACTAATTTACACTCCCACCAGCAGTGTAAAAGCGTTCCTATTTCTCCACATCCTCTCCATCATCTGTTGTTTCCTGACTTTTTAATGATCGCCATTATAACTGGTGTAGGAGGGTATCTCATTGTGGTTTTGATTTGCATTTCTCTGATGCCCAGTGATGATGAGCGTTTTTTCATGTGTGTGTTGGCTGCATAAATGTCTTCTTTTGAGAAGTGTCTGTTCATATCCTTTGTCTACTTTTTGATGGGTCATTTGTTTTTTTCTTGTAAATTTGTTTAAGTTCTTTGTAGATTCTGAATATTAATCCTTTTTCAAATGGGTAGATTGCAAATATTTTCTCCCCTTCTATAGGTTGCCTGCTCACTCTGATGATGGTTTCTTTTGCTGTGCAGAAGTTCTGTAGTTTAATTAGATTCCATGTGTCTCTTTTGGTTTTTGTTGTCATTGCTTTTTGTGTTTTAGTCATGAAGTCCTTGCCCATGCTTATGCCCTGAATGGTATTGCCTAGGTTTTCTTCTAGGGTTTTTATGGTGTTAGATCTTACATTTAAGTCTTTAATCCATCTTGAGTTAATTTTTGTATACAGTGTAAGGAAGGGATCCAGTTTCAGCTTTCTACATATGGCTAGCCAGTTTTCCCAGCACCATTGATTAAATAGGGAATCCTTTCTTCCTTGCTTGTTTCTGTCAGGTTTGTCAAAGATCAGATGGTTGTAGGTGTGTGGTGTTATTTCTGAGGCCTCTGTTCTGTTCCATTGGTCTATATATCTGTTTTGGTACCAGTACCATGCTGTTTTGATTACTGTAGCCTTGTGGTATAGTTTGAAGTCAGGTAGTGTGATGCCTCCAGCTTTACTCTTTTTGCTTAAGATTGTCTTGGCTATGCAGGCTCCTTTTTGGTTCCATCTGAATTTTAAAGTAGTTTTTTCCAATTCTGTGAAGAAAGTCAGTGGTAACTTGATGGGGATAGCATTGAATCTATAAATTACTATGGGGAGTATGGCCATTTTCACAATATTGATTCCTCCTATCTATGAGCATGGAATGTTATTCCATTTGTTTGTGTCCTCTTTTATTTCATTGAGCAGTGGTTTGTAGTTCTCCTTGAAGAAGTCCTTCACATCCCTTGTAAGTTGGATTCCTAGGTATTTTATTCTCTTTGTAGTAATTGTGAATGGAAGTCCACTCATGATTTGGCTCTCTATTTTTGGTTTATGGGAATGCTTGTGATTTTTTCACATTGATTCTGTATCCTGAGACTTTGCTGAAGTTGCTTATCAGCTTAAGGAGATTTTAGGCTGAGATGATGGGTTTTCTAAATATACAATCATGTAATCTGCAAACAGACAATTTGACTTTCTCTTTTCCTCACTTAGTACTTTTGATTTCTTTCTCTTGCCTGATTGCCCTAGCCAGAACTTCCAACATTATGTTGAATAGGAGTGGTGATCGAGGGCATCCCTGTCTTATGCCAGTTTTCAAAGGGAATGCTTCCAGTTTTTGCCCATTCAGTATGATATTGGCTGTGGGTTTGTCATAAATAGCTCTTATTATTTTGAGATACGTTCCATCAATATCTAGTTTATTGAGAGTTTTTAGCAAAAAGGGTTGTTGAATTTTGTCAAAGGCCTTTTCTGTGTCTATTGAGATAATCATGTGGTTTTTGTCGTTGGTTCTGTTTATGCGTTGGATTACGTTTATTGATTTGTGTATGTTGAACCAGCCTTCCATCCCAGGGATGAAGCCAACTTGATCGTGGTGGATAAGCGTTTTGATGTGCTACTGGATTTGGTTTGCCAGTATTTTACTGAGGATTTTTCGCATCTGTGTTCATCAGGGATATTGGCCTAAAATTCTCTTTTTTTGTTGTTGTTGTGTCTCTACCAGGTTTTGGTATCAGGATGATACCAGCCTCATAAAATGAGTTAGGGAGGATTCCCTCTTTTTCTATCGATTGAAATAGTTTCAGAAGGACTGCTACCAGCTCCTCTTTGTATCTCTGGTAGAATTTGACTGTGAATCTATCTGGTCCTGGACTTTTTTTGGTTGGTAGGCTATTAATTATTGCCTCAATTATTCAACCTGTTATTGGGCTATTCAGAGATTCAACTTCTTCCTGGTTTAGTCTTGGGAGGGTGTATGTGTCCAGGAATTTATCCATTTATTCTAGATTTTCTAGTTTATTTGTGTGGAGATGTTTATAGCATTCTCTGATGGTAGTTTGTGTTTGTGTGGGATCAGTGGTGATATACCCTTAATCATTTTTTATTGTGTTTACTTAATTCTTCTCTCTTTCCTTCTTTTTTAGTCTTGCTAGCAGTCTATCTATTTTGTTGATCTTTTCAAGAAACCAGTTCCTGGATTCATGGATTTTTTGAAGGGTTTTTTTAGTCTCTATCTCCTTCAGTTCTGCTCTGATCTTAGTTATTTCTTGCCTTCCGCTAGCTTTTGAATTTGTTTGCTCTTGCTTCTCAGTTCTTTTCATTGTGATGTTAGAGTGTCAATTTTAGATCTTTCCTGCTTTCTCTTGTGGGCATTTAATGCTATAAATTTCCCTCTACACACTGCTCTAAATGTGTCCCAGAGATTCTGGTACATTATATCTTTGTTCTCATTGGTTTCAAAGAACATCTTTATTTCTGCCTTCATTTCATTATTTACCCAGTGGTCGTTCAGGAGCAGGTTGTTCAGTTTCCATGTAGTTGTGTGGTTTTGAGTGAGTTTCTTAATCCTGAATTCTAATTTGATTGCACTGTGGTCTGAGAGACAGTTTGTTGTGATTTCTGTTCTTTTACATTTGCTGAGGAGTGTTTTACTACCAATTATGTGGTCAATTTTAGAATAAGTGTGATGTGGTGCTGAGAAGAATGTATATTCTGTTGATTTGGGGCAGAGAGTTCTGTGGATGTCCATTAGGTCCGCTTGGTCCAGAGCTAAGTTTAAGTCCTGGATATCCTTGTTAACTTTCTGTCTCATTGATCTGTCTAATATTGACAGTGGGGTGTTAAAGTCTCCCATTATTATTGTGTGGGAGTCTAAGTCTTGTTCTTAGTTCTCTGAGGACTTGCTTTATGAATCTGGGTGCTCCTGTATGGGGTGCATATATATTTAGGATAGTTAGGTCTTCTTGAATTGATCCCTTTACCATTATGTAGTGGCCTTCTGTGTCTCTTTTGATCTTTGTTGGTTTAAAGTCTGTTTTATCAGAGACTAGGATTGCAACCCCTGGAAAAGCAGATGCAGTTTCTGTCTCTAAAGACAGAGTGGATAACTAGAGTAGTCACAACTGTGAATAATAATAATAATAATTAATCATAATAAAGGCTATCTTTCTTTGTACACATACTATGTGTTAAGCATGGTGCAAAGTGCTTTACATGCATTCAGAGTCAATCACAAGGATGCAATCTCGCCATAAATGTTTGATGAGCAGGTAATCTCATGTAGTTTTCTGCTGCATAGCCATACCTGGAGACCCTATACAACTCTAAATAGCAGGTCCTGTTATTATGCAGTCACTGAGGATCAGAAAAGAATTTTACTGCTACTGTCATCTTCTGTTTTTCCCTACTACCATTGTAAAATTGGTAAGTAGGAGAGTATGTGGATATACCTTCCTCTAACAGATTTATTGAACTAGGTCACATACATTATTTTCTTGTATAATTGGTAAACCCTAATTTTTGCAACATGGTAGTATTACTAATCATCTCATTTCTTCTTTTTAGGTTTTTAACTCATTTCTCTTCCCAGTGGAGATATTTTACATTTTTGCTCTGAATTTATTTTCATTAGTTTTATTCATTTTTTGGATGGAGATATTTTAAACTTGATTTTGCCATCTATCATGGTTTCCAAAATCATGGCTGATGACAAAGATTACCTGGGGTTCTTATTTACAATGATTTGTAGGCATGCCTCTGGAGATTCTACCTCGGAATCTGTTTAAAGATCCATCTCATCATATTGTGTTATAATTAGTTATTTACTATGCAGTGACTTTCTTAAGGTACACAATGCTCAACAGTAATTTGTTGAATGAATAAATGTATCATATAGACTTACCATATAAATCTTCATCAAGCAATCTGTACAGTTGTTAAAGAGAAAAGGCAAAGAAGTGATGACGATGCTTTTGTTCCAGAATAATTTTGATTTACTCTTTAACATGATTTTCATTCATTGACAAATTGACAAATTTAATCAACTCCAAATGTGTCTAAATGGCATTATCTTCCTGCTAATTTTTTCTGTCTTTTTCTCGTGAACATTTTGCGAGATTTGTTAAATGCTTGAGCAGGAGAGAGAGTTTGGCAGCATTCGTGATTTGAATCATTTATACCCCAAGATAACTTTATTTTTAAAATGCTCCTAAATTTTGCTAGTAATTAGTGAATCTGCCCATAGTCTTTTAAATTCATCCTTAGTTATCTTTTAAAAGACAAACACTTTTTCCATCTCCTGTCTTGTGGCATTTCTCTAGCCCTCCAATATTTTAAAAAATTCCTGAAAGTGTTTCTAATATCTCAACTCAGGGACAAATTTCACTGGAACTGGATTAGTTGAATAACTTTAATCTTCTAGTTAAGCATTCATCCATTCATTCAGTTTATTGCCTTTGTTGAGTATCTACAATATGTCAGATTTTGTGCAAAATACTTGGGAAATGGCAGTGAATAATGATGTGGTCCTCACGGTTTAGGCAGGGATAACAAAACTAAACAGTTGATTATATTATGATGAAGGTAAGCTGAGGCTGCTTACAAGAGAACAGTGAAGGACACTGGGCCTTCTACATTAGCTTGGCATCAGAGAAACCTCAGGAGAGCTGATTCTTGGGCTGTGGCTTAATGGATTCTCAGGCAGAGACATGGGAAAGGACATTTTAGGCAGAAGCAGAGAATTTGCCAAGCATGGAGGCAGGGTAGGAGTAAGAGGAGACTGAGGAAGAGAACTGGCAGGAATTAGCACCCTTTCTCTCCAAGACCCAATGCAAGATCTCTTAGGAAGCATAGACATTAAAGAATCCCCTCCTTGTCCTCTACTTGAACTCCTTTGGTGGTGGGCAGTTCTCAGCTCACAAGGTAACCACTCAATAACAATATATTGGCATAAGATGAGGAATTGCATGGAAACAATATTGCCCCAACCAATGATCTGAAAGACTCAAACAGATTCCAGTGGGGCTGATGGGGAAGAATAAGAGATTTTATAAAGTGGATTCTGAAGAAGCCCATATTCATTTACGTCTTATTGCAAGCACATGCCTTGTATAATCATTTTGGTTAGGGCCGTGTGCTCCTTATCCCACTCACAAAGCTGCCTGCAAAGCTAGGATTTATATTTATCCATGGTTGCACTGTCTGCAATCAAGAAGCTTTGCCTTTGCCTTTGCAGCAGTTTTCATTTAAATAAGAATAAAATTAAAATCAAATGTTGCATTTTGAGCTGGTCTGCTTTCTTTGTCATTTACTAATCAGCGCTTCTCATTATTTAACCTCAGAAACCAGAGCCGCTGAAACCGATGCATGGAACTGTGTACCTGCCATCCATTTGTTTATTAACTTTACTTATTCTCTAGTTTCCCTATGAAACTATCCCACATGTTGGCTTCATATAGTCCAGCTAAATTAGTGTTTCTCAAGGTGTGAACTCCAAGACATACGCATCAGAATCACTGGAAACTTTACTCAAAATGGTGATTCCCCAGACCTCAGACAGGCTTTCAGCATCAGAATTTCTGGATTTATAAATGCCCAAGTATCAGCATATTAGTCTCTGGTTGATTCTTATTAATATTCACCTATTATGTGCATCTACTTTGAGTACTGTGAGTACCAGTGCTTGGGGTTCAAAGTTGAATAAGACACAGTTAGTTCTGGCTCCCAAGCCACAGTCTGGTTGGTGACAAATGAACACACTCAGTTTATCCAAACTGATAAGTGTAGGGGTGAAGCACATGCATTAGATTAATAAGCACTATGTCAAGGCATGATGGTGGGTGATGGAACAGGAACTTTGCCGCTATTGATTAAAAACATCAAAGTTCATAAATTATTTTAAATAAAATATACATTAAGTCAGATTCAAGGTTTCTTATGTTATTTTAACATATCTTTATTATGAAAAGTTTCAGACATACACAAAAGCAGTATGACTATAACAACAACAGTGGTAATAATAACTACAGTATGATAATAGTAGAGTGTTGTGTAATAGTGTAATGAACTCCATACACGCGATACATACATCAGAACTTTCCTTCACTCCCTTGCTTCATCAACCCCTGCATCCCCAATTCTGCCCAATTATTTGCCTTTTTGAATCCCATATCTCATGTCCTTTCATCATGCAGAGTCCAGGATATATCACTTAGGAATATGGACATTGTCTTAGCTAACCACAGGATTATGATCACATCTAAAGAAATTCACTATAATGCCTGGTGCAATATTCAAATTCCTCCAATTATCTCAAGAATGTGATGTTACTGTTGACTTATTCAAATCAGGATCTAAACAAGATCCACATATATTGCATTTAGTTGTGTTTCTTAAGTCTCTTGGAATCTAAAACAGCCTGTCCTTCTTGCCCTCTTTCCCTGATCCCTCCATTTTTATTCTATTTTTTATTGACAAAGCCATGTCTTATAGAAAGACCCACATTCTGAATTTGTCTGTTTGCCTTTTTGGGGTTTCATTTAACTGATTTCTCTATCTCTCCTATTTATAGCAAACTTTAGAAGTTCATTCTAAAGTCTTGATTTGATTTAAGTCCAAGGTCTATTTCCAAGATGATTTCATTGTCAGGGCCGTGTACTTCCTTGTTGCCTCATATTAGACAGCACATAATGTCTGGTTGTCCCATTTTTCGGGATGCTAATTTAATCAAGGGCTCAGATGGTGACAGTGTGGTATCTCTATTCTAAAATATCCCTTTAACCTTTCATCAGATGGTTTCCTCTATGGGTAATCTTTGCTTGAGTCAATTATTTCATTAGGGATTGAAAAGTGAAAATCTCTCTAATTCTAATTCCTTTTACGTTTATTAGCTATAATTCTTCTGTAAAGAGCCATTATGCTCACAAGCTATGAATATCTGATTACCCTCAAACATATTTTATAAAGGAAAAATAGGATATATTTTTCCCCTTTAATCAGCAATTAAATGCCGATTTTCACAGAGTTCGTGCTTAGTTAAAACTAATGATGGTTGAGTGTGGTGGCTCATGCCTGTAATCCCAGCATGTTGGGAGGCCAAGACAACAGTATCGGTTGAGCCCAGGAGTTAGAGACCAGCCTGGGCAACACGATGAAACCCCGTCTCTACAAATAATATGAAAATTGGCTGGGTGTGGGGGCACATGCCTGTAGTCCCAGCTACTGGGGAGGGTGAGGCAGGAGGATCACTTGAGCCTGGGAGGATCACACTACTGCACTCCAGCCTGGGTAACGGAGCAAGGCCCTGTCTTAAAAACAACAACCAAAAAAGAACAACAACAAAAGAACTAAAACTAATGATAAACACTGAGAACATGGAGGTTATTTTATTTTCCTATTATCATTATGAGTGCCTGGGTCTTATACGCAGTGTTTCAGTACATTGCAGTCATCATTATTTTGGCCCTGAGTTCTTTTATTACATCCTCGGTAGTCTTTGATAACTTCCCTACCTTCTGGTAAAAGAAGTTCCTGGAACTTTCTCTCTCTAGACCTTAATCATCATTCAGTCGTAGAGAAGTTTCTGTTTCTTTTGGACAGGAGTAGCATTTGTAAGTCACAATTTGGGTGCTAGTTATGCTCACTGCCATGGGGTTGTAATTGCTTTTAGGCCCTTTTAGTGGGCAGAACTAGAAAATACCTATTTTTAAAGATTCACGAGTTTAATAATTTTCAACTCAAATATAGCAATATATGGTTTAACTTAAGTGTATTGAATTTACATTTGGATCTCTTTTCTCCCATACTGAAAATCTTGGTTCTTGATAAAATTCACATAAGTACTTACATGTTATGTCCATAGTATATTCTTCTTCTCTTTTTCACTCTCACTTGCATTCCAATATAGTTTCTTAACTGGGAGTCAAAGGGGGAAAGTTCCAGCTGGCATAATGCTCGCTAATATTTGTCAGGTGCATGTTAAGCGATGGGAAAATTTTAACTGGCCCATGTTTAAGTTGTTAAGTCATTTAATCCTCACACCAATCCCTGGAGATGGGTACTGTAATTATTCCCATGTTAGAACTGGGGAAACCAATGAACCAAGAGGTTTAATAAGTTGCTCAAGTTTACACAAATGGTAAGTGGTAGAGCTGGACTTTGGATAGACTAATCAGGCTGTAGAGCTTCTACTCTCAACCATGAAGAAATAGTGCCTATATGAAGCCATCTGCTCTAGGTCATAGAAAAAGAGATTGGGAAATCTAATACCCCAGGTTCTTCAGTCTCCACCTACCACTTCTTTCTCCTTCAGTACTGACTAAATCTAATCCATTTTGTTCTCTATGCTTTGCTATTGAAGATTGTAGAAATTTAATAAATACTTTCAGTTTTACTTGTAATCATTTATTCAGTAAACCAGTAACTCTGAAGACAATCTGATTTATATGTAGGCTAAACTGGAAAGAAGGTTTATTTTTGTTGTATTTTTAGGAAACAAGTGTACTAAATATAAACTTCGTTTTTTAAGAACAAGCCCATGTTCCAGCACAAAACTATTCCACTACTGTACCAATCTCCTTTGATTTCATTAACTCTTAGAATTGAGTCTGGGTGGTTTAGGGGAAGTGCATGGAAGACTTGGGCCTTCATCATTTTAGTTTTCACGTCTGAGAAGCTGGGGGAGGCCCATCAGAGGCTCTGACCACAGGAGTGCATTGGGGTTGGAAGATTCTGGGTCCAAGTTGTGGAGCAAGGGTATTTACTTAAAACTTGAGGCAGCATAGCTTAAGTGATACTGAGACTGTCCAGGGTAGCCAAGAAATATATTAGTCAAAACGAAGAATGAAGCATTAAGGCAATCTGTTACGGTAAAGAATCCAAAGAGAAAATAATAAGTCAGTAGAAGTTTAGTAGCAGGATAGAATCAGGGACAAGTGTTGGACAAGAACAATTCTGAACTATGGTGGTGAATGAAAGAGAGAAGTGTGCTGGAGTCTCATTTACATGATGCTTATTGTGGATTTCCCAGTGGCTATGGCAGTTTAAAGCCTTGCTGCACTATCTCTGTTTCATCTCAGGCCAACTGGATCAGAATCTCCATTTTAGCAAGATTGTGGGAGATTGAGGAACACATTAGAGTTTGAGAAGCACAGATCTAAGGGACTTTTCCAATGGCAACTGTGTGATTCAGGGAGGTCCATTTCCCACCGTGGACCTTCAATTCCTGATTCGTAAGATGCAAGAGACACACTTAAGCTTCCAAAGTACTTCTTAACATTGGAATCTCTCTTGGATTGTGCTACGGATGCTGTCTCCTCCCTAGCACCAGGATACAGCACAGTATGAAGGAGCTGGAGCATTTGCATCCAGCCTTGTTTGCAGAGCTCCCTGAGCCATCTTAGGTCACGAAGCCCAGGCCTGCCTTGCCCAGATGGCCCACAAGCTGGGAGCCACATGGAGGCACCTCTCCATTGAGAGACATGAAATGCTCCCTGATCAGCTATCTAGGGGCTAAGTGACACAACCCAGATGTGTGGAGAGTTAATTCCCTACCGGGTGAACTTGACCAACGGGAAAAAACAGACCAGGATGAGCAAAGTAGATGCATTTCTCTCCTTTAACCCTCTGCAGAGTGCTCTGAGTTGTGGTGTCTGCTTGAAAACCTTTTGGAAAGTCATAGCTGCTGAAGAACTGAACAAACTTTTGTAGAATGAGCATCTCTTTGCAGCTGATTATGAAGAGCTGCATCACAACCATGCCCACCTCATATTCATCCAAACATTTCCCCCTTACTTCTGCTTTCTTCCTCACACTGGCCTTGCCTGGCTTGCACCTACAAAATGAATTACCAGCACTTTGATCCCTAACTCAGACCACTTTCTAGAGGTCAAAGTCTAAATTAAATGTCAAATACACCATGTTGTTTAATTGGGGGAAGTGCTGTCATCCCATTTTATAGAATATAGACAAATGTTGAGTGTGAGTTGTTCAAGGCCATGTGATCAGCAAGTGCCAGAACAAGATATTTATCCTAAGTCTATTGGCTCTGAATCCATGTACTTCTTTAGTCAGGTGTAAATCTGAGATTTATGGAGCATTAGTTAACATGACAGTTTTCCCACTCAATCCTTACAACCACCCCAGAGGATAAGGATTATTGCCCTCAACTTACAGATGAAGAAACCAAGGCTCAGAAATTTATCAGATTTGCCCAAGATCACACAGAAATTAAGTGGTAGGACTCAGCCCCATTCAGAGGTCTGCATCATTACACAGCAGTTAACAAATCATTTATGATACCCGTGAGCCTGTGCAAGGGTTCTGTCCCCATATTACTGTTGCTTGCTCACAATCAAACCTGATTAAATGATATGAAAATCACTACGACAGAAAGCATTATAATACACAAATCTTAGAAAAAAAGGCTCAAAGTAATTTTTAAACGAGCTTTTCTTGTGATTATTACTCTCATTTCACCAAAATGTTTCCTATGGAGTTCTTCATGGTAGCAGCCTGTAGCATTCTTGAGTTGTCCCCACTCTCACTTCTACCCCACATAAAAAGATAAAAACTGAAATTGCCAAAATACAATAGACCAGCTCCATGGAATATATTTTGATATCATGACTTCAAATAAATACCAGTCTATCTGCACAGTCTTCCCTATCCACTCCTGTCCCTGATCCCCTTTCCGCGGATGGTACACAATTATTCCAACAATCACTGGCTTTTCTTCTTTGTCTCTTCTTTAGCCACGTCATTTATGGGGAAAAATTATAGGAGGAAAAAAATCTCCACCTCTTCTAGAGTGCTTGAAAATCTGCAGGTTTTGAAGTCTTGCCTGGGCTGGAAGAAAAATAAGAGGAAAATGACCTTGCAAATGGATTCAGAATACTTCATGAGAGCCACACCATCTACCACACCTGTGGAATAATTCCTTGCAGCCCACAGCTACAAAATGAAACTGAAGCCATAGCAGATTGCAGGAGGCCATGCTGATGGTCCCCTCACACCGACCACAAAAGTCCTCTTCTTATGCAGGTTGATGGGGAACGGCATGTCAGCCTTTCTACTTGAGCTTTCCTCCATCTTTGTGCTCAGCCTCATTGCGTGGACCAGTCCCCTATTTATTTTCCCTGCTTCCAGTATGGCCCTTCAAAATCTGATCATGTCATAAAATCCATTACCGTTCCTTCAGGATAAAATCCAAATGCTGAAGTATCTCATAAAAGGCTAGCACTGACTCCTGCCTCACTTTGCAGCCTCCCTCGGTTTGCTTTATATTTTAGAAACATTAGGTGTGTACAGGTTAGGAGAAGTTAAGCTGCAATAACAAACAAGTTCAGTGGATTATGTCTTGCTTATGCTGCATGTTTACTGAGTGTTGGCTAGGGCCCCTGCTCCGTGTGTCTTTCATTCATGTGCCCAAGGTAGCAGGATCTCTACCTCCTACTCTTGTGCTGTCCAACCCAGTAGCTCCCAGACACATATAGCAACTGAGCACTTGAAATGGGGCTAGTCAAAACTAGAAGCTCTGTAAGTGTAAATTACACACAGCATCTCACAACGACTCGGTACAAAAGAAAAGCTCATTGATAATTTGTATACTGATTGCATATTACAATATTTTGAATATATTAGGTTAATATATTTTCTATATTATTAAAACTAATTTCACCTATTTCTCTTCACCTTTTATTTTAATGTGGCTACAGGAAAATTTCAAATTAAATGTATGGATTACATTATATTTCCAATGGACAGTGGTAGTATCTCTAGTCACATACTGGGTGGGTACTGACTCTAAAAGCCTTCCTTGCAGAAATGACAGCTGTCACTTGTATTCACATTTCGTCAGCCAAAGCCAGTCCCAGGCCCCACCTAACTTTAAAACAGCTGGACAGTGCTGTCTTAACGTGTGCTTGAAAGAAGAGGAGATGACCATCCCTAATGATTAACTCTTAGTGTATTTCTGAACAGAGCATGGGTGACTTTGACAGGCTATTGCTTTTGGTTAAAAGATCCTCCCTTCCCACATACATTTGGCCAACTCCTATCCCTCTTTCAGAAGGTGGCTCAAATGTAATTTTTACTGGAAAGTCCTTCAGGATCCCATCTACCCACCCACCCCAGCAACATACATACATTGTGAAGGGTTGGTCACACTTTCTCCTGGCTGAATAGGACCTTGAACACCTCATCTAGTTCCTGAGGCTTTAAACTACCACAGCCACCAGGGAAATCTACACTAAGCATCATGTAGATTAGACTTTAGCACACTTCCTTCTTTCATCCACTACCTTAGTTCAGAATTGTCCTCCTTGTCCAGCATGTGTTCCTTAGTGACATGTTTCTGCATCTGTTGCCATAACAAGCTCCCTGCTTCACCCATTGCTGTATCCCCAGCACCTCTCTCACTGCCTGGCAAGGGAAAGCACTCAGATGACACCGAATGACCAAGTGGAGTGATGGGTTGTACAGCACTGTTACTCCTTTTCCATCTCTGTGTCCCATGTGAACCTTATGGCACCCATGAGAGGGAGGTTGTACCAAGTTTATCCTTTCTGGTTTCCAGATGAGAAAACAGGATCAGAGTGGTGCAGATAATGGTCTACGTCACAGAGAAAGTAAAGTGTTAAAGCAGGAATAGAACATAGGCTGTCTGACTTCCAGTCCAGTGCTTTTTGCTCAAATTGCCTCTTATTTCTCAGGTTATTCTTGAAATGGCAGGTGGGGATTCTGTTTAACGAAACAAAAGTGACAATTCTTTCTTTCTTGAGGAGGAGGTGGAGACAGAGTCTCACTCTGTCACGCAGGCTGGAGTGCAGTGGCGCAATCATGGCTCACTGCAGCCTCAACCTCCTGGTCTCAAGTGATTCTTCCACCTTAGCCTCCTTGACTAGCTGAGACTACAGGTGCACACCACCATACCTGGCTAATTTTAAAAGTTTTTTGTAGAGACAGGGTCTCACTATATTGTGTATTCTTGTTTTGAACTCCTGGTCCCAAGTGATCTTCCTGCCTCGGCTTTCCAAAGTGCTGGGATTACAGGCATCATCCACCATAGGGCCTAGCCTGAAAATTCTATGCTCTTAACATTTTCTTTCTCAGTATTTCTCCATCCATCCATCTATTCACCCATTTATTTCACAAATACTTATTGAACACTTCCTATGAGCCTCCGTGGACTGTCTTCTGGAACAAAGGCTCTTGAGTCAGAATGGATCAAGAAGCTCTCCCAGTTACTAGCTGTAAGGTCATGGAGAATTTAACTATTCTTTGTCTTAGTTATTCAGTAAAATGGGAATTCTAATGATTCTTTGTTCATAGGGCTGTGTTGAGGGTTTTCTATGTACTACTGCTGCTCTAACAAATAACACAGACTTACTACCTTAAAACTAACACCCATGTGTTATCTCACAGCTCGGTGACTTAATCGTGTCTCTGCCCTGGGCTTTACAAGGCTAAAATTGAGGTGTCAGTAGTCCTGTGCTGTGTTTTGGAGGCTCTGGGGATGAATCTACCTCCAGGCTGATTTAAGTTGTTGACAGAATTTAGTACCTTGTGGGTATAGGGCTAAAGCTGCTGTTTCCTTTCTGACTGTTGGCCGGGAGTTGTTCTCAGCCTCTAGGGGCCACTTGCATTCCTTGGCTTGTGGCCTTTTCCTCCATCTTTAAAGCCAGCAACATGTCAAGTCCTTCCCACACTTAGACTTGCTCTGACTTCCTCCTCTGCTTCATCTCTCCTACCTCCAGTTGGAGAAAGTTCTCCACTTTTGAGGTCTTATGTGATTAGATTAAGCCCATCCAGATAACTTCCACTTCAAAATATTTAACTTAATCACATCTGTAGCGTCTCTTTTTTGCCATGTAAAGTAATATTTACAGGTTCTAGGGATCAAGGTATGAACATCTTTGGGGGCCATTATTCTGCCTGCCATAAAGATTAAATGAAATAATGCATGTAATACACTTGGTAACGTGCCTGGGCATATTGTAATTACTCAATAAGTGTTAGGTATTATGATTGCTATTGTTGTATTGTTATTAATTTTATCTTCAGTAAGACAGGGAAGGGAGTGTTACCCTACATTATGAATAAGGAAATAGAAAAGCAGAGATGTGACTTAACTAGTTTGCTCTGATGGTACGGTGCATCACTGAGTGTTCATCTTTGCATTCCCAGTGCCTAGCATGGCATCTGGTAAACCATAAGAATCACTACTCTTTGAGTACTTGCTGTGTTTCAGGTGCTTTGCAAAAGTGTTTTTTCACCAGAATAACAACCCTGGAAGGCAGGCATTCTTAACCCATTTTATAGTGGGGAAATGGAGGGTGAGATGTGTTAAGTAAGATCTCAAGACCTGGGGCTCACAGGTAGTGAAATTGAGACTTGAACCCTAGTCAGTTTAATTGTACACCCTGCCTCTTTCTGCCTCTGCATACTGACCCTCTGGTTTGCCTTACTCCAACAAGAGATATTCCTTGATCAACCCCATCCCTTCAGCATTGCTATTTTTACTTTTTGATACAGATCTGAGGTTCAAAGAGGGTAGATGACTCATTCAAGGTCATAGAGGTACTAGATAGCAGAGATGGGATTTGAACTCAGGTTTAGTCTAATTCTTGCTCCTACCACTGTGCTGCTCAGGATATTTGCTGAGCTGAGGCTCAGCACCTAAGTGTTAAATGAATTAACAGCCCATTCCAGCCCTATTCCTGTCTTCGTATTTCACAGGAAAACAGCCAACAGGTGCTGTTGCTCTAGAGGACTTCATGACTTGGGAGAGTAGCTGGTTTTTTGAGGGCTGAAAGTGATGGACTTTCTCCTCTGGGAATGAGAATTCTGCGAGGGGCCCACACTGCCGGTGGTTTCAGCCTGCTTTTTCTTAGGACTTGACGGGGATCATTGTGGAGTTGCCCGTCATGGGTGCTGGCAAGACAATTACTACATTATTTTTCACTGTTTGGGATTATTTTTAAAAGGCCAGCTAGAGACCAGAGGAAAAGGAGTATGGGAGGTGGTGAAGCCCTGGTGTTATCCACAGTTGCCACCTTTTCTGTCTTATTTCTGTTCATGGAAATTCAGTCAGACTAAGGCCTCTGGTGCTTGCACGCAGGACAGTGGTTTCAGGGGACTTTAGCCATCAAGAGGGCAAGAACAACTTTGTGTCAGTAACTGCTGATTGACTAAAAACATATTGGAGGGTTTGTTTGGGCAGCATAAAAACATGAAGTCATAAATATTTCTGACAATGATAATTGACACTTATCTTGGGCAACCCCGTTTGCCCCTCTGATCCTCGTTTTCTCATCCTTAAATATGGATAATAACATCAAATGACTAGGGCTATTTGGGCATTAAGTGAAAAAATGTAAGAACAGGGCATAAATCTGGGACTAGCAGGGAGTAGAGGCTCAAAGTGGCGCTGTGATCCTTGCACAGGTACATCACCTGCTGCTGTGAGAGAACATGTGATGTGGGCAGGCTCACCCAGCAAATGAGAGGCAAAACAGGTGCTGGCTGCCTTAATTCCAGAGGTTCTAATGCAGTCTCCTGCTGACTGAATCCTCTTCTCTGAGCCCGTTCATTCACTATCTTTGCCAGCTCTTTCCAAGTGTGAACCCAGTGGAGACCTTTTCAAACTGTAGCCATGAAGCAGTTTGCATGAGGCAGACCCATCTCCTGGCAGCTGTCTCCATAGACACAACAGGTTTCAGTCTGCATCCCTTGCCTAGGTAAGTACAACCCTTTCCTAACTGCTTTCCCCATTTTGTTTTGGTCATACACTACTGCTGGAGCAATGTTGCTAAAAATACTTACTTTAAAACCCTTCACCATCACTGAAGACCTCATCCACTCCAGGCTCACACTGGGGAGTAGGGTTTTCATTTCTCTCGACCGATCCGTACCTCACAGTACTGGCTGAGGGATGTGGTCTTCCCAAAGGATCTTGGAAGGTAAACAGTCCATTCACCCCTCTGGATGATTGAGGTTCCCTTTTGGAATCAAGCGGAGCCATCCGAAGGTCAGTGAACTGTGTTGCCACAGCCCTGTGCAGAATCAAGCTGCGTTATGCCTTCATGGCGTCTGTCCCACTTTGGGACACCATTGTGAATATTGTTGACTGTATCACACAGTGCCTCCTGTGTGAAGCCCATGGAAGAAATTCTTTTAGAATTATGCTGGGGAAATAATTATGGATTGGCTCTCCTTTGTGCTTTGGCTGCCAGGAAACTGGAAGTCACACTTGAAACTGTACCATAGCAGCGAGTGAGACTTTATGGTCTGGGCTTTTGGGCTCTGTGTTCTTTCCCCATGTTAATCCATGATTTTTATGTATATTTTCTCTCATTCTTACTCTTTATGCTAATGAACCCAGTCATAGGATATAATTGAAATAAGAAATAAAGTGTCTGGTATTGTAGAAGTTAATTTGTGAAGTAATAATAAGTAACACTTATTGAGTAATTGCTCTGTGTGAGGCATTGTTCTAAGTCTCTTATATGCATTTTTGCATTTAATTTTCACACAAACCTTAAGTGGTAGGTGATATTATTGTCCCATTTTTACAGATGAGGAAACTGAGGCATGAAACAATAAGTGATTTGCCCAGTGTTATGCAGCAAGTAATTGGCAAAGTCAGACTTTGATGATGGGATAGTTTGACTCCAGAACCTAAGACCAGAACCATTAGGCATTAAGCTTCCCAAGAAACAAGAGAAATGGGCATAGCCTAATTAAACCTTAGGTATCTCGTCTTTGCTTATAAGAGAAATGAGATGTGGTGTGGGTAAGAGTTTGCTAAGGTTGATGTACACATAGGAGCAACTAGAAAAGTGAATAGATCTGAGTGAGGCATCAGGCTCTGGAAGACCCCACTATGTTTCAGTGTGTTCTGGAATGGGGACATCTGTGAGCAGAGCCAGGGATTATTTCAGGTCAGGTAACTCCATCATATATACCCTACCTGCCTCTATCACTTAAGTTCCAGTCAGGCCAATTATTTTCAGTTCCACAACCCTGCCAGCCAGCACACCCTCTTGCCCTGGGTGTGAATACGCTGCTCCTCTTTCACTTCCAGGTTTAGCCTTGTAAACCAGTCCATTTTTCAGGAAACAGCTCAGAAATCCCAGGGGTGCTTTCTTGGGTTAGACGTCCTGTCACAGTCCCCAAACTTGCAAGCTGCTGTGTTTTTCTTTTCAACAGTGCTGAATGCACTATTAAAAAGGCCTGTTTATTGCTCTATTTTCTCTTGTAGAATCTGAGATTCTTGAGGGCATGCAGTATGTTTTATTCTGCATTGCATGTTGGAGTCATTACATTTGCTTGTGTGCGTAGACTCTGCATGAAGATTTGTCAAGCAGAAAATCGTATCTGCTTTGTACTTCTATTTGCACGACTATTCAAATTATCATACAGTGTTATTTTACCATGTGTGGTCTCACGCAGGTCTCATTGTGGAATAAAATAGTGTATAAACAAGCAAGGAAGCAAGCAAATAAATACATGTAACTCAAATTTGCATAGTGCTTTTTAGTTGAAATTATTTAATATCATTTATCTCATTGGTTACAACACTCTCATTTTGCATGTGAGGAGAGACTGCTCAGGATTGCTCATCTCATAAGGTAATTTAGGGCAGGCTCAAATCCAGAACAGGGGCTTTGGATAACACAGGTCCTGGGCATAAAGGCTGACCTGACCACTTGAGGGCCTCTTTGAAATTTAATTTTCTCATTTCTAAAATAAGAATAATAATAGAACCTAGGGTAGCAGTGCAGATACAGAGAGTTAAGCTAAGCACGAAAGCTGCATAAATGCTTGGTGAATACGTTAGCATACAATTTAACTCTGTAGAAAACTTTGCAACAAATGCCAGGTTGTAAGAAAGCACTGAAATTCCTTGTGTGTTCCTGACCAGACTCATTCTTCCTCCTAACTTTTTGCTCATTCACTTCCCTCTAGATCTTGCAGTTACTGAAGAGCCTTAGTTTTTGCCACGTGTACATGATTTCATAATTCTTGGCCTTGCTTTGGATTCCCACTCTCCCTGAGCTCGCTCTCCAAGACTTGTTCTTTCGCTGAGTTGGAAAACTTCCTTCTCCTCTTGCACAACTTCTCTGATTCCACAGCTGTGACACTCCACCTGGCAGGGAGCTCTGCTGTGGACACAGAGCTCACTTGGGGGCCTCAGCCAGGAACACAGAGGCCTCACTGCCTTGACCCAGCAGAGAACACCTTCCTCTGATTCTAGGAAATGCACGAGAGGACCTGCATTGTTTCAAAGCCAACATTTTTCAGGCATTGGACAATTTGATGGTGGAGTTCATTTCCCCCTTCCATCTGGCCTGGTTCATTTTGATCTGTCAAGTATCCTTGGGGCCAGACAGATTGCCAGATTGGGTAATTTTCTCAGAAAAGAGCTATAAAGATGAGGGTTTCAGATGTGCTTTCAGTATGAATCACGAGTTGCAGGCACCAGGGCCAATATGGAGCATATGTCCATCAAGGAGGATGGGGCAAAGCAAAGTGGGAACTACATGTGACATCCTTGGGGCGGCCACAGTTCAAAAGAGAGTCCTGCACCTGTGAACTTTTAGTACTTTTAAAAGGTATTTCCATAACCCTTTAGATTGAATTCACATTGTTGTTCGTTGAAAAATAATTATTGAGCCTTGAAACAGATAGTTATGGCCCTGGCAGTCTAGTTGGAAACATTGGCCTATAAAGTGACTAGTACAATATAGTGTGATGAGGGCTGTAGTGAGGGAAGCACAGAGAGTTACATGATGCTGCGTAAAAGGCCCTCCATCTAGACTTGGTGGGGGTCGTGAAGATGGAGGTGACAGGTGGCAGGGAAAACTTGTCAGAGGAGTTTATCACTTAGCCAAGATCTAAAGAATGAGAGGAAATTAGCTAGTTGAAGAATAACCCAGGAAAGAGTAATCCAGGGACAAGAAATAATATGTGTAAAACCCTGGAGGTGAGGGAGCATAACGTGTTTGAGAAACAAACACAGTTTCTGAGTGGGACTGGGGTGTAGGCAGAGATGAGGTGAAGACAAAAGAGAGATGTGGGCACTCACTCCCAATTTTTTCCCTCTTTTCCCTTTACTACAGTATTTGCCTGAGCAAAATGTGCTCAGGAATAAATGTGTTAAATGAGAAATTCCTTACACTCATAGATTCAGAAATTCTTAAAGTTCTAACAGGACTTTAAAAGCTACCCATTCAGAAAGGAGGCTATCTTAAAGGTGGGACCTCCATAAATAAAGAAGCAACTCAGAACTTTCCTGGGTATGGCAGGATTTTGCAGGATTTGGATCCCAGTATTTGGGCTTATTACTAAGCCATTGTATGAGGCCCTAGCAGAGCCAGCGCATGAACTACTAGGAGGGGTTTGCACGTAATAAACCATACCTGCTGTTCTTATATTAACAATCAGGGTTAGCTGAACTGCAAGTTCAAAAGATTTACCAACAGGCTATCTGGCTACGTAATTTCAATAACCCCAACTACTCAAGCCATTTGGGACTCCATCAAAGGGTACCTACTAAGTATAACATGGTTCTTATCTTCCTGGGAACTTTAATAGCTGTGTTATTCCTGCTAATCTTTGGTCTTTGTCTGTTTAGCTTCCTCGTAAAGTTTGTGTCTTCTAGGTTGCAACAATTCCATGTCAAAATGATGGTCGTGCAAGGATTCCAATTAACTGCTGCCTTGGATTCAGACTCTTTTGATGACCCATGCTGGGAACACTGAGACCAGGCAGACAGAGATTTCCATGCCCTCACTAGGCAGGGCCATCACTCCTAATCAGCAGGAAGTAGATATAGAAGACTAACATTCTCCCTCATTGACCCTTAAGAATAAAGGGATGGAAATCTCTGCAGGGGGGAAAATGAGACAGGAATAATACAGGGTGGTTGCAGGAGAATAGAAAATTCCAGGCAGCAGTTTCACATGACTAGCAAAAGGAAACTGTTAAAATAGCTGCAGAAGCTATAGGCTGATAAGACTGAAAAACCAGGGTGTGGACCAAGCTGGCTAAGACCAACTGGACACAACATGGCACTGGGATTGAACTAGTTTTCACCCAAGACCTCATTATATGCTCATTAACACATTAAATCACACACTCACCAGCACCATGTCAGCACAGGAACACCTATAGTTGGTATAAAAATGGATATCATCACAGTTCCGAGATCTCTCCACCTTTTTTCCAGGAATCTTCCTGGCTAAAGAAACCCATAAAAGTGGAAAACTCAAACTCTGCAGTGCGAATCTCTCTTGAGTACCCCTGCACTACCCTCTCTTGAGTGTGTACTGATAAGACTTCGAATGACATTTTAAGAAATTTAAATTTCAACCTGAAGTCAATAAGGAAGAATGGAGTCCGTTAGAAAGAACTGGTTGGTAAAATGAGAAAAAATGGATTGAAGGAGGTGAGTCCAGAGGCAGGATACTATTTGAAATGCAATTTCAATAGTCCAGGGTGAAGAAAATGACTGTATGAAAGAGAGCATTGACAATGGGGATGGACAGAGAGGAAAGTTCTGAAGAGAGAGACTGCTAAAGTGAGATCTTAATAAACCCCAGCAGACTGACCTGTTGCTTTTTTGTTAATTAGGGCAGTGGTCCTATCCCTGGCTAAGCATTAGAATTTCCAGGGGAAGCAGGCCTAGACTGCACCTCGGACCAACTGAATCAAAATCATTAAGGGCAGTGTCCTGATTCTCAGGTGATTCGCTCTGTTTAGCTCTGGTTGAGAACAGATCATCCTAGGGAGAGTTTTCCAGGCCTTTGCTCTCTGGGCTGGGAGAGATTTGGCATTTATTTACATCAGGAAAGCTAGAAATGGAAAAGCGCACTATTGCATGGATGAAAGAGTGCAGTATTTAATATATATCTAGACAGAGCTATCTAGACTTAGAACTGTTATGTAATTTATCATCCAGGCAGAGAAACTATTAACTGCACAGGACACTGGACTATGAGTGCAAACTGAGATTGTCATGGGTGAACCAAAATAAATGGCAACCTTATATTTTGTCACCAATTCTACTGCTCCTATTCTTTCTAGAGCCTTCCCCCGATGAGGCTTTCACCCCATTATTCATAAGAACTTTTATTGTCCAGGTCACCAATTACTACATGGTTGAAACTAATGGTCAATTGCCCACTTTTTATGTGGTGCAACAGCTGATTTCGTTGATTCTTTATTCACTTAGGTATGTACCACACTCCTCTGGTTTTCCTCTCAGCTTGCTGGCTAGTTTTTGTTTGTGCTGGCTCCTTATAACTCCCTGACCTTTCAATATCAAAGTGCACCTGGGTTCAGTCCCAGGCCCCATCTTCTTTGTCTCTCTCCACTCTTTGACAATGTCATCCAGTTTCATTGATTGGAATGTTATTGTTATGCTGACAAGTTCCAAATTTATGTTGCTAGCCCTGGACCTCTTCTGTGAATTCTAGACTCTTCTTCCAAATGCCAGTTTGACATCTCACCTGAGTGATAAAAGAACCTGACTTCAGCTTTCCGGCAGCTGAACTCCAGCATCCTCCTGCCCCTGCACAAGATCTGTTTTTCTCACAGTCTTCCTCATTTTAATAAACAATAACCCCTTTCATCGAGTTGCTCAGACCAGAAGATGTATTGCCTTTCCCATGTCCTCTCTTTTTCCTAATCACCATACTCAATCTGTCAGCAAGTGCCTTCATAACACACCCAGCATTTGCCCACCTCTTATCCCACAACTGCCTTCATTCTGTGCTAAGCCGCCATTGTTTAGTGCCTAAATAATTTCACCAATGGGTCTCTGTACTTCTGTTCTGGTTTCCCTGCTGACTCTTCTCAACTCCACAACCAAATTAATGCTTTTAAAATACATGCCGGTTGATCTCACTTTGCTGTTCAAAATCTCCAATGGCCTCCCATCCCATACAGAGAAGAGGTCAATCTTTACAATGACCTTCAATGCACTGTACTCTCACCTCCCATCTCCGGCCTCATCTGCTCCCATCATCTCCTTCACTTACACTGCTCTACCCACGCTTGCATCAGACTTGATCCTAAAATTCACCACTCTGGGTGAGTTAGACACTTTGGGCTGCTATCAAATTTCTCAGGAGTTCAGGAGGTTGGAAGTCCGGGATCAAGGTGGCAGTTTGATCAGGTTCTGGTAGGTACCTTCTTCTGGGGTGCAGACAGCCAACTTCTTATATACTCCTATGGAGTGAGAGGGCTCTCTGGGGATCCCTTTTATAAGGACATTAATCCCATTTTTGAGGGCTCCCCCCATGATCTAATCAACATCCAAAGGCCCCATCTCCTGGTACCATCACATTGGAGGTTGGGTTTCAACATGTGAATTTGGGGAGTACACATTCAGGCCATTGACTGTAGCAGATGATCATTTTCTCTAACTTGGACTCTTAACATTACTGCCAACTCTGGGCCTTCAATGTTTCTTCTGCTTTAATGCCTTACACCAGGTATCCCTCTAGTCACTCTGTTACTTCCTTTGAGTCTTTGCTCCAAAGGCAACTTCCGTAAGAGGTCTTGGAGGAACACTCCTTAAAGTATCACCTTCCTTCTCCCCCAGCACCAAATGTATACTCTATCTCCTTTTATGCTATTTCCCCATAGTATTTTTCATGACTTGATGTGCTTCAGATTATACTGACTTATTTATTATTTGTCTTTCACCCATTTAAATATAAGTAAACATAGGAGCAAAGATTTATTTTCTGCATCCCTGGTGCTTAGAAGAGTGTCTAAAATATGATAAGTGCTCAATAATTATTTTATGAATAAGTAAATTGAATTAGAGGAGTTGGAGTGAAGGCTGAAGTCTGGTTTTCAAGAGGATGGCATCATAATGATTTTGTAGGGGCCCATTGTGGGAAGCTAAGGGCAGCAGAAGTGGATCTCCTGCATGGATGAATAAGGGGTCATTCAATTAAATAAACATTTATTGAGGACTTATTCTACATTAGGAGAATTTCAGAGTTGCTTCTGACCTGGAGAAGCTCACATGCTACCGAAAGACAGGAATATAAACCATGATGTTAAGCAGAATCACGTGTGTACAAAAAGGAAGGATAAACATGGGGAGTAGAAGCAGAAAGGGAGGAGAGATTTGCTCAGAGGAGGAAGGGAGACTTACTAGGGAAACTTCCACAGAGAAGGTGGCATGGCATTGTGTTTGTATCAGATGAAGAGAACTTCAATGGAGGGAGGGTGGAGTACAGGGCACAGCATGGAAATAGAAACGAATAGGATGTGTTTGGTCAGTGGGGAAGAGACCATCATGAGTGCATCATGAAGTAAGTGGGCAGAGTTAGTGAGATACAGACAGGTAGGCAAAAGCTAGACCACTTGGGTGAGGGGAGCGGTGCTGTGTTGGAGAATTTGGCTATTATTCAGTAGAGAGCTGATTACATTTTGGAGACCTTAAGTGATGTGATGTAACGGACTTTGTAACATAATAACTCAGTTTGAAGCAATGGAAGAAACCAGAAACTTCAAAATCAGTTAGGAGGCCATTTCTCAGATGAAAGGTTATGAATTTAAGGTAAGTAATGGACATCTGATTGCCCGTTGTCTTCATTCTTCACCTACCTAAATCTTTACCACCCTTTAGATTGAACACTTCTTCCAGGAGGCCTTTCTGAGTTCCCCAAGATCCCTTTTTGTGCCTTTAATCTGTTCATTTGTTCATTCATTTAGTCTACAAATATTGAGTAAGCATCTCTTTCCTACAACTGTGACAAGTATATTAACACAATAATAACAGAATAGATATGAATTATAATATGGGCTAGAAAGGAAAAGAATAGAGGGGGATATAAGGAAATAAATAACAGGAAACTTAATTCAATTTAAGGTCAGGAAACTCCTCTCTAAGGAAGCCACATTCAGATTCTTTGACTGAAAAGTAGGAGCCGACCAAGTGAAGATAGGAGAGGAAGACTAATCAGGCAGAAGAGATACATGTGCAAACGCACCACAATGGTGGGAAGAGTGTCTGTTTCCCTTTCTAGAATATAAGTACTATATCTTTAGCACTCAGCAGAGTAGCTGGGGCTTAATAAGCGCTTAGAAAATATTAGTTTGGTGAATAAATCTAGCCACGAGTCAAGTCTAAATATGATTGGCTATTTAGCAGACATCTCGGATCCTGTCTCTCTAAATCCAATATGATTTCATTCCAGTGTGGCTTGTATTTACTTCAATTATTGATTCGGGCAATAACAGTGATCACCCCTATTCTTGGATACAACCTGGAAATAAACAGAAGAAACCTGGTGTGTGTGTGTGTGTGTGTGTGTGTGTGTGTGTAACCGAATTGGAGAGTTACTTGTTTGATTATAACACTAGCTCTCATATATGATTTTTTATTGCAAAACCTTTTTGTGGGGGAATCAGCTTAGGAGGGTTTCAGAGCTGAAAAAGACTCTGGAAATCAGGTTTCCTAACCCTTTGTTATAAATTGAGACCTAAAAAGGCTTACTGTCTTGTTTGTGGTTGGACATATGGTCATGCAAAAATAGTAAGGCAGGGATATTGGAGGTAAGAGGAAGTTTTCAAACCCTGAACGATAGTTCCTCAATGCTCAAAAGGCTGAGAAAGAATTCTAATTGGTAGTGGGGCTGGAAGTGGGCGGGGAGCAGGATTGTTGTTGGTAAATGTTAAAAAAAAAAAAAGTTCTGGATTTGCTCCTAAAAAGAAGGAACTGAAAAGGAACTGTTTTTTTTTTTTTTTTTTTTTTTTCTTCCAGATATGGCCTTTAAGACTGTGAAATAACAGAAAACCCAAATGAATCTAGTTTACTTCAGAGAGCTGTAAAGATTTTACAGAGGAATTTTCATTAGTCTTTGCTTTTTCTCCAGGACCCAAGTGACCACCTGGTAATTACTTCACCAGCAGAACGACTCATACAGCCAGCAGTCCACTTTGTTCTTCTACAGATCCTGCCTGCGGTGTTGGATCTAACAACTTCTTCCCTGACCCAAGATTATGAAGAATTTCTCCTGTGTTTTCTTCTAAAAATTTTACATTTAGATATATAATCCATTTTGAGCTAATTCTTTTAAATAGTTCAAAGTATAGGTTGAAGTTCTTTTTTTTTTTTTTTGCAGATGCTTATCTAATTTTTCCAGCACCATTTGTTGAAAAGACTAATGTTCTTGCCTGAATAGCCTTTGCATTGTTGTTGAAAATTATGTTTACACATATACACATTCCATTAATCTATTTGCCTATTCGTGAAAATACTGTAAATAGGGATTTATAGGGAGTCTTGAAATTTTGATTAATATAGATTTATAGGGAGTCTTGAAATCGGATAGCAGAAGTTATTTAACCTTACTCTTGTTTTTAGAAGTTGTTTTGGATAATCTAGATCTTTTGCATTTCCATATAAATTTTATAATCAGTTTGGCAATTTATTTAAAATATTCTTCTGGGATTTTGATGGACACTACACTGAACCGGTGGATGGCTTTGGGGAGAACTGACATCTTAACAATACTGAGTCATCTAACATATGATCATGGAAATTGCTCCATTTATTTAGGTCTTCTTTCACATCTTGAAGTAGTGTTTTGCAGTTTTCAGTGTGTAGGTATTTAATAGATTTAAAAACATGATCCCTAAATATTCAATTTTTTGACGCTATTAGAATTTTAAAAAATTACTTTCTTTTCTCTGGAAGGAAAATAATAAAAGATTAAATAAGACAAAAAGAATCAAAGTAAAAGAGAAATCATTGACAAATATAATAAAAATAAAATAAAATACAAAATTAATTTCTTATTTTTTTGCTAGTATATGGATATGTAATTGATCTTTGGATTATTGATTTTGTATCCTGCAGGCTTGCTAAACTCATTTAGTTCTAATACCTTCTTTTGGGCAGAATCAGTTGGATTTTCTACATAGATGATCATGTCATCTGTGAATAAAGTCAGTTTAACATCTTCCTTCCCAATCTTGATGTCTTTTATTTATTTCTTTTTATTGTCTGAAAACTCTTAAGAGAGTTTTCAGAATTATAAAGAAATCTTAAAATTCAATAGTAAAAAGGCAAAAGATGGTCAGAATCTAAACACAGTTCTCCAACATGGCTAATGGAAGTAAACCAGGGCAATCATGGGATTCAGCTGTTTTGTTTCTCACATCTTAATGATTACTCTCTGTTTTTGCCTGATGTTCACTGCTTTGAAGACCATTATTTCATGTACGTAGTCTGGTTTTTGATTATATACGGCAGGAGGGTAAATCCAGTCTCTTTTACTCCATCTTGACCAGAAGCAGAAGTTTTCCCAATTTGCATTTAAGATAAAGGTAAAAGATGAGATTTTAAAAATATTCTTCAGATCTTTTGGCAAATTTATATTCACTGCGTGCAGAGCTTCTTGAGCCCATGTGTTTAATTTCTCATGGGAGCAGATCAAGCATGGAGAGATGCTCTTCCTAAGGGAGCCACAGGGGCCAAAAGATCTAAATTATTTTCAAGGTCATAGTGATAGTAACAAAGCAGTTCCTGACATATGTGTAGCCCTTCATGGTGTAGAGAATGCTTTTGCATTCATGAGCTCAGTTGAGCCACACAGCTTCATCAGACAATAATGGCCATGAGGCGGTGGGTGAGTATTGACAAAGACTTGGATGCTCAGAGAAATGAAATGAATTTTCTAAGAATATGCAGCTAAGGAGAGGAGCTAGGGGAGCTACTACTTGAGTCCTGGGTTGTCTTACTCCTTATCCAACTCTTCTGTTTTTGAAGACATTTTTTTTTTTTTTTTTGAAAAACCACATTTTGTTTATTCAACAGTTGCTGGACATTCAGAAAAACACTCTTTTAGCTTTTTGAAATTTCCACTTTATGCGTATTATAAACACTACTGCCATGAACATTCATATATAGGTTTTTGTGTGGACATCTGTTTCCAGTTCTCTTGGGTGCACGCTTGAGTGGAATTGTTGGGTCATATGGTAACTCTGTTGAAATTTTTGAGGAACTGCCAAACTTCCAAAGTGACTCCACCATTTTATAATCCTAGGAGCAATGTGTGATGGTTCCGATTTCTTTCCATCTTCACCACTTGTACTGTGTCTGTGAGTCAGCCTAGTAAGTATGAAGTATCTTTCATGTGTTCATTAGCCATGTTGGAGAACTGTGTTCAGATTCTGACCATCTTTTGCCTTTTTATTATTGAATTTTAAGATTTCTTCATAATTCTGGATATAGGTCCCTTATCAGATACAAATGCTTCTCAATTTAGGATGGGTTATGTCCTGGTAAACCCGTCGTAAGTTAAAAAATCTCAAGTTGGAGCTGGGCGCGGTGGCTCACGCCTGTAATGCCAGCACCTTGGGAGGCCACGGTGGGTGGACCACGAAGTCAAGAGATTGAGACCATCCTGGTCAACATGGCAAAACCCCATTTCCACCAAAAATACAAAAACTAGCTGGGTGTGGTGGCATGCGCCTGTAGTCCTAGCTATTCGGGAGGCTGAGGCAGGAGAATCATTTGAACCCAGGAGGCAGAGGTTGCAGTGAGCTGAGATTGTGCCACTGCATTCCAGCCTAGTAACAGAGTGAGACTCCGTCTCAAAAAAAAAAAAAAAAAAAAAAAGGAAAAAAAAAAATCTCAAGTTGAACCATCATAAGTTGGAGGCCATTTGTATATGATTTGCAAATATTTTCTCCCATTTGGGGGCTGACTTTTCACTTTCTTGATGGTGTCCTTTGAACAGAGCACACAAGTCTTTAATTTTGATGATGCCCAGTTTATCTGTATATTTTACTTGTTGTTGTTTGTGCTTTTGGTGTCATATCTAAAAAACCACTGCACAATCCAGGGTTCTTAAGATTTACTCCTGTGTCTTCTTCTAAAGGTTTGATAGTTTTGTCTCCACTCTTCAGTTTTCAAATATTCTCTTTAGAAATGCCCAAAGGCCTTTCTGCCAAACAGAAAAGTCAAGAATCCATGGTGTCCCTCACTTGCAAATGAAGTAATATGAATAACTTCCCACCTAATAGTCCCTGTCTTTACTACTTTTATCTACTTTCCAATCATGTGGTCAGAAAGGACCTTAGTTCTTAGTGTGGAACAAATAGAATTCATTACATGTAGTAGTCTAGGAATATTTGCAGAGCTTGTGCCATGTGCTGGGCAACAAACTAGGTGCTGGGGGTACAAGTGAGACCACTCAGGTCTGCAAAGAGCTCACAGGCAGTTGGTAATGATCAGAAACAAGAAACTACAGGGTCACCAGAAGTGTGATAAAAAGTGGCCCCTCATAATGCAGTGAGGTTGGGGTGGAGGGCATTCTCCAAAGTGAGTCCTAAAGGAAAAAGCACATGCAAAGGCCCGAAGCTGACAAGTACATGGTGTGTATTGAGAACTGCAAAGAGCTTGTTATGACAGGGTGATCAGGAGCAAGAAGAGTTCAAGAGAAACAGGTGTTCTAGAGAGAAGTTAGCCAGAAAGGTAAAGCAGCTACCATGATCATTGTGCTGTGCTAGAGGTTGTGGATACACAGTGAACACCTGGCCTTTTGGTGCTGGCTCCAGTTAGCACAATTTCATTTCATGAAACTATAAGACCAAGTGGTTAACCTTGGCCTTTGAGTATTTTTAATTGACAAATAATAATTGTAGGCCAGGTGTGGTGGCTCACACGTGTAATCCCAGCACTTTGGGAGGCCGAGGCACGTGAATCACGAGGTCAATAGTTTGAGACCAACCTGGCCAACATGGTGAAACTCCATCTCCACTAAAAATACAAAAAATTAGCTGGGCATAGTGGCGGGTGCCTGTAATCCCAGCCACTCAGGAGGCTGAGGCAGGAGAATGGCTTGAACCCAGGAGGTGGAGGTTGCAGTGAGCTGAGATCACACCACCGCGCTCCAGCCCAGGCAACAGAGTGAGACTCCGTCTCAAAAAAAAAAAAAAACAAAAAACCAGACAAATAATAATTGTATATATTTATGGGACACAGTGTGATGTTTCATTAAATGTATACACTGTGGTATAATCCAATCAGGTGAATTAATAGATCCATCACCTAAAATATTTATTTCTTTGTGGCAAGAACATTAAAAAACTCTCTTTCTTGGCTGGGCACTGTGGCTCACACCTGTAATTGTAGCACTTTGGGAGGGTAAGCTGGGAGGATTGCTTGAAGCCAGGAATTGAAAACCAGCCTGGGCAACGTAGTAAGATCCTGCCTCTACAAAAAAAAAAAAAAAATATTGTGCAGACAAGTTTTTAGAGAAGTTTTAGGTTCATAGCAAAATTGAGAGGAGGGTGCAAAGATTTCCCATATAGTCCCTGCACCAACACATGCATAGCCTCCCCCATTATCAATATCTCTCATTATAGTGGTACATTTGTTACAATTAACTTATATGAGGAAAGCTACAAAATCCACAGTTCATTAGATTTATACTTAAGTATTTCCTTTTTAGGAGTGCTAATGAAAGTGGTATTGTGTTTTTAATTTCAAATTCCACTTGTTCATTGCTGGTCTATAGGAAAGCAATTGGCTTTTGCATACTAACCTTGTATCCTGCAAACTTGCTGTAAATTTTTATTAGTTCCAGTTTATTTTGCCAGTTTTTTCAGGTTTTTTATATAGACAATTATGTTATCTGCCAACAAAACCAGTTTTATTTCTTCCTTCCAATCTTCCTTTGATTTCCTTTTCTTGCCTTATTGCATTAGCTAGGGCTTCCATTATGATGTTAAAAGGAGTGGTGAGAGGGGACATTCTTGCCTTGTTCCTGATCTTAGTGGAAAATCTTCTACATTCTTACTATTAAGTATGACATTAGCTACAGTTTATTTTAATAGATATTATTTTTCAAGTTGAGGAGGTCCTTCTCCATTGCTAGCTTACTGAGAGTTTTTGTCATGAATGGGCACTGGGTTTTATCAAACACTTTTTCTGCATTTATTGATTTGGTCATGTGATTTTTCTATTGGGCCTGTTGATGTGATGATTAACGTTAATTACTATTATTATTATTTTTTGAGACAGGGTCTCACTTTATCACCCAACATGGAGTGCAGTGGCTCAATCATAGTTCACTGCAGGCTTGACCTCCTATGTTCATGTGACCCTCCTGCCTCCGTCCCCTGAGTAGCTAGGACACTACAGGCACATACCACCACACCTAGCTAATTAAAAAGATTTTTTGTAAAGACTGGGTCTCACTTTGTTGTGCAGGTTGATCTGGTCTCAGGTAATCCTCCTGCCTCAGCTTCCCAATGTGTTGGGATTACAGGCATGAGTCACCATGCCTGGCCAACGTTCATTGAATTTTGAATGTTGAATCAGCCTTGCATTCCTGGGGAAGAAACACCTCACTTGGTTACAGTGTGTAATTCTTTTTATACATTGTTGTATTCCATTTGCTAATATTTTGTTGAGGACTTATGCATCTATGCTCATGAAAGATATTGGTCTGCAGTGTTCTTGTAATAGGTTGTTTTCCTGTGGTGTTTCCCAGTCTGGATTTCACTGATTATACCTCTGTGGTACAGTTTAACGTGTTCTTCTGTCTTCTGTAGTTCCTAAAAATTAGTTTGGTATTTCACTCTTTTTTTGAAAAATAAAAACTTATGGAGAATTTCAAACATGCTAAAGTAGCTAAAATTGCATAATGAATTCCCACATATTCATCATGTGGCTTTAATAGTTATCAACTCCTGGGCACTCTTTCTCCATCTATACCCCCATCTACTTACTGCACTTCATACTAATACATCTCAGCTGTAACATAATTACACCGGTAAATAGTTCAATATGTACACTAAAAGATAAGGGGTATTTATAAATGCATACTTATAATACCTTTTTATGTCTAACATTAGCAATGGTTCTTTAATGTCATCAAGGATCCGGGACATCTAGAAATTTATAGTGGTCTGCGAATGTCATAATTTTTTAAACAGTTAATTTGAATCAGGATCCGGTAAGTTCACCACATCGTAATTTTAATGTATATGTTTCTTCTCCATCTTGTTTTCTTCCTTTTGTAATTTATTTGTTGGAAAAAAAAAAACAAACCAAAAACCCAGGTTTTTTCCCTGTAGTGTTTCCCATTCTGGGTTTTGCTGACTGTACCTCTGCGGTACAGTTTCACATGTTCTTTTTTTTCTGTAGTTCCTGAAAATTAGTAGTTGTAACTAGAGGTTTGATTAGATTCAGGTTTAATTTTTTTATTTTAACAAGACAACTTTATAGGTGGCATTGTGTTCCTCCTCAATAGGCACATAATCTCTACATGTTTTTTTTGTGATGTTAGCAGTCATTGATACTTAAAGCCATAATTCATTGCGGGCTGCAAAATGGTAATATTCTAATTCTATCACTTGTCTGGAATTATTTTCCTTTATATTATCATACATTCTACAAAGTGACTTTAAATATATTAGCTTATCTGCTTGTAAATAACCCTTAAGGTAGGACACCTGTGTATTAGGTTGCTACAAAATGGCCCTCCAGAGAATCATGTTTCTCTGTGACCATGTTCCTTTTTGCAGTTTGATTTTGCCTTCCTTCCATCAAAGGGTTGGTGTGGAGTCTCTGTTCCTTGCCCTTGATTCTGGGCTGTCCGTGTAACTTGTTTTGACCAATAGAATATGGAAGAATTGATACTGTGTGAGGCTGTGCCACAAGAGACTATACATTTTCTGGTTTCCCTCTCTTGGAACATCATTGTCATGTAAAAAGGCTCAGTCTCACTACTTGGGTATGAAAGATACCATACAACAATAGATTCTCAGAGTCTTAGCGGTGTGCCTTGAGCCTAGATCCCAAATGACCCACCAGTTAAATGCTGCTCCATGAATGGGCCCAGGCAAAATCACCAGAACCGCCCAACCAACACAGAACTGTAAGAAACAAACTCCTGATGTTTCAAGTCACTAAGATTTGGGGTGATTTGCTGTGCAGCAAAGGCTAATGAAATGGAAGGAAGCTATCTACATTTTACGGATGAGAAAATTAAGGCCCCAGATAGGGGATACATCCAACTTACAGGGTTGTAGAACAAGATTAGAGTTTAGGAATTTTAACTCCTAATTCAGTGTTCTTTCCATTTATATTTTCCTTTCTCTTTCCCAAATTTACTGGCCATCTTAATCTAAACTCTATTATCTCATGGCAACCTCTGAGGCTTCCCAGCACATCAAGAAACCCTATGAACTGAGCTGAACTTAATAACTAGCTATTAGCTGGGGATCTAAAAACTTCCTTAAGGAAAATAGAAACCGAACATCTTTAATAAAGTTTCAACCTGGGCTCTACTTTTAATTCCTATCATCATTCAATCTTTGGAAACAAAAACTTGAAAATTCCCAAATTGGCGGTGAGTATGAAGAAAGGCTTGCAATGTGCATAGCATTAAGGGCTTAAAAAAAATACCCAAGCATAACAACAAATCTCTGTGTAAGTCAAGTAAGTGTTGACTGATTCTATCAATTTGTAAGTCCAAACAACTTCCAGATGGTTCAAATAATAATAAAAGTATCTTATATTTGATTAGTGCCTTTCAGTTTACAAAGCAGTTTCACATCTGTGTCTTTGTTCCAACCTCACAATGGAGCCTGTCAGGAAGGTAGGCTGGGGTCATCACTTCCATTTTTCTAGATGAGGAAACTGAGTCCTAGAAGTCACTGGCACAAAGCCAGTGACTAAGCAACTAGAAGAGGCAAGATTAAATCAAATCTTCTGATTTTGTGGTCAACAATTTTTCCACTACCTTGCCTTTATTCTTGCCTGTAAAGTTTCCTGAGAAAATCCTCTATCCATTTCCATTTTAATAACATGAAAGACGCAAGCAAAAATGATAAGAACACAAAAGGGAGGAGCTCACAGTCTGGCAGAGCGATAGATAGGGAGACACATCCTTAGGACAACAACAACAATAATAGTATTAATAGTCAATATTAATTGAGTACTATATGTCTAATCCTGTTCTGAAAGTCTTACCTATCTGATTGAATTATCAAGACAATTGTATAAGGCCTGTACTGCTAGTATCCTCATTCTATAGATAAGACAACTGAAGCATAAATACATTTTAAGTAAAGAACTTCTTAACCACGACTTGTACGTGGTAGAGCTGAGATAGTAAGTTTCGTAGTAAAGGCTTATAGAGGGTGAACAGGAACACAAAGAAAAGGATTCCTAGTTTCTCAGGAAAAGTCTGGAAAGGCTTCACTGAAGACAGTTTACATCTATTAGGACATGAAGGATCTTGGGTTTGTCAGGAGCCATGGGCAGTGTGATGGGCAGGTGGCATGTTAGAGAATGGCACGATCATAGAATCAGAAACAGTTCAATATGCTGAAGCTTACTAGCAAAGTGCTACTACACAGAGAGATACGTAAACGGACAACCATAAGGACAATTGCAACTCATATGCTTGTATAATAACGGGTGGTTTTGGTATTTATCAATCCTTTTCACCTCAGAACAGCAGGACTCTCAGACCAGGAAAGCAAGGCTAATGTGTTTCTCTTGTTCAGTTTCGGCTAGGTTCATTAGCTTGCTTCTGTATCCTTGGGCCGACTTTCATTTGGGATGTTTACTCTACAGTTTCACGCTAGTTCATGCTTGGCGGACCTCTTCTCAGTATCAGTGCTAATTATCATTATTATCAAGAATTTTAATTAGTATAATTGCCACCAACATACATTTTGATTAATGCTAATTAACAGTAATTTCTAAGTTTCATTATTATAACTGAGATTTAATAAATTAATTAATATACCAATTAATAACATAGTTATATGGGACTTAATTTGCAAAGTGGTTTCAAATATAAAATCCCACTTGATCCACCCCGAAACTCCAGATAGTCGGCAGGGTGTGGGTTATTAACCTCATTTTATAGACAAGGAGGCTTAGGTAAGATAAATACCAAAACTCATTCAGTTTCCTGCCTCCCGGTCTAGTTCTATTTCTTCCTCAATCTCTCCATCTACAATTACTTTGAGTTTCACCCCAAGGTGAAGAGTTTCTGCCGTCGTGGCATGTATCATTCATTGTCCTACCTACAGGAAGATAGCAAGAGATTTAAAAAGAGTGCAGGCTACAGATCCAACTTGGTTATCAATTCTGCTGTGCTGTATATGAGCTGGGCAATTTTGAGAAAAATCACTTAATCTCTCTGAGCCACAGTTGTCCCTTCTGTAAAAAGATGATCATGTTGTCTACCTTGCGCAGCTGTAGGATACGCAGAGGTAATATATTTAAAGCAGTAGTCAATAAATGGCAGCCATTATTATTGTCTCTTTTGGGTCCTAACTGCTGGTGCCCATGAAGAGCATCTCTCCTATAACTAACTGCTCTCAATTTAATGCTCACAAATGCAATAGGAGAGGCTTTGTGATATTAAGTAAGAGAACAGGCCATCTTCTGGGCTAATAGCCACTTTGAAGCCTGACTCCCAATTTTCTCAAATACCTACCCGCTTTGTGCCAATTTTTTTGTATCTGACAGACTGTAGGTCTCTCTCTCAGGCATTCCTGGCCTGGGAAAAAAAGCTAAGACCATGAAGATCCTTATAACTGAGTGGGCTTTGGTGTGTAATTGGTCCTATAAAAGGAGACAAAACCACCATGTATTGACATCTATGTGAATGATTCAAGCATTTTGCATATCTTGTTTAATTCTAAAAAAAAATGCAAAGAAAAAAATTATCATTTTTTCAATTTTCACATGGAGAAACAGGCTGAGAGTAAGTGATATCCCCCCCACCACAAACAGTCCCGTGAGTGACATCACTAAAGTTTGAACACAAACTTTTCTCTGGCTCACAAAGCTGGTGCTCTTCTTCACATACCACCTGATAAAACTTTCTGCCCAACCCGCTTTCTGCAGGTCCTGGGCTTTCTCTGCTAGAAGAGGCTGAATCCCTGGAGTACCTAGAGTAGAGAACTGGTGAATGACATCTTATCTCCCTGCTCTAGCCTGTCCTATGTAACTTGGTCCCAGCCACCTCTCCTGTGGACTTTTTCTTCTTCTGAGCTTTTCCAGATGCTGGGCTGAGCTCAGATTCTGGTTTGATGGCATCTAGTCTGTAGGAAAACAGTTTGGTTTTGACCAGCACCTGATAGACTCTTCTTCTCTTTTGAACTAGTCTTCTAGACACTAATGGCAGTGGAATTTGGCCTTCTGGTCTTCCTTTTATGTTTGCTAAAATAAATGAAGCCAATAATCTCAACAGATAACCCAGTATTCCCATCACATGGCTCAGGACTACCCCCATTTGAGGTCTGTGATCCTGAGTATCTTTTACCAAAAAATATACCACTACTAATAATCAAGGTGATGGTTTACTGAAATCCTGCTAAATACTTAGCCAGGAGCTGGTTGTTTCACATGACTCATTTCCAATCTTTTCATCATTCTGCAAGGTAGTAATTAGTATTGCAATTTAACATTTAAATGGGGGCCCAGAGAAGTTAAGTAACTTCTCAAGGTAACACAGCACAACACATCATTAGCTTCTTTTCACACCTTTTCTTTATTTCTTCCTGATTCTCTTCTCCAAATGTATCTCTGAGGAGCTCTCCTTAGCCCTGTCCTCCTCTCTTGATGATTTCCCCTGTATTATACTTTCTTCTGGCTTCTGCTCTTATATCTATGTGGATGATTTCTAAAATGGCAGTTCCAACAGTGGCCCCTCCACGTTGTCCAAGAAAGGCTTTTAGGAGTCCTATTAATGTCTTAACATATCTTAACCTATCACTTGTCTTTACCCTTAAACCTACCCTTTCTCTGTCTTTGAGAACACTTCCACTCTCTGGGCACTCAGGTTCATAATCTTGGTATTCTTATGGGCAGATTCTCCTTTTCACTCCCCTAATCTGACACTCAGTCCCTAAATCTGGCCCTTCTCCATTCTCTTGATGGTGAGTCCTATTCAGGATCTCATTATCTCCCACCTGGCTGATTGCAATAGCTTTCTTCAAATCTCTCTGCTGTCATTCTCCTTTTCCTCCTCCTTCTTAGACCCTGTGGCAAGATTGTATCTTGGAAATACCTCCTTGCCTCAGGAGCCACTGATAGACCAGCAGCCTCCATGATCCAGCCTAAGCTAGTTCCCCGTGATTCCCCTGCATGTCCCATTTGTGCCAGCAAACCAAGTAATTCACTTTCTCAGAGTGTGCACTCAATTCTATTCCCTGAGCGCATGCGCGCGCGCACACACACACACACACACACACACACACACACACAGTGCAGTTTTGCTTATGATGTCATGGAGTGTTCACAAAGGAGGTGACATAGGAGCCAATCCTCAGGAAAGGAGCAGTTAGCCAGCTGTCAAAGAAGGGGCAGGGTATTAAAAGCAGAGAAAAGCACTTGCCAAGACAATGGTGAAGTAAAAAAAGCATGGTTCATTCAGGAAACTACCAGGATTTCAAAAATGCACAAAGTTTGGGAGTCAAATAGACCTGGGTTTGGGGCTTAGCTCTGTCACCTTTGTGGTCAACTGTGTGATCCTGAACAGGTTTCTTAACTTTCTGAATCTCAATAAAATAAAGGTAAAAACATCTCATAGGAGGTGTTGTGAAAAACTTTTATATAGGAGGTATGTAGAGGGTCTTCCCTAAGATTTGGCTATGTTAGTGTCATGGTTATGATGATAAAGGAGGATGGATCCTGGTGGTATGATGGGTGAAAGTGGCAATGTCATATTAGAAGGATGCAGAAGCTAAATTACACAGAGTACCGGTAAGTAATTGGGACTTTATTATCTAGCAAATAGTAGCCACAGAGAGTTTATAAGCATGGCTGACATGGTTATATCAGTATTTTAAGATAACCATCCTGAAAACAGTATGGAGGTGAAGGACTAGTTAAGAGGCTGTTTAAACTCTCCTGAGGCAGAGATATGAAGGCCTGGGCTAAGGCTATGACATATTGATGGAGAAGAGGACACAGGCTAGAGATGTTCCAAGGAAGTCTATCACCGGGCCTACTGCCTGATTGCGTGTGTGGTTTAGAAAGACGATGCCACAGTTCCTAGTTTGGGCAAATTTGCAGCTGATGGGCTATAAACAAAATGTTGGCTGACAGAGACTTCTCATGTGTCTTGCAGTTATTTCCTAAGGATGGAGATTATTCCACAGAGCCTTAATTTCTTTAAAGAGTGCTGTCTGAGACATTGCAGTAGGGTAGAACTTGGCCAAATGAAAGAAAAACTTTATTTTCTTTGTTAATCAGTACTTCACAGCATGAGAAAGTTCAGCATAAACCAATTATAATTCAGTATCACTGAACTGGGTGAAATGAAAAAATAAGCAGAGACCAGGTGGTGTCAGCACAAAATGAATTCAGAAGAACAATGTTTATGTCTGTTTTAAAAAACCAAGAAGAGCCCAACACTGGAATCCAGGATAAATTAACTCTGTTCTTGTTTCCTCAGTTAAATTCTGTCAATCTGAGTTCTAAAAAAATGGCCTAAAGTATTTGTCTGCCTGCCTTACTGGCTCTTCCAAACATATTATTTCAAAGGACAGATTTCATTTAAATATAGAAAGTCTCAAAATCATGGCACGCTAGAATTATGTGAGAGAAAATAACAGCTCACCTTTGTTTTGCATGGAGGTTTTCTTAAAGCACTTTTACTTGTCTTAATCTCATTATCAGAAAAGTAGACAAGGTAGAAATTATTTTTCTCAATTTGCAGACAGTAAAAGTGATGCACACACTTTGGGAGGCTGAGGCAGTTGGATCACTTGAGTTCAGGAGTTCGAGACCAGCCTGGACAACATGGTGAAACTCCCTCTGTACTAAAAATACAAAAATTAGCTGGGTATGGTGGCACGCTCAGGAGGCTGAGACAGGAGAATTGTTTGAACCTGGGAGGTGGAGGTTGCAGTGCACCAAGATTGCACCACTGCACTCCAGCCTAGGTGACAGAGCAAGATTCCATCTCAAAAACAAAGCAAACAAACAAAAACAAAACAAAACAAAACAACACCAATGCACAGAGAGATTAGGGGTCTTGTCCAAGGCCACACAGCTTACCAGTGGCAGAGGTAGATCCCAGGACTTCCAGGTTGTAGCGACTATTGCTTTGCTTCCCACGGAGGCTGAGGCCTAAGGCAGCAGTCACAGGAAGTAGAGAATAGCTAAGTATGGGAATTGAGCACAAGGCTTTGGAATCAGTGTCCAGGATTTACATCTGCATTTACAACTTACTACTGTGGGACCTTGAGCAAATTAATTGGCTTTTATGAGTCTCAGTTTCCATATTTATGAACTGGAGATGAGCACTACCTCTCGTGCTTGTTGAGAAAATCAAATGAGGCAATGATAGAGCTAACACACTTTCTCTGTTCAGGGTCCGGGGCATTTTTAATCTCCCACAAATGGTGACTACTGTTATTAATTAAGTGGATACCCTCTGGAGTGGCTTTTGACTCACAAAGAATTTTGGAGACTGACCCTCAGTATGCAGGGATGGGGTGAGCCCCCCCGTAGCTTGTGTTCCTACTCATAACTGATGGATTGATGGGTAAACACGTGACCCACTCTGAGCTAATCAGAGGTTTTCCCTTGGATTTCAAGCTCAAAAGTGAGAATGGGTCTCTCTGTAGCTGTGAAGTATGAGGTTCCAGAACTGAGGGCAACCAAGCTCCCACCACATGAAGCAAGAAAGAGTCCATGGGCAGAGAGTTAGACAAGAAGGGCAGAGGGTCTTAGCAGGCCTCGTTCCTGAGGGCCAGGGGATTTGTCTTTCTTATGCCTGAGTGCTCAACATTTCCTTCATTATGTTGGTCACTTCTGACATATCTACTATAAGCTCTCCCTTTGACCTAATCCAGTTGAAGTTGAGCTCTTGTTATTTACAGATAAGAGTCTGGATTAATGTAATTATTGTTCACCAGTCTTGATTATTTACTTCTGGTGGGACTAGAAAGCCCTTGGAAATAGAGGCACAAGATGATTCCAGAAACCAGGCAGAAAGAATGGAGTTTGCAGGCTGGCACACTGCTTACCAGATGTGTGACGTCAGACAGATTCCTTCACCTTCTGGTACCTCAGTTTCTTCCTCTGTGGAATGGAGTTCTGCCTGAAAATATCTGGCACCCAGATATTTTCAACAAATACTAGCCCCTTTTCCCTCTCCTTTTCACTTCTCTGCCCTTCCATGACAACGCAGTCATCTGCTGTGTTAATAGTCACATCAGAACAAATCTTCCACTCTGACCTCCATGAGGGTTTGTCATCAGAATAGTGTTCCTCAGTAGTATTATTTTTCATCACCAATTCCACTCCCCTTAACATCCCCACTTTGTCTTTGTCTTTCCTTTACCCCCTAGTCCCCATAACACATACAAGTGCTTTCAGTTTCTCAAACATGTCATGTTCTCTCTCATCTCTGGATCTTTGCATGTTTAATTTCTTCTCTGTGCACTAGTCAATCCTTTATCCATCAAATTCTTTTGCATCCCTCAGCTGTCCGCTCAAATATTCTTCTTCTAGAAAGTGTTCTCTGACCACGTTCCACACTCAGGCTAGGTAAGCTGCCCTTTCTCTCTTCTTCCATTGCACAGTGTTTTACCCTATCATGCCACTGAACCATACTCTATGATTAGTTACCTACTTTACTTCTCTCTTTCTCTCCTATTTTTTGCCTAGTTATTACTTCTTCAGGAAACTTTCTTTGACTTCAGTGACATACCAGCATCCCTCTCCACCACCCATTTTACCCACTAATGGTTAAAACTCCTTACTGTGTGAGGGTCTTTCACGAAGATCTGTCTCTGGTTTTTGCTCAGCCCTTTGGCATCAGTACCTTGCGCATAGTTGGTCCTTGAACATATTCATTGGCTGACTAACGAACCTATAGAGCAAAGGAATTTCTGAATTCTCTAGAACTAGCATAGGGCCTAGGACACAGAAGGTACTTGCCACTGCCCCACACTGCCTGCCAAAACGTGGGCTTAAACAAAAACAAAAACAAAAATCAATAGGCTTTTGTGGAACACAAGACAAAATAGTGGCAAAAATTATGGTAATTATTATTATTTTTTTGATGGAGATTTGATGGAGCCTCAAACCTCCATTCTTTCCCCATCAGCCAGGTTGGAGTGCAGTGGCATGATCTTGGCTCACTGCAACCTCCGCCTCCCAAATTATGGTAATTCTAACCGACCATTGGATTGACAATTTTGAGCTGATGGGGAAAGAATGGAGGTTTGAGGATCATAGAGTCTGGGTGAGAATTCTGGCTTGGCCACTTACTCTTGGTATGATAGGAAAGCAATGTAACATTTCTGAGATTCAGTTTCATCTCTGTACAATGATATAGAGAAACGGTAGTGAGGTTATGACGTGCTATATGTAACATATTGCCTGTAGAACAAGCACTCGACTATGGCTGCTGTAACCTGGATAGCTTTTACCCATACATAGCCACTTGGGCCTTGACATCTGGATGATCTTCTTCATTTTTCACTCTGTTTGGAACTGTTGTAGCCTCCTAATAGGCAGGCGATTTTTCCAGAGACTCCAACCATGGATTTGTCATGAAGACTGTTTACTGAACTGGAAACACTTTGGCTATATGCACCAATAATCAACGTGTCTCTGTGGAAAGAAGCTAAGACTTAAATTCTTTATCCTCTGAGTGTTCAGAATGAAGATGTATCCAAATTATTAAAGACTCCAGAAACCCAGGGACTGTAAAAGTGAGTTGTAAAAGAAAGAATGGTTCATCATGGATTTTACTACTCCAGGATCCATGGAGGAAATGTAGTTGGTCCAGGCCACCAAATGTGTGAGGGATTTTATCATCGGGCAAGTTGCACATTGTCTCTCTCTGGACAGAGCCAGGTTCTTAGGATTCAGAAGCAGTGCCAAGGCTTGTGTCCCACAGATTAGCCCATGGGGGACTAGTAGGGTCACTAAGCTTTGATAGATGGAGACAGCATACATTGTACAGCTGTGCATTTCCCTGTGCTGTTTTTTTCTGCCCAGAACACTGTTCCCAACTTCTCCCCACACGCAAGGCTCTTGCACTTTTTATGGAAGGCAGCAGACAATAGTCAACTGCCTATTGTCTAGACAACTGGCAGTCAACTGCCAATAGTCAACAAAGAGCATGGGCTTAAGAATCAAACTGTCTTGGGTTTGAATCCTGACCTTGCCATCTCCTAGCTGTGTGGAAAGTGACTCATCTCTCCACACCTATTTCTTTGTCTTATAAACAACAACAAAAAAACAATGGGTAGTGGTATTCTACTCATATGAGAAGGTGTTGTGAAGATTAAATGTGACAACGCATACAAAGTGTTTAGCACATTGTAATGCTAATAAATGATAGTAATGTTTACTCATTCTTGATTCTCAGCTCAGCTCTCTCTTCTTTGTAACTGGTGGCCTCAAATACTCCTCTTTAATGTTCTCACTGCTTTTGGTCCAATCCTCCATCATAGCACTTTCCACATTCTATTGTAACAGCCAGATTTTACAATTCAAGCCTTATTCATCAGCTTAGAATATGTTTTCATATCAACCACCTCAATCTGTGACTTCAGCTAATCTCCACCCGCTCTCCTCTTCCTATGAATTATTTCCCAATTTATAAAATGAGGCTATTGGGCAACTCTTTATGGTCTCTTGCAACTTCAAGCTTTCTAAAAACTTGAACCAAATTATGATGGGATGCCAATTACCCCCCTTCTCAAATCACAAAAAAATCTTTCCTTCTGGAACATTTATTATTTATACACCAGTAAGCCTAGATCAGCCATTTTTCAAAAGAGTAGCACAAAGTGAATTCTCCATTGGGGAAACAAACGATGAATTGAAAGAGATTTCACGCCTGAATGCTCTCATTCTGCTCACGCCTGGACATCATGGCTGCTACCTTTCTGTACATTATCAAGGGAACTGGGGTTTGTCACTTGCACCAGACTCTGGCCTCTCCCAGAGAACCTCCAGAGAAGGCCTTAGCGGTTACCGTAGAAACGTCTTCCTTCCTGGATGCAGACCCACGAAGGCTCAGGCAGCCACGACCCAAGAGGGGCCTTGTTTAAACAGGAAAGAGCAGACAGTTTAATGGGTAGCTTTGCAGCTCAGATTCCTGCACAGCTTACAGTAGTTGGAGTAATAAATTCATAATGAATGTTTCTTTATTTTACAGCTAACTTTTAATGTTTGTTTTCTTCTTCTTTTTCTTTCTTTTGTTGTTTTTTTCTGAACACTATCTAACTGATGGTAGGCAGTGATGGTTTTTATATTTTTCATTTTTAATTGATAGAAAAATAATACAGAGAAAGATTGTGCTTTATGGACATTTATCTCATTAATTCTTCATGATATTTCTATGACATTTGTAATTATTGTTAATACTTGATAAAATTGGGAAAATTAAGGGCCAAATAGCTTAATTTCCCAACCCAGGGACACATGGCTATTTGTATAAAGTGGAACTTTCAAATGAATAACCACAAAAATCCATTTTGGCTTCATTAATAAGTTAGGAATTAAAAGTGGAATTTTCCATAAGTAAAGACCATTTGTAATTTGATCCATAAAAAGTGTAACATCTAGCTTTCAGGTACATTACTTAGTTACTACTTCAAGGAAATAGTCAAAGAAGCCAATTATTAAATTTTCTTTTGGACAATTTTATCCTCAGTTGCCTTTGGAAACTTGAGACCTCACAATTTGTCAGGCAGTATACAGTACATTGTTGAAACCAAGGTAAGATCTAGAATAGTCACTGATCACCTGTCATGTATCAGGTACTTTACCCATGCTACCTTCTTTAACTACTAATAACCCTATGGAGTAGATGCTACTATCTCCATTTTACTGATACTGTAAATAGAGCTTCAGAAAGGTAAAAGATAAGTTATTCAATGTCAGGGCTATTTTTTTTTTTTTTATTTTCAAGCTCAGTGCTTTGCTGGCATGTCATATTTTGTCTTCCCAAAGGAAATTCTTATGAGAAAAATGAAGAGCTATTGTCTCAAGATAGATGGCATTTCTTTAAATGTAGGAAGCCTTAGCTTCTTACAGCTCACACCCAGTTCCTTAGTAGATGACCTGCCTTTGAGATTTAAAGGTGGGTATACTGACTGCCTTTAAATGCCTCTGGTATAGTGCAGTATCCAGTGGGCACTGTGGATGGGGACTGAACTCACTCTCACATTCATGGAGTAGGAAAATATCAGTTATTACCCTGGAAAGTTCCCAGGAAAGAGCAGGCAGCTGCGGGGAGTTACGAACTGTGAGAACTACCTGGAGCCAGGAGGGCAGGTCATTTTAAAAGCCAATGGAGAGTTTTATCAGGCCATGGAGAGTTTTAATTGGTGGAGACGCTCTTATACTCAGGACAGTTAACTGTCCTCTACTGTGCTCAGTAAACCAAGAACAAGAAAATTACTGTGCGTGTGTGTGTGTGCGTGCCTGTGTGTGTGTGTGTGTTTGTATAGAAGAGAAGAGTACAGATTTGGGGGCAGGTTTTATTGAAAAGGACCTGTGGATTTATCCACATGTCCAGAACCCATACTAAATGTGAATCAGCATTTGCCAAATAAATGATGAGTGAATGGGTGAATTATAGTAAATAAAGATAGGAAAGGAAGTGGCAGATCACAAGGTTTAGGAGCACCATAAACCTTCCTCTCTGCACTCAGTTGCCCTGAAGCAAGGCATATTGGAAACTCCAAGCTCCCCGTTATGTCCCAAGACTTTGTGCCTTCACACAATCCTGGTCTTCTTTCCAGGATGTCCTCATCAATCCTCCACCCCAGACCTTATTCACATGGTAGATGCCTTCCTTTTCCTTCTAGAATCTTTCTCTTCTAGGAGGTCTCCTTTTCCTTCCCCATTTTCCTACTTTGTTTTACATACCTCCCTGAGAGCAAAGCAAGATGTGTTGTCTATTTGATATTTGTGTACCTTAATTTGCACTACAGTATGGACACCTGAAAGGGAGAGATGAGAGCTTTTATGTCTTTAACACTTAGTATATTTTCTTGCACACAGGAAGTGCTCAACGAGTATTTGTAAATGAATGAAAGAATCAATGAATGGATACACTAGGCAAATCCTCTTACTTCAATCAGTAGCCTAATCTGAAAATAGAAAAGGTACTGTGCCTGCACAGAGAATATTGACATGGGGTTCAGGGGACGGGGTTGAAATGTCACATTGCCAACCAACTTACTGGCTGATTTTGGGAAAGTTACTTACCATCTCTGAGCCTCACATTACCTGTGGGTAATATGAAAGAGTCCGATTACATGATGATTAGTGCCCTACAACCTCCAGCATTCTAGAACTTACAGTTTTAGCAAGAGTCTAGGTAGATTAAAAGCCATCTCCATGTCCTAGTTGTTACTATGAAGACCACACCACTGAACTTGCGTTTTGCAGTGCATTGGTCCCACAAAATATTTTTAGGTCTTCTGCAAAAGGGAACTATAGTCAGTACGTGGAAATGGTGGAGAGAACAAAATTAAGGATGTGCTCTGCTGCAGGTGTTCTTGGTTCACTTAATATGCAGATGGACATTGGGACACTTTAAAACGGACATATTATATTTGGTATTGCACTAGTGAATACTCTGTGGAATGAGTAATATATAGAAGTTCTGGAAAACTCCTATGCTAATGTGTAAGAAGATCTCACCACTGCCAAGATTCTAGAAACTCCAGATTTTGACTCAGACTGAGTTAGAATAAGGAAGCTGTTAGTAGTGAACAAAGTTATGGTTTTTGTGTGGTATCAGAGTGGGCAGGAAGGCAGAGTTAGGGTTCTGGGATGGTTGAACTCTGTATCTGACTGATTCATTCTTCTCCCTAATTCTTGAATTAACAGGGGGTTCTAGATTTGATATTATGACCCTAGAAAACCTTCACATGCAGGTAGAATGAAAGAACCATGGAATATGGCGACTAAGCAGAAAAGGACTAATCATTATTGAACATCCACTGAATACTACATCTCATTTAATTCTCACAGCAAATCCAAGAGATAGGTGTTACTGTGCCATTTTACAGCTGTGGTGATTGAAGCAAAAATAAGTTCAAAAATATGCCCAAGGTCATACATACAATAGATGGCAGACCTACAGTTTGAACTTTGGTCTTTTGGGTTCCAAGGCCTGAACTCTTCCATTACAACATGACTACCTGGCTAGAAGGGCACTTTTTAAAAAATGTGTTTGTTTTGGCCATGATTTTGTTGACCATTGCTCATTTACCCTCCTCTGTTGCCCATGAGCCTCATACTTCTCCTGTGTAAAATGAGAATGGTAATTTCTCTATTTCATGGAAGTTGTAGTGAGGATAGAATGGGCACATTTTCTTCCTTCCCCATATTTTCCTTCCTTATTCAATTCTTTAAACTGAGGCACATCAAAAAAAGAAAAGTTGAGCATTTCATTTGTTTTTATGCAATAGGGTCAATCCTAAGCAAGTTGATGCTTAATGTAACTTACAGTTCCCATAATTTCCCATGAATATTTGGAAAATATGCTGACATTGCTTATTTTAATAAAGTACATAAGTCAAGTAGATGGTCATCAAATGTAAAGATCACTCTCCTCTCTCTGAGTGGGTTATAGGCACAAGTAACAAACTTTGTCTTTTTATTTATGTTATAAATAAAATTTATGAGGGAAAAAAAGAGCTCAGAGAGACTAATACTATATACATTCATTTTTTGGCTGTCCTTCTCAGTGACGCTTGTGAATGAGAGAAACTCTTGTCTGTCGTCCTCAGGATGCAATAAGCCTTGTGATTAGTTCAGGTGAAATAACTCTTGTATTTCCTGCGTGAAACTCAGTAATCCAATTGACTTAACACTTCTTTGTTTTGCTTTTTGTGGGGCAAACTTGGTGGCCGGGTTTCACCTGACTTTGGAGTTACGCTGTTGTTGGGGTTTTAGATCATTGCCTTTTAGTGGATGTTAATAAGCTGACCAAAAGAGAATGGAAGTGGAAATCCTTCATGCGCAGTTGGGACAGTAATGTGGGTTGTTATTAGTGTCTACCATTATTGAGGGTAGAAGATGAGGTAGGTTGACTACTGTGGCCTGACTCAAATCTCATTTCAAATCTCCGCTCAATCTTTGTGCAGTTACATGGGAGTCACCTTCTTTATGAAGGAATCCCTGGCTAGCTCTTCCCATATGTGTCCTAGCATCAGGAGGATTTTGTATCCTGATTTTGGAATTTCAAATAACATAACTTTCTCTACAATCACAGCATCTCTTTCTCATTGACACACACATCTACCATGGTACTTACTCCCTCATGGGCAAGGGCCATACCTGATTTTACTCTGTGTTCCCAGGGTGTGGCGCAGGGCCTAGCATGCTGTAATGTTGGAAATAGTAGCAACCAACATTTCCTGAATGCTTAATAATCCCGGGCGCTCTTTTAAGTGTTTAATATGGATTAATTCACTTAATCTTCACAACAACTCTCTGGGGTACAAACTAATGTCATTTCCATTTTATAGGTGAAGAAACCAAGGCAACACATGATTAAGTGACACATTTGAGAGAGCCCAGGGAGTGGAGGTCAGAGTTCAGACTTGGGCAGAGAGGATCCAGAGCCATCTTCCTGGTTATCGCACGGTACTGTCACAGGTTGGGTTCTCTGAAGAAGAGATGGAGATACAGTTTGTGATGGGATGTGTTTACTAGAGATTGACAACATCTGTGAGGAAGCAAGATTAGGCAGAGGGAGTGCTGCCGTAGATATTGTTAATGAGACTTGATCTGACTTAGGCTTAGATAACTGGAGCTTTACACCCTTGCTTTGCTTAGTCTTCATACATGGGCTGCACTAAGGAAGGGTGTGACCATGGGCAAAACTGCTAACACACAGACCCAGATGTTGCTGGCATCTGGAAGCTGTGTGTTCATCACACCTTTCATAGCTGGTCAAGTCCTTCCTAGAAAGGAATATGGACAGCTCATACCATTGTCAACCATATATCATAGTCTCTCAGAGGAAATATAATAACCATTTGTTAAATTAACAGAATGTTTATTAGTTATAATAACTATAATGATGACTGTCACTTCTTGGGCAGTTACTACGTACCATATAAATATGGCTACAATTTATTGAGCCATTAATCATCATTAGAATACACTGAGGTTAACACTTGTTACATAACCTCATTTTACTACTAATAAAATAGAGATCTAGTGAAGTTAACATGTCCAAGATTCTATAATGAATAAGTGGGAGAGCTGTGATCCTCTCCGAGTCCATTTGACACTGGAGTCCACACTCCTAACCTCTAGGTATGTATTGCCTCAAATTGATTGTTGTGAGCTTCTCTGGAGCAGAGAGCATCAATTTTGTCATGACTAGCCCTAGTAATGCCTGACACATAGTGTGGACTGAGAATATTTTTGTTGAATGAATGATTAGTTGGTCTTCCATTAAAAATAATTTCATAATTTAGCAACTTTTATTGAAAACAATTGAGCATTTAATCAGGCATATAAAACCATTAAAGTTATAAATCTTTGTTTATTTAACAAGCCTAGTCAAAGCTAAGAATCATTAGTGAAAAGAACAGGAAGAATGCACGCAAGCACACACACACAGACACAAAGTGTGCAGAGGTGGCTAGCTGGCATATTGAGCAAATCAATCAAGGTAAATGAGAGGCTACATGCTCTTATAGAAAGAGCATTGGCCTAGAATTAGAGACGTCTTAATTGCAGGCATTTCACTCAAGTGAGTTTGTCATTGACAAGTCACTTCACTATTCTTATTTCTGAAATGAGGAAATTAAGTGTGGGAGATGATCCTCAAGTTTCCTTTATTACTGACATGCTATAATTCTTAGAACTTATTTGGAAGTGACATCAGGCATTTTGTGAAGGAACAGAGAGTGGAACCAGAACTGGTGGGTATAGATACAGGAAGAGAATTTCAGCTCCATATGATCAAGTATATTCTAAAGAACAGCATTGTGAGGAAGTGATTCCTCCTTAATTACAAGTGTTTAAGCAGAAGCTGACCTCTGCTTAACACCATGCTGAGGAGCTCTGGGTGGGCTCTCTGCGTTGGGTCAAAGGCTGGATGAGATTCTCATAAAGGTCAATGAAATCTAGGAGCCTGTGGCTGTAAAAGGCAACAAATAATCTCAGATATGATCAAAGTGTCAAAGAAAGCAGAGTGACAGATTATAGCCTGGGACATAGTAGTTGTTCAATAAATATCTTGAAAGAATGAATATTTAAAGTCATTTAATAATAAATCAGCACTTAAGAGTAGGGTTGAATGTAATTGATATATACAACCTCAGACAGCTTGAAGTTAAAATGATAATATTAACGTGAAGGTGTTTGGCAAATTGGAAATGTCATAGCTTAGGTTCCTGCCCCTCCCCCCCAAAAAAACTGTGCCTGAGACAAAGACTAAGGTGCAGATAATATTGTTGCATTCCCAGTAATTAAAAAATAGTTAATAAAAATTGCTGAGTACATATAATATGCCCTAAATAGGTAATATCCATAGCAGCTATGCCTACTGAAGAGTGAGGATTTTCCTGAGGATAAAAGAGCTCTAGGCAGAGGAAAAGGTATTTCAAAAGGACTGAATGTAACAGAGTAATTGGCATTCTCTAGGAAAGAAAGATATTTTTATTTTGAGCCTGTTCATGGGGAAATTGAGTAAGCCTAGAAAACTAGGCAAGTGAAGATTGTAAAGGTTTTGTGAGCCGTATCTGAGATTGGACAAATTTAAATATATTGAACTAATGCAAAAATATCCTTAAAACTGTGTGTAGAAAATAACACAATTGAAGAGTAAAAAGAGTTAAATTCCAATGATAAAAGTGCCCATGAAGAGCAGAAACTCAGGCATGAATAATATTTAAGCATGACAGACATTTTCTACACAAAATGCGGAGAAAGCTAATCTAAAAAGAATTGTGCATTTTCTTCATCTTTTTTTTTTTTTTTTTTGAGACAGAGTTTGCTCTTGTTGCCCAGGCTGCAATGCAATGGTGTGATCTCTTGGCTCACCACAACCTCTGCCTCCCAGGTTCAAGCGATTCTCCTGCCTCAGCCTCCTGTGTAGCTGGAATTACAGGCATGCGCCACCACGCCCAGCTAATTTTGTATTTTTAGTAGAGACAGGGTTTCTTCATGCTGGTTAGGCTGGTCTCGAACTCTAACCTCAGGGGATCCGCCCACCTCAACCTCCCAAAGTGCTGGGATTACAAGCGTGAGCCATCGCGTGAGGCCTCATTTTCTTCTTTTTTCTTTCCTTTTTTTCTTTTCTTTTGCTCTTTCTTCCCTCTCTTCTTCTCTCTCACTCTTTCAACAATATCAAACATGTTGGAAATGAGCCACAAATTATAAATTTTAATCTGACCTTCTACTGTTGGAGATTTCCTATCAGTAAATGCATTTGTAATTTATACAAAATAAATGTATGTAAATTTGAAGTTCAGATGCAGTTTTATATTTATGTAGTGCACACTAAAAGCATCTTAGAAGGAAATAAAAGGATCATAGGTGATGTTTAGGAGTCATTATGTTTGAATATAAAGGACAGCTATCAGTAGCACTTTACTGATTACAGAAATCCCAATCTGATGCTGAAATATTGAGTTCTTTAGAGTGTCTTGAAGGTGCCATGCTGCTTCATGCCTCTGTGCTTTTGCATATATTCCTTCCCCAGACTGAATACCCAACAGCCAGCCTTAGCTGAGCACCAGCTTCACCCATTCAGCTAATATGTGCATATTTTGTCTCTTTTATATCCCCACAGCACTCTGTACTTACCTTAGCATTGCCCTGAGCCCAGTGCTTCTCAATCTTTAATGCGTGCAGGAATACCCCAGGACCTTGTGAAAATGCAGATTATAATTCAGTAGGTCTGGGATAGGATCAATATTCTGTATTTTTAACATTCTTTTAGCAGACGATAATGATGTTGGTCCCTGAAACATACTTGGAGTGACAAGGTCAAGGCTCACACTGTAGAAATAATTAGATTACTTGTCTGTTTTGACTGTTAAGACAAAGAATTTTTTTTTATTCCTATTGCATAATATAAGTCTGGCACAGAATAAGATACTCAATAAACTTCTGGTGAATGAATACATAAGTATCACCTCAAAAGTTCACTATAATAACCTAAATTACTAGTATTACTATTAGCCTTTTTCTTTTTCTAAGGAGAAAAAATGACTCAGAGAAGTTAAATAACTAGTTAGAAAGTGATGGAATGAGAACTCTAATGCAGTTCTACTAACTCCAAGTCTTGTGTGCTATTCACTCCACTATTTGCCTTCCAAAATTCAAACACAATGCAGGTTAGATCTGAGGAGTGGAGAGGCTTACAAAACTAACAAAATACAACTATTCACAATGTCTTGTTTAAGAGATTGGAACTTTCAAATTTTAGCCTCAGACAATATAGAGTTGCAGGAAATCCTTGGTCTTGAGAGATTTGGACCACACTTCCAACTCTGACGTTCTATACCATTCTCACAGCTGAACAAATACGACATATATAATTGTTGAGCCCACCACTGATTTTACGAATTAATTCTTGGGATTTATGGTGTTTTGTTCTCTCTTTTCAAAGCACCTTACAATCGTTAATTATTTAAGCCGCCTTACATCCTTCAGAGGAAGGACAAGGATATTATTCTGCCCTGATCCTGGCGGGAGGTGGAGGTCGAGAGAGGTGGAATACCAGTGGTCGCCAGAGTCAAGGGGAAGAGAGATCAGGTTGCACCTGAGTGAACTCAGAAAGTTTTATTATTGAGGAAATTCTGCAGGCAAGATGGGACAGGGCTTCTTTCATGGATGTTTGGGTTAGTAGATGACAGTGCAAAGGCCATTCTTGATACCTAACCATAAGAATGATAGCTATCATTTTTTGAATACTTACTATTAATATACGGCAGATGGTCTACCATGCCATTAAACATTTTTAGTTTAATTTCCAATGAGAAATGTGAGTTGGCCAATGATAAAAATAATAGCTGCCATTTATTGAGAAGTTTGTTTGAGATAGAATCTCACTTTGCTACTCAGGCTGGAGTGCAGAGGTGTGATGTGAACATAACTCACTGTAGCCTTGACTTTCCAGGCTCAAGCGATCCTCCCACCTCAGCTTCCCAAGGCTGAAGTCCCTCCTGGGACTACAGGCACATGCCACCATGCACAGCTAATTTTTTTTTTGTATTTTTTAAGACAGGGTTTCACCATGTTTTCCAGGCTGGTCTTGAACTCTTGGGCTCAAATGATACACCCAGCTCAGCCTCCCAAAGTGCTGAAATTACAGGTGTGAGCTACCATGCTTAGCCCATTTATTGAGAACTTAACATGTCTTGCCTTTTAGGATCCTTGGAGCAACCTCATAAGGCTCCTACATTACAGTAGAGAACTGAATAACCCAAGTTACATACTTGATACATAATAAGACTGAGGTTTGAATCTTGGATTTATCTGCTTTCAAAGCCTGAGTTCTCTCCATTTAGTTTTACTGCAAATCATTGACTATTTCTGAAACTCAGTTTCTTCATTTGTAAAATGGGGATAATAATATCTAAATTATAGGACATAATGAGGATTCGCTATGATAATATCCTTGGCACTCAATAAGGATGTGGTAGAAAGATCATGAGCTTTAACACAGTGAAGACTGGGGTTTGAGTTTAGTCTTAATACTTAATAACCACAATATCTTATGCTTGTTACTTAGCTTTCTGAATTTCAATTTTCTTATCTGTAAAATAGTGATAATACTAGCTACCTTACAGGATTTGGTGAAGATTAAATAAAAGGATCCATACAAAGTGCCTACTTCAGTGCTTGGCATTTAGCAGTACTCAATGTAAGCTGTGATTTTTTGTTTTGTTTTTTCTCCTTCCTTCCCCTTCTGGGCTGTCTTCTCCGATATTCTTACTTTTGGATTCTCTGTCAATAAGTAACACCACCATCTTCTCAAATGCTATGTAAAATCTTGAAATTCCTTTAAAACAATTTCCTATCCTTGTCATTCTCATTTAACCAACTGCCAGTCATATTTGGTGAACTATGTCAGACATAGAACTGTTTCATCAGTGTCTACCAGCATTCTGATTTTAAGGCCCACCTACTTTGTGAGGCACAATTATAGGAACCAACATTACTTATTTCCTTTGACTTGCCTGAAGCAGAAATGCTGGTAAATTCATATGCCAGTGTCTCAGTATTCTACTGAGGAGATGTCCTCACTACCTTTATGCCTACGCAAATAAAGGAGAAAGAGAAAGAAAAATCCACTTGAGATGTTGTATTCTAAGTGTGTGAGTATCTCTGATGTTTGGTGCCTGTGACTTTTCAGGAATTGGAGTTAACATCCCTGGAGACTATTTTTTGCCATCAAACAAACATTTGGTAATAAATTGAATCAGATTTCTCTCCCTCCACCCTCCCCACACTGCCTCACCTTGCCTCAATGTCTGGGTAAACTCTTAAGTTTCTCAGAAAAGCTCTGAAATCCAGGCGCAATGAATCACCCTCACATGATAGAAAACAGTAAATAATAACCACTATTAGAGTGAGCAATGGACTCTTCTTCTCATTCGCTTTTTCACTATTGACAACATGGCTTTGGGACCTTGAGGAGATTATAGAGGGGAAAATTTTGCCCAACTGTTGCTATGACACATGCCCAGAAACTTCTAAAGCACGTTTGGTGCTTGCCCAGGGCCTATTGGCTCAATCACCAACCTTCAGATTCCATTCTCTGGGCTGTGAAAATCTAGGACCTCTCACCCTACAAAGCCTCTTCACTGACTGAGCTGCACCAGGTGCTTCGTTGACTCATACATCTTATGGCTGCATTTGAGACTCTGGGCTGGGGACTGATTAGAGCTTTGTCTCCAAAATGCTGAAGGTTTCCAGATGAATTGGCTTCTATAAGAGTTCTGATTAAATGGTATATAAAATAATGGAGAACTCGTTTGCTTATTTTAACTCTGGGAAAAAAAAGTTGGAGAAACTAGACTCTTCACTTCTATGCAAGATGTTTGCCAGTTCTAAGATATTTCTATTCCTGCTTCTTTACCACGCAACAGCAATAGTAACACAGGGAGGGACATTAATGGGTAATACCTGTATGGAGATAAAGATGTGCCAGAAATTATTCTAAGCATTTTAAATGTATTAGTTCATATAATCCTCACAATAGTCCTATGGGACATGCATAATATTATTATTCCATCATTATTATTCTGATTTTGAGATTAGACATTGAGAGATTAAGCAATTTACCTGTGTTCTAATCCAGGTACTCTGGCTCCAGAGTTAGTGTGCTAAACAATAGTAAGTATGAAATAGTAAGGATTACCTTGCATAGATATTTAGAGTTTACAACAAGTGTTCACATATATTATCTCATTTTATTACCACAGGAATCTATTAAAGTAGACAAGGAATATCTATTACTCCTTCATCACTGGGAGGCTGTAATATTATAATAGCTAAGAACATGAACTTTGAATTTAGAAAAATATAGGCTTGAATTTTTGCTTGGAATTTCTGAGTCTCTATTTCTTCACCAGTAAAATGGGGTTACAATGCCATTTTATAAAATTTTTGTGAGGAGTAAATGAAATAATGTAAACAAAGCACTTCATGCTACACAGAATAAATGTTAACAGCTAGCCTTTCTCCCTTCTTTCCTTCTTTCTTTCTTTTCTTTCTTTCATACTTCCTTACCTCTCTGAATAAATACTGGGCTTTGTATCTGTACTAAATTATATATATACAAAATTATACATATATTTTTATATATGATATATGGATACTCATATATTAAACTTATTTTATATAAAATATAAAACATAATATAATTTACTCTCTTAACCCTCTTTCAGGCATTGGTGAGAATAAAGTTAGAGATTGATTTGAAAGAATAAGTAGTATAGTTCGAAGTACATTTATTGTGTACCTCTTATGAGCAGTTGTCGTACTAGGAAGGGAATGTGGGTATAAAAATAATTAGATGTGATTCCTACCCTCAAGTAGCACATACTCCTTGATAAATGGAAGCAAGAAAACTTATTGTGGGCTCACTCTCTGTCAAGTACTGTATATTACATGTAAAATCTCATTATGATCTCATTTGGCTGCTGAGGAAACTGAGGCTTGGAGAAAGAGGTAGAGTGATTTTCTCTAGATCATCGTTATCTGATAATATTTTCTGGATAATGTAAATATTCTATTTGTGCTGTCCAATACGGACACTACACTGTTTATTACTTGAAATGTGGCCAGTGCAACTCAGAAACTGAATATTTAATTTTATGTAATCTTAATTCATTTACATATAAATAGCCGCCTGTAGCTGGTTGTTGCCATATTGGAGAGTGCAGCTGTAGATGAAATAGCTGGAAGTAGTAGACTCTGTGGCATCTGAGCCCTGCTCTTCCTGACTGCAAAGCTAGGATTTTTTTTCCATTATGTGAGTAAGCATGGCTCAAGGCTTCCAAATTTTTTCATAAAGTGTTAGCGGAAAACCCTTTGCCAGCAAAAGACAGGCAGTCCTGATGGCGGGGTAGTGTGGAGAACATCCACCCACACATGGTACACATATTTCCTCCTTGCTCAGAACGAGGACCGGGACTACGAGCACTCATCCTTTTATACTACAGCCCTAAAAACTAGGAAGCTTTTGCATGCATGGATTTCCCTTTGTTGCAATAGCAATCTTTGAAAATTTTCCAGTGTTATTGACACAATAAGAAGACCAACTAAGGTCCTACGTAGGGAGGACTTCTGAAATCCCTCAGTGGGAAAATAGGAAAAAGGCTGCTTGTTGTTAGGGTGAGGCATTTTAACACTATAGGCCAAAGGCTTTTAGATTTTCTTGTTGCCATCTTCAGGATTTCAAAAGCCATATCATCAACAACACGTTTGCTGCCAACCTGAATATAAAGATGTGATGACTCAATTCTTCCTGTGACCTAGGCTGACAGAAAAACTTCAGAATTCTAAATAAATACAGTTGGCCCTTGAACAACATGGGTTTGAACTGCACGGGGCCACTTATACAAGACTTTTTTTCAACCAAACATGGGTGGAAAGTATTCATGGCATGTATACATGGGTGCCACAGGGCCACCTACTGGACTTGAGTATGTGCGGATTTGGGTATATGTGGGAGGTTCTACTACCACAGGTCCTTGTTACAACAGGGATGACTGTAGTAGCATTTGTTTTTTTGGTCTTTACTATTGCTGTCATTATTATTATTAATAAGGCATTTAGTTTGTATAGGAAACATCGGGCAGGGCAGGTGTTAGATACATTACCATACATGCAGAGAATTTGTGTGTGTAAGGCAGTAAATAGCCTTATAATTTCTGGAAAAATGATTTATTCACTAATGTATTCATTCAGCCAATACTGGTAATTAACAACATTCAGAAACAATCAAATAAAATACTGACAGATAGGTGCCAGAAAGAAAATGCTCAGGAAGCTACAGTAGTAGAGAAAGAACTACTTTGAACAAGATAGTTAGGAACTTTCTGAAGAGGTGACCTAAAACTCACACATGAATGTTGAAGGGCAAGCCGTGAAAGTGACTGGGAAGAGCATTCTGAGTAGAGGAAGTTTATAAAAGATTCTGACGCACACTAGATCTTGAAACATTCAAGGGTAATTATCAAATTTCTGATGCTTATCAGATGTTTAAGAGAGGATGTCAAGTAGGCAATTGGATATGCAGATACAGAGCTCAGGGGAGAGGACTTGTTGGATAAGTAAATTTGGGAGTCATCAATCATAGATGGTATTAAAATAATGGGGCTGGATGAGATCACTTATAAGCTATGTAGGTAGAAAAGAAACAAAGGACTAAGACTGAACCTGAGGAACTACAACGTTTAGAGATTAAGCAAAAAAGTAAGGCAATACACAGAAAAATTAAAAGCAGAAGCTCAGAAAATAAGAGGAAAATCAGGATTGGTGTTATGGAAGCCCTACAGAAAATAGTCTTTTGAGGAAGAGGTGGCCAAAGAGTCAAACCCTACTGGGCGTAACATGCAGCAGAGGGCCCACTGGATTTGGCAGGAGAGAAGACCACTGACAAACTTGTTAAGGGAAGTTCCATCAAGGTAGTAGAGATGGAGGCTGATTAGAGTGTATTGAAGAGTGAAAAGGGAAATATCCTCTTGTATATTTCACTTTTTTCTTTGTGAACTTTTGCTGTAAAGAAAATAGAACATGACAATAGCTGGAAGGGGATGTGGAATCAAAAGATTTTAAGGTGAACAATATTTGAGAAGATGTTGATGGAAAGGGTTCAACAGAGTGGAAGAGACGAGCAATGCAGAATAGAAAGAGGGTAATCAAAGAACTAGCATAATGAGAAATGAGAATGAAACTGAGCATAGCTGAGCAGCTGGTCCTTGGAAGGAAGAGAGATTGTAACTGTAGGGAGGGAGGAGAAGAAACATCCAGAGGTAGAAATTGTTTTAGATTAATGGTGGGGAAATGAGGAGCTATCCTTAGGTGGCTTCATTTTCTCACTGAAGTCAGGCATGGCATCAGATGAATGTTAGGACTGTGGAAGGAGGCAGAGTGCTTGAGAAGAGCAAGAATATAAAATGAGTGTCTTGAAAATGTGGAAAGTAAACCACCTAAGTAATTGGTCGTAATGTTCATCAGTGTTGAGTACCCAATTGGAACTCAAGATTTGTGATTACAGTGTTAAAGTGAAGTAGACTCTTAATTGTGTAATTTTCCTCCAGGAATGGGCACAGAGGAGACAGTTAGATTCAACCAGAGTTGGAACTTTGTCATGTGAAAGAGGGGCAAAAGGGTTGAGACTTTTGTAAAGGAATTCTTAAAATGATAGGCCCAGGAAAACTTGATGAGGTAGGTCAACGGCTTAGAAATCAAGAATTATTGCGTGAAGTTGCTAGAGAAAGTAAGCAGGAAGGGCTGGAGGTGAGGATCACAAAGCGAGATGCTTGAGAATGAAATTTAGGAGGTGGTGCATTTACTGGGGATGCCAAGGCTCAGACTGTGACCATGGGAATGAGAAAGAAGGTCATTGGAGGAGAAGTGGTCAAGCAACTAACAAACTGAGGTGTTCACTGGGCCAGCAAGATGACTGATACAGAAATAATAATGCCAGATTTTAGAGTAGAAAGTTTGAATTATTTAGGATTTGGTAGGAAATTCATGCTTTTTCTTTGCTCTATGAGATGCAGCAGTGTGGTAGAGTCAGGGCTCCAAGTTTTGAATTCTATCTATCACTTTAAGTGTGGAACTCTGGGCAATTTTCTCCTTTCCTTTATCCTCAACTCTCTCTCTTTCTTCCTTCCCTTACTGTCTTTCTTTTTGAGACTCTCCTAGATTTCAAGCATCATGCAAGGTGATAGGGATATAATAGTGAGAAAGGAGACATAGCATCTGCTTCATAAGGCTTATACTGGAGATAGAGGCAATCCAACAATTAGACAAATGTATACTTATGAAATGTGACAAATGCTGTAAAATAAAGTATTAGTGGCTATTAGATTTTGTAACAAATAATCTGCCTTCATTAAGGGGCAGAGAGAGTCAGGGAAGCTTTCCCTGAGGAAAGGATGTTTGAGATGAGATCTTGAAGGACGAATAAGTGTTAACTTGGACTGTGGTGTAAGGGCTAGGAGAGATGGGGATTAGGTTACAGGCAGAAGGACCTGTATATGCAAAATCGCTGGGGTTAGAGGGATCTTGTCCTTTGGAAAAACTGACATATAAGATTAGTGTGTCCGGAACTTAGAGAGCAAAGGCATGAGATGGGGTTGAAAAGCTGGGTGGAGGCCAGGTTTTGCAACATGATTTAGGTTACATAAGGATTTTGGTCTTTAACTCAAAAGCGACGTGAAGAATTTGAAAAGGTTTGTGTAAAGAAGTTGCAGAGTGCTAGTTGTATTTTTTAAGAGATCATTTGCTACTGTGTAAAGAAAATTGAAGGATGATAGAGGTGAACTTGGAAATTATCTGTAGTCAGTGGTAGTAAGTCTGGGTGAGAGACTAATTAGCCTCAGGGTAAAAAATGCTGGGTGCAAAGAAGTGAATGGACTTGAGGAATAATTAGAAAAATAGGACTACAAGATGGTATGAATGAGCAGATTGCATGGAAAGGAAGGAATCAAGAATTATGTTAATTTTAGGTTTATGGCATCTCACCAAGCTTTGTCTTCATCTCCATAATAGAAATTATGTATGTGAAAGTGCATTATAGCATGCTATATTTATTATCTGTGAGAATATTTAGGAGTGAACTATATACTAATAAGCTACTCATCAGATGGCCTATTTCTCAAAGTAGATGGTAAGATCCTTGAGGACAGAGACTAACTATACATTATTTTATGTCTCTAGTTCATATAATATTGTATCCATCACAGGGTAATTAGTTTTGCCCTCTGTGTTGGTCCTTGATATTTTCGCCCTGAGATTCAGTCTTATACTTCCCTACTTGCTTTTATATTGTAGTGGGCTGGTTCCTGAAGTCCCTTACCTTAGGCTCCTATATCAGCCAGCTAGCTTCTGTCTGGATTTGCCTGTTGCAATGTACTGGTGAGAGATTGCAATAGGAAGAAGGGAGAAGCCGCGGTTCTTCTTCTCTCTGTGTCTCGGGTAGTATCTGAGGCCTTTGACTCATGGTGATTCTAGGTTCAGCCAGGTGACCTGGATGCTTAGGTACTTGTCTTTGTTTTTAAGCCTAGGGGTGGTAGTAACTCCCTGCTGTAGCTAATCTCTAGGGTGCCTCATGGTCTCTTGTGCAGCCTCTCACTCTTTCATCACCTGTGTAACCAATTTCTCATATGAAAATTTTCTATTTTAGACATTTGGAATAGTTTTTGTTACATCCTGTGAGGCTAGATCTTGACTTATACACACATAGGCCAACTTTGATTAATTGTCAAATAGTATTCTTTTCCACAATGCAGTATTTATGTACGAATAACCTTTGGAACTTTAAAACAATAAAAAACAAGATACTGTCAACATAAACAAATATCAAAATTATAAACAAACTTAGAAGGGTATTCCTTGTAATTTAGCAATAACAACATTAACTATAAGTTTTTTCAACTTATTTTTTCAGCTGACTGAGCTTCAGAGCTGAGACAAATGTTTCACTTAGTGTTCTTTAAATAGTATTTAGCTAGTTCTAATTTGAAGAAAAAACATTCATCAGTAGAGACAGAGAGAGAAATAAAAAAATAAAATAAACAAGTAACATACTTTGGAAAAACTTGTCATTATGTCATAGTATTACATGCTATCTTGGCAAATTTATGGATAGTTTTAATTTTTTGTTTCACTTGGTAATGGTTTTATAGAAAACAGTGATATCATGGGCAAGGATTCTCTTATGTTGCTTGAAAATTTACTTGGAGTCTTCTCTGTGTTCCTTACAATAGAATGTTTTTTCAAGATAGCATTATTAATTGATATACTGATACACTTACTGGCTTATTAAAAATTTATGGAATGACTACTGTATTTTCTTTAAAAAATGAAGTATTTCCATACAGAAAAATTCTTTGATGGACCTTCCTTGAACGTTATTGAGGTTATCAATCTATTTTTGAAATAATTTATTCAGGTAAAATTCACATAACAAAATTACCCATTTTGCAGTGAACAACTCAGGGCAGTTAGTACGTCCATAATATTGTGTAATTATCACCTCTGTATGGTTTCAAAACATTTCCATCATTACCAAGTAGAACTCTTTAGCTGTTAGTTTCTTCCCATTCCCTCTCCCTCCAGGCCCTGACAACCACCAATCTTTATTCTTTATGGATTTACCTATTCTGGATATCTCATAAAAATAAAATCACATGAGATGAGACCTTCTGTATCTGGTTTATTTCATGGCTGAATAATAATCCACTTGCATGTACAGTAGTCCTTTGGTATCCATGGGAGATTGGTTCCAGGATTGGTTCCAGGTGGTATTCGCATGTAATTTATGCACATCCTCTCGTATACTTTAAATTATCTGTAGATTACTTATAATATTTACTGCAATGAAAATACTGTATAAATAATTGTTACACTATATCTTTTAGGAAATAATGACAAGAAAAAAGTATGTACATGTTCAGTACAGGCACAATGTTTTTGAATATTTTTGATTCATAGTTGCTTGATTCCATGGATGCAAAACCCAGGATATGGAGGGCTAACGGAATATAATACAAATCTGTTTATCCTTTCACCTGTTGATGGACATTTGAAACGTTTCTATCTCTTGGCTATTGTGAATAGTGCTGCTATGAACAATTATGTGCACATGTACTTGTTTGTATACCTGTTTTATTTCTTGTGAGTATAGCCCTAAGAGTGGAATTGTGAGGTCATATGACAATTTTGTGTTTAACTTCTTGAAGAATTGCCAATTTATTTTCCACGGTGGCTGAACTTTTTTACATTCCTAACAGCAATGTACAAGGGTTCCAATTTATCTGTGTCCTGGCCAATACTTGTTCTTTTCTGCTTTAAATATTATTATAGTCGTCCTAGTGGGTGTGAGGTAGTACTTCATTGTAGTTTTGATTAGCTTTTCCCAAATGACTAACAATGTTGAGCATTTTTTCATGTGCTTGTTGGCCATTTGTATATCTTCACTGTTAAGGTGTCTGTTTAAGTCCTTTGCCCGACTTTTAAATTGGGTTGCTTGTCTTTTTGTTGTAGAGATGTGGGAGTTTGTTAGATATTCTGATATCATTTGCAAATATTTTCTCTTATTCTGTAGGTTTTCTTTTCACTTTCTTTTTAATGTCCCTTGAAACACAAAAGTTTTAAATTTTGATGAAGTCTAATCTATTGGCCTTTTCTTTTGCTGCTAATGCTTTTGATGTCACATCCAAGAATCCACTGCCAAATTCCCTTGGCAATGATGAAGACTGATCTGTTTTTATTTCATTAATTTTTTTAAAGTAAATTTTGTTATATATAGTTAAGGCATATAACATGATTGTGTTATGGAATACACAGAGAGAGTAATAAGGTTACTATACAGAAGCATATTGACATATCCATCATCTGACAGTTACTCGCTTTTTTTGCATGTGGCAGGAGCAGTTAAAATTTACTCATTTGGCATGAATTGCAAATACAGTACAAGTTTATTATTTATAGTCCTCATGTTATACATTATGTTTCTAGACCTGCTTATTCTACATATCTGCTACTTTGTATCCTCTGACCTACATCTCCACATTTCCTTCCCATTTCTCCTCTCCCCTGCCATTGGTAACCAATATTTTGATCTCTGTATCTGGATATTTAATTTTTTTTTTTAGATTCCATACATAAGTGAAATCATGCAACATTTTTCTCTTTGTGTCTAGTTTATTTTACTTAGTATGATGTCCTCCAAGCTCATCCATGTTGTAGAACATGGCAAGAGCTTATTATTTTTTAGGGCTTAATAATATTCATATATGCATATACGTGCCACTATTTCTTTACCATTCATTCATCAGTAGACACTTAGGTTGTTTCCATGTCTTGGCTATTGTGCATAATGCTGCAATGAACACAGAAGGGAGATATCTTTATAAGATAGTGATTTTATTTTCTTTGGGTATTTGCCCAGAAAAAGGTTTGCTGGGCCATATGGTAGTTCTATTTTTAATTTATTTAGAAATCGCCATACTATTTTTCATAATAATTGTACCAGTCTTCATTTTTGCCGACAATGCACAAGAGCCCCCCTTTTCCACACCTTCACCAACATTTATCTTTTGACTTTTTAGTAGCCATGCAAACAAATATGAGGTAGTATCTCATGATGGTTTTGATTTGCGTTTCCCTGATTAACGATGTTGAGCACCTATTCGTATCCCTTTTAGCAATTTTTTTAAATCTTCTTTTGAGAAATGTCTATTCAAGTCTTTTGCCCATTTTAAAATCAGCTTATTTGTTTTACTGCTATTGAGTTGCATGAGCTCTTTATAAATTTTGGACATTAACCCTTTATTACATATACGGTTTGCACATATTTTTCCCTATCTGTAGGCTGCTGTTTCCTTTTGTTGATTGTTTCCTTTGCTGTGCAGAAGGTTTTTGGAATAATGTAGTGCCATTTATTTATTTTTGAATTTGTTACCTGAGCTTTTAATGTAACATCTAAGAAATTATTGCCGAGACTTATATCCAGGAGCTTTTCCCCCATATTCTCTTCTAGGAGTTTCTATAATTTCTAACCTTACATTTAGGCTTTTTATCCATTTTGAGTTGTTTTTTGTGCATGGTATAAAATAAGCACCCAATTTCATTCTTTTGCATTTGGAAATAGTTTTCTCAGAACCATTATTTGAAGAGACCACTATTTCCCCATTGTGTCGTCTTGGTGTCTTTGTCAGAAATTAGTTGATTGTAGCCATGTTACCTACAGAGGGCTTCAAATGGGTGCTGTTGTGGATTTCTGTCATAACTTAAAGGGAAACTTTCGAAATGTCCAAAGCCCTTGATGTCCTGCAAATGAAAGAGGAGGATGTTCTCGAGTTTTTTGCTGCAGGAACCCATTTAGGTGGCAACAACGTTGACTTCAAAGTGTAACAGTACATCTATGAGAGGAAAAGTGATGGCATCTACATCATAAATATGAGGAGGACCTGGGAGAAGCTTCTGCTGGCAGCTTGTGTCTTTGTTGCCACTGAAAACTCTGCTGATGTTAGTGCCATATCCTCCAAGAATACTAGCCAATGGGCCTTGCTACAGTTTGCTATTGTCATTGAAGTTACTCCTACAACTTGCTGCTTCACTCCTGAAAACGTCACTAACCAGATCCAGATGGTCTTTTTGAAGCCATGGGTTCTGATGGTTACTGAGCCCAGGGTTGACAAACACCCTCTCATAGAGGCATCTTATGATAACCTGCCTACCATTGCTTTGTGTAACACAGATTCTCCTCTGTATTATGTGGACATTGCCATCCCATGCAACAACAAGGGAACTCACTTAATGGGTTTGATGTGATGGATGCTGGCCTAGGAAATGGTTTGCATGTGTGGCACCATTTCCTGTGAACACCTATGAGGGGTTATGGTTGATCTCTACTTCTACAGAGATCCTGAAGACCTTAAAAAGTAAGAGCAGGATGCTGCTAAAAAAGCTGTAACTAAGTAGAAATTTCAGATTGAATAGACTGCTTCAGCTCCTGAGTTTACTGCTACTCAGCCTGAGGTTGCAGACAGGTCTGAAGGCGTGCAGTGCAGGTACCCTCTGTGCCTATTTAGTAGTTCCCTACTGAAGACTGGAGTGCTCAGCCTGCCATGGAAGACTGGCCTGCAGCTCCCACTTCTCAGGCCACTGAATGGGTAGGCATGACCACTGAGTGGTTTTAAGATGTTTTTCCAGACTGCTAAGCAACACAAAAATAAGGTTGATGGAAAATAATCATCAGTTTCTTATAAAAATTTAGTTGACTGTATACGTTTGGATTTATTTCTGGGTTCTCTATTTTGTTCAACTGGTTTATGTGTCTGTTTTTATGCTAGCACCATATTGTTTTGATTATTATACCTTTGTGATTTAATTTAAAATCAGGAAATATGATGCTCCCAGTTTTGTTTTTCTTACTTAGAATTATTTTGACTATTTGGAGTTTTTTATGTTTCTCTACAAATTTTGGAATTGTTTTTCGCTACTACTGTAAAGAATACCATTGGGATTTTTCCAATTTCATTGAATTATTTATTTGTGTTTTTGTATATTTTACTTAGTTTCCTTAAGACCATTATTTTGAATTCCTTTTCATGTAAATCATAAATTTTCATTTCTTGGGGTCAGTTACTGAAGAATTATTGTGTTCTTTTGGTGTTTTCATGTTTTCTTGCTTTTTTGCTTCTTGTTTTTCTGCACTGATGTCCCACATCTGATGGTGCAATCACCTCCTCCAAACCTTAAAGAGTAGCTTTTGTAGGGGAAGACTTTCACCTTCAAATGGGCCTGAGGTTGCTGGGTGGGCAGGATGCACTGGCTCTGGTTCCTTGTAAGTACATGATGTAGTCTCTATCCAGCTTCTTTTGTGACCAATGTCAACAATGACTACAAGTGCCTTAGTGTTCTAGGCTGCAGGAATTTGTGGCAGTGACAGTGGCTGTGTAGGTTATAAAGGCCAGGGTTTTAGTAATTCTTTTGTTCTTGTCTTTCTCTCAGTGGAAAGTTTTAGCTGAGAAGATATCTGTTGATGTTGGGTCTGACACAGCCCTCAAGCAGCTGCAACAACACTGGGATCCAGAGTACTAGTGCTTGGAGCAGCTGTGGGGTCAGGTTCCTGGGCTCAGTGAAACTGCTGTAGCAACTGGAACTTGAGACAGAGGTTCACTTTTCAAGATCCAAGTGGATGCAGTTCTCCCGCTAAGACAGGATCTGTTGCTCTGAGGCACACCCAAGTAGCTCAGGCCCAGGGGGTTGGGATGTGGTTGTAGTCTGTCCCTGGTGAGCAGGGAATAGCACTGGCATGGCTCGGGGGAAAAATGGGTGCTTCAGTGGCTTGGGCTCTAAGGAGTAGAATGCAGCTTCAATTCAGGACCCCAAATCAACAGGGCACAGTGATTCTGGAATGAAGAGGATGGAGTATCTTTGTGGTAGCTTGGACCTAGTGGGTAGGGCAGAGCAGCAGTTTGTCTTAGGGGTGACTTGTTACCAGGTAGGCATATTGCAGTGGCAGCAAAGCTTCAGGGATGGAGGACTGCAATAGCTACTCACCCCTAATGTAGGATGCACTCTAGCAGTGACTCTGGTTTTAAGGTGGTACAGTGCAGTAGCAACATGGGTCACAGGAGCTGGGGACACAGTAATGGCTTTTTCTCTGAGGGTAGCTCAGTGTGGACTCTGAGGAGCTTCCTCAGCTAGTTTCAAAGCCTGGGAGTACTGCAGGAGTCTCTAGTAGTGAAGACTCAGGTATTCATGATGGTGATGGCAGGTGCTGGGATCTTCTTATTTACTTTTTCTCTGCAAGAGGGAGACCCTCCTGGTTCTGAGCTGATTCCAGCTGGGTGATAGGGATACTGGAGGCAAGATGTTTTCTTGCTTTCTTTATGTGCCATCCTGGGTTTCTATGCTCCACAGGATTTCTGCCACTTCTTTGCTGTTCTCTGGAGCTCTCTTTTAGTTATTTTGGTCAAAATATAGTTGTTTATTCCTTGTGGGTTTTTTTCCCTTTGTCGGGAGGGAAGAGTGCTACGAGCTTCTAGTTGACCATCTTGCTGATGCCACTCTCCAATCTACTTTTCATGTTTGTAAATTTTTGAATATGTTTTTTATATCATGTACAACTCGATCTGTATAAAACCATATACATACATATATGTGCATATTTATATGTATATATCTTTCCAAAATATCTTTTAATTTATTGAATCATTGGATTTTTTAAATAGTGTCATGAAGTAGACAAAGCAATGGTGATTATTCTCATTTTAAAGATTAAAAAACCTAAACTTTAAGGAGGAAAACTGCCTGCCAATGACTTATGAATGGTAAATAGCAGATAAAAGATATAAATTCAGCCATTTGATGCCAATCATGTGTCTCTCATTTTACCATCTTGTTTCACTAGATTGTTCCAATATATTTGCTGAATAATGTGAAGAGCAGGAAAGAAAACCAACATTTGTTGTGTTTCTAGTATGCACAAAACTTAATTAAGGTGCTCTTACATGCACCATTGCACAGCTCTTACACTATCCTAGAGGTGGATGTTGATATTCCGATTTTAAGATGAGGAAAATGAGGCCCAGAGAGTTTGCAATTCACTGCGTATTGTGAAATTGCCAGTATCAGAGTTTTTGTTCAATCCCTAATTGGCATGATTCATTGTGATAATATAGCACTTAAAAGAGAGCCTAGTGGAATGGGATTGTTTCAAAGACAGGTAATAATAGAATAAAACCCCAAAATGGGATGTGATATTATAATTTTCTTCTTTGTCTTCAATCTCTTGTGTTTAATAAAATCTGAGCATTTGTTTCTTACTCTTACACCTCATCTGCTTAAGTGATGTCTTGCTTTTTAAAATTATCCCGTCAACCAGTATCCTTTTCCTGACAATATTAAATATTCCCCCCCCCAGGGATGTGGAACCATTTCTAAAAGCTTCAGCCTCCAGTTCCAGCTGGCCAGGCCCTATGGTATAGCTTTCGCAATCACCGTGGATCCTCATCTGGTACTTAACAAATCCTGCCCCTCCCATCCATACTCTTGGCACAAGGACAGGAAATTAAGAATTAAGAGAAATTCGCCTCTGACCTTTAATTTGCTTTTTAATAAAAGCATTCAGAGTCACTTGCATGCTTTATGCTAGACCCAAAGAGAGCCAATTTTCATGGCCCTTTAAAAGTAAACCCATTCATCTTCATGCCCTGGCATTTTTTCAGTGTGTCAATCCTCAAAGTCAATTGTTAGCCCAGAGCAGTGATCCGTAATAGAATCCCACTCAGTGCCCAGCACATAATAGGTGCATGAGCATTGACTGTGCTCAATGAATATTAGTTGTTCTTGAAAAGTGAATGACAGTGCCCTACATAGCAAAATAAATTAATGATAGGATTGTCCCAATTTTATATATTGCTCCTATCATTTTTTTTTTAAACTATTGGTGCATTTGATGTAATGTTTTTACTAGACATGACTCTTTTGTCCGTTTGAGAAAGAAACACATACAAACTGGCTTAAGAAAACAAAGGAGGGAATTTATTAGCTCACTTAATAGCCGTGGCTGGATTCAGATAGCTTCAGGAACCTGCCTTTCTCTGTTGTAGTGGATTTTCTCTGACTAGTTTCATTCTTAAGCAAATTCTCATGGCAGCAAGGTGACCACTGAAATTCAGCCATATTATCTTACCAGTGTGACAATTTCAGCTGCAAGACAGATCTGCTGTTCCAGTTGTGTAGCTCTAATCCTGGGACTACTTGTCATGTGCTCATGCCTGGACCAATCAGGTGGGCATAAAGCTTTTGTACTCTTATTGGTTAGATATGGGTCTCACACTCACCCCTGAAGCCCGAGGGGAGGATCAATCCCCTTGAATTACATAGAGCAACACTGGGGAAGGGGATTCCCAAAAGAAAATTTGGCTGACATATTTGGATGAGGAAAAAGGGGATGAATAGGTAAAACAACAAATGTCCACCACATGTATGATATAGTACATGATGATTTAGAAATTATAAATTTGAAACATACATCTATAAGTTTGATTTTTTTGGAGTTAGACAAAAGCATTATCATTTTTAAGTGTTCTGCAGTTGGAACAGAAGATGAATATCAAATTAGAATATACATTCAAAGAGCTTCTTTCGAAGCCTCCTTTACATATATCTGAGCAAAAGCTGTAGTTGTCTATATTGATATATTTACTTAGTCCAATGCATTGCTTACTTTCAGCATTCTCTACTATTCATAGACTATTTACTGTGTACCACACATTGTATCTTACTTTGGCAATAAAAATGTTAAATAAGAAAACATTCCTGTCCTCATGGAGGTTATAGCATAATAGAGCTTAGAAATACATCTAATTAACTCCTAACTGGGACTTACTAGAGTTATTCAACTGATGAAACCAAATTGTTACATTTTCAAAGAATGGATATGTAGATATATTAACTTTATATAAGAATTAGGTTAATTGAATATGTTGAATACTGATAATTTGCTTGGATCTGTGTTAGACACATTGTACTGATAGCCACCTTCATCCTTAAATTCATTCTGCAGTTCCCCTTAACACGTGGAGTCAGGTAACTGGCCCACTGTCTCACAGCAGGATAGGGGGCTAGGTGTTTGCCTAAGACTGGCTTTTAAGCTTTTCAAGGATATCTTGCCTATATTGGGTGATCTGTGACTTTTCTTATGGCATAAGCATCAGCCACATCCAAAAATATATGTACATACATAGTTCGTTTATAAAGGCCATTGGGAAAAAAATTCTCAAGATCATCTGGGAAAGCTGTGAGGACAATGTCATTAAGTCTGGCTCCTTTGTTCTTTACAGATTCCATATCCATTCCCCAGGCCCCGCAACCTTGTTTCTTCATTCCTAAGGCATTGTAAATATAGCAAACTCTGCATGTATGTGTGTGTGTGTGTGCATGCACATGCATGTGTGTGTGTGGTGGGGGCTGATGGAAGGAGGCTGACCTCAGAGCCCTTGAGCAGGCTGTAATTAAGGGATTTGTGGCCTACAAGGAAAGTCCATGTGAGGAGAGAGCCGTGTTTCCTAGTGGAAAAAGCACTGGACTAGAATTCTTATGACCTGGCTTTGAATCCTGGCCCTACCACTTAGGAACTGTAGCCACTTAACACCTCAGTTGGCATTTCAATTACTAAAAGTCAGAATTCACTTCCTTATACTTCATGCCACCCAGGTATCTTATGAGAATCAAATAAAACAGCACCTATGAAAATTGCTTTGGGCATTGAGGAGAGTTGTTCCTTTGTAAGGCTTTATTGTGTAAACCACTGCTCTTTCTATCTGCCTCTGCTTGCTCTCTCTCACACAACTAGTGGTTTCTAGCATTCCGGAGGTGGTATAGTTCATGCTTAGTGTAAACATGTCTCTGTTTCGTTTTCCATTTTTTAATTTATTCTCATCCATCAACCATTTCCTCCAGGGTCCCTCATGTTCTAGAAGCATGATTTGGGGAAAAGAGTATGAATTTTGGATTTACAGAGTGTGTGAATCCTGACTATCTGCACAGCTTTGAAAAAGTCAGCTAACTTCTCTACACGTTCAGTTTCCCTATCTGTAAAACAGAAATAATTTCCATGATTTATCAGGACTTGGCTGAGTGCTGGAGGGAACACATGGCTCAATAAATCAGCCATTATTTTCTTCAAGACATTTTCTCTGCCATCTAAGAGCTCACAGTTTAGAAACGGAGATAAGACTTTTAAAAAAGATTATTCTAAATCAGGGGAGAGATTAACTGGCTGGGAGGGACCAACATTTCAGTGACTGAGCAAGGCATGACTTAACCAAAGGTACCTAGCTGGTGAGCAGTAGAAGGGAGTCTTAACTGCAAATTTCCTAGGGAGTTTCCAACAAGGTAAAAATCTTTAAGTTGTGAAACTATTGTTTGGGCCTTGATTTGTAAGAAGATATTTAAGAACGTTTCCTGAAGTTAGTAAATTTTCCAAATAAGAGAGGACATGGGAAATCCCACACTAGTCTAAGGAGCATAGGCATAGTAGTCATGGAATGAAAAGTTTGGTTTACTTTTTTCTTAAAAAAAATAATTAAATGTTTTGCATGGAATTAAATGTTTCTGAGACAGAGAATTCTGGCACTGAAAAGTTGTTTGATTTTACAACAAATGGTTACTGTCAGAAAATTACTCACTGGTTGGCCAGTCTAGGACTCTTTGGTGGTCTTGTCCTGGTTTACAGGAATGCAGGCTATCAGCCAGTCAGCATGATGCAATTGTGTGTTGTTTCAGGTAGCAAATGGTATGTCCATTATGCAACAATCCCACTATAGTCAGCTTCTCTTGACTCTTGCTTTCTGCTTCCCTACCTTTCCCCACCAAATGCCTACAGTATAATTATATCTACCTATGTTTGGTTCTTCTGCATGATGATGTCCTTGAGAGATCACCTTGGATATCACCATGAAGCAGGGTGAAATAGGGTTTTCAATGCCCTTCGTTAATAAGCCAAATAACAGCTTCTAAAGATAGCAGGCCCTAATTCCTGGAATCTGTAACTGTTACCTTATTTGGAAAACGGCCATTGCCAATTTGATTAAACAAAGGATCTAGAGATGGGGATATCATGGGTTTTCTAGGTGGGCCCTAAATACAATCACGGATGTCTTCTTAGAGAGCAGCAGAAGGAGATTTAATGTAGAACAAGAGGAGAAGGCAATGTGACCACAGACACTAGAAGCAGACTGGGATAATGCAGACACAGGCCAGGAATGCCAGTAGCCATCAGAGGCTGAAAGAGGTAAGGAAGGATTCTCCTCATGAGCACCTGGAGACGGCACAGCCCTGCCAACACCTTGATTTCAAACTCTGGCCTCCCAAACACGGAGAAAAAATTCTGTTATTTTAAACCACTAAGTTTGTGATAATTTGTTACAGGAACTATAGGAAATGAATACACCCTCTACCTCCTTTCTGTAACCATTCCTCCATTCTCAATACTATTGAGAATGTTTAAATGTGATTTTTAACAAAAGATGTTATAAAACAAGCCCATCTGCATTTTAGGACATCATGAGAGGCACCATGTTATAGTAAGTAGAGCTGGAAGGGCTCTCAGAGACCATGCAAACTTCTGATTGTAAACTGAGAAGCCAATAGAGAGGGTCTTGTGCTCACGATCACTCAGTAAGCTAGTGGTATCATCAAGGCCTACGCCAAGAGTCAAGCCTCCTAACTTTGGTCAAGTGCTTTTCCACCACAGGTAAAGGGACATAGCTACCCCTTTATAATTGCTGAGGATTTCTAGCTCAGCAAGTAGGAGGGAGAGAACTTATTTAAGCTTGTTCAAAGAACGTGACCTTTTTAGTGAACTGTAGACTGCTCCTTTACTCTGGTTAACAAAACTCAAGAAATATTTTGGAGAATAGAAGACAACAACAGCTTTTTCTTCAAGAAACAGATATGATTAAATATGTCTCATTTGGCAATATATCCCTGATACACAGTGTGGTTAGGTATGTGGACTGTGAGATCATAGGGCCTGGCTAGAATTCTGCCTCTGCTACTTCCTAGTGCTGTGAACTTGGGCAAGTTACTTTCCAGGAGCCTCAGATTTTTTAGCTGCTAAATAGAGGTAGTAATAGTACTTGCCTCTGACTATTGTGGGGACTAAATAAGATGCTATATGTAAAGGTGTTTTGCCTGGTGCCTGGCAATTAACCAAGGCTCCATATTTTAAATCTCTTATTATACAAGAAAGTGAGTTGTAGCAAAGTATGTGGGATTTTGGCTTTTTAATATCTCTTGTTTGGACATTTTACCGTATAATCAGGAAAAACAGTAAAGATGAAAAGCAGGTCTGACTCACAGCAAGCAGAACCTGCCCTGAGGCTCCCTGATCTCCAGTGCAGCAGCTGCTGACAGGATTGTCAGGCTCCCAGAGCTGATGGGAATCCTCGGACCTCTCTTCTGGGAAATGTGTGGCTATAAATGTTCATTAACTGAATAAATAAACAAGATCAAAGACAGCTTGATCCTGGGGGGAGTGAGGTGAGCCCATTCCTGTAACCTAAGCTCCAAGTTGTATGACGACCTGATATTGTCTAGGGGGCTCGGAGCTGGTGGTAAAGGAAACTGCGCTCTCATCCCCGCTGAGCCACTCAGAGTTTGTGTCTGGGACATACACGCTCTTATGCTTATTTTCTTCTCTCTCAAACACGCGGCCCCCTCATAAGGCTCAAACAGGGTAAGAGATATAAAAGCTCTTAGTAAGCAGATAGCAAATCAGAAAGGGACACTATTTTATAGCCTATCAATTAGCAAGCTCAACAGAGTGTACTGCTGAAGCATATTCCAATTCTGTTAATTCTGTTCAGTTTTCACAATATTAATTCATGTTCTCATTCCTTCCCTCTTGTCTGTTTGCGTCATAGTTGGCCTTCCCAATTCTTGTGGTTTTTCTCTGTGTATTCTAACTGAATAATCTTCCTTAAACACACCTCCTGCCATATTTCACCACTAAATATATGAAATGGCTGGGCATACAAGAAGGAAAGCATTTATCAAGGTACAGCCATGTGTTTTAACTAAGAAGCCCCAAAGGGAGCTGCGAACTTTGTTTTCCTGTCCCTGTTGCTGAGATGCCAATTCCCTGGTCCCTACAGGGAAGCTTTGAGTGACCCATTCTGCTGGAAAAAAAAAAAAAGGCTTTAGTTCCTGTTCCTTTGCCTTCGGTCCTGTTCCTGGCTTCTAACCCCGGTTTAGACCTGAAAACTGGCTACTGTAATCTGACCAGCTGCTGATCTTTTTCTTGAATATATTTCATACTTACCCTCTGGCTATCTCAGGTAAGTTTCCTTCTAGTCGATGGGCTGACATTCTCTGGACCTGTCCAGACTTTCCTATGAGAGGGAACAATTTGTTCTTTAATTCTACACATGCATTAAGTACCTAAAGTATAGGAACTATTCCAGCTGAATATGGCTCCTGCCTTCATGAAGCTTATAGCTAAGCAAAGAACATAGGAATTGAAAAAGTTATTCTAAGTATGGTGAGTATTACTAAATAGGAAAAAAAAAGATGCTGTCAAGACAGATAACGGTGGAACCTCTAACTTAGGTAGGGTGTCAGGGAAGGCCACCTTGAGAAAGTGGCATTTATCTGAGATTTAAAGATAAATTGGAGTCAAAGAGCAGTAGGGATCAGCATATGGGAAGATCTGTGGCCTAGACTATACCTAGAAATGACCCCCTTTCTTCTTGCAGTCACTCAGAACAGAAGGTCTCAGGGCATCCCCCAGAAAGTCTATTGATATTAAGTTGCAGATAAATTTGGACTGGTTGGGGGCAGCACAATGCAGTGGCATGAACACAGAACAATCAATCATATAGTTCTACTTCTGTCACTGTGGGCTGTGGGATATTTGGCAAGTCGCTTATGAAATAAATTGCTGATGCATAATTTCCACATCTGTAAAACACAAATGATAATGCTTTAGGGTCATTGTGAATGACTTATGAAATAATGAACATGAAAGCACTTTGCAAGCTGCCTACCATATGAATTAAAGGGAGGAGGTTGGTTGTAGGGTGTCTGATCCAGCACATTGAGATGGAACAAGGAGCAGAAAATGCAGATCCTATTGAGAGCGAATTCTTTCAATGTTTTACGCCATCTTAGAACTTTAGGAGTTTCATGTATGTTATGAATACATATGCTTCATATATGTTATTTAGAGCAGTAAGAGCTATTTTTTATTTTATCTACACAGCCATGTCGTCCCAAGGGAGACAGCCCTCTTTCTAAGTGATATCACTGAAATTCCAGTTGCCTGGCTTAATGGAACCTGGTATCTCTGTAAATCCCTGGAACTGGAATGGTTGTATCCTGCCCTGGTGTTATATGACATGATGGGTGGATTGTTTGTGTCACTGTTTTGCCAGCAATAGTCAACAACTTTCTATAGACTCAATGGCCAATTATAGGCTGGCAGAGAACAGCTGGCTTGGTCTTTACATAAATTGTTTTGCATTTTGAGTAACAAAACTATGCAATTGGCACTAGTATGGAGCCAAGAGCACCAAGCATCACATGGGCTCTGGAATGACTGTAGGCTTCTGGGAGGTGTCAAGCATTAGCATCATAGACATTAGCCATATTTTTAGTGTAATGACATGGCAGAGAGATTCATGGCCTAATCTCTGGATGCCCACCAGTTACTTTCTTTAGATCATTTATAAATGAAACACAGAAAGAGTGACACTCACAGTGCTCCTTTGACAGTTAATCATTGGTCACTCCTAGCGTGAGGTACAAGTGCTCTTTTAGTTGCTAGTGAGCAAAGGTGGCACAGGGAGCCCGGTCACTGAATGGACCTCAGGCAATAGAGAATGTCTGGGGATGACTGTTTTCTCTGCAATCTGATTGCTTAATAGTGCATACATACAGGTATGTTATGAGGGTTGAATTTTTCCTACAGGTAATGCACCAGCATGGTGCCCACAGACGATAAATGCTCTGCATATGACTATCACCAATTGGGCATGGGAAATATGGTCTAAACTCACCAAAGAAAAAAAGGCTTTAGAACAGCATATTCCTTTTCTTTGCGTTTCACACAGTATTTCCTCATAGCCCCTTTGGATTGAGACACCAGAACTGCTTTCCTAGTTATGAAGGCCAAATCCTAAGAGAGGAAAGGGCATTAGGGACAAGCCATCCTTGGAATTTGAAATGGCAAATAACCAAATGCCCAGCTTGTGCATGTGTGTATGTGTGCATTGTGTGATTTGTGTGTGTAGTATGTGTGTGGTATGTTTTATATGTGCGTAGTATGGTGTGTGTGTGTGTGTGGTGCAATGTGTAGGTAATGTGTGTAGTATGATGTGTTTTGTGTATGTGCTGTGTGTGTATGTATACTAAGCATTTGAAATAGGACTTTTCCACTGATAATCTCTAAAGGCCATTCTGGCTATGAATTCTGTTAGCATGGTACTAGTACTACAAGAGCTTTGAGAAGGGAGAGGCTGACAAGGAGGAGGCAGAATCTGTGGTCTTCCAACAGGTTCAGGACCAATTCCCATCTAGTGTCTGCTATATTATATAATTTAACCTCACAATTATCCTATGAGATACAGGTTAGTACTCCTGTTTCATAATGGGAACACTGAGGGCAGGAGGTGAAACAGTTGTCCAAGGTCATATAACTAGTAGGAGATAGGGCCAGGTGTTGACCTGGTAATGCAAAGTCAACCAATCTGAGGGAATAACTAGTCCAGGCAACAGGGTGATTAGAGCTTAGGGGGCTATAGCCACAGGATGTGAACAGTGAAATTTAAAAACTAGTGTTAGACCCTGGAGACTCTACTGGAGGTCTTAAGGGAGCAATTTTCTTCCAAGGCCTCTTATTTTGGTGTTCTGAGAAAACTAAGAGGGAATAATAGGGAAATCAGCCCCCAGAAACAGACCATTCCCGATACTCTGTATTCAACAGCAAGAGGCTGGGCCAAGTCAAGAACATTTGTGATTAAATTCCCTTGGGGTCACTTTCCAAGGACAAGTTTTAGATTCTATGTTGGACAAGAGTGGGGACTTTTTTTTTTCTTTATTGTTGCGCCTAGACTTTGATTGCTATCTGCAAGGGAAACAGACAGTGGAAACTATTTCATGGGGACTGATGAGAAAAACACATTTTTACGTGCCCTGAATAGCAATGTATGGTGTTTGAAGTCATTATCATAATAATGGGTAAGGTGGAAGGAAGGAAAGACACCACAACTGACTGGAAAAAAAAAAAGAGCAAGAGAAAAAGAAAGAGAAGAGAGACAAGAGAGGAGAGAGGGAGAGAGAGAGAGAGAGAGAAAGAGAAAAATAATTATAAAAGTCAGACTGGGTGTTGATTGCTGGTAAGAAATTTCCACTGAACATTAAGCTCTTCCTGATCTTTCTTCCTGCCTCCTGGCTGGGCTGTATGATGGAAGAAAATATATGTGATTGGGCGTCTCCTGGATGCAGCATAATCAGGGCCTGCCAGGGCTCTCTGACGTACGGAGTGCCTCATCAGTTCCTTTATTTCTTTATTCTTCATTGACTAATTCATTTTATTATTTCTTCATTCATGCACACATTCTTTGGACACTTCCTAAGTGTCAGGCTAGGAACTTAGTATCAAGACAGCAAAGATGAATCGATCAGACAAAGCTCCCCAGTCTAATGAAGAAGAGTAAATGTAGATAATTATAGCATGTGTGATAATGCTAGAGCAAATGTAGAGAGAAATGGTAGGAAGGAAGTAGAGAACAGAGTCTCTAATTTTCACTTTGTCATACCTATTTTGTGCTAGGAATATAAAACAAACAGAATGTTCCCTGCCCTTTCCAGACCTCACAGTCTAATGGAAAAATGGCCATTCTGGAAGGAATTTTTTATTTTTATTTTTTTGAGACAGGGTCTCACTCTGTCACCCAGGCTGGAGAGTAGTGGTATGATCTCATCCTACTGCAGCCTTGACTTCCCAGGCTCAAGTGATCCTCCCACCGTGGCCTCCTGAGTAGCTGGGACCACAGGCATGGGCCATGGGCTCAAGCAGTCCTCCCACCTCGGCCTCCTAGAGTGCTGGGATTATAGGTGTGAGTCACCACACCCGACTCTAGAAGGAATTTGAATCAACAACCCTAAACCCATGGAAAATAAAATATTAACTACTGGCAGGCTCAATGAGTGAGAGATATAAGAAGACCAAATTTCCTAGCCCTCAGGGTTTAAGGAGAGTTCGATAAAAAGCTGAGGAACTTACAGTGGTTGAACTGGATGTCCCTTGATTCAATGCCTCTTCATCCACTGGGTAGATGGTATTACTCTTTATGGATGTGGAGAACATTGGAGGGAAAAATTTGTGGGAAAAAATGTTAATCTCCATTTTGGACACACCTGGCTTGAGATAGATATAGCACATTCAAGTGAAGATGTGCAGATGACAGTTGTATATATGAGGCAGTAAGAAGAAAATGTAGTTTGGAAATATAAATTTGGGAGTTTTTATTCCCAACTTTGGGAGATCATTGAAAACAAGAACTCTGATGAAATAATCTCAACAGCGGTCATGTGGGTTGTCAATGAGGTTTGTAGATAACTCTCTAGAACTTGAGGAGAGTAGAATTACAAGAACTCTGACTGAAGTGGTTATTTAAAGAATCCAGCAATTTATTTGGTGCAACTATATACGTCAATTCTCTACTCAAGAGGGACCATTTTGTCATCCAACTCAATTCCTACTCAGTGCAATAATATACCACAGAGCATCTCAATCTCAGATTGAACACCAGCCATTGGAGGTCTTGTAACCATTGCTGGACAACATAGTGTAGTGCAGAGGAAGCACCCTAAATTTAAGCCCTGGACGTGCCTTTTAAACCATACTACTATCTAGTCCTCATTGCTCTCTTTTACCTATTAGAGAGCTCACTAGTTCAACGTAGAGCTATTTAAATATCAGGTCTGATGTAGTAATCCAGTGATCTATCAACAAAAGAACAAAACTAATCTGGGATTGTTTGATTTTCCTGAATTCGCGTTAACTCCTCTAGTGATCACATTTCCTTTTTTCTTTTGATGATTACAAAACACCTAGACTTCTTCTATCAAGCTGTTCATTTTTGTGCGAGTTCTTAGTAATAACAGTATCCTTTGTAAAAATGCTAGGCTTTTTCACATTTAAGGACCATTAATAGTTAGTGATATAGTTTGGCTGTGTCCTCACTCAAATCTCATCTTGAATTGTAGTTCCCATAATCCTCACATGTCATGGGAGGGACCTGGTGGGAGGTAATTGAATCATGGGGGCAGTTACCCCCATGCTGCTGTCCTCATGATAGTGAACGAGTTCTCATGATATCTGATGGTTTTATAAGGGACATCCCCTCTTTTGCTCGGCACGTCTCCTTGCTGCCACCATGTGAAGAAGGATGCGTTTTCTTCCCCTTCTGCCAGATTGTAAGTTTCCTGAGGCCTTCCCAGCCTTGCTGAACTGAGAGTCAATTAAATCTCTTTCCTTTATAAATTACCCAGTATCGGGTATGTCTTTATTAGCAGCATGAGAATAGACTAATACAGTAAATATATTAATGTTGACTATCAATATTGCATGGAAGCAAGTTGTCAGTCAAAACCTTCATTTCCTAGGATGGGGGAGGCCCAGACCACAGAAATTAAGGACATGCTCAGGATTTACCAAGAGTTTGTAGCAGAGGTGAGACTGCCATCTTGTACCCTTTCTGCTATCTTGAGTGGGCTTTGTCCACTTGTTGGCCAAACATTTCCCTATTTCTAAGGAAAGAGTCGGGCAGATGTATGAATTTGAACTTTTTACAAGTCAGTCTGCTATTGCAACATAACTTAACTCTATTGCAACTTAACTCTGATGAGTTAAGTGCAAATGAATCAGAACCAGATGGACAAATTTTTTTGAAAACAATGTGTTTAAAAGTGGAGGAGAATGAAGAAAATTGTTGGCGAAACTCTCGAAGATCTGTGGCTACATCTTATGTGAAACACTTTGCCCTGCTTTCAGCTACTTCCATCATGGGAGAAAATGACATATCAAAGCTCCAGGGGCAGTAGGGTGGTGAGAGTAGAGATGGTACCCACCATCCTATAACTAGTGTGAGTTTTTTATTCCTGTTTTCTCTGAGGTCATTTTTGGCAGGCAAATGAAGTTTGGATGAATAAAACCATCATAAGGAATCAATTTTGTAGAAAAATCCAGGAATAAACTTTTAACACGCATTTCTCTTGGACTATGATGAGATTCAAATTTTCAGATTCAACTAAGGTCTCTTGAGTCCTTATTAAATGCAAAGTTTTGTGCTAAGCACTTGCATGGCTCTTCCCTCTCTTTGTCAATCCAATGAAGTTGCAAGGTGACAGGATTATGAATATTTCACAGATGAGTGATCTCAGGCTCCAAGAAATAAAGGGACTTGTTCAAGGTCACACAACTAGAAAGCAATAGAACTAGCTATGCTATCCAACATGGTAGCCACTAGTCACATTGGTGCTAAACAAATTTAGATTAGTTAACTCTAAACCAAATTAAAAGCTCAGTTGCTTAGTTGTACTAGTTACATTTCAAGAGTTCTACTGTCACACATGGCTATCACTGTTCTATTGAAAAGTGCAGCTAGAGAACATGTCCATTATCATAGAAAGTTCTACTATGCAGTGCTGCTATAGAGTCTGGGTTTCAACGATTATCTTTATGACAAATTCTGTGCTCCTTCCATTATATCAACCTGAGTTGTCCCACATAATGCAAGCCTCTAAAAAGGAAGACAATTTCTCCTGAATACAACTAGAAGCTTTCTCCTCACCCTGGTTAGAGTATACCTGGAAACTCAGGCTGATTCTTTATGAAGTCTGTTTTGTCCTTTATGAGGCCACTGTGGAACAGCTATGGACCAGGACTCACATGGAAAGGGAGGAGAGGGAATGGGTTGGCTATACTGATCCCCCACTGGGCTCACCTACATTTCAGGGGTACCCTGGGACTCAGGCAGAGGCTTTCACCTGGGACAATATTAACACTCAGAAAAATTAGGAAGGAGGGCAGAAGGAATCAGCATGGTGGAGTGGAAAGATGGCGCATATTTAGTCAATAAGATTTGGGTCTGAATTCATAGCCATGTGGCCTGGGGCAAGTTGTGAAAAGGGGATGGTGCTGTCTCCTTTACAGGTATGTGAGGATTTAGGTGTTATCACAGCTATCAGACCCTCAGCAAAAAGCTAGGTCCCTCCACTTTGGCCAGTTGTGCCCTGCTCTCACCACCCTTTTCCTTGTCGTCAGCCCTCATAGTGTCAAAGAAAACACTCTTTGATTTCAACCCTTCCCTCCCATTTTCAAAACTAGCTGTCAGGAAAACTGCTGCTATTATCCTTTGAAATATGTATGAATTATAGTAACCGTCTCAGATGTGTCTTTCTCTCTTTTTTTGGTTTTTAACTATTCTTTAATCTTGGAAAAGTGAGATTATTTATTTATTTTAGACGAGATCTTGCTTTGTCGCCAGGCTGGAATGCAGTGGCACGATCTCGGCTTCCCGCAATCTCCACCTCCCGGGTTAAAGTGATTCCCCTGCCTCAGCCTTCCGAGTAGCTGGGACTACAGGCGCATACCACCATGCCCAGCTAATTTTTTTGTGTTTTAGTAGAGACAGGGTTTTACCATGTTGGCCAGGATGGTCTCGATCTCCTGACCTCACGATTTACTTGCCTCTGCCTCCCAAAGTGTTGGGATTACAGACATAAACCACCGCACCAGGTCGAGCATCTTTATTTTAAACCTCACATAAAGATAGGTTTGGGGTTGGATAATCGGAGAATGACAATCAGATTTACTTAGGCAAAATTAATAAATTTTAATCTGGGAACATTTCCTCAGCTTTTATTTGTTAATTTGTTTATATATCAGTATTGAATTCCACCCTACAAAGTATTCATAGCAGCTTACTCAGTATGGCTCTACTAAAATAGTAAAGCAGAAAATTAAAATAGTTAATATTCAGAATCTAGAAAAATATAAATCAGAATAGAAGGTTAAGATCACAGAGAACAATACAACCTCATAATGGAGATGATAAGGGAAGATACAACATGGAAATAATGAAATTACACTATTCATATCAGTAACCAATAGTCAAAAATGTCATATTTATCCTTATATTTGACTAAGAGTTCATGGAATTATACACAGAACCTGCCACATGATAGAAGTGTTGCAAATATTTCTTGAATGATGTGAGAAAAATGAACCTGCAAGAGGTGCAATGATTTGTGAAGGTCACCCAACTAGTTAGCAACAGAGGCCAGGTTCAGGTTCTAGGGCTCCTGACCCTGATTCATTGCCCTTTTGAGTGAGCACAACTCATATTTACTCAACGGTAGAAACGTACAGTATACGAGGCTTTTTATTTCTGGGATACTTCTATTGAGCTCCCTGACACTCTTGAGAAGTGGGCATTTTTTCCCGGTGTTACAGATGAGAAGTGACTCACACAAGGTGGCACAACTTATAAGGAACATCGTAAGCATTTGAATTCTGGTAGTTTCACTTTTATGTCCAGTGTTCATTCCACCATAACCTCTTTTTCACTGTTCTCAAAGTTGCAAAACTAAAAATAAAAACAGAAATACAGTATTTCCAAATTAGGGCATTAACATCTACGGGTGATCTGTGAGGTGATATTTTCAACTTCTTATGACAGGGAAAGAAACCCAAGGAAGTCTGTTGGTCAGTAACTCTTGCAGACTCTTGGAACAAATGCCATGATATTTGCTTTAATTAAAGGGCATTGAAGTTCTGAATGTCCACTCAGGACTGATTTCATCCTATGCCTGTGTGTGTTGGTGTGCAGAGCATGTGCAAAGGAGTCAAGAAATGCCCTTGGCCATGTCGCCAGGACTGCTCAGGCTCCATCAATGCAGCTGTCTCCAATTGGTTATTTCTTTTCTTAAGGACACTGCTGGGGAGGGATGTGCTGATGTGTGTGTGTGTGTATGTGTGTGTGTGTGTGTGTGTGTGTATACTAGGGTGATTTTTTTTTCCTCCAATGGCTGTCATGTGTTTTATGATCTTCACAGATGTAAGCTTCACCGTGAAGAGAAGGGAGGGGAGAAAGGCTATTATTTGGGAGAGGGGGAGAATAGGTGAAACGGATGGGAGGCAGGAAGCAGAATTGTGTAGATTTAATTGGCCTCATTTTATAGCAGTTAGCTGTTTTCACGGGATAGCAATGAATAAGCCCATAACGGTGAACTGTTTTTCACTATTATTAGTCCAGGAGATGAAAGTTTCATTGTTATTCTTCCTTGGAGCTCAGGAGGCCACTCCAAATATTAACTCCTTTTAGCCTAAGGGACTCAGAATTTCAGTGGAACCATTTGAACTTGGCTCAGTTTATAATAATGATCCCGTATGTTTGTAAAGCATTCAGCTTACAAAGCATTGCTCCATCTTACCCCAACTGCTGTTTCAGCTTCAAAATAATCCTACAAAGTATCCAGTGAAAATTATTATTCTCATTTTCTTAACAAGAAAACTGAGGCCCAGGGAAGTTAAATGGGTTTCTAGAAACACAGGCAATACCAGACTTAGAAAGGAAGAGAAGGACACCACTATTTGCTGATTGTCAACTCTATGCCACCTGCGGTGTTGAAAGAGGACTCTAAATCCCAGAGAGAGGTTATATTTGGCCTGAAGTCGTTCCATGCAGGACTCGCCAATGACTGGGGGGCCAGAATCGGAAACTGAGCCTGCTTGCCACTAAACTAGTACTGCCTTCCATGAACTCTCTGTGAATCACAGCCATGGTGCAAGCTTTGAAGGGAAAAAGACCTCGACATTGATTACCCCAAACCACTGACAAATCAAACATTATGGAAATCAGGACCCACCACTGAATAATAACTCACATGTGTAAGGCACTTGCAAAGGCGCTTTGCAGTTAATGCTTCTTTAACCCTCACAACAAACTTATGAGCTAGATAGTATTATTATTCCATTTCACAAATGAGGAAGGGGAGGCTCAGCAAGGGGAGTAACTTATCTAAGGCCACACAGTTAGTGAGCGGTAGAGCTGGAGTTCTAACACAGCCCTGTCTGACTCTTACAGAGGGCCCCTGTTTAATTCATGTTTCCCACAGGCTAATTCCTGTTTCAGTTAGGTCATTTCTGTGGTTCCATGTCTTAAATTTAACCTACCCCCATACTACCCTCATAACCTACAACACAAAGTTCAAACTGCTCAGTCCAAAGTTCAAAATCCTCCAGTTTTTCAAAATTGTCTTCCTTTACCTTTCAGGACATACCTTATACTCCAGCTATGTGCCAGTGGATGCTTGTTCTCTGACCCCCTGAGCTCTGCTGCCATTGATCTTTGATTTCCTAGTTATTTGTGTCTAAAACAGCATTTTCTTCCTGCTTCCTCTTTGAGAACACTGTTCCTCTTTCAAGGATCACCTTCAGTGCCATCAGTTCCAAATACCCTTTCAGGACCCTCGTATTAGGTGTGCTGGATCCCTGTATGCTCTCTTACGGCCCAGGTTGTAATGCTTATCTTGTCTCCGTCATCCTCCCCTGATCCCGCCTTGAATGACCAGGCAGGATCTCATTGCTTCATCCTCAGACTGACCATGGTGACTGACACACACTGGGCACACAGTAGACATAAAATGAGCATTGTCTTTAGATATGCAAACACTGACAAGTACCCTAATACGTAAGTGGCTTCCCATCATTCCTGCCCTTGGTGTGATGAAACTATTCAGGGCTTTGAAATCAGATAGATCTGAGTTCAAATTCCAGCATACCTACTTCTGCACTATATAACCTTGGGCAATTACTTATTCGGGCCTCCTGATCCTCAGTTCTGTCCTCGGTTAAAATCGTGACAGCGCCACCTTTCCTGCAGAGGCAGTAACTGTGAGATGGAATAAGATAGAGAACAAGCATTCAGGACAGTGCTTGGCACAAAGAGAGCACTTAGTGAATGTTCATTGTTAGTCAGAGCTATTATTATTGTCGCAGTTTATAATATCTCCCAGCAATGAGATCGGATTTCCTTTGGATTTAGGTGTGCATGCAATTGTGTTGCTTTAGAGTTTAACTCCTCACCTTCACCAACACTTTACTCTTCTGTTTCACTTCTGCCATTTCCCATGTTTGTGTCACTATTGCTGGTATTATGTATTTAGAGTTGTGTCTTCGTAAACTGTTTCTTAAAATATTCCTATGCTTTAAGAGGCAGCATATTGGGGAAAGAACACTAGGCAGAAGAGAGTAGGGGAGACAGGGAACAGGGGTGGAATCTGTTCCTTAAGAAATCCACTCAACCTCTCTGGGACTTGTTTGTGTTATCTGCAGATTGAGGAATATTTGGCAAGATAGGGTGTAAAATCCCTTAGAGCTTCAATGCGCTGCATTTTAAAACCTGTTACTTTCCTATCTTCAGCCACCAAAATGCTTTTAGACATAGATGACTATGTATGCAAGTGCATCCCTCCCACCCTCCTTCCCAAACAAACACACACACGCCCCAAATGCTCTGAGAAAACCCACAGTTCTGCTGTTTGAACATGTATGTTTTCTTTAACCAAGTGGTTGTTTGCGAACGTTTTCTGATTGTAACAGCAGTGAGGCCACCTCTCTTAGAGAAGACTGCGTTCTTTCTCTTTGAAAGATGCTGTTTACTGAAATAAATTCCACCTCCTTCTTTGTTTGGCTTTTCCTTTGTAAACAATCAAAACCAACTGGCAAAGTCGGGGAGCTTGTTTTAGTCCAATGTGGCATCTGGCTTGATTTCTTTTTTTTTTTTTTTCCCTTCTAATCTGAAGTATAGACACTATTGTGAGCCCCAGATTCCTTTGCAAGAGGCAATTAGTTCTGTAAGCATTTACCAGTGGTGCACAATGCACCAAGCGCTGTGGGGAAAAAGAAAGATCCTTTTGTTGTTGAGCTCAGGAACAAGGAGGGTCAGGGCTGGGAGGAGCATTAGAAACCATCTAGTCCAGGGTCCCGTATGTGTTTTCACAGAATGCTTGTCCCAGGAGTAGTGCCTCAGAAAATGCCCAGGTGGCTGATGACGTTGGAAGAAAATAAAAAGGTATACATAGCCTCTAATCAGGATTCACAATGCACCTGAATATATAAAAGGTTCGGAAATTTGCAGTTTAAAAATTATCTTTAATTTTGCTTAATTCTGAGTCTCCCAAATATATATGATGAGGTGACTTGTGTGCATGTGCGTGCGCATGTGTAAGCATGTGTGTGTAGGCAACGCTAATTAACCACAGAGTGAATTTGTACCCAGGCATTTTGGATACAAAGACCCCACCCACTCCCTGCTTCACCAGCTGTACCTGCTAAAAGGTTGGCCATCGAGGTGGAACCCACCAGCTGCATCTGGTTCACTCACTTGTGGGGTTTGGCATTTGTAGTCTTGGAACCAGGATGTTTTACATTTTTGAACTATTTACCAACATTTAGAAGTTGGGAGTTTTCTTACAAAAAGCCAAGATTGTTGCAAAATTGGGAGATCTGGCAATACTGGGCCACAGTTTATCATGGTGACAGCAGGAACACAGCTGTTCCCCTTGGACAGCACACTGGCTCTCCAGCTCACCACGTTCCTGCCCAGGTTGACTGCACTAGCTGGTGTCATAGGCTTGGTCCTTGTCGGCATTTGAGCTGACAATCCCTGGTTCAAAGCACATCCTAACGAGGCCATATTTTTTCTCCTTGTATTCTCTTGCTTTTCATTCTCAAGAGGCGATTGGTGTCTTTGATGAGGGCATCTTTTGGCAGATGAAACCCAATGGCTTCCTGACATAATGAACCACTGGCTATTACAATAAAAGAGAAAATATATTAAGAGTGTATTTTGTGTCGACCTGTGTTTTTAGCAAGGATTCCCTTATTTAATCTTTGTAACAAACATAGTGTGGGTATTATGATACTACTTTTTGAGATAAATTAAAGCCCAGAGTGATAAGTATAACCTGCCCCAAATTATATAGTTTATAAGTAACAAAGCTAGGGTTTGAATATAGAAAATATGCTCTTAACGACTATATTACATTTAATAAAGTATTGTTTTATATAAGCAACATCATTTTATTTTTTGAAACATTTTATTTTGAACCAATTTTAGACTTATAGGCAAGTGGAAAAAATAATACGAAGAACTCTGTTACATACCTGTTCCATCTAATGTTAATATCTTAAATAACCATAGTACAATTATCAAGTGATGAAAATTAACATTTGGTACAATATTATTAAGTCAACTATAGGTCTTTTTCTAATTTCACCCATTTTAGCATGAATGTTTTTTCTGTGTGTTCCAGGATCTTATCTAAGATCTCAGATTGTATCTATCTAGCTGTTATTTCTCCTTTGTCTCCTTCAGTTTGCAGTAGCTCTGCTTTCCTTGGCTTTCATGAGCTTCAGTTTTAATAGATACTGATTAGGTATTCTATAGAATGTCTCTCAATTTGGGTATGTCTAGTATTTTCTCATGTTACGAATGAGGTTTTACATGATTTTAGCAATACTAAAAAAAATGTCGTGTCCCTCTTATATCGAAGAATTCATGCCATTGATTTGTGTTATTGCTGGTAATGTATTTTTTCTTGAAATACAGAATAATCCCTGCATTAAAAAAATTTTTTTTTTGCTGGTAACATATTTTAATCACTGGGTTAAGTTGGTGTCTGCTGGGTTTCTCTACTATAAAGTTACTATTTTTTCTTTGCAGTTGATACATTTCTTGGAAAAGATAATTGGAAATATGCATATCTTCTTTTGCCTACTAATTTTAGCATCTTTTCGTTGACTTTATCTGCAACATTGTGCTTTTATTGCTTTTAGAAAAAGAATTACAAAATGAATAGAATCTATTAGAAGATTATAGTAAGAATCAATATTTTAATGCAAAATATTTGAAAGCTACTTCTTTACTTAATAATAAATATTGCCTTTGATTTCACAATGGAGTTAACATCATCATTTCACACGAATAAATTTTGAGACTATGAGCAAACACTTATAGTTCAGAACCTATTTTCTTATTTTTAATAGGGACAACAATAGTAATTGAAAATATTGCTGCAGAAATAGAAAGTCATTAAGAGTAGATGCTCTAGTCAGACTACCTGGGCTGGGAAGCGTGAAAATGTCATTCACTAACTATGGGTCTTTCAGTAGGTTATGCAACTAGTTATGCTTCAGTTTCTCATGGAACCAATGTGAAGCTTAAATAAGATGATAGATGGCAAATACTTACTTGGCACAGTGCCTGGCATATAGTAAGTGATTGATATACATTTGTTAAATTTGAACTTAAGCACAGTGCCTGGCATATAGTAAGTGATTGACATATATTTGTTAAATTTGAATTTAATGTATTCAACCACTAACCTTAGATGTAACACGTAAGAAATGTAAAGGGTCTGAAATTTTTCCCTACTTTCAAAGTAATACAGGTTACTCTGCCAGTTTCATGGATGCTGACAGAAGTCACAAGATTCTGGGACCAGAGACAAAGGACTTTATTACCCATCATACAGCAAATAGCATGAGCTTCTCGTTCTCATTGGCAACCCTTGTCTTCCAAATACCTTGAGGGCCATATAGAGTGGCCCACATAGAGGGGTTTCTTCACTAATGAGGAATCCTGAGCTTGGGAAATCTTTCTCTTTTACATTGGAAAGCAAAAATCCTGCTGTCTACTCCAGAGAAAGACACTATCTCTGTCTTCTGAGGTTGTCTACTATATAAGTATCCTTGAAAACATAGCCCGGAACAAAAGATATCAGTGCCTTTGCTCAGAAGATATGTGGAAATGGGAGAGAACCATGGAGAACTGTCTCCTAACAGCACTGAGCAATGTTTGATGCTTTCTTTGTGAAACAGCAAATTGATCTGTAGGAATTTTTACCGGCTTTCCAGAAAAGGACAGAAATTAGTCTATTTAGTTAATTCTATAATGACTTCAGGTTTCTTGAGACTCTTCATTTCATTTGCTACTGTATTTCAGTTTCTGTAGAGCTTTCCAGTATATAAATACTACATTAATGCTTTTTTTTTCCTTCTAATAAGGCAATATAAGATTCCAACCACTGATTCTGGTCTGATTCTTAATTGTGTCTCAGAGCAACTAGCTCCTGAATCAATGTTCTATCTTGTCCAAATGGAGAAAACTATCTTCTCTATATATTTTGGATGGGTTTTAGTAAGGGTAGGGTATGCCTATGGACATACAACATAACTCCAACTCTGCCCAGCTCCCGCTCTGACTCTTTTCTGCTTTCTACAGTGGAGGTTTTTAAAGTGTCACATCTGTTTCTAATCCCTTCCTTCAGTCGTTTTCTGTATGATCAACTCAACAACCTGACTTGTAAAGGGGTCTAGACTATCTTGTAAGACACCCAACATATGTTTTAAAAAATGCCCATTTAATATGTCATTTGAAAAACAAACACACAAACACACCATAAAAGTTTTCTTCAGTGTTTGCATTCAACACAGAAAGAATTAACTACCTTTTTATGGACATGGAATTTACTGTCTAAATCACAAGAAAGATGTTTAAAGCAATATATTTTGCTTTTTAAAAAGAAAATATTTTTAAACTATGAACATTTCACACATAGAAAAGAGCATAGAAAATAATCTAGCAGACATCTATTATATATGACAAAAATTAAACAGACATTAACATCTGGACATATTTGTTTCAGCTCTCTCTTATAAAAGAGGAAAAAGGAAAGAAACAGTTAAGCACAATACTCTCCTCCTTTTTCAAAGGTGTAACTCCTGTTATGTATGCTTTAAAAATTATTATAAATAATATAACATTGGAAATATTCTTTTGCTAGATACCTTTTGCATTCATCATTATATTTTGGTAATTTATCTCTGTTGATATATTTTGATCTCTCTTATTAATTTTAAAGAACTTAGGCCGAGTGCGGTGGCTCACGCCTGTAATCCTAGCTCTTTGGGAAGCCAAGGCAGGCAGATTGCTTGAAGTCAAGAGTTCGAGACCAGCCTGGTCAACATGGTTAAACCTGATCTCTACTAAAAATACAAAAATTAGCTGAGTGTGATGGCTGATACCTGTAATTTCTGCCTCCAGTGTTCAAGCAATTCTCAAGCCTCTGCCTCCCACTGAGGTTGCAGTGAACTGAGATCACGCCACTGCACTCCAGCCTGGGCAACAGAGTGAGACTCTGACAAAAACAACAACAACAAAACCAAAACCAAAAAACCCCCCTTTTTTTAATACTTTAAGTTCTGGGGTACATGTGCAGAACGTGCAATTTTGTTACATGGGTGCCATGGTGATTTGCTGCACCCATCAACTTGTCACCTATATTAGGTATTTCTCCTAATGTGATTCCTCCCCTAGCCCCCCACCTCCCGACAGACCCTGGTGTGTAATGTTTCCCTCCCTATGTCCATGTGTTCTCATTGTTCAACTCCCACTTATGAGTAAGAACATGTGGTGTTTGGTTTTCTGTTCTTGTGATAGTTTGCTGAGAATGATGAAAAACCCCAAATTTTAAAGAATGCAATAGGTTAGGGACTGAATGAACTCTCATCAGATTCTGGGTTCAAAATCTGAGTCTACTGTTAAGTAAGTGTGATGTGCTCAACATCAATTTGGATAGAATCTTTGGGTCTTGATTTCCTTATACATAAAATGTCAACAACAATATCAACATTATTGAGTAGCTGTGAAGATTAAAGGAGGAGTGCATCTAGAGTGCACAGGATAGTGTATTCATTTTAGGGCTGCCATAACCACCCCCACAACCCCATCCCAGGCTGGATGGCTTAAACAGAAGTTTATTTTCTCACTGTTACAGAGGCCAGAAGTCCAAGATCGAGGTTTTAGCAGGTCTGGTTTCTTCTGAGGCCATTTTCCTTAGCTTGACGACGCCTGCCTTCCTGCTGGGGCCTTACATGCTCTTTTCTCTGTGTGTGCGCATCCTCTGGTGTCTCTTTATTTGCCTAAATTTCCTTTCCTTATAAGGGCAGCAGTCAGATTGAATTAGAGTCTACCCTAATGGTCTCATGTTAACTTAATCGCTTCTTTAAAGTCTCTATCTCCAAATACAATCATATTCGGAACTGGAGGGTTAGGGCTTCAACGTATGAATTTTGGGGAGACACAGTTCAACCCATAACACATAGGTATTATTCTTGGTTTATGTTATTTGTATGCTCCTTAGTTTATGTATGCATCCAGCCCCCCAACCATCACCACTGAGAAATAGTTGGTTGCCTACTCTTTAACAATTCTAAAAAGTTCATTTTTGTATAAGTATCTTTGGACATATGCAAGATAGTTTTCTTTTTCTTTTTTTTTAGGATAGAAATCTAGAAGTAGAATTGCTGAGTTGTAGAATATGTGAATCTCTACAACTTTCAACTTTACCATGTATTGTCAAATTGCTCTCCAAAGCGATGGTACCAATTCATGATCCTACCAATAAGGTATGATATGTTTTTCCCCCACATCCTTGTCAACATTAGGTGTTACCAGATTTATTAATGTTGGCCAATCCGCCCCCCCCCCCCCCCCCTTTTTTTTTTGAGGCAGGATGTCCCTCAATCACCCAGGCTGGAGTGTAGTAATGCAATCTTGGCTCACTGCAACCTTTGCCTCCTAGGCTTAAGCGATCCTCCGGCCTCAGCCCTCCAAGTAGCTGGACCTAAAGGCAGGAGCCTACATGCTGGGCTAATTTTTTAATTTTTTGTAGAGATGGGGTTTCACTATGTTGCCCAGACTAACCCCTGAACTCAAGCAATCTGCTTATCTTGGCCTCCCAAAGTGCTGGGATTACAGGCATGGGCCATCGTGCTCAGCCATGTTGGCCAATCTTAATGCTACATCATGAATTTGGGGGCTATCTCATTGTTTTAATTTGCATTTTTCTAATTTTTAATTAATTAATTAATTTTTGCCAATATGAATCTGGTAAATAATATTTGAGTATCTTCTCATAAACTTTTCATTTAGCCTCTTCACTCCCCATTAACCAACAATTCACACCCTTTGCCTATTTTTCTGTTTGTCTTTATTCTATAAACTCATAAGAGATCTTTATATGTTCTGACTAGTAATGCTTAGTAAAATATGTGGGTTGTGATTATATTTTTTTTAAGTCTACAGCTTACATTTTTATTTAATGATATCTTTTGTCATACAGAAGATTTGATTTAAATGTATTATAATTTAATAAAACTGTATTATAAAGATTTGTCCACTAAATTTTGATGACTACCTATCATATGTTAAAAACTGGGTTAGGTGCTGGGACTTTTAGAAAGTTGTAATTCTTATTCTGACAGCTGATTGTCAGAAGGGATGATAGTCACATATATTAGGGATGCTAATGTAATGCAAAAATTATTGAAACTGAACTCTTGATTCCCTCTTCTCCTAATGCTCTCCATCTTGGTAAATGGCATTGCCAGTTGCTCCATTGCTTAGGCAAAATACTTAAAGTGATCTTTCACTCTATTTCACACTTTGTATTCATCCATGAACAAATCCCGTTATGCTGTATCTTCAAAATATATTCTGAATCTGACCACTTCCCACCACTCTACTGCTACCACTGTCAAGCCACCATCATTTCTCTCCTCAACTATTGAAGCCATTTGTAACTGGTCTTTCTGTTTCCATACTTGCCATCTTAAATTCTTAGCAGACCAGCAGAGGGATTCTGTAAAAGAGAAGTCAGATGATTAATTCTCTGTTCAAGCTCCTCCAGTGGCTTCCATAAACATGTAGAATAAACTCAAAGTCCTTCCTGTGCCCATCTTAGTCTGTACATTGGTCTCTGCCTTTGTGTCCTCCCTTTCTTTGCTTGCTCATTCCATTCCAGACACACTCAGTTACTTGCTACTACATGAATATATCAAGCATATTCCCTTATAGACTTGGCATTTGGGGTTCTCTTTGCTTGGAATAATCACTTCTCTGGTCTTACTCCAGAAGTTCACTCAGATCTTCTCCAAGTGTCATCTAATCAGGAGGCCTTCCTTAGCCACTCGATAGAGAGTGTCCTTGCCCTTGCTTTTATCCTGTTTGTTTGTTTTCTCTGTCATTGGAATGTAAATGTCTTAAGGGCAGGTCTTTGTTTTGTTGATGTGGTGTTTACAAGTTCCCGGTTTTCCTGGTTTAATCACTATGCTACTTTTCTAGGCAACAGTTTCGTATCTCCACTTCTCAAATTCTTCTCTCTTCTCCCTCCCCACCATTTCCTTCATGAACTTGCTTCCCATTTCATGGAGAAAGTAAAACTTTACACATTTTCAACATAGTATCTACTAACTTCTCATGCTCTGCTTCTGTTCCTTTAATATAGATGGACATCCACAATTTTATCAAAGGCCCACCTCTCTCTTTGTGCACAGATCCATCTCCTTACACCTTTTCAAGGACTTGCCTGTAGCAATTGCATTATCTCCTGAATTATTAATATATTCCCCGTTTCGCTCTACTGTATTTCCTCCATCAGGATGTAAGTGCGATGTTACATATTTCACGTTTAAAAAGAATCATTTTACCCCACATCCCCCTGTAGCTACTCCTCCATTTCTCTGCTCCCTACATAGCAAAACTATATACTTGTTCTTTACTTTCTCTTTTTGGAAAAGCAATTTGAAAGTGAAACCAAGATATTCAGTTTTAGTGGATCTTGAGTGAGGTCAGGATATTGCATTATATGTTTTTAAGACTCCCTTGGTGAGTGTGCTCAGGATTGAAAACTATTAATTTAAGATTTTGTGTTAGGAACTATTACTAACTGAAGATGACCATAAATGAAAATGAAATTCTCCAATTTTACTGGAAGCCAGTATTATAACCATTTGATTTATAAGACATAGGTAATTTACCAGGAACACAGTCATGATGGAAAAACTGGTGTCCCTTTGTATTAGTTCCTTGTTTATCTTACTGTTATGGAAATCTGGGACTAGTAATAGGAAATCTTAACATTGTCTCTATAGGCGAATGCTTGCATTTTCCAGCCTTATTGATGTAGGAAGCAGGCAATAGATGAGGTGAGAGGAAGTGGTGGGAAGGGTGTAGGGAAATTGTGATTTCTCTATTCAAGATGACTGTGTTTTCCAGATATAGATGCATAAGGTCTCTATATATCCTTGTATGCCCTCCTTAGTACTTAACACCTTGCCTTTTTTGTGGCAGTTGTTAGCAAATAATGTATTGAATAAATAAAAATAGAAAGTTGTCATCTCCTTTTTTGCAATTCCAGAAGCTCTCAGAAAGTTCCTAATGACTAACGAAAGATGCCTGTAAAGAATAAATCTGATGCTTTAGCTCTTTAGTAAATTCATTCACTCATTCAAAAAATAGTTATTTTTATATGCTAGGCCCTGGGATTTAGCAGATTTGTGGATGCAGATTTGTTACTACTCATACAAGTTTTAATCTAGCGTGATTTTAAGCCATGCAAACAATCCTATGCCACCAGTTTCTGACTATGTGGTTTTGTACAGATCATTTCCCTGCTCTGTACTTCAGCATCTCCATGTATGAGATGGGAAGATAGAGTATATTTTAATGGATTGCTATGAGGATTAAATGAGAAAATCATATAAGAATATTGTTTGCCCACTATAAAACCTAGCATAAGTTTTACTTATTTCAACAGTTTATACTACACAGTTTTTAATAGTAAATTGGAAACAGAACAAATGTAAAAGGTAAAGCTGAATTGTTTTGCTGTTGCTAGTTGTTACTTTTTTATTTTCAGAGAGGCCTTTTCGGGTTTAAAGCTGACTGCTATGAATGAAAAGCCTGCTTCCTGCTTCAACATTCAAGTGCAAGGGTGATAACCTGCTACAGATCAAGATGACCTTGCTGGGCTTGTGATGCTATGGGATAGCGTGCTGGTTGTGGGACTCTCACAACCTCGAGCACTCTGCTGGATGTGAATGGTTCTCATACAAAACAAGCTGGCAATCCAACAGTGTCTTTAATCACTGGCTTTCTTTAGGCGAGGCCTCTTCTTTGGTGTCTAGCTCTCAGTGGCAAGCCACTTGATAAAATTTCCCCAGAAAATCAGAGCCATTATGAACTGCTACCAAAAGAGACTATGCTTTTATACAACCACTCTTGTGTTGCCTTCAAAGAGGCTGATAACTTCATGAATCAAAAACCTGAGCAATCACCCAGGACTATGGTTCCCAAAGGCCAGTACTCAGCTCAGGTTTCATCATGATGGCATTTTCATTGATTTCATCAGCTGAATATATTTTAAAGAATTGTCCTTTATTCTGTTCTTTCGTAAAATGACAAATCAACATTGAAAAATAGCATGGTTGTCTTTTCTTGCACACACGCAATCTCTGAGATCACAGATTCTAGGAACTAGTTTTACAGATGGGGAAAATGAAACTCAGAGAGGTGATATGAATTTGCCAAAATGACATAGTCCATTATTTAAAGTACAGGAGTAAATCCTAGATCTACTGATTAATAGTTTAGTGCCAAGTAAGGAAACAGAACCACATATAATGAGAAAAGTAGTTTTCACACATTAGAAAATCTCCAGCTTCCAGAGATACTTTGCTATTGCAGAGCCAGTGTGCGCCATCATTGGCTTGTATTTTGGCAGAGGGAAAGTTTATACCATCACGGCCCATGCATTTTCCATTTAGTCACTTCTTTAAAAAAAAAAAAAAAAAAATATATATATATATATATATATATATATTGCCAGGAAAGACCTCATAGCATATTGGGCAGGCAGTCATGAATAAGGTTGGTACTTGAGATATGTTAGGACTTGGGCCTAAATTCTGGCTTTGTTATTGGCATTGTCACTTAATGTCTTGAACCAGTCTCATTATCTGTAGTCTCTTTTTATCCGCTAAGCTTCATATAAAGACAAAAAGGAATATATAGATAAAATTGCTTTATAAGTTGCATAATGTCCTACAGGTTGAAAAAGTCATTATTGATGGCAAAAGTTAAAAGTTGTAACCTTTTATCTGTTAATAGGCCTAACTCTTAAGGGTAGTAGAGAATAGAGATTTTTGAAGTTGTGTGTGAATGTATGTTGGCAGCAGAAAAAAACGAGACTGCACTTGCCTGAGCCTCAGAGCAAGTGTCTCATTATTTATTTATTTATTTATTTGATAGAGTCTTGCTCTGTCACCTAGGCTGGAGTGCAGTAGCGCGATCTCAGCTCACTGCAGCCTCTGCCTCCCGGGTTCAAGCGATTCTACTGCCTCAGCCTCTCTAGTAGCTGGGATTACAAGCACCTGCCACCATGCTTGGCTAGTTTTTGTATTTTCAGTAGAGAGGGGGTTTCACCATGTTGGCCAGGCTGGTCTTGAACTCCTGGCCTCAAGTGATCCATCTGCCTTGGCCTCCCAAAGTGCTGAGACGACAGGCGTGAGTCACCGTGCTCAGCTTGTGCCTCTTTAAATTTTGCATTCTAGGCAACTCTCTTCCCTCTCTCTTGTCCCAACCCTGAGTGTTATCTTGGTAAGGTGACTCTCTTTACCTGAGGGTGAATCTCAGAAAGGGATTTAGTTAAGAACTGTCGGTTGCCATTTCTAGCAGTTGAGGGAATGGGTGCATTAGTCCTGGAAGAAGGAATCTGGGCAGCATGGTACAGCATCCACTAAACCTCTGTGGAAAAGTTTGGCAGTCTCTAACAGAGCTAAAATACACTTACCTTACAATCCTGTAAGTCTGTTCTTAGGTATATTTCCAAGAGAAATGGAACCAAATTGTTCATAAAAATATCTACACAAGAATATCCAGAGCAGCCCCAAACTGGAAACAACCCTTTTGCCCAGCAAAAGGTAAATGGAGAAACAAATATATTCAAACATTTTAATGCTGCTCAATAATACACGAGTTTCACAGGTAGAGCTCTCAAACACTATGCTAAGCCCCAAAAAACTGGGTAAAAAATAGTACATTCTGTATGATTCAATATGAAGTCCTAAATAAGCAAAACTCATTTATGACTAAAAACAAATTTTGGAATGACTATCTCTGACATGGAAGACTGTCTGGTCAAGGGCATGAGAAAGCTTTCTGGGCATAGGAATGCTCTATATTTCATTAGAAGTGTTGATTACACAGATGTACACATTTGCCAAAAGTCATCATATTCTTAATATTATACATTTTACTAAATGTAAATCTAACTTAAAAAAAAAATTTTTGTCTAATTGGGAAGATGCAAATTTTTAAAGCTTAGATTTGGCTAAGAGGTGACTATTCAGATTTAAAGGATTTTATAGCATTTCTCACACATATTAGAACGTATTAATGATATTGCCTGACCAGGTAAATAGAGAAAGTTACTTTCTTTCCATTCATTAACCTGTTCTCAGGTTAGTAAGTATTCAAGACTGTCTCTGTATGGCACCTGATCTCCTAAAGTACAATTGTTACAAATTTGGAAACTAAACTTTGAGCAATTATAGATGGTCATAGAAATTCAAAGTCTGCTCAAAGAGTAATTATGCCTTTGATATCAAAAAAGGACTTCTTGGTGTGATGAAGCGCCATAGAACATGGACAATGCATATAAAGGGAGTCAGAACAGGCTAGATGATAGATTTTTTTTTTCTTTCTTTGCTCTAAGTTTTCTTTTCTTTTCTTTTTTCTTTTCTCTTCTTTTCTTTTCTGAGACAGGGTCTCACTCTGTTGCCCAGGCTGGAGTGCAATGGAACGATCACAGCTCACTGCAGCCCCACCTCCTGGGCTCAACCAGTTCTCCTACCTCAGCCTCCCAAGTAGCTGGGACTACAGGTGTATGCTACCACACCCAGCTATTTTTGTGTGTATGTGTGTGTATTTTTTTGTAGAGATGGAATTTTGCCATGTTGCTTAGGCTTGCTAATTTCTTAAACTAATTCAACTATCTATATCATTTGTAGGATGGTTATATATAATTGTTTTTAAATTAGGCACATAGAAAACAATAAGTACCTCTATTCCATAGTGTGGTTTGGTCACTCCGAAAAAGTCTATTTTAAGAAATATTACCAGGAATGTCACTGATGAGCAAACTATCTTCGATTATTCTAAAAAAGGTAGCAGACAAAATCACACAAAAAGCTTCTCTTACAGAATGTTATTTAATAAGACTTATTTCTGTCTGAATTCATTTGTTTGTATTGCCTTGAGTTTTAAAGAATTTTAATTTAATAAAGTAAAAACAAACCAAAATGACATTATATAAAATTTCCCAAATTTCACTAAATTCTCATCCCACAAATCATCCTGTTTTATTTCCTGTTGTTAGTGCCACTGAGAATTCTTCTCAAAGTAACCATGACTATTTGTATTTTCGATGGCGAAATTGGGCAACAGGAGGGAGAAGGCGATGGTTTGTCTAAAAGCTTTCTACAAAAATGTGCTCCAGCTTTCACAAGCATTGGAGTTCTCATTGGGGAGTGATCAGCTTCACTTGAAAAAGTAACTCCTTTGTAATTTTTTGGTTAATTTTGTCAGAAAAGTTTATTTTCTTTCCATTCATTAATTTATTCTAACTTTTATGCTTAAAATATTTATTGAGCACCTACTATGGGCCTCTATAATACATGGTATGCATTTTACACCATATTGTATATGATATTGTATTTGCTGATATGGTATAAAGAAAAATAAGTCATCATTGACTGAATTCAAGACACTTGCATTCTATAAGAAGAATAAATTTGAACACAGCAAATCAACCCAATATAATTTACTTTAATACACTACTGTTAAGGTTACTTCGAAAAATGATATTAAAGCAGAAAGAACAAAATCTGAATTTTGGTGAGAGTTGGGAAATGGCCTAATTTAAAGATTCGTACCTATATCATTCATGCTTTCATTTCAACCCCCCAGTTAATTAGCAACATGGATTATGTGTTAGCTTTTACCCTTCTCCTTCAACCTCCATCTTCTTATCTTGTAGCTCTCTTGGGTATTTTTGAAACACAGAAAATGCATTTAACCAAAAGATTTTGCTACTGAGTTTAATTAACTTGAAACACTTTTGTTTTTAAGTTTGTCCCAAGTCTTCTTTATGCATGTCATGAAATCTCAGATTTAGCTGGAGTCCTCCACCTGATATTTGGAGATGACACTGAGGGGCATATTTCCATCCGTTTTTATCTATGCACAGATTCTCCTGACTGAGATCAAGCCCATCGTTTCTGGTGCTTTATCTTCTGTTTTTAAGGAATCTAGTTTCTCTATCAGTAGCCGCTGGTCTGCCTTTCAGTGCCTGAGTGTGACTGAAATTCTCAGATTTCATACTGTGAGACTTTGCCTTGCTTAACCAGGAGAGAAAAGTTTATTTCTTTAAGCTCTCAGTTTTCATTGTTCTTTCTTTCTCTGGGATTTCTCCCAGTTTCTTCCTTTACTGCCAGACATAGGGTTATTACTAGCCTCCAATGGAGGCATTTCTCACCCCAATCTGCTGATTTATTGTCCCTTCCATTTTTTCCATAGCACATTCGATAAAATTAATAATTGCCGTCAATCAGGCTCAGGCTATGTGCCAGGAATTGGACAGTTGTTTTTACAGACAATATATTTAATCCTAACCATGATCCTGCAAAGTAGGCATATTATTACCCATGTCTAATGGTAAAAAACCTGAGACTCAGAGAGGTTGGGTAACTTGTTACAAAGTGAGTAAACAGAGAACCAAGACTGGAACCCAGATATCTTGACTCCAAATGTTAGATTTTTCCCAGTTTACCATTTTGCTCTGTCTTGAGGCATAGTGCCAGGAACTTGTTAGGTATTTAATAGGTGTTTGCCAAATTAATGTATAACTACGTATGTGGAACCTCCTATATACCTTTTTCCTATAGTGAAATTCTAAAAGTATCTGTAATTGGTAGCTGGTAATGGTCTTGCTCACTAGCCATAAACAGCTAGAAAAAATGAGTAATATACATGGTACATCTGTTTTCACACATTGGATGATACAGGATCATGCTCTATGAGAGAAGGTAAACACATCAGGTGAGCCCTATGATCAACTCAATTTTCAGTTTGGGGGCACTTTCTGGAATGTGGCACAGGGAGGGGGAACCCAAGCAAAGCTTGAAAGTTTCACTGAGTTGAGAAAACAGAGAGAGGAGTTAAGCCCAGAAAGAGATCCAGAAATATGCATAGGAGTTCCTGTGAGCATTTGGCTGAATATTATCTGGTGCATGTATAGAATGGGACTCTCCCAGGTCAAGTGAAGAACAAGTATCTGGCAAAGAATTCCTAATGAGGGAGTGTAAGCCAAATAATTCCTAGAGCCAACAAAGGGCTGGGAGTTCTGACCAACCAGAACACAGAAATCTTGTTAAACCTCTAGGGCATTCTGTAGAGATTCAGGAAGATTCATGCCATGGTAGCAGAGTAAAGGATAGTCTAAATCTAGAGTTATCCTAACAAGGTTTAAAAACAGTATGTGAAAGCAAAAGCTGATTCACAAGCAACTTAAATATTGAAAAAAACAAGCTGTCACATTTTTTAAAGGAAGACAACAAAATCTAGATATTTAATAACATAAAACTTACAATGTCCAGCATCCAATAAAAAATACTAGCTATGCAAGGAAATAGAAAAATGTCACCCATATCTGGAATAATAATCAGTCAGTAGAAATGAATCCAAAAGTTATTGAGATGATGTAATTAGATGACAAGAACTCTCAAATTGCTATTATAAATATATCCAAGTATCTAAAGAAAAATATAAACACAACGAGTCAAGAAATAACCAAATGGAAATTCTAGAGATGAAAAATGTAGTATCTGAAATACAATATTCATCTAATGGACTTAACAACAGAATGAAAGATTAGCAAACTTGCAACTAACCAACTGAAGATACGTAGATAAAAGAGGCATAATACAAAAAATAAACAGCACCTCAAATACCTTGAGAAAATATGAAATAGTACAATATCTACATAATTAGAGACCCAGAAAAAGGAGGGAAGAAAAATTATTTAAGAAATAATTGCCGTTTTTTTCCAAAGGATCTCAACAGGATAAACACAAAGAAAATATCAAGGTGCATCATAGACAAATTGTTGAAAATCAGCGATAAGGAGAAAACCTTAAAAGCAGCAAGATAAAAAGATACATTATGTGTAAAATTTAAAAAGAAAACAATGATTGCTGAATTCTCATCATACCAATGCACAGAAGACAATAGAACAACATCTTTAATGTGTGAAAAGTAAAATATATATATATACATATATATATATATGTATGTATGTCAAACTTAAGTTTTACATTCAGGAAAAATATTCTTTGAAAATAGAAGACAATGAGATTTCTGATTTGTGGTCATCACTCCCATTCTCATAATAAGAAAAAAGCTGAAAAACTGGAAATCCACAACTCTTCTTAAAATTGAGGTAACAGGGCAAGCCATTACTCTGAATATTAGAGAGACAGGAGGAGGAGGATACAAAGAATTCAGCTTAAAGAAAGAAGAAGCCTTGGAGGAGAAGCCTGGTGCTGGAGCCTGTACCACTTTCCACAACATCAACTCTGCTACTGTATAATAACAGGGCATTATGGCCAAAAGAACTGTAAGCCTCAGACCCTATTTAAGGAAGAGTCTCCAGGGAAATCTAAAAATAACAGGGAAGACTAAAACAAGGACACCCAGAGAAAATGTTAGCCTCTGATATCTACAGCTATAGTAACTGGCAAATACAATGTAACTCCTAGCCAGATCAACATTAAACCTCACACATAAGGTCTATTTACTTCACTTCCTTCTAATCGATACATCCTCTTAGGCTGTCAACAAAAAACTAGAAGACGTGAAAACACAAAAACTCTGTCTGAAGAGAGAAAGCACACATTAGACTTAGACTGGTAGAAATTTTGAATGATCAAACCAGATATTTAAAATAACTATGATTAAAATGCTAACAGAATGGAAAAAGTAAACAATATGCACAAATGGAAGGCAAAACAAAGACATTTTCAAATAAGCAAAAGGTGATAGAATGTGTCATCCACAGACCTGCACTATAAAAAACAGCAGAGGAAGTTCTTCCGTATGAAAGTAAATGATCCAGATGGAAACTGAGATTTACAAAATGAAACATCACTGGAAATAGTAAATATATAGGTAAGTATAAAACATATTTTTCTCATTTAAAAAGAGTATCTTTAAGGGCAAATTAATTATTTAAATAAAATAATAACTTCATTGTACAGTTAACAACATACGCAGAGGTGAAAAGTATGATGAGTATCACAAAGTAAGGGGGGCAGAAATGATAATTTACTCTTTTAAGTTTCTTATATGATATATTATTTGATATTTGATGAATATTATTTGATGGTAGTCTGTGTTAAGTTAAAGAGGATACTGTAAATCCTAACGAAACCACAAAATAAATAAAACTAAATGTTATGGTTAATAAACCACTAGAAAAGATAAAATGTAACACAGATCCTGTATAATTCATCCAAACAAAATCAGAAAAAGCAGAAAACAGAAATAAAAAACCAGGTGGGATCAACAGAAAACTAACAAGATAGTAGATGGAAACCAAACATATTGGTAAAATGGTAAAAATATATGTATATTCTAAAAGAAAATAACCTAACTGAAATTGCCAACATTTTATAAAACCATATATTCACTGAACATCAAAAATGGAGAGCTCTTATCCAAGTCTAAATAGATTTAAATTGAGGATGCTGTCCATCATAGTCTTCTCATTTTCCAGGATTAGTTCTGGATGGTACTGCTGCCTCCAAGCAGCACCAAGATTTAGGAGGACTAACAGTGAGCGGACATAACAATAGGGGAGCTTTGGGTCTCTTTACTGGAGTACTGGCCAAGGGCAAAGGAATGTAGATAAATATTAACTATGGAATAAATGATCCTTTATAGAAACAAAATCCAATGCAGCTATATCCATGTTCTTTGTTGCATTTTATGTATATATGTGTCTGTGTGTGTATATATATATATATATATAAAATATATATAGACAATTTTTTTATTTTTCCCTTACTCTTAATATTTTATATGAGCAGTGTTGGTGATAGTTGCCTTTTTAATTTAGTTTTTTAGGTCATAGAATATCCAGGTAGAATTGTGAATCATGGATATGGTGGCTGACAGGGCTTTATGCTTCTCGGTTTTTGAAAATGATAACAGAATTTTTGTACGAGGAAGAGGTACATCACATTGTGCAGGGCCATGATTCTGTTATCAATGGAAATTAAATATGGCTAAAAGGGTGAGAAAGAATCTGAGTAACTAAAGGGCTGGACTGCGCCAACTGCTGACTGCTGTCAGCTCCTTTCCAAGTTTTCCATGCTCTGTTCTGTATCATAGGGACTAGACTTCTGCAAACTACACTTCCCAAACTCCCTTGATGGTGGGTTTCCCTTTCTATTTCACCGATGGGAGGTAATAGCAGCAGATTGCAAAGCAGAGCTAGAACTGGGGCAGGGAGACAGATAGAGAGGAAGGTCATTGCTCTTCTCTTTATGCTTTTGCTGTTGCCACTGGCAGATCTGAGTGGCTATGTACTCTAGCCACCTTCAGTAGATCTAGCCGCGTTAGATCTGGTGGGTGATTGCTAGTGATGGCCAGAGGTCATGGGCTTCAGTGATACCAGTAAGTTGGGGAGTTGTGATTATAGCAGCATAAGCAGTAGTTGCTGTCTGAACCCGCAGCAGCAGAGTTGGCAGTTAGTGTTCCTAGGCTCTGCTAACACCACCTCCATCCTTCTGTGCCCCCAACCCTACGGGTGGTAGCAGCTTCCTGAAGTTACTAATCTCTGGGATTATTTACAACCCCGTTTTGGCTTCCTTTGCTTTCAAATGCTTTTGGAACCAAGTGCTTGCATCAAATCCTCCCTCCCAACCCTTGTTTGAAGTAACTAGTGTAGTTTTCAGTTTCCTGATCAGACTCTCACTGATTTAGGGGACAGGAGAGATTTAAGCAATTATAAGCTCCTTCTAAAGGGTTTCCTAACATCTCCACTGCAGGATAGGCCAACTCGTGAGGTACTTACCACACCCCTGTCTCTTTGGGCATGCCAAGTCCAGCTACCCCCAACTCTCAGGTCTTTGAGTACGTTCAAACAGACAACACGTGCCTAGGATTCAAATTGAAGCTGGGACATGTTCAGCAGGTATTAAGGTGGTTTATATTAACCTTAAATGTACCTTTTAGTTGTAATATTTTTGAATAGTGGTTTCCATCCTGTGGATCATTGTGGGATGTTAGAGATTTTTTTTGGAAGGGATTCATAAATCCATGTGGGCACGAGAATTTGTATACTGGAAAAATATGGTTTCTTGAAATATTATCTTTTTTAAAACAAGTGTAGGTAGATAGTTTCAGGATTAGTAAAATATAAATTTATGAAATACAAATTTATATAAATGAATACATAGCTGTTTTTGGTAACTGCAATTTAAAAAATCAACATAGTCTAATAATATTATTTTTACTTCTTGTGATAGGGGTAGATACAAAAATTATTTTATTTTTAAAAAGAAGCACTTTTACCTGAAAGGGTTGTAAACCATTGTACTAGAGCTTTGACTTTCAAATATGGCATAGTTTCAAATTCAAATGACTGAATTTAAAAGTTCTAAAGACTGCAGTGTTTGGAGGATAATTTTCTGGAACCAATCTTTGATTAACAAGAGTTTACTTTTTTAAACTATGATATTCCTAAGTAAATCAGATTTAATATGCTTATGTCATTTTAGGAATTCCATCACAAACGGGCTTTTATTGGCAAGATAATTAATTTACGGACATGCATAGTTTTTGTTTTCTCCTTAACAGAAAATTTTAATTATATCTTAAGAATCCAGGGAGCAAACTTTGAGAACAGCAGTAAAATACAACTTGAAGGTGACCTTAAGTTATAGTCCCTGGTTTTCTTCCAACTGTCAACACAAGTGCTGCCATTTTAGGATGTTAGATTAACTAACATCATTACTTCTGTCATAAAAATTACTAGTGACAATGCATTGTGGTTGAAAGAAGGGAACCTAACATTTACTGGTGGCCTACTAGCAGGATGTCAAACCAGGTTATGAATATGAAACTTAACGGAAGCGCCAACATTGCAATAATTTGGCCAGGAACATATAGTTAATAGCTAGCCAAGGCAGAATTTACATAGATGTTTGTTTGGTTAAGAGCTAGATTTGACACCAAATGCCTGAGTGTGACCCCAATTCCTCCAATAATTATCTCTATGACCTTGGTCTAGTCACTACCTCTAGCTGCAGCTTCCTTATCTGTAAAATGGGAACAGTTACACTGCCTCTATCATAGGATAGTTTCAGAATTCAATGTGATGGCCAGGCGCCTTGGCTCATGCCTGTAATCCCAGCACTTTGGGAGGCCAAGGTGGGAGGATCACGAGGTCAGCAGATTAAGACCATCCTGGCTAACACGGTGAAACCCCGTCACTACTGAAAATACAAAAAAATTAGACGGGCGTAGTGGCGGGCGCCTGCAGTCCCAGCTACTCGGCAGGCTGAGGCAGGAGAATGGCGTGAACCTGGGAGATGGGGCTTGCAGTGAGCTGAGATGGCGCCACTGCACTCCAGCCTGGGCGACAGAGCGAGACTCCGTCTCAAAAAAAAAAAAAAAAAAAAAACCCACACAGAATTCAATGTGACAATGCATATTATGCACAAAGCATATTGACTGACACATAGTAATTACTCTAAATGTTAGCTCTTACTATTTTTATAGTGCTCCCATTTTCCTTGAAATGAGAGTCAGTAAAATTGATGTTTAGACCTAAGTCTATCACTATCACTAACAACTAAAGTTGTATGAGTTTCAAAAAGTCACTTCAACCTCTAAACTTCAGGTTTTTTAATCTGTAAAATGGAGATAATTAATAATTATTTTCCAGCCTCTTTTGGAGGCTATTATACAAGAATGAAATGAGATTAAGGAGGCAAAAAAAAAAAAAAAATGATTTGTGCACCATCATGAGTTTATAAATATATAACTACACATTATACTAAATATAGAGTTGTTTTTGAGAGCTTCACCTTGGCTTAGAGTTCATCCGTTTTAAGAATAAGGTGTTGCCTCATTTAAAGTTTTGATTTATTTACATGTTTTCATATGTAATTTTAAATGTCTTCAGGAAAGGGTGTGCATGCTCTGTTTGAAACGCATTGCCGGTTTCACTATTTCTTCCTCTTCCCAGAGAGAGGCTCAATTTAGCAGCAGAGCAAACCGGACAGTTTCTCACCATTTGTTTCACCAGAGAAAGAAAGGGACAGCAACTTGGAGTCTGGAGCTGACGCAGAGGATGTTTCTTGATATCTTCAAGTTGAACCTGTCTCACTTGACAGATTTATGCTGCTACAGCGGTTCTTCTAGTAAGAAGTCCCTTGTCATCAGACACTGCATTTCACTTGGTGATTTTCCAGACCCCTCAAATCCTCTATGGAAAGAGGTAGATCATGGATATAAATATAAAAAGATTAAAATAGCAACTTGCTTTTCAATTGAGTACAACTGTTTATTCACCATAGTCAAAATGAATTAAATTTTTGGAAGTTATCCCATTAGATTATCTTTAAATGATTAGTATAAAGCCAGAAGATGTATTTCACTTCCAAAGGCATAACTTGTTAATCTCAATTTTCTACAATTTCTCTTTAATCTCTCCTTTTCTCTCAACCCCTTGTGTTCATTCCCTATCCTTGCTTTTTTAGGCTACTGCCATTCTTCTAAATCCCCTTTCTCTAGTCTTCTAGCACCTTCACATTCCAATGTCCACCTTGTTGCCTTGTTGCCAGAGGGACCTTTATTAGATACACATCCGAGCTTGTTATTCTCTTTCAATATCTCCCTATTACCAACAACCTCAAAGTGCACACATTTTGCATAACAGTAATCACAAGAAATACTAGCTTCCTACATCCCTTCATTGCCTAACCTGGCGTTTAAAGCGTCCTCAGTCTGTTTTCCATCTGCTCTTATATTTTTATTTTCTTCTGCCCTTTTCCACTTTACAAATTCCCAGTCATCCAGGACATCTTTATGTTCCCCAAGGATGAGTTAAATGTTCGTATTTCCATGCCTTTTTTCAATTTTTTCTCTCTCTTCCTTGACTAGAAAATTTGTATTCATCTTTTTAGAATCAGTCACCTTGTGCTGCATCCTTTGTGAAGACTTATTTGCCAGTCCCTGACAACCTCCCTTTCCCACCTGTAGGTTCAGTTCCCCTACCTCTGCGCTTTCATGGCATCTGGTACCTATACATCTCTAAGAGTACACTTGGATATTAGCCTGGAGCATTTGTGCACATGGCTGTCTCTCTCAGTGGACTGTGAGGTCCTTGAGGGTAGAGACTGCCTATCCTATTTTATTTTTTGAGTCATTAGTGACAAATATAGTGCCTGGCACAGGGTGCTAGTAGACTGTAATGGCTCAGCAGTTAAACTACAGATTCAAAAAGACGTGAGTGGAAGTCTAATGTTAGTACTTACTAGCTAAGTAATATTGGGAAAGTCACCTGACTCCTCTTTTAACTTTTTAACTTTTTTCATCTGTAAAATGCAGACAATAACAAAATACTTATCTTATAAAGATGTTACAAAAATTAAATAAGTTAGTATGTGTAGAACTTTCAAAGCAATGTCTGGCATAGCAACTCTGTACTTTGTATTGGCTTTTGTTTATTATTATTAATATTATTGTTACCTCTTACAATTGTTGGGAAGATTACATAAGATTGCTCATACATGGGAAATGTTTAGCATGGCAACTGGCCTGGAGTATATGTTCAATATAGATTAGATGTTTTAATCGTTATTACTTTTATTATTAAGAATTGTTGAAGAGATGATCTTCCTGTTTTCTTGTCTGTTGCCCTTTAGATACCATCTCTGGAAGTTCCACTAACTTCAAAACTCAGTACATCCAAAATTTGTCTCACAATATTCTCCTAAAACATGCTCATGTAAAAATGCTTGGCAGAGCAGCTACATAAATATTTTCTTCCTCCCATCCTGTCCCCTTCCCTCTCTTCTTCCTCCTTCTTCATCCCTTTCTGTTTTTCTCCCTAATTATCCTATCACCTTTCTCTTGGTGTTCTAAAATTACGTTAATCTCTTGCCTCTCCTTCCCTTCAACACAATATTTCACTGATTCCCATGACATTTTTGAAAGATGTCTGGGTTGCATATATTTCTGTGTCATTCCCTTGGCCCTTTCTTTGAAGAGTTTCACCTGCCACCTGGATCAATTCCTATTTTTCTGCATACACTTCAGGGCAGGGACCCAGTATCACAAAGCTGCAAGGTAAATAGTCAATAAAGGATCAAATCTTAACTGCCTACATATGCTCACAGGAATATAACTGAATGAGGCCCACCAGCAACCAGGAAGTGAGCTGAGCTTAACATATGGGAGAGATCCTGTCTCATCTGCAGAGAAGAGCTGCTATATGGGAAAGTATCTGCTCATTGCTGCCATGTGGAAATGCTGGTATTGCTGGACTTTCTGATATTTTAGGAGAAACTGCTGATCTGTACATGAAGTCTGATACATAAATGATGATACTATATTTATATATCTATTGGTAAATAAATAATGTCAACTGGTTCCAGAAAAACAAACAAACAAACAAATAACAACAACAACAACAAAACGCACTGTGAGGGCTGAACAAGCCTATTGATTAGATTTGGCACATTGAAAGAGACGTTAAGGTTCCTAAGTGCCTGAAAAACTTTTGTGAAGTTGTTTATGAGAACAACTTCTGCAAAGTTTCAGGATACAAAATCAATTTACAAAAATCAGTAGCATTTCTATACACCAACAACGTCCAAGATGAGACCCAAATCAAGAATGGGGTCCCATTCACAACAGTCACACACACAAAATACCTAGGAATACGGCTAGCCAAGAAGGTGAAAGATCTCTACAACAAGCTTATAAAACACTGCCCAAAGAAATCAGAGATGACACAAACGGAAAAATATTCCATGCTCATAGATAGTAAGACTCAATATTGTTAAAATGTCCATATTGCCCAAAGCAATTTATAGATCCAATGCTATTCCTGGCAAACTACCAGTGACATTTTTCACAGAATTAGAAAAAAAAAAACTATTCAAAAATTATATGGAACCAAAAAAAAAAAAAAAAAAGAGCCTGAACAGTGAAAAATACATTAAGCAAAAAGAACAAAACTGAAGGCATCACATTACCCGATTTTAAACCATATTATAAAGTTACAATAACCAAAACATCATAGTACTGGAACAAAAGCAGACACATGGACCACTGCAACAGAACAGAGAGCCTAGAAATAAAGCCACATGCCTACAATCATCTGATCTTTGACAACATTTACAAAAACAAGCAATGGGAAAAGATGTCCTGTTCAACAAATGGTGCTGAGATAACTGCCTAGCCATATGCAGAAGATTGAAAGTGGACCCCTTCTTTTTACCATGTACAAAAACCAACTCAAGATGGATTACAGACTTAAATGTAAAACCTAAAACTATAAAAAACCTAGAAGAAATCCTAAGAAAAACTATTATGGACATAAGTCCTGGCAAAAAGTTCATGACAAAGATGCCAAAAGCAATTGCAACAAAAAGAAAAATTGACAAATGGGATTTAATTAAATTAATGAGCTTCTGTACAGCAAAAGAAACAATCAACAGAGTAAAGAGACAACCTACAGAATGGGAGAAAATATTTTCAAACTATGCATCTGACAAAGTTCTAATATCTAGAATCTATAAGGAACTTAAACAAAATAACAAGCAAAAAACAAACAACCCCATTAAAAATTGGGCAAAGGACATGAATAGACACTTTACAAAACAAGACATACACACAGCCAATAAGCATGAACAAATGCTCAACATCACTATTTATTAAAGAAATCCAAATCAAAACCAAAATGAAATACCATCACACACCAACCAGAATGGCTAATATTAAAAGTTTAAAAATTAACAGATGCTGATGAGGCTGTGGAGAAAATAAAACACTTATACACTCTTGGTGGGAATGTAAGTTAGTGCAGCCATTTTAGAAAACAGTTTGGCAATTTCTCAAATAACTTAAAATAGAACTACCATTTGACCCAGCAGTCCCATTATTGGGTATATACCCAAAGCAATGTAAATCTTCTACCATAAAGTCACATGCATGCATATGTTCATCACAGCACTATTCACAATAGCAAAAACATGGAATCAAATGCTCTTCAACAGTAGACTGGATAAAGGAAATGTGGTACACATACACCATGGAATACTACACAGTTATAAAAAGAACAAGATCATGTCCTTTGCAGGGACATGGATGGAGCTGGATGTCATTATCCTAAGCAAACTAATGCAGGAACAGAAAACTAAATACCACGTGTTCTTACTTACAAGTGAGAGCTAAACATTGAGTATACATGAACACAGAGAAGGAAACAATAGACTTTGGGACCTGCTTGAAGGTAGAGGGTGGCAGCTGGGTGAGGATTGAAAAACTACCTATTGGGTACTATGTTTAAAACCTGGGTGACAAAATAATCTGTATAACAAACCCCCATGACATGCAATTTACTTATATAATAAACTTGCTTATGTTCCCTTGAGTCTAAAATAAAATTAAAAAAAAAAATCAAGATTTGAGAAAAGAAAATGTTTATGAGAACAAATGTATCCAGGTCTTTTTACCCTCCTATCTACTTCCCAGGCCTTTATTCAATTTCTTTCTGCCTCCTGGATTTTTCTCTTATTCAATCTCAACTTCAAAGCCCTTCTTTCATACCTTTTATACCAATTGAGAGCTTCCTCTATGGTGAGAAGGTGAATTGATAATAAGGAAATATAAGGAGATAACTGGTGAAGTAACGGACAAAACCTGGTAGAAAATAGAAACAACAGTTCCTCAATTATTTTGAAAAATCTAGTATTGTCTTTGATACTATTGCACTCGGAGGAGAGTTGTAAGCTAACTTTTATGTTAATTGAATTATAAAGCATTTTACATTTCATTAATGTCTAACTAGATTGTGGGTTTCTCAATGGCAAGGAACGGGCATTAAATATGAATTATATTCAGGGCTCCTATAGATCATCAGATAACTGGGTATATAAACATCAACAAATAATTACCTACAAGTCAGTTAGGGCTGACCACCGGTTAGTTTTAGTTAGGAGGGGAATCATATTAATACACAATTAATATAATATTATTAGCTTTAGTTTATTAGCTTAGTTAGGAGGAGAATCATATTAATGTGCAATTGATAAAACAATCTTTCAACATAGGGCTAAGGCTTTTGCTTTGCCTGTAGATCTACTGACTGGAATGGCCAGTTGACCTTTTCTCTCTTTTTATTTCTTTTTTTCTTTTTTAAATTTTATTTTATCATGGTAAGAACCCTTAACATGAGATTTACCTGTTTGACAAAATTCTAAATGTACAATACAGTATAGCTGTAAGTTGCTGTATGGAGATAATGTTTTACAACAGGTCTCTAAACTTCTTCATCTTGCATAATTGAGACTTCATGCTCGCCCAATTTCCTGCTTCCCTCAACCCCTGGCAACCACCATTCCACTCTCTGATTCTATGAGTCTATTTTAGATACTTCATATAAGTGGAGTTATGCAGCCTTTGTCCTGCTGTGATGGGCTTATTTCACTTAGCTTAATATCCTCAAGTTTCATCCACGCTGTTGCATATTGCAGGGTTTCCTTTTCTGAAGGCTGAATATCAGTTGACTCTCTTGAGTGATTGTTCCCATAACCTCCACAATTTTAAGTTTCTTTAAAATGAAGCAAGCTATAAAGGCACTTGGAGGAAATTTGAATGTTTAGGCCTCTTAGATTTTTATTATTTTCCTCCAATCTTTTACCATGGTCTGTTTCATGACTAATTTGACAAGTGTCTTTTACCAAGTTGACTTTAATTAATGGTCTTGATACAGTTGTATTAAACATTTGTATTGAGATAGTTGTATGAACTTTATCATATAAATACAAATCTCTTTATAAAAACTCACATTTTATCGTTTCTCAGCCTTTTGGCTATGATCAAGTGTAAAAACTCACATTTTATTAGCTTACATGATATTTCATTCAATCTTATTACATTAAAAAAATACAACAAAGGACTCTGAGGACAAATACAACTGACTTTTGCTCAGCGTATCACTGGACTGCTGGGAGATAAGATTCTGGCATGCTAGAGACTAGCCCAGCAGCACTGGACACCCTCTATTCCGTAGGCATAACTTTAAATTTTTTACAAAATGAATGGAAACTATTGGATATTCTATCAGATCGGTTAGGCAAAGGTTCAGGTAAGAGAGTATTTACACTACTACTGATTGGATTCAAGTAGCATTTATTGGGTTCTTTACAATAATAATATTTTCTCACCCATGTATATGTTCAGTGCAATTTCCAAGGTGCATTTTCTTATATTATCATACTTTAATGGAATCCCTATGAATAAAACTTTTTTTTCCTTTTTGACAGATGATGAATATAATTTTCAGAAAGGTTAAAGTGACATCCCCTAAGATCATGCAGCTTGAAAATAACAGAGTGGGGTCTAGAAACCTGTTCTGATCTGACCCCAAGTCCAGGACCCTTTCTGCTCCCCCAGTGCTTCCTCTCTATACCAGGCAGTTGGCTAAATGAGTCTTAAAGACTCGTTCAGTTCTAGCATGCTCTGATTACATGATATATTAGCAATATCCTGTATACATCAGCCATTGTATTGCTAGGAGCTAGCTATGCCTTCATATCTCTGTGGCCACTGGCAAGACATGGAAAAGAGGAGATTAAGTGGAGGGACCAATTAGTTTCAGATTGGTTGGGTAAATGTTTCTCAACATCTTTGGGTTTGTCCCTCTCTCCTTTGATGAATGGCTCTCGCCTCTTTTTGACAGGTTGATCTTGAGTGCTGGGCATTTTTCTCTTACCACATTTGCTGCCAGTTTTCCATCCATCCCCTGGGGCTGAGATGAGGTGAGAGGTAAGTTGTTTGTAGGTATGACTTGACTGAGCAGTGCAACCAGGCTGAACGTTCAGAAAGCCCTTCTGTACTTGGAGCCTGCTTTCATGTCTTGAAAATCCTGATTTATTTCAGGACAGGGAAAATCTGAGCTGGCGTGCAGAGTGGAAATTAAAATCTTAAAACTATGTATGAAAATTGAATATTCCAAATGGCCTGGTTTAAACATCACTCTGCATCGTTGATCAAATGTAAAAGTTCTTGAAATGAAACGGGGATTTATGACTAGGTATAGGACTGGAGAAAGGCTTGACGAATATTTATGGGTAACTTCAAGGAATTCCACTCACTGCACTTTAGTCTGATTTTTGTACCCTCAAGTCTCTGCTTTGGAGATTTCAAGCCTGCAAATGCTTATAAATTTAAAAATATTTTGGTTTGGCTGTATTCTTTTAACTTCTGAATTTTGTCAAGGAGTGGAAGAGAGAGACGATATATATTTATTTCCACATATTTATCACACTGCATATGAGTATATGCATATATTTTTCTTTAGATTTATGTCTGTGACTTTGAGAAGAGAAACCTTGCTTTAATTATCTCTGCACACCCTGACCTAATATAATGCCTGGAAAATAAGAGACCCCTATACGTGCTCTACTGACTCATATTTGTTTAGTTATATTTGTTGAACACTTCCTTGTGTTAGGCCCTGTGCAAGTTGCTGAGGGATGTACAGAGACAAAAGGAGAGAGCAGGAATTTAAAAATGACCTTAACTTTAAAACGTAAAGGAATACAATTTTAGAATGCAAAGCATAAACCAGCCAGCCTTACAAATCAGTTCCTTTTTTGTAAGCTTCAGTCAACAGCCCTGCAGGTGAGCAAATGTTGATCATTTCATACACATATCTTAGGTTTGTAAGGAAGAGGCAGGGATGTCTATTTGAATTTTATTCTCCCTTTGGCTGGAGACGAATGAGATTTACACATATAGCCTTTGTTGTTGGACAAGTTGGTGACAATGGTGTAAGCGTCATCAACGAAATCCAAGACATGGTTTTAGGTACTTCCATGTAAATTATCTCAAAAGTTCTGTAAGATTGAGAATTTTACTTATTTATTTATTTATTTTTAGATGCAATCCTTCTCTGTTGGCGAGGCTGGAGTGCAGTGGCACAATCTCGGCTCACTGCAACCTCTACCTCCTGGGTTCAAGCAATTCTCCGCTTCAGCCCCCCGAGTAGCTGGGATGACAGGCACCTGCCACCATGCCTCGCTAAGTTTTGTATTTTTAGTAGAGACCAGGTTTTACCATCTTGGCCAGGCTGGTCTTGAACTCCTGACCTCGTGATCTACTCCCCTTGCCCTCCCAAAGTGCTGGGATTACAGGTGTGAGCCACTGCACTCAGCTGGGAATTTTACTTATATATATTTTAAATGCTGTTCCTCTTCCTGAGAGACTTACCTTCTACCTTTCATCTGTTAAACACTCTCTGTCTTTCAGCTGACAGCTCCAGGGGTGCCCCTTGTATGATGCCTCTTCTTCCAACTGCATGCTGGTTCATAGTCTCCTTCCTTTCTACTCATGTAATGCTTTGCATATTCCGCAAACATGGCACATATGCATCTGTATGGCAAATAGTCTTTTCTGAAGGTTGGACTGTGAGCTCCTCAAGGCAGCTTGCTCGTTCACAGTAAATAACATTCTTCCACGCAAGTGCTCAAACTGGAGCTCTGGGAGCTTGTCCTGCCACCTTCTCCACCTTGCTACTCCTCATGCAATGAGTCATCAGGTTCTTTGCATTTTACCCCTAAATACAACTTGAAGCCTCCAGCTCTTTCCACTGTGGCCATTTAATTCACGTCAGCCTTGTGTCTCTTCAGAGAGCTCCTGGCTGGCCCCACTATTTTCACTCTCCTAAAACTCTCTCTTTTTTCCCTGCTTAAAACTTTTCTGCAAATCCCAATTACAGCTAAAATAAAATCCATAGATCTTAACATCCCCTACAGATCCCTGCATGGTCTGGCTCCTTCCTGCCTATCCAGCTCTATCTTGGACCTTGGCTCCCTGATCTCCAAACATGTTGGTGTCTTCTTTGTCAAGTGCATTTGTACATCATGTTTCCTCTGCCTGGAATGTTCTCTGTCCCACTCTTCACATAGCTAGCTCCTGCTATCTGCAGATTTTAGCTCAAATGCCACAGTCACAAGTGGGCTTTATTGGACCCCTGAGATTTTCTTCAGAGGAGTTTATTTTTTTCTTTATAGGATCTATCGGAATTTTTATTTATTTATTTATTTGTTTTTGCTTAAAGTCTGTCTTCTCCCCTGGAATGTAAGACCCATTGGGAGAGAGATGCATCAGTCTTTGTTTTTTATTTTTCACTGTTTTTTATATATATATAAACAGTTTTATATATATATACACACATATGTGTGTGTGTGTGTATATGTATATATCCAGTAATAAGTTAGTGCCTAAGAGTACAGGAGACATTTTCTAAGTATAGAAATAGTAGTCATGTTTGAATAATTTTATTTTTATCCATTCCTTTATTTAATTTTTTTATAAATACTTAGAAAATGTCTATACTTTGAATGGACCCCTTATTTGTATTTAGTGTGTTTCTCACTAGTAAAGGTAATTAAAATATATATTTAGTTTTTTCTCCTATAGATAGGTCATATATCATATATATCATACATATGATACATATTATATGTATAATACGATATCATATATATGATATATATGATATACAATTATATATCATATATATTATATATGATATCATATTATATTATACATATAATTATACATTATATTATACATATAATATGACATCATATATAATATATAATGATATATAATTGTATATCATAATCATATGTATATGATATATCATATATATGATGATATATCTCTCATATATATATATATTTTTTTGGACAGAGTTTTACTCTGTGGCCCAGGCTGGAATGCAATGGTGTGATCTCAGGTCACTGGAACCTCCACTTTCTGGGTTCAAGCGATTCTCCTGCCTCAGCTTCCTGAGTATCTGCGACTACAGGCCCCCCCCACCACACCCATCTAATTTTTGTATTTTTAGTAGAAACGGGGTTTCACCATATTGACTGCCTTGACCTCCCAAAGTGCTAGGATTACAGGCGTGAGCCACCATCCCTGGCCTATATTTTTATAGGTTGTGAATATCCTTTGATTCTCACTTTTCCCTCACCTAACAGTAACTGGAAGGTGCTAATTGGCCCATCTATGAGCACCTAAAACGCTCCATCTGAAAATACCCCACTTCCTGCCCATGCACGCACCTGTAAGTCGTCCATCCCTGCATTCTCTGGCCTCCCACCCTCTAGGGGAGGTCTGCTTCCTTCACTTTGGTGAGGGCTGCTGAGCAAGCCATTGTAGCCCCATTTTACATACAAGGAAACTGAGGCAAGCATACAGTGAAACGACTTGACTGAGCTAGAACAGAGTCTCAGGGCTACCTGTCAAAGAAGATAGATGGACTAGCCAAGGAGAGTTGGGGAGGAATTCAAACCACATGCCTGGCCTAGGTTGACAGTGAGGCTTAATGCAGGTAACCACACTTCATATCCTGTGCCGGGTTTGAAGTGCTCTGGTGATCTGCAAAGGGAGCCTCAACACAGCCAACTCACTGCCAAAGAAGAAATTCTCACTCAGAATATTTGCCAAACAACATTTTTATTTGAAAGAAACCAAGCCAAATAAAAACACATAGTATTTTCTTCTCATGCCTTTCCTTGCCTGGGATATTTATTTATTTACTTTTCTTTCATTCTCCTGACCACCTCTGACATTGTTTTTATTTTGAGGAGATTTAAAAATAACTTCCCTGTACTCATTCATCTTGCTGTCCTGAGATAGAGGGAATTTTCACATTTTCCAGCCAGTTTTAATGTAGCAGAAACAATCAGAGGTGCTGCTGTGACTTTTGGTGTATTAGAAAAGGCGAGGGCTGGGGCAGGTGGGCTTGGCCAATAAAATACAGCTGGGGAACAGGAAACTGCAGAGAGATTTCCCAGACTTTCCCTGCGCTGGAGCCCGGCTGTGCTCTCCTGTGAAGCTTCACCAGGCAGGCCTCTAGGCTGAATTCCCTCCTGGGCTTGAGAGGGCCCTCCCATGTTGGTTATTCTTGCTCCCTAGTGCAAGACTTCATTTGCTCACACTGACACTGCTTCCCATGTATAGGACAGTGCTAGCGCTGTGACTCATTTCTTGCTGAGATCAGTTTAGACAAAACAGCATCAAATCTGAAGAATTGTGTCCTCCCTGCACCCCCCATTCTGCCCCCACCATTATTTGCTCACCTTTGGAGGTAATCCAGGATAGGAGTCCCTCTGAAGCAAACAGAACATCCATCAAAGACCCTAAAGAACATAAGGTAATAGGCCAGGTGCGGTGGGTCATGCCTGTAATCCCAGCACTTTGGGAGGCCGAGGCGGGTGGATCAAGAGCTCAGGAGTTTGAGGCCAGCCTGGCTAACATGGTGAAACCCTGTCTCCACTAAAAATACAAAAATTAACTTGGAGGTGCGCGCCTGTAATCTCAGTTACTTGGGAGGCTGAGGCAGGGGAATCGCTGGAACCCAGGAAGTGGAGGTTGCAGTAAGCCGAGACTGCGCCATTGCACTCCAGTCTGGGTGACAGGGAGAGACTCCATCTCAAAAACAAAAAACAAAACAAAACAAAAAAAACAGGAAAGAAAGAAAAAGAACATAATTTATTCTAGATTGTTTTCTGTTTATTTCATTGTTCCAAGCATGATTACTTCCATTCCATCTGCAACTTGAATTCCAGATCATCTTCCCCGTCATCCTCCCTGAAGGGCATTTCTGAGAATGTCATTCAAATTACCTCCATGGTTTTTCTGTGGGCCTTTGCTTATTGCTGTTTCCTTGCCCTTGGAATGGCCTTCCCCGGGGTTTTTGTGTTACTACCCATTCCTCTAGGCTCAATTCTAACTCCACCTCGTCCACCCTAAAGCTTTCTTGGAGGAAATTAAGTGTAAAAGCCCATGTTCTAGAACTGGGATTACCTGGAGATTGTCATTATTATTATAATTATTATATACATGTTCATGGTGATGATGTTGGTAGAGGTGAATTCTAAGTTATTCACTTGCTAGCTGTACAACTTAGAGGTATTTGCTTAATCATTGTCTCAGTTGCCATATCTGTAAAGTGGGAATAATATTTATATCTATTTCATAGAACTTTGGAGAATACTTACTGAGTTAAACGATGTGAAGTAGTTAGATTAGTTAAGTGCTCAATATCATCTTCTCCATAAAATCGAGCTGATTTGAACTTCCATGATAATTCTTACAGCCTTCATGCGTTTCTTAAATAAATACTTTTCAAGGTTACATGTGCTAGGCAACTCTGCGAGGAAGATAATCACAGCATAGGATGCCATGTTTATAGTATTGTATGTTTGACTCCTGTCCTTGTTCTCAGGCTGCAAAGCCTGTCTATGAAGGTAAGCACTTCCATTCATTCTGAAGTCCTCACATAGTAGTTATTCAGTGAATGCACCCTGGGTTGAGTTAAATTTTTCTATGGATTAAAGATGTTTCATAGAGATGGGCCCTGAAGGAGCCATATTTTACCATCTGATCATCCCTGATCTCACAGGAGATGTGTATGTGTTTAATGGCATTACTTACTTTGAATAGAGACATACATCCCTTAAAGATAGCATTTGATATCACATGAAACTCAAAGTTTCTGTAAAAGACTAGTACATCAATAACACAACTACTAACACCACTATCACCATCGCTATTGCTATCACCATCGCCACCATCATTATCACCATCACAACCATCACCAAGATATACATCATCATCACCATCGTTACACCACCATCATCACCATCACCACCATCATTATCATTACCACCATGACCACCCCAACACCATCACTTCCACCACCATCATCACCATAAACAGGTATATAATAATAAGGACAAAAAGTTAATAGACATTGTTAATTTTCAAGGTTACCCAATACCTTGATTAGATAGGAATTTCTTTTATTCACATTTGATGAGGGAAGTAAGTTTCAAATGCCATCACTTTTAAAATTCGTATATTTTTTTCTGTTTTAGAAATGGTACTATCAATGATTTTGCAGGGTGTATCCTGTTTGTTCCTCCAGATCCACTTTTCACCTTTCTGCTTACCTGCTTTGTGCTTCAAGAAACTGACTTCAACAGAAAGCATCATCTGGGCTCCTTTACTCTGTAGTGTTCAGCTGAGTTCAGCCAGTGGAAGACGCTAATAGAAGACTGGAAGGATAGAGGAGAGAAAGATTGGAATATTTATTCGCATCTCATACTACAGTTTTTGTAGTGGTTGTTCTTCCTACTGGACAGCTTCCATCTATAACGACAGTTCTCTCCTGGTTCCAGGAACTGCTTTCTCCACTTCTTCTCCTGACCTAGGAGTAGCCACAGCTCCCAGCTGTTGTTAGACCCCAGGTATTTTTTGTCATCTCTTGTTACTTCCCTTAACCCTGCCACAGCTCTGAAAGCAGTCCAGTAATTAAATACTTTTGAATTGTTTCTTTGAGTATGCCACCTGTTTGTTTCGTGCCTGGACCCTGATACAGTATAATACAGTATAATAGATAATGTTCAACACAATATGCAATGTAAAATACCATATTTTACCATTTGATCATCCATTATTATCTAATTGAATTAGATAATACAATTCCTAAAAACAAAAAGGAAGAAAGGAAATAAAGAATAAAAAAAGAAACAAAGAAGGAAAACCAGATTTCTACCACCAAAATGAAATTATTATAATTATAGTGTATTTACTTTTAGCTTTTTAAATGCAATTTTTATGTAGTTGTTACTGTGGTATATATATATTTATGCTTATTAAGTAGTTATTTTTAACATTGCCTGATCTCTATCAACATCATTTTTAATGATTGTATAATGGACTATTTGGGGGTGCTTTAATTTATTTTTCAAGCTACGAATGATGCTGTTTCTATGTTTTGGTTATATCTATGACAGATTTCCTAAAGTATGATTTTTAGATCAAAAGAAATGAATACTTTTTGACTCTCAATCGTATTCTCAAATTTCAAATCAAAGGATTCTATTTTAGAAGGTAGTATCAGTCTAATTTTTTAAAGCAAACCTATTATCCCTAAATGTCTGTTTTTAAAAATTAAAAATAGTTAACAAAACTGTTTTCTATTAAAAAGGAGAGATTTAAAACATTAATAGTTGTTTTCATAATTGTTTTGTTTCATATGGCTTTTGCTACTTATTTTTTTTCTACATTCAGTGTAAGCTTCCTTTTACAATTAGGTTAACATTATTTTTTGCTCTTTTGGTGACTTTCTTAAAGTTTTCATAGTCTAAATGCATATTTAACTAATAATCAAAGGTATAAGCAAACAAAAGTTTTGACATTTTGTGCACCATGGATTGTTTTTGCATTAATTTGGATTCTTTAAAAATATTGCATTACAGTCTTATTTATTTGCTGACAACTCTTAAAATTTTGCTGTGGAGGCAAGTGCCTTGTTCGCCTCACCCTCATCTTGGCTGTAAGGCGGGTGTCTCACTCATGTTAGCACCTTCAGTCCTTAGCAGAGGTTCAGCCCTCGCAAGGTATGTGATGCATCCTGACTGCTTATTGGGGCAATTTATTATGCTATGTCTTACATATAAAGTGTTTGGGAAGAGGGACTCTCGAGCTGATTGACATGAATCATTTCCCTGTCCATAGAAACAGACTTTCCCATGCCCTCTGCTGCCCACTGTCTGGGTAAATGAAGCATTTCTGAGGTGACGGCTTTTGTAAATGTTCCTTAGAGGCCTCCATTTGATTATCCATTTCATTATGATTGCCTTCCCTTACACAAATACTATCTAAATATTATGACAAGGAATAAAAACAAAACAAGATGAAAAAGGAAAACCAACCATCCATTCTTCTTCAGGATTAAGCATTGAGCAAAAGTATAAAACAATTACTATTTTACCTAATTGACTGCAGCTGTGCAAACAGACCAGAATCCTAGGAGACTGATGTTCCCCCACCTCTTCCCAACCCTCACGCCATGAACATTTTGATAACTGGGTTTGTTTCACTTTTGCTCAAGGTAAGGTATGGATAGCAAGAATAAAACCAGGTTTACTGGATGAAAAGGGAAGGGATGTATCCTTTTGTAAGAGTCAAATGGAGCTTGTGCCCACGGGATTTGATTCTTTTGTGGTTCCAATTTCCAAAACTCCCTTGTCAAGAAGAAAAGGTCATCTGGTCTCAGAATAGACTAGAGAAGGTCAGAGCAATAGTCTGTCTTTCTAGGCTTTGTCTTACATAGAGAGGAGGGAATTTTACGATACCTGGTCAATTTGTGCCAGTCTCTTTAAATTTGCTGCGATCGTATTATATCCTTGGAAGTATGTGTGCTTATCCTCATTTTACAGATTAAGAGATAGGAGCTTACAATAGTGAATGCTTGAAAGTTAACTTCTCTAACTAGTTCTGGGGAATTTGGGATCTGGACTTCCATGGCTTGACTCTGAAGTCCATGGTCAGACATGGTCTTTTATGACATTATGTTCCATAACCAGTATTATCTGCAGGGCTCCTTGAATTCTGGCTTCTACCTTTTTCCCTTCACTTCTGTCGCCTACGTACTTTCAAAATCTCCAGCATCCTCCTCTGTTCTCCTGCTCTCAACTACCTCATTCTTGAATCCTTGTTATCTGCTTCCCTTGAAATCTGAGGTTTTTTTTTTTTTTTTCTTAAAACTTTGGAGGTTTAAGGCTGAAAGGGGCCACCAGAAAGAAGAACTTTCATAAAGGCAGAAGATAATGAATGTCGTTGGTTTTTGTAAAATCTTTAGCACTCCACATGAACACTTGGAAGACTTTAAGAAGGTGCCAAATAAATGCATGTTAGATAAACATATTTCAAAAAGACACACAAGGACCTTGCTTTTTAAAAATAATGAATAAATTATTATATTGATGTCATAAATTTTTACTATAATTCTTATTACTGATTTCTCAGATTCTATGTGATATACTTAAGATTTTCCAGTTGTACTTTAGTAACAGAATCTTGGATCTCCAACTGCCACAATGTTTATTTTTAAAATGCAAGAAAAGCAGATATGATAAATAAAGAAAACTTTTAAAAGGATTGATTCAGAGTAAGTCACAAAGGCTGAAGTGTGAAAATGTATCTGTGTCAGGCACTGAGTATTGTGTAAGTCCAGGACATAAAGAGCAGAAGTCAAAGCAGCTGAATTTGGAATCACAAGTCTTGGTTCTACATGAAACTCTGATCAGCCCTTTGACCTTAGACAAATCCCTCGCTCTCTCTTAGCCTATAGACATCTCTGTCTTTTGAACTCTAAAGTCATTGGTTCTCTGAAAGTGAGTGCTCATAATTATAGAGTTTATATTCTCAGAGAGGCATTTGTCAGTTTTGGAGGGTAATAATGTACAATAATCTCCCATAAACTGATTCTCTTCATATACATTACAGAGCTGCATGGAGGTGATAGCTTTTGCCATGTCTTCATCCAGGAGACGCCTTGAACAGCGCCTTGCATCCTCAGTCCTGGGGACATGTTTGTGTGGAAACGTGACTTGCAGACAATTGAACTGAACTCAAAGGAATGTTTCAGGTCTGCTCTTGGCAAAGTACTCCTTTCCTTGCTCCCTAATGAAGAACTGGAAGGCCAAGAGAGGCCTCACATAGCTCTTCTTGGCTGTTGCCTCCCTCTTTAAACAATGCTGGATGCATTCGCTAGAAAGAAAAGGAAACATATGGATTGAATTTCCCTCAAATGCACTGTGGCCTAGGAGTGGATTGGAGGCTGGCGTGTAGGGGGCAGAGAGGAAGGTTTTGGTGTAACACACCAGGGAACTTAGTAAAACCCGGGTACCCTGAGAAGTGGTGGGGTGAACATCAGGGGTCAATAACTACTTGTGACTAGGTGTGCTCCATACTGGCCACAGTAAGACAGACCTTTATAGAGGACCCTTGGAAATGAAGGAGTGAGTAGAATGATGTTGTATTGGGAAACAGGGAAAAGATGTGGTCACTGAGTCAGGCAGAGTCTTCCAAAATTTTTGAAGAGTCCTCAAAAGTCCAAATGTCAAGGGATTTTTTTTCTGAGGAAAGCAGGTCTGGCTCTATTTTGTGCCTTGTGCAATGGGATTGAGAGTTTGGGATTTAATTTAGTTTAATCAGAACAGCATAAAACAGTGAGTACAAGTCCTACTTCTCTTGCCAAACTACTAAAGACTCACTACATGGAGAGTCATGATGGGGCTCTCTCCTTGGCATTGGAGAAACAATTGCATATGGCAACTTGGAGGGCAAGAAAGGGAAGATGGAGACTGTTTGAGAGTAGAAGTGCACCATTGTGCTTTTGTGCATGTTGTGCTTCCACTTACAAAGTCTTCGCATCCTTCTTTCTCTTTGTGACCAACTCCATCAGCCCCTTCAGTGCCTGAGCTTCTTGCCATGATACCCAGGCTTGCAAGATTATGATCCCTCAGGAGTGACAAGCTGTACAAAACTCTCTTGCTACATGTACATGAGGACTCGAACTAATCTGTAATTTTACATATGTATAGCTTCTTCTAGACACAGGTGAGCATGTGGTACTGCTGTTTCTTAATTCTGATCCTAGGTGCCTGTTTCTGTCCTACTGGTCCAGAGTGAAATCCTAAAAACTGAGCACTTGGCTATTGGCCTGACTCATTCCTAGTACTAATATGTCCTTTCCCTTGGGGAAACTGGTGCCTGACTTCCATCATCTCCTTTAGAATGACTCATTTTAGTTTACTTGAGAACCAAGAACAGCAAATGCCCTGAAGCCTGAATCACATGACTTGCCTCTTACCTTTGAATCAGATTCTCCCTGGTTTTAAACTTAAGATTACACTGAATCTTGCCCATCTCCGTTTGACTTGATTTTGAATTGCCGGGTCCACTGGGCGAGGGGCTGATTTTGTTGGTCACAGTCTTCTTTCCCAGTTTCTAAATTTGTTTTGGTTTGCCTTTATCCCTTTTAGTGATGGGAGGCCCCAACATGCCATGTCATAAATGAAAACATCATTTAAGACTTACTCTAATGTTACTTCTTTTGTGGAGTCAGTCCTTCCTTATTTAAGAAAAAATAGTGGCTTCCTTGCACTTGCTTCTCACATTCATTTCGCATTTATTATGTTGTATTATAATTGTGACTTCTTCGGAGGGCAGAAACTAGGCATGCTTTATAATTGAACTGTTATAGTGATATAGTCCTATTTTCATTCCTTGATATCTCCTAGAGTGTATGGCAAGACAGGGGTGCTCAATAAAAGTTTCTTGAGCAGATGAAATATTTATTTCAGTGCCCTACTCTTACAGATGAGAAGGTGACACTCAAAGAAGTTTGATGACTTAACCAGATCCTCAGTGAAATCCTTTAGGGCAAAACCATGTTTAATTTATCCTTGTACTTCCAATGCCCATCACAGCACCTGGCATGTATTGGACAATAAATATACATATTGTATTGAACCATAAAGGAATTCTGAAGACCACGAATCTACTTAGTGTCAGGGCTGGAGCTATAAACACATACTGGCATTTAAACTCTCAGGCTATAGTAAGATTAAATTGTAACCAAGATGTTCAAGGTATTAAAAAAAGAGGTGACATGAAAACATCTCTTAAATTTTGGTCTTGGCAGATAGTTCTTATTTATTCTTCCTTTTTACCGGATATCCCTTTTTATTGTCCTGTTCAAATCACACAACACTTAAAATATGTGGTTGGCTTAACACTGAGCAAGCCGTTTCCTTTCTTTTTGATAAATATTCCAGATTGTGAAAAAAATTGCTCTAAGTAGCAATTCTACAATGAGATTTATTCAGGACAGGACATATATAAAAAGTTTTTTCATGTGTCCCGGATAATTTGGGAACCTATGTTTTCTGAAAATACTGGATGTACACAGATGCTAAGAAATGTCTCAAGTGAGCGGAGTAAAATATAATGGTTATAGATGCTAGAACTGCAAGGGGCATCAGAAAGGAAAAATGAATTATTTTGTTATGTTACCTCCTGCACACCAGAGGGCTCTGCACACATTATGGTTGCCTGTTTTTCTACATGGAGACTAAAGGTTTATTTAAGAGACTGGTAATCTTTCTGTAAAGGGCTGGGCAGTAGATATTTTAGTCTTTGCTGATCTCTGTTTCAACTACGTGACTCTTCTGCTGTTACATGAAAGCAACCATGGACTAGATGCATATGAATACGTGGCTGTGTTCCAATGAAACTTCAGTTATGAGCCCTGACCTTTGAATATCACATGATTTTCATGTACCATAAAATGGCATTGTTATTTTAATTTTTTAAAACTACTTAAAAATGTAAAACTTCTTCTTAGCTCATAGGCTATTCAAAAACAGGCAGGCCAAATTCAGTTTGTGGGCTATAGTTTACCGACTCCAGGTCCAGTTAAATAATAGTAATAATAATAACTTCCATTTGATGAATCCCTATTTTGCGGGAAGCACTGTGCACATTTTACCATTCACTTTTCAAGTGAGGTGGTAAACAAACACTCAGAGGGGTTAATTTGGTCAATGTCACAAAGCAAGTAAATAGAAGAGCTGAGGACCAAACGCAGATTGGTCAGTCATGGAATCCATGCTTTTCACCATTATGCCATGCTGCCTCTTAATTTAAAATATGCAATTTTACGAAGCTTACTGATAAAATTGTGGTTCATGTTTGCAGGCTTTTGTTAAGAGAGCACTTTAGAAGGAATTAAGATGAGATTCAAGTGTTGGTACCAGCAATGCCAATAACTCCCCATGTGACTTTGGGAAAGCTCTTGAGTTTTCTGAATTTTCTCAACCATAAGACAAAGGGATTGGAAGAGGGTACAGTGGTTTTCAAGGGCAGTGACAATTTTGTCCCTCAGGGACACTTAGTAATATCTAAAAACATTCTGGCCTTCATTTGCCACTGATAACTTGCAGGAGTATGCTGTTGCCTTCTAGTGGGTAGAGCCCATGGATGGTGCCAAACATCCTACAATGCACAAAACAACTCTTCCCCCTCCACCCCACCCACACACACAACAAAGAATTCTCCAATCCAAAATGTCAATAATGCTTAGATTGAGAAACCGTGGACTAAGGTTTGAGGAGCTGATGTACCAATTATCTCCTCAATTTCTAAGAACTTGATTTTTTTATTCATTTCATGAATTCATTTGGATTCATTTAATTAAAATCCAACTCATTTCTTCTCTGTGAATCATAGATTCCTTTTTTATAAAACAAGAGGATTAAACAATATAATCCCAGAGATTCTTTCCAGCTTTAAAAAGTTCAAGCCTATGATTAATAGGGTAATATTAAAAATAAATGTTGTGCTATTAATTCCAAGATAACACGAGTCATTTTTATATTTTTGTCTCATTAACTAGTGCTGCCCAACTCCCTCATCCTCACAGGGCAAAGTTTGTAAATTCGAAGTTCATGGCCTGAACTCAGCCTGCAGATGTGTTTTGTTTGGCCAATAGAGTGTATTAGAACTTTGAGAGTTAGTGGCCAACATTTAAAAGACTGGATATTTCCAATCAACATTCAGATTTCCAGATTTTTTTTTTTAATCATAAGATCTAGCAACTCTGGACTTGATTCTTGCGTGGCAATGGCTAGCTGAGGCTGAGTAAAGCTGTTTCTTTAGAAGGGGCCTAGCTCTCCTTTAAGCAGACTTCATAGCTCGCAAATTTTGAACTATACCTGGCCATGTTCATTTATTTACATGACTTCTGTCCCTACCTGCCTGGTTCCTCAAGGTAGCTGAATTTGCTACTCCTGTCCTAGAATTCTCCATGTGCTCATGGAATGCCCAGAAATGCACATGGTGGGCATTTAGAATTGTGGAATTTTAGAATAAATGAAATACATGTTAAGCTCTGCAATCGAGTCCAAGTAAACAAGAGGATAGGAACAGGATGAGGAGAAAAGTCTTTGCAGCAGCTTGTAAAAACATCTTCAGAGTTTTAAGGGACAGTATGAGGCAATGGTGTTCTGTGTCTGCCAACTAGCTAATGTGATCCCTGGCTATCTTATTAAGAGTGCAACATTCCGATGGGACATGGGGCGGTCCTGCTCTTCTCTCTGATGCTCAGATGTATTTGACTCATCATGATTATTTCTTAGCACTACACTTGAAGTGATTTTAACAAGGAGTTGAGCAATGAATTGGTGAGATGGCTTGGAATCTCTTCACCGGAGTGAGATTTGAAGAAGCTGGGGCCACTGATTCTAGAGAAGAGAGGGCTCCTGAGGCACAGGGTGAAACTTTTCAAATGTTAGCATAGGTGTCCTGAGGAGGAGGCACAGATAAGCACCATGACCTTCAACACACGCTCCCACCGCTCTCTTTGAGCTTCAGCTTTCTCACTTTTATAGTAAGGGGATTTGATTTTTAATCCCCTGAACAAAAATTAATCTCGAATAAAGCTATATAACTATGGTTGGGGGGTTTAGGAGGCCTAGAGCCTCGACTACTTAGCCCTTCTTTTGAGCCCTTCAAGTTTCACAACTGAGAAAGCTCTCCAGAGTCATGGAGTTTGAAAAACCCTGGTCTAGATTTGATCTAGATTTCTAAAACTGCTACTAATTCCAAAGCCTTTGTATTTCACTCAGCCCGTGTTTTCTGGCTGCGAAACAGCAAGGAAAGCTTTTGGAATAAGCTTAGGGATGAGATGTATTATCAAAGGCAGGGATGGGGAATAGAGAGTCCCAGTGGAAGAAACAGTAAGAGTCATGGAGAACTACACAGACTGGCTGAAACCTACTTTGCCTAAAGTGAGTCAGTCCCCACTCCATGACAACTGTCTACTAACAAACGATGATGGCAGCTTTGTCTTTGTTTCTTTAGACACTTTTGAAGTCTGGCTCTTGTTGACCATGTGGTTTTCTCTTTAACACCAAGTCCACCTCCCCACCCTCTTGCATTTTGTGGTTGCCATGGAGTTTGAGGATTACCCCAGTGCAGGAGGTGGGCCCCGTTGGGTTAAGCAGTCATGGTGATCCATCTTTCTTCACAGTGATTGGTTCAGGAACCCAGACGCCAGTCAATCAAAGTGTTTAAAATCCCTGTAATGAGGATTGTTAAGGAATGAACGTGTCACCCAGCTTGGGCAATGAAAGCTGCAAGGGAATGTTGGCTGAGGCACTCTTTAGGAAAAGTTTCTTCATTTATAAGAAGGAAGCAAATGAAGAGACAGTTTATGCCTTCCTCTGGATATTGGAATGTGGTCATGTGTGCACGAACGGCCTAGAGTTGCTGCAGCCATTTTAGTGGCAGCCTGAGTAGAAAGTTGGCCTGTGGAGAAAGACTGAGTCAAAATAATTTCAGGACAGTGGAGCCATCAAATCTAAATCCTGCTGATCTTCTGGACTCACAGGCATGTAAGCCAATAACTTCCCTCCTTTCCTCATTATTTTAGCCAGTTTAATTTAGGTTTTTCTGCTTCTTTAAGCTTAATGAATCTCAACTGATACACCAGCTCTTCCAAGCCAGAAAGGTTTCCTTTCGGTGACAGTCCATGGGAGTAGTGAGGCATGTTGAAGAATGGATCAGACACATCTTATGTCCCACCTCAGAGTCTCTTGGCCTTACCTGCCTTTTGAATCCCAGATTGCCTATTCTACCCCAGCTGCTGCAGCTGTCTGATTCTGTGATAACTCACAGTGTTAAACTTCCTAAGGCAACCAACACGACTCCTGAAATCAATAGTGGTTCATAACACTTTTGGACTCATACAAAGACCAAGCTGCCGGCACGAGATCTGGCTTCCTGAGCAGCTGCTATAGGAGCTAGGTGATGCAGCTTAGGATCGTGGGGGAGTTAAATCTCTGGAAGGTAAACTTTGAGCAATGGAACTTAGGAGATGTGAAGGAGCTGGCAGACACATTTCTATTCCTCCATGCAATAGACTGAACCAAGGAGTATGTTCCTTCTGGAACAGCCCACTAGGAAAAATATCTCATATAGGTGGACTGACGCCCCTGCTGAAGTGCAACACCTTGCATTTATAGTTCTGCTTCTTACTTCTCTGCCTCACTTCCTTTTTTGCTCAGTTTTGCAGCCATAGAAACATACCTCCTAAATAAAGCATTAGCACTTAATACTTACCCCAGGCTCTGTTTCTAGGAAAGCCATTAAGCTAGAAAGGAAAAGATCAAAGAAGAAATAAATGGTGAAGAGTTTAGACTATTGCCTGGGTGTGGTTTTGGTATTTAGAAAATCAATCTTAGATTAACAATCTGGGTGGAATGCATACCATATAGTATATACTGGTTAAGAGCTCAGAATGTATAAGTTCCAACTCTGCCCTTTACTAATTGTGTGATCTTGTTCAAGTTACTTAAGAATCTAACTTGTCTAATAGGGTAATTGTGAAGATTAAAGAAGATAATGCATATAAAAACATTTATTGCAAGGTTTCTCAACCTTAGCTCTACTGACATTTTGGGCCAGATAACTTATTTTTGTGGGGGACTGTCCTGGGCATTGTATCATGTATGTTAATATCTCTGGCCTCTGCCTACTAGATACAAGCAACCTGACCCAGTTGTGGCCATAAAAAAATGTTTCTATAAGTAGCCAAATATCCCATGGAGGCATAATTTCCCCCATTTGATAAAAACTGGCTTATCCTTAGCTGACAGCCAGCACCAAATGCTGTACCTGTAAGTGAGGTCACCCTAGACCTTCTAGCTCAGCCAGGAATCCTGCTGAATGCACCCGTATGAATGAGCCCCTCCAAAACCACCAGAAGAACCACCTAGCCAAAACATAAAATTGTGAGAAATTGTGAATTACTGCTATTTTAAGCCACTAACTCTGGGTTGATTTGTTTATACAGCAATAGAAAACTAAAGTGAATTGGTAACTAGAAGTATAATGCTGCCATAACAAGAACCTCAGCTATGACATTGGCTTTGGAACTAGATGGTGGATAGGGACTGGCAAGAGAAGAGAGAAGAGAGGTTAGTGGAGCAGAAAGGAAACTGTGATTGAAGATAAAAAAGAGGTGGGGGACAACCTTGGTATAGACTGGCAGAATTATAGTAATTTGGAAGATTAAAAAAAATGTACTGATTGAACTTGTTGGATCTGTCTAAAGAAAGATTCAAGCAGAAGGATAAAAAAACTAAATCTTTAACTTTAACTCCATGTAATACAGTATGAAAAGAGAGATTAGCTAATTAGAGAACTGTAGCATTTGCAAGCAGAATTAAGAGAAAATATAAGAGAACAAGTACTTGCTGGGTTGGACAATAAAACTGTTTTATATTTTATGTCTCTCCAGCTGGCAAAAGATTATCAAAGTAAGTAAAAAATGGCTTCAGGGCAAAGATCAGATCAAACCAAAGGTGTAGCTATAGTATCTTTTGTTAAGATCTCGTAAGATTTAAGATGCCTAATCCTTTTAGCTGGGAAAAGAAGCTTCTAATCATCTCAATAGCATTGTCCCAAAGAAGCCTAACATTTCTAAAGTAGATAGAAGTCGGTCTCAAAAAAAGAATTGTGGATTTGGCTTTTTGGGCACATGGAATGAGTGCTGTTAAGATGAAAGGGGAGAACCACAAAGATTTTAAGAGAATGATGTTGCAATAGCATTGGTAACCTGAATTTTGGTACCTTGAACTGAAAGGGATGAAGACGGTTCACATGAAAAGAGGCTTGTGAGAAGCAGAGCACACAGGCTCCTTGAGAAATCTACTCAGATACAAGCAAGAGCCATTTTCTTTGGAAAAAGAAGGGCCTTTTAGAAAGCCAGCCAAAGAGCTCAGAAAGCAAGGTGAAGATCTGAGGAGAAGAATGAGCCTACTCCAGGGGTAAAGAACCTGTTCCCAATCAAGGAACATTTTCTGCTCTCAATGCAGGAAGCCTGACAAATGTGACATCTGGATTTCAAGATTGCTATGAGTTAGTGACTTCTATGTGTCTCCCATTATCCCATTATGAATGGCATTGTCTTCTGTAGATCATTTTTCCCTGACTCAATGTTATATGTTGGGTGTGCCTGGGAAAGATACCTTGTCTTTTTAATTTACAGGGCTCTGGAGTTGCTGCTGTTCAAGGTTTGCTGTGCCTGAAACCCACACTTAAGAAACTTCATTTACATACAGACCTGAAGGATATCATAAAATTCCGGACTTTGAAGTTGGTGCTATAATCTGTGTGATAACAAACCTCCAAAAGGGCCCCCTATGGTGTTTTATGGTTTCCTCCCATACCGAATAGGGCCGGCCTTGGTAGTTAACAAGGTGTTACAGAAAAAACTGGGTCTATCTTTCAAAGCAAGGCCACAAATGACATTTTAGATTTTTCTTTGCTCTCTGTCATATCACTCACTCTGGCAAAGCCAACTTCCATATTGTGAGAATATTCAGTCAGCCTTACAGTGAGGTCAATGTAGAGAGGAATGGAAGTGTCTTGTCCACAACCACGTGAGTGAGCTTTATGGATAGTGGATCCTCAGTCCTATTCAAGCCTTCACATGACTATAGCTCTGGCTGACATTTTGACTGAAACTTTGTGGGGCACCCTAAGAGAGAGGCACCCTGCTCCTGAATTTTTGACTAACAGAACTGTGAGAGATGATACATGGTTATTGTTAAATTTTAACAACAGCAGCTAAATTTTGGAATTATTTGTTATGCAGCAATAGGTAACTGAAACAATTGGGATGAGACTCTTGGAGGTCTTAGTTTGGAAGTGAGAGTATTTTACACCTGGGAGGAATATGAGTAATTTGTGGCAAGAGGGCAGAATCTATAGATTGTTTAATGGCCAAAAATTCCTCTCCTCTCAGTATGCAGGGATGCCCCATTTTCAATGTAACATTGCTGGCCCTCCCATCCAGAGATGGACCTTTCTTTTAAAAAAGTATATTATTGAGGCTGGGTGTGGTGACTCACACCTGTAATCCCAGCACTTTGGGAGGCCTAGGCAGTGAATCACTTGAGGTCAGAAGTTCAAGACCAGCCTGGACAACATGGTGAAACCTCGTCTCCACTAAAAATATAAAAATTGGTCAGGTGTGGTGGCAGGCACCTGTAATCCCTGCTATTCAGGAGGCTAAGGTGGGAGAATCTCTTGAACCCAGGAGGCAGAGGTTGCAGTGAGCCGAGAGCATGCCACTATACTCCAATCTGGGCAACAGGGCTAGACTCTGTCTCAAAAAAAAAAAAAAAAAAAAAAAATAGTTATCGAATCTGGACATCCTAGTGACTTACTTTTATAAATAGATTTGGCAGAAGTAAATTTATGTGACTTCTGAAACTAAGCCTTGCAAGGCCTTGCTGCTTCTTCCTTTGTCATCTTGGATTACTGCCCTGGCATCTAGGAGACTTGACTGAGGAAAGTCAGTCAAGTCTCCTAGAAGATGAGAGGCCACATGGAAAAGAACTCAGACACCCCAACTGATAGCCAATAGCCGCTGCCAGGCTTGTGAATGATGCCAGCTTCTAGCCCAGATAGATCTTTAGGATCTATCTGCCTTGGCACATTTGCTAGAGGAAGCTTCAAGTCAACCTACACAATTAGTTGCTGTTATGGGGTTGTAAGTTAAGCAGCAAAAGACAATTAAAACAAACTTTGTTGTAAAAATGTATATAAAGTATAGCCTTGAACTCATTGTTTCTCAATAATATCTAAAGCTTTATTTCAAGAAATTATTGTTGGTGACATCTTGGAATATCATAGAATAATGGCACTTATATTCTGTGTAGACACAACTTAAAACAGAATTACTGGCCCCTTTTTTTTGTGGAATCAGCTGCATGCCCTGTGTACTTGCTCCATACTGTCTATCTGACACAAAAAACACATACCTGTCTTAGTCAGTTGTCTGTTGTTTTAACAGGACACCTGAGATTTGGTAATTTATAAAGGAAAGAAGCTTATGCCACTCATAGTTCTGGAGGCTGGGACGTCCCAGATCCAGGGGCAGGCATCTGGTCAGGTTCTGATGTTAACCTGTGAGAGATGAAAACTCACTCCCACAAGAAAGGCACTAATCCCTCTTAATGAACTAATCACCTTCTAAAGATATTACCTCTCAACACTGCAACATTGGAGACCAAGCTTCAACATGAATTTTGGTGGGGACAAATCATATCCAAACAATATTTAGTAATGCATTTTATGGGACAATTTACTTAAAATTGAATTTTTTAGAATTCTCGACTAATCCAACACATTTGTATTTGCTCTCCTCTTATGTATATAACTTTATACTTGGTTTAAAGCAGATCATCACAGAGGCATGGCTATTGTTTAATTTGATTCTCACAACAATCCTATGATGTAGGAAGGATAGATATTTTAAATCTTCATTTTATAGATGAGGGAAACTCAGTAATACTAGACCCTTCAACCCATGATGTACATTTAAGGAAAAGGGATTTACTTGCATTCATTCTTTGCATTTTGTTCCCTTCCTGCTACAATGGTGTCTAGGTCATTACTAAGGTCCTCCACATGTAACATTCAGTGATTTGAATGAATTCACTGTACACTATGCTATAATTCATCTGGTGGGAAACTGAATGCCAAAAGACTGTTAGCTTTAGTAAGTGGTTACTGAGTTGCTTGGTTGTCTGGGCAGTTTAGTGGTGGGAGATTCTGTTTCAACATCTGTCTGGGGAGGCAAACAAACAAAGCTTTAAACCCTGTTGACACGTGTGTCCTGGGTGACTCAAGATTCTGACAGGAAGATAGTCTCTGGAGTCCAGTTACCTTATGACTGGAGCAATGTTCCACTGGATGTGGAATTACTTGGAGAGGAACAATGTGGTTAGCTAAATTATGGGCAACTGTCTTTAGGATGCAAATCAGAAAGGCAGTGAGCTCAAGGTAGACACTTAGGGGAATGGGTGGTTTTAAGAGACTCTGAGTCAGGTCTGAGGGAATGAATGGAGGATATGTACCATGGGAAATCATACTATATGCTCTGCAAAGTGAAAAGCAATAAATAGACGACTTTTATCTTTTCCCCTTTACCACATCCTCAAATTCACACCACACATCTACAGATATAATCCATTTAGTGTCTGTGTTACCCAAGGTAAATCACTTATTCTTTCTGAGTCTAGATTACCTCATCTGTACAATGGTAATGATAATATTATTTACCTTGCATGGTTTGTGAAGAATAAAACATTTGCAAAATGTCCAGCATATGAATAACACGGACTAAGTATTTCCTGTTAAAAATGAAGTTACTTGCAAAAATCTAACAGCCTCAAAATATAGAACTAGAACTATGCTCCAGTGGATGAACTAACATATACTGAGTGCCAATTATGTGTGATGTACTTTGCTAGGCTTTTTCATACACACTTTTTACGTGTAACCCCCATGAAACCCTTGGGTCAAAAGTATTTCACAAATCAAGTTTCAGAGAAGGCAAATAACATGAATAAGGCCTTGATGATGTACCATTTTAGCATTTGATTTACACAGAAAAATCTTAAGGACCTCAAGGAAAAAAAAGAATTTTTATTTTTTATTTTTTATTTTTTATTTTTTTTGGAATGGAGTCTCGTTCTGTCACCCAGGCTGGAGTGCAGTGACGTGATCTCGGTTCACTCCAACCTCCACCTCCTGTGTTCAAGTGATTCTCCTGCCTCAGCCTCCTGAGTAGCTGGGATTACAGGCATGCACCACCATGCTGGGCTAATAATTTTTTATGCATAACACAGCACACACACAACTGATCAATTCTACCCCGTTAAAATTAGAGATTTCTATTTACTAAAGATATCACAAACAGGGCTAAAATTAAAATCCAAAACTGGAAGATATTTGTAATACATACAAGACAAAGGATTAGTATCCATAATACACACACACACACACACACACACACACACATACATTCTCCTAAAAATTCTTAAGAAAAGATAAACAACTTGAAGGGCAAATAAGCACAAAATACAAATAGGACTTTTACGTAAGAAAAAACGTATGTGTTTCATAAAGTTATGGAGATGTTCAGGCTGACTGGCAACTGAGGAGATGCACATTGAATACCTTTTCATGACCACTAGATTGACAATAAAAAGTTTGACAATGTCACTATTTCAGAGGATATGAAGAAGGAAATTATCGAACTCCATGGGAGAGAATGTGAGTGAGTATACTAACCTTAGAAAGTAGTTTTGCATTGCTTAGAACAGGAGAGTGGCGCTACCTTATGATTCAGCAAAGCCAGTTCTAGATATGTTGCACTGATAAATTTCTGTCCAGCTGCACACAAAAACAGGGTCAATATGTTTATAACAGCATTATTCAGAATAGCAAAAACGACAACAGCAACAAATCCAAATGTCTACCTATCGTAGACAGATCAATAAAGTATGGCATAGCAACACATTGTACACCAATGAAAATGAATAAGCCACAGCTATAATAGCAACACAGATAAATCTACAAAAATGTTAAGCCAAAAAAGCAAGTCATTGAGGAATACATTCTGTATGGTTCACTACATAAAGGCCAAGACCAGGAAAAAATAAATGGACAAAACAACAGAAAAGAAAGTGATTCACATTAACTTTAGCTTAAAAAATTCCTCTAGTGTGGAGGGGGAGATGATATCAGGGATGGCCATACATGAAGTTTTTAAAGTTCATGCCCTCTTTCATATATGTGATATGTTTCAAATGAAAAAAAAGATTAAACAAAACAAATGCCACCTTATTTCACCTCCCAAATCTGTAGTGTTGAGTAACAAAAGACACAGAATGAAATTTATAATACCATGTGATTTATATAAGTTAAAGGCATATATACACCCAAGTCAACACTACATATTTTACAAGTGAGCATGATTATTAAGGATATATTTCAAGCTCACTAACATGAAGGCCTGTGGCAAGAAGGGAACTAGGAATCAGACAGGGGGAAAAGACAGAATGGGGCAAGAGAAGTACCATGCATGAATTGTTTTTCAGTTATGTAGGGTTATTTATTGCAACTCTGTTCCCAAAAGGATTTCAGGAGGCAGAAAACATGGCAAAAAGACTATTGTACTTCTCCGATCCGTGTTCCGCATCTTTGAGCCATTTAATTTTCTAGATTTCATGGAGGTCAACAGGAACGTTCTATATTGTAAAGGAATTCAAATGACTTTGACAAGGAGCAGTTTATTTTCTGAAAGCTAAGCTGGGTCTTAGGGAATGGCAGGCCCTGGAATTAGAGAGAGAAGCTGAGGACAGAACGTGTGTTGGGCATGACTAGGACATTTCCACGCTTCATTCCAATCCCACAAGCTCTGCCTGTTTGTCCTCAACCTGTCAGGACTGAAGGGAAGTAGAAAGCAGGTGCCCCCTTTCCCAGTCTAATATTACACAATTGATCATGCAGAATGGAGTCCCTTGCCAAGCTAGATGGAACGCAGGCTTTTTGGTTGCCCTGGTTAAGCCACAGCTGATTGCTCACTGCAGATCCTGCACTTGATCCCAAGGGTTTGTTTCTTCAGCTACTCTGAGCCTTCAAGCAAAGAAGAAATGGAGTAGGAGGGTCCAGATTTCAGGACCACCGCCTGGCCCGTGTACCTGCTACACAGACAGTTTGCAAGAAGAGATAACTAAAGGAGTGGGGATTCCCAGAAGAGGAGTGAAATCAATGGCATGGAAAACATGAGCAGATGGATGGGTTTACCTTAATCAAGGAAAGGAGAAACCTCTTTCTTCTTATTTCCAAGATAGGAGTAACAGATGTAAGACATGAAGATATCGTCATATACATATATACATATATATATAAAACTTACATCATATATATGAAGATAACTTCATATATATAACTTATATAAATATGAAGATAACTTTATAGATAGGGGAGGGAGGGAGATCATGCATGAATGCTTCAATTTTCTTGCAAAAGTAGACAGTTAGGTACAAAACTTTGTGCTAAGTGCTAAAAAGGCTAAGTCACAGAGCCTTGACCCCAAAAGTTTGCATTCTACTTCAAGTGCTCAACTTACATGCATATTTAGGGCAAGCTATGCATGTCTAAGGATCACTAAGAAAAGAGGTGCTCAGAGGAAGGACAGAAACAATCAGTATGGCTTGGCATAGTCAGCGATGGTGTTAGACACACCCTTGGTGTTCCATTTGCCCTTGATCCACCTCTAACTTCAACTACAGTTGTGGTAGGCAGTCCAGAATCACTTCTGTCTGCTGGAGTCCCTGTCTTTCAGCTTCTTCTCTCGGGGTCTTCTAGACCCTGGGAGCATCTTCAGCCTGCTGGAGGGCACAGCCTGGGGGAGATGTCACACCTATGTTCTCTAGCTTGTAGAGAATAAAGTCTATACACTTCACTTCCAACGGGTGAGTCACTGTAAATCTTTGCCTGCAGGCTCTCTCTGACAGCAAGACCCCACTCTGTCTGTATGCTGGGAACGAAGGAAGTGCCAGGAAATTAAAGTCCCACTCCCAACCCATGGCATAAACCTCAAGTGATGACTTATGAAAGTGGTGGATAAAGTCCCTCCAGCCAATCTCTCTGCAGGGATAAATCTGAGGCATGTTTCTACACTGGCAGCTCCCCAGCAGGATCCAGCTCCAGCTGCCTATAGTGGTAACTTGCCTGCTCTCACACCCTTGATTGGCTTCCTTCCTTCACACTATCAAGTTCCCACTCTCCTACAGGTGCTTCCTTGCATCACCTCTTAAATGACTTCCACTTGAATCCTTGTCTCAGGCTGTGCTTCTAGGACAACCTACATAAACTAAGACAGTACTGTGGGAGCAACCCTCATCCAGGAACAAGGGAAGGGGAACAAGGAGTGAAGAAGCCCATGGATAAATGCTCCAGTTTCCTATCCAGCTGACGGATAATTGTGGAAGGCGTGCCTTACCTTTCTCAGGAGGTCCTGGCAATGGCGACCTTGGCAATGTACCATACATTGGTTTTTCCTTTCCCATTTCACTCATCACACACTCTCACTTCTGCTTCTTGGGATTGCTCTCAAGTAAATGACCAGCATCGGGTCTCTGACTCAGGCTTTTGTTTTCTAAGTAACTCAAAGTAAGGCAGAAAGCTTTGTGGGAAAGAAGGTGTGAAAGGAGCTGGAATGTTAACTATGGATAAGAGTTAGGCCGGGCGCGGTGGCTCAAGCCTGTAATCCCAGCACTTTGGGAGGCCGAGGCGGGCGGATCACGAGGTCAGGAGATCGAGACCATCCTGGCTAACATGGTGAAACCCCGTCTCTACTAAAAATACAAAAAAACTAGCCGGGCGTGGTGGCGGGCGCCTGTAGTCCCAGCTACTCGGAGGCTGAGGCAGGAGAATGGCCTGAACCTGGGAGGCGGAGCTTGCAGTGAGCCGAGATCGCGCCACTGCACTCCAGCCTGGGTGACACAGCGCGAGACTCCGTCTCAAAAAAAAAAAAAAAAAAAAAAAAGAGTTAAGGGAAAGGTCAGAGAGGATGCCAGACAGGAAAAGAAAATGACCAAAGGCAGGGAGGTAGAACCGGCTAGAGGATTTTCAACAGGCCAGCTCCCCAGAAGGTTTTTGGTGGTAAGCTGTGAGGAGAATACCAGAAAGGTAATTGTCTTCCTTTGTTAGCCTCTTGAGAAGAAACTGCCTCATCTGAATAAGCTGGCACTGATGATACGTACAATGCTGCTGCATGTGCTTATATCTTGTGTCTGAAAGTCCTCCAGATGCCCTGTTTCCTGTCTGTCTTCAAAGTTGTCTGGACCATTTTTATTGTAGCTTCATATTTTTTCTCTGTTCTTTGCCACTCAGCCACCTGGTGTAGACTCACTCTCCCTCCTGTGAGAAGCACAAGGCCAATAGGATGCTGGCTCTTGGCAGTCAGGTAACCATACAAGCTAAGGAACATGGGTATAGATAGCATCACCACCAGGCTGCACTTGCCAGCAGGCTGAAGATGTTTTCAGGGACGAGGCTCTGGCTAGTTGGGAAGGGGTTCCCTGGCATTGGCCCGTAGACTGTGCTCTCCCTGCTCCTGGCTTCCCCCTTCAGAGGAAAGGAGCTAACTGGGAGGTAAGGATGATATCAGGCCTCGGTCTGCTGAGGATCAGAGAGTCAATGGATTAGCTAGGAGGAAATGCAAGCTAGCTTACAGAGCCTCCTGGGATGCTGGACAGGTGGCCACAGGAGGTCAATATGAGTCTGTGCAGGATGCTGGAATTGGTGTGGTCATTGTTAACACAGAGTAAGATCTTTAACAAGCCACAGGTGGCAGGGTGTGGTGACTCATGCCTGTAATCCCAGAACTTTGGGAGGCTGAGGTGGGCGGATCACCTGAGGTCAGTAGTTCGAGACCAGCCTGGCTAACACAGCGAAACCACGTCTCTACTAAAAATACAAAACTTATCCAGTCATGATGGTGGGCACCTGTAATCCCAGCTACTCAGGAGGCTGAGGCAGGAGAATCCCTTGAACCCGGGAGGCAGAGGTTGCAGTGAGACAAGACTGCATCATTGCACTCCAGCCTGGGTGACAGAGCGAGACTCCGTCTCAAAAAACAAAACAAAACAAAACAAAAAAAACCAAGCCATAGGTCTCCAGTTAGAGAGCACCTCTGCACAGTGTTCCTTCTTTCCCCTCACAGGCTGCTGGCACACAGAGGAAGGTAAATGATATTCCTAGTAATGTAATGACTGCACTTGGGCTCCTGCTTCAAAGCTTGTCTCAGAAATTGCAAGTTATACCATCCTGCTTTTCCTCATCACCTGGTCCTGCTCAGACAATCTGCCTGCTCAGTGAAGCATGAGCTCCGGAAGGTTTGCTTTGCTTCAGCTCATCTGGGGAATCACTAGGGGTTTTCCCTGAACATTTGTTCATTGTTAGGGCTTCCTCCCATCAGCCTTCCTAGATGGCTGGATCTTGTCCATGTCCTGTGAGATATTCCAGAATGACTTGCTGGGAAGGAGAAACGGCTGCATCTCACAGAAGGGAATGTCCAGTGATGTGGTGGTGCGGGCCTGTGCTATAGCATCAGTGAGAGGCTGCCAAAAAGACAGGTAAGGGCATCAGATCCCATTTGGGTCAGGAGATGGAGCGAGCTCTGGGGCTGACCCTCTCTGTGCCCTTCCTTATCTCCTCTCTGGGCCTCAACTTTCCATCTACAAAATGCAGATGATCTCAAAGAGCTTTTCTAGGAATGCACAGTCATATTTTATAGGGGGACTCATTCCAGAATTGCTCCAACTCGTGTTGATTTTGCAATCTCTATGCTCACTAAATACATTCTTCATTCAGGTATCAAATGTCTCTGACCTGGAAGAAGACAACAGCTTTTTGATTAGTCTCCTTGTGTTCCATATGCCTCCAATTTTTCTCTTCCCTTCTGTTAGAATGACATTTATAAATTAGAAATATGATTATGGTTTCCCAATAATTACAAAGAAATTAAATGGGGTGACACATGTGAGGTCTTTTAATATCTGAGCTCACTGCCATCTTCCAGCCTCTGTTCCCAGCTCTTTCCCCCAGGGCTATATGTTTCAGCTAGTCTCGAAACCTCACTTTTCCCTGCAGGTATCATTCTGCCTCTCTTATTTCCATTTGGAATGGCAGAATTGATATAAAAGAGTTTTTAGAGCCAGGAAAACCTGGCATGAGACTTAGCTCTGCCATTTACTACCTTTGTGAATCTGGACATGCTGTTTCTTCTCTGAGCTCCAGCTTGATTGTTTCTAGAATATGATTGAAGTGAGAGTTAATGATAAAGGCCTATGTTGTAGTTCATGAAAGGCAGTCAATAAGTTTCTAGAATTATTATTATAATTATTATCTTTTTTTGATAATTCCCTATTTCTCCTTTAAGACCCAGCTCCAATGTTAGCTCTTTGGTGAGGCTTCTCCAAGTACCAGACAAAGGACCTTGCTTTTTCTTAGAGCTCTGTTCAAAGTTGTTAGAATACTCACCATCTTGTATTTTTATTGTCTATTTATGTGCTTGTCTTGTCTGCCTGACTTCGAATTCCTTGAGGAGAAGAATTGTATTTCATTTGTCTCTTCATCTCTTGTGCCCAGCACAAGGCCTGTCAGGTGCTCGGTGAATGCTAAATGAACAAATGACTGTTTTCATTCTTGGTTAGAAAGAACTTTCATTAAAACCCAGAGGAAGGAAATGTGGAGGTTTGTTTAGTCTGCGTTGCCTGATTAACTAGGCACACCCATGCTCTCTTGATTCCCCTACTGGTCTGTTCTTTGGCAAATATCAGAAGGTCGTGTGGCATCCTGTCTCCCTTATCTAGGTGGGTGTGATACAGCCAGGGAAGCCTCCACACCCTGTATGCAAATAGACAGGCCAGCTCCAGCCATAGGGAGGGCTTGGAAAACAAATTCAGTACTTGTCTCTGGGAGGTCTGCGGGGGTAAATTTAACAATCAAGGCTCACCAAAAATGCCTGGAAAAACTTGCCCGCACATACTATTGTGCTGCCAGGTATAAAGGGATATACAGAAAGTCCAAAGATTCTGGAAATAAAGGTTTCCTTAGAGCTACAACTGATGGGTTCGTATGTAAAGAGAAAAAGGAAAATGGGTCTGAGATAGGAAAATGGGCAAAGATTTTAGAGCTGTAGAGATTAGCGCTTGAACAGCAACCAGTTGGGTAAAAGGTCACCTTTCTGAGATTAATTATGTATTTCTTCACTGGCAAAATAGGGATAGAAATTTCTATCTTGCAGGTTGATAGAATGGTAAAATTAACAAGACAAGAGCAGTCTGTCATTTCTGAAACACTCTCAATGCTTTATGTTTTCTTAGTACTTGAAAAATGACAATGTACATCCACAATAACTCCGGGGGAGCAGGTAGAGTAAGTATCGTTCATGTTGGGTACTTTCCTTTCCCCTCTGGATCTACTCTTACTCTTCTCTACCCTGCTCCATGCCCCAGGGGACTGATCTCTAGGACACAGTGGGCTCCAAAGTCTTTGGCTCCTTATTTGTTTGGTTAATGTTAATGGGGAACACAAGCAGATAATTAGAGAAAAAAAAGAAAGTGAGGTCCGGGGATTCATTTCTTTGAAATTCATAATGTCAGACTCTGGGTTGGCTGCACACCTCTTCCAAAGGCTTCTTCTAGGAGGCCTTATTCTTCAGGTTCCAGCTACAGCTCCTTCCAGGTACAACTCTCAAACCTTGGGGCCTAGGAGTGGGAATGGCTCCCTGCTGTTGCTAGCTGCCCCCTACTCCACATAGTTCACCATGTTGTGTTGGTTTTCCCCAACCCTGTCCACACCTTTGCAGTAGTTCATTCATTAACCTGTCTTCACTCATCCCATTTGTGTGCACCATCAGTTTCTTCCTGGGACACTGACCATTGCAACCTCCAGCTAATGGTCTGAGAAATCAAAGCATGAATAAGTTAAATACCTAGGACAATGTCCCATGATTAGGAATTGACAGAATTTGTCTTGAAATCCAGGTCTTCTGACATCTGCTTCCATGTTAGTTTTAAGACTCAGTGATAACGACACAGTCGAGGCCTCTGTTTTGGTCTAAGATTTAAATGATACAGTTCAAATCCTGGCTCCAGCCAGACCTAGCTAGTTGACCATAGACATGTACCTTTACTTCCATTATCCTCTATTTTCAATTTTTTTCTGAAAAACAGGAAAAATACCACTTATTCTGTTCATCTCAGGGAACTGTGGTTAAAACAAGGTCGTATTTGTCTCAAATACACAGATGACTTCCTGAAACTTAGAAAATGGTTATTGGTTTAAGTAGTCCAGATAATTTTTAAATTTAATATCAATTTTAATAATAATAAAAGGTATTAACTGCCTAAAATATCAAGGACTGTACTATGTCAATAATATGATAATAATAACAACCCTATGATGATAATGGTAGCAAGTATAGTAATAATAATACTAGAAAATAATGTTTGTTGAGTTTTGTATTAGTCTTCTTAGGCTTCTATAACAAAATATTATAGACTGGATGGCTTAAATGACAGAAGTTAATTTTTTCAGAGTTATGGAGACTGGAAGTCCGAGGTCAAGGTGCCAGCAGGGTTGGTTTCTGATGAGGGCTCTCGCCTTGGATTGCAGATGGATGCCTTCTCACTGTGTTCTCGCATGACCTCTTATTAGCATGCCCTCTCAGGGTATGAAAGGTACAGGAGTGAGAGAGAAAGAGAGCACACAGAAAGAGCTTCTGCTTATAAGGACACTGATCCTATCAGGTCAAGGTCTCATCCCTATTATCTCATTTAACTTTCATTAGTTCCTTTACGACTCTACTTCCAAATACAGATACACTGGCTTCAACATAGGAGTTTATGCGGTGGGGCAGCAGCTAACATTCAGTCCATAACAAGTATTATCTGTGTATCCGAGTCTGTGCTAAGTACTTCATTTTCATTTGTTATTATTATTATTATTATTATTATTATTATTATTTGAGACAGGGTCTTGCTGTCACCCAGGCTGGAGAGTAGTGGCTCATCATGGATCACTGCAGCCTTAAATTCCTGGGTTCAAGCAAGCCTCCCACCTTATCCTCTTGAGTAGCTAGGACCACAGGTGTGTGCCACCAAGCCTGGCTAATGGAAAAAAAATTGTTTTTGTAGAGCCAGAGTTGCCCATGTTGGTCTCGAACTCCTGGGTTCAAGTGATCCTCCTGCCTCAGCCTTTCAAAGTACTGGGATTATAGGCATGAGCCACTGTGCCTGACCTTGTGCTAAACACTTTAAATGTGTCATTTCACTTAGTCTTCATAACAAGTATATGAGGGAAGAATACTACAAAAGCAGTCATAGATCATGTGTAAATGACCAGAAGTTTTATTGTTCCAATAAAACTTTATTTACAAAAACAGCTGGCAAATCAGATTTGCGCTACAGGCTGTAGTTTGCCAACTCGTGTACTGTATGACAAAGACAATGTTAGGTCCTGGAGACAAAATTATGATCTCAAGAAGCTCACACACAGGTGGAAAACAAATGAACAAAATGATGAAATTATACCAGTGCTCTCATGGAGGTCTCTACCGAGTTCACTGGGGATAAAGGAGAAGGAACAGGCAATATTTCAGGTGTGAGAAGGGTAAGAGTTTCATGTAGAGGCAGTTTGGGGAGTTGGCATACTCTGGAGTTTGGATTTTTCCTTTGAGCTATAGAGAACCATATTAATGGGTGGACATAAAGCACAAAGGCTTTAGACTAATTGCTGATTTGCCCATTTAGTAGTTTTGTGGCATTAGAAAAATAACATGATTTTTCTAAGACTTGTTTTTTCTCCTGAAAATGTGAATATTAATATTTCCCCCATAGGGTTGTTGTGTGGCTCAAATGAAACAATGAATGCAAAGAATTTAGCTGGACACCTGACATATAGTATGTCATATAGTTCTTAATAAATAATAAATATACATATTTTTGTTTTAAAAAGATTACTCTGACATGGTAAATGTATTAAAAGAACTAATGTTAAAGGCAGGAAAATAAAATAGGAAATGATGACAGAGATCCATAGGAGAAAGAGTGAAAGCATGAATTTAAGGAGAGGCAGAAAAGATGGGGAGAGAGATGTGGACAGGGCTTGAGAGCTAGTTCAATGTCAGAGTGAGAGATAGGTCTAAATTAGCTCTAGTGTGTTAGGTATCTAGTGATGCCATTCACCAAGTTAAGGAATACAGGAGGAAAGCCAGATTTGGGGTAAAGATATTAAATTCCTTTTTTGGACACATTGATTGGGTGGAAATGTCCAGTAGTTAGTTGATTGCATACTTAACATCGGAGTTTCATAATTGAGAATTATCATCAGTGAAAGAATTGTCATCATAAAACCCCTGGAAGAGGTGAAATCACCAAGGAAGTATTAATAGCTCAAAAAAAAAAAAATCAGACAAATTAGCCTTGAAAAACTCAGCATTTCAGGGAGCAGAGGTAAAGAAACTAGTATGTGTTTTTTAAAAAGTTCAAGAAGGAAATGTCAGAATAAGTCAAGGAGCTCAGAAAGCACCAACACCTCAAAAGTCAATGAAAGAGTGTTAAGAAGAAGACAAATCCTAAATATTGGTGAGATGTGACAAAGTGGTCAGCTGAGTTAGCAAATAATCCATAAATTTAACTGAGATAGATTTGGTAGAACAGTAGAAGGTATGAGATTTTCATGGATTAGAGACTGAGTGGGAATTGGGGGAGTAAAGGCAGTGATTACAGATTATTCCTTGGGGAGAATTTGATTGTGAGGAGAAAGGGAAATGAGCATAGGTGCTAGCAAAGACATAAGGGTGGACTTCCTCTCTTTCCTTCAACCTTTTAGAAATTAAATGTCCAGGAAGGAGGACTCTCTAGAGGAATCAGGTGAAAACTGACTGGGAGAAGAGATGGAAAAATTTGCCTTGAATAGAAGGGTGTCTATTAGTTTGGCACAGAATCCAAGGAGATATTGCCTGATGCTGAAAGTTGGACTTCTATTGATCCTGTCACCCAAATAGTCAACACAGTACTCGATAGTTTTTCAGCTCTTGCCCCCCTTTTGTAGTTCCTAGTATCTATTTGTTCCCATCTTTGTGTCTGTGTGTTTAAATACCCAGTGTTTAGCTTCCATTTATAAGTGAGAACATATGGTGTTTGGTTTTCTGTTTCTGTGTTAATTCACTTAGGATAATGGCCTCCAGCTGCATTCATGTTGCCGCAAAAGCGAGGATTTCATTTTCTTTTATGGCTGCATAGTACTCCATTGCGTATTTGTACCACGTTTTCTTTATCCAGTCCACCATTGATGGCCACCGAGGTTGATTCCATGTCTTTGCTATGGTGAATAGTGCTATGATGAACAAACATACAAGTGCAGATGTCTTTTTGATTGAATGATTTATTTTTCTTTGAGAATATACCAAATAATGGGATTGCTGGGCTGAATGGTAGTTCTATTTTTAGTTCTTTGAGAAATCTCCAAACTGTTTTCCAAAGGGGCTGAACAAATTTGCATTCCCACTAATGGTGTATAAACATTCCTTTTGTGCCACAACCTTGCCAACATCTGTTTTTTGTTTTTTTTTTTGACTTTTTAATAACAGCCATTTTGACTGGTGTGAGATGGTATCTCATTGTGGTTATGATTTGCATGATGATCTCTGATGATCAGTGATGTTGAGCAGTTTGGTTTTACATAATTTTTGACCACTTGTAGGTTTTCTTTTGAGAAGTGTCTACTCATGTTCTTTGCTCACTTTTTAATGGGGACGTTTTTCTCTTGTTAATTTGTTTAACTTCTTTATAGATTCTGGATATTAGTCTTTGTCAGATGCATAGCATGTGAATATTTTCTTCCATTCTGTAGGTTGTTTATTCTGTTGATAGTTTCTTTTGCTGTGCAGAGGCTCTTAAATTAGACCCCATTTGTCGATTTTTGTTTTTGTTGCATTTGCTTTGAGAAGTTAGTCATAAATTCTTTGTGTAGGCCAATGTCCACAAGAGTATTTCCTAGGTTTTCTTCTAAGATTTTTATAGTTTGAAGTCACACATTTAAGTCTTTAATTCATCTTGAGTTAATTTTTGTATATGGAAAGAGGTAAGTGTCCAATTTCATTCTTCTGCATATGGTTAGTCAATTTTTCCAGAACCATTCATTGAATAAGGAGTCCTTTCTCTGTTGTTTATTTTTGCTGACTTTGTTAAAGATCAGTTGATTGTAGGTGTGTGGCTTTATTTCTGGGCTCTCTATTCTACTCCATTGGTCTATGTGTCTATTTTTATACCAGCACCATACTGTCTGTGTTACTGTAGCCTTCAAGTGTAGTTTGAAGTTGGCTAATGGGATGGCTCCAGCTTTGTTTTTTCACCTAGGATTGTTTGGGCTATTTGAGCTGTTTTTTGGTTCTATATAAATTTTAGAATAGTTTTTTCTAATTGTGTGAAAAATGATGTTGATAATTTGATAGGAATAGCATTGAGTCTGTAGTTTGCTTTGGGCAGTATGGACATTTTAACTATATTGATTCTGGAAGGAGAGTTTTCAATTGCTTACCTGATAGCCTCAATTTTCTCTCTGAAGAGTCTACCAGGTTATCTAAGAGAAGGGGGAGCAGTAATTAGGAAGGTGGTTTGACCAGAGTACGATTTGAAATATTTGCTCTGGTGGTAAGGCCCAACTCAACGTAAAGACCATAACTTTGGAGTGGCACACATTTATTTATTTAATTTTGTCATTCCTTCTAACCATGCTCAGCAACTAGGGGGAGAAGAGAAGATGGTAGATGATCACATTGACACAGAACTGAGAATTTGAGTGACAATATGGTAGGAGAACAAAAGATTGGGAGAATAAGGGCATTAGCAACAAAATACCTAAAGTGATGGACTATGTAGTTCCAAAGGATAGAGAAGAAAGTATAGGCAGGAGGAAACTGATAGTGAAAAAATAAATTAAGGGTCAAAGAACTAGAGGGTCCTGATGAGATTAAAATATCATGTGTGGGCCAGGAGCAGTGGCTCACGCCTGTAATCCCAGCACTTCAGGAGGCTGAGGCGGGCAGAGGTCAGGAGTTTGAGAACAGCCTGGCCAACATGGTGAAACTCCGTCTGTACTAAAAATACAAAGGTTAGCTGGGTGTGGTGGCAGGTGCCTGTAATCCCAGCTACTCAGGGGACTGAGGGAGGAGAATCACTTGAACTCAGGAGGCAGAGGTTGCAGTGAGCCGAGATAGCACCATTGCACTCCAGCTTGGGTAACAAGAGGAAAACTCTGTGTATGTGTGGTAGGCATAAGGAAGGGAAAATTGGACTGATAGAAAGTTAGAGGCAAAGATTTGTATATTAGAGTTTAGGATGTCAGGGGTAGAATGTTTCCTTTTGATGATCAACTCTGAGATGTAGCCATAACACATGTTATTAAATTGGGGCTATAGAAGATGGTCAAGGATATTTTCAGTGATAGTAATAACATACAGTTTTCATCTGTGTGATATTTTACAGATTGCAAAACACTTTCATATCCATGATCTCAGTTGACCTCATCCTATGATATGGATAGAGCAGGACTTATCTTAATTATTATCTTAATGTTACACTTCAAACAATTGAAGCTTGACGATATTAAGTGTCTTATCAGGCTGGTTACATAATGGAAATTTCAACTGGGATGAAATACTAGCATCTGGATTAAAGGTGAAAAGACTCCATTTATTTCCACCAATTCAGACAATGCAGTGTTATACATACAACTGAATGAATATTCTGGATGGCATTGATTTGGCAAAACAAAAACAAACCAGTACAGCAATAACTGCTCCTTTAGAAAAGTTGGTGGATTCAAAATCATGAGGTTCCCTCACCCCCCATCCTTAGCCAAACAAAACATTCTTTACCTGCTCAGTCACACCTGGTAATTTCACAACGATTAGGTGATCGTGTTCCCTGGCTCTCATCAGCAGCAGGGTTCCTGGAAGTCCTGCTTCTCATTACTACTGTGGACTAGAGCCTCCCCAGAGCTCCCTGGGGCCCTTGGCCTGGGTGAAGATGGATGAAGATCAGATCCAGCAGCTGTGGGTAGAGGAGGGTCCAGGAAGCAGGCACAAAGCGAGGTAATTCATCCACATGGCAAAACAGAGCACGATCTGGGGAAGCTGGAGGCCTCCCAAACCGGGTAAGAGAGAGCGATGCCCTTCCATTTTCAGCTCAGATTTCTCTTTTGCCTCCATGTGGGCCTATTCTAGTCCCAACCTAGGTGTCAGATTCCCTCTCAGTCACTAGTTGTTCACTGGTTCCTCAACCAGAACCCACATGTTGGCCTATGAAAGTTACTAACTCCTTGCCTTCTACCCCTTTTCTGTTTCTGCTCACCAGGAAACAGTGGTTCAGCCAATCACTGTGGTGTTTGGAAGGACCAAACTGGATTTGACTATTTTGGCCACTCTTTTGCTCTGTGAGCTTGTATATGCGACTCTTGATCTCTATAGCTAATTTTCTCATCAGCGAAATTGTTGGTTGAACTACCCATAAAAATAAAAAACTGGTAAATAGGACTCTTTATAAGCACCAATTCAGAAATGGTGTTAGTGGCTTCTTGGGTCTCTGTGTTGAGAAGGATCCTGAGGTATGTCGAGGTTCAGGAGAGCTAGCACAATGGGACCCCATTGCCTGTAGAACAGTTGCTCTCAAACTGTAGTGTGCAACTCATTATCTGGAGAGCTCATTAAAACACAGATTGCTGGGTCCCACACCCAGAGTTTCTGATTCAGTAGGTCTGGGTTGTGGTCTGAGAATTCGTATTTCTAACAAGTCCTCCGGTAAGGCTGATGCTGCTGGTCCAGGGACCATACTTTAGAAACACCACCGTGGTATTTAATTTCTTATGACTCAATTTGGTTTTCTTGAAACAATGTCAGCCTTATCACCAGCTAGCTGACACAAATAGACATAGGGATGCAAACTTCTTTAAGGGAGGTTAGAGATTTATTAAATAAAACAAGTTGCACATCTGGCCTTAAAAAATAGAGTAGTATACCTCTAAGCATAAAATTCTATCATTTTATAGTTCATATTTAACTAGTATGGTGAGACAGAAAAACTATGGGCTTTGGAGTCAGATTTAGCTGAGTTTAATCCTGGCTCTACAGTTTAACTATTTGACCTTGGACCAGCTATCAAACTCCTCACCTTTAATTTACACAGTAAATTCATAACCTTTTTGTTTTATTTCGTTGTTCTATGCTCAGTGTCTAATTTATAGCAGGCAATCAAAAATATTCTTTGAATGAATATGCAATAATCTGTAATACACAAATCTACAGACCTGCAGAACTTATTTTCTCTTGTTGTCCTCTCAGGGTGTAGGGATTAATGAATAAATTCTAAAGGAGTTTTCAAGAACAGAAAACCAAACACCAGATGTTCTCACTCATAAGTGGGAGTTGAACAATGAGAACACATGGACACAGGGAGGGGAACATCACACCCCAGGGCCTGTTGTGGGGTGGGATGCTAGGGGAGGGATAGCATTAGGAGAAATACCTAATGTAGATGACAGATTGATGGGTGCAGCAAACCACCATGGCACGTGTATACCTAGGTACCAAACCTGCACATTCTGCACATGTATCCCAGAACTTAAAGTATACATGAAAAAGAAAATGTCATCTGTAAATATGCAGGAAGTCTGAACTCTATATTATGACTCAACTGTGGTAACAAAATGTAGCTTCTTCCTTCCTAAATCATTCTATGAGGCCAGCATCATCCTGATACTAAAACCCGGCAGAGACACAACAAAAACAGAAAACTTTAGGCCAATATCCTTGATGAACTTCGATGCAAAAATCTTCAGCAAAATACTTGCAAACTGAATCCAGCAGCATATTAAAAAGGTTATTCACCATGATCAAGTAGGCTTTATCCCTGGGATGCAAGGTTGGTTCAACATATGCAAACCAATAAATGTGATTCATCACATGAACAGAACTAAAGACAAAAATCACATGATTATTACAATAGACGTAGAAAAGGCTTTTGATAAAATTCAACACCCCTTCATGTTAAAAACTCAATAAATCACTACTGAAGGAACATATCTCAAAATAATAAGAGCCATCTATGACAAACTCATAGCCAACATATACTGAATGAGGAAAAGCTGGAAGCACTCCCCTTGAAAACTGGCACAAGCCAAGGGTGCCCTCTCTCACAACTTCTATTCAACATAGTATTGGAAGTCCTGGCCAGAACAATTGGGCGAAAGAAAGAAAGGGCATCGAAATAGGAAAAGAGGAAGCCAAACTGTCCCTATTTGCAGATGACATGATCCCATATCTAGAAAACCCCATAGTCTATGCCCAAAATCTCCTTCAGCTGATAAAAAACTTCAGCAAAGTCAGGATGCAAAATCAACACACAAAAATCACTAATACTCCCATACACCAATAACAGTCAAACCAAGAGCCAAATCAAGAATGGAATTCCATTTCCAATTGCCACAAAAAAATAAAATACCTAGGAATACAGCTAACAGGGAGGTGAAAAATCTTTATAAGGAGAGCTACAAAACACTGCTCGAAGACATCAGAGATTACACAAACAAATAGAATAACATCCCAGAATCAATATTGTTAAAAATGGCCATACCCAAAGTAATTTACAGATTCAATACTAGTTCTATCAAACTACCAATGATATTCTTCGCAGAACTAGAAAAATCTCTTTTAAAAATTACATGGAACTAAAAAAAAAAAAAAAAAAGAAAAGAAAGAAAGAAAAAAAAAATCACTTAAAAAAATTACATGGAACAAAAAAAAAAAAAAAAAAGAAAAGAAAGAAAGAAAAAAAAAGAGAGAAAATTGCCAACAGCCGAGGCAATCATAAGCAAAAAGAAAGCTGGAGGCATCATGCTACCCAACTTCAAAATATACTACAGGGCAACAGTAATCAAAACAGCATGGTACTGGTACGAAAACACATAAACCAATGGAACAGAATACAGAGCCCAGGAAAAAGGCTGCACACCTACAACTATCTGATCTTCAACAAAGTCAAAAAACACAAGCAATGGGAAAATATACTCCCTTTTCAAAAAATGGTGCTGCGATAACTGGCTAGCCATATGCAGATGACTGAAACTGGACCCCATCCTTACACCATATACAAAAATTAACCCAAGATGGATTAAAGACTTAAGTGTAAAATCCAAAACTATAAAAATCCTGAAAGACAACCCAGGCATTATCATTCTGGACAAAGATTTCATGACAAAGACACTGAAAGCAATCACAACAAAAGCAAAAATGATAAATGGGATCTAATTAAACTAAAGAGCTTCCACACAGCAAAAGAACTTATCAATTGAATAAAAAGACAACCTACAGAAGGGGAGAAAATTTTTGCAAACTATGGGTCTGACAAAGGTCTAGTGTCTGGCATATATAAGGAACTTAAACAAATTAACAAGAGAAAAATGGACGACCGTATTAAGCAGTGGGCAAAGGACATGAACAGACACTTTTCAAAAGGAGACACACATGTGGCCAACAAGCATATAAAAAAAGCTTAACATCACTCATCATTAGAGAAATGCAAATCAAAACCTCAATGAGATACCATCTCACACCAGTCAGAATGGCTATTACTAAAAAGCCAAAAATAACAGGTGCTGGCAAGATTATGGAGAAAAAGGAGCATGTATATATTGTTGGTGGGAGTGTAAATTAGTTCAACAATGGTAAAAAGCAGTGTGATGATTCCTTGAAGACCTAAAAACAAACAGCAATCCCATTACTGGGTATATACCCAAAGGAATATAAATCATTCTATCATAAACACACAGGCGTAAGTATGTTCATTGCAGCACTATTCACAATAGAAATGACATGAAATCAACCTAAATGCTCATCACTGGTAGAATAGATAAAGAAAATGTGGTACACGTACACCATGGCATATTATGCAGCCATAAAAAAGAATGAGGTCATGTCCTTTGTAGGGACATGAATGGAGTTGGAGGCCATTATCCTTAACAAACTAATGCAAGAACAGAAAACCAAATACCACATGTTCTCACCTATAAATGGGAGCTAAATGATGAGAACACATAGACACACAAAGGGGAACAACACACACTGGGGTCCTACCTGAGGGTAAATAGTGGGAGGAAGAAGGGGATCAGAGAAAATAACTAATGGGTGCTAGGCTTAATACCTTGGTGATGAGATAATCAGTACAACAAACCCCCATGACACGAGTTTACTTATATAACAAACCTGCACAAACCTGCACCTGAACTTAAAATAAACATTAAATAAGTAAAAAGGGAAAAAAGAAGAAAGTGTAGCTTCTTTATTTTTCATAATGACTCTAATCTTGCTCATAAAACTCACTCTTCTGCTTCACAGTCAGGAGTGGGAGGAGGAACATGTAAATGGTGAAAGTTATCCTTGCTTTAGTTCTTTTAAGGCATTTGGTCTTCTTTTTTTTTTTCAAAAATGTTTAGTTTTCCATAACTTACTCTCTCCTTCTCCTCTTTTGTGGCTCCATGTAAAGATGTGACAGACCATGTGATCCCAGGATAACCCAGGAAAGGACGACTCACTGGTCTGTGTGGTTTTGTGGTTGGTCTTGTATAGCCTCTGGGATGTTGATCACTGAGGTCCAATTTGTTCATTCTGGCTCTTTGGAGCGTCACTCAGACACCACTGCAGGAATGCACTATCTTTGCCATTTGGTTGCTATGTCCAAGCTCACTGTGGCCTCTTTGTCCTTCCTTCTCTTGGATTCCTGCAGCTCTCTTAGCCCTATCAGGACTATGGTGTCACCTCATCTATGTAAGGAGAATTTCTGGACTCATGCCTGTGATGTAGGCAGGGTACTTGTTCATATCTAAAGTACAACTATACTCAAAAAATTCAATGTAGCTTATTTGGAAGAACTCAGGAGTAAGTTCCAGAAGACCTGTTACATTGCCAAGTTGATCATTCTATAGAAGCCCTATTCATGTCCTTTCATTACCTCTTACATGCTGTGGGACGTTGAAATCATTGCTTAGTTTCTTGCACATTCATTTCTTCATTTCTACCAAGAGGATTATATAGCAATGTTAAAGAACTGATGTGTTTATAAAATGTTATTTGTAACAATTCTCGATGAAAAGCAGAGCTCTCTCTCATTCCTTGGCAGATGTTTTCTGAGAAGTTACTATGTGTACTAAGTTCTGGGGTAATAACATACCCTCCTATATCCTCATGATATTCACAATCTTGTGGGGTGCCTAACTCACCGAGTGATCATGACAGAGAAGCACAGGGATTGTGGGACGTCACACTGAAACACAAGAGCCTGTGTCACCTCAGATGTGTTGCTTCAGTTCTCAGAGCCTCTGTGTCCTCATATGTCATGGAAGTAATACAAACATCTTAATAACTGTGTGTGTATGTGTGTGTGTGTGTGCATGAAGATTAAATAAAAAGGGAATAAAGGCATTTTGTTACCAATAAAGAAGGAATCATAAGAGTTAAAATCAGAATATTAATTATAATAAGTATATTCTTCCTTTCATGGAACCACAGCCATCTTAGAGTTGGAAAAAAGAAATAATCATCTTTAATCAAAACTCAAAGAAAATAAAGGGAAATGTACTCAAATTTAAAAAGACAAATACTTAAAACATATTTTTTGTTCTAATTTTGAAAGACAAAGCTCTGTAAGTGTAAGGATTAGAAGTGGGGATCTGGAGTTGTGTGGAGGGCTCTGGAGCCTCTTAAAATAGGGAACTTAATATGAAGAGTAGGGAATATAGAATGATCAGCTTGGCAATATAACAGATGCCTCATTTCATGCAGAGCCTTAAAAAAAGCCTCCCCATATGCTGCAAATGCCATATTTTTAATTTGCCAAGGAACTCTATCCTGTTTTATGTGAGCCATATAATTAATATGTAATAGCATATTTGGTTGAGTAGACATAGTATTTAATCTTTGAATACACATGGGGTATTGTCACTGTGGAACCAGGAGCAAAAATGAAGAAACGACTGAACACATCTGAACCTTTAGGCTGAACGGTTTTTTAAGGTGGAAAAAGTGGCTACTTAGGAAAGAAGATCCATTACTCTATGTTTACATATTATGGCTGTAGGATCATAGACATTTCCAGCTGAGAAGGACCTTAGAGATTAGCAAGTCCAGTCCCTTTTTACACAGATAGGCAAGCATCCAGTTGCAGATAAGGGATTGTGGTTCAATGACAACAACATCAACAACACAAACAGCAACAGCAACTACCAAGATTCCCTGAGTATTCCTTCTGTGCTAGTATTGGTAGTGCTTAGCATGGATCCTAGAAGCTCCCATCGTGCATGAGGTTCCTGGACTCACACTTCCCCAGCTTTAGGAATTGAGTACAACTGAATCCCAGCCCTCTTATGGCAACTAAGCCAGGCCAAGGTGTTCGGTCACTGAAGCTGCTGGAATTTTCACTATCTTGGTTCATGTGAGTCATGCCCTCCTGCATGAGGCCCAGCACCCACTCTGTCAAATAGAACTCCCCACAAGGGCACTCATCCCTGTTTTTCATTTTATTTTATTTTATTTATTTTATTTTATTTTATTTTATTTATTTGAGACAGAATCTTGCTGCACTACCCAGGCTAGAGTGCAGTGGCGTGATCTTGGCCCACTGCAACCTCCGTCACTGGGGCTCAAGTGATGATCCTGTCTCCGCCTCCTAAGTAGGTAGGATTACAGGTGCCCGCCATCACATCCAGCTAATTTTTGTATTTTTAGTAGAGATGGGGTTTTGCCATGTTGTCCAGGCTGTTCTTGAACTCCTGGCCTCAAGTGATCCTCCCACCTTGGCCTCCTAAATTCCCATCCCTATTTTTAACTTTTAACACCCAAAATATAACTTACTTTGGTGGTTGTCTCCTGCCTTTAACTGTGTCACTGTCACCATAAGGCTAGGCAAAGCTCTCATCTTCAACCCATCTCTCTACTTCTCTGAAACCTTTTAAATTCATCCTTTCTATCCTGCAGACCTGCCACTCCAGAATCAGCGAAGTCCTCTCTACTCCCAGTCTATCTTCAGAATGTTTTACTCACCCCTTCCCTTAACTGAGACCTGGCTTTTTCCTGCTGGATGTTACTTCCCAGGCAGCCATCACAAGCAGGATCTTTTTATTCTCTCCCATTTTCTTCCATGAACCCCAGGACTAGAGTGGGTTTGTTGAGTCCCTTAGGTCCCATTTCTGCTTCCAGATTTCTATGTCTTCATCATCTCGTAAAAATTCTGTTCCCATTAAGCCTGTGCCTGTTGGTATACCATCCTCCCCTCGTCACTAGTATCTTCGACTCTTGCAGTTTCTCCTACACACTTGTTGAACATGACAGACTAAATGAGTCCTTCTAGCCATCCCAATGCCTTCCCTCATCCCAGGTGATCTTCCCATCTCCATGGGGATGGAGTCAATACCCTGCCCTCTCACTTGCTATGCTCCTTTCTCCTTTACTTCGTTTCAGATATCCCCCCTGTCACTCCAGTTCTTTACTTTGCCACCATTCAAAATATCCTCAAATTTGAAATAGTTCAAGCATCGTGCTTTCTATCCATCACTTTGTGCCTTTCCAGTTTGTTTGTTAATTTGCTATTAGTCCAAATATTTTTTAATCTCTTTGGAACCTGCTGTGAATTGATTCTTCATTTCTACAATCTGTCAGCCCTCTTAATTTTTTTAACTTCACCCCTTATGATTTCGACTCCGTAAGTCCATTATCTCTGTAACTCTCCTGTCAACACCCATCTCCCTTTCTTTTGTATCACAGCCACTTGGCAAAATTTGAATCCTAGATTAATTCCTCTATCTGCTTTCTCTTCATCTGCATCAGAGCAGCTGACTACTGCTGGAGAAAGTCAATTGATGGGGAAAACCTGTATATCTCTCAGAACATTGTAGGGAAATCATAGAAAACTCAAACTCAACTCAAAGTGACTTTTGATTTGGGTTAAACAAAAAAAGGAATCACTGATGAATGTAACCAAAAAGTCCAGAAGCAGGGCTGGCATTAAGAAATCTTTAATCTAAGATTCCTTTAATCTAAAGGCCAAAATGATGTCACTAATGTAACAGTGTTATCTTCATTTGTTTCAGCTTTTGATTTTTTTTTTTTTTTTTTCATTCTCTCTTGCCTCTGCTTTCCTGGGTGACACCACCATCCTCAGCTTTACACAGTGCCTCTGACATCTCTGAGTACCCCACTGTAATGACTGCTGACTGCAGTTCCCAGTGCCATATTGTCACACCGTATTGTGCAGAGAATGGGACACCTTTCAGGGAAGCTTCATTGTCTCCAAAGCACATGTGAATGTTTCCTTGCATCTCATTGGCTCTGATTGGCTTACACCTTCATTCCTGACCAATCGCTGTGGTCTGGGGTTAGGCTATGCTGGTTGGCCTAAAGTAATCAGGGCCTAAACCAGGAGCTGAATATGTAAAAGGGAAAGATGTCTCAAAGAGAAGTTGGAGGATCTGTTCTATCTTCTGTTGAAGGCCAATTCTTTCACTTCTGTTTTAAATTCCACCCCCTTCCTGCTGCTTCTTCACCTGCCTGCCACACCCCTAGTATCCATTCCAAAACAGAGCCCAACCACTGTGAAATTTACTTCCAGAATTTCCCTGAATCCATGCATCTGCTCATCATCTCTGCTGCTATTACTCTTGTTCCAGTTCTTCTGTATCCACTCCGGCCTTCTTCAGTTTCATCCCCACAATGTAGCCAGTGTTACCATCAAACATGTAGATATGTACATATTAATTCCATATTTGAAAGCTCACCAGTGAATTTTCATTGTTTCTATGACAAAGACAGAAGTCTTTGCCGAGCTTATAAGGACCCTACCTGATCTAGAATCTCCCTATGTCCGTAGCCTGATTTTACACTACTTGTGTTTGTCCCCAGTAATACTCTCCTCTTCCTTTGCTGAATTAGCTGCCTGTCAATATGCAAACTTTAGTCAAAGCTTATTCCTCAGGTAACTTTCCAGACATTCCTAGTCTCGAGAAGGTTTATCAGCTACAGATGCTCTCAAAACAGTGGGTCTTTCTTTCAGAGTGTTCAAACAGCTTGTAATTATTTGGTTGTTGGCATGATTGCTGATCAAGTCTCTTCCTCACTAATCTCTAAACTACATGACAGTAAATTTAGATCCTTCTGAAACTGGTTTCTTTTCTCATTATTTAATTCCCAGCAATTAGCAGGCAGCTTACATATATTAAATTTATTCATGTGACTGAATACAAGGGATAAATCCATACGAAGTGGTTAACATAGTCCCTGGCAAATGGTAAGCATTCTAACGTGGTAGATATTATGACCATATTCTTCCTATTGTTGTTGTTATAATTCCCTAATATTACAGATGTATTTTTCATGTTACATGCTTCACCTTCACTCCGTGGAAAAAAAAAATTACTAAAATTTTCTACAAACATTGAGCACAAAAGCAACTGGTGATGTACAACTCTGCATTTGCTAATCACAGATCAATGGTTGCATGTTAGGTAGCTTGAGATAACAAAATTTCTGAAGAAGGGATGTGTTTCCCTCCTCCATACAAACAAGGAGAAAACCAACTAAATGGCTTAATGTTGCTCCATATAGCGTATACATCTTAATTCATTGTCAGAAACATTTTATAATTTTCTCATGTCTTTATTTTAAAATAGGAAAAAACTGGCTGGACATCGTGGCTCATGCCCGTAATTCCACCACTTTGAAAGGCTGAGGCAAGCTGATTGCTTGAGACCAGGAGTTCGAGACCAGCTTGGCCAACATGGCAAAATCGGGTCTCTACTGAAAATACAAAAATTAGCTGGGCCTGGTGGTGGGCGCCTGTAATCCCAGCTACCCAGCAGGCTGAGGCAGGAGAATCTCTTGAACCCAGGAGGCCAGGAGGCGGTGAGCCGAGATTGCACCACTGAACTCCAGTGTGGGTGACAGAATGAGACTCTGTTTCTAAACAGATAAATAGGAAAGTACTGAGAAACCATCTCGTCCTAGATATCATTAGTCACCAAGCCTCTTTCTAAATAATCACACACCGATTCTCTCTATAAAATGTTGCTTGTGTTAATTATGCTTTAAAATCATTACAGCATAGTATAAATTTAATTAGGTTTGGAAAAAAGGAAAAAGATTCTAAAGAAATAAGCCAAAATATATATTTTGTCTTTGGATAGATGGACTTTACATCATTTATGTTTTCTCTTTATACTTTTCTAAAATTCTAAATTTCTAAATATTATCCTGTACTTGTATTATAATCAGAAAATGTAGACGTAATATTTTAACTCTACATATCATACTTTGTATATACAATCTGATCACAATTATGTAAGAAATATATGTGGCAGAAGTAGACTGTAGAGAAATATAGCAAACTCTTAACAGAAGTTATCCCTGGATATTACAACTATGTGATATTCTCTCTATTTTTAAAATGTAATCATTTTTATAATGGAAAATGATTTTTGCTTTAAAGTGAAATAAATATATGTATAGGATATGGCCCTTACCTTTGAAGAACTTGCAAAAATTCTTAGCACAGAATTGATGATTGCAAGTATAGTGGATTATAGAAGTCAGGCTGGAAAACATTTTACTGGAAGCCAAAATACTTTGGAAAAATCAAGTTTTTCACTTTCAGTGAAAAGTTATAGTGAGACAAATTGTCACTTGTCTTGCATGGATAACTTTAGAGTGGAAAGTAGTGCTAAAGCCAGGAAGCTGACTGATTTCTTTCCACCATACAACATAAAGTCTAAGGAGCTGAGCAATGAAAAAACTATTTGTTAAAATTACTTGGATTAGGAAAATAAAATTAATTATTATGTTTTAAAATACAGAAGCCCCAAGTACTTTTTAAAATAATTTTCACATAGTAGGCCCTCAATAAAATTTGAAATTCACAAATTATTTTCCTGGACATTTTATATTGGTAAGGATACACATTGTCACATAACAGGCAAAAGTAGAATTCTTGGCAATTATATAAATGTTTTTTCCTTACTGATCTAGGCCATATGAATCCTGTCTTGACTTCAATGTTGACTGATAACCCATTTCTTCAAGGAAGCCTCCGTGACTGCACTAATGTGTAGGCTTTGTCCCCTCCTCTGACATCTATTAGCATTTTGTCTCTAAAGCTCGTTTGAAAATTTATTATCTATTTTATTAACCTGTACATTTCCTTAAACAATCCTTTATAATAGTTAAACCTACTGTTATACAAAATCCTAATCCCCTTGTAAAATGACCTTGGGTTTGGATTGCTGCTCCTCTCACTTTTGTCCTTCTTAAGTAATTATTATTCCTGACCTCCCCAAGTATTCATATTTCTGCTAAATTCCTCTATTTATTTTCTCAGCTCTTTTGTTGATGTTTCTCAGTACCATTTTTCTGGCCACTGCCTTGTCTGTTCTTCAAAACAATACTGGTTGCCTTCTCTGACTACTATCCTGAGATTTCTTGGACTCTTGACCTCTCTTCAGCTCTATCCCCACTGAGTCCACTTTGATGCTTGGGTGGGACTGAAGCAATAGGCCTTGGCTGTCCAAGGACACTGTCTGCCCCTTGGGATATGAGATAGCATTTTTTATGCTTAAAAAAAAAGCTTCTTGTGCCCAAGTTTTCTCATCTGAACAGGAAAACAAAATCTTCCACAAACAGTTATTGTAAGGATTAAGTAAACTAATGTGTGTTAGCATCCATTAGTTACCTACTATATGGTAGTCCCTATTTTGGATACTTATTCTTTTTCTCCTTTTCTTTGGGATTATGAATTTTTATTTTCCAAATTTTAAAACACAGATCCTGCAATTTGTTACCAGGTATTTTTTGAAATAAGGATTATGTGATAAATAATTTTGGGAAACGTGAGTTGAATTGGACTTAAAAGATTTCTTCTCAAGATCTAGAATTTGTCATGATTCTGTAGTGGAGTATACTAGGCAAATTCTTCCAAACACATTTGACAATGGATGTTAGCTTCTCACAGAATGTTTATAAAAAACTTGGATTAGAGGATCATGTTGCCAGTCTGACTCCTCTTTATGCAAACCTCAGAATAAAGCTTCTGTTTTATTGACTGATATGCTAAGATAAATTATTTTTTTAAAAAAGTCTTTTACAATTATGTACTCATATAAATCAAGCTTTCTCAATACTGTGCAACCAAAACAAAACAGGAAATGAAATTGGATGCTGAGTATGAAATAAGATGGCAACTTGGGAATCATAAACTTTAATTTCAACCTTCATGGGTTTAGTAAAACATCTTTATTCATCTCAGTTAATGACTCCATAAAACCTTAATGTTATAAAAATTGAACTTCTTGTTAAATTTTAAAAATTGGAATTAAAATTTCACCTCCAGTATGGAGTAGTGAGCTACTGCAAATAACCGAACTTGGAAAAAGATACAAAACACTAACTAACCTGAAAACTCTGGAGACTTAGCAAAAGCAGAAGGTTGTGGAGGAAAGTTGAAATATGAGATTAACTGTTGTTTATTCCTTATTTGGAGCAGGTTGTTCTCCTGCCTCAGCCTCCCAAGTAGCTGGGACTACAGGCACGTACCACCATGTCCAGCTAAGTTTTTTGGTATTTTTAGCAGAGACGGGGTTTCACCGTGTTTGCCAGGATGGTCTCGATCACCTGATCTTGTGATCTGCCCACCTTGGCCTCCCAAAGTGCTGGGATTACAGGCATGAGCCATCGTGCTGGGCTGTATCTTTTAAGTGGAGCATTTAGCCTATTTACATTCCATGCTAGTATTGAGATGTGCGGTACTGTTCTATTGATTATGCTAGTTGTTGCCTGAACTATGCTAGTTCTTTGTGTGTGTATGTGTGCATGCATGCATGTGTGTGTGTGTGTGTTATAGTTTTATAGGCCCTGTGAGATGTATGCTTTCAGGAGGCTCTATTTTGGTATATTTTGAGGTTTTGTTTCAAAATTTAGAAACAGATTTCTTTTAGCATTACTTGTAGTGCTTGCTTGGTAGTGGCAAATTCTCTCAGCATTTGCTTGTCTGAAAAAGACTTCATCTCTCCTTCATTTATGAAGCTTAGTTTCACTGGATACAAAATTATTAGCTGATAATTGTTTTGTTTAAGAGGCTAAAAATAGGACTCCAATCCCTTCTATCTTGTAGGGTTTCTGTTGGGACATTTGTTCTTACTCTGATAGGTTTTCCTTTATAGGTTACCTGATGCTTTTGCTTCCCAGCTCTTAAGATTATTTCCTTCATCTTGACTTTAAATAACCTGATAAGTATGTGCCTAGGCGATAATTTCTTTGTGATGAATTTCCCAGGTGTTCTTTGAGATTCTTGTATTTGGATGTCTAGATCTCTAGCAACAGCAATGAATTTTCCTCAATTATTCCCTCAAATAAGTTTTCCAAACTTTAGATTTCTCTTCTTCCTCAGGAACACCAGTTCTTATGCTTGGTCATTTACCATAATCTCTAATTTATTGGAGCCTTGTTCATTTTTTGAAAATTCTTTTTTCTTTGTCTTTAGCAGATTTAGTTAATTCAAAATCCTTGTCTTTGAGCTCTGACATTCTTTCTTCTACTTGTTCAATTCTATTGCTGAAACTTTCCAGTGTATTTTGCATTTATCTAAGTGCATTTATCATTTCCAGAAGTTGTGATTGTCTTTTTGTTGTGATATCTATTTCTCTGGAGACATTTTCATCCATATCATGTATTTTTTTATTTCTTTAAGTAAGTTTTCACCTTTCTCTGGTACCTCTTTGAGTAGCTTAATAATCAACCCTATGAATCTTTATCTGGCAATTCAGAGATTTCTTCTTGGTTGGGACCCATTGATGAAGAACTAGTGTTATCTTTTGAGGGTTTTATAGAACCTTGTTTTCTCATATTACCAGAATTATTTTTCTGTTTTTTTCTCATTTGGGTAGATGGTTTTAGTGGAAAGATCTAAAACTCAAGGACTACCATTGAGATTCTTTTGTCCTATGAGGTGATCCCTTGATGTGGTGCTCTCCTCCTTCCCCTCATCATCAGGTTTCCTGAGAGCCAGAGTATAGCAATCGTTAGTATCTTTCTGGGTCTAGCTACCCACTGGGGCTCCTGGGCTCCTGGCTGATGCTGCAGAATGTCTGCAGAGAGTCCTCTTATGTGATCTGTCTTCAGGTCTCCCAGCCATGAATACCCCCGCCTGCTCTAGTTCAGGTGGCAGGGGAGTGAAGTGGACTCTGTGGGAGTCCTTGTTGTAGTTTTGTTTAGTGCACTGGTTTTCTTGAATGCTGGTTAAGCTAGCAGTGAAGTTGTCACACAGATAGACTCAGGACCTCTGATTAGCCACGGTGTTGCAGGAAGTAGAATTAACTGTTGTTTATTCCTTATTTGGAGCAGGGTTGTTCTGTTATGAGTTGCTGTGATGGTTTGAGTTAGTTGGCCTCCAGTCAGGAGGTGGTACTTTCAAGAGAGCACCAACTATGGTAATAGAAGGGGGATATAAGCTTGTCCTACATTGGCCAAGATAAGTACTGGCATTTCTCAGGCAATGGGCAGGGCCATAGTGTTCCCAAGTGTTCATGTATTTTGCTTTGCCTACCAGGGCAGGTAGAGAAAAACCATCGGTTGGGGACAGGGTTAAACAGGTCTGAACTCAGACTCTCCTTGAGCAGGGCTTGATGTAGCCACTGTGGGGGATGGGTGTTGGCTCTCAGGCCAATGGAGTTACGTTCCCAGGGGGATTATGGCTGCCTTTGCTATGTCATACAGGTCACCAGGGAAGTGGACAAAAGCCGAGAGTGACAGGCCTCACCTAGTTCCCATGCAGCCAGCAAGGCCAGTCTCACTCTCACTGTGCCCCACCAACAGCAACAAGTTTATATCCAGGCAGCCTGTGAGCGGGGCTGATATTTTGCCCAAGGCGACAAGCCTCCCTTCTGAGAAAGCAAGCAGGACTCTCAGTCCTCTCCTTTTCCCACCTGCCCACACCATCAGCTGTGGCTTCTGTGCTTGTATCTGCACTTCCTGTTTGCCCCCCTCAAACCCAGATTCTAGTCAGGGAATTTTATGCTCAAAGTTATTACAAAATTTAACTGTAATAAACTAGAAGCTTTCTTCACCTTGTGGCCCCTGCCCAATTTCACTGGCTGCTTTTCTTAAGGACCCCTTTGAGGTAATAAAGCCAGGGATGGCTTTCCTGGGCTCGAGCTGGTGACCAGGAGTGCCTACAGGGCTCTTTCTGCTGCTTCTTCTGCTTTTATATTTCACTCAGCTCCCTAAATCCATTTCAGCTCTAGGTAAGGTTAAATTCTTCTCCTATGATCTCGATTTCCATTTTCCTCAATAGGGATAAGAATTCAAAGTGGACTTTTCCCCCTCTCACACTTTAGGAACTCACAGTTTTTCAGCTGTCTCGGGGAGTTCATAGTGGCAAACTGCTTCTTTCAAAGGGTCTGTGAATTCTTTTGGTTTTCCTGGTATGTCCCTGCGGTGGTTCTTGGAGCAGAACTTCACAGTGTGAGTCTCTACACACTGTTCTGTCCACCCAAGTGGGAGCTGCACGTTAGTCCTGTCACCTGTCCACCATTTTCCCCAGCCACCTGTGTTATACTCATTTAACCAGTGAGAAACAGAGGCTCTGAGGTCACTGAGCTTGCTCAAGATCACACAAGGGCGGACCGCTGAGCCTACCTCTCAACCTCAACAGACGTGGCATTCCATCCTTTCTCAATCACTTCAACTTACCTCTCTTCTATCTTGGAATTTCTCCTATTACCAAAAATGAACAAAAGTTATACATCACTAAGGAGGAAAAGAAATGTCTTGGGAGACTACCACGCAGGCCAATTTGAGGAAGACTTGGGAAGGGCAGCTTTCTTGGTGGAGGGGATTCTTTCTGTTGTTACTTTACCAGGACAGAAGTCACTCAGCCTCTCTGTGATCAGTGACCTTTGATGTTACTATTGGGATAGTTGTGGGTCACCACAAGCCACACCCATATAAGATGGCAATGTTAATCAATAAATGTGTGTGTTCTGACTGCTCCACCAACCACCTGTTCCCCCGTCTCTTTTCCTCTCCTAAGGTCTCCCTATTCTCTAAGAAGAAACGATGTTGAAATTGGACCATTTAATATCCTCATAATGGTCTCTAAGTGTTCAAGTGAAAAAAGAAACTAATGTTTCTCACTTTAAATCAAAAGCTAGAAATAATTAAGTTTAGTGAGAAAGCCATCTTAAAGGCCAAGGTAAACCAAATACTAGGCACCTTCTGCCAAATGTTTAGCCAAGTCGTGAATGCGAAGAAAAAGTTCTTGATGGAAATGAAAAGTTCTCCTCCAGTGAATACACAAATGATTTAGTGAAATGACCTTATTGCTGATATGGAGAAAGTTTGAGTGATCTAGATAGAAGATCTAACCATCCACAACATTCCTTTAAGTCTAAGCCTAATCCAGAGCAAGGCCCCAACTTTCTTTAATTTTGTAAATGCTGAGAGAGGTAAGGAAGCTGCAAAGAAAAGTTGGAAGCTAGAAGAGGTTGGATCATGAGGTTTAAGAACAAAGTCATGTTCACATATAAAAGGGCAAGGTGAAGCATCAGGTGCTGATTTAGAAGCTGCAGCAAGTTATCCAGAAGATATAGCTAAGATTGTTGATGAAGGTGGCTATACTAAACAATTGATTTTCAATGTAGATTAAAACAGCGTTATCAGATGAAGATAACATCTTTCACAGCTAGAGAGAAAAAGTCAATGCCTGGCTTCAAAGTTTCAAAGGACAGGCTGACTCTCCTGTTAAAGGCTACTGCACATGACAACTTTAAATTAAAGTCATTGCTCATTTGCCATTTTGAAAATCCTATGGCCCTTCATAATTATGCTAACTTTACTTTCTCTGTGCTCTAGAAATGTAACAAAAAAGTGTGGATAATAGCACATCTATTTACAGTATGGTTTACTGAATATTTTAATCCCATTATTGAGACCTACTGCTCAGAAAAAAAAATTACTTTAAAAATATTACTGTTCATTGACACCCATGGTCACCCAAGAACTCCAATGAATATATAAAAGGAGATAAGTGTTGTTTCCATGCCTGCTAACACAAAATCCATTCTGCAGTCCATGGATTAAGGAGTAATTTTGACTTTCAAGTCTTATTATTAGAGAAATAAATTTTAAAGGGCTATAGCTGCTGTAGATAGTGATTCCTCTGATAGATCTGGGAAATGTCAATTGAAAACCCTCTGGGAAGGGTTCATCATCTAGTTGCCATTAAGAACATGGGAAGAGGTTAAGATGTCACCATTAACAGGAGTTTGGAAGGAGTTGATTCAAGTCATAATGGTTGACTTTGAAGGGTTCAAGACTTCAGTGGAGGAAGTAAATGAAAATACGCTAGGAATCACAAGAGAATAAGAATTAGAAGTAAAGCCAGAAGATGAGACTGAATTTCTGTAATCTCATCATAAAATTTGAACAGATGAGGAGTTGCTTCTTATGGATGAGCAAATAATGTAGTTTCTTGAGATGGAATCTACTCCTAGTGAAGATACCATGAACATTGTTTAAAAGACAACAAATAGAATATTACATACACTTAATTAATAAAGCAGCAGCAGGGTTTGAGAGGATTGATTCTGATTTTGAAGAGCATTTATCTCTCACTCTAAATAAGAAAGCTCAAAATAGATTAAAATTCTAAGTATGAGACTTGAAACTGTAACATTACTAGAAGAAACAGGGAAAACGATCCAGGATATTAGTCTGAGAAGCAGTTTTACGAATAAGAACTCAAACACGCAGGCAACAAAAACAAAAGTAAATGGGATTACTTCAAACCAAAAAGCTTCTGTACAACAAAGAGAACAATTGACACAGTGAAAAGGCAATGTACAGAATGACAGAAAATATGTATAAACTATTCCTGTGACAAGGCTTAACATCCAGAATATACAAGAAACTCAAACATCTCAACAGCAAAGCAATCAAACAATTCAATTAAAAAAATAGCAAATGATCTGAATAAACATTTCTAACAAGAAGATATACAAATAGCCAATAAATAAAGAATAAATCCTCGAAATCACTAATCACAAAATCAAAGCCACAATAAGGTATAGTCTCACCTCAATTAAAGTGGCTATTATCAAAAACACAAATAAATCACAAATGCTGTTGAGGTTGTAAGGAAAAGGGCACTCTTACATGCTTTTGCTAGGAATGTGGAAGAGTACAGCCACTATGGAAAAGAGCATAAAGGTTCCTCAAAAAACTACAAATAGAACTACCATATGATCTAGCAATCCCACTAGGTAGATATCTAAAAAAAAGGAAACCAGTATGTCACAGAGATTTCTATACACCTATGTTTATTGCAGCACTATTCACAATAGCCAAGATATGGAATCAACCCAAGTGTCCAACAGCAGGTGAATGGATAAGGAAAATGTGGCATATATACAGCATGGAATACTATTCAACCATAAAAAAGAATGAAATCCTGTCATTTGTGGCAACATAGATGAGCCTGAAGGACATTATATGAAGTGAAATAAGCCAGAAGGAGAAAGTTGAACATTGCATGTTCTCCTTCACGTGAGGAAGATAAAAGTCCCATAGAAATAAAAAGAATAGAGGTTACTAGAGGCTGGGAAGGGTAGGGAAAAGGGGGGAAACAGAGGTTTGTTAACAGAAACCAATTACAGCTAGATAGAAGGAATACGTTCTATTGTTTTATAGCATTGTAGGATTACTATAGTTAATGGCACATTAAATCTTCAAATAGCAAGAAGAGAGGATAATGAATGTTCCCAGTAAAAAGAAATGATAAATGTTTGAGATGATCGGTATGCTAATTACCCTGATCTGACCACTATATATTGTATGTATCAAAATATCACTATGTACCCCATAAATATGTACAAATATTATGTGTCAATTAAAAAAAAACATTTTAAAATTTGCTATCAAACAGCATTGCATGCTACAGAAAAATCTTTCATGAAAGGAAGTAAAGCAATGCAGCAAACTTCATTGTTGTCCAATTTTAAGAAATTGCCACAGTGACCCCAACCTTTAGCAACCACACCCTGATCAGCAAACAGCCATCAACATGGGCAAAACTTTCCATGAGCGAAAAGATTAGGATTTGCTGAAGGCTCAAATGATCATTAACAATTTTTAGCAGCACAATTTAAAAAATTATCATATGTACTTTTTTTGACATAGTGTTATTGCAAGCCAAATAGACTCCTGTGTAGTGTAAACATAACTTTTATATGCATTGGTAAACCAAAACCTTTGCGTGACTTGCTTTATTGTGATATCTGCTTTGTTGTGGTGGTCTGGAACTGAATCCACAACATCCCTGTGGTATGCCTGTAATGAAAAAGATACAATCTCCAGAGGTCAGAGACAAGGACAATGGAGATAAAAGTAGAAAGATGATACTCCCTGAGTGTTGAGTCGGGCTTTACTTAGGCACATTCTCTACTCTTAAGTAGGGGACCTTCAAGATTTCTGCCTGTTAGGATTTCCGATTTACTGTGGAACAGTTTCTGCTGTGTGTCTGCTGTAGTTTCTCTCTCTGAATGAAGTTATTTATTGTGGCTTTTCTGTTCTCTTGTATATTGGGTGTGTAGGGCACAGATGATTTGTCTTTTTAGTACAAAGGTCTCCACATCAAGAGAAGCCACATCTGGACCTGATAAAAAGACAACTTCGCACAAATGCTCTGATGCTCTGATTGCTGCACGTAGCCCAGTATTCGAGCTGAATTGTCCCCCCTCTAAAAATCATATATTGAAGTCCTAACCCCCAGTGTCTCAGAATGCAACTGCATTTGGAGATAGGGGCTTTAAATAAAGAGGAAATTAGGTAAAATAGTATCATATAGGTTGTCCCTAATTCATCATGACTGTTGTCCTTATAAGAAGAGAAGATTAGGGCACAGATAGGCACAGAGGGAGGACCACGTGAAGACAAGGGAGAAAACACAGCTATTTACAATCCAAGGAGAGGGCCCTTGGAAGAATATCCTGCCAATATCTCCATCTTGGACTTCCAGAACTGTGAAAAATATACTTCTGTTGTTTAGGTCACCCAGTCTGTGGTATTTGTTATGGCAGCCCTAGCAAACGAATACATCCAGATAACTTGAACTTTGTGTTGGATGTAGTGGTTGGACAGACTTTTGGGGTGACTCCTTGAAGACGGGTGTGTGTATAATGTGTGCACAGAGGCAAGCGAGTAAAAATGTTGACATTATAAAGGCTGGTCGTGTTAGTCATTAGAGCTATTTATTGATATCTCTGGTTCTTCTCTGTAGTGGTCACCTTCTTCTGGGTTATACTGCTACAACAAAAGACTCCAACCCCTCAGTGGTTTATAAGAACAAACGTTCATTTCTCATGTAATTGACATGTTGACTGCAGGTAGACATGACTTCACTTTATGTATCACCTTCATTCTAGAACAGAGGCTGCCTGAACAACCCTTATTTGGGACACATCATTTTTATATCAGGGAAAAGAACAATGACAGAATCATATGATGGCTTTACATTTTCTGCTCAAATGTAACACATATCACTTCTGATTACATTTAATTGGCCAAAGCAAGCCATATGGCCAAGCATAATATTGATGAAATGGGAACATGTACTTGTCCCACAGTCACGTAACAATGTATGGTAAAGGTACACAGTCCTATTTCAGGAGAGTAGCATGTAATTGGTACCAGTAATACAATCCAAGGACATCACTTAATTGCTCATTTAACCTTTTTAAAGTTAAGTGATTAGGCAAATTAAGTATAAGTGAACACAATGTGTGTCACTTTCAAGAAGAAACCTTTAAAGACTATTGCATGATTCACCCCTTTCTTTTCTTCCTGCTATGGTAGACAGTTGGGGGATGTTCAGTTCACATGTATTCCTGATGGAGAAGGGGGAGAAGAACCCTTGGCCAACTCATAATAGACATGTAGTATGAACAAGAAATTCATCTTTGCTTTCTGAAGCCACTGAGATTTTAGAGTTGTTTGTTACCACAGCATAACATAACACATTCTTTCTGGCATAGATGCTAAAAGTGATTTGAAAACCACTCATTGCCTTAAAGAAACTACCACATAGAACACAGTCATAACTCATTTGTTTGCATAGTTCTATGCACAATAAGTGCTCAGCAATATAAGCCAACTTATCTCTCATATGCTTTCTATAACTACAGTTGCTTTTCTTTATGAAAATGATTCTAACTATTGTGATAATTAATTACTTCTTTCTTTGTGCTGCTCCTTATGGTAGAAGATACTGATGAAGTTGTTTGCCTGTCATGCCTTCTGGAGGAATTGCTCCCTTTCTCTCCATCTGAGTGGCTGTGGTAAAAATCGCCATGGGATATAATGTTACTGAAATGGCAAGGGCACACTAAGTTGGGCGAATAAGCTTTTTTCTGGGAAATTCCATCTAGAATGAAGAGAGTTCAACAGGGCTCTTGGTGTGTGCCTGGATTGTAACATTAAAGTTGAGACCTGCTGCCAGCCAGATTTTGCTTTGTGGTAGTCTGTGGAGCAGAAGAAGCCAGGCTTCAGCTGCAGGGAGAACAGCATAGACATGCACAGCAGAGATGGAGAGGAAAGTCAGGAGTATTTGAGTTCTTCGGTCCAGTTTGACCTTGGCCACATCTGAAGTAGCTAAAGATATATATCAGGTATCCACAAAATATGGACTGCAGACCAAATTTGGCCATTTTAATAAAGTTTTATTAGAGCACGGTCATACCCATTTGTTTGCATAGTGTCTATGGCTGCTTTTGCACCATAATGGCAGAGCTGAGGAGATGTGATAGAGACTTATCATCCACAGAAGCCTAAAATCTGTACTATCTGTGTTTTTTTTTAAGTTTGCTGACCCTTGATATATGCTACCTCATCCTTTAAAAACTGTACATTTTCATATTTTTTATATAAAAATACAAATTCATAAGTAAATGCCTCATATATACATTATAAATTTTATGTAAATTCATAGATGTAATTTTCACTGGTAGTGGTGCAGAATCACAAATGATTGTACAGCACTGATATAGGCAATAATGAGTCTCTGGAAGTATTTGATCAAGACAACAGCATCAACAGATCAGCAGGACGATTCTAGGGTCAATTTGAATGGGAGAGAATAGGATCAATTTGAATAGGAGAGGAAGTTAAATGTGATATGAGAGTTTTGCAATTTAGACTAAAAAAAAACTTTAAAGCTGGTTGGGAAAAGTAGCAGTTGGGATGAATGGAGAGGAGAGGACTCATGCAAATGACTCAGATGTGGCGTTTCAGCAGTCATTTACCAACAGATGACAAACTCCAGGTTTGAGGGAACAGATTGTTTGGCTACGAGAAACCATCAATAATGATTTGCGTGATCATCTCATCTTGGCCCAGTCCCCATTCCAACCAAGTTATTAATACACACATTATTCTTCTTGAAGAAATAGAGAAACACATTCCATATTGCCAAAGAACGAGATTCTCTATGATTTACACTGAAGTGCTCCTAGAACTTTTTTTTCAATCATTCATCTTCAAGAAATACTAAAGACAAATATATCATGAATCCAGAGGTGCTTCTAGTCGGCATCTGGAGATGATCTTGAGAATACAAATCTGTTATCATTTTTCGCCACAGGCCTCAACTGTCAGAACATGTAATAAACATAACCAGCCAGAGGACTGAGGGGAGGCAGAAGGCACAAAGTTAACCACTGCAGCAGGAAGTAGCAGAAATGAGAATATGCTCACCCTATACCTACTTTTCATAAACCATCACTCTCTTTTTTCTAACAAATGTTTGAATACTGAACACACTGCAAGTGCTAATACTCTCCAAGGGTGTAATGTTTCTTTAAATTGTCATATGGAGAGGCAGCTTAGTGTAATAGAAGGGACATAGGCTATAAAGTCAATCAAATCCTTGTCCTGCTCCTTAATACCTGTGTGACATAAAAATTCCTTAATTTTGCTGACTACTATTTTTATGTCTATAAAATGGACTTGTCTATAAAGCCGTAATGTAAGTGAAACTACTAGCAGAGCCTAGAAAAAAAGTTGCTGTAATTATCATTACAAAACCATTCTTTTTTTTTTTTTTTTTTTGAGACGGAGTCTTGGTCTGTTGCCCAGGCTGGAGTGCAGTGGCGCGATCTCGGCTCACTGCAAGCTCTGCCTCCCGGGTTCACGCCATTCTCCTGCCTCAAACCATTCTTGCATTACCACTATACATTCACCAGATGATTAAATGAAATAGACATAAAATACATGCCATTGGTAAGAATATGGAGCAAGTAAAGTTCTCGTACATTGCTGGTTAGAACGTGAAATTGGTACAACTCACTTTGGCAGTACCGACTGAGCTGAACACATCCTAGTACTTAGCAATTCCACTCCTAGATATGCACCCAAAATAACTGCTTATGTAAGTTCACCAAAAACATGAAATAGAATGTTCAAAGCAGCACTATTCATAATAGTATATAACTAGAAACTGCCCTAATACCCATCAAGAATATAAGGCAGATATCAGCAAACATTTTCTGTAAAGAGCCAGATGGTAAATTTTCAGTCCAAGAGGCAAAACTGAATTATAAGTGCATCATTAATATTTCTGGCACCCCGAGCAACCGTGCAAAGCAATAGTACTACATATGGTCTCTGTTGTAACTACTTCACTGTACCATTGTAACGTGAAAGCAACCACAGATAATATGAAAATGAGTAAGCATGATATGTTCCATAAAGTTATTTATAGACACTGAAATTTAAATTTCATATAATTATCATGTGCCATGAAATGTTACTCTTTTGATTTTTTAAAGCATTTAAAAATATAGAAAACATTCTTAGCTTTTAGGCTGTACCGAAATAAGAGGTGGGCCAAATTTGGCCCATGAATTGTAGTTTGCTAACCCTTTGTACAGTGGATAAATAAATTGTACCTTCACACAGTGGAATACTATACAACATTGAGAATGAAAAAATACAAGTGTACACAACACTGTGGATAAATTTCATGGATATAACATTAAGTGAAAGGAGCTATTTGTATAAATGGGATCATATACTTTTTGTGTGATTCAATTTATATAAACTTCAAAAACAGTGACACTAATCTGTGGTTTGATAAGTCAGCATAGTGGTTCCCTAGTGAGGGGTAATAACAAAAAGTGGGAACGAAAGAGATTCTGGAGTGAATGGTAATGTCTATTTCTTCATTTGGCTTTTTCATTTATAAAAGTTCAACAAGGCAAATGCTAGTTATATGTATGCTTTTCTGTATGTATATTATTTTTAAGAAACACTGAAAAAATTCCAACCAATTCCATTCTTCAGTGCAGGCTTTCTCTACTTCACACATAACTAACAAATTTCTTGGTGCTCCTCCCCAATTTTGTTACCTTATTTTCTATTGCTAGAGAATCGAAAACACCAATTTGTCCTTGGTGTTTTAGTGGAAAGAATAGCTGATGCACAGCGTAGAGTTCCGTACTTAGAAATGAAGATCTGCCGGCGCGGTGGCTCACGCCTGTAATCCCAGCACTTTGGGAGGCAGAGAAGGGCAGATCACAAGGTCAGGAGATTGAGACCATCCTGGCTAACACGGTGAAACCCTGTCTCTACTAAAAATACAAAAAATTAGCCAGTTGTGGTGGTGGGGGCCTGTAGTCCCAGCTACTCGGGAGACTGAGGCAGGAGAATGGCGTAAGTAAACCCAGGCGGCGGAGATTGCAGTGAGCCGAGATCGCACCACTGCACTCCAGCCTGGGCAACAGAGCGAGACTCCGTCTCAAAAAAAAAAAGAAAGAAAGAAAGAAAAAAGAAATGAAGAACTGAGTTGAACTCCACTGTGTATCAATTGTGTGACTACGGGGAAGCACGAAGCACTTAGTCTTTCTGAGTTTTTGTCATCTGGAAAATGGGGAAATAATTCCTTGTTTATAGGTTTGATGTAAATATTACCCTTGCTAATGAGGAATTGTTCTGTTAAGCTGTATATTTCTATACAAATTATCATTGTTTGTGACATTTCTTGCTTAACTACCCACAATGATCAAGTTGAACCGCATTCATCTTCTTTCTTCCCTATCTTCTATTCCTCTGTTTGGAGAAGCAGTATAGCATAGTGGTTAGGAACATAGACTCTCAGTTCAAACCTTGACTTTCCACTGGTACTGCAGTTTCTCTGAGCCTCACTTTCCTCCATGGTAACACACCTATTTCATATTGTTCCTTTAGAGGTTCTGGTAGCCAGCCTGCAAGATGGTCTCATAGATCCCGCCCTCCTGGTATTCTCACCCTGGTGTAGTGCTCTCCCATACTGTACCAGGGTTTGTCTCTGACAATAGGATATGCTGTAAATGAGGGAATTCCACTTCTGAGATGAAGGAAGTTAGGAAATATTGTGGCTTCTGCCTTGACTGCTGTCTCTGTCTTGGGTTACTCACTTTGTGGGAAGCCAGCTGCTATGTCAAGCAGCCCTATGGAAAGGCCCACATGGTGAGAAACTGAGGCCTGCCAATAACCACATGTGATCTGGGTTTTTTTCCTCCATTCCGAGGTAAGCTTTGAAATGACTGTAGCCCTGACTACAACCTCATGAAAACCCCAATCCAGCAAGCTACTCTCAGATTTCTGACCCTCAGAAACTGTTAAATGAACTAACAGCAGTGAATAGAACCTGATGCATACCAGGCATGCAATAAAATATTAGGTGTTATTATCTGCCCCATAAAAGCTGGCACTTCCACGTGTGTAAAGCCTGTTGTTGATACTGCTATATTGTGCAATGCAACAGCCAGTGTCAATGGACAGAGCATAGGCAGTTTCTCTCCCTTTTCCTGGTCTCCATTAGATAAAACATTATTAAGTGTCTTCTGTCTGAGGAACACTGACCCTAGTGTGTGGCTGGGAGTCTTTATGGAAATGATCCCCATTCTAGAATATTTTCTTCAAAGAAACTGCCTCCAAACCTCATATTTTTGCCTTCTGACTTTTCCTTGTACATCCTGTTCTTCAATTCCCTTTCTTGTTTTCTCAATCATGCTAATGATTCCGATTCTCCTACTTTTGGGATGTGGTCTTTTGTTCCCTTTGTCATGGGCTCCGTAGCTCCCGGGTCAGCCACGGAGTCAACTGGTCCTTCTGACAGCAGAGGTTGAGATGGAGTTGGGGCTTTGGTGAGGGTACTATGAAAGGTAACAGGAAAAGAAGCAGGATGGGGCAGGGAACACCTTCAGACTATGATGTAGATCCAATACCTGGGAAAGACAGAGGAAAGGGGCAAGGTTAGGTTGAAGTAGCCTCAGATTATGATGCAGGTCTGATAAAGGCACTGATGCAACAGCCAGTCACAGAGCAAAGATAACCTGAAAGAAGAGTCCTAATTCATGCTGAAATGGTCACTTGGCACTTTTACCATGCTCAGTCATTAGCAAGGGGCTCTCTGGGACTTCTGAGACCTCAGCAAGAAAGCCAAGATGAGTCCTAAAGGTGCTAGTGTCTGGAGGAGTCAGCTCACCATACTCTTTGCAGCTTTGGCAAGTTCTTTCTTGAAGGATGGTCCAAGCAGTGCCCCTCCACGGCTTCTACAGCCATATTCTTCCCCGTTGCCAAGTCTGGCCTCCTAGAAGCCCCGCTTGTGTCAAACACTGGAGCTTCCCGCATGCTTGGAAACAGGACTATGACATCCCCTGGGCTCCTGCAGGCAGAGAGAAATAAAATGAATGGAGTGTCTATATGAAGAAAGAAGATACTCATAGAAGTAAGAAGAGAATTAATTATCTCTATGGCAACTTTAGGGGGCACAGAATGTTTGGTAATAATCATCATGTTTCTACTGTGCATATATTATGCACTCTGTACTGTGCAAGGTATTTGCTATAAGAAACCCAGAACTGTCCAATTATAAACTTGCAAGGGACTCTAGTGCCCAGTTAAGTCTCCCTCCCACAGAGCAGGAATCCCTTCCAAAATGCCCCACAGGTTCAGTGTCCTCTTACATACATCCAGTGATGGCAGACTTTTCACATTAGCCATCTTCTTGGTTGTTGGACAGCTTTAGTTGGTAAAATCTTCCCCCTCAAGTGGAATTCAACATGCCCCACCTCCATTAATTTCTGAAGTCAGTTTAGTAAGACTTATTGATCTCTTATTTATTAATCTTTTAAATAGTTGAAGATAGTTGTCACTGTTCCTGAAATGCCTTTGGGGAGGAGAAGCAATAGAGCCTCTGATTCCTTAACTATAAAACAATAGGGAGTTATTCCTACTGATCACTAGGGTCTCTTTAAGGGCCAAAAGTCTGTGAAGTAATGAAAACTTCATGAAACAATTTTCAAATAAAAGAGAACTCCATATAAATTAAAAAACAATGCACTCACTCTGAAGTGTTTGTTGTACATTTCCTCTGGAGCACATTGGGACTCAGGAATAGTGGGACCATCTGCTGAGCTATTGCCCATTTATGTTGAAATAAAACAGGCTCTTTCTAATTAGAAGCATGCTCCTCAAGATGAAACAATACAATCGCTCCAACATTTCCCCACCATTAGCAATTCCTGATGTTGACGCGACATGTGAATACAACCCCCCACTTCCCATCAGGAAAAAAATAAAATAGGCATAATAGTTCACGGCACAAGAAAGAATTATTTATACGTACAGTGAACCAGCATACACGGATGCACTATGTGCCGGCCTCTAGAATAGGTATTTGCTCATATATGATGTTATTTTATTTAATCCTCACAAGAACATTATGAGGTAGATTTTATTAACTCTACATTTCAAACGAGGAAATCTGTGCCTCGGAAAAATTGAGGAATTTGTTCAAGGTTACCTAGCTGACAAATGGATAAACAAGGACCTCCTGACTTGAAGTCCAGTGCTCTGTCTGTCTACCAACTACAAGAAAACATCTTAATAAAACCCCCATTCCTGGGTATGTACAGTATGTAGATACCTTAGTTTGGGTCATCCCAGAAGTAGACCCCTAAAGCAAGGATTTAGGTAAAAGTAGTTTATTTAAGAGGATAAGGAAACATCAAAATAGAAATGGCAAAGTGAGTCAGAGAAGGGAAATAGCCAACAAATTGGGCATTTTCAAACCTACTACCACTGTTGACAACTGAAGCTAAACCCTGCTGGAAAAATTCTGAAACCCAGTGCACAGAATTAACTTACCTGAGGGGAAATGGGCTGGGGTATTTATAAACCAACTCCTTTAGTCATTGGTTGAGGTCTTTCTTCAGCAGATGTTAACTTTCTGGCACTAACCTGCTGCAGATGCAGACAAAGCATGCTTCAGTTGCCTGAGAAAGACCTCAGGCAGAGAAATCCACAAGCTTGCAATTGGAGGGCAGGTTAGTGTGCACTAAAATAAAGGCAAGCGGTTATAGGCAGAGCCCAGATAGCACTTTGTATAGCAACTAAGTGTCAGATACCATGCAATCTGTCAGCAAACATATCTTGACTACCTACTGTGTGGGATGACACAATTCTGACATAACACACACACTTGCTTGCATGAGGCTTATTATCCAGGGAGTAGCACAGAATTAAGTCATTCTAAATAAATATGAAATAATTAAAATGTGCTAAGTGTTGGAAAATCTCTGAAAGGGATCTCCCACTTTTTAGCCAGAGGAATGGACACAGGGACCTTCCATGAGCTGGAGAGTTTGGGAAGAAATCCCTGTTGTTTGTTTTTCTTTTTTTCTTTCATTTTTTTCCCTGGCATTTCCCCAGCAGCACCAGCCCCATTTAGGAAGCTGCATGGCAGCTGGGGGATTGTGGTGTGGGCATCTAAGTTCCAAGGAGATAGACTGTTTCTCTGGCCTAATTAACTGGGAAAAAGACCCCTCCAGCCTGAAGAATGTAGGGGAAATCCCTGTTTCTCCATCCTCTTTCTTTTCTTTTCTTTTTCTTTTTTCTTTCTTTCTTTCTTTTTTTTTTTTTTTTTTTTTTGAGACAGAGTCTCACTCTGTCACACAGGCTGGAGTGCTATGGCATGATCTCTGCTCACAGCAACCTCTGCTTCACAGGTTCAAGTGATTCTCCTACCTCAGACTTCCGAGTAGCTGGGCTTGCAGGTGCCCACCACCATGCCCGGCTAATTTTTGTATTTCTATAGAGATAGGGTTTCACCATGTTGGCCAGGCTGGTCTTGAACTCCTGATCTCAGGCGATCCGCCCACCTCAGGCTTCCCAAAGTGCTGGGGTTAAAGGCATGAGCCACCGTGCCTGGCCCATCCCCTTTCTTTTCTCAGAGTACTTTGCCCCAATGGTAGACACATTTTGTGGAATTTCTTTCTTTTCTTTTCTTTTCTTTTTTTCTTTTTTTGAGACAGGATCTCACTCTACTGCCCAGGCTGAAGTGCAGTGGCACAAGCCCAGCTCACTGCAACCTCTGCCTCCCAGGGTCAAGCAATCCTCCCACTTCAGCCTCCTGAGTACCTGGGACTACAGGCAGCACTACCATGCCCAACTAATTTTTGTATTTTTCGTAAAGACAGGGTTTTGCCATGTTGCGCTGGCTAGTCTTGAACTCCTAAGCTCAGGTAATCCACTTCCCTCAGCCTCCTAAAGTGCTGGGATTACAGGTGTGAGCCACCATACCTGGCCCATTATTGCATAATTTCTTATTAACATAAGGGGATAAAATACTGAAAGGAATCCTGAATTTCTAGCCAGAGAACTCAGAAAAGGAGTTATCTAGTTCCCATGAGAACCAAAAAGTATGAGGGAATCTTGGAGGAAGAGTTCTTGGAAGGGAACCCTAAGTCAGTGTATGAACTAACACAGTCCCTAACTTACCCTTGAAATGGATGTGTATGGAACACACCTAAATAAAGTAAAATAAAGTCTGAAAACTGAACTTATGTTGGAACTAATCCACAGCCAGTGGGATAAAATGTGTGATCTGAACCTAACTGATTTAATTGTAAGGCAACAACAATAAATCAACATTTGTTAGAAAACACAGGGTCTTACAACAAAATATTCAAAATGTTCAGGATGTAATCCAAAATTACTTTATATACAAAGCACCAGGAAAAGATGCCTTCCCCTTAGGGAAAAATAAAATCAATAGATATCAACCCTGAGATAACCCAGATGTTGGAATTATCACACCTAGACTTTAAGGCAGTTATTACAACCATTCTCTAGAAGATAAAGATGAATACTGTTGAAATAAATGAAAAGATGGAAACTTTCAGCAGAGAAAGAAAATTATAAAAAAAAAAAGATTCAAATTGAAATGTTAGAACTGAAAGATTTAAGAACTGAAGTAAATAACTCACTGTATGGTCTCCCTAGCAAAATGCAATGAACAGAGGAAAGAGTCACTGAATTTGAAGGCAGGTCAATAGAAATTATTCAATCATAACTACAGGGAGGAAAGAAGATTGAAAAAACATGAAAAGAGCCTCAGTAACCTGTGGAACATAAAGGATACGTGTAATCTAGATGAAGCAAAATAATAAAATGAACACCTAAGAACTAATTACCAAATGTAAAAAGTAAGATGTTATTAATACTCTAGCTACCTCTCTATTCTTAACTTCTCCTTATTATCATGCCTCCTTTTCACAGGCAACCTCCCTTTCGATTTCTGTATTTATCATTTTTTTCCCATAGTTTTATCACTTATGTGTTTATTCTTCAAACTACATATTTCAAAATTAGTTTTGTTGTAATACTGAATATAATAATTGGAAACTCACTTTACAACTAAGATTCATCTGGCCGGGTGCAGTGGCTCACACGTGTAATCCCAGCACTTTGGGAGGCTGAGGCGGGCAGATTATCTGCGGTCGGGAGTTTGAGACCAACCTGGCCAACGTGGACAAACCCTGTCTCTACTAAAAGACAAAATTAGCCGGACATGGTGGTGCATGCCTGTAATCCCTGATACTCGGGAGGCAGAGGCAGGAGAATCGCTTGAACCCGGGAGATGGAGGTTGCAGTGAGCCAAGATCACACCATTGCACTCCAGCCAGGGCAACGAGAGTGAAACTCTGTCTCAAAAAAAAAAAAAAATTCATCTATGCAGTAATCTATAGCTATAGTTAATTAATTTTTATTGTTCTATATTATTTAAATGTGTAACTATGCCATGATTCAAATATGATTTTCCTATATATTAATAATGTGTTATTAATATCATGTCCAGTCTTGGTAACTAATAGAGAATATACTCCCACTTTGTTGTTTTTCTTTGTCCTTCAACTTTTAAGTTTAGGGGTATGTGTCCAATTTGTGCATATTCGTTACATAGGTAAATGTGTGTCATGGTGGTTTTCTGCACAGATCATCCCATCACTTAGGTATTAAGCCCAGCATCCATTAGCTATTCTTCCTATGTTCTCCCTCCCCAACCCCTGACAGCCCCCAATGTGTGTTGTTTCCCCCCGTGTGTCCATGTATTCTCATCATCTGGCTCCCACTTATGAGAACATGCATTGTTTGGTTTTATGTTCCTGCATTAGTTTGCTGAGGATAATGGATTCCAAATTCCTACATGTCCTTGCAAAATACATGATCTTGTTTATTTTTATGCCTGCATAGTATTCCATTATCTTCACACTTTGAAAGCATCTTAGTTATTATTTGACCATTGTTCTTTCATATACGTTTAAGAATTATGGAATCGGTTTTTTCAGAACACCATAATGGAATTTTACCTATTTATTTATTTTGCTATTACAAGCAATGTTGCTGTAAAATTCTTTTGCATGTCTCTTGATACACATTTGTATTATTTCTCTAGAGAAAAATCTTCAGGAATGGAACTTCTGGGTCATAGGTTATGTAAATATTTAATTTTATAAAAGAATGCCAACTAATTATTATACTTATTTACATTCCCTTCACATCCTCAACAACAGATGTCAGACTTAATAATTTTCTTGTTAATATGGTGAATAAAAATCATATCCCAATTTTCATTTCCCAGACTACTACGTTGAACATCTTTTCCAATATTTTATTGCCATACCGATGTAATTTTTTGTGAAATGCCAATTCATATTTTTTCTACTTTTCTTGAGTAACTTGACTTCTTATTAATTTATAATAATTACTTTTACATACTGTACACAATCCTTTGTCACTTAAAAGTGTTACAAATACCTTCATCTAGTTTTTGGCTTAGTTTTTCACTGTCTTTATGGTTTCTTTATGAATAAAAGTCTTCAAATTCAATATAGTTGAAGGTATGACTTTTTAAGTTTTATATTAGCATTTTTGCATGTCTTAATAAGTCATTTGTATCCCATTCTCATGTAGTTTCCTATAAAATCTATACATTTTAAAGTTTATCTGATATATATATCAGTTTTATACATATATATAATATATATTTGTTTATTGGATATCCAATTGACCTAGAACTATTTAATAAATAAATCCTCTTTTCTCAAATAATCTGTGGTGCTTCTCTGTGAGATAACAATTTTTCCTATATGTGGAGGTCTTTTTTAGAATTCTCTATTGTAATCCTATGGTTAGTTCATCTGTGACTGCATCAATACCAGACTGTCTTAATTAATAAACATTATAATGAGTTTTAATAACTAATAGAGGATATTCTCCCACTTTGAAAGCATCTTAGTTGTTACTTGACCTTTGGTCTTCCATATTTAGTTTAGAATTAGGGTGTCAGTTTCCTCAGAACATTGTAATGGAACTTTAATTGGAAATGTATTAAATTTATAGATCAATATGGAGAGAATTAACATATTTATAATAGTCTCTCTTTCTATGAATATGGTATATCTCTTCACTAATTTAAGTCTTCATGTATCTATATTTTATAGATATTTGTTCTTACCTTATTGTTTCATATGAGTGCTTCATGTATTTTGGAGGTTTATAAGAATTAACTTTTATATGTTGATCTTATAAGCAGCCCCCTTTTTAAAAATTATTTATTTATTTATTTTTATTTTTTGCTATGGAGTCTTGCTCTGTCACCAAACAAGGCTAGAGTGCAGTGCTGTAATCTTGGCTCACCATAACCTCCTTGAGATTCTCCTGCCTTACCCTCCTGAGTAGTTGGGATTACAGACACCCACCACCACTCCTGGCTAATTTTTGTATTTTTAGTAGAGACAGGGGTTTCGCCATGTTGGCCAGGCTGGTCTCAAACTCCTGACCTCAGGTGATCTGCCTGCCTTGGCCTCCCAGAGTTCTGGGATTACAGGCATGAGCCACCATGGTCCAGCTACATTTTAAAAACATCTTATTATTTCTAAAAAATGACCGATAGATTATTTTAGGCTTCCTATCAATACTTACACAGTTTTTGAATATGATAGTTTTTTTTTAATTTTTCCCCAGGCCTAATTAATTTTGTTCTTTTCCCCTTGTTCGATGTCTCTAAAGGAATCAGGTTCTGTTTCTTACAGAACTGTGGGACTATCTATCACCTAAGACAAAAAGAAAAAAAAAAAGTTGCGGGATGTGCACTGTTTTTTTTTTTTCATCAAGGAGAATGAGAAGATCACATTCACTTAAAACATTTTAAAGGGATGATGGGAAATAAAGTTGTGTTTAATTGTTTTCTACAAGTCATGCTTGTTCAATATATTCGTTGTTCTCATATTGTCCCTAATCAAGATTTATTAGGTATCATTATTTCCATTTTACAGATAAAGACATTGAGAGTAAGAAATGAAATATATGTTGCCCAAGGTCACAGCCCTCTAAAGTATTGGAGCTGCAATTTGAACTCAAGTCTGTCTGTCTGAATTGTTGCGGTATGCCAGGCTCCCTCAACAGGACAGGAAAAGGCAAAGAATGTCCCTGAATTTATAACTTAAGCAATAGAGTGCACTAGGACATTGTTATAGAATGGAGAAGGCCACAGAAAGCTTGTGCAGGGGTTGAGAAAAAGGGTTTGCTTCTTGACACATTTTTCTTTCAAGTTAATACCCATTTCTCCCTCTTGGTCTAGTTCACAGATGATTAAGTTCTCTTCGTTACTACACGGAGATAAATTATTGTATTGGAAATGTTCTTAGCAACTTGAGAGAAGAACACTCTCTTCTTTTTGCTATCTTGTAACCTAACCCTGTGGTCAGCTGTTTGCCTGTGTCCTTTGAGCCAGCCAAGAATAGCCACTGTCCGTCCTTAGCTCCACAAAAGCCACCCTAGTCCAGGGTCTACAACTGGATGACATTTTTTTATTTATGGAAGTAACCCAAATCATTACTCTTATGATATCTAAGTCATTGAAGATCCTGTTTTGAGTGATATATAGTTTTCCATTGAATAGGACTATTCAAGGGAGAGCAAGAAGTACCCCAAAGGGCCCCCTGAACTCCAGACACAGCCCTATTCACCACTGTAATGTAGTAGTAGCACCCCAATTTATGTCTGGTAATTGGGATCAAATACTTCTGCTGGAACAGTGACACTCTTCTCTGTCTGTTGGTTCAGCAGCACAAGAAGTCTTAACATATGGGGGAGAGGAAGTCTTAGCTTTTCATTCAACATAAATAGAACTTTTTCTCTTGTGGAAGTATTTCTTCCTTGGAGCAGTAGGAACCCAAGCTTTCTAAGCCCAGGGTGGTGATTTGGCAAGCAAATTTTTTTTTCTATAGGATGTTCTCTCCTACCTGGTGCCAAAAATGAGCCTCTATTAGGCCATTCTATCATTCTGTCAAGCCAGCTATATCTGAGCAATGGTGCACATGGTAAGACTAGTGAATTCTATGAATGGGAACCCACTATCTTGCTTTCTTTGCTATAAAATATTTTCATTAGTTGAAAGCAAAATTATATAGGCCATTATAACAATACACAAGGCATTCTGTAAGACCACAAAAAGTAGAGCTGTTATAAGTATGCAGGCAGGGAAGGAAAAACTTTACCTAAAATATATGTTTATCCCTATCAGAACAAATAGTGCCCCCATCATGATGAGATGGGTTCAAGTTAATCAACCTGCTACTAGATGACCAGCCAATCCCCCAGAAATAATGCCACATTAGGAGTTCAGCAATGACTTCTTCTGTTATCAGGTTGGGCACTCACCGGTGACAGGTTCAATTTTAGTGAAAACATTTTGTATCCATTGATGATTTATGCTTGAAGAATATTGCCCTCCAGATGACAAAATAAAACTGACACTATGAAATTAAAATCCTAGCAACTTAAAATGAATCCATAAGGATGAGTTTGGTTTCCAGGGCTTATTGTATAAACACATTTTTGTAGCATCAATGATATGATATGTGCCATGTGCAGAGCAGAGAATAAAACAGAAAAACTGTACAATTTATAACTTTTATGAGCTTAAAAATCAAAGCAAATAGTTTCTAAAAATATGATTGTTGCTGCAAATTAAACAAATGCAAAATGTTATAAGAAATAAATTAATTATACTTGATGGAGTAAGAAAAGACTTTAGCCAAAGAGCTGAATAATGAAGAATAACAGAGCAGTCTAAAAGAAGAAAGAAAAGGTATGGTGTCTCAGGAAAAGGGAAGAGTTTTTGCAATGTCACTGAGACATAAGCATGAGATACCTCTATTGAATAACTCTAAAAATCACAGTTTGATTATACCATTGGGTTATATGGTTCTGCAGGAAGGGGTTGGGGAAATATGGCTAAATAGCAAGGCCGTGATCATGGAATGTCTAGAACATGGAGGACATTGCTAGCTGGTAATAGTTGTGCCTTTACTTGGGCAGCAAGAAACAATTGGAGGATTTTAAGCAGTTCAGCAACATTGTCAATATTTTGTGTTAGAAAGTTCATTCTGTATAGGGAAAATTGATATAGGGCTAATAAGTGCTTATTAAAAAGGGAAGGAAGCAATGATGGTGAGCTGAGTAGGTTTTCACAAATTTGTTGCAAAGGGGAGGTATAGAAGCAAGAAATGTTTAGAAGGTGATATCCCTATGGCTTGGAAATTGATTTGGTTGAAGAATGGGGGGAAAACAGCAGACTCAAATGTCTCCAGAGTTCAGCGTTTAAATAGCTGGTTTGGTGATGATACCATTAACAGAGATAGGAAATAAAATAAAAGGAATAGGTTTCCTGAAGGAAATTAATTTAATTTAATTTAAATAAACAAAATTGATCCAATTTCTAAATGTACGGGAAATAATGTACAAGGTGGGTTGGTGGCAGTATGAGTCTGGGACATAGGCTTAAATTCAGAATTGAAACCTAGATCATAAAGTTAGGAGCACATTGATGGCAGGTGAAGTGATGGATAAAGATTAAATTTTCTAGTAACAGTGGTTAAGTGGGAAATCCTGTGCTCCCCTCTATACACCAATCTCCACAGGACTGTGAATTTATATGCTAATCCTCAGTTACCGAGAACAATGATTGGTATATAGAAAATACTCAAAAATGTTTCTTAAATGAGGAGAGAGAAGCAATAAACTGGACCAAGAAAAATATAAATATAAGAAACATCAATACTGCAGAGGAGAGCAAGGGAAGCAGTGAGAAACTCTGAGAAAGACTGGCCAGAGAGAGAAAAAATTAGCAGAGAATAGTTCTGAAAAGTCCAAGTATGACAATGGAAAAGAGGGAATGGCCAAGAGGATCAAATGTTGCCAAGATGTCAAATAAGCTAAAGACAGAAATGGAATTGACGATTTGGAGAGAGGAAGAAGAGGCAGAGTGAATGGAAAAGTCAATGAGGAATAAGGAAATAGAGCCAGAGACTGTAAGCAACTCTTTAAAAAAATTGGATGAGAAAGAAAAGAAATTTGATAAAAGATAAATGGAGATTCAGAAACATGTTTAATTTTTCATTTTTTGTTGTTGGTGATAGTATTTTTTAAAAAAACATTTTTCCTTTTGGCTGAAAGAGATTCAATTAGGTTTATATGCTGCAGAAGCAAAGGAAAGGTTAGAGCTCAAAGAGGGAATGATTGATGAAGCAAAATTTCAGAGAGGACTTAACCAGACACTGGAGGAAATAGTGGTAACTTTATCATCTTAGCGGCAGCTGGAAGTCCCTCACAGTCACCTTCATTTTGGGTTTCGGAAAGACCTGGCTCAAGACTCATCCTGTCTCTGCAGACTTTTCCATGGGTTCCTCTGCCCGGTTTCCATCAGCTGTCACAGCTCAGGATGTATCTTGGCTGCAGTGGGGAGGAAAGGAAATCAAGGAAGAACTGGAGAGAAGGATCCAGCATCTGCTTGCAGCTGGAAGCTGACTCCTACACTCAGCATCTTCCCCACACCCGGCCTTCTGCTGCTTGGGCTTTGCACTTTCCTGTGGAGTCCTCTTTATTTTTTCCCCTGAATCAGAGTGGGTTGGGAAATATAAACACAAGAGTCATGACAAACTTGTCCATGTGGGAAAGAAAAGATGTCACTGCAGTTTTAGCGGAGCATCTGAGTAGCAGTTACAGCAGAGAAAAAGCAGGAGGACATCTTTATGGCTAAAACTTTACTTCTTTTCCTTCCTTTCTTCCTCATTAAATAAACTCTTCTTTGGTCTATGGCAGAAATTCAGAGATGAAAAATTCAGAGATTCTCTGTCCTCAAGGAATTGTCAGTAATTTGAGTAGAGATGTAAAAAATGTGACGTACCAAGGACTGAGTCCCCTCCCCACTGAGTGGGAGCAAATTTGCAGGTGGGTTATGTCCGATCCCCAGGCCTGAGAACTGAGGATCCTAAGACAAAGAGAGACAAAAATCTGCCTGAAGGAAGGAAGTTTGAGCATGCGCGGAGTGGGGTGCTGATTCTTCCTCTACAGCAGCTGGAAGAAAGAGAATAGAAAAAAGAAACAAGCAGAAGTAGAGGAGAAACACCATTCACTGCTTCATTAAACATTTAGAGGGCACCTACTGTGGGCCAGGCACTGGGTGAGAGGACCTGCAGCAATCTCGGAGGCGACAGCTCCCTTGGGCAAACTCAGAAAATTATAGTCTCGGCCCACTGATCCCCAGCCAGGGCCTTCCAGACTTGTAGAGGTACAAGAAGATAGCAATGATAAATTCATGAGGTTTTAAAACATATTTAAAACCTGAACTTAAGATATTTCAACAAGACCAAGTATGGAATCTAAGAGTGGGAGGGGCAGTTGCCAACTCGCAAGGCATTATAAGCTATAACCCACATTCTGCCTCTGGTCATACTGGAATATTTTGCAGTTCTTCAGGAAGTCACACCCTGGGTGTGTGACACATACTGTTCCTTCTGCCTTCTCTCCTTCCTCTACTAGTTAATTTTAATGGGTCCTTTGAGACTGGGCTCAGATGCCATGTTATCAGGCCCAGAATGGGTTAGATTTCTCTTCTAGATTTCCATACCGCCTTGTGCTTTCCCTATGTGAGCTTTGATGACGCATTCCACATTGGAATTCTGCTTCCTTTGGTGTCCCCCACAAGACTGTGAAACTCTCCAGCATTGGAAATATCTGCGATTCCTCCCGGAAGCTTCAACAGCCGGTGTGATGTTCCAGCTAACACAATATCCAACCTATGGAAGGTGCTTCATAAATGTTTGTTTAGTGGAATTACGGTCGGAGAAAGAGCAAGAGTGCTTCATCATGATTAAAAACTTTACTTCGGCCTTTTTCTTGTATTTTTTTTCTTTTAGCTGCTGTGGAAGAATCATCCGCATTACTGTATGGATGTTCAAAATTCCTTTCCCAGAAAAGAATTCTCCTTAAATTTGTCTTGGGACGCTCAGTTTTCAGTGTCAGGGACCATGTAACCCACCCTGAAAGATCTCTTCTAGTCCGAGGGGACGTGGCCTGACACTGCATGGGGCAACGCAAAAAGCACCGTCCAGGGAGCCCCAGAAGGTGCTTTCAGGGTCTGATTCTGCCACTAATTCCTTCTGTGGCTTCCACATGTTATTTTTCCTCTCTAAATTTCACTTCCTCCTTCTTAAAGTAAGGAGTGAGAAGGGTTGGGGACCAGATGGGAAGCAGCATAGTGTGTGGAAACAGACAGGAACAATATGGAATCGGATCTCTCAGGGATCAGCTCCCAGCTATGCCACATGCACTCTTAGTCATGGAACTTCCCTGAGCCTCAGTGCTTTCTGTGAGGAAAGGGAATGACAATATCTGGCTCCTGTAACCATGGTGAGAATCATAGGCAGGTATCATGTGCCTGTCATTGGTACATACTGAATAAGTCATATTCTTCCTCCCTTAAGGCATCTTTAGTCCTCATATTTTCATATTCAAGATTCATTATCTTCATGCAGTCAGGCTTAGTCAATACTCTCTTGGATTTTCCCCACATACTTACTCAAATACTTCATTCTTTTTCCTTTTTTTTCCATTAAATTATTTTTTAAAATATTTATTCCACTTATCCATTCAGTATTTTAAATAATTCACTTGGAAAAAAAAAATCCTACCTCTACTCGATGTTGACTGAGTGATCCTAGACTAGTGTTTTTCAGTTTTGTTTTTGGTCTCAAGAACCCATTACAGTCTTGAAAATTATTGAGCAATTCAAAGTGCTTTTGTTTATGTACATTCTATCTAGTGATATCAGAATTAAAAGCACTTTTGTTTATGTAGGTAATATCTATTTATATTAGAAATTAAAACTGAAACATTATTTTTAAATATTTATTTTAATATAATAATACATCATTACACACTTACAAAATAACATTTTTATGATAAATAACTATATTTTCTTTAAAAACAGTGAAGAGTGTAGCATCGTTTTATATTTTTGCAAATTTCTCTAATGTCTGACTTAATAGAAGACAGCTAGATTCTCATATCTACTTTTGCAGTCAGAATCTCTGCAATATATTGTCTGAAGTTTATGAAAAAATCCAGCCTCACACAAATATATAGTTGGGTATAAAATTAGTATTTTAAAAACCTTTTTAGATAAGTATGGGTATTCTTTGATACTACACCAAAACTTGGCAAGTGGTAATTCCTTAAAGATTACTTGCAATGTGAAATATAAAGCCACATCAATGAGCTTGTTGTATTCTACTACCTTGAAATTCACTGGTGTATCTTTTAATTTGAATGGACTATTTTTGCCTACACCTAGTTTTGAAACATTCTGCACTGGCTATATGGAAAATATCAGTTCACTGAGTTATGTATATCTTCAAAATGTTGACTTATTTCTTTACACAATATCAAAAAATCACATTTCTTAGTATCACCAGAAGCCTACGTCATCAGAAAAGTCTGTAAGTATTAGTTTGATGTCAAGCTGCTGAAGGCAGATACAAGTTTTCCAAAATTTTAGTTTTTGCTTGAAAATGTGAATTTAATCATTGGCAGAGAATGCCATGAGTTGTTTTCCTTCAAGGGACAGGCTCTTTTCATTCATTTTTGAGAAAACTTATGACATATACCATATGAATAACCATAGTTTGTCAGTTGCTCTTTCAAGTAATAAAATTATTTTTAATGCTCCATTAAGGACATTTTTAAATGAAATTGACATTTGTTTTTATTTCTGTTTTTTAACTGTGAGTGCATGTGTTAAATAATACAATAACTACTAATAAAGTTTATTGTCACTGCCTTGATTCCTGCTAAGGTACCTATAGTTTTACCCAAAGGATTAATGAACCACATTCTGGGAAAGATTGCTAATACTTTTTTAAAGGCAAAGTAGCCTCAACTGTAGACCAGACTAGACATCAAGTCCAATTTGAGAGCAGTTCTCACTTTTCTTTGACAATGACTGTGGCTACTTTTCCAGATGACATCTGCCTAGTATGTAATTGGTGACTACATCCAAGTAAACATGTGGAAAATGAGGGCAAGAGGGTGTGTGGGCTCAGAGGGAATTGCTTGTTTGGTGGATGATGGAAGAGTGCAGTTCTGGAAAGAGATCAGTTCTATGAGTGTGTATTTCTGGTCTTCAAAAGATTACCACATACATGCTGTCATACAATTTATAATGTGCCAGAGGGAGATAACTTGATGTGGAGAAAGAACATGGGCTTTGCAATCAGCCAGGCTTGAGTTCCAGTACCAACGCAGTTGCTACTGTCTATGCAACCTCTGCCAAGTTACTTTACCTTGCGAAGCCTTAATTGCCTTAATTACCTTGCTACAGTGCTTAGAATATCAGGATGCTGGCTGTTTAAAGGATGGAATATTGGATAGATCCTCTTATGGCCACATGGAACCCCTCTCTCCTTTCAAGAATAGAGGACTTAACTTTCCTAGCTGCAGGAAGGGATGCTGAAGACAGCCTTCAGTTTCAGTCCTCCTTAGCCAAGGTCACACCTCCTCTTGAGAGTCAGCCTGCCTCCTATGACTGATCTATGTCCTAGTCACTATATTCTAAATTGGTATAATTCTGAAAGACCACACCAAAGCCAGAACTCCCCATGGGGTAAGCTGAGGCCTTTGTTGGAACTATATATCACAGCTTAACTTCTCACTGTGTGCACCCTGCATTTTTTTCTTCCCTTTCCACAGCTCTCATCCCAATTAAGTATGCAAGAGCTCCCCAGTAAAGTCCTATATGTTAATCTTCAATTCAGAGTCTGGTTTCTTTTGAGCTCAACCTGAAGCAGATGTTTTATTAATATTATAATTTTTATTTATAGACCTCCACTCCCTCCCATGATGGGTGGACCCTCATAGCTGGAGAGCCCTTTGTATACTGAGTAGCCTGAGGGTTGTAAGAGGAGCACTTGATCCCTGGAGCCAGGATAGTGCTCCAGCTAACTCCATATTAGTCTCCATAATTAGGTAGGAGTCAACATACTTTGTGGGAGGAAGAAATCAAGTTGTGATGAGAGAAGATGTAGGGATGCTGGGAGAAGAGGATTAGAAGAACCTTCTCTGGAAGAAGAGTAAGAAATAGGAGACTGGGGTTCAGACATGTCTGATGAGGATATTTATATAGTAAGGATTCTGGAACCACCCTGCTTGGGTATAAGTCTGCCACGTACTTGCTTTATAACTGAGCAAGTTACTCTATACTTTTATACCTCATTTTCCTCATCTGTAAAATGAGAATAGTAAAAATTTCTACTTTCAAAGATTGTTTTAAAAATTAAATAAGCTAATTAGAAATTAGAATATGAAAAATATATATTTTCTCATATATTTGTTTCCTATCCAATAGGAACTGGGAGAAGTACACAAAATTATAGTAATGAATTTGTATGATGTCGATGTACATAACTTTAGTAACTGCACAGAAAATAGAGCTCCTTAAGGTCATATGAGAGACAGAGAAAAGTCGTTGCAGAAGTGGCATTTGAGAAATTGTGGAATAAGTAGGAGTTTGCCAGGAAGGCAAAACAGAGAGGAGGACACTTGAGAAGGGTCAGAGATGCAAGAATTTTGGAGACCACAAAGATTTCTAATGTTACTGGTTTGCTCTGACTGGAAGGTACAACAAACACCATAGCCATTCTCTCTCTGATTAATATGATGGCTCATTCCATATAGAGCTATAGTTTCTTATTCTTTTATTTTTATAAATGTCTTCTAATTCAGAGGAACTTACATATGTTCTCTCTGGAATGGTTGGAGGACATTTGTATGGCAGTATATAGTGTCACAACCACAGATATTCCTTTCTGTTGACCTTAACTTCCAAACACTGTGATCTACTTTTAACTTATAGTTATTTCCTGGTCAACCTACAGCTTGAGGACAAGCTCAGAATAAACCATGTTTGCTTGAGAGTTTTGACACTTATCAACTGGGGGAAGCATATTCCATACCCTCTTACCTGTCTCTCAGGCACAGTGTAATAAAATGAGAAGAACATTGGCTTTGAGGTCAAATATGCCTGTGTTGATCTTAGTTTTGTCCCTACTAGTTGAGTAAACTTGCCCAAGTTACTCAGCTTTGCTTATGTTATGTGTCCAATGGAGATAATTGTTATCTCATAAAGTGGTTGAGAGTATCAATAAATTATTAAATGTCAAATTATTGGTACAATGCCTAGCATGTATTAGGTACCTAGTAAGTATTGGTTCTCCTTTTGTCTCTTTGCAAATATGAAAACTGTTGGCCTTCAGATGTGCGCCAGTGCCCATGAAGTCAGTGTGGGGATTGGCGTTGGCCTCTTTCACCTCCAAATTAAAATCAAACTGTGCAGATTCTTAAATGCACCCAATTTAGACTACCTATAGATTAGAGAGCCACAGCACACTTCAAGTGATAAACAGTAGGTTTTTTTAGTCAATTTGATGAATTGCTTTTAACAATTTTACAGGGGTATCTGTTATGAAATACTAACCCTAATCTTATTCGTATCTTTAATATTATCCATTCACCTTGCTGCTTCCAGTGATTTAAAGATATTTTATTTTTTATTGACACATTTTTGTAAGCTATTGCAAATAGCTTATGGAAAGAGTAAGATATACAACACACAAAACAATGGAATGAAGTACGATAAATAAAATAGCCAAACAATGAATTTATCGAAGGCAACTTTCTGCCTCAGTGTGTGCTTTGCATCTTAATTAGGCTGAAAGCCTTGGGAAGCATACCATTTTATTGAACAAACACTGTTTGGCCTTTCTAATATTTTATTTTTACCCACAAAGAAAATATCCAAAGAATGAAACTTTCTGATATGGAACAAATTCTTATTTTTTTTTTGGCACATACTTTGTACGGACTTGTCAAAGACAAAGGAATAAAGGCTCGCTGAGAGCCATGGGAACGTGTGGTGTTTTCGATGCACCTGGCATTCCTGGCTCTTCTCCTACTGGGGCATAGGGCTGTGTGAAGGGCTGGACATTTTCAATCACACACTCTTGCTTTGTCTATAGCATTAACCCTGTGAGCCCTCTCCACCCTTTTGATGACACTTGGCAACTATCTCCTTCCCCAACCCTGGGCTGATAGAACAAACTGGTAGAATCAGTTGACACAATCTCTATTAGAAGCAACTGGGCTCGTCTTATCCACAGCCAGTAACGCACAACATACAAGATGGCTGAAGTCCAAGGTTCCTGCACATTAACAGATGGAGGGGAATTATCAGTGGAGAAATACAACCAAGCACCATGTGGATGGGTGACAAGAAGTCTTCTGGCCAGAGGAACAGATTACATACCAGCACTGTCTTGGCTCACTGCCCTGAAGAAATACATAGGAATCCACACTCAGGGAAAATTCCATGAAATAGCAGAGCAGGAACATCCTGAAGCCAATGGCAACACATTCCAAGAAAAACATCCAATGAACCAAACCCAAAACAACACAGACCTCAGAAACGTAAATAAGAATTAACTGAAAAAGGAAACCTTCGGAGTCTTGGGAAGCAACACAACAGATTAAGTGACCACAAAACACTAAAACACCAACTAGTTATTTACCCACTGCTTTGCGGTAAATATAAGGCCCATAGTCTCCAGGAGGTTATTTCTGGGCGCCAAGGACTTAGCACATAGGCCGGCAAAGAGCATGGGCTTTATTTTCCTACCCAGGGCAAGTGGCATTTGTAATGGGCCTGAGAACCAGAAGGAAGATTTTTTTTGAACTTCTTAGTCTTATGGCTATTTATAAGGATGAGAGAAGATCAGAGGGTGGGAAAAGCACTGGGCTTCAAGTTAGAAGACTAGGGTTTGCATTCTTACTCTGCCACTGACTAGCTCTGCTGTCTTGGCAAGCTACTTAACCAAACTGAGCTTTGATTTCCTCATTTGGAGAAATGAGTGGATAATAAAAATTATTATTCATTCCTCATGGGGTTGATCTGAATATTAAATGAGAAAATGGAAGTAAAGAGTGCTTCCTAAGAGGCAGAGTACAATGCAGTAGCCAGCCATTATTATGGTTGTTTCTATTGCTGTTACTACTTCATTTCCCCGGGATCATAGGAGAATTCATGTTTGCTAACTTGAGGTGAATTTCCTGATAGCCGAGGTTTGCCCTCACCCCCAAGCATCTATCTCAATGAATTATCTACCTCCTTGAGAAGGCTATTGTACATAGTTTAAACTTTTCTTGATGACTTAGAACAAAGATATGAACATCTATTATTGTCCTCAGTAGCTTACAGTTAGTTTGATTTTCTCTCTTTCTTCTGTGAAGTCAAGCTCAGCCACAACCCACAACCCCTGACTTGTCTATATTTGTTTGTTTATTTATTTTTGAGATGGAGTCTCACTCTGTTGCCCAGGATGGAGTGCAGTGGTGCGATCTCAGCTCACTGCAACCTCCGTCTCCTGGGTTCAAGTGATTCTCCTGCCTCAGCCTGCCAAGTAGCTGAGATTACAGATGCCTGCCACCATGCCTGGCTGATTTTTCTATTTTTAGTTGAGACAGAAATTCACCGTGTTGGTCAGGCTGGTCTCAAACTTCTGACCTCAAGTGATCCGCCCAACTCAGCCTTCCAAAATGCTGGGATTGCAGGTATGAGCCACCGCACCCAGCCAAAACTAATCTCTTCCTGACCTGTCTTAATAGCTACTCCTACCTCCATTTTGCTTGCCTATTTCGAATTTGGTCAACCTGAGATGATCAAGCTTGGTAGAAATGAGTGCTAACTATGAAACAGAGAGTCTCTATTTAGAATCTTGGTGATGAAATATGAGGCAGTCATACAGGGACTTTGAGATCACCACAGTAGAGTGTAGAGATGTATTTTGGCTTGAGATTAGAGAGTGGAAGGTGTCAGAGAAGCTAACCTCAGGGTGAGCACATAGTGTCTGAATTAGGAATGTTTTGGATATGTTTGGCTCACTCACATATCTCTCTCATTTTGATGTATGTAGGTGCAAGTGTGATAATTATCAATTTATAGTTGGTGGGAAACAAAGCCTGAGTCAGCCTCATTAGGGGCAAGGAAGTATTTTAAAGACCTGAGGGAACGACTCATATGTGTCAATCCACACATAACAGTTTAGATTGTTTTGACTAAATTAAACTTACTATCTAGATCTAGAGTCATTCAGTTCAGCAAAATGACTTCAGGGATTAGCTTCTTAGCTGAATCAGCTCGTCGTTTTACTGATTTCACCTAAACAAACTGTTGTTTAAGTATCCCAGCTTTTCACCATGGTGGAATTACGATAAAGTCACAGGACAGAGTGCTAGAAGAGCCCTTCCAGGTCATGTATCTCAGTGGTTCCCAAATATTACTCTGAAGACCCATGTTGGTCCACAACAAGTTTTCACAGGTCTGTGGAAAAATGAGAAAAAAATAAGGACAATAAGACGATTCAGCATTTTTTCCATGAGGTTAATATAATCATTTTAAAGTCATGTCTTATATTTCATAATTTTTCTTTTTTGGAGTTCCTTGTCCTTTAATTTGAAATGATTATAATGGTAAGTGACGGTTATTTTTCAAAAATCTATTTCTCAGATCAAAAAATTGACCATGTTATATTAGGCTCCTGGTTGATACTATTTTTGTTGTTGTTGTTGTTTGTTTATTTGTTTGTTTGCTCTATAAACTTCAAAAATTTGAGAACTTCAGATCTAGACAAGCTCCTTCTTTTTCAAATGGAGAAACAGACTCCCCCAAATTGTCAAAGTTCACACAACTGGGAAGTTGGAAAGTTAGGACCAAAGCTTGGCCTCCCTGTTCTCTTTGCCCCATAGCTATCTCCTTCAACAGGTATAATTATTACCAATTCTGTTGAATGAGAAGAATGAAGTTCTGAAAGAAGAAGTGGTTGGAGAAAAGGAAACTTCTTTCTCAAGTACACACCAACATGCTAGAAAATGATACTTCATGCGTGTTATTTTCTTTATCTCTTACAACAACCCTAAAAAGAGATACAATTGAATACACATTATAAATAAATAAAACTAAGTTCAGAGATGTGATATACCTTAACGACTCAGAATCCATCAAACTGTTATACCACCAATTTACATGTTATTCAACAAATATCTATTGAGTGTCTTTCTTGTGCCGGGTAAGTCTAATGCTAATGTAACTGAAAGATTTTAGCAAATTATAAAGTGATAAGCAAATATTAAATGATTTTTTTTAAAACTATCCATCTCAAAAATTCCTGTGAGGCTGGTTATTATTATTTTCATTTTATAGATGAGAGACTAAAATTAGTAGAGTTCAAATGTGTTACCCAAAATCATATTTTGGCATGTTGCTGAGACTAGCTTTCTGATTCCTAATCCTGTTCCCCTTTCTCTATACTCTGCTAGGGATATCTTTTTCCAAAGAAGAGGCGTGGTGCACCAGAAAAACCTTAGTATGCAAAGAATCATGGGCCAATAGGCCACAATTATTTCTTTGAAAAGGTAGGAGTGAAAGAAGAGTTGATGGAGACACCAGGCATGAAAGGGTCATAAGTTCTGGGCTTTCCAATAATAAGCCATTCTCCTCCAGATGATTTTAATAATCTCTAGCACATGTGTTCTAACCCCTTGATGCTGTACAATATGTGTAACCAAATAAAAGATCTCTCCAGATTTAGAGATTTACTGTTTGTGATGGGAAAAGGCCAACCAGATGACATCATTTATATTCCAAATATGAGCTGCTGCCAAGGCTGGTGATGTTAAGCTGGAGAAATTGATCCTCAACATTATTCTTTGAAGGGAAAAATAAAAATGGTCTGGGCCTAGATGGTGTCTTTTAAAAAATAATTTATGTAAATATGAAGATGAGTTTAATAAACTTCTATTTTATCCAGGGTTGCTTATGTCCAATGTCTGGGTTGTTTAGATACAAACTCACTTCCAAATAATTAAACAAACTGGGTTAGGGCATACGAGTTAGCATTTTGTTGTTGTTGAGTGGTAATTGGTGGGGGATTGACCTGAGGCTCATCTGCCCTCAATCAGCAAAGCATATAAGTTTCCAGGGCTGTGGTCACTCATCCAAAAGCAAAGGTGCCCAATTTGTAATTGTGGAGAATAGTA